>NC_137181.1:755000-2205000 GCF_951804945.1 Podarcis cretensis | reverse complement strand
CCGAGTGTGGCAAGAGCTTCTTGAGCAACGTGGCGATGGTCATTCACATCCGGACGCACACCGGGGAACGGCCCTTCAAGTGCCACCTGTGCCCCAAGGGCTTCCCCTCGCGGGGGGACCTGAAGCGGCACATCAAGACCCACCTGCGCCCCAAACGGAGCCCGCCTCCCCCCGTGGAGGCCGCCTGCGGGGGCAAGAAGCGCCTGGCCGCCAAGCTGCAGCTGCTGAGCCACCTGCAGCGCCCGCCGGACCCCCGGAAGCCCCACGTGTGCGCCCAGTGTGGGAAGGGCTTTGGCACGCCCCAGAGCCTCCAAAAGCACCAGGGGACCCACTCCACCGAGCGCCCCTTCTCGTGCGCCCAGTGCGGGAGCAGCTTCCGCCTGAAGCAGATCCTGGTGGCGCACATGGACTGCCACGCCACCGAGCGCCCCTACCCGTGCCAGGAGTGCGGGAAGACCTTCGTGCAGGAGCGTGGCCTCCGCAGCCACCAGCTGGTCCACACGGGTGAGAAGTGCTTCTCGTGCGAGGCCTGTGGGCGCCGCTTCGCCTACAAGCAGCACTTCCTCAAGCACCTCCGCCTGCACACCGGGGAGCGGCCCTACTCGTGTGCCGAGTGCGGGAAGACCTTCCGGGACCGGGCGACGCTCAGCATCCACAACCGGATGCACACGGGCGAGCGCCCCTACAGCTGCCCGTTCTGCGGCAAGGCCTGCCGGCAGAAGCAGCACCTCAACAGCCACCTGAAGGTGCACCGGGGAGAGGTGCTCCCCCCCAGCGACGGCACGGGACGGGCCCTGCAGAAGGCCTGGGCGAAGGAGAAGCCCCACGCCTGCCCCAGGTGCGAGAAGCGCTTCCGCAACAAGCACGTCATGAGGGCCCACCTGCTGACTCACGAACAAGAGTCCTTGTCCGCCGGGGACGCTGGCCCGGCCCAGGCAGAGGCCAAATCCCCCAGCGGGAGAGGCGGGGGTCGGAAGCAGCCCGCCTCTCTGCATGCAACTGCCCCCCCTGAAAAGTTGCCTTTTGGGTGTGCTCATTGCGGGAGGAAGTTTCCGCAGCGGAAATCTCTCCTGTTGCATCAGAGGAGCCACAGGTGAGGAGGGATGGCTCCCGCCGAGAGTCCAATCCTGGCATCCTTTTGGGAGGGAGCCTTGCATTTTGACAGCAGTACATCATACTGAGCAAATCAAACCTCATGAAGAAAGCAACTCGTGTCGTGCCCTCTGATTAGTTCCCGAGACTGAAAGTCCCCGTCACTGCAGGGCTTTCCCCAAGCAATCGGAGACTATGCCTGCAAGAAGCCTGTCTCTCCCCTGCCCTTTTCATGCCTCTTCTGGTTCAGCATGGCAGAGGTGAGCTTGTTGCAGCAGGAGGAGGAGATGCCGGTGCCTGTTCCCCAGCCAGACCCATCTCTGCCTCTTGGCCGTCGTCCTCTCCTGCCTCAGCTTCTGCCTCTGAGTCTGGACTGCTCTCTGCCACGGACTCTTCCCGCTCACTAAGCCCTGTTTCCTCTTCAGCTTCAGACACCTCCTCCTCCCAGTCTCCTGCTCCTTCCCATTCATTGGCATCCCACCGCCCCTCCCCAGGCTCTGAGCCTTCTTCCCTTGGGGGTTCGCCGGCTGGTTCCTGCTCCCATTCCTCTACGTCCGACAATTCCATGATAGATAAAAATATGCCAACCTGCTTGGTTCCCAAACCTTTTTGGCCAACACCCCCCTCCCCGGGGACAATGCAGGAGTGCTCCTTTGGGGATGAAGTTAAACCATTGGAGAGTTACAGCGCCTGCCGTGGCTGGAGAGACCGATGCAGGAGAGACATGTTTTGTTGCAGTTGAGGCAGAGGAAGGCGCCCGGTTGTGCTGCTGCAGATACACCTATAAAAAGCATTCTTCAGCATAGCGGTCTGCATGATCCACTGTGGAAGATAACTGCACCATAAAATTCAAAAGAGAAACGCTCAGTTGAAGTTTTTCAAAATGCAATTACACCTGTTTAGTTTAACTAATTCAACAAAACTTAGGGGCTTGGACTGGTGGTAGCCGCTTTTCAAAGTTTGATAGTCGTTTACTCCCCTCTTGAGCCATCCCAGTTTGGGAGTCACTGGCCCAGCCTGAAAAGGGCCATGGGAATCTCTAACTGGGAGTGACCTTGTTCCCTTTAATGATTCTTCTGTGTGGGCCAGACCCCTCTCTGTCCTGCCCCCCCCCCACTCCTTGTGTTTCTAGAAGTTATGTTCAAGCAGAGGTGGGGAATTTCAAGTTTGAAAAAAAGATATGCAAATGTTAATATGAAATACCCAGTATCTTGGAATATTAAAGATGAACCAATTAAACAAAAACAAACTGAAAAGGGGAAAAGAAAAAGGAGAACTTCAAAATATCCACCCCAACAATTCTGCGTTCTATAAACCAATGTTTTCTTCAATCCTCAAACCCTGATCTCACAAATTGATTTTCTTTTTCACACAAAAGCTCCATAAGAAGTTGTAGTAAATATCAACAATGATTTTTCTCTTAATGAAACACAT
This sequence comes from Podarcis cretensis, assembly GCF_951804945.1. Lineage (NCBI taxonomy): Eukaryota > Metazoa > Chordata > Lepidosauria > Squamata > Lacertidae > Podarcis > Podarcis cretensis. The sequence goes on along the minus strand of NC_137181.1, from coordinate 2,202,474 downwards.
CAATTAGCTAAGAGCCATTCTTTCATGGTAGAACCAACAGGTTGTTTTGACTCAGGCCAGCGCTAAGAGACAGCGGGGAAGATAAATCTGTGGCAGGGAGTTCCACAGTTTAACTATTATAATTAATGTACAGTGGTACCTTGGGTTACATACTGTCAGAGCTGCCTCCAGGTCCCAGCTCACAGAGGACCAACGCTAGGCTGTAGTTATGTCTTTATTGAGGTTCAGTTTCCATTTTAAAGCCGCAGAGCGCAGCTCTACGTCTCGACCTTAGACCGGCGAAGTCCCGTCTGAGTCTCCGCCCCTTCCACACCAGTTTAACACTCTCGCTTTGCTCCACCTCTTCCTAAGTTCCTTTCTCCTCTGGGCCCTCCTGCCCGCTAGGGTTTCATCCTTTCTGGACTCCTCTGACGCTGACCCTGATGATTCTTCCCCCTCCTTCCGGCGGGCTTTAGGACCTGGTTCCCTATCCAGGCTACCTTCTGTGCCGCTCGCCTGTACATTTGAACTTGGTGCGCACTCCCAGCCTGCAACTTTCCTCTTGACCGTTCCCTCGCTCTCCGATGGAGGCGTGGCCAACCCTGACTCATCTTCTCTCGCTGGTGGTGAATATGTGGGCTCTGATACCTCGGACTCCTCCCCCCCACTACGCTCTGGTGGGGAAGCTGGTCCTGATTTCCAACTGCTGCTCTGGGAGTCCCCGCTGGCCCCTTGCTTCTGGGGTGTCCCCCTTGGGTCCCCCCTTGCCCTGCCCATCGGCACCCCCTTCTGTGAATCTTCTGATTCGCTGGAGAGGCTCATGGAATCTATCGGGCTGCTGTCATCTTCTCCTACGCTGCCCTCGGATTGCTCCCCCTCGCTCTCCATCTCCTCTCCTCCCTGCGCTCCCGCTGAGTCCCTGACACATACGCTTCAGGTTACATATGCTTCAGGTTACAGACTTCACTAACCCAGAAATATTACCTCGGATTAAGAACTTTGTTTGGTCGGGTGGCGGGATTCAAATTGAATAAGCAAAAAACTAAGGTTTTGGTAAAAAATCTGACATCTTTGGAAGCAGAAAGGTTTCAGAATGAGACAGAATTAAATGTGGTTAAAAAAGTGAAGTACCTAGGGGTTAATTTGACTGCTAAAAATTTGAATTTATTTAAAGATAATTATGAAAAATGTTGGTCAGAAATCAAAAAGGATTTAGAAATTTGGTCAAGATTGAAACTTTCCTTGCTGGGTCGAATTGCAGCTATAATGTATTGCCAAAGATGTTGTTTTTGTTTCAAACTCTACAGATTGTGGACAGAGTGGAATGTTTTGGAAAATGGCAGAAAGATATTTCTAAGTTTATCTGGCAGGGCAAAAAGCCCCGAATAAAATTTAAAATATTAACTGATGCAAAAGAAAGAGGGGGGTTTGCCCTGCCAGATTTAAAGTTATATTATGAAGCTGCAGCTTTCTGCTGGATGAAAGATTGGCTACTTTTTGAGAACACTGATGTCCTAGATCTGGAAGGGTTTAACAATGCTTTTGGTTGGCATGCATACTTGTGGTATGACAAGGTAAAGATTCATAAAATGTTCAAAAACCATATTGTCAGAAAAGCAATATTTATTGTCTGGACAAAATATAAAGACTTACTAGAAAGTAAGACCCCGAGATGGCTATCACCAATGGAGGCTAAGGCCCGGAAGAGACTCAATATGGAGGCCTGCTGGCCGAAATATTGGGAAATAATAGAAAAAATTGGAGACAAATGGAGGTTGCAGAGCATGGAAAAATTAAAGAATAAGGTGCAAGATTGGTTACATTACGCTCAATTTCAAGAGGTTTTTATATTGGATAAAAAGATAGGATTCCAGGTGGAGAAGTCGAAATTAGAGACAGAACTGTTGGAACCAAAGACTAAGGTACTTTCGAGAATGTATAACTTGCTGCTTAAATGGAACACACAGGATGAGACTGTTAAATCAGCCATGATAAAATGGGCTCAGGATATAGGGTATAACATTATGTTTGAGGACTGGGAAAGGTTATGGACCACCGGAATAAAATTCACGGCATGTAATGCCTTGAAGGAGAATATTATGAAAATGATATATAGGTGGTACATGACCCCAGTCAAGCTTGCAAAAATATATCACCTGTCTGATAATAAATGTTGGAAATGTAGAGAGGCTGAGGGGACATTCTTTCACCTCTGGTGGACATGCCCAAAAGTGAGGGTCTTCTGGGAAATTATCTATAATGAACTAAAAAAGGTATTTAAATATACCTTTGTTAAGAAACCGGAGGCCTTCCTCTTGGGCATTGTCGGCCAGAAAGTGTCAAAGAAGGACAGAAATTTCTTTATGTATGCGACAACAGCAGCAAGAATACTTACTGCAAAGTATTGGAAGACACAAGACTTGCCCACACTGGAAGAGTGGCAGACGCAATTGATGGATTATATGGAATTGGCTGAAATAACTGGCAGAATCCGAGACTTGGGAGAAGAAACAACGGAAGAGGACTGGAAGAAGTTTAAGGACTATTTACAAAAACAATATAAGTTGTATGAATGTTAAGTATCTGCACGATTTAGAAAATCTCAGTTCCAGCAAATAGATTTTGTAAAATAGAAAATTAAGTTATAAGTAAGAAAAGGTCGAAATTTAAGGCAACAATATGTTTAAATTTAAGGTATGAGTAAATGATAAAAATTATCTTAAATTTAGAAGTATAATATTTGGAAAGTACAAAATAAGGTATGAAACAAGGTAATAATTTGCTGATATTTTTAATATAAATAATGCAGGGTAAAGGAGATGTGAGGAAGTCCAGTTAGTTATATATATAAAAAAATTTGTATTGAATGGTTGGTTTTTTCTTTTCCTTTTTTATTTTTTATTTCTTTTTTTTCTATATGGTTTTTTGGTGTATTTGTTTTGGCTTTTTTGTGGACTATTTTTTGGTGAAGGGATCTTGTATGAAAATTTAATAAAATATTTTTTTTTTTTTTTTTTAAAAAAAGAACTTTGCTTCAGGATGAGAACAGAAATTGCACGGCAGCAGGAGGCCCCATTAGCTAAAGTGGTGCTTCAGATTAAGAACAGTTTCAGGTTAAGAACGGACCTCCGGAACGAATTAAGTACTTAACCCGAGGTACCACTGTATTCTTTTACGCATTCTTCACCCCAAGTTCCCAGGCTGTGATTACAGCATTAAAAACAACATTAAAAACCATTTGAAACTGCGCTCCGTGAGGGGCTTCCTTGTCTCTGTCCTGACAGGAGATGTGAAAGTGAATTGGTGTTTGTTTACATGCCAGAGAAGAAGCTGCCCTGGTCTGCTGCAAGAAATGCAATATCGGAGGCATGCGGCACCTTCAGAGACCCAGCAAAAGTTCTTGCAAGAAGCATGTGGTTTGAGGATCTGGAATGTAAGCAGCCAGGTCCGGAGGAAAGGAAGTGTGGAAAGGGCAGGTGGCGATAATTGGCAAGAGATTGCATTTCAACCTCTTCACGTATCCTAATGCAGCAGTTCCACGTTCCAAGTATGTTATGGTGATCTGCTGTAGACTGTAATAAATTCGTTGCTATTTGTAAAGTTAGTGGCTTAAAGGAGAGCAAGAAAAATTCAAACAGTAGCAATCAAATTTCCTAGAATGTAGATTGTATAGTTATATATCTCAAAGTCAAGCAATATACAAAAAGAAAATTTAAGCATTCTCCTTAAGGTGCCGTGAAACACCTTTGGTGGTATTTTAAGTGAAACGCTGGAAGGTTCTGGATCCAGAACACATTATTTGAAGTGCAACAAGGAGCCATTTCAAATAAACATTTATATAAAATGAGCAAGAACTTTCTGAGTTGCACAGGGCTACAACCCAACACCCACCATAAAACACAGGAAGCTCCCTTATACTGAGATATAGCTAGTCCTATATTGTCTACACTGACTGGCAGCAGCTCCTGGATTTCAGAGGAGGGACGTTCCCAGTCTCTACCAGAAGAGACTGGTGATGGCACCTGGATCTTTTGCATGCAGGGCAGATGGTCTGCCACTGAGTTATGGACTTCCCAAACAAGACATGTCCTTCTGCTGAGTCAGACCATGCCTCCATGTAGTATTACCTGCACTGGCTGGCAGCAGCAGCAGTGTTCAATGCTACTGCTATTCACTGCAGACCCCTTGGGATTAATGAACCTGAGTGAGTCCTGTCCGTTGACTTCCATGGCTCTATTCTGAGTGGGGCTAGCAGTGAATATCTCACCCCAGGGTTTTGGGCTGCTGTCGTCTCGCCCAGACTAGTGGGAGACTGAGCCCGGGACAGGTACGGTAAGTTGACCTGTCTAGGACTGCACTCTTAAAGATAATGGTAAAGGGACCCCTGACCATTGGGTCCAGTTGCGGATGACTCGGGTTGCAGTGCTCATCTCGCTTTACTGGCCGAGGGAGCCGGCGTACAGCTTCCAGGTCATGTGGCCAGCATGACTAAGCCGCTTCTGGAGAACCAGAGCAGCGCACAGAAACGCCGTTTACCTTCCCGCCAGAGCGGTACCTATTTATCTACTTGAACTTCATGCTCTCGAACTGCTAGGTGGGCAGGAGCAGGGACCGAGCAACAGGAGCTCACCCCGTCGTGGGGATTCGAACCCCGACCTTCTGATTGGCAAGTCCTAAGCTCTGTGGTTTAACCCACAGCACCACCCGCGTCCCTTATTGCACTCTTAGCGTTGCCCAATAAAGGCATTTGCAAACCCATCCAGAAACTGAACTGCGTGATCCTATGCCTGTTTCCTCTCAAGTCAGTCCTGTTGGGATAAGAAGAGCCTGCAGTATTCTCCCAAGTAGTCCAGCATCCTGTTTTCACAACCAGATGCCTGGGGGCGGGGCAACCAGAAAGCAGAATTTAACACTCTCCACTCCTGTGGCTTCCAGCAACTGGAATCGGTCCCATCCTCTTCTAAAGCCGTCTAAATTGGCCACCCCTGCTTCTTCCTGTGGCAGTGAGTTCCACAGCTGAACTCCGCGCCGAGTGAAGGACTTCTTTCCGTCTGCCCTGAACCTTCCCACAACACTCAACTTGGCTTGGGATTTCAAGGCGGCCTCCTCCCTGCAGCGGTGGGTCTCAAATTTCAGGGGTCCTCTGTGCGAAGCCAAAACTCTGCGCCCACCCTGCTCCCTGCGCCTTCAGGATCGCAGCAGCCTGCGCAGCCAGGCTAGCTGGGGAAGGTCTGCAGGAGGCAGTGCGGCGGCAGAGAAACTGAAAAAGCCCCCCCCCCATATTTTAAGCTCCCCCATGAGCTGAGCCTGCAAGCTGAGCGCTTGGCGGGCGAAGTGCAGGGCGCGCGCGCTCAGGGCGCATTTGGGGACCTCGCTCGCCAGCTCCTTGGAAAGGGAGGCGCATTTGGGGACCCTGCGGAGCCCCCTCTTCCCCGCTGGGTGCCCAGCCCAGCCTGGCCGGAGGGCGCCTCCTCTCCTCCCCCCTTCCTTCCTCCGTCCCTCCCTCCGGCCGAAGCGAATCCGGTTCACGAGCTGGACGTGGGTGGCTCCCGCCGGCCTCTCCGCGCAGCTCGGATCCGCCTCCGGAGGCGCCCGCTCGCCTGGACGCGTCGCATCCCGAGGAGGAGATGCTCTGCCCGGTAGGATCTCCCTCCCCGTCCCCGCACCCCTTGCCCTTCTCTGGATCCCCGGGCCGGACCGGGAGAAGGGACCAGCCCGGCGGAGGCGCCCGCTTTCGCCGGCGGACAAAGGCGCGCGTGCCTCTGCGCGCGTGCAGAGGGCCCCGGCTCCGGACGGAGAGTGGGAAGAGCCGAGGAAAGCGGGTCGTCCCCCGCAAGGCGAGACCCTAAACCTCTCCTTATACCGAGTCAGGCCGTGGTCTATGTAGCTCAGTATTGTCGACACGGGCCGGCAGCAGCTCTGCCGGGGTTCAAGAGGAGACCTTTCTCAACCCAATTTTTTATTTTATTTATAAATTACAGCCCTTCACCATGGGCGTTGCCAGGATTTCTGTTAGGGGTGCAGGCTTTTGTCGGGGGTTCAGAAGCTCAGATTTGTATTGTATTGTATTGTATTGTATTGTATTGTATTGTATTGTATTGTATTGTATTGTATTGTATTGTATTGTATTTTTTATTACATATTTATTAAAGTTTTTTGAAAACAAATGCATAAATAATAAACAACATTACTTATATCATAGCATAATTTCATCACTTCTTTGGACTTCCTCGCATCTCCCGCTCCCACTTACATCGTTACAAAAAAAGTTTTTCCAAGCAAATTACCCACTTGTTTACAATCTTATCTCCACTCATTTAAATAAAATCTAACAATTCTCCAAAAAAATTATATTTTCCTTAATCTCACTTATCGTCAAAATCAGATCTAATTCAGTGGTAGGCAGTTATTTATGATCTAGCATCCTTCTTAACATTCAACCAAATTACAATATTTTTGTAAATAAATCTTGAATTTCCTCCAGTCCTCCTCAACCCTCTCCTCTCCCAGGTCTCGGATTCTACCAGTCATCTCGGCCAGTTGCATATAGTCCATCAGCTGCATCTGCCACTCTTCCAGTGTGGGTAGATCTTGGGTTTTCCAGTGTTTAGCGATGAGTATCCTTGCTGCCGTTGTTGCATACATAAAAAATGTTTGGTCCTTCCTTAACACCCTCTGGCCGACAATACCCAGGAGGAAGGCCTCTGGTTTCTTAGGGAAAGTATACTTAAATACCTTTTTCAGTTCATTATAAATCATTTCCCAGAAAGCCTTCACTCTAGGGCAAGTCCACCAGAGGTGAAAGAATGTTCCTTCGGCTTCTTTACACTTCCAACATTTATTATCAGACACATGATATATCTTTGCAAGCTTGACTGGGGTCATGTACCATCTATATATCATTTTCATTACATTTTCCTTCAAAGCATTACATGCAGTGAAGTTCAACCCAGTAGTCCACAACCTTTCCCAGTCCTCAAACATAATGTTGTACCCAATATCCTGTGCCCATTTTATCATAGCCGATTTAACCATTTCGTCTTGTGTGTTCCATTTTAACAGCAAGTTATACATTCTTGAAAGTACCTTAGTCTTAGGTTCTAACAGTTCTGTTTCCAATTTCGATTTCTCCACCTGGAACCCTAACTTTTTGTCATTTTTAAAGACTTCTTTAATCTGAGCGTAGTGTAACCAGTCTCGCACTTTATCCTTCATTTTCTCCAAACTCTGCAATTTCCAATTGTCTCCATCTTTTTCTAGTATTTCCCCATATTTTGGCCATTTGGCCTCCATATTGGGTCTTTTTCGGGCCTTAGCTTCCAGCGGTGAAAGCCACCTTGGAGTTTTATTTTCCAATAAGTCTTTATATTTTGTCCAGACATTAAATACTGCTTTTCTGACAATATGATTCTTAAAGGCCTTATTGATCCTAACCTTGTCATACCATAAGTATGCATGCCATCCAAAAGCATTGTTAAAACCTTCCAAGTCCAGAACATCAGTGTCCTCGAGAAGTAGCCAGTCTTTTAGCCAGCAGAAAGCTGCGGCCTCATAGTACAACTTTAGGTCTGGCAGGGCAAAGCCCCCTCTTTCTTTCGCATCAGTTAATATCTTAAACTTAATTCTGGGCTTTTTGCCCTGCCAGACAAATTTAGATATATCTCTCTGCCACTTCCGGAAGCACTCCGTCTTGTCCACAATCTGCAATGTTTGAAACAAAAACAACATCCTTGGCAATACATTCATCTTAACAGCAGCAATTCGGCCTAACAAGGAAAGCTTCAATTTTGTCCAACTATCCAAGTCTCTCTTAATTTCAGACCAGCATTTTTCATAATTATCCTTAAATAGACTCAGATTCTTTGCTGTTATATTTACTCCTAGGTACTTTACTTTTTTAACCACAGTTAATTCTGTTTCTCTCTGAAACCGTTCCGACTCTGTATCTGTCAGATTTTTTCCCAACACCTTAGTTTTCTGTTTGTTTAATTTAAATCCCGCCACCCGACCAAAGTCTTGAATCAATTGTAACACTCTTTTCGTACTAGATTCTGGCTCCTGCAGAGTCAAAACTAGGTCATCTGCAAAAGCTTTAAGTTTATATTGTTTCGCTCCGACCTGGATTCCCTCCACCAACCGGTCCCCTCTGATCATATTCAAGAGCACCTCCAGAACCGAAATAAATAGCAAAAGGGAAATAGGGCAGCCTTGTCGTGTTCCTTTTTCAATTTTAAACTCTTCTATAACCACATTGTTAACTATCAATTTAGCTTTTTGTTCTGAATATACTGCATCGATCCCATTCTCAAAACCCCGTCCCACTCCCATTTCTTTTAAATTTCCCTTCATAAATTTCCAAGAGATATTGTCAAAGGCCTTCTCCACATCTATAAAAATTAACACTGCTTTTGTATTTATGTCTGTTTGCAAAAGTTCCAAAATGTCAATGATATTCCTTGTGTTAGCAAACAAGTGTCTACCTGGGAGAAAGCCTGCCTGGTCTTTATGAATTACTTCATTTAATACTTTTTTAAGTCTACTTGCCAAAACATCTGCAAATATTTTGTAATCCACATTTAAAAGGGAGATGGGACGATAGTTCTTAAGTTGTGTCTTTTCAGCTTCCGATTTTGGTATCAATGTGATAAAGGCTTCTTTCCACGATTCCGGCGCCTTCTTCTCCTCCATAATTTCATTGCTGACCTCCATCAGTGGTTGTATCAAGTAGTCTTTTAATGTCTTATAGTACTTGGAGGTCAGCCCATCTGGTCCTGGAGATTTGCCCAGTTTCATGTTCTGAATGGCATTTTCAATCTCTTGACGTGTTATTTTACTGTTCAGGAGTGATCTATTTTCTTGTGACAATTTTTAAAGTCCATTTTTCTCCAAAAATTGTTTAATCTCAACCTCATCCTGCGGCTCTTGAGTATATAATTTTTTGAAATATTTCTGGAAACACTTTCTAATCTCCTTGGGGTTCTGAATGTTTCTTCCTTCAATTTCCAAGTTTGTAACTGTATTTAATTTTTGTCTCTTCTTCAACTGCCAAGCTAGCAGTTTCCCACATTTATTTGCCGATTCGAAAGTTTTTTGTTTCATTAATTTAATCTTCCACTCTATTTCCTGGTTTATCAGTTTAGAATATTGTGCTTGATGGAGTTTGATTTCTCTCAAGATCGGCTGTGACTTCGGGTTTAATCTTAACTTCTTCTCTAGTTCTTTTATTTTCTCCAAAATCTTCTCTTTTCTGTCGTTTTGTATCCTCTTCTTTACAGCATTCTGTTGTATCAAGAACCCCCTCATCACAGCTTTACTTGCGTCTCAAATAATTCTTTTTTCCACCATAGTGTTCATATTTATCTCAAAGTAATCCTTCAATGCTTTCTGGGCCTTCTTAATAGTCTCCTGATCTCTGAACAAGTTGTCATTCATCTTCCATCTAAAGGAGCCGGTTGGTGATAGTATCATGTCCATTTTCAGGGCATTATGGTCGGAGCAGGTTTTTGGGCAGATTTCCACCTTTCTGACCTTGGGTGCCAGACCTCTAGTTATCCATATTTGGTCGATTCTTGTCCAAGTCAGCTGGGCTTCAGAGAAGAATGTTCCTTGTATTGTATTGTATTGTATTGTATTGTATTGTATTGTATTGTATTGATTTAGGGGGGCAGCTGCCCTTGTACCACCCCTTCACCCGAAGATCTCAGGGCAGATCACAGCATAAAAGCAATTCTACATGCCCAGCAGGTGTGCTCCCCCACTGAGCTATGGTCACTCACTCTCTGAGCCAGACCATCGCTTCATTTATTTATTTATTTACAGTGGTACTTCGGGTTACAGACGCTTCAGGTTACAGACTCCGCTAACCCAGAAATAGTATCTCAGGTTAAGAACTTTGCTTCAGGATGAGAACAGAAATCGTGCGGCAGCAGCAGGAGGCCCCATTAGCTAAAGTGGCGCTTCAGGTTAAGAACAGTTTCAGGTTAAGAACGGACCTCCAGAACGAATTAAGTTCTTAACCCGAGGTACCACTGTATTAGATTAATATGCAGCCCTTGGTCAAAAGATCTCAGAGCGGTTCACAAGATGAAAACACAAAGTAGCTCTGGACCTGTAAAAGGGTAAAAGAGTTTTGGAAAATAATCCATAATGAACTGAAAAGAATGTTTAGAAGTACTTCCCCCCCCCCCAAAAAAAAAACCAGAGTCCTTTTTGTTATGGTTAATTCAGACGAAATTCCCAGGTGTCAAAAATCGTTATTTATATACGCCACCACTGTACTCTGTGTTTTGTTAGCCCCCAAATGGAAAACAAGCGAGAGCCCAACCAAAGAAGAATGGCAAATTAAACTGATGGAATATACGCAGCTTGCGGACTTAACATATAGAATAAGAGAACAAGAAGAACATTCATTTAAAGAAGTTTGGGAAATGTTTATTGAATATATGGGGGGAAACTGTGTACACTTGAAAACGCTGGCAACATTAAGGTAAATTAAACAGTGTAAATAAGTTTTGTTGGATAATGGAATACTGAAGGGTTTGTTGTTGTTTAGTCGTTTAGTTGTGTCTGACTCTTTGTGACCCCCTGGACCAGAGCACACCAGGCACTCCTGTCTTCCGCTGCCTCCCTCATGCTGGTAGCTTCGAGAACACTGTCCCACCATCTCGTCCTCTGTCGCCCCCTTCTCCTTGTGCCCTCCATCTTTCCCAACATCAGGATCTTTTCCAGGGAGTCTTCTCTTCTCATGAGGTGGCCAAAGTCTTGGAGCCTCAGCTTCAGGATCTGTCCTTCCAGTGAGCACTCAGGGCTGATTTCCTTCAGAATGGAGAGGATTGATCTTCTTGCAGTCCATGGGACTCTCAAGAGTCTCCTCCAGCACCAGAATTCAAAAGCATCCATTCTTTGGCGATCAGCCTTCTTTATGGTCCAGCTCTCACTTCCATACATCACTACTGGGAAAACCATGGCTTTAACTATACGGACCTTTGTCAGCAAGGTGATGTCTCTGCTTTTTAAGATGCTGTCTAGGTTTGTCATTGCCCTCCTCCCAAGAAGCAGGCGTCTTTTAATTTTGTGGCTGCTGTCACCATCTGCAGTGATCATGGAGCCCAAGAAAGTAAAATCTCTCACTGCCTCCATTTCTTTCCCTTCTATTTGATTGGAGGTGATGGGACCAGTGGCCATGATCTTCGTTTTTTTGATGTTGAGCTTCAGACTGAAGGGTTTAGTTTATGTAAAATATGCAGGGATTTATATTATGCAAAATGAACTGTGGAAAGGGCATTGGCATTTTAAGGTTGTTTAAATGTATATTCCAAAGCGTAAAACAGGAATATATATATATATATATATATATATATATATATATATATATATATCACAAGAGATAGCTCAATATAGTCTACTCTGACCGGCAGCAGCTCTCCAGGGTTTCCGGCACGGGTCTCCCCTAGCCCTACCTGGAGATGCTGTCTGGGGTTGGACCCTCTGCATGCTGGGCAGGCCTCAAGGGATGGAATATTGACATAGGAAATGGCCTTGTACTGAGACAGACCTGTGGTCCATTTTGCTCCATATGGTCTGACCGGCAGCTGGTCTCCATGATTTCAAGCAGGCTTCGCCTGCAGCCCTGTCTGGGGACTGTTCCTGGGACCTTCTGCTGGCAAGGCAGAGGCTCTAACCACTGAACCAGCACCCTTCCTATCTGACCTTAAGGACTCGTCGAGGGGTCAGCTCGGTTCGGGGGCGGCTTGTGGGCCAATTAAACGACCCCCATGGGCTGCTTGTGGCCCATGGGCCTTAGGTTGCCTACCCGACTTACATCATTGGAGCCTACACAACACACAACACTGTTGCTGTAGCTTTTATTTTATTTCTTTTTTTATCTTATATTTTGGAAATGTGCATCCAGGTTTTTTTCCTTTAAATTTTTTGGGCGCCCCCCAAGAGAGTGGGGCCCTAAGCTAGAGCTTGTTTAGCTTGTACCGTAAATCCAGCACTGAATTGCACATTGACTCAAAAACCAAGCAAACCTATTTTCTTTAACAAAACCGATGGACTTGATGCAAGGATGCGGCCTGTTCAAAGTCATGAGTTACACCTCCAGCGCCCACCTGCCACTCGTCTGCTGAGGGTGCTGGGAGTGGTGTAAGGGCAAACTACAGTTCCCAGAATCCTTTGCGGGGAGGGGGGGAGTCATATGGCAGAGGTGCTTAGAATAATAATTTATTATTTATTTATTTTATTATTTATACCCAGCCCATCTGGCTGGGCCTCCCCAGCCACTCTGGGCGGCTTCCACAGAAACCAAAAGCACAGTAAAACATCAAATATTAAAAGCAGAGGGCTGCCTTCAGATGTCTTTTGAATGTCAGGTAGTTGTTTATCGCTTTGACATCTGCTGGAAGGGCGTTCCACAGTGCGGGCGCCACTACCGAGAAGGCCCTCTGCCTGGTTCCCTGTAGCTTTGCTTCTCGCAATGAGGGAACCGCCAGAAGGCCCTCGGTGCTGGACCTCAGCGTCCGGGCAGAATGATGGGGGTGGAGACGCTCCTTCAGGTATACTGGACCGAGGCCATTTAGGGCTTTAAAGGTCAGCACCAACACTTTGAATTGTGCTCGGAAACGTACTGGGAGCCAATGTAGGTCTTTCAAGACCGGTGTTATATGGTCTTGGCGGCCGCCCCCAGTCACCAGTCTAGCTGCCGCATTCTGGAATGTCTGCTGTGGGTCTGCCCTAAGCTATAGGTTGCTTAGCTTATACATAAATCTGGCACTGCTCTCTTATCTTCCGTCCCGAAGGAGTTCCCATAACCCACACTGGAGCCCATGTGATGGGGCAGGACAGAACAGAACAGGGGGCAGGTACTCATTTAATAAGGTAACTGGGTTGGCATTTCCCCAGGATGCTTTGCTGAGTTGCTTCCTCTGTCATTGCAGGTGACGCTGGATGACGTCACAGTCTCCTTCTCCCCGGAAGAGTGGGCTGGGCTGCAGGAGTGGCAGCGAAGGCTCCACCGCGACGTCATGCGAGAGAACTACGAACTGCTCGCCTCCCTGGGTAAGGCAGGTGGTTTCCTCGCCATACTTAACTGGACGCAGGGAGCAAACCTGAGCATCACCGTCCACAGTAGAAGGGGATTTCAATTTTGTGTGCATCTGAACAAGAGACCTGCCCCGATTCTCATTCTCAGACCAGCCTACAAACCGAAACACAGCTAAGCTTCCCAATTTAGACGCCTCTGAATTTTGCGACGCAAAGTTCTCCAAGTGCCTGTTACGCGCGAGAATGCCTCTATTTGTGTCAAATGTCGGCGAAAGTCATAAACTAGTTGTGCATTGCATTACTGGAAATTGCTTGCAGAAATGTGAGAGTCAGTCAGAAATGTGTTGGTGGTGGTAAATTTGCACTACAGGGAAGGATGGCTTTTCATGAAGATTTGTTTTGGAAACAAAAGCAGATTGCTGCAGAAATGGTGCTTCTAGTGGTTTCTGTTTTTGTAGGCCACTTTGAGTCATTGTGAGTAAAGTGACAATAATAATAATAATAATAATAATAATAATAATAATAATAATAGTAATAATAATATTCCTTCCAGCAGCACCTCAGAGACCAACTAAGTTAGTTATTGGTATGAGCTTTCGTGTGCATGCACACTTCGTCAGATATTTATTTATTTTATTTTGTTTCGACTACGGCAGACCAACACGGCCACCTACCAATAATAATAATAATAATAATAATAATAATAGTTATGATGTTCTGGGTGGTGAAGCCCTTCTTATCACAGCACATAGTTATGCTGTGGAACTCCCTGCCACAAGAGACAGTGATGGCAACCACCTGGGACGGCTTTAAAAGAGGACGAGACGAATTCATGAAGAAGGCTCTCAATGGCTGCTAGCTACGCTGGCCATTCTCTGCTTTCACAGCTGCTGGAAACCACAGGCAGGGAGGCGGCTCCCGCACTCGGATCCCGCTTGTGGGCTTCTTCCCATTGGGGCATCTGGTTGGCCACTGCGAGGAAAGGACGCAGGACTAGATGGGCCATATTTGGCCTGGACCAGCAGGTCCTTCTCCTGTCCTCCCTGTTACCTGCAGAGTTGGGAGAGAGCCTTGATAAGCAATGGCGGAAAAGCCTCAGCTTGGCACAGTGGTGTAGCGTCCTTTGCTGGCTCCCGGGGCTAAGTGGGGCCTTGCTGCACCGCCTGCCTGCCTGCCTGTGCAGTGAGGAGCCCAGCTGGCCAACATGGCCCTGCTTTGTTTTTGTTTGTTTTTTCAAAAAAATTATTGATTTTCCAAAAATATATATTAAACAAACAAATAAACAAACATAAATCTCTACCGTATTTAAACCAAACTTAATAACATTGTTAAGTGACTTCCTCGTATCCCCCTGGTTGAATTTCAGTGTATAACATTTTAACGGTTTTCCAAAACCACTATTCTTCTAAAATTAACTTAATCACTTAACATCATTATATTTTCCTTTCCAATTCAGTATCAAACATTAATTCATCCCATTACCTATTTATGTCCTAAGCCTATCTGTTATTTCCAAGCTTCTCCAATTAATTTAACTTAACATATTTAACTAAGTAGTCTTTAAATTTCATCCATTCCTCCTGGTACTCCTCCTCCTTCTGGTCACGGACTATTCCTGTCAGGTCAGCTAGCTCCGAAAAATCCATCATCTTCATCTGCCAATCTTCCACTGTTGGTACGTCTTGTGTTTTCCAAAATGGCCCTGCTTTGAGGGGTACACTCATGGCGCAACAGGGCAGGGCGCAAAGTGCTGCTGGGTTCAGGGGGCATCATGATTAATGTGCCCCCCCCAAAAAAAATTGCACCCGGGGCGACGGCCCCGCACCAACTCTGCCCCTGCTACATCACTGGATTGGCAAGACTGCTTTGCAACTTCTCCCTTTTGCAGGCTGCGACCTCCGAGTCAAGGATGAAGAAGGGGAGTCCGGGGAGGAAGACGGCCGAGGGCTCTTCTCGGAGATGGTCCTCTGGCGCTGGAAGCCCGAGGGTGAGACCTGGTGCCCGCAGCAAAATGACGGCAGCAACGTGGCTGGCGAGCCTGCGGGTGGGGTGGGACTCCTGTCTCAGGGGCTGCCTGGCGCTGCAGGAGGAAGAGATTTTGGAGGGGAAGAGCCGTGCCCCCTAACCTGCCCGGACTGCGGGAAGCGCTTCAAGAGCAAAACCTCCTGCTTGACGCACCAGCGCATCCACACGGGCGAGCGCCCCTTTGGCTGCCCCGAGTGCGGGCGGCGCTTCACCCAGCGGCAGCACCTGGGCACCCACCTGCAGGTGCATGGCAGGGAGTGCCCCTTCTCCTGCGGGGAGTGCGGCGCCGCCTTCCGGCTGCAGAAGCTGCTGCTAACGCATCAGCGCAAAGCGCACTCGGGGGAGCCGCCTCTGGCGTGCGCCGACTGCGGGAAGCTGTTCAGCCACAAGCACCACCTGATGACGCACCAGCGGGTGCACACGGGCGAGCGCCCCTTCCCCTGCCCCGAGTGCGGGAAGTGCTTCACCCAGAAGCACCACTTGCAGACCCACCAGCGGGGGCACTCGGGGGACCGCCCCTTCCCCTGCCCCGAGTGCGGGAAGGCCTTCAAGGACCGGGCGGGGGTGCTGATGCACCGCATCGTCCACACGGGCGCCAAGCCCTTCGCGTGCCAGCGCTGCGCCAAGATCTTCAGCCACAAGCACCACCTGGTGATCCACCAGCGCGTCCACACGGGCGAGAAGCCCTTCTCCTGCCAGGTGTGCCGCAAGAGCTTCACGCAGAAGCACCACCTGCTCAGCCATGAGCGCATCCACACCGGCGAGCGCCCCTACGCCTGCCCCGCCTGCCCGCGCAGCTTCAAGGACCGCATCACCCTCAAGCAGCACGTGCGGCTCCACACGGGCGAGAAGCCCTTCTCCTGCGGGCAATGCGGAGAGAGCTTCCGTCTGCGCAAGGCCCTGCTCTCCCACCAGAGGGCGCACGACGCACCCGCCCAGCTCATCTGCACCGAGTGCAGGGAGAGCTTCCCGCGCATGCGCAGCCTGGCTGCCCACAGGAGGAGGGCGCACCCAGCAGCAGCGCCCCACGGGGCTGGCACACGGCCCGGACCGACCGGTCACTCGCGCCACCCGGCTGAGTCGCAGGCTGAGGGGGAGAGAGCAGCAGACGCGCCACCCGGACCCTGAGGGCGCATGGCAGAAAGAAAAGGGCAGCCTGGGCCCTGGCACACATCCTCCAGCTGCAAAGATGCCAATGCAGTGAATCGCCTGCCCAGGCCGGGATCCCTAGGCTGGGTGGACAAGGGAATGCGATTCTCGTCTTTCATGGCATTGTCGAGTTGGAAGGGCTCCACGGGTCATCCATCCCAACCTGCTGCAACACACCTTTTCTCATTGTCCTTTTTGTTTGGGAAATTTTTGTCAGCATTCCCCGCCCCACCCCATCAAAATCAAGGACCTCCCCTTTCCCGGCTTCCCATTTCCGCTTTGTTGCAGCACCGACTGGTTATTGCAGGAGCAGCCCAACCCAGGGAGCCAGTGTAGTGTCAAGGGCCTGATGAGCTGCACCCAAGGGTGCTAAAGGGGCCTGCAGATGTAGTCTCAGAGCCTTTGTCTATTATCTTTGAGAACAGGTGAGGTCCCTAAAGACTGGAGATGGGCAAATGTTGTCCACATCTTCAAAAGGGGGGGGGGGGAGGAAGACCCAGGTAATTTCTGACCAGTGAGCTTGACATTGGTAACAGGGAAGGTCCAGAACAGATAATTCAACCGTCAGTCTGTGAGCATTTAGAAAAGGATGCTGTGATTACGAAGACCCAGCATGGGCTTCTCCGAAATAAGTCATGCCAGACCAATCTGATATCTTTACAAACTTGGTGGATCAGGGGAATACTCTGGGCATAGTGTATCTTGAGTTCAGAAAGGCTTTTAACAAAGTCCCCCGTGATATTCTTGTGAGGAAGTTGGTAAAATGTGGGTTGAATGAGGCAACTGTTAGGTGGATTTGTAGCAAACCCAAAGAGTACTCATTAATGGTTCCTCGTCATCCTGGAAAAACGTGATAAGTGGGGTGCCGCAGGGTTCTGTCCTGGGCAAGTTGTTGCTTAATGTCTTTATAAATGACTTGGATGAAGGAATTGAGGGGATGCTTGTCAAATTTGCAGAAGACACCAAACTGGGAGGGGTAGCTAATGCCACAGAAGACAGAATCAGAATTCAATATGACCTTAACAGATTGGAGAACTGGGCGCAAGCTAACAAAATGAGTTTCATTTGGGGACAAATGTCAGGTTCTGCACTTAGGCAGGAAAAACCAGTTGCACAAATACAGGATGGGGGACACCTGCCTTACTAGCAGCACATGTGAAAAGGATCTCAGGGTCTTGGTGGACCACAAGCTTGACATGAGTCAGCTTCTTGGATTTGCTGAAATCCTGTCCACCACTTCCTCCTTTTTTCCAATGCAAAAGGAAGCAAAGCCCAAGGAGCTGTTCCCCTGTCATTGTCGACCTTAGATAGGTCTTTACTTTCCACAACGTTGACCTGTGGTTGGGCTCTGAGCTGCCGCTTCTGACCTTCCCAAAAAGGGCTCCCCCCACCTTGCTATCACTTGTTAAAACCTATTCCTCAACACACCTGGTTTCCAGGAGGATAGAGGTTCTGGTTCACTGCCTGCACCCTGATTTGTAACTGAGACATTTTCTCATAAAAAAGACAAGTCTCTTCTGTTCCTGGGAGATTTGCTCCGTTGCTTCCAATCTCCTTCTCAAGAATGCCTGGCACAGAGATTTCTCTTTTCACAGCCACTGTGTACATACGAACCAGGCGGCTTCTGTGTTCATCCCCTGAGCAATAGCGCTTCCCCTAAAAACGACGCAAGGCTCTAGTCCTCAGGCTTCTGCATCAAGGGCTAATTCAATAGGAACCTGGGAAGCTGCGTCAGGCCGTGGTTGGCCCAGCTTGCTTGGTATCGCCCACACTGACCAGCTGGCAAGGGGCCTTCCTAGCCCCACCTGGAAATGCCACTGGGCATCGGGTGCAGGGCCCACAAGGTGGGCACTCGGCTTCCACTCCTGCAAGCCTGCAGCAAATTCCTTTGGGATCCTCTCTCAGTCTTCCCCTGTGGAAGCTTCCTTGGTGCATTAATAAAACACACAGCGAAGCTGCTGGCTGAGTTTATTGACTTGCAAAGGAATGAAGGAGAAATCTGTGCCGTTCTGTGTGTGCGCGTGGGAAATTGGAAGAGAGGAGAGAAGAGGCAATGGGAAACATGAAAAAACATCTTGCATCCTGGGAGGGCAGACGTCCCATTCCGCCATGGAAGGGCCTGGTCTTTTCGCCTGCGGGGACGTTGTCAGCGCTTGGAGAAGTCGCCACCTGCGATGGAGAAGAAGGCAAACCCGAGACGGGCGGTGAGACTTGCCTGGGAAGACCAAGAGCAGAGGAAAGCGACTCTTGTGCTCGGATCCTGCGTGCGGGTTTCCCATTGGGGCACCTGGTTGGCCGCTGTGAAGACGGCATGTTGGGCTCTGGAGACTCAGTGTGGTTAGAGAGTCAGACCAGGATGTGGGAGACCCGAGTTCGAATCCCCCCAGTCACACTGGGCCAGTCACACTGCCTTCTCTCAGACTATCCTCCCTCGCAGGGCTGTTGGGGGGGGGGGTAAAAAAGGAGGGAGGGATCATGTACGCCACTAGGAGCAACTTGGAGGGAAATAATGTGGGATATTAATGCAGTGAAATAAATAAGGACAATGGCTGGGCCACTTGCCTGATCCAACTCTTTTTATGGTCTTAGGTATAGAAAAGAAGGCTTTGTCTACATCTTTGGCCTAATTGAGCCGGGCTCCTCTAAGGCCCAGGAATCACATTGGCGGCGGCGGGGGGGGGGGGGGATCCATTATTTTTCTTTATTATTACAATTTATAACTCGCCCTTTACCCTAAGGTCCAAGGGCGGGTGACATCATTAAAGTATGGTATTGAAAACAGTTTTTAAAAACCCATTCACAAACCCAGAAATAAAGTGGGTGCTAAAATCGACGCATTAGGCGTCAAAGGAAAAAGAGAGGCATCATCAGTATCCGCCAGAAGCTGTGCAATGAAGGCAGCAGGACCACCTGCTGGGAGGGATGGCCAAATGTTTCCTTCAGGGCCACAGGTCAGGGGTGGGCAAGGAGAAAGGCAAGTTGGGGGGTTGGGTTTTGGTGGACTACAAGTTTAACAGGAGGTTAAATGCTAGTCTAGGCTTCATCAACACAAGTCACGTGGGATATTGGAGAACTGGGCGCAAGCTAACAAAATGAATTTCAATAGGGACAAATGTCAGGTTCCGCACTTAGGCAGGAAGAACCAGATGCAGAAATATAGGATGGGGGACACCTGGCTTACTAGCAGCACATGTGAAAAGGATCTTGGGGTCTTGGTGGACCACAAGCTGAATGTGAGTCCACAGTGTGATGCAGCAGCAAAAAAAGCTAATGATTTTTCTAGGCTGAATCAACAGAAATATAGGGTCCAGACCAAGGGAAGTAATAGCCCTGCTCTAATTTGCCTTGGTCAGGCCACACTTCGAACACTATATCCAATTCTGGAAACCACAATTTAAGAAGGATGTTGACTAGCTGGAAGATGTGCAGAAGAGGGCAGCCAAGCCTCATGGGGGAATGGCTGAGGGAGCTGGGAATGTTTAGCCTGGAAAAGAGGAGGCTGAGAAGAGATACGAGAGCCATCTTGAAATATCTCAAGGGCTGTCCAGCTTGTTTCCTTCTGCTCCGGGGGGTAGGACTCGAACCCACGGCTCTGAGTCGCAAAGAAGGAGATTCTGACTGAACTGTAAGAGCTGTGACAGTGGAGCAGTCTCCCTCAGGAAGGGGGTGGATTCTCCTTCCTTGGAGGTTTATAAACTGGGCATCTGGCACAGCTGCTTTAGTTGAGATTCTTGCGTTGCAGGCGTCGGACTAGATGACCCTCAGGGTCCCTTCCAGCTCCGCAATTCTACGATGTTACCTTTGTACAGGAGATTCCTTCCTGCGCCCACAAACCCCACCCTCTCCAGACAAGCAAGAGGCAGGACCAGATTTCAAGGACACACCACAGTCTGGCAAACAAACCCATTTTTTTGGGGGGGGGTGTTTCTTCCAGAGCAGGCCAGTGAGGGACATTATGTGGGGTCAGAAGTCCAGAACCAAGCCCTGTGGTCAGAGGCTCCCCCCCCCCGGTCCCATTGCCTGTGGTCAATTGGGGCCCTTTCTGGTGCCCGCCTCTGGCCCAGGCTCACCTTGGCAGCTGCTGCACTCGCACTGGTGGATGACGGGCAGGACGACGGGCTCCGTCTCGCCCCCCTGGCACTGCAGGTTCAGGATGCGGACGGGGCTGACGGGGTCCAGGCGGTAACTGCAGCACTCGCACACGGTCTGCAGGTAGGGCTCCTGCGAGGGGCACCACGAGGGCAGGGGAGGAGAGAGGGGGAAAGCCCAAACAGGTGTATCAAAACACCATTTGAGGTTGGTGGATTTCGGTTTGATGAGGCCCTACGCTACTGAAGTTAATGGGGCCCTTTATATGTCCCCCCAATATTGAAACTCCCCGCTTCTCTGAGGAGTGCAGACCGGCCCACTCTCTCCTCCCCAATCCAGCTTCTCCAGGCTTCCTTCCCCCTCTTTCTGCGGTTCCTTACATTTATTTTTTAATATCTTCTGCATATCTAAATTCATTTAACTTGCTCATTTAAATATCTACCATAAATATATACTCTTATAAAATTGCAGGTTATTACAATAATCCTGCCAATCTTTTTATCTGTCTACAATTTATCTGTAAATATTCAACAAACCGTTTTCATTCTTCAAGGTACGGCAACCCTATCGCACGGAAGCTGTTCGAGGACTAAAAACGGACTCCCCTTTGAAATGAAAATTCTCCCATCCAAAAATGTTATTATTATTTTCTATTTATTTATTAGAGTTATATACCACCCTTCATGCAACAACAACAACAATTTATTTATACCCCGCCCATCTGGCTGGGTTTCCCCCCAAAACTCAGACTTTTCCTTTAAAATGTAAAAATCTACCCGGATGGGCATGTCCGCCCCCTAAAAGAGGACATGTCCTGGTTTTCCTGGGCATATGGCAACCCTGCCGTTTGTGCACTATTGATAACCGCAATACACTGCATGGACTGTGAGGGGCGAGGCCACTGGGTGACTCCAAGGGGTCTTCTGGAGAGGGCAGCGCCCCTCGGGTGCCTTAGCCTGGTGCCAACTTACCTCGGGGATGACATTGGTGTGGGAGGGGCAGCGCCCCCGGCAGTAGCTCACCTCCACGCCGGCCAGGAAGCAGCTGCCCTTGGTGATGTTGCGGAGCTCTGTGTGGTGCTGGCAGTCAGGTTGAGGGTGATCTTCTGCAGGGGAAGAGGAGGGCAATGTGGAAGGCCAGTGGGTAAGGGGGGCACCCCCATGCGAGGCTCTCAGAGGCCCAGGCCTGGGGCTGATGGGTAGTTTGGGCCCAGCTAAGATCCGGGGGGGGGCCACAGGACAGGATTCCCCCCCAAACCCTGACCCACGTCGGATGGAACGGTTTCCGTTTCCTGTTGGTTGGTTTGGTTCAAAACATTTACGCGCCACGGTTTGCAAAAGAAGAAAAACAAAAAAGCCAATAAGATTATAAATAAGGAAAGCTAACAATAGCAATTTAAGGCTTTTGGGAAGCTAAAATCACAACAGATTGGAAGTCAAAACGTCTGGGTGGGCTGGTCTGGACTCGAATGTTTTCAGCAGGCACTGCGAAGGGCACAGGGAAGGCGCCTGGCTGTTGTGTCAAGAGGCAAGGAGTTCCAAAGGTGACGGTAAAGAACATTAAAGCAGTTTACAGAATGAATAAAACGATTACAGTGGTGCCCCACAAGACGAATGCCTCGCAAGACGAAAAACCCGCTAGATGAAAGGGTTTTCCGTTTTGGAGGCGCTTCGCAAAACGAATTTCCCTATGGGCTTGCTTTGCAAGACAAAATGTCTTGCGAGTTCCTGCGGGTTTTTTCCCCTCCCCCCCCTTTTTCTAAGCCGCTAAGCCGCTTATCCGCTAAGCTGATAAGCCGCTAAAAGCCGCTAAGCCGCTAATAGCACTAA
Source organism: Podarcis cretensis (assembly GCF_951804945.1). NCBI lineage: Eukaryota > Metazoa > Chordata > Lepidosauria > Squamata > Lacertidae > Podarcis > Podarcis cretensis. The sequence continues at coordinate 2,180,359 of NC_137181.1, read as the reverse complement.
TCCGCTAAGCCGTCAATGGGCTTGCTTCGCAAGATGAAAGAACCGCTAGACAAAGAGAATCGCGGAACGGATTCTTTTCGTCTTGCGAGGCTCCACTGTATCAGCAAAACGGTTAAAAGGAACTGTTTAGAACGTTGGGAGGGATATGAAAGTAGCAGAAAAGGAAAACCAGATTAAAACACACAACAGCAGTCCGCAGGTCTGAGTAGGGTTCTCTGAACAAAAAATGTTTTTGGCAGTCACTGAAAAGAGAATTGCCTGAGGTCAATAGGCGGGGAGTTCCGAGAAGTGGGGCTGCCACAATTAAAGATGGCTTTGTTGCAAATGGGGATTCCCTGTTCTCCCTCCCTCCCTGCCTCACCCACCCACCCTGGATGCAGAAGCTCTGATATGCGGGACCTGGCTCCTAGCCCAGGGCCGAAACCAAGACCCCAAAGGCACAACCTAGAAAGGACCCTCTCTCCCCCCTCGCAAGCCCACCTACCCGGCAGCTCCTTCCTGCACAGTGGGCAGCAGCTCTCGGCCTCCTGCACTTTGACTTCACCCTGAGGAGAGAAGAATCACAGAAGGGACCCCAAGGGTCATCTAGTCCAACCCCCTACGACGCAGGAAGCTGAGTTTGTTTTTGGCCCGCAGGACAGAGGCTCCCCACCCTCCCTGTACAGCACAGGGTCCTTTAGGTGCAAATACCTCAAGGCAGGTGATGGGGGGGCAGGTGGCCTCACACACGGCCCTCCCGTTCAGGCAATGGCAAGTTTTGCAGCCCTCCTGCCATTCTGTGCCAGCCTGCGGAGGAGAGAAAGAAGGGGAGAGAGGGCTTCAGAGGGCCTGCAGAGTGCAATCGGTTTAGAAATTATTATTATCATTGCCATCGTTACCATATCAGTTTATATCCTGCCTTTTGCCCAGATCGGGACTCACACACATTGAAATGGCACAGGTCAAACGCAAAAAGCTACAGACGTACAAAAGGTGATCGTTAAAATGTAATTTAAGAGAATTAAAACGATATAAACAAATCTATTAAAAGCAGGTAATGAAAACAGTAGAGTGCTATTTAAAAGCGCCATCCTTTTAAAAAAAACTAGCCTGCCAGAATAAAATAATCTTTGGCCAATGGAAGGACAAGCAGGGAGCCAGTCTGGCTTCTCTAAGGAGAGAGCTCCAAAGTTTGGAGCAGCCACTGAGAAGGCCCTGCAATAAGTCACAGAATTCTAGAGCTGAAAGAGACCCCCAGAGGTCATCTAGACCTTTGTGCCCACCAACGTGGAACGAGCAGGTTGAGGCCACAAAACTTTGTCTCACCAAAGCCAGATACCTTTGCCCTCCCCTCCAATCCAAAATGTCACCACCGCTTACACTCACCGCGTAAATCTGGCCCCGATGCTCACACTCGCAGTGAGCGGCCAGAACGCAGTGCCCGCTCTTGTTCCGGTAGTGCCCCAGCTGGCACACGCATCCCTGCCCAGATCTTGGGGTGCAGTTCTGCAGGGGATCCTCGTAGATCTGGTGGCAGCCTCGCTCGCAGGGGGCGGGGGAATCGGTCCTGAGCCAGAGCTCGCCGGCAGGGCAGGCTGTGGGCAGGAGAGATACCAGTCAGATTAGCCTTTGCCAACCAGGTGCCAGTATACCTGAAGGAGCGTCTCCACCCCCATCGCTCAGCCTGGACACTGAGGTCATCCTCCGAGGGTCTTCTGCTGGTTCCCTCACCGCAAGAAGCGAAGTTACAGGGAACCAGACAGAGGGCCTTCTCAGTGGTGGCACCCACCCATCAGATGTCAAGGAAATAAACAATTATCTGACTTTTAGAAGACATATGAAGGCCGCCCTGTTTAGCGAAGTTCTTAAGGAATTTGACTGTGTTTTTAATATCCTGTTGGGAGCCTCTCAGAGTGGCTGGGATACAAATAATAAAATTATTATGATCAAACTCCCACCAGCACCGCCCAGCTCCTTCGACTGTTCCTCACAAGGCTTGGCTTCCAGGCCTTTTATCACTTCTGGTTCTGCTGCGCTTCTGTTTCGGGAAGTTCCACTTAGCTAGGCTTGTATCAAAATGCAAAAGGAGCGATTTTCTGCTCCTCCCCGATTCCCCGGGGCAGGAGAATGATCCGCAGGGGCAAAGGAAAGCCACAGAGCCTCACCGCAGTCTGGGAGCGAACACGACATCCAGCGCTCAGAGGGTCCTTCGCACTCAGCACCGCCGTAGAGGCGCAGCTGGCGGCGGTGGCGCCGGGACGTCCGTTGTCCGGAGCCACATGTCACGGAGCAGGGTGACCACGGGGACCACTCTGACCAGACGCAGGGCACTGCGAGAAGGGGGAGAGCGTCTGGGTGAGGGAGTGCGGCTGGCAGAGGGCATCCTGGGTGGGCGTCAGATCGGGGCCCGGTGCTGTGTGGGGCAAGTGGTGGCTGGGAGGGCAGAGAAGCGCCCAGGTAATTGCCCCAGAAGGGGGGCAAATATGGGTGTGGCACCCCTGCCCCCTTGTGGCTCAGTCCTGAAGCGTGGGATGCAAGAATTCAGGGCAGAGCTCTCGCTTTTGAGAAGGGGTTGGGTTGGGGTTCGGGGATGGGAGGAATGCACTCTGCACAGGCTCAGAGGAAGCGTTAGTCGTCTGGTCCCAGGGCTGAGAACAGGAAGTTGGCAGGAAAACACAAGCCAAACACAGGCACCCCAGACCCCTTTGGCTCCTCCAAGCTGCCAGCCTTCTTCCTGGTGCCGTGGGGATGAAAGCAGTGGGGCTGCAGGGGGCAGAAAGGGAGGGGCAAGCTCTGTTTGCAGAGGGTCTGTGCCCCTTGGCAGCCTCTTACCATCGCAGTCCTCCTGGGTGCAGGTGAAGACCCCCCTCTGGCAGACACTGCGGAGGGAAACAAAAGGAGTCAGAAGGCAGAAGGCGGGTTAACAGAGCCCAGGGCTGGCCAGGAGGAGACCTGGGTTCAAATCTCTACTGGGTGGCCTTCAGCCAGTCTTCCTCTCTCTGTCTAGCCTACTTCCTTTCCCTCCCCCTACCCTTTTATGAAGATCACCTGCTCTGGAATCCCACAGCTAATTCTCTCCTGGTCTCCTTGCTGGCCCAAATAGGACTAATTTAGCCAGCTAGCCCTGGGGATCACCTAATGTTTATTGGATGGATTTCCCCCCTAAATTGATTTTTGAATTCTGAATTTATTGTTATTCACGTTTTATACTGTATTTTATGTGGTTTTTTTGCATCAATTAAGTGTTTTAAATTTGTTGTTAGCCGCTCTGAGCCCGGTTTTCTGAACCGGGAAGGGCAGGGAATAAATAAAGATTTATTATTTATTATTACTTGGCAGGGCTGTTGTGATGCTCAAATGCAAGAGCGGGAGAAATACAGAACACACACACACACCCTGAACTGCTTACGGGAGAGGCAGGATATCAAAGTAGGCCATGGAAAAAGGCCCTCAAATCTGAAAGGCCGTCAGACAAAATATGGAGCAAGCTTGCTTTTCGCTGTTCCAGGAAAGGCAACCCAAACCAATGGAGTCAAAGAACAATAAATGAGATTCCAACTGAGCCTTGGGAAGAACTTTCTGGCGGTGGGAGCTATTCGACAGTGGAAGGAACCACCTCTCCAGATGGCACACTCTCCTTCCTTGGATATTTTAAAGCAGAGGTCGGTGGCCACCTGCCAGGGATTCTCCCGCTATGATTCCTGCATCGCGGGGGGTGGACTAGAGAACCTTTGGGGGACCCCTTCCGACTGTACGATTCTGTGATTCCTCCTGCAGCCCAGGGTGGATGGATGGGGAGATGAGCCCCCTGTGTGATGGCCTGGGATTCGGACTCGGAGGCTGAACCTGAGGGATCCCAGCCTGCACAGGATTCCCCGCCTCCAGAACCAGCTGAGCTGGGGCTGGGGCCTGAGCCTGAAGGGTCCTCACCTGTGCTGGATCCTCAGGTGCAGGCACCAGCTGAGTCTGCTCTGGCTCCTGAGGTGATGGAGGACCCACTGCCTGCAGGTGCTCCACTCTCAGCCCCGTCAGGGGAAGCTGAGGTTGCCTCTGGGTCCGGTAACCCTCCAGCCTCTCCTGAGCTGCAGAGGCTCAGGGCAGAGAGGCGGAGGGAACTGAGTTCCCGCAGGAGGAGTGCTTGCCTCCAGGCCAGGAGAGGCGAGTCACCAGAGGATTGGGGCTGCCCTATGCCTCGGGGCAGATAAAAGCCGGCCAGCCCCAGTCCCAAGTTGCGGAAGCAACATTGTTGGTTGCTAGTTCCTGCCTGAATGGGACGCAGGTGGCGCTGTGGGTTAAAGCCTCAGCGCCTAGGGCTTGCCGATCGAAAGGTCGGCGGTTCGAATCCCTGCGGCGGGGTGCGCTCCCGCTGCTCGGTCCCAGCGCCTGCCAACCTAGCAGTTCGAAAGCACCTCCGGGTGCAAGTAGATAAATAGGGACCGCTTACCAGCGGGAAGGTAAACGGCGTTTCCGTGTGCGGCTCTGGCTCTGGCCAGAGCAGCGATGTCACGCTGGCCACGTGACCCGGAAGTGTCTCCGGACAGCGCTGGCCCCCGGCCTCTTGAGTGAGATGGGCGCACAACCCCAGAGTCTGTCAAGACTGGCCCACACGGGCAGGGGTACCTTTACCTTTAGTTCCTGCCTGAGCTCTTGGCCCGCCCTGGCTCCCTGCTTGCAAGCCTGCTCCTGACTTCACCCGACTCCCTGGCCTGCACCCAGCTTTCAGCCAGGACTGCCTCCATGTTGCACCTTTGACCACGGACCGGACTTGGACCTTGCCTCTCGGGTAACCCACGGGACCAGCACACACTGAATAGGAAGGACCTTACGTGGACGGTGTCACCTGCTCTAAGTCAAGAACACCCTGCCCTACAATTTCCGTCCTGGCTCAAAGAGACTAAGAGAAAAAGACAACAGCGACTTTGAAAAAGAATGGGAACCATTTATATTATACTTGCGGAAACAAAGAAAGTCTATAGACTTGATGGCAGGATTTAAATAAACATTCACATCATTAGCATTAGAAAATGTGTGGAAGATAGAGAAACAGGATGGTGTATTTTATTTTTATGTTTTAAGGTTTTAAGGTTTTATGTTTTAAGTTTAAAGGTTTGATGTTGTTGTATAAATATGTTACTAGCATTGTTTTCTTTTAGGAAATAGCAAAGTGGGTGAAAGGAGAAACAAACCAGAAAGGGAAGTTGGGGGAAGCCCAGAAGGGGAGGGAGGGAGGGAGGAATGTATAGTAAATGTTATGGATATGAGATGTATGTAATGAACGAAAAGGGAAAATAAATTAATTTTTATTTTATTTTTTTTAAAAAGCTTCTGTGCTGCAATGGGCAGCGTGGTCCGGTTTTCTCTTTTTGCCCCCCAAAGTGACTATTTCAGAGATCCTGCCCACCGCCCAGCCCACGCTCACCAGCTGTTGCACTCGTGGTGAATGACGCTGCCTGGCGCATGCTCCTGTCCCTGTTCCTCTTGGGAAATGTTGGCAGCCCAGGGCATGGTGGGCACCGAGCCCAGCTGGCAGCGGCATCCTTCTGGGGAGACACAGCCCCCATCCTGCAGCACCTGTGGGCCCAGAGGAGGCTCAGCGTCAGCAGGTGTGCTGCCGTGGGGCAAGGGAACCCCCCCCCCTTCTTGCTTTGTGGCTGGCTGGCCCCCTGGGGAAAAGAGACTGGTACAGATGTGCTCCTGGGAAGGGGCTTTCGGCTCATAAGTGCGGGAAATTGCAGGCAGATAGCAAGTTTAGGGCTCGTTAATGCACAAAGGGGTGAATGTCAACTTTGCCCTCATTTTTCTTTTTTTACTTTTCAAATTTATACATTTCTTTAGTTTTACAATCTATCTGAAATTCGGCTTCCTTCGCCCTCTTTCTGCGGTTCCTTCAATTTATTTTTTAATATCTTCTGCATATCCAAGTTCATTTAATGTGCTCATTTAATTACCTACTGTAAATATATACTCTTATGAAACTGCAGGTTATTACAATAATCCCGCTAATGTTTTTATCTGTTGACAATTTATCTGTAAACAATCCATAAACCATCTCCATTCTTTTATAAAAAGTTTGTTATCTCAATTTCTTATTCTTCTGGTTAAGTTTCACCATTTCTGCATATTCCTTAAGTTTTTTTGTATCCATTCTTCCTTTGCTGGGACTTCTGCTTCTTTCCATTTTGGGGCAAGTAACATTCTTGCTTCTGTAGTAGCAGACATAAATAAATTTCTATACAATTTAGGTAGTTCAGTCCCTATAATTCCCAAGAGAAAAGCTTCTGGGTTTTTTAAAATAAAAGTTATTTTGAACATCCTTTTCAATTCATTATATATCATTTCCCATGCTCTTTTTTTGATGCTCACTGGGACGGTTTGAGCATACTACAGTGTTCCTAGACAATTCTATAGAGTTTAGGTAGTTCTGTCCCTATAATTCCTAAAACTTTGCCATCTCAGCAGAGTCCAATAATTTTAACAACCATTTCTCTGCCGAATTAACATTCTTGCCGTTTTGTGTGTCTTGAGGGCAGGGTTGCGGCTCAGTGGCAGAACATCTGCTTGGCATGGCAGAAGTTCCTGGGCCCAACCCTCGATGGCAGTTCCAGAATGACCCCTGCCCCAAACCCTACAGAGTGGCTGCCGGCCAGTGTAGGCAACACCAGCCTAGGTAGACAGAAAGGGCAGCTTTGGGTGCTCTGAGCTCACTCACCTGTCCAGAGGGGCAGGCGCAGCCCGGCCGGCATTCCTCACGGAGGCACTGGGTGTGAGGGCGCAGGTCGGAGCAGGACCGCGGGCAGGCGTTGGCACAGTCGCTGTAGACTTGGTATCCTGGGCATTCTGGCATAGAGAGGGAGGAGGAACGATGTAAAAGGCAGCGTTGCATAGTGGTTAGAGCAGGGGTCAGCAAACTTTTTCAGCAGGGGGCTGATCCACTGCCCCTCAGACCTTGTGGGCGGACAGACTATATATATTTTTTTGGGGGGAGGGGGGAAATGAATGAATTCCCATGTCCCACAAATAACCCAGGGATGCATAATTTGTTGCATTCAATAGAACGGAATAGCAGAAGATTCTCAGGTAAGATGTGCCAAATTAAATATCCGAATCCCCTTTGCAGTTGTCCGCTATTTTGTTTACTTCTCAGCCGCCCAGAGTGCCTGGGGAAACTCAGTCAGACGGGCGGGTATAAATAAATTATTATTATTATTATTATTATTATTATTATTCTCTGCCTGGCCTGTCTTGCAGGGTCGTTGTTCTTGGGATGAAATGAGGCGGTGGGATAACCTTGAGCTCCTTGGTGGGGTATAAATGCAAGGATAAACTGGGAGTCTTTGGTCCCCGGCTGCCACTGAGCTGGCCCTGCTGTTGGGCGGCTCTTTGGGGGGCTCACCTGGCGTGCAGTTCTGCGTGTTGCAGGCCTGGTGCTGCAGGAGGGGGTCGGCGCAGGGCTCCCCCGGCGGTGGGGACAGGAGGCTGCGGTTCCTCTCGGACTCGCCTCCTCCGCAGGTGGCGCTGCAAAGGCTCCAGGCCGACCACTCGCTCAGCAGGCAGGCGGCTGCGGAAGGAACGGGGGGGGGGGGGGGGTTGTCAATGGCAGCACTGGGATCTCCCTCCTGCGCCTGCCGGCCCGTGCTCAGGGAGGGATGCTCCGGCTCAGGGCTCAGCAACCTTTTTCAGCAGGAGGCCGGTCCACTGTCCCTCAGACCTTGTGGGGGGCCGGAGTATATTTTTTTTTTGGGGGGGGGGGAAATGAAGGAATTCCTATGCCCCACAAATAACCCAGAGATGCATTTTCAATGAAAGCACACATTCTACTCATGTAAAAACACACTGATTCCCGGACCGTCTGAGGGCCAGATTTAGAAGGCAATTGGGCCCCATCCGGCCCCTGGGCCTTAGGTTGCCTACCCCTGCTCCAGCTGGTAGAACCAGAGGCGGGGGGAGATTCAAAAGCTGGGGGCCACGCAAAGGCTGTATCAGCCCTCACAGTATTTCAATCAATACAAAATCAAACCATAAAATCAGTGGCGTAGTGTGGGTTGTCAGCACCTGGGGCAAGGCAAGTAATTTGCGCCGCCTAACCCGTGGATTTGCGCCCCCTAACCCGTGGATTTGCGCCCCCTAACCATAACCCCCAGATGTTGCGCCCGGTGCGGCTGGCCCCCCGTGCACCCCTATGCTACGCCACTGCATAAAATTATAATTGCATTATAAATTATATTGAGATATCATTTATATTCTAAGATTATATATATATATTTAATATATATGTTATATATATATATATATATATATATATATATATATATATTTAATCAACATAATGAGTGGAATAATAATGTATAAATATATACAAAACTGTGTAACGCCATAAAAGTACCATCTATCTCCTACTACAAAGTGACACGTCCCTCACTTTCAGTGGGTCTACTCTGAGTACAATGAGCATGAGATACAACCTGGTAATAAGGCTTCTTATTTCGATCCTGCCTGTTTCCCCAGAGGAGTTAAGGGTGGCAAATCACAAAGCATCGCAACTCACAACAGGGGGGAAAACAAACAAACTGCTGTTCCCTGGATGAGAATTGGCTGTGTTAGGATATAAATTCCCTCTGCACTTTAATGGATATGGATTTATTAAATACGGACGAAAGTCATCACACCAGCGGCTGCTAAAACAAAGGATTAAAATCGGAATGGCAAATGAAAGTAATGGACTATATGGAATTGGCGGAAATGACTGGCAGAATCCGAGACCAGGGAGAAGAGTTGGTGGAAGAAGATTGGAAGAAATTTAAAGATTATTTACAGAAACACTGTAAAATTACTGAATGTTAAATTGATGTTGGAATGAAATGAAGCGGTTTTAGTAATAAGGTTAAATAGGAATATGTAAAAAGGGATTAAGAAATAAGAAAATAAAGAGGGAAAGGATTTGCTGAATTAACTATCTGAACTGGAATACAAAAAAGGGAGGTGCAAGGAAGTCATGAAAATAAGTAAATGAATTGTAAGATATAGAAAGAGGGATTTATTTTTAATTGTTTTTTATTCTTTCTGTAACTTGTATTTTTTTTGTTTTTTCTTTCTATCATTTTCGTAATCTTTTTCTTATTGAAATTTTAATAAATATTATTTAAAAAAATAAAAATAAATAAAATCGGAACTGTGGAATTTGGACTAATTAAGAGGACCAAGAATTAACATCAACTCCAGATAACTGGAATATGGGAAGTCACCCAAAAACATTGAATTCGGAAGTGATTAACTGGCTTTTTTGACTGTATTGTGATTTGGCATGATTTGGTATTGTATTAATGTGGCCTCCACTGGATTGTTATTGATGAAAAATTAATAAAAATTAATTAGAGAGTGAGAGAGTTGGCTGTGATGGCAGGGCCCAGGGGTAGGGGCACCTGCTTGCCCTGATGCCAGGAGGCTGGCAGACTCACCCTCGCAGGGCTGGGGGCTGCACTGGGCTGCTTCCTCCATGGCATCAGCGGCACAGGGGGCTCCCGCAGGGCTCTCGTGGCACTGCCGGTGCCGCAGGGTGCTGCCCCCACCGCAGCTGGCAGAACAGGGGCTCCACGCGGACCATTCCCCGTAGGCCGGGCACTCCTTCTCAGGACACAAGAAGGTGCCATTGGCACAGGTGCTACAGAGGGAAGGAAGAGACAGGAACCCCAAATTACTAGGAGCACCTTGGGACCGGCTGACCTGCGAGATCGCCTTACTGTGCATGCGCCCGTCCATCATCCAGCCATGGCTTCGTTTGCACGCCACTTTCTCAGACGAAAACCAAGCTCAAAGCAGCTCCGGAAACAGAAAGGCAGTTCAAATTCAGGCACTGCAAGAGCATTTCGCGGCAAAAAGCACAAGGGCAAGAGTGGCAACACACAAAACAACGAGAATGTTTCTGTGCCGTAAGCGCATGAAACAAGATCACAGTCACAAAGCCCAGCAGCCGGAAAGGCAAGGGAGAACAGCAGTTCCACTTGGATCCTAGAAAAACCTCTTTCACAACATTGCCCTCTCGACTCCTCGAGAAACCAAGGAGACAGACTTTTCCATACAGTGTGGGGAAAATCTGTGGACTCTTTGAAGAATTATCGTAAACAACTTAAATCGTTAGCAGGGTTGACGTAAAAACGTGTGGCAAAAAAATAAGTTAAAGGGAATATAAAAGGAAAAATTAGTAAACAGGTTTGAACTGGATATACAGTGGTAAAAGATATAACATACGTAATCACGGAAAGTGGGGACAGGAGTTGATTTGAAGATATGCTTGACTATGCAAATGTTTTCTTTGTTAAAATATTTGTAAAATGGAAGGTAAAATGGGGGGGGGGGGGGAGTTTGCGACTTGATTTAAATTAGAACATTTAAGAAGTTAAATTCTCCAAAGTTTCCTTGCCAGGGAATGTGACCCCTCCCCCCCCCATTTGACCCCTTACCAGTTGTGGCAATCCAGCTCCACCGTCTGGCCTGGCATGACCTCCAGGGTGATGTTGGCCGTGGGGAGTCCACAGCGGCAAGCTGGGATCGGAACGCAGACCCCATCCTGGAGGAGCTGTCCGTCAGGACACCGGCATCCTGGGTGCGGAGGAGAGGGAGGGAGAGGAGGATGAGGAACTGGCCGGGCGAGAAAGGGGCGTTTCTTCTGCCCCTTTGGAGGAGGGCAGTTTGGGTTCTGACATGAAGGGCATGGATGAGGCCGTGAACAGAGGGAATTCCAAAACACAAAAGGTACCTCCCATTTCTTCATGTATCTCACACTTACTCTGTGGAACTCATGGCACCAAGAAACTGGGAATGTGGCTCTAGCAAGAATATGAACTTTGGGATGGATAAAGGGGGCTCAGGCTCCTCCTAGCCACAGAGGCCAGACGGACAGTCTCTTAGAGTGACAGCTGAAACGATCGGGATGACGGAGCAATGCCCCTATGAAGAACGGTTGCAGCATTTGGGGCTTTTCAATGAAAACGATGTAAAAACAAATTGTTCAAAATGCAGGTAATAAAAAAAGAAAGGAAGGAAAAGCCCAGTACTATTAAATGCCATTTCCTTAAAGGCTGCATCTTAATGTTTTAATGTCATATTTTAATCTTGTTTTTTAAGTTGTATTTCAATCAACTTGTTTTTATTATTGGTTGTTAGCTGCCCTGAGCCCGGGGGCCTTGGCTGGGGAGGGCAGAGTATAAATAAATAAATTATTATTATTATTATTATTATTATTATTTAAAAACCAAGCAGACACACACACACACACACACACACACACACACACAGTGCCTGGGATAGCTCAATTGGTAGAGCATGTGGCGCTTAATCTCAAGGTAGATGGGGGGTTGGACTCCGTGCCCCTCGTGGTCCCTTCCATCTCTACAATTCTATGGAAAACCTGGCGGAATGAAAATATATTCACCTGTCAGTGGAAGAGCAACAAGGAGGGAACCAGTGTGAGACGAAATCCAGAATTGGGCAGGGCTGGCGTGGGGGGGGGACAGCAGAAGGAGGGGTGTTACCTTGCTTGCACTCCCCATGCAGACACTCCACATGCTCCCAGAGGTCTGCGCAGGTGCGAGGGCAGCTGTTGGCGCAGGACGGGGCCCGAACTTTGCCCCGATCTTCACATTCCTCTCCTGGGGAAGGGAGGAAGAACAGCCCCCGGGACCATGAGAAAGTGGCACTTCTGGGTGAATCTTTTAGACTTGGGAACTCCCTGCCTCATGACACCAAGCAGGCACCTTTGCTGTACATCGGGACCTCGGTTTTCAAATGTAATCCGTTCCAGAAGACCGTTCGAGCTCTGAAACGTTCAAAAACCAAGGCGCAAAGGGCGGCCTGCAAATTTAATTGAGAAAATTGAGAAAATAACATACACAGTCAGCGGAAGCCGTTTGACTTCCAAGGCGTGTTCGAAAACGGAAGCATTTACTTCTGGGTTTACGGCATTTGAAAACCAAAACGTTTGTCAACGGAGACGTTTGAAAACCAAGGAACCAATGTAGTTTTTGCAGCACCTGCTGAAAACATTGTTTAGACGGTCCAAACTTGATGCTTAGAAAGTTGATGTGAATTTTAGTCAGTATTGGTATTTTTCTTTTTCTTTTTTGGTATGTTTTAAAGCAGGGGTCAGCAAACTTTTTCAGCAGGGGGCTGGTTCACTGTCCCTCAGACCTTGTGGGGGGCCAGACTATATTTTGAAAAAAAAAGAAAGAACGTATTCCTATGTCCCACAAATAACCCAGAGATGCATTTTAAATAAAAGCACACATTCTACTCATGTAAAAACACGCTGATTCCCGGACAGTCCACGGGCCAGATTTAGAAGGCAATCTGGTCCCCGGGCCTCAGTTTGCCTACCCATGTTTTAAAGTATTGTAATTTCCCCCCTGATCTTACTGTTGTTATCTTTTTGGGTTTTTTCTTTCTAAACAACCAGGTGGCATGGGAATCTTATGAAGTAAGTAAATAAGTGAGTTTCAGATTCATTTCTGATTGTGTCCACACCAGGCGTGTCGAGGTCTAGATTCCTGGATAAATGACAAAGGAACTTTGCTCACTTAGAGAAATTCATGGAGGAGGAGACAATCAACGCTTCCGGAAACCGAAGGAGGAGAAAGAGCTTTCATGCTTGAGTCCTGCTTTTGTGTTTCCCACAATAGGGCACCTTCAGGGTTGGCAAAACACAAGCGCAGGATCTGGTCTTCTGCCTGAAGCCATGGAGAGCTGCTGCCAGTCAGTGCAGACAACACTGCGGTAGATGGACCAATGGTCTGACTGTTAGAATTCCAGCTCCGTGATTGCAGTCATGGGATTGCTGTGTCTCACATGACGGTGCATGTTTTGACTCCACAAAGTGGGAAGTGACGGAGACAGGATGTTTGTGTTCCTGTGTTCCGTGAAACTATTGTCCTTTGTTATTTTTCTCTTTGCTGTCTGATGCTAGAGAGAGAGGGAGCCATATTGCAGTGCTCCGTGTGTGTGTTTACATGTAAATAAAGTAGATTAGCCAAAATGCTGAGTTGCTGAGGTCTGTCACGCAAAGCTGTGCAAACTCTGCAGATCCCTAAGTGTGCCGGCGTCGTTTGGCATCGGTCGCTGTGATGTTGGGGCTGAAGAAAGCTTTTGAAGCTCCTGAACGATTGACCAGGAGGGAGAGAACATGCCAGTCAGGCATGTGTCTCTGCCAGGGTCCTACTCGAGTGTAGGACAAGCACCTGACACGGACTTGGTCCGAGGCAGCAGTTTCCTCCGTTTCCCAGCCTTTCGGGGATTTGCCACCTTCCCTTTTGGGGATTTGCTCACCACATCCCAGCTGAAGGGAACGTACCTGGGCAGGTGGCCGTGTTGCAGCTCTCGGACTGGGACCAGGCCCCGTGGCACCGGGTCTCTCCCGATGGGTGACGGGTGTAGCGCTGGCGCGTTCGGAACCCCCCGCTGCAGGGCGCACGGCAGGGGCTCCAGGAGGTCCAAACGCTCCACAGGCAGAAGTCTGGAAGGGAGAGGAGGAGCTGCAGATAGCGGCCTTGGCGGGGGGGACAGGCCTGTCTCAGCTGCCTCCGCTGCTGCCCCCCCACCAAAGACCCCTCTCCCACATTAAGGACCATGCAAATGCAGATTTATCTACTCCTGGCCCAATACAGGTGTTTGGGGAAATGAAGCAGCTTCTCCACCCCCATCGTTCAGCCCGGACACTGATGTCCAGCTCCGAGGGCCTTCCGGCAGTTCCCTCACTGCGAGAAGCCAAGTTACAGGGAACCAGGCAGAGGGTCTTCTTGGTGGTGGCGCCCACCCTGTGGAACGCCTTCCCCACCAGATGTCAAGGAAATAAATAACTATCTCAGAGGTCAGCAAACATTTTCAGCAGGGGGCCGGTCCACTGTCCCTCAGACCTTGTGGGGGGCCGGGCTATATTTTGGAGAAGAAGAAAAAAATGAACGAATTCCTATGCCTCACAAATAACCCAGAGGTGCATTTTAAATAAAAGCACACAATCTACTCGTGTAAAAGCATGCTGTTTCCTGGACTGTCCACAGGCTGGATTTAGAAGGTGATTGGGCCCGATCTGGCCCCTGGGCCTCAGTTTGCCTACCCATGAACTATCTGACTTTTAGAAGACATCTGAAGGTAGCCCTGTTTAGGGAAGTTTTTAAAGTTTGATGTTTTGTTGTGCTTTTAATATTCTGTTGGGAGCCGCCCAGAGTGGCTGGGGAAACTCAGTGAGATGGGTGGGGTTTAAATAAATTATTATTATTATTATTATTATTATTATTATTATTATTATTATTATGGTAACTCCTCTCAGTCAGCACAGCTGATGGAATTTGTGGTCCAAAACATCTTGGGAGCTCAGCATTGCCTAGATTCAGGGTGCTAGACATGGTAAAGAGCTATTTTATATATTAATAAAAAATAAAATAAAAACAATCATTTTATTATTTATACCCTGCCCATCTGGCTGGGTTGCGCCAGTCACTCTGGGCAGCTTCTGACACACATAAAAACATAATAAAACGTCCAACGTCAGTAACAACAATCTGATCCAATGCCAAAAAGTCTCAATGACTTCACTGATTACACCGTTTGAACCCGTCCTGTGAGATATGCTGCTGTTTGGAATTATTATGAGAATGGCACAAGGCATTATCCTGACTTGAACAAAGCAAATCTTTTTTTTAAAAAAATGTTGTTACCGCTCAACACTAATAAGAAATGTTTCTTCAAGGGTGTGTGAATGAAACGACTCTCTTGCTGGTGTGCTTCATTTTCATTTTGATTCAGTTGCAGTTGTTTTTTTATTTTTTGTTCTTGTATGTTATCATATTATACAAGTGAATTCACAGAGGCAGACCAACAAATGAACATGTTTGCATTAGGGATGTCCTGAAGTAGAGGATCTTATGCATTATACCTTGCGCTGTCCCTTACATAATGAAGCAAGAGAACGATTTTTAGCACCTATAAGGACAAGGTCCCCTGGCCAGAACCCCTCTGACATGATTTTATATCTCCTCGCAGACACAGATAAGTATGTGACCTGGCGTGTAGCACTCTTTGCAACTGCCGCTAGGAAAATTAGAGCAAATTATATAGCCAAGGTAGCCACCGACTGTAAAGGAGATGAATATATTTGACCCTATCTACATCAAGCTATATTCTGTCTTTATCACCAAACTCCGAACATAATTGCACATTGTATTAATTAACATAATTTTTAAATATATTAGTGGCCATGTGATAATTTTAGCTTATTTTATTGTGTAATGTCTTAACTTGTATATGAAGGTACTTTTACAGCTCTGTTTACGGTAGGTAATGTCTTGATAACATAAATGTTTTAAGTTTTTTGTATCTATCCTATATATTTTATTTTAATTGTTGAATGATTCTGTGTACGTTGTGGCAGCCTTTGGCTTTGTGCAATAAAACTGACTGACTGACTGCAAGTGATTTAAAACAAAAACAAAAACAAGCACAAAACCTTCGCAAATGTGAGGATCTGGGCAAAGGCGTTCCTGATCCAGCTCAGCTGAGCACAAGGTGTCCAGCCCTCTCCAGCTTCTGCCCGTCTGAGGGTCCAGGCAGACTCGGAAGCGATGCTGGACGGACACCAGAGCAGGCCAGGGGTCTCCTTCTTCAGGGGACCAGCCGAGGGTGGAGACCACGCTGGGGCCGAGGGCCACGAAAGGCAGGCAAGAGGAGCAGGACGTCCACTCCGACCAGGCGCTGACTGGAAGCAGACCTGAGGGGGGAAAGGAATCCGAGAATGGTAGCGTTGGAAGGGACCCCAAGGGTCATCCAGACCAACCCCCTGAAATTCGGGAATCACAGCTAAAGAATCACTGACAGGCGGCCACCCAACCTCTGCTATAAAATCTCCAAGGAAGGAGAGTCCACAACCTTCCAAACACCTCTTGATGTCAAACACCTCTTGATGTTGAGTCGCAATCTTCTTTCTTATAACTTGAAGCCATGGGTTCAAGTCCTAACCTCCAGAGCAGGAGAAAACAAGCTTGTTCCATATTCCAGGTGAAAGCCCTTGAGATATTTGAAGATGGCTCTCATATCTCCTGTGAGTCTCCTCTTTTTCCAGGCTAAACATCCACAGCTCCTTCAACCATTCCTCATCAAGCATGGTTTCCAGATCTTTGACCATCTTGGTCTCCCTCCTCTGCACACCTTCCAGCTTTTCAGAATCCTCCTTAAACTGTGGTGCCCAGAACTGGAAACCATATTCCAGGTGAGGTCTGCCCAAGGCAGAATAGAGCAGGACTATGACTTCCCAGCATCTTAAAAAGCAAAGACATCACCTTGCCAACAAAGGTCCGTATAGTGAAAGCTATGGTTTTCCCAGTAGTGATGTATGGAGGTGAGAGCTGGACCATCAAGAAGGCTGATCGCTGAAGAATGGATGCTTTTGAATTATGGTGCTGGGGGAGACTCTTGAGAGTCCCATGGACTGCAAGAAGATCAAACCTCTCCATTCTGAAGGAAATCAGCCCTGAGTGCTCACTGGAAGGACAGATCCTGAAGCTGAGGCTCCAAGACTTTGGCCACCTCATGAGAAGAGAAGACTCCCTGGAAAAGCCCCTGATGTTGGGAAAGATGGAGGGCACAAGGAGAAGGGGGCGACAGAGGATGAGACGGTGGGACAGTGTTCTCGAAGCTGCCAGCATGAGTTTGACCAAACTGCGGGAGGCAGTGGAAGACAGGAGTGCCTGGCGTGCTCTGGTCCAGGGGGTCACAGAGAGGCGGACACCACTAAACGACTAAACAGCAGCAACAACAACATGACTCCCCCTTGATCTGGACACTAGACTTCTGTTGATGAAACCTAGAATTGCATGATGTTAGGTTTTTTCTTGCTCCTGTATCACAGAATTGAAAGGGGACTCTTGAACCCTAGAGGAGACCTGGGGCAACAAGGACTGGAGTCCTAAGGACTTGAGAGAAGATTTCTGCCTCTCAGGCCAGGCTTCTGCAAAGCGATTTGTGTGGGCATGCGGAGTGGCTTGCCCAGGTTCAGCATGCAAAGATCTGGTGCAAAAACCTACAATCTCTCCTTCCCAACATGGCTTGGCATGGTTCCTCCCTGGCCAGGCGCAGTCTACCCCGGGACAGTGAGGGGAGAAGTGCTCACCTTGGCATCCTTCGCTGCTGCACTGCAGCTCCCCCTGCTGGCAGATACTGCAAAGAGAAAGCCGCAGGTTAATCACAGGTTTGGAAGGGACCCCTAAAGGCAATCTAGTCGAACGCCCTGCGATTAAAGATGTGTGAGTACCTTGTACTAGCCAAAATGACAGAACTCATAAGAGATCACTCAGGCGACAAGGTGGAAAAAAAGGAATGGGATTGCTTTAGAAATCACCTGACAAAATATGGTTCTGAAAACAATACCTGGTTGTGCTTGGATTAACCTCACAGATATAATGGGAGGGGGGAACTGATTTTAATAAATGAATACAGAATATTTGTCACTTAAGAGAAGTGCTGAAGCCGCAAAGAGATAGAGGGAAGTCAACTAATATAACAGGGATCAAACTAGTGAAGCCGTTCCGCCGGCCATCGACTCACCACTCCTTGCAGCCAATCAAAACGGTGTCTCCTGCCGCCAAGGACACGGGGCCTTCCGATTGGCTGAGGTGGAGGCAGCCGCACTGCGAGGGCGGGACGCAGGCCCCGTTCTGTTCCACCAGGCCCTTGAAGGGGGGTAGAAAGAGAGAGAACAAAGAATCAGGTCTGAAGGAGAGTCCAAATCCTGCAGCGGGGAGTTCCGCAGGTGATGGGTTTCCCCACCCAACCCAGAACAGCAGCTGCAGCTCTCACCTGTGGGCAGTAACAGCCGGGAAGGCAGCGGGGGATGTCCTTGCAGAGCTCTGGGTGGCGCATGGTGGAGCAGAGGCTGTCGCAGGGCGAGCCGCACTCCCGGAACTCAAAGGGGGCCTCGCAGCTGGACTCTGGGGAAAACAGTAGAAAAAAGACAGTTGCAGAACCGAGAAATTGCACAAAACAAATGAAATACAGTCATACCTCGGGTTGAATGCGCTTCGGGTTGAGTGCGTTCAAGTTTTGCTCCGCGGCAACCCGGAAGTAACAGAGCATGTTACTTCTGGGTTTCGCCACTTGTGCATGCGCAGACACTCAAAATGACGTCACGCGCATGTGCAGAAGTGGCGAAAAGCGACGCCCGCGTGCACAGATGAGCCGTCGCTAGTTACGTTTGCTTCTAGATATGAACGGGGCTCCAGAACGGATCCCGTTTGTATCTAGAGGGACCACTGCACCTGTCCCTGAAACGAGAAGTAATTGACTGGAAATATTATCTTATGAAAATAAACTAAATAATACAAATCAAAGAGTTTAAGGAAAAAATTAGAAAAACTTCAAATTGAATAAAGCCTTAACGGGATGCTGGCTACAAACCTCGTTTCACTGAACTATTCAGTTTCCTCAGAAGGAAGTAGAAAAATCATAAACCTTAAATGACCAAAATTCACAGGAAGGGGGTAAACCCCCCAAAATTATGAAGTATTATAATCCTAGCTCGACCTAGGTGAAGCAAAACACAGCAATAAAGGGTTAAGGACTCAAAAGCCAGCGGTGGGGACGCAGGTGAAGCCAGGGTCCTCAACCGAGCAAGGAAACAGGCTGCTCCCAGGGTGCTGGGGGGGTGGAGACCAGGAAACCCCTCCATCCTCTCATGACCAGGTGGGGGAAATCCCCAGGGTACAACGAATATTGCAAGCAGAGGGCCTTCTCGGTGGTGGCGCCCGCCCTGTGGAACGCCCTCCCATCAGATGTCAAGGAAATAAACAACTATCTGACTTTTGGAAGACATTTGAAAGCAGCCCTGTTTAGGGAAGCTTTTAATCCTGGATGAATCATTGTCTTTTAATATTCTGCTGGAAGCCGCCCAGAGCTACTGACTGTATAAAAGCCCCCCATCCAAACAAAGCTTATAATCAGTGCAGGTAAGAAGAAAATGCAATTTTAATTTTTATCATCTACAATACTGTCTTATTTATTATACAGTACGCTGATTATTGCTTTCCTTTTATGGATCAGTGGTCTTGTTAGATAGTAAAATTCATGTGAAATTGCTGTTTTGGGGGTTGTTTTTAAAAGTCTGGAACGGATTAATCCACTTTGCATTGCTTTCTATGGGAAGCATGCCTTGGTTTTGGAACGCTTTGGTTTTAGAACGGACTTCCGGAACGGATGACGTTTGAGAACCAAGGTACCACTGTATTCTCCTTCAGCAGAACATTGTGTGCGTTGCTCCCTGGTGGGCGGGGCCATTCAAATAAGCTCCCCTCCCCTCCTGGGTGGAAGTTGCTCTCTATGGGGGTACATCCTACTCCTGCCCGTCTAGCAATTTTAACCGGAGTAGGATCCTTTATCTCAGTATTTAGCACACATAGTTTGTTTCTGAAAAGTATGAAAAGTGGAAGTGCTCTTAAATGCAGGAATCGAGGAAGCTGCCCATACAGATCATATTGATCCGTCTAGCTCACTGTTGTCATAGAATCATAGAATCATAGAAGAGTTGGAAGAGACCACCAGGGCCATCGAGTCCAACCCCCTGCCAAGCAGGAAACACCATCAGAGCACTCCTGACATATGGTTGTCAAACCTCTGCTTAAAGACCTCCAAAGAAGGAGACTCCACCACACTCCTTGGCAGCAAATTCCACTGTCAAACAGCTCTTACTGTCAGGAAGTTCTTCCTAATGTTTAGGTGGAATCTTCTTTCTTGTAGTTTGGAACCATTGCGCCGTGTCCGTTTCTCTGGAGCAGCAGAAAACAACCTTTCTCCCTCCTCTATGTGACATCCTTTTATATATTTGAACATGGCTATCATATCACCCCTTAACCTCCTCTTCTCCAGGCTAAACATGCCCAGCTCCCTTAGCCGTTCCTCATAAGGCATCGTTTCCAGGCCTTTGACCATTTTGGTTGCCCTCCTCTGGACACGTTCCAGTTTGTCAGTGTCCTTCTTTAACATGGACAGGAAACAGATTTTCAGGGTTTAATGCAGTGCATCCCAAATTTCTTGCCCCTGCCCCCCCGCTCCGTAAACTCACCCCCAGTGTCCCTCTACCCTAAAAAAACATTATTCAGAATAGCGGTTTGCACGACCCACTAAGGAAGATAAAGACACCGTAAAATTAAAAACCGCCACAATTGATTGCGCCTGAATTCAAAATCCAATTAAACCAAGTTTAATTAAGCTGGCAAAACTGATGGGCCAGTGATACCAGCTCTTCAAAGTTTGTTTGCTATTATTTATTATTACTATTTATTGAATTTCAGGGAAGTTCACAGAAGAAAATCAAGATATAAAACGACAAAATACATAATAAAAATAAAAACAACAACCCAATAGCCCTCCCAACAAAAAAACACAACAAAAAACAAAACACATTTTAAAAGGTTAAAAAGGAACATTTTTGCCTGGCTAGTTTGCTTTGTATATGGGATAAAGCAATACTCTATTACCAGTTTTGGGTTGTTAGCAATGGTAATAAGGGTTTGTTTTTTTAAAGACCTCATTACTCTACGGAACTCACGGCCACAAGAAACTGTGACGGCTCACCTGAGCACTGGGAATAGTCGCACATGCGGAACTGGCCGTCCAGCCCCACACAGGGCTGTCCGTCGCCCCCCGAGCCACGCTGGTTCCGGTATCGCTGCTGCACCAGGAAGCTGCACGAACACCTGGTCCACTTTGTCCAGGGACTCCAGGGGCACTCTGGGGGGGGGGGGGAGAGGAGGGTCAGAGCAGTTTGCGAAGTGTGCCAGCCTGAGATCATAGAAACGTTCCCTGACAGATGGCCACCCAACCTCTGGTGAATGTGTTGAATATTGCAGAGTATACGCCGACTTTCTGGAAGTATCTGTTTGCAAGCTGACAGGATGACCAGGAACAAAATGCTGCTCACTAGTAACTTGGTTACTTAGAGGTTTATTATTTACAGCAAACTCACAAGTTACTATATACAAGATACAGACACAGATCTTAACTCTCTCCCACTCAGCTTCAGCTAACTCTAACGAATCAACCAACCACACAGAAATCATGAGTCATCATGCCTATATGGGAGAGGACAACCAATAGCAGAGTTATATCCAAGGTTCCCAGATCACCAAGCAGAAAACTTCTCTGCTCAGACTTCCTGGCCTTCGGCCAACTCACAAATTGCATCTGTGAGAAAGCTGGATCAAAGCATGTAGAATGATAGAACAACAGAAGGGTCCTCTAGTCCAATGTTGAGCTTTTTGGGGGTACATCTACCCCTCCCCCCAAAACAGATTTTTGGCTTCTTTTTTGCCATACGTCCAGGTTTTTGGAAAGTCCAATTCCCAGACGTGTCTGAGGCTTGGTGGGGCAGACATTATCATCATTATTTATTAAATTTGTTCAGCACCCTTTATCTGTAGATCTCAGGGTTGTTCACAACATAGAAGCACGAGATAAAAAACCCACAAAACCAAGAACCAAAACAGCCCAATAATCCCCCGTTCGACAACACATTTAAAAAGGGCACCAGATGTTAATCAGCCAAAGGCTTGGTTGAAGAGGAACATTTTTGCCTGGTGCCTAAAGGTGTATACAACGAAGGCGCCAGGTGAATCTCCCTGGGGAGAGCATTCTACAAGCAGGGAGCCACTGAAGAAAAGGCCCCGCTCTCGTGTTGCCACCGTCTTGACCTCTTGTGGAGGAGGCACAGGAAGAATGGCCTCAGAGGATGGTGGCAGAATCCAGATCCATTCATATGGGGAGAGGCGGTCCCAGCAGCATAGCTAGCCACTCAGGCGCCAGGGGGCGGGACAAGCCGCCCATGGGGGCGGGGTCAGCAGGGGCAGAGCGAGCTGCCTTGCCCCCACCTCCCCCTCAGCTGTAGGGCGGCTGAGGTGGAGGCGGCAGGCAGACCCCAGCCCCACGCTGCCGTTTGGGGCAGCACAGAGCCTGAGCCACCCAAGAGAGACGCATGGTTCGGGTGCACTGCAGGCCTCGTGATATGTGCTGTGCCTCGGGTGTGGCACCCAGTGCCCCCCCTTGCCCCCTAGCCAAGCCTCTGGGCGGTTCTTGAGACATTGCAGTATGGTTGCCATGTTTCAAAATGTGGTTGAGCTTTTTCTTAGGAAACTGAAATATACCGTATTTTTTGCTCTATAAGACTCACTTTTCCCCTCCTAACAAGTAAGGGGAAATGTGTGTGCGTCTTATGGAGCAAATGCAGGAGCTTTCGCTGCGCAGTGATCCCTCTTGCTGTTCTGGCTTCTGAGATTCGGAATATTTTTTTTCTTGTTTTCCTCCTCCAAAAACTAGGTGCATCTTGTGGTCTGGTGTGTCTTATAGAGCGAAAAACACGGTACTTGGAGTCGAGAGTGGATTTCATGCTCTTCATAGTGGTGAGGAGGGATGGAAGTTCCCCCAGGATGTCTACTTTATATACATTATTATGGCCCCCACGTGATTGGCTAATTCCGGGATTCATCCGTAGGCCAATCAGGTTGCAGATTCACTTCCACCTGGAGCTGGATTGGGTGGCTCCAGTGGTCCAATCACACTGCTGCATTTTGGATCCTATTCAACTCAGTACATAACAGAAACCACTGAAATTGTTGAGTTTTCTAAAGACAAACCCCAAAGTTGCCTAAGATCCAAGACAAGGCACCACCTTTTGGAAATCCCTGCCCCGACCCCCCCCCCCTCCCGGACATCAATTCCGCCTTTGAAATCCCAGTAATGGCAGCCGTACATTGCAGTCCTGAACCATTTAAGGCTTTTTAGGTCAAGACCAGCGTGTCAAATTCAGCCTGGAAACTAATTGCCAAGAAGATCCCTGGTGGGACCAGAGACCCCTTGCACCGATCAAATAAAAATAAACACATGCAGGAGAGCCAGTGCGGTACAATGGTTAGACTAGGAGCTGGAAGACCAGGGTTCAAATTCCCAGTCGGCCAGGAGGAGGCTCACCGGGGTGATCTTGGGCTAGTCTTTGCCTCTCTCGGCTTAGCCTGCCTAGGAGATTAAACAGGAATAACCATTTGCACCACTTGGAGAAAAAGATGGGGTAGGAACACAATCCACCAATCAATCAATCAATCAATCAATCAATCATCTATACCCCACCCTCCCCAGCCAAGACCGGGCTCAGGGCAGCTAACAAACAATTGATTAAAATACAACTTAAAAACAAGATTAAAATACAACATTAAAATGCAGCCTCATTGCAGTAGAAACTCAAATCAAAAACTTTTTGGGGATGAAAACGTCAAATCTTCACCAAAGCCAACTATCCAGACTGGTCCTATGTGGGCCAGAAAAAAGCCAGGGAAGTCCCCAAACAGGAGTTCCATCACAGAAGGAGAAAGGAAAAAGAATAAGCACAGTCATAGGTAATCTGACCCCTTCTCACCTTGGCAAGCCCCGAGGTAGCAAGCCTCAACGTCCTGGCGGTGCCCATCTTTGCAAAAGGCTCCCGCAGCCGCCTCCTCAGAGGTTGGGCAAGGACATGTCCCCATCCGCGTGGCCAAGCCCGTTCCGCAAGATCTCGAACACGGACCCCAGGAGGACCAATGGCACAGCTCGTCCCCTGCGTGGAAGGAACACACTGTCTATGTTTGTGGACATTCTGATCTCGTGGTCTTTTTTTTTTAAAAAAAATGGAGATTAGGCTAAGTGTGGCTGGACTCCCTGAATGTTTTGCTCTTTTTACCCCATCCCCAGAACTCCTGAATCTGGAGGGGCCATGTTTTAAAGTAGAAATTGCGGATAATATTGCTGTCGACAGGTCAACACTTCTATGCAGCTGGGAAAGCGGGAATAACAGATCTTATTCTATTTGCCCCCGCTAAAAACCTTGCAGTTTTTGCTGTCACCTGATCAACTTGATCCTTGGGGGGGGGGGGGGAGAGACACAGTAGCAGTGGTTGAGCAACCCGGCATGGAAAATAAAAGAGGGGTAATAACTTCACTCCTCAAATATTTATAAAGGCCGCAAGCCAGAAGCACAGGAGCCACTGACTCAATACTGCCATCTCCACAGGGACAGAACCGTTTATCAAGTCCAATTGTTTGAAATCGACCCTCAAGTACAACCCAAGGCAGTATATTCAACCTTGCGGAAGTGCCTGTATTTTGGAATTGTTAAATTTTGCAAAGAGGGTGCCAAAATGACTAGGTGGAAAACAGTCATACCATGGACAAAATTTCCTTATTGTGGCCAGATTATTCTGTCGCTTGATATCATATAAGCGCTGTCCAATTCAATTATTTGCTTCACTGGAGCCCAGTGTTAGTAACGGTTGTGGCGATAAACCAGAAAAGTAAAGCTTTTGGTTGACAACTTTAGTGCAAGTGCTCTCAGGACAATCTTGCGATAGACCAGCGGGGTTTAAATTTAGGCGAAGCCAATAATTAAAAGTCCTATGCCAAATCTGTAATTCAACAGAGAGGAGGTTTAGCCTCCAAGCGCAATGAAGCATAGAATTGGAATAGAGGATGGAACGGGGGGGGGGGGGGGATTGCCTTGGGAACTTAGATTGAACGGCAGAAGAGCAATAGCTGTGGTCATTGTGTGTGTGAGCTGAAAACTGGATGCTGGAACCGGAGAGACAGAAACCATGTCTGTGCCTGTGCTGAGCCTAAGCTGGGCTTCTGGGAACCTGATGGGGAAGCAGGCACTGTCGGGGTGTCCATGCTGTGAGCCCCTCACCTGGGCAGGGAGGGATGGAGCAGTTCTGCGCTTGCGTCTCGGGGCCAACACAGGGGAGGCCCTCATTGCGTGGCGGTGGGTTGACGCAGGCCCGGGTGCGGATCTGGGTGCCTCGGCCGCAGGTGAGGGGGCAGTCGGACCAGGGCGACCAGGGGGTCCAGGCTCCGTGCACTGTCAGGAAGGAGAGATAAGATAGATAAGATAAACTTTATTCGCATTAGACAACGGCCATAGCAACATAAAACAAGCAATATATACAAATAAAATATATACAAATAAAAAAGACAGCAATGGGTAAAAAGGGCAATCAAATGGCCAAGATTATCGTTCAGATAGTGGCCCTTAATCTCATTGCACCCTCGATAAACCTAGCAACCTTTGCTGTCGTCTGATCCTTTTGATCTGAAAACAGAAAGAACAATGTGGCTGCAGATGGGGTGATGATCTCATTCCTCAGATCTTTGTAAAGGGGACAGGACAGGAGAACACGAGCCACTGTTTCCAGATTGCCATCTCCACAGGGGCAGAGTCCTTTCTCAGTTGGAATCTTTTGGTATCTGCCACATTCCCCTGCCTGGCTAGGTCTCCAAGGTCCCTCTTGTCCCCAAGTCCTCTGCGTGTTTTCCCCTTCGCAAACCAGCTCATCATGTCCACCCATAAAATGCCAGTTGCATTTCGACAGGGACAAATGTCAAATTCTACCTTTAGGCAGGAAGAAGCAGTTGCACCGATAAAAGATGGGGGGACACCTGGCTTGCCAGTGGTACATGTGAAAAGGATCTCCTAGGGGTCTTGATGGACCACAAGCTTAAGAAGAGCCAACCGTGTGGTGCAGCAGCAAAAAAGGCTAATGCTATTCTGGGCTGCATCAACAGAAGTCTTGTGTCCAGATCAACAGTGCTGGCTGGGGCTGGTGGGACTTGTAGTGTAAAAACATCCAGAGGGCACCAGGTTGGCAGAAGTTTGTTTACGTTGACTGATGCCCCGGTTCAGCTGATGAAGGAAAGACTCACCTGCGCAAGCGATGTCCAGGCAATAGACGTCCTCCGGGGTGCAAATACTAGGGGGAAAGGACGGAGAAAAGGGGTCAGTGATTGCCAACGGACTGACAGCCCCTCACCTGGCTTCCAATCTCCAACCACCGCAGAAAAGGAGAGCTGCAACGCCATATTAAGCAGTTGACCTCTGCCTTCCTCGCCCTGATCTGCCACAGTGATCCATGCGACGGTCACCTCCAGGCTTGATTATTGTAACTCGCTCTACGCGGGGCTGCCCTTGAAGCTGACCCAGAAACTCCAGCGGGTGCAGAATGCCACAGCGAGGCTCCTTATGGGGTCGTTGCCGCGGGATCATATTCATCCAGTGCTATACCAGCTGCACTGGCTCCCGGTGGAGTACAGGGTCAGGTTTAAGGTGCTGGTTTTGACCTTTAAAGCCCTATGCGGCCTAGGACCCACATACCTACGGGACCTCCTCTCCTGGTATGCCCCATGGAGGATCTTACGGTCTGCAAATAATAACACCTTGGAGATCCCAGGCCTCAGAGAGATTAGGCTGGCCTAGACCAGGGCCAGGGCCTTTTCAGTGCTGGCCCCGACTTAGTGGAACGCTCTGTCACAAGAGACCAGGGCCCTGCGGGACTGGACATCTTTCTGCAGGTCCTACAAGACAGAGCTGTTCTGCCTGGCCTTTGGTTTGGACTCTGTCTGACCCTTATGTTTCCCTCCCCTTATGGTTTTGACTTTTAAAATGAGGCTGCACTTTAAATTGCATTTTAACCTGTAATTTAAATTGTTGTTTTTTTTCTTATTATGTTTTTACTGTAATTTTACTGGTGTTAGCCACCCTGAGCCCGGCTCTGGCTGGGGAGGGCGGGGTATAAATAAATTTATTATTATTATTATTATTATTATTATTATTATTATTATTATTATTATTCTGTCACTGCTCCATCTAGCCCAGTAGTGCCTACTCTGACCGGCAGCAGCTCTTCAGAGCCACCTGGAGAGGAACAGTCCTTAAAGAACCTAAGAAAAGAGGCTGAACATCTGCCTGTGGGAAACCAGGAAGCAGGATTTGAACACAAGAGCAAATCAACAATAATCAATCAATATTCCATGGGACTCCGCTCCCTGAGTCGAGCGAGGCACTCACCATTGCTGGCACTCCCCCAGGAGCCAGGTGCTCCCCAAACCCATCTCTCGACCCTCGTGCAGGCACAGAGGGGGGCAGGATCCTGGGGCGCAGGGGCGAGTCTGCAGCTCCTCCTGAAGGCACTCAGCGGCCCATGAGCCGGACGTGGGGGTCCTGGAGGGGGAGGAAAAACAGGCCCCCTGCATTGCATGCTGGGCCAGAAGGAAACAGACCCCCCACCCCACCCAGGGAATCCAATTCATTTTAAATTATTTATTTCGTTGCCTTTGTCTCCTGCTTTCTCCCCCTCCAAGGAGCTCCAAGGGGAAGTTGCCTTGAGCTCGCTGGAGGAAAAGGCAAGATTTAACACAATCCATAGCACCAGGAACAACGTTCTGACAGATCGCTCACAGCATGTTATTCTTTGAAGGAGAATTTTTTGATTTACAGGTGATATTTAACTCAGAGTAGACTTGCTAAGATGTACAAGGCAGAATCAGATAAGTGCTGGAGGTGCAAAGAGGTAAAGGGAACGTTCTTTCATATGTGGTGGACTTGTAAAAGGGTAATGGGAAATGATCTATAATGAATTGAAAAAAGTGTTTAAAAGTACTTTCCCCCAAAAAACCCCAAAGTCCCTTCTGTTGGGGATAATTCGGACTGAAATTCCCAGGTTTCAAAAAAGGTTATTTATGTATGCTACTGCTGCGGCCCGTGTTTTGTTAGCCCAAAAATGGAAAATGAGTGAGGTCCCAACCAAAGAAGAATGGCAACTTAAACTGTTGGAATATGCGCAGCTTGCGGATCTAACATAGAATAAGAGAACAAGAAGAACATTAATTTAAAGAAGATTGGGAATTGTTTATTGGGGGATAATTGTGTACACTTGAAAACGTTGGCAGCATTAAGATAAATTCAACAGTGTAAATAAGTTTTGATGGAAGAAACAATGGAATACTGAATGGTTAAGTTTATATAAAATACGCAGGGATTTATGGTATGCAGAATGAACTATGGAAAGAAAAGAAGGGAAGTGATTGATATTTTAAGGTTTTTATTTAAGTGTTTATTTAAGTATTAATTAGGAAGAATAAGTTTTTTTATGCACGTAAATCTGCTTTTTCTTCTTTCTTTTTTCCGTATTTTCTTTTTTCTTAATTGTTTTTTCTTTAATTTTCTTTTTGTAGTGTGAGATTGTAAATTCTTTGTATATGTGTGTAATTTAAATTAATAAAGATTATTTTTAAAAAGAAGAAGATATTTTACGGTTGTCTAAATGGATATTCTAAATTGTAAAACAGAAAATTTAATAAAAATCACACACACACACACAAAGACAAAATCATTCTGACAGTGAGAGCTGCTTGACAGTGGAACAGACTCCCTCGGGAGGTTAGCTGAGATTCCTACGTGGCAGGGGGGTTGGACTAGATGACCCCCAGGGTCCCTTCCAACGCCACGATTCTATGATTCCCTGAATAATACCTGAAGCGGGTGCGCAGGCCGTTCCCGCAGGTGACGCTGCACTGGGACCAGCTGGACCAGAGGCTCCAGGCACACTCGCTGGGCGTGCAGGTGTGGTTGGTGCAGAGCAGCCTCCCCCCGGAGCAGGTGCAGTTGTCACACCCGTCGTCACGGACGCTGCCCGGCGCCCAGCTGTGCCCCTGGGCATCGGTGCACTCGCAGTGGGCGGGGGGCACGCAGGCGCCGTCTTGCTCCAGTGTCCCTGGGGGAGGGTGGGAAGGGAAAACAGGTGAGGAACAGGGCTGAGGCTCACAGGCGGCTGGAATCAGGGGGCTGGAAAAACCGGCTCTTCTCACCTGCCTTGCCCCCGCTTCTCCCTTCCTGGCGCCCTTACAAGGAGCAGCTGCCATTGGAGCACTTATCCTCGCTCCCTGCCCACCTTCGCCAAGCTGGTGCCCACCAGATGCCCCCCAGGAAGCTCGAAAAGTGGGACCTGAGCGCAACAACAGCCCTTTCCTCCCCTGTGACTCCCAGGAAGAAGATATTCAGTGGCAGGCGTCTTCTGAGATTGGACACAGAGTCCTGTAGTGATTTCATGCTCTTTATTGCAGCTTGTAAAACAGTGATTGAATTGCCCCCCAAACATCAGGCTTTTATATACATTATTTACACAATGAGTCCCGTCTGATTGGCTGATGCTGCTTTCCTCCTGGAGCCTGATTGGTCTTTTCCTGCAGGCCAATCAGTTGTTGCATTCTAGGATCCTACTTGCTTATTGTTCTAGGATCCAAGCTTAGTACATAACAGACACAGAACAGAGCCACTGGGGCTGGTGTCCACTGACAGCCTTCTCCTCCTCTGTGAATTTTTCTAACCCTCTTTTAAAGACATCCAAGATGGACATTGTCAGGAGTTCGGCCTACACTCGAGTAGGACCCTGGCAGAGACACATGCCCGACTGGCATGTTCCCTCCCTCCTGGTCAATCGTTCGGGAGCTTCAAAAGCTTTCTTCAGCCCGAACATCACAGCGACTGATGCCAACAGACACCAGCACACTTAGGGATCCGCAGAGTTTGCACATCATGCGTGACAGATCTCAGCAACTCAGCATTTTGGCTAATCTACTTTATTTACGAATAAAAACACATGGAGCACTGCAACATGGCTCCCTCTCTCTCCAACATCAGACAGCAAAGAGGAAAAGAACAAAGGACACTTCACGGAACAGAGTAACATCCTGTCTCCATCACTTCCCACACTGTGTGGAATGAAAACATACACTGTCATGTGAAAAACAACAATCCCATGACTGCAACCATAGACCAGGAATTCTAACAGATATAACACCCTTAAGAACAGGGGTCAGCAACCTTTTTCAGCCATGGGTCAGTCTACTGTCCCTCAGACCTTGTGGGGCACTGGAATATATTTTGAAAAAAATAAGGAACGAATTCCTATGCCCCACAAATAATCCAGAGATGCATTTTAAATAAAAGCACACATTCTACTCATGTAAAAACACGCTGATTCCCAAACCATCTACGGGCCAGATTTAGAAGGCGATTGGGCTGGATCCGGCCCCCGGGCCTTAGTTTGCCTACCCATGCTTAAGATTAAGAACATAAGGAGAGTCGCCAAAAGCCCAGCCTGTTCTCCCAGCAGCCAACCCGATACCCCAATGGGAAACCTGCAAGCAAGAGTTGAATGTGAGCTTTCCAGCAGCTGCTCAATTTTCCCTTTTCTGTACCTGTTCCAGCTTCACAAGGAGCGCCAATGTTACAACTGCAACAGAACAACTTGGGACCAGTCTGCCTGCGATATCGACTTAGTGCACATGAGCCTGCTTGATCTGCAGAACTCGCATTGTTACACAGAACCCCCATTCTGCATTTGTAGCAACTTGATCTTTCAGTGTGCCCTTGGGAACTCCCTGCCTCTTGACGTCAAGCAGGCGGCTTCATTGTGCTCTTGCTCAAAACATTATTGTTCAGGCGACCCTGCTGAGATTCTTAGAAAGCGGATTAGAATTCCAACCTGTTTTAGCATTTTAACTTTTTGCCCGTTTTTAAACCGTCGCTGCGAATTTCCTGCCATGGTTTATCTTTTTTATTTTGCAGGCCGCAGTGAAGTTTTTTCCTACCATCCAACGGTGTATGAAATTTACGAAATAAATAAAAACGGAAAGAACAATTTGGGGGATATCCCCCGTGTTTAATTGCACCGTGGGGCAGGCAAAAGAACACCGCTTACCCTCCGGGCACCGGCAGCCGGGCTCACAGACCTCCCCGTCCTGGCAGGCGATGCCCTCCTGAAGGTCCCAGCAGTGGCGTGGGCATTCATTGGCGCAGCCCACCATGAGCATATCTGGGGTGCAGCCATCCTCTGGTGGGAGAGAGCCGCCTGTTATCTTGCTGTGGGTCCAGGGAGGGGAGTTGGGGGCAACTGGGGAGCAGCTTTCCCAGACTTCGGGGGGAAGAGCTCTCCTCTCCCCCCCAACTTACCGCAGGGTTTGGCGTTGCAGACTCGCACTTGGTACTTCTCCCCGGGGCAGTGGCGCCCCCCGTTCTTGGGCGGGGGGCTGGTGCACATCCTTGTCCGCGACGAGCGCCCCCCGCCACAGAGGCGGTCGCACCACGACCAGGGGCTCCACTTGGACCAGGCACCGTCCACTGCAGAGGGGGGAGACAAGGGAGGGGGGCTGAGGGGGGGCCAGATGGACATGCAAAGGGGGCCTGATGCTCAGCTGATTTCTGGGACAGGCTCTGAGCCATTCCTCACCCTCCCCTCCACGTCCCAACAAATGCTGATGCATCTTCGGAACTCCTTGCCACAGGATATTGTATTTTGTTCCTTTATTTTGGCACGCCCAGCTTCTCCTCTGCATCCTCACAACAGTCTGCGAGGGAGGCAAGGATGAGGGGGATCTGAACCCTTGTCAGGCAGGTCCTGGTCTGACACTCTCTAACCACTGCACTGGGATGTTTGGAAGTCTCGTTCCCAGAGGCTGGATCGTGGAGAATTGCCAGAAAGGGATCTTGCCTGTAAGCTCTGTCCCTGAACTTCCCTGGGGAAATTTTGAACTCGGGCGCTGGCTGACCAGAGGAGAGAGGCAAGGGACCTCTACTTTCTCTGAAATTAAGGCCCACCTGTGCTAGTTGTAATAACTCATAAAAGCACCTGCTGGATCAGGCCAAAGGGGGCTCATCTGGTCCAGCATCCTGTTCTCACAGGGGCCAAATACCCATAGGAACCTAGGAATCAATATAGACTGCCTCTGGTGCTGGAGGTTTCACTCATAACAACATAAGGTGCAGCACCCTGTTTTCACAGGGACCAGCCAGATGCCCATCGTTGGAAACCTGCAAACAGGATCCGAGCACAAGAGCAGACCTCTCCTTCTGGGGTTTCCTACAGCTGGTCTTCAGAAACATTTCTGCCTCCGACTAGCCTGGCTAGGAGCCCTCCGTCAGCCTC
The DNA here is from genome assembly GCF_951804945.1 of Podarcis cretensis. Lineage (NCBI taxonomy): Eukaryota > Metazoa > Chordata > Lepidosauria > Squamata > Lacertidae > Podarcis > Podarcis cretensis. The sequence continues at coordinate 2,148,575 of NC_137181.1, read as the reverse complement.
TCCTCCTCCTCCTCCATGAATTTGCCTAATCCTCTTTTAAAGCCAGCTGTGCTGGTGGCCATCCCTGTGGCAGGGAGTTCCACAGTCTAGCAATGTTGTTATAGTGCGATGAGGGTGAAAAGTGTTGGGATGCGTCCGGGGAGACGGGGGCATCAGGCAGGCCCCCAGCTGGCTCCAGCCACCGGCCGGCAGCCGGGCGATCTCCAGTCCTCGGAACAGCATCAAACAGCGACACGAGCCTCAGAAGCCTTCACGCTTTTATCAGCAGAGTGAATAACTTCTCACAACAGAAGTGGAGAACAGAGACATGTGTAAGCATTATTTGCAAGCGTTTATTCAGCATAGTTCAGGAACAAAGGAAAAACATGTCTGCTTCCCTTCGTCTCCAAGCAAACAGCAAGATACCAAAAGCAATATACAAGCGGAAGTTCCCAGCGGACTGTGCTGGAAGTAAACAGGCATGTGATACACAACTGTCATGTCTGTTCCTTTTAAGGTGGAACAGAACTATATCCTAACAAAAAGGCTTTTCTCTATCCACTTTCTCTATGCCATGGAAAACTCGGAGGGGAGACAGAAGCCAGCGAGCCCCAAGCGGGACCCGTGTGTGACTCCTACCTTTGCAAGCCTGCAGGTTGCAGAAGCGCCGCTCCGCGTTGGCCGTCAAGATATCTTGGCACCAGTGCCCTCCTTGCCCTGGCGGGTTGTAGGTCCGCAGGCGCTGCTGCTGCCCGACCCCACAGCTGCGGGAACATGCGCTCCAGGGAGACCAGGCGTTCCATGTGCAGTTCAGGCCCAGGCACTCCTCGCCCTGGCACAGAGGGGCGTCTGCGGGGGGCAGCGGAAAAAGGCAGAGGGTCGTTCTGGGCCATTGCCTTTAAAAGAGCCTGCTGCTGGAACAGGCCAGGGGCCCACCTGGACCAGCATCCCGTTCTCCCAGTGGCCAAGCAGATGCCCATTATGGGAAACTGCAAGCAGGATTCAAACACAAGCCCCTACTCTCCTCTCTAGTGGTTTCCAGCAACCGGAATTCAGAAGCATCGCTGCCTCCAGCTGTTGAGGCAGAGCACAGCCGTCCTGGCTAGTGGCCACTGCTGACCCTCCATGAATTTGCCTAATCCTCTTTTAAAGCCATCTAGGTCAGTAGTGACGTATGGAAGTGAGAGCTGGACCATAAAGAAGGCTGATCGCCGAAGAATTGATGCTTTTGAATTCTGGAGGAGACTCTTGAGAGTCCCATGGACTGCAAGAAGATCCAACCTCTCCATTCTGAAGGAAATCAGCCCTGAGTGCTCACTGGAAGGACAGATCCTGAAGCTGAGACTCCAAGACTTTGGCCACCTCAGGAGAAGAGAAGACTCCCTGGAAAAGACCCTGATGTTGAGAAAGATGGAGGGCACAAGGAGAAGGGGACGACAGAGGATGAGATGGTGGGACAGCGTTCTCAAAGCTACCAGGATTTGACCAAACTGTGGGGGGCAGTGGAAGACAGGAGTGCCTGGCGTGCTCTGGTCCATGGAGTCACGAAGAGGCGGACACGACTAAACGACTAAATGGGTCGGTGGGCACTGTGGGAGGGAGTTCCACAGTTTAACAGTGAGCTGCGTGACGATGGACCTCTTTTTATCTGCCCTTTTCACACTGTTTCGACCTCTTTGTTGGGCTCTCCACCCTGACCCCAAAGGTCTCGTTCCTGGTCCATCACTTCCAGTTCAGTTCCCGTGAGAAATTAAGATTCTTTGCCCCAGCTGAGCATCACTTTGTACCTGTTGGGGAAGGTCTTCCTGCGTTATTTCAGCCCATCCACTAACCGCTGGCTGTGAGCCCCTTAATTACAACAGTAATTTCATTATTTGTACCCTGCCCATCTGGCTGGGTTGCTCCCAGCCCCTCTGGGCGGCTGGCTCTGGGTCCCTCACCTGTGCACTGGGGCAGGTTGCACTCCCGCTCCTGGAAGGAGTCCCCCGTGCAGTTGGCCCACCCTCGGCAGAACCGCATGCGGGTCTTGAGGGCCGGCAGGTCGGGGTCGCTGCAGGTTTTGGAGCAAGGAGTCCAGGGCGACCAAGGGGTGAAGCTGTCCTCCTCGGAGCCTGGAGAGTGGGGCAGAGGAGCAGCTTGGCTTTCCGGGTGGGGTGGGGTTCCTCTGCCTCCCCAAAGGGAACAGGCTTCTCAACCAGATTTTGGGTCCTCCCCGTTCCTCTCCCCACCCCCTTACCTGGGACAACAGAGACAGGCTGTTTTGTGGGTCCAGCCACCGCTGTGAAAAAGGAGGAAAAGAACATGCTGGGGTTAACTAATGGTGGCAGTCTTCACAGGTTTCCCCTTGTCTCCACCATCATGCAGGTCCCACGGTGGAAAAACCTGCCTCAGTGTCACCACAGGGCGATGATCTGTGGCAAAACCAGTGGCCAGACACCTGGGGCCCTGACCGGCTGCGTGCCATTGGGCAGAGCGAAGAATAATAATAATAAATAATAATTTTATTTTTTATACCCCACCCTCTGGCTGGAATTCCCCAGTAGACCAGAAGGAGCGCCGAGGGGCTTCTGGTGGTTCCCTCCCTGCAAGAAGTGAAGCTACAGGGAACCGGGCAGAGGGCCTTCTCGGTGGTGGCGCCCACCCTGTGGAACATCCTCCCATCAGATGTCAAAGAAATAAACAACTATCCGACTTTTGGAAGACATCTGAAGGCAGCCCTGTTTAGGGAAGCTTCTAATGTTTGATTTTTTTTTTTTTTAATATCCTGTTGGGAGCCTCCCAGAGTGGCTGGGGAAACTCAGCTAGATGGGCGGGGTATAATAATAATAATAAGAAGAAGAAGAAGAAGAAGAAGAAGAAGAAGAATTTTATAGTCTTCCTTTATAGTTTTTTGTTTTTTTTGTTATTATTTTTACCAACAACCAAAACACAAACAGTGAAAACAAAGAGTGAAGCCCCCCAGGCATCTTATACATTGGGTATACATAATCAATAATAACATATTCAAACCAACCATATGTACAATTCTATATACCGTACCTTAACACTCTTCCCTCCACAAGGTTTATTTTTAACATTTTAACATTTTAATTGCCCCAAATTGTTCAAACCTGCCCAAATAATTCAACCCTCCTCCTTCTCACTGACCTAAAACCCTTTCATCTTATGTATCTTCACAGTTAGATATTCTAAGATTATAATATTTTTCGATTTTTCCCTCCATTGGCTCACCCCTAGCTCTTCTGTATTTTTCCAAGTACTCGCTATAACCTGTCTGGCTGCAATTACCATCAATTTTACCCATTTACATTCCATTAACATCATCATCATCATCATCATCAGGCACCTTTGCTCCTGACTCTGCCCTCTTACCCTGGCAATCCAGCGTCTGACAGTACTTGATGTCCACCCGAGGGCCAGCGCAGTCCTTCCCGCCGTCGGCAGGCTTGGGGTTGGCACACTCTCTTGTCCTGGTCATGTTCCCCAGCCCCCCGCAGGTCAAGGAGCAGGGGGCCCACGGGCTCCAGGCTGAGAAGCCCCCGTCCACGGGGCAGCGGGAGAAAGCGCAGACCAGCTGCCCGTTGCGGCAGGAGCTGAACGGAGGAGATGAGACAGTTGGGAAGAGTCTCAAAGTCAGTTGTGATTCCTGCGTTTGCAGGGGGTTGGTCTAGATGACTCCTATGGGTCCCCTTCCAACATTTCTATGATGATCCTCAAGTGTATCTCCAAGGTAAGGATGGGGAAAGGCTCCTCATTGCCTGGAGAACTGCAGTCGACCAGACAGAGGCATAATCTGACTCAATACAGTGGTCCCTTGGTTCTCAAATGCTTTGGTTCCCAAACGCCGAAAACTTGAAAGTAAGTTTTCCGGTTTTCAAACGTTTTTAGGGCGGCTGTCAGCTATTGTTTCTGGGGTGCCTGCACCAATCAGAAGCTGCGCCTTGGTTTTCGAACATTTCGGAAGTCAAACGGACTTCTGGAATGGATTAAGTTTGGTGCTTTTGTTTTTGCTATTTATTTTGCATTTTTTGTTTTTCAGGCTTTGTCAGTTAATTTGTTTTTGTGACTGTGAGGCCGGGGAGAGGCTGGCGCTGCAGCAAAAGGCTCCTGAACACGCCCCCCCCCCCCGTGGCACCTGGTTGGATGCCTACCGGGGGGGGGGGGGGCGTGGGCGCCAGCCAGGTGAGGTGGAGGCAGGGGGCTAACCCCCCCTGCTAGGGGCGGTGCTCGGGCTCCCGCCCACAACCACTCCCCTCTCTTCCAGGGAGGAGAGTCTTTTTTGTGACTGTGTGGAACCCAGTTCAGCTGCTGACTGATTGATTGTATGACTCAGGAAATGGATAAAAGCCCCCCATCCAAACAATGACTATCATCAGTGCAGTAAGAAAAATTAATTTTCATTTTTATCATCTACAATACTGTCTTATTTATTTCATAGTACAGCGCATTGATTATTGCTTCCATTTTATGGATCAGTGGTCTCGTTAGACAGTAAAATCCATGTTAAATTGCTGTTTTGGCGCATTGTTTTTAAAAGTCTGGAACGGATTAATCCATTTTGAATTGCTTTCTATGGGAAAGCGCACCTTGACTCTGGAACGCTTTGGTTTTGGAATGGACTTCCAGAACGGATTAAGTCTGAGAACCAAGGTACCACTGCATAAGGCAGCCTCTTGGGACGCTACGCAGATGTGAACGCTGAGGGCAAACCTGCAACCAGCAGCTGGAATTATTACCCGGTGTATAAGACGACCCCCAACTTTTTAACCTCTTTTCTGGGGTTAAAAAGTCGTCTTATACACCAGAATCTACGGTAATCAAAATAGCCTAATAATAATATAAAAAGCTTAATATTTATTTATAAACCATCTCCCCCCCCCCCTTGCTGGGCTCAAGCTGGCTTACAGATAAAAAGAAGAATATTCATCATTAATTGAATTAAACTACAGTGGACGCTCGGGTTGCGAACGTGATCTGTGCATGATGCAAGTTCACAATCCGCAGCGTTTGCAACCCGTGTCTGCGCATGTGGGGGTTGCGATTTAGCGCTTCTGCGCATGCATGAGCGCCGAAACCCAGACATAACCTGTTCCGTTATCACTTTGTGGGTGGATATTGGACTTTCTGTCAGACCGCCCCCAGAGGGTTCGGTTGGGCCCTTATACCTCTAATACGCTTAAGACTAACACAGGAACACCACAGGGATGCGTACTTAGTCCACTCCTTTATATTCTCTACACGTACGATTGTGTTGCTGCTCACCCTAGTAATAGGGTTGTCAAATTTGCAGATGACACAACCGTGAAAGGGAGGGTGAAACGGACTATAGAGATGAGGTGGAGCGGCTGACAGAGTGGTGCAGAGCTAACAACTTGCTCATAAATACAAGGAAGACAAAGGAGCTTGTGGTGGACTTCAGGAGACAGAAGAGCAATGTCCAGCCACTTTTGATTCATGGGGTCTGTGTGGAGAGGGTAACAACGTTCAGATTTTTGGGTATTGAATTACAAGAGGAACTGTCCTGGAGTGCCAACACAAGGGGGCTTGTGAAGAAGGCGCAGCAGAGAGTGTACTTTTTGAGAATCCTAAGGAAAAACCATCTTCCGCAGAAACTGCTGCTTGCCTTCTATCACTGTGCCATTGAGAGCGTGCTCACTTATGACTTATGTGTGTGGTACGGAAGCTGTACTACCCAGGACAGGATGGGGTTGTGCAGAGTTGTGAAGGCAGCAGAGAGCATTGTTGGCTGCCCACTCTCCACCTTAGAGCAGATTTATGCCACAAGGTGCCATAGGAAGGCACTGGACATAGTAAAAGATCCATCGCATCCTGGTCACTGTCTCTTCGAGCTCCTGCCGTCGGGACGGAGATAGAGGACGATGAAGACAAGAACGAGCCGTCTCAAGAACAGCTTCTTCTCCAGAGCGATCTCGGCCCTGAATGGGAAACCTGGACTTTGAAAGTCATCTAATCTTCCTTGCTGTATTATACTGTATTGTTTTAATTAGTGTTTTTATAGTTGTTCTGATTTTGAGTGGAGTGCCCTACCTGGGTGGATGGAGCAGCCAAGTAATTTCGTTGTCCCCGAGAGGGGGCAATGACAATAAAGATATTATTATTATTATTATTATTATTATTATTATTATTATTATTCTGGTACTTCCAGGTTTCAGCGGCCCGTAACCCGAAAAAACACAACCTGAAGCATCTGTAATCTGAGGTATGACTGTATATGTATATATAAAATCTGTTCCAAATATACAAATAATTACCAAAAAAATCACAAGCTGGGTGCGCAGCTGGCATGCCAGGGGGGCAGCCACGTGTGGGATGAGACACTTTCTGCTCGCCTTTCAGGCTGCAGTGGCACAGGTGAGGCTTTGCCTGTGAGCTGGGCATGGAGGGAACAGTTCAGATCTGGCTGAGCTCACCAGTTGCTGCAGGCAGAATAGATGGTGGTGTTTGGGGCAACTTCTTCTCCCAGGGAGAGCCGCTGACCCTGTGCTGTGAGGATGCCCAGAGCGGGGCTGGGATCCGAGGAGTGGTTCCAGAACATCTTGAGAGTGTCTTCAGTCAGGATGCAGGGGCACTCCTAAGGCAGAGAGAAAGAGAAAGAGAGGGGACCTGAAAAGAGGTCAATTTACAGATTGTTCTCTTTTCAAGAAAACTACATGAAAACGATGTGTAGATGGTATGTAACGCCAGTACAAATAGCAAGAATGTATAAAACCGGGTCAAATAATATGCTGGAAATGTGAAGAAAAGTTAGGAACCTTTTATCATATGTGGTGGGAATGCAGAGAAATTAAAAAATTTTGGGAAATGATATATAATGAGCTGAAGAAAATGTTTAAAATGACATTTCTAAAAAAAAGCAGAAGCATTTTTGTTAGGACAAGACCTGCCAAGGAAAACAAAGAACTTATTTATGTATGCTACAACGGAGGCAAGAGTCTTGATAGCACGAGGACGGAAGAACAAAGAAGCGCCGACAAAAGAACAGTAGCAAGAGAAATTGATGAGCTGTTGCAGAGCTGGCGAAATTGACATACAAATTGCGAGATAAGGACAACTGTGACTTTAAAGAAGAAGGGGAACTTTTTACAAATTACTTAAAACAACTACAAAATGAACTGGACTCCTTGGCAGGTTTTGAATAAGCATACACAAATTTAGTGAGGGTCAACATAGTAGATAGATAACACAAGGATGTATACAATTTTACAATATGCAGAGAACAACATGAGTTGAGAAATCAGAGAGAGGAGCTGAGGGACATTTGGGGGGAGGGAGAAAAAAAGGGGCAGGGAAATAATGAAGATGATTTATTTTAATAATTTGCTATGTAGAAATTATTATTATTAAACCACTCCAAAGCACACCGAGATCCAGCTCCGAGGGCCTTCTGGCAATTCCCTCCCTGTGAGAAGTGAGGTTACAGGGAACCAGGCAGAGGGCCTTCTCGGTGGTGGCACCCACCCTGTGGAACACCCTCCCATCAGATGTCAAAGAGTTAAACAACTACCTGACATTTAGAAGACATCTGAAGGCAGCCCTGTTTAGGGAAGCTTTTAATGTCTGTTGTTTTATTGCACTGTTGTTGTTGTTTTTTAATATATATATATATATATATATATATATATATATATATATATTTTTACCAACCACCAAAACACAAACAGTGAAACCCCCCAGGGGGCTGATACACTGGGTATACAATATTCAATAATAACATATTCAAATCAACCTGTTGTTGTTATATTATTTCTGTTGGGAGCTGCCCAGAGTGACTGGGGAAACCCAGCCAGATGGGCAGGGTATAAGTAATAAATTATTATTAGTATTAGTACTAGTATTAGTATTATTAAAGGTAAAGGTAAAGGGACCCCTGACCATTAGGTCCAGACGTGGCCGACTCTGGGGTTGCGGCGCTCATCTCGCTTTACTGGCCAAGGGAGCCGGCGTACAGCTTCTGGGTCATGTGGCCAGCATGACTAAGCCGCTTCTGGCAAACCAGAGCAGCGCATGGAAACGCCGTTTACCTTCCGGCCAGAGCGGTACCTATTTATCTACTTGCACTTTGACGTGCTTTCGAACTGCTAGGTTGGCAGGAGCAGGGACCGAGCAATGGGAGCTCACCCTGTCGCAGGGATTCGAACCGCCGACCTTCAGATCGGCAAGTCCTAGGCTCTGTGGTTTAACCCACAGCACCACCCGCTTCTCTATTAGTATTATTAGTTGTGTGCAAAAAACTCAGCCTTCCTCAGCACAGACAGCAGGTTTGGGGGAAGGACTTATGTTCTACCTCCACCATCAGACAGACAGAGAGAGACAGAGAAATTCAGAGGTCCCCACCTGGACGCAGGCCCCTTCGTGCTGGTAGGTGCCCACGGGGCAGTGGCACCCTTCCTCGCAGCCATCCGAGAAGCAGTCCATCTGGCGGGTGAGATGGGCGCAGCTGTAGGGGCACCCCTCTTCCTGCAGGCATTCCCGGTACAGACGCCCCACTGGGCAGCCGACCTCTGAGAGAATGGGAGAAGGATTGCAAGGGTGACCAGAGGCCCTTCTCTCGGTCCCTTGGAGGGATCAGTGCCGGATTTATGTATAAGCTGAACAAGCTATAGCTATGGGCCCCACTCTCTTGCCCCCCCCCCCAAAGTTAAAGGAAAAAAACGCTGGATGTGCATTTCCAAAATATATGATAAAACCAAATAAAACAAAACCTACATCCAGCAACAGCATTTTGTGTTGTGCAGGCTCCTGTGATGTAAGTCATGGCCCTCGCCTGCTCCCTCAAATATCACTGGTTTGCTCCTTTCTATATATAGGGTGCCTACATTCTGCTATTTATAATTTTTAGCAGTTTGCATCATATAGAAGAGCAATGTCCAGCCACTTTTGATTGATGGGGTCTGTGTGGAGAGGGTAACAACGTTCAGATTTTTGGGTATTGAATTACAAGAGGATCGGTCCTGGAGTGCCAACACAAGGGGGCTTGTGAAGAAGGCGCAGCAGAGAGTGTACTTTTTGAGAATCCTAAGGAAAAACCATCTTCCGCAGAAACTGCTGCTTGCCTTCTATCACTGTGCCATTGCGAGCGTGCTCACTTATGGCTTATGTGTGTGGTAGGGAAGCTGTACTACCCAGGACAGGATGGGGTTGTGCAGAGTTGTTAAGGCAGCAGAGAGCATTGTTGGCTGCCCACTCTCCACCTTAGAGCAGATCTATGCCACAAGGTGCCATAGGAAGGCACTGGACATAGTAAAAGATCCATCACATCCTGGTCACTGTCTCTTCGAGCTCCTGCCATCGGGACGGAGATAGAGGACGATGAAGACAAGAACGAGCCGTCTCAAGAACAGCTTCTTCTCCAGAGCGATCTCGGCCCTGAATGGGAAACCTGGACTTTGAAAGTCATCTAATCTTCCTTGCTGTATTATACTGTATTGTTTTAATTAGTGTTTTTATAGTTGTTCTGATTTTGAGTGGAGTGCCCTACCTGGGTGGATGGAGCAGCCAAGTAATTTCGTTGTCCCCGAGAGGGGGCAATGACAATAAAGATATTATTATTATTATTATTATTATTATTATTATTATTATTATTATTATTATATTTGCACCTATTATTATTTCATGTTATAGCAAGTTTCTAGAGACTAGTTGATGAATCTTTGTAAATGGTGTTTCTAAAGGAACTCTTGTTATTCCCAAATGCCAATGTGTTTGCATTATTAAGTTTGTTATGAATAAAAAAATCATTTTCAGCCAGAGCTTAATAATTATTTCACTATTAATATACTTCTTCTTAACTGTATTTCAGTTCAACAATTACTTTGATAAAATACGTATTTTGTGATGTGCAAATGGCTTGAGATACCTATGAGGTCCATAAATGACCATACAGCATATATTCAACACAAAAAGCAGCAACAATTTGATGTTGACATAGGACAGCTGGACATAGAAAGGGCCCTGTTACCTTCAGCAGCTTAGGGCCTCATTAAACCTAAATCCAGCCCTGGTGGGGATGCCTAGCAGGGCCTTCTCGGTGGTGGCTCCTCCCAGGCAACTTTGAAACTACCTGCCTGGAGAAGCTGGATTGGGGAGGAAAGAGTGAGCCGGTCTGTGCTCCTCAGAGAAGCGGGGAGTTTCAATATTGGGGGGAGCCACCCAGTGGCGGAGGAACCCTCTCTGTCGCCTGGGGTGGGGCGAACCGCCAGGTGATGCATGCAAGACGTCTGTATGAACTGCGTATGCGTGGCAGCCGGTACAGTAGCCACGTGAGCAGCGCCCACACTGACTGCGTGCATGCCCTCCGCTGCTCTACAGCTGGGCGGAGGCAGCGGGCCATCTTGTCACCCCCACCCCAGGGCGGTGCCCGGGGCGTACCGCCCCCTCCGCCCCCCCTTTTTACGCCCCTGGAGCCACCGACTCACCAAGGCACACTTGGGTGTTGCAGGTCTTGCTCTGGGCGGCCAAGCCCTGGCAGTCGGGCTCCCGGCACCGGCGGATCCGCATTTGCTCTCCTCCTCCACAGGTGACACTGCAGGGCTCCCAGGGGGACCAGTCGCCCCACGCCTCCTCCTCTGTGGGGACATGGAGGAAGCAGAGGTGAAGGGAAGGAAGGAAGGAAGGAAGGAAGGAAGGAAGGAAGGAAGGAAGGAAAACGAAACAAAACAGGATTTTTTATTATTATTATTTTAAAAAGTTTAGATCAGAAAAGTTAAAAACACATCTTTTTATTATTATTTTTGCTTTTTAAATAATAATAATAATAATAATAATAATAATAATAATAATAATATTCTGTTGGGAGCAGCCCAGAGTGGCTGGGGAGGCCCAGCCAGATCGGCAGGGTATAAATAAAATTATTATTATTATTATCCCACCCCACCCCCGTCCACCTCACCTGGGCAATCTTTCTGTCTCTGGCAAGCTTTCTGCTGCTCCCTGCTGCCCAGGCACCCCCTGCCTCCATTCTGGGGGGCTGGGTGGTCGCACTCGCGGAATCGGAACTCGGCTCCCTCCCCGCAGCTCTGACTGCAGGGCGACCATGGCCCCCAGGGGCCCCAGCCCCCATCCAGGCGGCACGAGGGGTCCACATCGCATTGCAGGTGCCCAGCCACACAGGTGCTGGGGGAGAAGAAATGGTACAGAGGGAAGCTAATGGCCAAGCAGACATAACACCATTCACATTTCTTTATTTTTATGTACTTAAATTGTTTCCATTCTGTGTTTTACATTTCCACGAGAAAAAGAAGAATAATCTCTAAGTGGTATATATGAATGAAAATAATCTCTAAGTGGTATATATGAATGAAAAGCAAAGTCGAAATTCTATATATATTTGTTCCGCATTTGTAAGAAACAGATTTTTCACTTTGGAACTGCCTGCCACTTGACAACAGTCAGCAGCCTTCACTGTACACTTTTGGCGCCTGCTAAAAACATTTTGGTTTAGACAAGCCCAACCAGACATCTAGAATGTGGGTGGGTGTTTTAGTCTGGTTTTAGCTTATTGCTGATTTTTAATTTGGGGAAGGTATTAAATTGTTGTTAATTGTTTTTTTAATTGATAAACTTACTGTTTTCTTTTCTTTTCGTAAACCACCTTGAGGTTTGTTTGTTTGTTTTTAAATGATTTTTATTAAATTTTTAACAATAAGTACATCAAACATCGTATTTCTTAAACAGGAGCTACAAAACCCTCAAAACTGGAATTTTCACAGTAGTAACACACAAAAGAACTGATTTGGTGTTAAGACAGCATAACATACCGAATCATAAATTAATGGGACAAATTAATTGAACTGCCAAGAATATAGACTAAATGACGATGCACATTAAAAAACAAAACCAAAGTATGGTGAAAAATCCTAAAATAAATAATGCTTGGACATGGACTGAAGTAATTAAAAAGTAAGTGCAGATTTGAGGGAAAATATTGCCCTCATTGAGTAAGATCTGCTTTCATCAGATCAATCCTAAATTTCAGTTTAGGGCTAAAATCTTAAGGTTTCATTTATCCAACTTGATGTTAAAAACACACACAGAGAGAGACTTTAAACCATGCATTTCAGCAAATACAGATGTTAAGGTTTTTATCCTAAAAGTGATATGATTATATATGGTAACTCATGCTCTCATTTTGCATTTTTATGTTGTGAACGGCCCTGTGATCTTTGGAGAAAGGGTGGCGTACAAATATAATAAATAAATGAATGAATGTAAACTTTAAATCAGAATACAGTGGTACCTTGGTTCTCAAACACTGAAAACCCAGAAGTAAGTGTTCCAGTTTACTAATGTCTTTCGGAAGCTGAACGTCTGATGCGGCTGTCGGCTATTGCTTCCGGGGCGCCTGCACCAATCAGAAGCTGTGCCTTGGTTTTCAAACATTTTGGAAGTCAAATGGACTTCCGGAACAGATTAAGTTTGGCGCTTTTGTTTTTGCTATTTATTTTGCATTTTTTGTTTTTGAGGCTTTTTCGGTTCATTTGTTTTTGTGACTGTGTGGAACCCAGTTCAGCTACTGATTGATTGATTGATTGATTGAGACTGTGAAAATGGATAAAAGCCCCCCATCCAAACAATGACCATCATCAGTGCAGGTAAGAAACAAAATAATTTTTATTTTTATCATCTACAATACTGTTTTATTTATTTTATAGTATAGTACATTATTATTGCTTTTGTTTTATGGATCAGTGGTGTTGTTAATAGTAAAATCCATGTGAAATTGCCGCTCTGAACCCGGCCTTGGCTGGGGAGGGTGGGGTATAAATAAAAATTATTATTATTATTATTATTTTAGGGGTTGTTTTTAAAAGTCTGGAACGGATTAATTGATTTTGCATTACTTCCTATGGGAAAGGGCACCTTGGCTTTGGAACGCTTTGGTTTTGGAACGGACTTCTGGAACGGATTAAGTTTGAGAACCAAGTACTACTGTATTTATATAACTGCAGCACCAGCTAGTGGCAAAAGATATGTTATTTCCCCCCCACTGGTGAGCCTGGTTCACGAAAGAAAGGGAGCTTTAGGTAAAATTTGTCAGCCATGCCATGCAAAGTGCTGGTGCCAGAAGATCGCCGTGTTGTGCTTATAAAGTCAACCCAAGTTGCAGTGAAATTTAGGTGTGCCCCCTCCAAAGGAAACAAAGGGGGTATAAATCTTACAAAATAAACCAAATAAAGGTATTAAAAGCGTCATTAGCCTGGTTTGGCCAGACTCACCAGTTCTGGCAGGGTCCAGTTACCGTCTCCCCAGGCTGGACGTACTCCCAGGGGGGGAGCCCTGACCACAGAGAGAGATTCCGTCCTTCGGGGACACCTGCCAAGACGGGGGAAAGAAAGAAGAATTCAGACTTGGCCGTTTCCTCCTGCTCCCCTTACCCTCCCTGTGTGAATCAGGCCCCACTCCATCTTGAATTCCCTCCTCTAAAATGATTGCCAAGCCCAGCAAACTGGGCTGGGAAAGATCTGTGGCTCAGTGGCAGAGCAGCTGCTTGGCCTGCAAAAGGTCGCTGGTTCAATCCCCCGAAAAGTCGCTGCCTGCCAGGGTAGACAACACTGAGGTAGGCGGACCGGCTGCTTCCTATGCTCCTAGTAGTTGGGTGGTAGTGAAGGGACGGGTTACCCAAACCTGACTGTGTAGTCACCCCAACTAGGCCCCAAACTTCCCAAATTCTTTCTTTGAGGATCCATTAGCTAAAATCCATTAGCTTGGGCTGTATAACACAAAGTAGCTGAATAAACAAAGTGTTCTCCTTTATCAGTCCATGAAGGCGTAATAGATGGCCTTGTCAGTTCCGAGTAGTGACGGGATGGCGCATCCAACTTATCTTACCGGTTGTAACTATCCTGACCACGCTGACGCACAGACCCCGGGAATGGCGCCAGGAGTGCCAGATAAGAGTACAGAAACAATTTCTATTCATGCTCAAGGATACAAACTTACGTGTACAAACTCAGGAGGCTGGATTCCTGGGGAGGGGGAAAGGGGACCTAAAGGGAATATAGGCTGCATGTAACTGCTCTTTAGGTGTGCTTGCTTGTGACTGATCATGCAGTGCCTTTCTGCTCTTCCCGAGAACAGAAATAAACTCTTTCTCTGAACCTACCCTCAGTGTCTATTGGCTCCTCCCTCCCTCCCGGGAGCAACGCTCACCCGACCCATGGGAAAGGTCTGAAAGGCTACAGTAGAACACGTGCTTGGCATGCAGAAGGTCCTTGATTCATTCAGTTCCCCTGCCTGAAATCCTGGAGAGCTTCTGCCAGCCAGTGTGGTCATTACAGAGCTAGACGGGGCAATGGCCTGACTCCAAACAAGGCAGCTCCCTTTGTTAAAGATTCATTCACTCACTCACCCAGCCAGGTGTTCTGGTACTTGCAGCGGCAGTGCGCTGGTGGGACACACACGCCATCCTGCAGCAGCTGCCCGCCTGGGCAGGCGCACGAGAGCTGGCACTGGAGGCTGTCCAAGCAGGCGGTGTCCGGGTGCAGGTCCTCGCAGGTGCGTGGGCAGGCCTTGCCGCAGGGGAACGACACCTGGCCCCCGCTGCAGTCTGGGGGGAGCAGGAAAAAGCCACTCAGATCTCTGTGCGCATCTTGGGGGTGAACTTTCACTCCGTGTTCCCACCCAGGGCTGGATTTAGGTTTGATGCGGCCCTCAGCTACTGAAGGTAATGGGGCCCTTTCTATGTCCACCTGTCCTTTGTCAACAACAAATTGTCACTGTTTTTTGTGTTGATTATACGCTATATGGTCATTTCTGGACCTAATAGGTATCTAAAGCCATTTGCACATCACAAAGTATGCATTTTAACAAAGTCATTGTTGAAGTGAAATAATTATGAAGCTCTAACTTAAAATGATTTTTTATTCATAACAAAATAATGCAAACACATTGGCATTTGGCAAGAATCATAGAATCATAGAATCATAGAGTTGGAAGAGACCACAAGGGCCATCGAGTCCAACCCCCTGCCAAGTTCCTTTAGAAACACCATTTACAAAGACTCATCATCTAGTCTCCAGAAACTTCCTATAACATGAAATAATTATAGGTGTCAATATATGATGCAAACTACTAATAATTATAAATAGCAGGATGTAGGCACTCTATATGTAGAAAGGAGCAAACCAGGGATATTTGAGGGAGCAGGCGGGGCCCAGGACTTACATCATAGGAGCCTGCACAACACAAAACGCTGTTGCTGTATGTAGGTTTTGTTTTATTTGTTTTTTAATCTTATATTTTGGAAATGTACATCCTATCAGATGTCAAGGAAATAAACAACTATCTGACTTTAGAAGACACCTGAATGCAGCCCTGTTTAGGGAAGTCTCTAATGTTTGATGTTTTATTGCGTTTTAAATATTCTGTTGGGAGCTGCCCAGAGTGGCTGGGGAAAGGCAGCCGGGTGGCCAGGGTATGTATGTACAGTGGTACCTCGGGTTAAGTACTTAATTCGTTCTGGAGGTCCGTACTTAGCCTGAAACTGTTCTTAACCTGAAGCACCACTCTAGCTAATGGGGCCTCCTGCTGCCGCTGCACCGCCGGAGCACAATTTCTGTTCTCATCCTGAAGCAAAGTTCTTAACCTGAAGCCCAATTTCTGGGTTAGCGGAGTCTGTAACCTGAAGCGTATGTAACCCAAGGTACCACTGTATGTATGCATGTATGTATGAATGAATGAATAAATTAATAAATATTATTATTCCTGTTCATCAGTCTCAATCTCTTAGCAACCCTTAGGGCAGCTGGGCTCCATTTTCGCTCTCCCATTGTCACTTTCCACGCAACAGCTCTAGAGTTCAAAAGAATATTCACCTCTGAAAATCTTAAATTCCGCCGCAACGTATTAATGATATACAGTAATCCCACGCTTTCTCCAAAAACTTATTAACCGTAAAAGCAGGTGATTCAAAGGAGCCTGATCCAATGAACTTATTACCAATAAAAAAAAATCTGGTGGGCGCAAACTAATTTTCCTTCCGAAAATATGGGTATAAAGGGTGTTTTTTGAGGACCACTGTTGTATGTTCTGATGTTCATCCCCCCCAACCTCAGTGCCACCCCCACCTCTCTGATTATGGGGCTTTTTGGGGGGCAACAACAGCGCCCCCCAGAATATCTTTTTTTGTTTTTATTTTATTTTATTTTATTACCAACCACCGAAACACAAACAGTGAAACCCCCCAGACGGCTGATACATTGGGTATACAATATTCAATAATATACATATTCAATAATAACATATTCAAACCAACCATATGTACTCTTCTATATACATTAACACTCCTCCTTCCACAAGGTTTATTTAACTTTTAACATTTTAATTGCCCCAAATTGTTCAAACCTACTCAAATAATTAGGGACGCAGGTGGTGCTGTGGGTTAAAGCCTCAGCGCCTAGGGCTTGCCGATCGAAAGGTCGGCGGTTCGAATCCCTGCGGCGGGGTGCGCTCCCGCTGCTCGGTCCCAGCGCCTGCCAACCTAGCAGTTCGAAAGCACCTCCGGGTGCAAGTAGATAAATAGGGACCGCTTACCAGCGGGAAGGTAAACGGCGATGTCACGCTGGCCACGTGACCCGGAAGTGTCTCCGGACAGCGCTGGCCCCTGGCCTCTTAAGTGAGATGGGCGCACAACCCCAGAGTCTGTCAAGACTGGCCCGTACGGGCAGGGGTACCTTTACCTTTACCTTTACTTACTCAAATAATTCAATATCTTCTCAAACCAATCCTCCTCTTTTTCACTGACCTTAAACCCTTTCATTCTATGTATCTTCACAGTTAGGTATTCTAAAATTATCCGCCCAGCCCATTGCACCTTCTCACCTTCGCACTCGGTGACTCCGTCGTGGCACGAGAGGGTCTGCCGGGCTTCGCCAGGGCAGGGAAGCCCCCCAAAGCGGGCAGGGGGGTTGCTGCACTCCCGGCTCCGGGCCGACTCTCCTCCGCAGGCGTCGCAGGGGGACCAGGGGCTCCACGTACTCCAGGCCCCGTCCACTGTGAGGCGCAAGAGAAAAGGGTGTGTGTGTGTCTGCTGAGCCCTTCCTCTTTCCTCGATATCAATTTTTATTAAGGGTTTTCAAAGTAAAATACAATAAAAGCCAAACTGATAAAAAGAAGGTAAGCAGACAAGAAGCTAGAATAAGCAAAGGAAGGAAGGAAGAAGGAAAAGAAGGGAAAATAAACACAAGGTGCTCCGTTATAATTATATCGTAACCCAGGCTTCCTCAAACTCGCCCCTCCAGATGTTGTTGGACTACAACTCCCATCATCCCTGACCACTGGTCCTGCAAGCTAGGGATCATGGGAGTTGTAGGCCAAAAACATTTGGAGGGCCGAGTTTGAAGAAGCCTGGGTTACAATATAATTATAACAGAGCACCTTGTGTTTATTTTCCCTTCTTTCTCTTCTCCTCTTCTTCTTCCTTCCTTCCTTCCTTTGCTTATTTTCGCTTCTTTCTTGCTTACCTTCTTTTGATCAGTTTGGCTTTTATTGTATTTTACGTTGAAAACCCTTAATAAAAATTGACCTGTTGTAACCCTTATTCCCTTCCTAAACACCCAGTCGGATGGGTGGGGTACAAGTAATAAAATTATTATTATTATTATTATTATTATTATTATTATTATTAAGCTGGGGTAGGAGTCAGAGTGTCAGGCTGGGAGCTGGAGGGCCGAGGGTTCAAATCACTAATGTTCAGCTATGAAGTTTGGTGGGCGCCAGTCGCTGCCTCTCAGCCTAGCCTACCTCTCAGGGTTGTTGTGATGCTAAAACGGAGGGAAGAACCCTCTAGGTCACCTTGAGCTCTTCAAGGCGGGCTATAAATGCACAATAAGCATATTGCACAGTAGGAAGAAAAGGCGCTGAGCCCCCCCCCCCCTGAGCCTCTCCCTCCCTAACCACTTCTACAAAAGTCCATTTGCAGGATCTGTGAGTCTGGTTTCCACACTCAGCCACCCTCCTGT
This sequence comes from Podarcis cretensis, assembly GCF_951804945.1. Taxonomy (NCBI): domain Eukaryota; kingdom Metazoa; phylum Chordata; class Lepidosauria; order Squamata; family Lacertidae; genus Podarcis; species Podarcis cretensis. Next base: position 2,130,618 of record NC_137181.1, on the reverse strand, counting down.
TTGCCCCAGAAGTTTGGTACCTGGGCAGAAAGAGTCCATGGGGCACTCCTTCCTCTGGAGCTGGATTCCGCTGTCGCCGTGCTGCTCCTGCAGCCCCTCGCACTCGGGACCCCCGTTCTGGGGCTTGGGGCAAGCGCAGGCCCGGTAGCGGGTGACCATTTCGTTGCCACACGTCCTGGAGCACGGGCTCCACGGGGACCAGTCGCACCAGCTGCCGGGAACTAGAATAAGGAGGGAAAGAGGTTGCTAGGGTCCTAATGAAGCCTTTCCCATGGGGGGGCTCCTTCCTCTCTGTGAGGCCCCCCCCCTCTGCCTGGCAAAACCTCCCTGTGGGACTCACCGGCACAAGCTTGACTGGTGCAGATCAGCTTCCCTTTGGAGCAGGTGCTGGGAAGAGAGAAAGAGGCAGGAGATGGGAGACGCCCTTGCCTGGTGTCGACGTGCAAGATAACAAAAGCATTCTGGGAAACGATTTATAATGAGTTGAAAAAAATGTTTAAAATAACATTTTTTGGGGGGGAAACCAGAGGCTTTTCTACTAGGTACTTTAGGTGCAGAGATTCCGAAGGAGCAGAAACGACTATTCACGTGTGTGGTGACAGGAGCGCAGATACTACTGGACCAGAGATGGAAAGACGATAAAGTTCCGACCAGAGACAAATGGTTGATGAAGATGATGGACTACGCCAAAATGGCGAAATTGACCAGGGAAATCAGAAACCAAGAAGAGAAGAACTTTAAGAAGGAATGGGGGAAATTTACAATGTGCTTAAGAGAACACTGTAAACAGCTAAAAACTTTGGCAGGATTTGAGTCATGCCTGTTATACGAAGAATTGTGGTAAAAAAATGGATTATTGGGTTTTTTTTTTGAAAAATAGAGAAAATAAGGGAGGCAGTTGGGAAAAAAAGATTGATAACGGTAACCATGGAAAAGTGGAGGGGAGTCAAGGGGTTCAGGGAATCCTAAATGATGATGCTGATGTACTGTATAATGTTTGAATTCAAATTGGTTATGTAAAATTCAATCAGTCAATCAATCATCAATCAATCAATCAGTCAATGGAAGGGTCCCCAAGAGCCATCTAGACCAGGGGTCAGAGGAGCACCAGAAATAGCTTGTGCCCATGTGCACGGGCCTCCTTCGACCCGGGTGTGCACTGGAAATAATGCTTGCACATGTGCAAATAATGCTTGTGCATGCACACAAACTATTTCCGGTGCTCCTCCGACCCGGAAGTGGGCAGCTGTGCAGCGCAGCGCTGGTAAGAGTGGGCGGTGGGGGGGGGGGTTGCTGCGGGCCAGGCAAACGAGTCCCTTGGGCCTTATCCAGCCCACAGGCCTTAGTTTGGGGACCCCTGATCTAGACTAACCTAAGGTTACCAGAAGCAATGACAAACCTAGACAGCATCTTAAAAAGCACAGACATCACCTTGCCGACAAAGGTACGTATAGTTAAAGCTCTGGTTTTCCCGGTAGTGATGTATAGAAGTGAGAGCTGGACCATAAAGAAGGCTGATCGCCGAAGAATGGATGCTTTTGAATTCTGGTGCTGGAGGAGACTCTTGAGAGTCCCATGGACTGCAAGAAGATCCAACCTCTCCATTCTGAAGGAAATCAGCCCTGAGTGTTCACTGGAAGGACAGATCCTGAAGCTGAGGCTCCAAGACTTTGGCCACCTCATGAGAAGAGAAGACTCCCTGGAATAAGATGTGACGAAATCTGATAAGATCTTAATTGGCACTGGCTGGCTAATTACTTTATGGCCCCAATTAGCCCCAGCATAATGCGGTCCGGCACGCTTCCCAGCCAAGCTGCTCTCAGACCTTCTTCTTCTCCGGTTTCGCCTTGCAGAGTAAAAACACAGCGGATCAAAACCGTTGCAGTCTGCCTCAGATCCAGACAAACACACGAAGCACTGGTGTGTCCAAATTCATCAGTTCTTTATTGCAGCAAATATTTACAGCTCAGCATTTCCCAGATTCTCCTGGACTGCTAGCATTCATGGCGTCCGTCTCTCTCAGAGACAAAGAGAGAACAACAAGTAGAGCTCCTCCCTCCTTCCAAAACGTCAGAATGGGAGGCACAACTCAGAACACAATTAACCCAGTAAGTTCTGAATCCCAACACCCCCTCTTGCCTCCATTCCTGACAAGATCTGTGGATGTACCTTTGCAGACCTCTGTGAGATCAATCCCTTCCCCAATGCCTTGCGCCCTCTCCTGGCGTTCCTGTCAGGCATCTGTGGAACATCCTCACAACTCTCAGATTCGCACTGTGCGAAACTTACCCACGCACCTGTGGCCTGATACCTTTCAGGTGGAATTCCCTTCGTTGTGCGACTGGACCGCCTGGGCACAAACTCAGGCACTTCCTCTGACTCACTGTGGTCAGCAGGTGTGTCCTTTGCATCCTGGGATTCCCCCTCTGACTTAACACGTCTTCGAACCCTTGGAATTACCCTCACAGGAGAACTAGGCTCACTCTTGGGCTCCCTTTTTACAACTTGTGGAGATGCCCCATCCTGCTCCTGACTTTGGTCAGTGAGCTGATCGTCATCAGCAGACTCAGCCCCTGGCTCTCCTTCCTCTTCATCAGAACCTTCCTGCTCTGAATCAGAAAGACATTCTGAAAGAATATCGCGTCTGGCAGGGTTCTTTGACCTTTCCTCCTGCTTACAGAACTCAGCGTGTTTACTGATCAGCAGCTTACTCTGATCACCTGACGGGTACGCAAACCTCCATGCACGAGCCGTTGGCTCATACCCACAGAAGATCATTTTCTGGAACTTGGGTTCACCTGGCCCTCGCAAAGCTTCAGGCACCGGCAGCAAGGCCGTTGATCCGAACTCACGGAGGAAATGTACCTGCGGCTTCCTCCCGTGAAGCATGAAAAACGGTGTGTCTCCTACCACTGAATTGTAGGACCTATTCCAGGTGAAGCTCACATATTTAACTGCCTCCATCCAAAACTTTGGAGGTAACCCAGAATCTGACAGCATCACCTGTGCAGCCTTAACCAGAGCCTCACTTCTGAGCTCTGCCACCCCCCTCTGTTGAGGAGAAGTCACTGTGTGACTTATCCCTTTCTTGTGAAAGAACTTCTGCAATGCAGACCCAGTGAACTGTGAACCTCTGTCACTAGCAATTTCCCTGACTCTGGTGGAGAACCTTAGTTCCACCTCCTCAATCCAACGACTAATCAGCTGTGCTGCATCTTCCTTGGATTTGAGACCATGTGTCCAGGTGTTCTGCGAAAAATCATCCTGCAGCGTCAGCAGAAACCTGGCCCCTCCCAAACTTGGTTCCTTCATGGGACCCAACAGATCTATGTGCACAAGATCAAGAGGTTTTGTGGTTACCCTCTCCACCCTGGGGTAACTGCACCCTCTTACCTTTGCCTGTCTGCAAGCCTGACAATCTAGGACTCTTGCACATTCCTCAATTCTACAGCCTTTGGAAACCTCAGGTAGCACCTGTAGTTCTTCAAGACAAGCATGTGCTGTCTTCTTATGCCACGCACAAGAACATGAAACATGAGTGGGAACTGTAGCACGCAGGGCTTGTGCTTTCTCAACCTTCCCCTCACCCTTCAGAGACGTTGTAAGAATGAAGAGATCATTCTGCCCCTTTGCAACTCTGACCAGTTGCTTCCCTCCTTTGGAGATTGTACAAACATCGTGTTCAAAGCAAACCTTAAACCCCTTTTTCAACAAATAAGGCACAGATAAAATACAGTGTTGCACTCCTGGCACAATGCAAACTTCCATCTGCTCGTATCACCAGTCAGCCCTCCGGCACCCGATTCTTCAGCTGCTCTCTCAGCTCTGAGCAACTCTTGCCTCTCTGCAGCAGGCAAAACACAGAACGCAGACCTCTGCTCCGCTTCAGTAGCGTCTTCCAGCTATTGCCAAGCTGACTTCAAACTTCAAAGCTCACCGGCAGACTCTCAGCAACAGTTTTATTAGCGGTAATTAGGTCCCCCATAACCTGTGACGAAATCTGATAAGATCTTAATTGGCACTGGCTCGCTAATTACTTTATGGCCCCAATTAGCCCCAGCATAATGCGGTCCGGCACGCTTCCCAGCCAAGCTGCTCTCAGACCTTCTTCTTCTCCGGTTTCGCCTTGCAGAGTAAAAACACAGCGGATCAAAACCGTTGCAGTCTGCCTCAGATCCAGACAAACACACGAAGCACTGGTGTGTCCAAATTCATCAGTTCTTTATTGCAGCAAATATTTACAGCTCAGCATTTCCCAGATTCTCCTGGACTGCTAGCATTCATGGCGTCCGTCTCTCTCAGAGACAAAGAGAGAACAACAAGTAGAGCTCCTCCCTCCTTCCAAAACGTCAGAATGGGAGGCACAACTCAGAACACAATTAACCCAGTAAGTTCTGAATCCCAACATAAGACCCTGATACTGGGAAAGATTGAGGGAACAAGGAGAAGGGGACGACAGAGGACGAGATGGTGGGACAGTGTTCTTGAAGCTACCAGCATGAGTTTGACCAAACTGCGGGAGGCAGTGGAAGACAGGAGTGCCTGGCGTGCTCTGGTCCAGGGGCTCACGAAGAGGCAGACACGACTAAATGACTAAACAACAACAAAGTTACCAGACATCCTTGTTTCCCGGGGATGGTCCCTGGATTTACAAATCAGTCCCCTGGCAAAATCCACTGAAGTTGAAAAGTGTCCCTGGATCCATTGAAAAAAAATCTGGTAACCTTAGAGTAACCCCCTGCAAAGCAGGACTCACAAGTAAATGATAACAGAATCATGGAGTTGTAGAGGCCGGAGGTGTGCCCAATCGCAGCTAGATAGTAGCTGGCCTTTGACCCCCGGCCCCCCTGGAGGGCCCAGCCCTCAGCCCCCCATCTCTGCCTGGCCTCACCAGGTGTTGCATCCGTCGGAGCGAGGGACGGTCTCTCCCGGCAGGTGTCGGAGGCCGGTGAGCAGGTCCAGGCAGGTGCACAGGTCCTTCTCCACGCAGGCCGTGCCGTTCAGGACTTTCCCCCCGGAGCAGTAGCAGCCGGGCTCGCAGGTCCACAGGCAGTGCTATGGGGGGGGGAGAGGGGGTGAGGGGGGGCAGGAAGACAAAGGCCCATGCCACGAGGAGGGGCAGGGTTTGCAAGAGAGCACGGAGTCTGCGGCAGCTGTGCCGGCTGGGGCAGGCAGGATTTCAACCTCACAGGGTTGTTGTGAGGATGACAGGAGGAGAGGACCAACTTGAGCTCCTTGGGGGCAGGAAGGTGGGGTGGGAAAGCAATTGATGAAGATGAAATATGTCCCAGAGACAAAAGCTGTGGGCTGGGGGTCCCCCAGGCAGAGATGCCCACCGGGCCTCACCAAGATGTCGTCGCAGAAGCGGGGGCAGGGGGGCCCGCAGTGGCTGTAGGCGGCGCCCTCCAGGGCAGAGCAGTCCACACCTGTGCCAGGTAGGAAAGAAAGGACAGGTGAAGTCCCCAGGGGAAGCGACCTGGGCAGTGCCCACAACCTCTCCCCACAACCACCCTTCAAAAAGGAGAGATTGAAGCTTCCTGGGCCCGAAAATGACTGGCAGGGAGCCAGGCAGGAAAATGGGTGGTGCCAGAGGGGGGGTCAGAAGATCAAGTGGCCCCCAAACAAGGAACTCACTCCCCCCACTTTCCCCTGTCCCAATTTCTGGACTCCTGTTACAGTCATACCTCGGGTTACAGACGCTTCATTTTGCGTTTTTTTCAGGTTACAGACCGCCGAAAGCCAGAAGTACCAGAACGGGTTACTTCCGGGTTTTGGCGGTCGCGTATGCACATAAATGCTAAATCGCGCTTTGCGCATGCATGCACAGAAGTGCCGAATTGTGACCCATGCATCCTGCACAGATCACGTTCGCAACCCGAGCGTCCACTGTATCCCATGGTTATTATCATTTCAGATATCTCAACATGTGGGGCCCACCATGCCCACCTAGAAATATACTTCTCCCCTTCTGTGCCCCTCCCCTGAATTTATATATTTTTGCGGTGCCACCACTGAGCAGGCAGGAGGACTTTTCAGGCTCTATTGCAGGGCGAAGGTGACGTCATGGGGCTGGAGACGTCGCCTAGGGAGATCTGGGTCCAAACCTTCGTTCACCCACAAAGCGCTCTCTCTCTCTCTCTGCCTAGTCTACCCTGCAGGGTTGCTGGGAAGACAAAGCCTGTGTCTGTGTGGGGAGAGCCATGCCGGTTCACCACAGAGGTAGAGCCTGAAAGTAGCCCCCAAGACTTCTCTTCCTGGCCCCCGACACTGGCCCCAGGCGCCCTCCTCCACTCCCCAGCCCTGCTTGCCAGGGAAGTTTCCTTGAACACTGATAATAATAATAATAATAAGAAGAATGCCTGGATGGGTTGTGTGCAAAGGGATGTTAACCTTTCGCTCCAACGTAGAACGGACGTTTGTGGCCCAGACCGCTTTGGCCTCTGGGGGTGATGTGGCCCCCGAGAGGCACCCCAGAAGGGAATGTGGCTCTCAGAGGGGAAAGGGTTCTGTGCACCATGAGCTGACACTGAGCCACTTAGGAAAACAAGAGTGGGAGAAGAATGGGATTGGAGCATTGTAGAGCTGGAAGGGACCCCTGGGGTCATCTAGGTGGGGCTGCCCTTGATAATAATAATAATAATAATAATAATAATAATAATAATAATAATAATTTATTTACACCCCGCCCATTTGGCTGGGTTTCCTCAGCCACTCTGGGCGGTTTCCAACAAAACACTAAAATACAATAACCGATTAAACATTAAAAGCTTCCCTAAACAGGGCTGCCTTCAGATGTCTTCTAAAGTTTGGTAGTTATTCTTCTCTTTGACACCTAGTGGGAGGGCGTTCCACAGGGCAGGGGCCACCACGAGAAGGCCCTCTGTCTGGTTCCCTGTAACTTGGCTTCTTGCCCCAAGGGAACAGCCAGAAGGCCCTCGGCGCTTGACCTCAGTGTCCGGGCAGAATGATGACCTTTGAAGCTGACCCAGAAACTCCAGCGGGTGCAGAATGCCGCGGCGAGGCTCCTTACGGGATCACATTCATCCAGTGCTTTACCAACTGCACTGGCTCCCGGTGGAGTACAGGGTCAGGTTTAAGGTGCTTGTTTGGACCTTTAAAGCCCTATGCGGCCTAGGACCCACGTACCTACAGGACCGCCTCTCCTGGTCTGTCCTGCAGAGGACTTTAAGGTCCACAAATGACAACATTTTGGAGGTCCCAAGTCGCAAGGTGGTTAGATTGGTCTCAACTAGGGCCAGGGCCTTTTCAGTACTGGCCCCGACTTGGTGGAACGCTCTGTCCCAAGAGACAAGGGCCCTGTGGGACTTGACATCTTTCCGCAGGGCCTGCAAGACAGAGCTGTTCCGCCTGGCCTTTGGTTTGGACTCAGTCTGACCCTTATGTTTTCCTTTCCCTTACGGTTTTGATCCATGGGCTACTTTTAAAATGAGGCTGCATTTTAAATTGCATTTTAACCTGTATTTCAAATTGTTCCGCCCCCTCCTATTATGTTTTTACTGTGATTTTACTGGTGTTAGCTGCCCTGAGCCCGGCTCTGGCCGGGGAGGGCAGGTTATAAATAAAATTTATTATTATTATTATTATTATTAGCCCAATCCTCTGTAGCAGGTGGCTGAAATGGCTCTTGTCACGCCACAGTGGTGCCTGCCCCCAAGCACAGACTCCCCCCAGGTATAATAATAATAATAATAATTTATTATTTATACCCCGCCCATCTGGCTGGGTTTCCCCAGCCACTCTGGGCAGCTTCCAACAAAATATTAATTTACAGTAATCTGTCAAACATTTAAAGCTTCCCTAAACAGGGCTGCCTTCAGATGTCTTCTAAATGTCAGGTAGTTGTTTATCTCTTTGACATCTGATGGGAGGGCGTTGCACAGGGCGGGCGCCACCACCAAGAAGGCCCTGTGCCTGGTTCCCTGCAACTTGGCTTCTCGCAGGGAGGGAACCGCCAGAAGGCCCTCAGAGCTGGACCTCAGTGTCCAGGTAGAACGATGGGGGTGGAGATGCTCCTTCAGGTATACTGGACCGAGGCTGTTTAGGGCTTTAAAGGTCAGCACCAACACTTTGAATTGTGTTTGGAAACATACTGGGAGCCAATGTAGGTCTTTCAAGACCGGTGTTATATGGTCTCGACGGCCGCTCCTGGTCACCAGTCTAGCTGCTGTGTTCTGGATTAGTTGTAGTTCCCGGGTCACCTTCAAAGGTAGCCCCACGTAGAGCGCATTGCAGTAGTCCAAGCGGGAGATAACCAGGGCATGCACCACTCTGGCGAGGTAGTCTGCGGGCAGATAGGGTCTCAGCCTACGTACCAGATGGAGCTGGTACACAGCTGCCCTGGACACAGATTTAACCTGTGCCTCCATGGACAGCTGTGAGTCCAAAATGACTCCCAGGCTGCGCACCTGGTCCTTCAGGGGCACAGTTGCCCCATTCAGGACCAGGGAATCCTCCACACCTGCCCGCCTCCTGTCCCCCAGAAACAGTACTTCTGTCTTGTCAGGATTCAGTCTCAATCTGTTTGCCGCCATCCAGGTAGGGGGGGCCGTCCTTCTTCCAGGAAGGGCTCCCCAGAAGCCCCCCCCCCATTTTGGGGTGAGGGGGAAGAGCGATGGGACAGGGGCAGAGATTTTACCAAAACATCTAGGTGTGTCTCCGGCATGCAGGGTCTTCCATTCCCGGCCCTGACTCACCTGGACACGGGTTCAAGCTGCAGCCCTCCACCTGGGTGGGGACCCCTTCGCAGTAGTCCCCGCCCCCCTGTGGGGCGGGGGTGTCGCAGGCTCTCGCCCGGCTCCTCATGCCTCCCCCACAGCTGGTGGTGCAGTCGGTCCAGGGGCTCCAGGCCCCCCAGCCCCCATTCCCTGCAACCACAGGGGAGAAAAGAGCATGTGTGGGTCGCTGGGCCCCCCATTGCAGACTCCCTCCCTCCTGTGTGGTCTGCCCCCCAGGTGGAGGAAAGAGGGAAGTCGCTGTTATAAGAATTCTAAGGTCTCCAATATGAATTAAATGTACATAAATGTACTAGGCAAACACATATATGTATATGAAATAGTATATATAAGTATACACATATAAGTATATGAAATAGTATAGGAGAGCAATCTTGAAGTCATTTTGACTCTCCCAGTGACCTCAAATATTCCGCTGCAGTAAGGGAGGCAAATGGCGAAAGGCTTCCCATTGTCCTTTTTGCTTGCAAATCCTGTCTTAAGGGCACATTTCTGTATGAATAGGGTGAGCCTGTGACCTGGAGTCAGGAACTAAAGTATTAACTATCACAAAAGAATGGCCAGGCTGCCCAGGTAATGCAATCAGTGACCATTATCAGGTATCCTGGAAGACAGGATTTCTGCTGCAGACCGCCTCCTTCTGTGATGTATGTATGATGTGTAGGGGGTGGTGGTCTTGAGCTACAGGGTGGGTAATTTCAAAAGCCTATATACGGGCTTGAACACCATTGTTCTGGGTCCCTCCTGCCTCTTGTGTATGGTTGTGAGCACCCTGTTGCAACAGTTCAATAAAGATCAGGCTTACAAGCTGCTTTGCTTCTCAATATTCTCTGGTTGGCCTCTGTTATTTTCTCCTACCAATAGGGAACCTACATAAGGACTCTATACGGGCTCTTGGGTCCCCCATAAGGAAAAAAACAGCAGGTTTTTCTTATAACATTGTGAAGGTGAAGTCTTGACTCTTGGAAAGGCAGCAGGAAGAAATAGGGGTGTTTAGGGGGACACTTACGGGCGCAGGGTTGGGCCTGGCAAGGTTTGTCCTCGCGTTCGGGACCCAAGCAGGGCAGCCCCATCCCAGACGGAGGGGGATCCGTGCAGAAGTGGTACCGGTTCCGTAGCCCCAGCCCACAGGACGCTGAGCACTCGCTCCAGGGGGTCCATTCTGACCACTGGCCATTCACTGGGGAAAAGGGAAATAAAAGGTCTGAACAGGAGGTGGCGAGCTGTGATCTTTCTGGGGGAGACTTGAGATGGAGAAGGGGGTGGGATGGGGGCACAGCAAGACTCAGATTGTGAACAGAATGTCCTCCTTCACACAGAGTTGGTGTGTGGAACTCTTTCCTACAGGAGACAGGGATGGCCACCAACCTTGATGGCTTTAAAAGAGGATTAGGTAAATTCATGGAGGAGGAGAGGGCTACTAGATATGACAGCTCTGTTAGAATTCCTGCTCCGTGATTGCAGTCATGGGATTGTTGTCTCACACATGACAGTGTATGTTTTCATTCCACAGAGTGGGAAGTGACGGAGACAGGATGTTTGTGTTCCTGTGTTCCGTGAAGTGGGACTATTGTCCTTTGTTCTTTTCCTCTTCGCTGTCTGATGCTAGAGAGAGAGAGAGGGAGCCATGTTGCTGTGCTCCGTGTGTGTTTATATGTAAATAAAGTAGATTAGCCAAAATGCTGAGTTGCTGAGGTCTGTTGCGCGTGATGTGCAAACTCTGCGGATCCCTAAGTGTGCCAGTGTCGGTTGGAATCGTTCGCTGTGATGTTTGGGCTGAAGAAAGCTTTTGAAGCTCCCGAACGATTGACCAGGAGGGAGAGAACATGCCAGTCAGGCATGTGTCACTGCCAGGGTCCTACTCGAGTGTAGGCTGAACTCCTGACAAGCTCTGCTCTGCCTGTAGGAAACCCACAAGCTGGATCCAAGGACAAGAACAACTCTCTCCTCTTGTGGTTTTCAGCAACTGGTCTTCAAAAGCATCGCTACCCTGGATGGGGAGGAAGATTGCAGCCCTTGTGGCTAGGAGCCATCAGCAGCCCCGGATGATTCAAGATCACCTGAAAGGGCCCGAGCTCTTTGCAAAGGGAAGCAAGAGGATGGCTGTTTCACAGCAAGAACCTCCAAACCCAAAGTGTCCCAGTAAGTCAGGCCTTACCGTCACCGCAGGCTGCCCTGGAGCAGTTGTGCACACGACCGGAGAGGCAGGTGCTGCAGAGAGGAAGAGAGAGTGTTTTTTAGTGTAGGGTAACCATCCTCATATCACCAAAATGCTTTAGTCTAATAAAGGCATGAAGGGGTTAAAACCATGGAGTAAGCTGTCCTGCCAGGCTTAGCTATGTCCACTTCCCCTTACCTGGGGAGGAATCAAGCTTTTGTTCTCCTCCAATCTACTTGTGAATCTCAGCGCCCGGAGAGGGTTGAGCTGGTTGCTCCAGCTCGGACTGCATGGCTGTCACCAGCCGCTCTTGAGATCCTATACCAATAATCTAGCAACTTTTACCACTTTCCAAGCAAGCTAAATTTCACTGCCTGTGCAACCGTTCTGAAACACATGAATCTGACCTTTGGAGAATTTGTAAGCAAACCATTTTTTAAGGTGTGGTCTTTTCCTATGCTGGGGGAAGAGGGAAATTTTGGAAAGAAACCTTTTTTGGAACTCGCTCGAAAGGGCATATTTTTAAAAGCCTGTATGTCTTTTCCCTTCAGTAGATTTTATTAAAGTTTGAAAGAAAATATACAAAGGTCATTATCAAATATCTTTTTATCTAAGATAAAAAACTAATTAAAAACACAAACCAAAAGGAAGAGAAGAGGAAAAGAGAGAGGAGAACTTTCGATTCTGTGTCTGTCAGCTTCTTCAGTCCTCAAGCCCAGACTTAAGATCATTTTCTTTTTCACACAAAAAGTCTAGAAGAAATTCCCAAACTTAATAGTGACAATGGTTTTTCTTCGATTGAACCCATCCATTTTGCCATCCCAGCCAAGTCCGTGCATAGACAAGTCTCGCCGCTAACAACCTATATTTCTATGCTTTGTTTTGCGGCATATTTTTTTTCTTTTTTTTAAAATCATTTTTATTGATTTTCCAATAAAAACAGCCAATCATCATATCCACATCATAATCCAATTGAAAACAAGAAACTAAAATAAAAAAAGACCAAATTGTACTCCAAATTGTAATTATTAATTTTTTCTGACTCCCCATAGTCTGGATCTCTGAAGCATATCTCCAGATCTTCAGTCCTGCCTCTTTTCGTGCCACAACAAGGAGCTTTGTGGCATATTTTCTGACTCTAAATCTCTGCTGGGGTCCTCTCACAAAAAGAGTCCTTGCCCCAAACTTGGATCCTGGCATCCAGGAACTTCTCCTTTCTCTCTCTCTAGACATATTTGCGCCAGCAGTCAGAGCTGGCAGGAAGGGGCATGGCTGGCCAAGAACCAGAGGAAGAGGCACTGACCAGTTTTCACAGCCTCTGGGTACCACGTCTCCCGGGCCGTACAGCATCCCATCGAGGGTGCAGGGACAGTCCTCCTCTGGCACGCAGAGATTGTTCTGTAAGCGGCGGAGAGGGAAGGGGGCAGCATTAGAGGCAGAAACACACCACCCTTCTGAGATCAGCCTCCCCCAAACGGGGCCCTCTGGAAGTTTTGAATGACAAAACTTATTTCGTATACACAAAAAATGAATTATGCTGCCCAGTATCCGGAAGTTTTTAATGTTTGATTTCCGCCCCCCCCTTTTTTTAAAAATATATCTTTATTGATTTAAAATAAATACATTTATGGGAAAACAGACATACAAACAAACAAACATACATACATTCAAACAAACAAACAAACAAACAAATAATAGAAAAGTCAAACAAACTACCACAATATAAGAAACAACAAAATTAATATAACTAACATCATTTATACTCCCGATACTGAAAGAAATTATAAAACTTATAGAGAAAGAAATTAAAAATGATTTCCAATTAATCTCACTGTACTTTATCTATCAATTATCTTATACCACACAGTTGCATATTTCTTCCATAGTTTCTTTTTACCTCCCTACAAACTTATATTTATACAATACACGGATCAGTCTATTTCTGCCAAGATGTTTCCTCTTATACCATAGTTTTTTTAAAAAAAATGTTAGATGTTTTATTATGTTTTTATATGTGCTGGAAGCCGCCCAGAGTGGCTGGGGAAACCCAGCCCGATGGGCGAGGTATAAATAACAACATTGTTAATTATTATTAATATGTACCTAATTAAAACATCTTGTGTTTTCCCCACTGTCTGGGGGTGCTGCTGCTGGGAGTTGTAGTTCAGACCTTCCTGAGGGGCCCAGGTTGGGGAAGACTAATCTGCAATCAATCAATCAATCAATCAATCAATCAATCAATCAATCATCCGTCCTTCGCCCTAAGGCCCTAAGGCCCCAAGGCAGTATTACAGCATTAAAACACAATATTAAAAAGAGTGTAAGGCAACTTGCGAACATAAAAATGAGGTGGGTCCAGATTAGGCGCCGCCACGGAGAAGGCCCTGCCCTGGGGGACGCCCCCCCCAGCCTCTACATGGGAAAAATGGGGGGGGGGCAGAGACTCACCAGCAAGAAGGTGCTGTTGGGGCAGTAGCAGCCAGCATGGCAGGTCTCATTGGCGCTGGGCACCGCACTGAGCTCCGCGCAGGAAGCCGGTCCGTCGGCACATTCCTGCCACACCTTCCCCTCCGGGCAGACGCCGGGCACCTCACCTGGGTGCAAAAGTGCAAGGCAGAAGTGGGTGGAGCATTTCGAGGGGGCAGGGGGTAGCTGGGGGGGAGTTAGCCTGGCGCTACTGAGGTCATTCCACCAAAATAGATGCAGAGAACGGTGCCAGGAGTTTCTGTGCGCTCAGTGGAATGGGGTTACAAAGTATATACATGTGGATCTATCCCATACGGGGATAATCCCAGTTGGCTAAAAGCCAACAGAGCATTTTTAGCTAAAAAAGGCTGCTCCAACGACAGACGAAGTCAAAGAGAGAGAGTGTGGCAGCATGTCTTGTCCTTTTGTCACCTGGACAGGTAAGGTCATGCCCACCTCTAGTCACATGCAAAAGGAAGGACGTTCCAGCCCAGGAAGAAACAGGAAGTTTTCGACTGGCTGGACCAAACCTCCCCTTGCATGTCCACTCTAGGAAAACAAGGAATGTTGTGTTTGACTGCTCCCAGTGGATTACATCTGACAGCACTGCCCCCCCCCCCCCCCCCGCTTTGGGAATCATAAGAGCCTTTCTGTCTCACCCAGAACCGAGATGGGTCCACCGGACTCACCTGTGCAGGGGGGAAGGTGGCAGGTGGCAAATTCGATCCGGCGCAAGACGGTTAGGCTGGCCCTTGTGCGATTCCGGTATCCGCCTCCGCATGGAACAGAGCACTCAGACCAGGGCCCCCACTCCATGCCGGAAGCTGGGAAGGGGGGTGAGAACAGAGGAGAAGGAATCATAATAATAATAATTTATTATTTGCACCCTGCCCATCTGGCTGGGTTTGCCCAGCCACTCTGGACGGCTTCCAACAAAGATTAAAAATACATTAAAATGTCACACATTAAAAACAGGGCTGCCTTCAGATGTCTTCTAAATGTCAGGTAGTTGTTTATCTCTTTGACATCTGATGGGAGGGCGTTCCACAGGGCGGGGGCCACTACCAAGAAGGCCCTCTGCCTGGTTCCCTGTAACTTGGCTTCTCGCAGCGAGGGAACCGCCAGAAGGCCCTCGGAGCTGGACCTCAGTGTCCGGGCAGAATGATGGGGGTGGAGACGCTCCTTCAGGTATCCTGGGTCTTTAAGGCCGTTTAGGGCTTTGAAGGTCAGCACCAACACTTTGAGTTGTGCTCGGAAACGTACTGGGAGCCAATGTAGGTCTTTCAAGACCGATGTTATGTGTTCTTGGTGGCCGCTCCCAGTCACCAGTCTAGCTGCCGCATTCTGGATTAGTTGTAGTTTCCGGGTCGTCTTCAAAGGTAGCCCCACGTAGAGCGCATTGCCGTAGTCCAAGCGGGAGATAACTAGAGCATGCACCACTCTGGCGAGACAGTCTGCAGGCAGGGAGAGTCTCATCCTGCGTACCAGATAGAGCTGGTAAACAGCTGCCCTGGACACGGATTTGACCTGTGCCTCCTTGGACAGCCGTGAGTCCAAAATGATTCCCAGGCTGTGCACCTGGTCCTTCAGGGGCACAGTTGCCCCATTCAGGACCAGGGAGTCCTCCACACCTGCCCGCCCCCTGTCCCCCCAAAACAGTACTTCTGTCTTGTCAGGATTCACCCTCAGTCTGTTAGCTGCCACCCAGGAGGGCACAACGAGAAGTCCCAGAAGAAGATCTAAGATGGGGGAGAGACTCTGTGTTGGCCACCAGGCCATGGCTATTCCCACCTGCCTTGCCCCACCCTCTAGCCCTGTGAAGGGGGGAGAGAAGCTCTTTGCCATTGGAGGGGGGTGGGATTGCTGCCCCCCCTCCGGCCCAAGGAACCTTCAGGAGGGAGTTGCTGCCATGCGCACCATGGGTCTGTGCAGTTTAATGCGCTGAAAGGAGCAGAAGATTACGAGTCATGCAGGATGTAGAGAGAGTGTGCATGAACGTAACAGTGCTAAGTTTGTTTTTTGGTCGCTATTTTGTTAATGCTTTCAAATATTGTTTTATAGATTATAAATGCTGATTTTTTAATCATATGATATGACTTTAATTGTGAGGTTCAACTTATTTTTCAGTTGCTGCTTTGTCAACAGTATGCTGCAGATTGTAATTGTTAATTGCAGTAGTGCCTTGGTTCTCAAACTTAAGCCGTTTTGGAAGTCTGTTCCAAAACCAAGGCGGATTAATCTTTTCCAGACTTCTAAAAACAACCCCTAAAACAGCAATTTAACATGAATTTTACTACGTAACAAGACCATTGATCCATAAAACGAAAGCCATAATCAATCCACTGTACTAGAAAATAAATAAGATAGCATTGTAGATGATAAAAATTAAAATTACTTTTTTCCCCCTTATCTGCACTGATGATAGTCATTGTTTGGATGGGGGATTTTATCCATTTTCGCAGTCACACAATCAGTAGCTGAACTGGGTTCCACACAGTTAGAAAAACAAATTAACCGAGAAAGCCTCAAAAACAAAAACGCAAAATAAATAGCAAAAACAAAAGCGCCAAACTTAATCTGTTCTGGAGGTCCGTTTGACTTCTGAAATGTTTGAAAACCAAGGCACAGCTTCTGATTGGTGCAGGCGCCCCGGAAACAATAGCCGACAGCTGCATCAGACGTTTGCCTTCCGAAAACTGGAACATTTACTTATGGATTTTTGGCGTTTGAGAACCAAGTTACTACTGTATTTGTGATGTTCTGTTCTGTTCTATTTATGGTTTGTAAGCCCCTTTGGGATTCATTCAAATGAAAAGTGGCCTGGAAATGTAATGAATCAAATCAGCTGCGGCCACCCTCTTTTCATTGTGCTCCTCTGCCCCCTTTCCTGCCCATCCCTCTGACCCACAGCCTGACCCCTTCCTCTCTCCTTGAACCCCCCTCCCCACTCTCTCTTACCCTGGCAAGGCTGCAGGCTGCAGAACTCAATCTCCACGTTGGGTCCCTGGCAGGGCTGTCCTCCGTCAGAAGCAGGGGGCTGGGAGCTGGAGCGGAAGCGCCGCCGAGTGCCCACGTTGCAGCTGCGGCTGCAGGAGCCCCAGGCCGTCCAGTCGCTCCAGGCACAGTCAGCTGCAGAGAGGGAGGCCAGCTCAGGCAAGGGGGAATCTCTTTTCGGGCACCTTCCCCAGATATTATTTCTATTATTACATTTATTATATAAAATAAATTAAAATAAAACCAGCTGCTGATGGAACTCAAGCCCACTCAAGATATGGCGTTCAGAGACCCAAGTTATTTTTCATAAGAACAAACTTAGTTGGTCGCTAAGGTGCTGCTGGAAGGAATTTTAAAATTTTGTTTCAACACATAGAAGGTTAAAAAGGCGCTTGCGGTCCCTGGAAGGTGTAACCTCAGGGCAGGTGCAGGATCTCTATTCCACCCACCAATCTATCCGCCAAGACTGGGTTATCATCTCATTTTATCCTTACAACAACCTTGTGAGGTGGGCTAAATTGAAGAGCCCATGAGCTTTGTGGCTTGGCCATTTTCTGCTCCACCCAGTTGGGCAGAGGAGCTGTGGCTCATTGGTAGGCCACTGGCCTTGCATGTGGGAGTCCCCAGCTTCAATCCCTACTGGAATCCTCTGCTAAATTTTCACTGGAGGGAGCAGGTGCCGGGGTTGGTCTAGATGACCCCTGGATCCCTTCCAACTCTACAATTCTATGATGGTATGGTTCTAAGTCCTTCTCCACTTCTCTACCCTAGAGAACTGTCAACTGTCAGTGTGAGCCGTCCTGGGCCAGAGCGATAAATACTCTGACCTAGTAGGAAAGGTGGCCGTCTCTGTTTACCTGGGCAGGGCTCCGTGGTACACGACATCTCTCCATCTTTGCAGGTGCTGGAAAAGGAAAAGGGGGACATTACGTCACTGAGTAGATGTCTTACGAGTTGCATCAATGTGAAAATGCAAAATGAAAATCATTTAGAATGATTTGCACTCGGAAGAACAGGGCGGATCGAGGCCCGGAGGGTAGGGACCTTATCTTCTTTCCATCTCTGGGCCAGTAACATCCGCGCAGCCATGGCAGCTAACAGAGAAGGCAGGCAGGTCAAGTTAATGGACTATGCCAAAATGGCTAAAATGACCGGAAGAATCAGAAATCAGGAAGGTCAAAAGCTTAATAAGGAATGGGGGAAAATTATAACTTGTCTTAAAGACCATCGTAAACAGTTAAAATCCTTGGAATCTAGTTTTTACGTCGTACGTGGGATATGGAACTGTGAAATTTCAATCTGAAAAACCAAACAAATAAATTTCTGGAGAAAAAAAAGAGGTCTGGAGGGTGGCACCACGAGAACGGGGCCTTTTCTGCAGTGGCTCTCCCCAGTTAGTCTCACCTGGCACCTTCTGTATACCCCTTTAGGCTTCAGGCAAAATAAATATATAACTTGGGGATCACTTAAGAAGGAAGCATTTTATAGATGCATACTATTACAAATTGTGGTGTGTGTGTGTGTGTGTGTGTGTGTAGGAATACAGGTTTTCATAAGGGGGGTTCTCCTGGGAGGGGGAATAAATAAATAAGAGTAAAAAGAAGGAGAAGAAATGCAATCCATTCATCACCAGTTGTTGCAGGAGTCCAGAAGGGCGACGTCCCCCGGCTGGTAGAGCTCCCCCTGGTGGTAGCAAGGGCACTCTCTGAGCGGCAGGCAGGTGTCGTTGTGCAGGAAGAGCCCCCCGGGGCAGGAGCAGCCCTCGCGGCAGCGGGAGGCGCACTCCACGCGGGAGCCTTGGTCCAGGCAGAGGCGGGGGCAGGCGCCCCCCTTCCGCTCGCACTCCTCGGCCGTCTGGTACACCAGGTTCCCCGGGCAGAGTGCTGTGTGGGGTTTGGCGGGGGGGGGGGGACAAAGGGAGAGGCATCTGGTGAGAGACGTAGGGTACCCAGAGGTGCAGCAGGATGGGTGGGGGCTGGAGAGGAAGTGTCTGTCAGGAGTGCGTGCAGGAGCCGGGCCCTGTGACCAGTAGGGCTTCGCAGGACTGGGGCCTTCCTAAGTTTGTTCTGAAGAGGCAAGGCGCGGCCACACAGGTGAGGCCGATTGGTAACTCACAGCACCCGGTGGAAAGACCGGGAAGGGATATAAGGTCAGCATTTCCCTTCGGCTTTTTGCCACAGCAACACGCTTCCTGCCTTTGGCTTCTTGACTCCTTGCTTCCTGACCCTTGGACCCTTGGCTTCTTGACTCCCAGCCCTCTGACTTTTAGCTTTCTGACTCCTGGCTTCTTGGCCCTCAAACCCTTGACTTCGTGACTCCTTGCTTCTTGGCCCTCGGACCCTTGGCTTCTTGACTCCTGGCCCTCTGACCCTCTGACTTTTGGCTTTCTGACTCCTGGTTTCTGGACTCCTGTTCCTGCTCCCACCCCACCATTGTGCCCCCGGTCCTGACGTCCCCTGCCGGGACTTCGATCGCCTGTGAACCAGACCATGACAGTGTCAGGGAATGGTCTGAAGACGAAGACTGGGGGATGCACTCCATGGCAGACCAGCTTCTCTCCGATGGAGAGCTGGAGGGGGAAAGGTCGCCGCCCCCCCCTTTATCCTCCGCGTGTTCAGAAGCAGAGAGAGAAACAGGAGATGGACAGCTTAGGGAGGAGTTGCCCAGTTATGAGATAAGGACAACAGAACCAGAAGGGAGGGGGCAGCTAGCTGAGACGTCACTCGAGAGTGTGGTGGACCCCCCACTCACCACGGACTCCGAATGTATAGAGAGCAAAGGAGTCAGAGGGAGGGAGGGACTTCCTGTCAGCGCCCAAAATGCTGTGGAAGCCGGAAAGAAGATTAGACTGGCCTACTGCCTCCTTGTGGAGAGCTGTGTATTTGTGCTCGCAATGTGGTGCTGCAATAAAAGGACCGCAAATCTATCAACTGCTCATCGATTCTTATCTTGATTCTTATCTGCGAAGCTACCGAAGGGAGGGGAAGACTCTCCACGCCTGACAGGGACGCCATATCCCAAATGTGTACCTTTGCAGGGCTGGGTGTTGCAATCGCGGGTCTGGATGAGGGGTCCGGAGCACTCTGGTCCCCCGTAGGCTGGCTTGGAGCAGGTGCGGTTGCGGGTCTGGACCCCGGAGTCGCAAGGGGCCGAGCACTGGGACCAGGAGGTCCATGGGGTCCAGATGCCTTCCACTGAGGAGGGAAGAAGGAACAAAAGATGATAAGGAAGTGGTCTGCCTGCTGAGGGCCTGAAGGACCCCTGCCCCTCCCTCTTTCCAGCTGGCTTGACAGGCTTCACAAGGACTGCAGCTACTTTTAAATTGTTTTTTTATTTTTATCTGTCTTGTTTTAAATGGGATCTTCTTGGCCGTGAGCCCTGGAAGACCTGCACCCTGCCTTGCTGGCCCTTCCCCATCTGGCCTGGGAGAGTGGACTGACTCCAGCTACAAAAGCTGAGGCTGTTGAATGGATTCTTGGGCTGGAGTATTTATTTACAGGGGAGAGAGCTTGTTGCTGTTATTGATATTATTGTTGTCTTTTTAGTTTTAACTCTTATGATTTGCGTGGAAACTGTTCCCACTGGGTTGTGTGCTTTTTGAGGTGTTTTATTTATTGTTTATGACCTCTGTTATGTTTGTAATTATGTAAATCTTGTTGTGTTGTAAGCCGCCTTGAGCATAGTTTCAATTATGTAAAGGCGACATACAAATAAAATGATGATGATGATGGTGGTGGTGGTCTCTCCTTTAGCTGTGATCCTTGCATTGGAGGCTGTTGAACTCGATGACCCCCAGGGTAACTTTAGAAGAAGAAGAGTTTGGATTTGATATCCTGTCTTTGACTCCCTTTAAGAAATCTCAAAGCGGCTAACATCAGATGTCAAAGCAATAAACAACTACCTGACATTCAGAAGACATCTTAAGGCAGACCTGTTCAGGGAAGTTTTTAATGTGTGATATTTTAGTGTATTTTTGGTTTCTATGGAAGCCGCCCAGAGTGGCTGGGGAGGCCCAGCCAGATGGGCGGGGTATAAATAATAAATTATTATTATTATTATTATTATTATTATTATTATTATTATTATTATTATTTATTATTAACATTCTCCTTTCCCTTCCTCCCCCACAACAAACACTCTGTGAGGTGAGTGGGGCTGAGAGACTTCAGAGAAGTGGGACTGGCCCAAGGTCACCCAGCAGCTGCATGTGGAGGAGCGGAGACGCTAACCTGGTTCACCAGATTACGAGACTCCCGCTCTTAACCACTACACCACACTGGCTCCAGTTCTGGCTACAATTCTGTTTCTCTATCCTAGAGTCATAGAGCTGGAAGGGTCCCCCGGAATGCTCTTTCGACTTGCCACTGCACTGGGGAAGAACCTGAGGGCGCTTCCTGTATGGCAGCCACCTTTCGGGTAAGATCAGCCAAACCTCGGGCCCCAAAGGACGCCATTCCCCAACCTGGTGCCCTTTGGATGTTTCGGGCTGCAAACTCCCATAATCCCCAAGGGTGGTAGTGGGGGGCTCAGCGCTGCCGCCATCCTTCTGCCCCCCTCCTCTCACCTGGGCAGGGGGGCGTGTCGCAAAGCTCCTCCTGCACCGTCTCCCCGCTGCAGCTGGCGGTGTCCGTGGTGCCATTGCAGTCCCGGAACCGCTTCCTGACACCCACCACGTCCGTGGCGTAGTAGCAGGTTTTTGAGCAGGGGGACCAGGGCGTCCATTCGCTCCAGGCGAAGGTGATCTCTGGGGAGGGACAGGAGAAAGAGTGTGGGGCGCGGGAAGCCTCGGGGTTGGGGTCACTGGGTCCCCTTCCAGGAGAAGTGAGGGCTCTAGTCTACTGGCAGGCGGAATAATGAGGAACTTAAAAAAATGATCAAGGTATCATTTTTTAAAAAAACCTGGAGTCTTTTCTCCTGGGGATTTTGGGCCCAGACATACCAAAAAATGCAAAGGAAATATTCTTGTATGTGACGGTAGCAGCAAAAATACTGATCGAAATGAATTGGAAGGGAGAGGAAATCCCAACGAAGCTGGAGTGACAAAGTAAGTTGTCGGAGTACGCCGAACTGGCAAAAATGACAGAAAAACCTTTATTCGAAAATGAGACGTACAGGAAACCCCATGAGGATTATTGCAGTATTATAATGTCAGTGGCAGCATTTGAATGACTTCTGTATTAGCATAAATAAATATAAGCGAATATAATATTGACTAATATCAGTAAAAAGAAAATAGAGATTAACTGTGTATCAGATAAGTAATATTGTAAATACATGGGATGGTGGGAAGATGTAGGATTTATTTAAGAAGAATGTATGGTGATATGAATTAGCAAATATTGATATTTTCTTGTATTCTCAATTGGTTGTTTCACACATTTGTTTGTTGTGCTTTTTTGAATATCAATAAAGAATTATATTTTAAAAAAAGAGTGCAAAACCATTCCCTGAACAAAAGACTCGCTTGACAGCTGATGCAGAGGAGTGGAGCTTCTCCTCCAGCCTCCCAAGGCATCAGATTTACTTATTTCATGAAAGTGACGCACCTCTTCCTCGTCGGGACCCCTTACCTGAGATGCAGACGGTGTGGCATTCGCGGACCTCCTGGGCATCGCCTTGGCACGGGGCACCGCCATTGGCAGCGGCCGGGTTGGAGGGAGATCTGCAAAAGAGGCAGGGTGGTCTGTAAGTTGGGGACGGGGAAGAGAGGGATGGGTAAGTGGCCAGCCAAAAGGGAACTGAGTGCAGCTTTGCCTCTGCACCCATGCAGATGGACGGACCCCTGCAATTCCATTTCTCTTATTCATTCATTTAACAAAACGTACCGAGTTAATGAATCAAGTATCTCTAAGCAACTTAGAAGCACAGAATTGTAGAGTCCTGCTCAGCCGCCTGCAACGCAGGAATATTTTGACCCTTGTGGGGCTCAAACCCACAACACTGAGATTAAGAGTCTCATGCTCTACCGACTGAGCTATCCCAGAAGAGGACATAATACTGGTGAAAGGACTGCTATTCCTGACAGTTTGCATTTCCTAGTGCAGTAAGTATTGATCTGATGTGCAGAGATCTTTCCTCTTCTACTTAATTCAAGGGGGTTCTGGAAGCCTCTTTGTGTGAAAGAAGTAAGCAGAAGGTTCATGATGTTTGGGTTATTTCTTCAGAGAAGCTGAGTACAGCTGCCTTAAACTGGTTACAATACGATAATCTTTATTGTCATTGTCCCATACAGAACAACGAAATTGAAAAATCTACATCAGACATTCAAAAACCCACAAGCCTGCTATCCCAGCTATCCCAACCTGGTTAGCCCCCTAAAAACTCTGATACCCCATTTTTAAATACAATATACTCCCATAGAGACTCCTTACACTGCGTTTAAAACCAAAATCGCATTTGGGTAGAAACTGTTTCTCAGTTAGTTCTAGTCTTTATAGTTCTGTAATCTCTTTCTGTTAAGGTCATACTAACTACAGTGGCCATGCAACGACAGGTTCCATGTCTGCATGTGCTATACAGTGTATGTGTGGCGTCGCTATGTACAGCGCATGCGTGCGACACCGCACATGCGCTGTACTTAGCAGTTTGCCGCCGGCGCCACTCCAGCACCGTATGGACAGTGCTGGGATCCTCTGCTCATGGCTGTAGCAGCGACAGAGGGATCCTGGCACCATCCGTACGGCACTGGAGCGGCGCCAGTAGCAAACTGCTAAGTACAGCACATGTGCGGCACATGCATCATGCATAGCAACACCGCACATGCGCCCTACATAGCGACGCCCGCCCCGGGTGTCACGACACCTTCCTCCGCCCCTGTCTGACTATAATAATAAGGCCAGAAGGAGCCTGGGTTTCACTCTTTTGTAGCTCTCTTTTCCTTCTGCTGTGGTGTTCTGCATATGGTGTGCTTAGTGTTAAGGTTTCGACTTATTATAAATTACTGTGAGTTTAAGTTATGTCTGAGATAAGATGGCGCCCGGCACGCTTCCCCTGTGCCGATGGACGCCTGTGCCGATAGAAAAAACTTGAGCTCTCTTAGCAAAGTCCTTAGCAGAGTTTTTAGCAGCGGTAGGAAGTGTTGCCTTGTGTGTGGATAATAAATCAGACTGAATGCAGGCTTCTTGCTAATCTCCAACAGCCTTTAATGAGAAGAAAAACATCATAAATCAGCCTGGCGAGAGAGCGGACATCCTTTTGTCTCTCAGCCAAAAACGAAAGGAAACTCACACACAAAGAAAGATTCCCGTATGTGAACATAACCACGCCTCAGAATGTGAGACGTCACACAGAACTGTTTAACCCTGTAAGTTCTGATTCTCCTCACAATGTCTACTGCAACTGGATTTCTGATGGACAGGGCCATCCTGAATGCATTGGATTTGTGACCATGATGCTCATCTGCCTTCAGTAGCAGTAAAGCTCCGCTGGATGAAATAAAATTCCCTCTGGTCTACTTTTGGGAATCCTGCAACGTGTTTAAGATTTTACTTTGCTAACTATAAATTGGAATCTAATCTGGACCAATATTGAGTAGAATTTCAATGACAGTTCCATCCATTCATTTTTTTAAAAAAATCAAGAAAACACATGGCGACTACAACTAATACATGTGTTACATTTATAATTGTAATAAATTTCTTCAAATATCAGAAGGGTTGTCATCACATGGAAGATGCAGGCAGCTTGCTGTTTGCTGCTCCAGAGGGCAGGGTCTGGAGCGATGGCTTCAGATGACAAGGAATTCAGACCATTGTTGCTGCTGCTGTTGTTAATTGAATTTATATACTGCCCTATACCCACAGGTCTAAACATTAGGAAGAACCTTCTAGCGGTAAGAGCTCTTCAACAGCGGAACAGACTCCACTGAAAAGTGGTGGTCTCTTTGGTTGTCGGTTTTTAAACAGCTTGGAGACTGGAGAGCTACCTGCCAGGGTTTCTTCAACCGGGCTGATTTTAAATGTGTGGGGGGGGGGGGAGGGGTTATTGGGTGTGTTTTTAAAATTTTGTTTTCTTTTTATGTATTTTGTTTTTATCTCGTATTGAGGCATCTGATCAAGGCCTGTATTTTAACATGAGCTTAAAGATATATTTGCAAATGTTTGTATGTTTCATGCCAGGCAGAAACCAGCTGGCTAAGTACTTTGGCAGTTGTTTATCTTCCTGCTCTCCTGAAAAAGGGCCCCCCTGATTTATAGCAGTAGCAGGAGACAAGTTTCTCAAAGTTGTAAAAGGGAATTACAGGCTGGGAGCAAATGTTACACTGACCCTACATATTCACAATCAAGCTGCAAAAACACTAATTAAGAGTTGGTAAATAGTAAGATTTATTGTTTAACAGAAAATAATACCATGTGCCTCTCATCAGACTCTAGCCATATTTTCCTAAGGTTTAAGGTATACTGAGAGAGTTAAAGGGCAATAAATTTTGGGAAGAGCTAATGGGAAAAGCAGCTGGCTGGGAAAAGGGGGGTGTAAACTGAAGAGGCTTCTTTTGAAGCTGTTTTTTACTGAGTTCCTTTTTTACTTTGCAAAGGCCTTTTCTTCTAAAATGCTATCTATGTTATGTATGAGATTTGTTGGCTTAATGCAATTAGGCAAAGGATTTAGAAAGTAAGAAATGTTAGATTCTTATTTCATTGATGGTGTATGAGAATGTGAACCCAAGATCTCTGTTTAGATAGAATTTAATACCACGAGCCATTTGTTTTAGCCATTTGTTTTGGAATGCAGGGGCAACAGGGGCAAAAGGTGATCTGGTAATTAAGGTGCCTTGTCGAGGCAAATGTAAGATATATGGCTACTTGTCTGCCATTTATGGATAGAAGGAAATATAGCTCTTTGTCTCCCATAAAAGGTAATAGGAAATGGGTGTATCTTTTATGATTGGTTCTAGCAAACAGCCAATAGGAATTTCAACCAGGCTGATTGGACAGAGGCTGCCAAAGGAGGAGCAAGGGGGCTGGGCTGAGGAAATATAAGTGCTGGCCATCAGGGCTAGAAGGGGGCAGAGCTTTGGTAACCATATACCACTGTGCCTATCATTTATTTGTCTGACAAATAAATTATTATTTTAATTTCTCTATTGCTGCATTGAATATTTCATTCCAGCTAAGTGTTAACCACAAGCAGGGTGCTACAGTATTTTTATGCTGTGATCTGCCCTGAGATCTTAAATAAAAAAGCAATTTCAATGACAAATTCACATTACCTACTCCAGTGGGACGAGTTGGGGGAAGGAGAGAAAACAAAAAACCCCCACCATGTTTTGATCACAACCTTCCTTGGGAGAGCCAGATAAAAAAACCTGCCTCGAGAGGCCATGTCCCTCCTACAGGTGGACGCTGCCCTCCTTCACCTGAATCTCTGCTGCATGCCGACCCCACAGCTCCTTCCGCAAGGGCTCCACGGAGACCAAGCCGACCAGCCGCACTTCACGGGGCAGGAAACCGAGTCGCAGGTCACGGCGCCTTCCAGGCAGACGCTGGCGGTGGGAGCAGGAAGGAGGTGGAGGACAAAAGCTCATCAGGACTGAATCTGGACCCCACCACCAACACCCCAAAAGGGGGGAACCTGTGACCCTCCCATCAGTCCCAGGGGCAAAGGCAGAGATTGGGAACCTTTCATATCTTGAGGGCCACATTCTTTTTTTATATATAAAATTTATTTATTTGGTTTTTCAAATATTGTAGAGAGATATATCACACATAAATAATAAAAACAAGATTCCCAGGAATCTCCTGGACTTCCACCCTCCCCTTTGTGGGTCCTGTTATTAATCCTTTCTTCCTGCATCTTTTATGATACAATGGTACCTTGGTTCTCAAATGCGTTGGTACTCATACATCTTGGAACCCAAACACTGCAAACCTGGAAGTAAGTGTTCCGGTTTGCGGACTTTTTTCGGAAGCCAAACATGCTCCATTTTGAGTGTTACGCTTCTGATCTGAGAGCCCCGTTTCTGTTTTGAGAGTTACGCTGTGGTCCGTCTGTTTTTGTTATTTTGCATTTTTGTTTTTACGGCTCTTTTTTTGTGTGTGACTGTGGAACCCAGTTCAGCTACTGATTGATTGTGTGACTGCAGTACATTGATTATTGCTTTCATTTTATGGATCAGTGGTCTCATTAGATAGTAAAATTCATGTTAAATTGCTGTTTTAGGGGTTGTTTTTAAAAGTCTGTAATGGATTAATCCGTTTTGCATTACTTTCTATGGAAAAGCATGCCTTGGTTTTGGAATGCTTTGGTTTTGGAACGGACTTCCAGAATGGATTGAGAACCAAGGTACCAGTGTAATCCAAAACCTTTGCCTCTTGTGTTATGCCCAGAATTCAACATTAAACTATAAGTAATATTCCAATCCTACTATTTTAACTGTTTACAATGGTCTTTAAGGTAAGTTATAATTTCCCCCCATTCCTTGTTAAAATTTTGGTCTTGCTGATTTCTGACTCTCCCGGTCATTTTAGCCATTTCAGCACAGTCCATTAACTTCACCTGCCATTCTTCTCTGGTGGGAGGGCCACATTCTTTTCTGGGCGGCCTCCCAAGGGTTAGCCTCTAGACAGCTGGTCACAGGTCTGGGCACAATGGAGCAGTTTCCGAAAGAACAGGACCCTCAGCTCCTCCGGCATAGATACCCTCCCTGGCGGGTTATGGGCCCACAACCCAAGACTTCTCCCGCGCAGAAGTCGTCATTGCTCTTCCCTTTTCACGCCCCTTCTGACGCTAGGAGATAGTGGAGCAGGGGAAGGTGGGCAATCTACTGACTTGTCCCTCGCCTGAACCATCCCTTCTTCCTCTGCCCAATCCCGTGTGCCTTCCTCCGCCTCAGACTGCTCGACTCTCCCTCCTCTTTAGTGTCAGGGACTGGACTGAGGAGGAATGGTGGAGACCACCCCCTCCTCCTGCACTTCCCAGAAAAAGGGAAGACTGTATAGATTTAGAATAGTGGTTTGCAGAAGGTCACAGTTCAGAGGCTGCAGAGGGGAGAAGCTGGGAAATATTGGGAGATGAGCAGGAAGAAGTCAAAGAAGCACCAGGGTAGAGGCAGCGGGAAGACTCAGTGTCTTTAGAAAGCATGCCAAACCCCCCTTCCCAGAACCCGGCAGGCATCGAAAGTAGGAGAACAGAAAGCTCAGAGGCAGAAAGCACAGATCAGCCAATGTAGGGATGGCGTATAATAGGAGAGACGGAGGGGGTGGGACTTTACTCAGAACAACGCCATTATCCAAGAGACGGCACTTCCACATCTCTCTGTGAATATTGAATAAAAGACCTTGGTGAGAGCTTCTTGTCTTTCCATTACTGGCAGCCTGCCGTGAGGGAGGGGGTCAGATTCCCTGAAGCCAGACACTTAGACTCCTGCCTTGTGGGTGGCGGGGCTCCCGGTGGAGTACAGGCTCAGGTTTAAGGTGCTGGTTTTGACCTTTAAAGCCGTATGCAGCCTAGGAACCACGTACCTACAGGACCGCCTCTCCTGGTATGCCCCGCGGAGGACCTTAAGGTCCACAAACGACAACATTTTAGAGGTCCCCAGTCGCAAGGTGGTTAGATTGGTCTCAACTAGGGCCAGGGCCTTTTCGGTACTGGCCCCAACTTGGTGGAACGCTGTGTCCCAAGTGACTAGGGCCCTGCGGGACTTGACATCTTTCCGCAGGGCCTGCAAGACAGAGCTGTTCCACCTGGCCTTTGGTTTGGACTTGGTCTGACCCTTATGATTCCCTCCCCTTATGGTTTTGATCTATGGGCTACTTTTGAAATGAGGCTGCATTTTAAATTGCATTTTAACCTGTATTTTAAATTTTTTATTTCCCCTTCTCATTATGTTTTTACTGTACCTGTGTTAGCCGCCCTGAGCCTGGCTCTGGCTGGGGAGGGTGGGGTATAAATTATTATTATTATTATTATTATTATTATTATTATTATTATTATTAATTGCCAGTCCCCTCTCCTGGGTTGCTCCCCTGGTTGCCTGACTGTACCCTGCGCTCTTCGGAGCCCTGCCAGAGGAGGAGGAGGAGGAGGAGATGGAGGAAGAGGAGGAGAAGGGTGGGGCACCAGAGAGACCCCCGCTCACCACTGGCTGCAGTTGTCCCTCAGGAACATCTCCCCCGGGAGGCGGCGCTCGTGGTCGAAGAAGCAGTGGCACTGGCTGACGTTCACGCAGCCCCCGTCCTGCAGGAAGAGCCCCGGGGGGCAGCGGCAGCCTGGGAGGAGAGACAGAGGGGGCTGGAGGTCAGAGCAGGGGGCAGGGATCGAGGGAGCCTCTTTTCTAGGCTAGGAAGGGATCAGGAACGTGGTGCCCCCCTCCCAGCCCCAGGGAAAACATACTCACCCTCCACGCAGTTGCTGGGGCAACTCGTCTTCAGGCTCAGCTGGCGGCACGTTTGGGGACACGGAGCCACGAGGCCTCGCTCGCAGTGCCCGGCTTGCACATAGACCATGTCTGGCCCGCAGTCTGCAGAGGAAACAGGCGAGGGGAGGAGGTTGGGGTGCGGGAGAAGGGAAGCGAAGCCTAGTGGGTGGAGGGAGCAGGGCTTGCGGCCATCCAGCCTTCCTCCCTTTCCAACCTCAGGTTTTCAGGATGCTTATACGCTGCACCTTTAAACATTTTTTTGGTATCTAAAAAATGATGTGCCCGTGCAAAATGGCTGCCAAAAAATGGCTGCAAAAAAGAGAGATGGAGGTACTCCTTACAAGTGAGAAGAAACAGTGTGGCACAATGGTTAGAGTGCCGGACGAGAACCTGGGAGAGACCAGGGTTCAAATTCTCCCATGAAGTTCACTGGGTGCGTCCTTTGGGCCAGTCACTGTCCCTCAGACTAGCCTACCTCACAGGGTTGTTGTGGGGATTAAAGGAGATGGGGGGAGAACAATGGTGCTCCCTGGAGGGGGAAATGGGATATAAATAAGAGACATATAACCTAAGAAGCATTAAAGCCACAGTCATAAACGAAAATACCAAAAAAAGTTCATCCATCCATATTCATATCAAGCAAGGATTAATTCTACCCACCTCTCTGCATGATGAACGTGACTAATAATAATAATATCATCAGCAAATAAAACCTTGCTTTTAAAGCACCTTCAAAGCACAATCTTTCCCTCAAAGAATTCTGGGAAATGTAGTTTTACCCCAAAGAGTTACAATTCCCAGCAGCCCTTAACACTGCCCAGAATTCTTTGAAGGGGGAAAATATGCTTTAAAAAGGATCTAGTAGTGTGTAGAGAGTCTCAGTATCCAAAGATTATGAAGTGGGGCTGCAGTTGATTTGAGGAAACGCCTCCTTGCTGACCTAACCTTTAAAACTGATCTCCCCCCAGCCCCTTGCCCCTGTGTTCGAAGACGACAATATGGAGACCCCAAAACTGACAGCACAACCCAGCAGTCACTTCCACTCCCCTGTGCAAGCGCCATTGAAGTGAATGGGTACTTGGGCTTGTGCAACTTCCATTCATTTCAAGGAGGCGAGCCCAGGTAAATATTCCCACTGGACTTATAAGCTTCTTTTATCACCAGCACCTTTGTAATTCACAAGGCAAACCAGAAGCACCTATAGCTCCTGCCCATCTGCCCCATGTTGGAAGTCCAGGGATCATTCAGTTTGTAACTCAAGGGTTAATTCAGTAACTCGGCTATAGAGGGTGAAGAAGGAGTCACTTAGCAACCAGGCAGAGTAGCATGATCTCAAGAGAGGCAGCACATGGCCCTGATTGGCTGTGCATTTCTGAGGGAGTTTTTCCTCTGTGTGTTTGGTAGAAGGCCTCTCTGGTACGTGCAAGGCCAGATGTAAAGAAAGACAAAACCTCTCTTTCTTTTCTCCCCAAATTGTTCACTGTTTTTCTTTGGTTTCCTGATGTTCCTGCCATCCCCCAGGCTCACCCCCCCCCCCATCTCAGGCCACCACTGCTCCATCAACGGCCCACCTTTCTTTTCTGACCCTCCCTGGCTCCCAACGGTGGCCAGAACTTACCCCGGGCGTCTCCGCAGGGCTGCTGGTTGCAAGTCTCCATCTGCACAGCATCCCCCGGGCAAGGCTGCCCCCCGTTCTTGGGTGGGGGGTCGGCGCAGGTCCTGGTGCGGCTCCGCACGCCACCGCGGCACTCGGCGTCGCAGTCCGACCATTCACCCCAGGATGCCCAGGCGCCGTTAACTGGGTGGAGAGAGAGAGCCACGCGACTGACCTCTGGCCTCCTCGTCATGCGACCACAGAATATTCTACACTTGGAATTGGGCCCCTGTATCTTAAGGCAGTATTTTGTCATGCCAACCTTCCCGTGCCTTTTTGGAATTAATAATGGGGAGCCGGTTTAAATGATTTCGTCGACTATGAATGAAAGATGTGTTTTTATGAGTCTGGCAAAATGAACGTTTTAAGCAAAATGCTACAAGTTCTTCGCTTTAGCCCACATCGCAAGGTTGTTGTAAGAAATTGGCACAGGTGGTGCATAACACCCGTTCTGCATTTGCAAGAACTTGATCTTTTAATGTGGCAGCACCTTTCCTTTGGAACTCCCTGCCTCTTGACACCAGGCAGAGATGCCTTCATTGCACTCTTTTTGGTGCCTGCTAAATACGTTATTGTTCAGGCAAGCCTGTTCAGGTCTTTAGAAAGTTTAAATCCTGTTTTCAGCCTCTTGTTGTTATTTTAACTTTTTGAATGTCTTAAATTATTGCTGTTAATCTTATTTACTGCTAACGTTTGATTTATCTCCCCCCCCCCATAAACTGCTTTGAGGCTGTTTAGTTTGTAATCTAGTGGTGTATTCATTTTATGAAATAAACTCTGCATCTTTCATAAAACGTAGACACCACTAGATTGCAAACTAAACAGCCTCAAAACAGTATGCAAAAAAGATAAATCAGTTGGTAGCTCAGTTGGTTAGCACGTGGTGCTCATAACACAAAGGTTGCAGGTTCAATCCAGCTGCATATTCCTGCATCCCCAGGGGTTGGACTGGATGACCCTCAGGGTCCCTTCCAACCCTACAATTCCATAATTCCATGTTTTTATGAAGAGCTTCAGGCCTGAGAAGGCTTGAGAGGGTTCTCGGGCTCGAATCCTGCTTGTGGGGCATCTGGTTGGCCCCGATTCTATACGAATAAGTTTCTGTTTGAAATATTCAGCACTTGCAAAATTCAATTCCTTGCCCAAAGGGTTCTCATTCAAGCCAGGCATCTGCAGAGACAATGAGAAGCTGAGGGAGCCTTTTGAGCCCCGTCTGTCCAGGAACCCGCTGCTCCCAGGTAAGTGGGGAGAAGAAGCCCCTACCTGGGCAGGCCCGCAGGAAGCAGGAGCGGCTGTCAAACTCATCGCGGTCACACTGCCCCCCAGGGAGGGCGTTGCGGAGCAAGTCCCGGCGCCGGAAGGTCACCCCCAGCCCGCACGACCGGCTGCATTCACTCCAGGTGGTCCACGGGGACATGATGCAGTCCACTGCCGGAGAAGGGAGAGAGGCAGGATTGGACCAGAACTATAGTTCAGGCAAGCGCCAGGAGAGAAACTTCCTCCATTTGCTGCAAAACACCGTAACCTTGGTCTGAGCTGGTGCCCTTTTATTTAGGACAGAGGTGTGGGGGGGCATTTCATCACCCAAGGGCCACATTCCATGCTGGACAACTTTCAAGGGCCACATGGCCAGTGGTGGGTGGAGCCAGATGCAGAAGTGGGAGGAGCCACGGATTTAAATTTGACACATGGCAGGTGTCAGAAGCGAGCCGGCAGGAAACCACACTGTGCAAGTTAGCTCTTCATTAGCAAGAACACAATCTGCACAGTCTTGGTGGACTGTCAAAAATGACACTCAGAAATGCCTTGGGCTGGGGCATTGTTGAGGGGTTTTTGCTGGAGGGGGCATTGTGGCTGTTGATACTGATTTTTTGTATCTTCATTTTGGATTAATGTGGTGTTATAATTGTTCAGTTGGGTTGTGCACTTTTTGAAGCTTTCTTTATTATTTATAACTGCTTTTATGTTTGTAGTTATGTGGATTTTTTAATACAGTGGTACCTCGGGTTAAGTACTTAATTAGTTCCGGAGGTCCGTTCTTAACCTGAAACTGTTCTTAACCTGAAGCACCACTTTAGCTAATGGGGCCTCCTGCTGCTGCCGGAACACAATTTCTGTTCTCATCCTGAAGCAAAGTTCTTAACCCGAGGTACTATTTCTGGGTTAGCGGAGTCTGTAACCTGAAGCATCTGTAACCAGAGGTACCACTGTACATTGCTCACTGCCTTGAGCATAGTTTTAACTTTGGAAAAGAGGCATACAAATAAAATGATTGATTGGTTGTCAGGACTCATGAGTGCAACAGCTCATCCCCAGTAGATCTGGCCCCATGGATCAGTTGCTGAGACTGAAAGTCCCTGTCTCCCCAGAGCCGCCTAAGTCCCCTCCTATCCAGGGTTTTTTCCAAGCAATCAGAGACTGTGCCTGAGTGCGGCAAACTCTCCTCTGCCCTTTTCATGCCTCTCTTGGTTATGGGGAGCTTGTGGCAGCAGGAGGGGGAGACACCTGTGACTCTTCACCAGCTTCTGCCTCTGATGCTTGACTTCTCTCTGCCACGGACTCCCCGCTCACCTTCCATCCAGGCAAGCGAGAGGCATCCTCCGCCTTCAGGGACACAGTCCAGCCAGGAAAAAACCCTCAGGGAAGGGGCGGCAGAGTATGGCCGAGCCATGCCCTCATTTGCCCATCCCTGCTCTCGTGCAGAATGGGGGGGGGGGTGAGGGGAGCGACTATCTGCCCCAATCTGACATACCACAGTTGGCCTCGTCGGACCCATCCTGGCAATCCTGGCGGAGATCGCAGCGCCGCTCCAGAGCCAGGCATTCCCCGCTGCCGCAGGTGAACTGCTTGGCAGAGCAGATGCTGGGAGGGCCCAGTGGGGGCAGCAGGGTGGCGGCGGGGGTGGCAGGAGCAGTGGGACCACCTGGGGGGGAGTGCAGTGCAATGGTTAGAGCGTCAGACTAGGACCAGGGAGATCAGGCTCCTAGTCCCACTTTGTCAGGCATAAGTTCACTGGCAAGAATTAACAAGCAGTTTATATTTTGTAGTCCTTTTTATTCAGTCACCTGGTTACAAGCAAAAATCCACATCTCTCCACAAGGAGAGCAGCTGACTACTCTAAATCCACCCCTTTCCATCTTGGGCGCCAAAGGAAAGTTCCTTCTCCTCTCTAGTCTTTGTTCTTTAATACAGACAGACCTCCTAGTTCTTGGGGAGGGAGGGTCCACCACACTCTTTAATGATGCCTCTGCTGACTGCTCCCTCCCTTCTGTCTCTCTTCCCATTATCTCGTAACTAGGCAACTCCTGTTGAAACTGCTCAGTGTCTGTGTCTCTCTCTGTTCCTGAAACTGCTGGAAATGGGGGGGGGGATCTTCCTCCTCCTCCCAGTGGTGGAGGAACCCTCTCCATCACCCAGGTAGGGTGCCAAGGGGTGGGGCGAACCGCCCGGTGATGCATGTGTGACGTCTGTACAGACTGCGCACATGTGGCAGCTGGTACGGACTGTGCACGCGCAGCAGCTGGCACGGTTGCCACACGAGTGCCAGCCTGCACAGACGCCGCACGTGAGCGCCAGCCCTACAGATGTCCGTAAGGTCACCATGCAAGCAGCAGCCTGTATGGACGCCGGGCGGGCGCGGCACCCACACTGACTGCGTGTGTCCCCTCCCCTGCTCTACAGCTGGGAGGAGGCAGCGGGCCATCTTGTCACCCCCCCCCCGGGTTGTGCCAATGGCGGCCCGCCCCCTCCGCATTCTCCAATCCTCTGATTCAGACCATTCCCTGACACACTTGTTCCTGAAGCCCATGTGGCCTCCGTGCGTGGGTGCAGTGGCACCCTTGAGATCTTCCCTGGCACCCACAGAGCACCTGTGATCCCAGGTTGGATATATGTGCAAATTAAAGGCACCACATTGGATTCCGTTCCACGGAAACCGGAGCTGCGTCTGCGCCTTGGATCCCCGGAGTTTCTCGCCGCCTGGCAAAGGGAGCGGCAGGTAGCAAGGCTCACCGCAGTGCCTCTCGTCCGAACCATCCAGACAGTCTTCTTGGCCATCGCAAACAAAGGCAGCCTCGACGCAGCCAAAGACTTCACAGGCAAACTGCCCCTGGGTGCAGAGGATTCTGGGAAGCCCAGGGCTGGGAGTTCGAGTCAGCGCTGTCAGAGGAAAACAGCACATTATCGGGGGCTGGCAGGGGGACCTAGTTCCAGTTGCTCTGGGGCTCGGATCCTGCTTGGGGGTTTCCCAGGATGGCCCTGGTGAGAGAAGGAAGCTGGACCAAATGCGCCACAGGCCGGATCCAGCCACAGGGCTGTTCTTAGCATCTTCAGAACATAGGGAGAGATCAGGCCAATGGCCCACTTTGGCCAACCAGACGCCTGTGGGAAACCAGCAGGATTCGAACACAAGCCCTCTCCCCTCACATGGCTTCCAGCAAGCGAGATTCAGAAGCATCTCTGTCTCCAACTGTGGAGGCAGAACACGGCCATCCTGGCTAGTAGCCATCAATAGCCCTCTCCTCCGTGAATTTGTCTAACCCTCTTTTAAATCCAACTTTCAGTCCTCTTTTAAGCCACCTAAGCAGCAGTTGGTGGCCACCACTGCCTCTTGTGGAAGTGAGTTCCACAGTTTAACTACGTGCTGCACTGAGGAGGACTTCTTTAATCTGTACATTTCCGAGCACAATTCAAAGTGTTGGTGCTGACCTTGAAAGATAGATAAAACTTTATTCGCATTAGCCAATGGCCATAGCAAAAGTAAAACATTACAGTATACGCAGAAAAGGAAATTTGATATAAGAGCACAGTTTAAAGTCCTGAATCAGCCGTCAGTTAGCCATCAGTTTCTGTACCGCCGTGCGTCCCAAACGCATCATTGAGACTGGAGGCAAGTCTCCTTTCAGTAGAAGTACAGACTTGGCAGAGAACTCTTAACTTCTGGCCCCGTCTAAACTCAAATCCCCCCGGTTTACTATCCCTAACACTTCAAGGCTCCCATAAAAGTGCTGACCTTGAATGCCCTAAATGACCCAGTATACCTGAAGGAGTGTCTCCACCCCCACCGTTCTACCCGGACACTGAGGTCCAGCGCCGAGGGCCTTCTGGCGGTTCCCTCATTGAGAGAAGTGAAGCTACAGGGAACCAGGAAGAGGACCTTCTCGGTGGTGGCACCCACCCTGTGGAACGCCCTCCCACCAGATGTCAAGGAAATAAACAACTATCGGACGTTTAGAAGACATCTGAAGGCAGCCTTGTCTAGGGAAGTTTTTAATGCTAGACGCTTTATCGTGCTTCTGATTTTCTTTTGGGAGCCGCCCAGAGGGGCTGGGGAAACCCAGCCAGATGGGCGGAGTATAAATAATAAATGGTGATGATGGTGATGATGAATCCTGAATCTTCCAACATTCAGCTTCCATGAGTTCTTGTGTTATGAGAGAGGGAGAAATCTTTGCTCTCTCCCTTTCTCCATTCCATGCATAATGTTACCAAACTCCTGTCATGTTGCCTTTTCTCCAAACCAAAATCCTCAAGCCAGAGGGGCCAGGTTGCCCCCCAGGACGGAGGGGCCCTGGCACACATTGTGCATGACAGAGGAGGCAGAGTGCTCTGGGGGAGCCGGCCCCTGGACTTGCGACGGGAGATGTGTCTTGTGTGCATGACTCCACACATGTGTGCCATGCGCAGGGCACCCTCAAAATTGAGGGGCCCTGGCTCCCTTAAAACAAATACTGAGGGGGCTGAGGTACCCAGCCCCCTGGGGTTGGTGCGCCTGCCTCAAGCACTGCCACTTTTTGCTCCATCCCCTTGATGATTTTGGTTGGCCTTTACTTTTTCTTTTCTTTTTTTAATTTTTAATTTTAAAAAAAATACTTTTCAGATATATACATTTCACTGAATTTACAATCATTTTGACATTTTAAAACCTGACTTCCTTCCCCCCTCTTTCTGCGGTTCCTTAAATTTATTTTTAATATTTTCTGCATATCCAAATTTACTTAACTTACTTCTTTAAATATATACTCTTATGTAGCTGCACTTATTAAAATAATACTGCCAGTGTTTTTTATCTGTTTACAGTTTACCAATAAACCATTCCCATTCTTTCATAAAAAGTCTGTCATCTTGATTTCTTATTCTCCCAGTAAGTTTCGCCATTTCTGCATATTCCACAAGTTTGGCCTCCTCTGAACCTTTTCCAACTCTACAATCTCCTCTTTCAGGTGAGGCGACCAGAACCCTACACAGCATTCCAAATGCTCCTTGAGCAAAGTCAGCCCCGGACACATCCCCTTGCTGCCCCCTTTGGAGCCGGAAGCCCTGCTTACCAGACAGCGTGGTTCGCAGGCCTGGCTGGTACGGAAAGGTTTGGGACGCAGGCAGCACCGTCGTGCCAGGGGTACCAGTGGCGAGTCTGGGCAAAGTGGGTCCCAACGGCCAGGAGGTGGACCAGGAAGGCGAGACGGGATGCTCCTTGGAGGGCCGGATCCGGGGCGATTCTGGGACACCAGTTGCTCGGCCAGGGCGCTGGGACTCCTGCGATACACTTGGCAGCCTGGTGAGCCACTGTGGAGGAGATGCTGTCTCTGGGGCAGGGGGTCTTGTGCCAGTGTCTGTAGAGGTCACACCAGCTGTGGGGTTGGAAAGAAGCAGGGGAGAAGCTTGAGAGTCCGGCCTCATGAACTACAAACCCCAGAATTTGGGGTCCAATCCGGTGTCAAAGCTTTGCAGCTGCTTGGCAGCGTTGTGCAGTGCAAACCCCGTGTTTTGCAGCAGCACCCCCAAACGT
Source organism: Podarcis cretensis (assembly GCF_951804945.1). Lineage (NCBI taxonomy): Eukaryota > Metazoa > Chordata > Lepidosauria > Squamata > Lacertidae > Podarcis > Podarcis cretensis. The sequence goes on along the minus strand of NC_137181.1, from coordinate 2,093,451 downwards.
TTTATTTTTATCTGTTTGCTTGTTTGTTTGTGTGTTTGATTGGCAAACTGCCCATCATCAGAAGACCGCAGGGCGGCTCACAAGGTAAACTACAAAGCAAAAAGGCAAAAAATAGTGAAAACAAAAACAGCAAAACCAAGGGGGCCCCCCAAGTAATAGATACATCAAACCAGGGTTCGTGGTTAACACACGGAAATCCAACATCCGATTCACTCCAAAGCCGTACCAAAGTTTTGTAATAGTTTTGCAGGAAAATCTGCAGGTTTTGCAGTGCCCCCTTCAAATGGAGTAATTGTGGCACCTCGGTTTTCGAACATAATCTATTCCAGAAGGCTGTTTGAGTTCTCAAACGTTCGAAAACCGAGGCGCAAAGGGCGGTCTGCAAATTTAATAGAGGAAGTTGAGAAAAATAACATATACATTTGGCTTCTGAGGTGTGTTCAAAAACGGAAGCACTTCTAGGTTTTACGCCATTCGGAAACCGAAACATTCATCAACGGAGACGTTCGAAAACCAAGGTACAGTGGAACCTCGGTTTCCGAACGTAATCCGTTCCAGAAGACCGTTCAGCTTCCGGAAAGTTCGAAAACTGAGGATCAAAGGGCTGGCTGCAAAGTCAATGGGGGGAAATGAAAAATGTGCCCCGGAAGCCGTTCAGGAACAGAACCGTTCAAAAACAGAAGCATTTACTTCCGGGGTGTCGGCATTCGAAAACTGAAATGTTCGTCAACAGAGACATTCAAAAACCGAGGTTCCACTGTACCACTGTGCTCAAAGCAGCTTCCCATAAAGCCTCAATTGCAAAGACGGGGGGGGGGGGGGGCATGGTTTTCCTGGAGAAAACCTTGCCCTGTGCCAGCCTCTGCCTTCCCCTATTCCCTACCCCCTATCTTCCATGCACACCCTTGGCAGGAACCAGGGCAGGAGGCTGGCATAGACTCTGGAAGAGAGGCCCCGTCCGCCGACCACCTTCCCCCAGAAGAACCCTCCAGGTGCCCCCGCCAGTCCCCCCAAACTCACTCCAGGGGCAGCCGATCACCTCCATGCGCAAGGAGGGGCTCCCGCGAAACTCCGTGGGCATGAGGCGGAGGATGCGGGCCAAGATGGGCGGGCGCAGCTCCTGGCGCACTGCCGTGGCGCTGTTGAAATTGCCCTCCAGGACCTGTGGGAAGTTGAGAAGCGTAAGCCGGGGCAGCAGAGGGCAAGAGCGAGGCTCAGAACGGGGGGGGGGGCATGACTATCCCCCCCCCATTTTTTTTATTGGAAAAGAGTTAGAGGGCTTTGGTAGAACTCTGCCAAGGCCTTCTAAAAGTATGTCAACTCAAAATTAGGTGCCATCGAGTTCGGCGTTGCTCCAGGTAAGCGTTGATGGGCAGAATTGGCACAGCTATTGACAACCCATAATCCCCATTCCACATTTTTTAGGACTTGGTCATTCAGTGTGGCAGCCCCTGCCCTTTGGAACTCCCTGCCTCTTGAGATCAAACAGGCACCTGCTCAAAGCATTCTTGTTTAGACAAGCCTCCCCGGGTGCTTAGAAAGCATTGATAATTTTAATCCTCTTTTAGTGTTTTTGGGGGACTGGACTAGATGACACTGTGGGTACCTTCCAGCTCTACAGCTCTACCATTCTGTGATATTAGCACCATAGCTATATGTCTTCGGACCCACTGTATTTTCAGTGACTGTAAGTTGTTTTCAAATATTGAGGGAAGGGTGGAGGCAATAAATAGATTGATAAATGCAAATAACACAACTGCTTCGTAAACAGAGCAGAAGATAAAGCAGAGTAGGATATAATCTGATTCCCACGTCTTCTTGGTGCTAGCTGAGCAGGATGAGTGCTTAGTAAGCAGGTCATCTGTCAGGGGGGGGTGCTTTAGGTGTGATTCCTGCACTGCAGGAGGGGTGGACTAGATGGGCCTTGGGGATCTCTCCCCACGCCAACCCACTGAGCAGCTCTGCCTTCTTTTGGGAGCCCAGAGAGATCTCCTGGGAAGTGGGGGAGCCTGTCCTCAGCACCTGCTCAGGAGGACCCCGTGCCAGGCAGGATGAAGGGCATGGGCAGAGGTGGTACCTGGGCCTGCAGGGAAGTGCTAGGGCCGTATCCAGATCGGGCGTAATCCCGGAAGTTGACCCCGTCGTCGCTGTAGACCAGGCGGTAACGGGAGACGTAGCCCCTGGAGGGCCCCCCACCTTGCGTGACCACGGCAGTGAGGAACGTGGGCTGAAGGAAGTCCACCTGGAAATAGGGGTCAGGGTCCGAGGGGCCCGGGCTCCACCCGGGGGCCATGTTCTGCCTGGTGGGGGTCAGGGGAAGGAGAAGCATCAAGCTTTGGCCTATTAACCATTCAGCAAAATAAGCAGCTGCCTAGGGCATCAGAAGAAGGGGGGGGCAACACAGAAATTTTTCCATAACCCTTTTTTTTTTTTAACATTAATAGTCACAAGTTGCTCAGCCCTCTCCTCCTCCTCCAGGAATTTGTCTAATCCCCTTTTAAAGAGGATTTAACATATTTTGTGGTTTTCATCTTGTATTTTTATGCCCTGACGTCTACAGCTGAAGGGCAGCCTACCAATTTAATAAATAGGAATAATAAATGACAATAATCATATTGAAAGAAATAGGAACAATGTTTCACATGTGGTGGGAATGCCGACCTATTAAACAATTTTGGAATGAAATATATGAAGAAATAATAAAAAAATGTTTAAAATATCTTTTAGTAAAAAACCGGAGGCATTCCTTTTAGGTATAATTACAAAAGATGTTCCTGGCAATCAAAGGAAAATATTCCTCTATGCAACAACAGCTGCCAGGATGCTCATAGCAAAAAACTGGAAAGGGGGGAAAATCCCATCAATAAAAGAATGGCAAATTAAACTTTGTGAATATATAAATTTGGCAAGATTCACAGCATTCTTAAGGGGACAATCGGACCAAAAATTAGCAAAAGAATGGGATTGTGTTAAAGAATATATGAAAAAACATTGTTCCGGAGTAAGTATATCAGTATGTAACAAATGAAGCTTTGCAGGGTTAAAGAAATTAAAAAGCGGTGCGAAAGGTGTAAATATTCCTCTATGCAACAACAGCTGCCAGGATGCTCATAGCAAAAAACTGGAAAGGGGGGAAAATCCCATCAATAAAAGAATGGCAAATTAAACTTTGTGAATATATAAATTTGGCAAGATTCACAGCATTCTTAAGGGGACAATCGGACCAAAAATTAGCAAAAGAATGGGATTGTGTTAAAGAATATATGAAAAAACATTGTTCCGGAGTAAGTATATCAGTATGTAACAAATGAAGCTTTGCAGGGTTAAAGAAATTAAAAATTAAAAAAAATTAAGAAATTAAAAAGCGGTGCGAAAGGTGTAAAGATAGAAGTAATTTACATTAAATACAACAATTCAGAAAGATTAAATTTCTTGAGGTCTCAAAACAGAAGAAGGAAGTCAATATGTGTATATGTATGTAAAGATTAGTATGATGGCATGACTTCTTTTTTGCAGGTGTGGTTTTTTTCCTTTTTTGTTTTCTGTTTGTTTTGTTTTGTTTTTGTTGGTTTGTTCATTTTTTTAGGATTTTATGTTTGTAATTTTTGTTGTAACTTTGCATTGAAAATAGAAATTATTTTTTTAAAAAATCATAAACCCATCCAAGTGGGTGGTCGTCCCTTTCTCCTGCAGCAGGGAGTTCCAGGGATTAACTATGCACTTTCTTTGATCACCATCAAATTGTCTGGTCCCTTCCTTCCTTCTGCAATGCAAACCCCTATGGTACCCTCACCCCAATGCTCTCTGAGCATCCCCATCTGTCCCTGACTCCAGGAAGCTGAATTGGACCCCCAAACGTACATGTTGGGCACAATGTTGAGGCGCCCGGCGTCTGGTGGGTTCCCGTCCTGGTAGGACGAGGCGCTCAGCTGCTGCTGGTGGATTCGGCCATCTTCCAGACCGAGGGCTTCGCTGCAGGAACCTGCGTCGAGAGGGTGCACAAATCCAAAGGGTTAGAGGTGCCCCCAGCTTCGCATCCGTGGATTTGCAAAGCCAGTTTTATTTTTATGTTATTACACTAATATGCCGCCCTTTGCCCATGGATCTCAGGGCACATCGCAACACGCGTCAGCTTAGAAATCGGCACAACAGCCTCTCGAGGTAGGCCAGTGTTAGTTCTGCTGTATCCAAGGTTCCCAAAAGTTTTGGAGTTCCTACCCGCTCAGTACCACGAACTCTTCCCCAGTGCCCCCTAACCCTATCCCATAAGTAAACAAAAACCATTGCCCATGACAGCAGCTTGCACGACCCGCTAGAGGAGACAACGGTAAAATTCAGCAGCGAATACTGCATGCGAAATATTTTCACACCTTCTGATCAACGGAAACAGGACAGAGGAAATTTATGGTGTATTTACGTACAACCACTTTCCAAACCCGCACAAACCTTCACTGCCACAGATGTTTTTATTATTATTAAATAAATAATAATAAATTTTATTTTATACCCCACCCTCCCCAGCCAGAGCCGGGTTCAGGGCGGCTAACACCAGTAAAATTACAGTAAAAACATAATAAAAACCAATTTAAAATACAGGTTAAAATGCAATTTAAAATGCAGTCTCGTGCTCTACCCACTGGGCTATCCCATCAACATGGAGGAATGAAAGGTGACGGGTGCAGATCTGGGAGAGGGCTGGGACCAAGCCCCCCCTCTCCCCCCCCCCCGTCTGGGAAGAGATGCGCTTTACCTGGCTGGGGGAAGGTGAGCCCTTCAGGAAGTGGCCATCCGCTGGGGGACACCTGCAAGGATGGAGAGAAAAGAAAGCCACCTTCCGCTAGCCAGTTTGGATAAACGGAAATTGTCCTTCCTTCTTCCAGGGAGTTGACAGTGGTGCTACTTGGCTCCCTGGTTTTAACTGCACCACAGCCCTGAGAGGAAGGCTGGAAAAGGGTAACCGAGAGATACCGAGACGAGATAAAAAACTGTTCTTATATGCAACAACTGCGGCAAGAGTTTTGTTAGCCCAGAGATGGAAACAACAGGAGTTAGCAGAGTGGCAGGTGGAGGTGATGGACTTTGCAGAACTGGCGGAACTGATGGGAAGAACCAGCGAGACCAGGAATTCCAAAAGGACTGGAACAAATTTATATTATATTTGAAAGAAAACTGGAAGCAATTAACACCATTAGCTGGGGTATCCGAAGATCTGTAAGGTGAAATTGCTACCTATGCAGGTTGAGTAACATACCGTAATATTTGAGGTGATGGTATAACAAGGATAGGAAGCGAAGCAAAATGTAAAGATGCAAAGTTTAATTTTGTGGACCGTCAGACGGGAGGGAGGGAAGCCGTGAGGCTCAGTTGAGCCAAAGAAATAAAACAAGAGGGTGTGATGTTACGTAATGTGATTATATGTAAAACCAATGAAAATTATTTTTTTAAAAAAGAAAAGAAATGTTGTCCAAGTGAATGAAAGATAAAGAGATGAATGAATATGGAAGTTTAAAAAAAAGGGGGGGGAGGGAAAGGGGAAAGGAAAGGAAAGGAAAGAAAAGGGTAAGCAGCCCCAGACCAGCTGCTCATATTACGAAAGTCATTTGAACCACTTGTCCTTGGCTCCCTCCCTCCTGGAAACTTGAGTCCTCAGCAACGCCCTCCCATCCATCCTGCCTCGATTCCCCTTGGCGCTCTCACCTGAGTTGCGTGGGGCACAGAAGGCTTTGGTGGCTGTTTTTCGGAGGTCCAGGAGCTGAAATAAATATTGCAAGGACTTTTGCTAAGGGGTTCCCCACAAAAGCTCTCAATCTGCAATCGTTGGTGGAGGAACGTCTCTCTAGGGTCAGTTGCTTAGTCAAGCCTGCCTAATCATGTGCTTATGGGAAACTCCGAGTGCAAGAGCCCGCTTGCCTCCTCTGGCTTCCAGGAAGTGGTACTCAGAAGAATTGCTGCCTCTGCCTGTTTACAGGTAGGTAGCCGTGTTGGTCTGCCGTAGTTGAAACAAAATAAAAAAAATCCTTCCAGTAGCACCTTAGAGGCCAACTAAATTTGTTATTGGTATAAGCTTTCGAGTGCATGCACACAAAAGTTCATACCAATAACAAACTTAGTTGGTGTCTAAGGTGCTACTGGAAGGAATTTTTTAAAATTTTGTTTTGCCTGTGACTGTGGAAGCAGAGCTGGGCCATCCTGTCTTGCTGCCTTTGCCAGGCCTCTCCTCCTCCACGAATTTGCCTAATCCTCTTTTAAAGCCATCCAGGTTAGCAGCCATCGCTGCTTCCTGCAGCAGAGAGTTCCACAATTTAGCTCTGTAGAATCGTACAATCGCTGTTAGGATATTGATGTTCCATTCCACCCTAAGAGGACCAGATATGTGGGTTGTTGTGTGTCACATGTCTGTTTACATTCCAGCACAGCTTGCTGGGAACTTCCGTTTGTGCATTGCTTTTGCTTAGTGTTCTTCCTGCTCTTAGACATGAAGGAGAGCAGACATGTTTTCTTTGTCTTGATCTATGCTGAATAAACTGTTTGTAAATATGCTTTACATATGCCTCTGTCCGCCCTTCTGAAATATACTCGGAGTCCAGTGTAGATTTCATGCTCTTTATTCAGCTTATACTAGTGAGGAATGGAAGTTCTCCTGAAATGTCTGCTTTATATACATTATTTACACAATGGGCCCCACGTGATTGGCTAATTCTGGGCTTCTCCTGTAGGCCAATCAGGTTGCGGATTCACTTCCACCTGGAATTGGATTGGATGGCTCCTGCGGACCAATCAGACTGCTGCATTCTGGATCCTATTCAACTCAGTACATAACATCTTCCATCGTGAAGCGTTAATTACTCTGCTGATTAGAGCGTGCTCCAGCTTCTGAAGAGTTCTGAAGCTGCGGGTCATTGTTTGATGCTGTTCTGGGGACCGGAGTTAGCCCTGCTACCCGCCAGTGGGCTGGAGCCAGCTGGGGGCCTGCGAATTGCCCCCGTTCCCTTGGAAACATCTCATCAGGGTCAACTAACCCAACCTCCTGCAATGCGGGAATATTTTGCCTGACACGGGGCTTGAACCCACAGCCCTGAGATGAAGAATCCACTGACTGAGCTATCTCACCAAACCCACAGCCCATATACCAGGCTGGGGGACAGGCTCTAAAGGAGACTCCCCCCCGCCATGCATTACCTGCTGGTCCCAGCCGAGGGCGCTCTGCTTTCGGGCACACAGCCGACCTCATCGTCGGCATCTGGGCAGTCGGTGACCCCATCGCACCTCTGGGATGCTTGGACGCAGACCCCCGACGTGGCGCAGCGGAACTGGGAGGGCAAGCAGCCCCCTGGGATGGAGGGCTCTGGAGAGGGGCCGACTCCTGCCAAGGGAACCCACGGCACAGATCCGGTGAAGGAAGGATCGAACAGAATTTATTACGAACCCCAACTCTGTGTAGAAAAGTAACCTAGCCTGCTAAAACGTACCCCAGGAACCAAGCCTGTAAGAAAGGGAAACATTTCTTTCTGCAACTCACGAAGGGTGAGGGAAAGTTTAGGCTGACCGACTGAACTGACCGCTGTCAGAAGTTGGCAGAGACTAGCAGGAAGGAAGCGACATTATCTTTGAAACTTGGAATCTGCTTGATTTTAAGAAGAAATGGGGGAGGTGGGATTATAATGTATTTAAGAGAACACCGTAAACAACTAAACACTTTGGCAGGATTTGAGTAATGCTTCTGATCATGCAAAACTGTGGAAAAATGGATTACTGTTCTTAAAACAAACTAGACAAAATACGATAAGCAGATGAAAAGAAAGATTGATAATGGTAACCATGGAAGGGCAGAGGGAAGTCAAGGGATTCAGAGACTCCTAAATGAGGAGGTGAATGATATGTTTGAATTTAAACTTGTTATATAGAACTTATTAAAAATATTAAAATGCAAAGAGAGAGAGAGAGAGAGAGAGAGAAGGGCCATTTGGGGGCACCAGATTTTGGCCTCACATGGGGTGCCATATTACGAAAGAATACCAAAGTCTGAACCTTTTCCTATTCTGCAATCTCCTTTTTGAGCGGAGGCGACCAGAACTGCATGCAATATATTTGACGGATTGCTTGGTTTTACGTGCTTCTTAAGGGGTCTCTGCCCGCTACTCACCGCAGTGCCTCTCATCCGAGAAGTCCCCGCAGTCGTTGAATCCGTCGCAAATGGCCCCATGGGGCCCGGCGGGAACGCAGCGCCCGTTCTGGCACTGGAACTCCCCGGTCCAGCAAGGCCTGGCAGTGGGTGGCACCGTTGGGGTCCCGGGAGGCTCTGGGGACACTGAAAGGGGGCAAGGAGGGTGGGGAAGTTTGAGGGTTTAGACAGAAGGAACAGCAACGCCCAATCACCAGGGTGGTGCGTGTTCTAGTTCAGGCATCCTCAATCTCAGCCCTCCAGATGTTTTGGGACTACAGCTCCCATCATCCCGAGCTAACAGGACCAGTGGTAAGGGATGATGGGAACTGCAGTCCCAAAATATCTGAAGGGCAGAGTTTGGGGGTGCATGCTCTAGTTACCTCCTGCATGGGGCTACCTCTGAAGGTGACCCGGAAACTACAACTAATCCAGAATGCGGCAGCTAGACTGGTGACTGGGAGCGGCCGCTGAGACCACATAACACTGGTCTTGAAAGACCTACATTGGCTCCCGGTACGTTTCCGAGCACAATGCCAAGTGTTGGTGCTCACCTTTAAAGCCATAAGCAGCCTCGGCCCAGTATACCTGAAGGAGCGTCTCCACCCCCATCATTCTGCCCAGACGCTGAGGTCCAGCTCCGAGGGCCTTCTGGTGGTTCCCTCCCTGCGAGAAGTGAAGCTACAGGGAACCGGGCAGAGGGCCTTCTCGGTGGTGGCGCCTTTCCACCAGATGTCAAGGAAACAAACAACAATCTGACTTTTAGAAGACATCTGAAGGCAGCCCTGTTTAGAGAAGTTTTTAACGACTGATGTTTTAATGTATTTTTAACCTTCTGTTGGAAGCCACCCAGAGTGGCTGGGGAGACCCAGCCAGATGGGCAGGGTAGAAATAATTTATTATTATTATTATTATTATTATTATTATTATTATTATTATTATTATTACTATTATTACTATTATTACTATTATTATTAGTCACCCACTACCAATACGCCTCACCAATCCTACCTTTCTCACAGCCCAGCAGCTCCACGCGGAGGAAGATCCCGTTGTGGAAGTCGCGGGGAAGGATCCGGACATGCCGGGCGCGCACCATGCGCTGGAAGGTCCTGACCACGGGTGTCGAGTCGTCCGAGTTCCCTTGGAAGAGCTAGAGGGAGGGGAAGAGACTGAAGGCCCCATTTTCAGAACTCATTCAATGTTACAAAGCACCTATTGAATGATATACCATCTCTTTTTCTTTGTATCACTTTATTTCTTTATAATTAAAAACTTTTCAATAAAGTACGGTATTAATACCAATGTTACAAAGAACCTCGTCATCAAGAAACCATCTTTTAAGACATGGTCTGAGGACCTCACTACCCTGGCTATATTTAAACACATCTCTTATCAGCATCACTTTCTCTTCCTTCCTTCCTTCCTTCTCTTTCTTTTGAAATTGAAATTGAAATACTTTATTGTCACTTGTACAACTTGTATACAGTGAGATTACACGAGCACCCCCCACTCAGCTCTCTTTGCCTTAATTCCCCTCGTTTACCCACCAAACCCAAAAGTCAGTTGCCCTGTTATCTTTTCATTCAGCAGCCTAACGGATAGAAGCTGTTCTTTACCCTCTTGGTGCGACTATTCTTGCTTCTATATCTTCTGCCCGAGGGCAGGAGATCAAGAAGGTGCCGGCCAGGGCGTGAATAATCATCCCTGAGAATTTTCCTCACCAGCGGATTCACCGGACAGCCCATAATATCTTGTGCTGTATCCACCACCCTCTGTAGGCACCTCCTATCAGATGATGTCAAACCAGCGTCCCACACCGTGATGCAGTAGGAAAGGACACTTTCTATTGTGGACCATTAGGAGGAGATCATCAGATGTTGATTGACATCGTACTTCCGCAATACTCTGGGGAGATGGAGTCTCTGTGGGGCTTTCTTAACCACCTGGGTTGTGTTTATTTTCCAAGTAAGGTCTTGACTGAGATAAACTCCTAGGAATTGAAAAGAAGAGACTCTCTCCACACAGCGGGGCTAGTTCTCCTCTCTTCCTCCGAAAGTCCAACACCATCTCCTTTGTCTTGCTGGTATTAAGGTGCAACTTGTTCCCTAGGCACCATGTCTTTATCTTTCTCTTTCTTCATTGAAAGGTGGTAGACGCTCCTTCCTTACAAGCTTATAAGCAGAGCTTAAGTGGCTGCTTAAGCCGGGATTCCTAAATTGCAGCGGGTTGGACTAGATGACTCTTGGGTCCCTTCCATGATTCTATGCAATACAGATGTCCTACAGCTGTTACTCAACTAAACCCATAAGATCAACAGTCTTAGATACAGACGCACAGAGTCCCGAAGGCATCCTTTGCCAACCTGGTGCCCTCCAGGCATTCTGAACTACAACTCCTGCCAGAGTGCGCTGACTGGGGCTGACGGCAGCTGCCTCCCAAAACATCTGGAGGGCACCATGTTGGCAAAAGCTGCCCATGATCCTAGCCCTGCAGTGCTGTAGGGACTTCGTTCCCCCCACTCCACTCTCTTGAGCCAGGGGTTAGAGCACCGGACTAGGACCGGGTTAGAGACCAGGGTTCAAATCTCCACTTGGCCATGAAGATCACTGGGCCGAGTGGCTGCCTCTCAGCCCAGCCTACCTTGCAGGGCTGTTGTTGGGGGAGTAAATGAGGAGGGAGAGAAGTGACCGTGGGCGCCACCTTGAGTTCCTTGGAGAATAAACAAATGAGATAGACCATGTGGGCCTCGCACCTTTAGGGCAGGCACGGTGCCCGTGGAAGAGGCCTCTTGGTAGTCGTGCCACCTCATGCCGTCCAGGCTGAACCGCAGGAAGAAGCTGGTCACGTAGGCATCAGAGGATCCGGCCCCCTGCACCACCACCCCTGAGGAAAGGCAATTTTATAATGGTATCAAAATAAATAAATTATGTATTACATGAAATCAGTCAGTAGGCATAAGACTCATACCCTTAGTCTACGCTACCTGATCATCAATCTACATGCACTCTTTGATATTAGAAAACAGGTGCAACAGCTTGACCTACATTCAACTGGGCTGGGCTGGGCTGCAGGCTGCAGCCGCATGCTGCATGCCCCCATGCAACCAGTCCATGCAGAATGTAGGCACCCAATACATAGAAAGGAGCAAACCGGCGATATTTGAGGGAGCAGGCTAATTGTTGAACTGAAATACAATTAAGAAGAAGTATATTAATAGCGAAATAATTACATATTAAGCTCTAATTTAAAAGGATTTTTTATTCATAACAAACTTAGTAATGCAAACACATTGGCATTTGGCAAGAACAAAAGTTCCTTTAGAAACACAATTTACAAAGACTCATCGTCTAGTCTCTAGAAACTTCCTATAACATGAAATAATAACAGGTGTAAATATACGATGCAAAGTACTAATAATTATAAATAGCAGAATGTAGGCACCCTATATATAGAAAGGAGCAAACCAGGGATATTTGAGGGAGCAGGCTAGCAGGCGGGGCCCAGGACTTACATCATAGGAGCCTACACAACACACAAACACTGTTGCTGGATGTACGCTTTATTTTATTTGTTTGTTATCTTATAGTTTGGAAATGTACATCCAGTTTTCTTTCCTTAATTTTTTTTGGGACCCCAAGAGAGTGGGACCCTAAACTATAGCTTGTTTAGCTTATACAGTCATACCACATGTTGCGTCCACTTCAGGTTGTGTGTTTTTGTCTTGCGTCCGGCGGCAACCCAGAAGTACCAGAACGGGTTGCTTCCAGGTTTCGCTGCTTGCACATGCGCAAAGCACTAAACCACGCTGCATGCATGCGCAGACATGGCACTTCTGGATGCGAACGCTTCGAGTTGCGGATGTGCCTCCAGGACGGATTACGTCCGCAACTCAAGGTTCCCCTGTACGTAAATCTGGCACAGCCCCCACGCAACCTCAGCCGGCTCTCCTGCGAGATTCCTTCCAGAGCAAGGGGAGCACCCACCTGTCAGGTTCCTGGGTTCCCCCAGATCCACATGCAGGAAGGGGGGCCGGGAGAGCAGCTCAGGATAGACGTCTGCGGGGGGAGCCCAGCCCTGGAGGTCAGCGCTGGGCAGGACGCGGTTGAGGCGGGCGGCGGGCGCCGGGTTCTCTGGCTGCTGCGAGGAAGCCGTGAAGCTGGCATCTGGCAGAGAGGCAATGCCCAGAGGGCCGTAGCACAGGTCTGGGGGGTGGCACAGAAGGGAGGTGGGGGGAGGGTCAGGAGAGCGCCTGGCATCGTGGAAACACATCACACCCAGCATTCGAAACTCCCGTCATTCTAGGCGCATTTTGCGCCAGGGAATTTCATTAGTGTGTGGAGTTTCTGAGCTCTGGGAGCCTAAGATTTCAGATTGAAACTGCAGAGCAGAAGGAAAGGAGGACCTTTCTCTGCCTCCCCACTTCCAGCTACTCTCTGAGGAAGAGACCCCCTTAAGAATATTAGGGGGGTGGGCAGGGGAAGAACTAGACCATGTGAAAAATGAAGATAATATTTTAGCTGCTGTTCATTCATTTCCAGCATTGTATTATTGTTATTTAAAAAGCGCACTTAGACATTCCGTTGTGGTGCCCATAACCTAAAGGTGCCATTTAGCTCCCATATCTCAGTTTCCAACACTGATCACATCTCTTTTAAGGGTCCACTTTGATTGGAAAAGCCTTTCTGGATGAGCTCATCAGCTGCTCCAGCTTTCCCTTTCTCCCTCCCTCCCTCCCTTCTTTCCTCCCTCCCTCCCTCCCTCCCTCCCTTTCTCTCTCTTGTTTCATAAAATTTACACACCACTTGATCGTGAAAAACAACAACTCTCCAAAAAGCTGGGCACAGAGAGAATAAAACAATAAAATGATCCATAAATACAACACGTATTCAAACAATAATATCATAAATAAAATAGAAACAGATTTTAAAAGACAACAATTTTCTGTGATAAAGTGTGGCCGGACCCGAACTTTGGGACTCCCTGCCTCTTGACACCAGGCAGAGGCATATTCACTGTGCTCTGTCCGAGGTGACGGAGCTTGTTTGCATATAGAGCCCTGCCCACCAAGCAAGTGGGAGGAGCAACCCTTTCTGGGACAACCTCCATCCCGGAAGGGGGCTCTCTTGGTTGCTGCAGACGAGAAGCCCCAAGTCATAGGCCTGCATTTACCCAGGTGCAAGGAACAATGCGCACAGAGTCTCACCTCCGAGAGGGGGCACTGGGAAGGTGTTGAAGGGCAAGGCTGTGGTCAAGGCAGCCGGGCTGGCCACGGTGGGTCCCAAGGCTGGCACAGTTGGCAGAGCCGTCCGGTTCTCACCTGCAGAGGAAGGAAACAGGAGGGGTGGGGCAGATCCTGGGGTCACGCACTGGGCCACCACCAAACACGAGACCCTGGGGGTAACTAGGGTTTTGAGCTGGGGAATTCTGTTTAATCTGCTTGTTACCTCAATACTCCTGTGAGTGCTGCATTGTAGGGGGTTGGAGAATTATTATTAATAATAATAATAATAATAATAATAATAATATTTATACCCTGCCCAGCCACTCTGGGTGGCTCCCAGCAGAATACAGTCATACCTCAGGTTACAGTCGTTTCAGGTTGTGTTTTTTTGTGTTACGGACCGCCGAAACCTGGAAGTACCGGAAGGGGTTACTTCTGGGTTTGGGTGGTTGTGCATGCGCAGAAGTGTTGAATCTCAACCTGCGCGTACGCAGACTTGCCACTGTGGGTTGCAAACTTCCCGCACGGATCACGTTCGCAAACCCGAGCGTCCACTGTATTACCATATTTTTTCGTGTATAAGACTAGGTTTTCCCCCTAAAAAATAATGTCAAAAATTAGGGGCTGTCTTATATATTGGGGCCATCTCCCCCCATTTTCTTAAACCGGAGTCCCCAAAAATAGTGGGCGTCTTATACATGGGGGCGTCTTATAGATGGAAAAAGACTGTAATAAAAATAAAAAAGCAATAAAACATCAGACATTAAAAACTTCCCTAAACAGGGCTGCCTTCCAGCACTACAATTCCAGGATGCTACGAAATATTTGGGAATTGTAAGATTTGAACATAGCGTCCCCAAAGTTCAAAAAACAAGGAATAAGATTCCCACGGGGCAAGATAAGGAAACAGGGGTCGTCCCCCATGATTAGCGGCAATTGGAGCATTGCAGGGGGTTGACCTACTTAGTTGTGATTCCTGAGTTGCAGGGGGTTGGACTAGATGACCGCTGGGGAGCCCTCCCAACCCTGCAATTCTAGGATTCTGTGATTCATCGGAGGCTTTTAAGCAGAGGTTGGCTATCCATCTGTCAGGGGTTCTTGAGCTGTGAATCCTGCATCTAGAGTTCTAAAACCTATTCCTCATTTGGTGCAGCAAATAATTCACAATCCCAGTGTATATAAACGCACAGGCCTGGGGAGAAAACTGAAATTGCAGAGTCTGTCCGATGTGGGGTGGGAGGAGAGGTGCAGGGTCTCTGCCCCCTTTCCCTGCCACCCTGGGGGGCTCACCTGCCTCCACACAGTAGCAGCAGGCGTCTCCTCGGCCCTCGACCAGGACTCGGCCCTGAAGGACAGAGGAATGCGAATCAGTGAGGAAGTCGGCGCATGCTCAGAGGCACCCTTGCACCCTGGAGCACAGGAAGAGGAGGGAACGTGCCAGACTCACCTCAGGGCAGGCCACTGTGCTGTAGGGGCAATACTGGGAGCACTGGACGGTCAGGTTGGGCAGGCATTGGCACACCTGGCACTGCCCCGAGCGCCAGCGGTCGCCAATGGCATGCGCCCGGCCGTGGTGCTCGCACTCTTCGCATGGATCCGTCTGACACCTGCAAAGGTGGAGGGAGGGGCTGCAGGAGATCATGGCTGCTGGATTCCTACCAGGGCCCCCCATGTAAGTGGGGAAAGGCAGCCAGGCAACCTCCCCCCCCCCCCCCGCACAAGAAAGAGCAGACAAATCAGTTTTTTCTTTGTTTGGCTTTTACTGGTTGACTGCAGCCGATTCAGGCAGAAACCATGGCAGGCAGGCAAGAGAGAGAGATCATGGATTAGAAATGTTCTCCAAGGAGAATGACAGATTTGTGATGTCCAAACTTTTTTCAAAGAGGACCAGATTAGATGAAGTGAAGGGCCATGAGGGCCGAATTTTTTTTAGGATTGAAGTCATTCTGCTTTATTTATGAAATATATTTATATACCACCATCTCTCTCTCTCTCTATATATATATATATATGAGGCTCACAGCAATAACATCTTTAAAAACCACATAAGAAATACCGCAAAAACATGACGAACCATTGAGGGAGGATAAACCCTCCATTGCGGGAGAGAAAAGTTTTCAGCTTCACCCTCTAGTGAAAAAGGGGCAGCTTGTAGGGCCTCCAAGCACTGGCTGGTTCTTTGTGGCTCACCTGCGGGCTTTGCGGTAGATGCCTCGGCACTGGCGGCCGTTGCCGTGCTTGCTGGGGTTGTTGGGGCTGCGGAAAGACCACTGGATGCTCTGCACCCCACAGGGACCCAGGCACTCGCCCCAGGGCGACCAGGAGGACCAGCCGCAATTCACTGGCAAGGCAGGGGAAAGCGGGGAAGAAGCGTTACCAATAAGGAGAGGGACACTGGCCGGCACATCTGCACACCTGCAGCTCCCCACTTGTCTCCCCAGATGTTGCTGAATTACAATTATTATAATATATAGAACGATTGCCGATTAAAGTTGTCTCCCGCCCTCGCTCATCGCAAGAGCCCAAGTATTTTGGACAAGCTCAATGGCGGTGGCAGGGCCAAGTGGGCCACCTGTGGGGTGCTGCCCCACAGGATTCCGCTGCCCCAGATGGCTGCTTCAGTGCGTCTCCTGGGCAGGCTGGCCTTGTGGGTGGAACACGGTGTGCCCCCCCCCCCCAAGAAGGTTTTGTGGGATGTAACATCTCTGAAGCAGTCAAGTACAACATTTCCTGTTTGCCCAGAGTGGACACACAGGGGATGTTGCTCCAGCCAGGAGGACTTCCTGTCACACCTGGTCTGGAGCATCCTCCCCCTGCATGTGACCAGGTAGGTGGGCGTGACCCTGGCAGACCCCATAAAAGGGCTGGTCATGCAGCCATCTTCCTCTCACTCCTCTTTTGACTTTCTTGATGCCTTTTGCTGTCTGCTGGCTCTCAGCCAGCAGTACATGGGCTCATTCCTCGCAGAGGATGAACCCACACTTTTCTCAGTACAGTGGTACCTTGGTTCTCAAACTCCAAATACCTGGAAGTAAGTCTTCCAGTTTTTGAACATTTTTTGGAAGCCAGACATCCGATGCAGCTGTTGGCTATGGGTGTCTGCACCAATCAGAAGCTGCAGCTTGGTTTTTGAAAATTTCAGAAGTCACATAGACTTGCGGAACTGATTAAGTTTGGCGCTTTCATTTTTGCTATTTATTTTGTGTTTTTGTTTTTAAGGTTTTTCAATTAATTTGTTTTTGTGACTATGTAGAACCCTCTTCAGCTACTGACTGATTGATTTATTGTGTGACTGTGGAAATGGATAAAAGCCCCCCGTCCAAACAATGACTATCATCAGAGCAGGTAAGATTATTTAAAAAAATCATCTACAATACTGTCTTATTTATTTTATAGTACAGTACATTGATTATTGCTTTCATTTTATGGATCAATGGTCTCGTTAGGTAGCAAAATTCATGTGAAATTGCTGTTTTAGAGGTTGACTTTAAAAGTCTGGAACGGATTAAATCGTTTTACATTCCTTTCTATGGGAAAGTGCACCTTGGTTTCGGAACGCTTTGGTTTTGGAACGGACTTCCGTAACAGATTAAGTTTGAGAACCAAGGTACCACTGTAACTGTAACTACAAGATAAAGCCTGCCTTCGGGGCCAAACTGTGAACTGAATGTAAGTAAACATTATCTTTACTTTGAAAAGAAGACAGTTGTGTCATTATTGCTTTTTAGAGGGAACTAAAGGGGAAATTTACCAGGAACAATCCAATCTGGACAAGCCAGTCTGGATTGCTTAACTCAAATGGTTCTGACAAATCCATCAACTTGCTTCCTGCAGTGTACAAGGGAATGTGCTCTGCTACTAGCTCGCTAGCATGAGTGAGGAAGGATAATATTTAATCACTATATCCTCTCCTACTATCCTCAATGTTCCCACAGGTTTGAGCCTGGGGGACCCCCGGATTGTCGGGGGCACCTCCTGGGGCATCTAGCAATGCGGAGAGAGGGGCCCTGCCCACCTGTGCACTCCGGGTTCTGCCGGCAGCGCTTCATCTGACCGTCCTGGCAAGTGCAGATGCGACAATTCACCTTAACCAGCTGGCCGGGCCAGTAGCGGATGCCCTCCACCTGGCAGGGGCACTCTCGGGGGC
This sequence comes from Podarcis cretensis, assembly GCF_951804945.1. Lineage (NCBI taxonomy): Eukaryota > Metazoa > Chordata > Lepidosauria > Squamata > Lacertidae > Podarcis > Podarcis cretensis. The sequence continues at coordinate 2,075,919 of NC_137181.1, read as the reverse complement.
GCACACACTGCTGGCTGCTGTCCAGGACCAGCCCATCGGGGCACCAGCACCCTGCGCAGGAGAGAGAGAGAGAGAGAGAGAAGGTCGGGGAACGGAGGAAGGGAGTGCAATAATAAAATTTAAGGTCTTATATATATAATAAATGTTCATAAATGTACCAACCAAGCACGTACACAGATCAGCACAGGAAGACCGACCTGAAACCATTTTGACTCCCAAACTGACCAAATGTTTTCTCTGCAAGGAGGGAGCGGGTGAGGGAACCTCCCCGTTGTCTCAGGAATTGGGTAATCGCCATCTCAAAGGAATGGCCAGACTACCAGAAAAGGCAATCAGATAAGGCATTATCAGATAACCTGACAGACAGGAAAAACAACAACCTTCAAATTTCTGTTGTAGACCACCTTTTCTGCAATGTAGGTACAGTCATACCTCGGGTTGAAGTAGCCTTGGGATAAGTATTTTCTGGTTGCACACTGCGGCAATCCAGAAGTAACGGAGCGCGTTACTTCCAGGTTTCGCCACTCGCGCACACGCGGTCAAAATGACGTCATGCGCATGCGCAGAAGAGGCAAATTGCGACCCATGCACACGCAGACGTGTGGACGTGGGTTGCGTTTGCTTCTGGATGTGAACAGGGCTCCGGAACGGATCCCGTTCGCATCCAGAGGTACCACTGTATGATGTTTGTGGGGGGTGGTCTTGAGCTCCAGGGCAGGGAATTTAAAATGTCTATTTAAGGGCGGACACACCTGGGTTCTGGGTTCCTCCTCCTTTCCTGCCTGTGAGGGGAGCACCCTGTTGCAACAGTTCAATAAAGATCAGGCTTACTAGCTGCTTTGCTTCTCAATATTCTCTGGTTGGCCTCTGTTATTTTCTCCAACAGATGGAGAACCTACATAAGGACTCTATATGGGCTCTTGGATACCCCATAAGGCAAAAAGGGCAAATTTTGTTTACAACAGGAGACAAACCGGACAACAGTTTATCCTGGCCTGTTGCCTTGATCCCATTTAGAAAACCAGGCTACGTCTAGTTTAGGAGTGGGCAGAGCCGTCAGTTTAGGTTTCTCTCGCTTTCACGTTTTCCACATTCGATTCTCCACATCGCCACACCAATTTCCAATCTTTAAAAAAAAGTTCTCCTGAAAATGCATCTCTCGAGGCACACGTTTCTATGGAATTTTGCCTTATAATGATATTCTTGCAGTGCAATTGTCCCTAACAGAATGATTTTTTGTTCTTAATTGACTTATTTATTGATACCTGTTCGTAGATACACGAAAACACATGCCCATTACAAAGTATATGCTACTTAGTCTATCATATAGCTACTTATCTGAAAAAGAACGGAGTCAGAAAGAAGAAAAAACAAGAAAGGGAGATACCTGAAAAAAGAAAAAGGGAAAAAAAGAAAAAGGGAAAGAAAGAAAGAAAGAAAGAAAGAAAGAAAGAAAAGGGAAACTACAGAAAGATAGAAAAGAGTGAACGGACTTTTGGCTCTCTTTCCTGCAGCTGCATATAATATTCATTCCTTAAAATAAAACCGTTATTTTGACTAACACTTTCCATTTTATGCACAGCTGAGCCTAGCAGATGATTTTTTCTACGTTACCTCACAGGAAAACTACACTCCAAAATTCAGAGAAGTGCGGATTTCAGAGGCTGCTTCTGTGTAATGGTTCATGTGTTTGTTTATTTATTCCTGCATAATTTTAATATATTTTCAAGAATAACATCTAGGTACAAAATAAAACAACCATCTTCAGCAGTATGGATGTTTGTCATTTTTGAGTCACTCATATATTGCAAAGTTTGATGAATGCAATATATCAAGTAATAAATAACTATTTACCCCTCAACAAGACCAGCCCCCCCCCAAAAAATTATTTTTTTGTGAGCAGTCCACACACATTCCATCCTCCGGAATACCACTTTAGCAAAACTCTGTTACAATTGAGAGATGATAAATAAGGCCAGGAAAACCCTTTGAATGACAAGATATAAAAGAATAAGGAGAAATGATTTTGAGGAGATATGGAAGGTTATTTGGAGAATTTGTACTGTTAAAACGGAAAGGGGGCAAACCATCGCAAGAGGTGTTGAAATTTTGGGAGGTTGGATAGTTACAATGGAATGGTCTCAGTGGTGGGCTACATATTTTTATTTCTATCTATTTAAATAAATAAATAAATAAATATGCATGCCATTTCGGCCATTGGGCGAAAAAGCTGTACATATATAAATAAATTGTAACAAAGAAAGAAAGAAAAGAAAAGAAAGAAAACAAACAAGATCATCACCAATAAGCTCAGTGAACAAGGTAGGAATATTAAAACAGAAATATAGGAGTTAAATGTTCTAATTTTTTACACAGTGCGAAGGAGAATGTCGTGGATTGTTTTTCCTTGTGGGCATTTTTTGGTTTTTTTACATATAAGGTGCTATTTTTTAGAAAAAGGGGGAGAAAAGAAAAAATGAAGGAAAAGAAACGAATGTTTTACAGTGCTACCTCGGTTCTCAAACGCCTTGGTACTCAGACAATTTGGAACCTAAACACTGCAAGTGTTCCAAGTGTTCCAGTTTGCGAACTTACATTGGAATTATTATTATTATTATTATTATTATTATTATTATTCATTATTCATACCCCGCCCATCTGGCTGAGTTTCCCCAGCCACTCTGGTCGGCTCCCAGTCAAGTGTTAAAAACAGTACAGCGTTACATATTAAAAACTTCCCTGAACAGGGCTGCCTTAAGATGTCTTCTGAATGTCAGGTAATTGTTTATCTCTTTGACATCTGATGGGAGGGCGTTCCACAGGGCGGGTGCCACTACTGAGAAGGCACTCTGCCTGGTTCCCTGTAGCTTGGCTTCTTGCAATGAGGGAACCGCCAGAAGGCCCTCGGCGCTGGATCTCAGTGTCCGGGCTGAACAATGGGGGTGGAGACGCTCCTTCAGGTATACAGGACCGAGGCCGTTAAGGACTTTAAAGGTCAGCACAAATACTTTGAATCGTGCTCAGAAACGTACTGGGAGCCAGTGCAGATCTCTCAGAACCGGTGTTATGTGGTCCCGGCGGTCACTCCCAGTCACCAGTCTAGCTGCCGCATTCTGGATTAATTGCAGTTTCCGGGTCACCTTCAAAGGTAGCCCCACGTAGAGCGCATTGCAGTAGTCCAAGCGGGAGATAACCAGAGCATGCACCACTCTGGCGAGACAGTCTGCAGGCAGATAGGGTCTCAGCCTACGTACCAGATGGAGCTGGTACACAGCTGCCCTGGACACGGATTTAACCTGTGCTTCCATGGACAGCTGTGAGTCCAGAATGACTCACAGGCTGCGCACCTGGTCCTCCAGGGGCACAGTTACCCCATTCAGGACCAGGGAATCCCCCACACCCACCCACCCCCTGTCCCCCAAAAACAGTACTTCTGTCTTGTCAGGATTCAACCTCAATCTGTTAACTGCCATCCATCCTCCAGCCTCCTCCAGGCACTCAGACAGGACCTTCATTGCCTTCACTGGTTCTGATTTAAAGGAGAGGTAGAGCTGGGTGTCATCTGCATACTGATGAACACCCAGTCCAAACCCCCTGATGATCTCTCCCAGCGGCTGCATGTAAATGTTGAAAAGCATGGGGGAGAGGACAGAACCCTGAGGCACCCCACAAGTGAGAGCCCAGGGGTCTGAACACTCATCCCCCACCACCACTTTCTGAACACGGCCCAGGAGGAAGGAGCAGAACCACTGTATAACAGTGCCCCCAGCTCCCAGCCCCTCTAGACGGTCCAGAAGGATGTTATGGTTGATGGTGTCAAAGGCCGCTGAGAGATCCAGCAGAACTAGGAAACAGCTCTCACCTTTGTCCCTAGCCTGACAGAGATCATCAACCAGTGCGACCAAGGCAGTTTCAGTCCCATGATGAGGCCTGAATCCCGACTGGAAGGGATCCAAATGGTCCGCTTCTTCCAGGCGTGCCTGGAGTTGTTCAGCAATCACCCGCTCAATCACCTTGCCCAAGAATGGTGGATTTGAGACTGGGCGATAGTTGGCCATATTGGCTGGGTCTGAAGATGTTTTTTTAAGAAGCGGTTTAATGACCGCCTCTTTCAGCCGGTCTGGGAAGGCTCCCTCACGGAGGGAAGCATTCACCACCCCACGAAGCCCATCGTCCAGTCCTTCCCGGCTAACTTTTATAAGCCAGGATGGGCAAGGATCCAGGAGACAGGTGGTTGGTTTCACTTGTCTAAGCAGCCTGTCCACATCCTCGGAGGTAACAGATTAGAATTGATCCCACTCAACTTGACTAGACAGAACGTTGAGCTCTAACCCGTGTCCGGTCTGATTCAGAATGAGTTTTCCGCCACTGGCGCTCTAGCCATCTCAACGATTGTTTCATCGCCCTCAGCCCCGGGAAAACCACAGGGCTGTCCGGGCTCCATGCAATCGGAGAGGGCGCTTCAGAGCCAGACGGTCAATAGCCCTGGTTAACTCCGCATTCCAGCGGGCCACCAGGGAATCAGCTGAAAGGCCATCAACTTGGGATAAAACATCCCCTACCACTCTCTGGAAGCCAACTGGATCCATTAAGTGGCGGGGGCGGACCATCCGAATCGGTCCCACCTCCCTGCAGAGGGGAAGGGTCGCGGAGAAGTCCAGTTGCACCAGGAAGTGATCTGACCATGGCACTTCTTTTGTTTCACTTTTACTTAGTGTCAGATCACCAACATCCATAGAGGTAAACACCAAGTCTAAGACATGTCCGCGGCTATGAGTTGGGCCAAACTTATTCAGGGACAGCCCCATGGAGGCCATGCTTTCCATGAAGTCCCGAGCGGCCCCTTGTAAGGTCGTTTCGGCATGGATGTTAAAGTCCCCTAGGACAACCAAACTAGGTGTCTCTAGGAGCATATCCGCCACGACCTGAAGCAGCTCGGGCAGGGAATCCTTGGTGCAGCGGGGAGGTCGGTACACCAGTAGGAATCCTGTACTGCCCCTATTGCCCAACTTCCAGAACATGCACTCAGAAAACTGGGTCTTCCCAATAGGATGCCTGGTGCAGACTAATGACTTCCTAAAAATCACTGCAACCCCCCCTCCCCGTCCACATGACCTGGGTTGCTGTGCGTAAGAGAAACCTGGTGGGCAAGCAACGGCAAGGACAGGCCCATCTGCTTCATCCAACCAGGTCTCTGTCACACATGCCAGGTCAAATCCTCCATCCACAATCAGGTCGTGGATGGCAGTGGTCTTATGAATCATTGACCTGGCATTGCACAGCAACACTTTCAGGTTATGTGGGTATCCCTTGCTGATTCCTGTATCCATCCGGTCAGGACCAGACCTGGAGGCAGGGATAGTCCTCAGAAAACGACTAAGCCTGCCTCCTCGGTAATGACATGGTCTGGTCTTAGCATAACTCCTCCTCCTGCCCGTGATCACTGAGATTGGGTGTCCCAATACATCCCCCCCTGTGGAACCTGCCCCAGCCATTCTATTGGCTGAGGCCCACTCCCAGGCAGCCCTGACCCTTCCCCTTAAAAAGCAAAATACAAACGATATAATAACTTAACAGAATAATAAAAATAGGAGCAAAGCAAGAAACAATAGTGCTCAAATTAAACTACTCCCCACCCTGATTAAATGCTTATCCCACCCCAAGCAAAAATAAAATAATAAAATAATATATTATAAAAAACAACAACCACCATTCAAGGTGCTGCAAATTAAAAGCGCTTAAAACATTAAAAACCATTTTTGTCCCTTGCTGCAGGTAGCTGCTTTGGAAGTTGAATGTTCTCTGTTTTGAGTGTTCCGCTTCCATTTTGATTGTTACACTGAGGTCTGTCTGTTTTTGCTATTTATTTTGCCTTTCTGTTTTTGCGGCTCTTTTGTTTTTGTGACTGACTGTGTGGAACCCAGTTCAGCTACTGATGGATTGATTGTGTGACTGTGGCACATTGTTTATTGCTTTCATTTTGGTCTCGTTAGATAGCAAAATTCATGTTTTAGGAGTTGTTTTTAAAAGTCTGGAACGGATTAATCCGTTTTGCATTCCTTTTGTGGGAAAGCGCACCTTGGTTTTGGAACGCTTTGGTTTTGGAACAGACTTCCAGAACGGATTAAGTTTGAGAACCAAGGTACCACTGCACCACAGTTTGGTTTGGCTTGCATACCGGTTGAGAAAGTGTGAATCGGGTTCGCTCTTGAACTGGAACTAAACCGTATCCCCCCCCCCCCACTGCCAGCCGCCTTTCCCTGCCCCTCCCCTGCTTACCTGGCCTGCAGGGCCGGTCCTTCCTGCACCGCGTGCGGCTGGAGAGCTCGGCGCAGGAGGTGGGGCAAGGCGCACACTGCCGGCTGACCAGCTCCCCGGGGCAGGTGGAGGCGTTGGCACAGTCTTCCCGTTGGCACAGCTCTGCAGAGGGCAAAGGGGAGCAGAGAGGGCTGCCAGTTCGGGGCACTGCCAGTTTGGCCACCTAAGCCCCCCCCCCCTCCCGCCAAAAACACCATGGTCCACAGAAGGCCAAGAAAAATGCAGCTCTCTTGGGAATTATAGGGGTAGAACTACCTAAATTGTATAGACATTTTTTCACGTATGCGACCACAGCAGCAAGAACGCCACTCGCCCCAAAATGGAAAGAAGCAGAAGTCCCAGCAAAGGAAGAATGGATACAAAAACTGATGGAATATGCAGAAATGGCAAAACTTACCAGAAGAAATCAAGATAACAAACTTTGTATAAAAGAACAGAAATGGTTTGTTGAATATTTACAGATAAACTGCAAACAGATAAAAACATGGACAGGATTATTGTAATAACCTGCAGCTATGTAAGAGTATATATATAAAGAAGATAAATAAATAAGTTAATTTGGATACGCAGAAGATATTAAAAATAAAATTGAGGAACTGCAGAAAGAGGGGGAAGGAAGCCGAGTTTTAAAAGGTCAAAATGATTGTAAAATCAGTGAAATGTATATATCTGAAAAGTCTATTTTTTTTAAGAGGAAGAAGCAGCTCCACTCCCTTCTCCTATGATGCCATAGAATGCTTGGAGGGCCATCTGTCTGGGATGCTTTAGCTGAGATTTCTGCCTTGCAAGGGGTTGGACTAGAAGACCTCTGGGGCCCCCTTCCAATTCTACGATTCTATGATGTCTCACCCAGCATTATCCTCCCTCTGCCCGCTCCCCAGACTGACTCACCGATCTCAATGGAGCTGGTCAAAGCCTCTGGCATCTCTGTGCAGTGGCGACCCCCGTTCTGGGAGGGCAGGCACTCTCGCCGCCGGACCACAACGCCACGGCAGTCCTGGGTGCAGTTGGACCACGTCGCCCATTCACTCCACACGCCGTCCACTGCACGGAAGGGAGAAGCGAAAGCGTCAGGGCAGGGGGGAGCGGAGAAACGGACCTCACAGGCAGTGGGTGGGATTTCCAGCAAAGGAAATCCTGGTATGCAGAGAAGGGCAAGCGAGGTGATCAAAGGTCTGGAAATTGAGCCTGATGAGGAACGGTTGAAGGAGCTGGGTAGGTTTAGACTGGAAAAGAGGAGGCTGAGAGGAGATAGCAGAACCGTCTTCAAATATCTCAAGAGCTGTCAAATGGAAGAGGGAGCAAACTTGTTTCCTCCAGATCTAGTTGGTAGGACTCGAACCCAGGGATTTAATTGACAAGAAAGACAATTCCGACTAAACATTGGGGATAATCAAGATGATGGATTATGCCGAAATGGCAAAATGGACAGGGAGAATCAGAAACCAAGGAGATAATAAATCTATTAAGGAATGGGAAATTTTTATAGATTATCTTAAAGATCACTGTACAGTTAAAAATGTTAGCAGAATTAATATAGCACTTGTAAGGTAATCATTATGTGGTTACAAATGGAAATTTGAATATAAATTTGGGTAATGTTATAAGATGCAGTATATAATGTAGTGCTATGGAAATCACGGGGGAGCGGAGGGAAGTCTTAATTTGGGGCTCAAAAAATAGGGGTCATCTTATACATGGGGGTGTCTTATACACAGAAAAATGTGGGGTGTCTAAACCACAGAGCCCAGGGCTTGCCAATCGGAAGGTCGGAGGTTCTAATCCCCGCGACAGGGTGAGCTCCCGTTGCTCGGTCCCTGCTCCTGCCAGTCTAGCAGTTCGGAAGCAAGTCAAAGTGCAAGTAGATAAATAGGTTCTGCTCCGGTGGGAAGGTAAACAGCGTTTCCGTGCGCTGCTCTGGTTCGCCAGAAGCGGCTTAGTCATGCTGGCCACATGACCCGGAAGCTGTACGCCGGCCAGTAAAGCGAGATGAGCGCCATAATCCCAGAGTTGTCCGTGACTGGACTTAACTGTCAGGGGTCCTTTACCATATATATATATATATGCACACACACACAGTGGTACCTCTGGTTGCGAACGGGATCCGTTCCGGAGGCCTGTTCGCAACATGAGCAGAACACAACCCGCAGGTCGCAATTCACCGCTTCTGCACATGCACGTGATGTCATTTTGCGTGTCTGCGCATGCGCAAGCAGCAAAACCCAGAAGTAACCCTTTCCTGTACTACTGGGTCACCGCGGGATGCAACCTGAAAATGCTCAACCTGAAGCAAAAGTAACATGAGGTATGACTGTATGAGCATGAAAAATGGACAGCATCTGGCTGAAAACACCCATTCCTGAGGTCTCCCCTTTCCTTGTCTATGAGCCACTTCTCCCCTGGTTCAGCGCCAAGGACCCCTGCAGTTGCCCACAGCTCCCTCCTCTGCTCCCCCGCCTTTCTGCTCCCGCTGCCCTCCCTCCTACCCCCCAACCCCTCTCACCTGGGCAGGCCACCGCAAAGCACTGCTGGGCCTGGGCTTCCTCTCCCAGGCAGTGCCGAAGGACATCGTCCGCCCGCCGGGTGCAGGACCTCCGGCGCACCTGCAGCCCCGTCCCGCAGGAGCGGCTGCATGAGCTCCAGGGGGCCCAGGGGCTCCAGAGGCCACAGTCCCGCTCGTCTGAGGGCAGCCAGCCAGAGGACTCCGTGCCATCGGCGCAGTCGGCCAGGCCGTTGCACACCTGGGGGGCAGGGGGGGGAGAGGGCAGGGGGTCACTCGGGGCTCCTCCAGACGCCCTCCGAATACAGCATCTGCCCGCACAAATATTGCCTGGAGGCCTGGTCTTCATTGAAGATTCATTCCGATATTTATGATGGTGGTGATGAATTCCACCTATATCCCCCTCTCTCCTCCAAGGAGCTCGAGGCAGCGCATGAGGTTCACGTCCCCCCATTTTGTGAATCATTTTTTGGGGGTGGGGTGTTATTGGGTTATTGTTTTCATTTTGATTTTATATATTGTGATTCCCCCCCCCCCCCGCCCCATGAACCACCCTGAGACCTCAGGTATAAGTTCAATAAATAAATAAATTAAATAAGTAGCCCAATTGCTAGGCTGAATTGCTGTGATAAAAATGAAAGTATTGCCAAGGATGTTGTTTTTATTTCAAACTTTGCAAATTTTGGACAAGATGGACTGTTTCAAGAAGTGGCAGAGAGATATTTCTAGATTTGTCTGGCAGGGCAAGAAGCCTCGAATAAAATTCAAGATATTAACTGATGCTAAAGAAAGAGGTGGATTTGCCCTGCCAGACCTGAAGCTTTATTATGAATCAGCCGCATTTTGTTGGCTGAAGGAATGGCTGCTTCTTGAAAACACTGATGAACTGGATCTGGAAGGTTTCAATAATGTATTTGGTTGGCATTCATATTTGTGGTATGATAAGGTCAAAGCACACAAAGCGTTTAAAAACCATATCGTTAGAAAGGCACTGTTTAATGTTTGGATAAGATATAAGGATTTGTTAGAAAATAAACCCCCAAGATGGTTGTCACCAATGGAAGCGAAGGCACAGAAAAAACTCAATATGGAGGCCAATTGGCCGAAATATTGGGAAATTTTGGAACAAGCTGAAGATAGAATAAAATTGCAAAGCTTTGAAAAATTAAAAAATAAAGTGTGAGACTGGCTCCATTATTACCAAATAATGGAAGCATATAATTTGGATAAAAAAAGTTGGCTTCCAGGTGGAAAAATCAAAATTGGAAACAGAATTGTTAGATCCCAAAACTAAAAATTTGTCAAGAATGTATAACTTGCTGTTGAAATGGAATACTCAGGATGAAATGGTGAAATCTGCTATGATTAAATGGGCATGGTTGGCCAATTGGTGTCAAAGAAGGATAGAACTTTTTTTATGTATGCCACAACAGCAGCAAGAATACTCATCGCGAAGTATTGGAAGACACAAGATTTACCCACCCGGGAAGAATGGCAGATGAAGTTTGTTAAGTTGTGGGTTGACATAGCAGACGACACAGTGATTTCTCCAAAGCAGCTCTTTATTTTGTAAGCTGGAATAGAACTGACTAGCAAGCAGCTCAGCCGGCCTGCTTTTATAGACAGCCGGCTGTCAACATTGTAGCAACAACACCCAGAGTTTCCCGCCTAAAATAACTGACGTGGACCTGAGTGAAAACTATCTACAGACCTGAGTGAAAACTATCTACAGACCTGAGTGAAAACTATCTACAGTATCCCCCCTGCTGGCCCAGGGTGAAACTTCACTACATAACAAAGTTGATGGACTATATGGAACTGGCGGAAATGACTGGCAGAATCCAAGACCAGGGAGAAGAGTCGGTGGAAGAAGATTGGAAAAAAATTAAAGATTATTTACAGAAATACTGTAAAGTTAAGGAGCTTTAGAAAAAAGGTGGAATGAAGCTAGGTGGCTTTGGCAGAATGTTAGACAGAATATGTTAAAATTAATTATAAGACAAAAAATAGATGAAGATGGAAAGGACTTGCTGAAATAATTAATTGAAGTGGAATACAAAAAGGGAGGCGTGAGGAAGTCAATGAAACAAGTGCATGAAAGTTAAGATTAGAAATATTGGAAGTGTTTTTAATTCTTTTTGTTTTACTTTGTTGATTCAATGTTTTATGTGGTGTTTTTGTTTGTGTTTGTGTATTTTGTTATATTGTTATGTCTAATCTTTCTTTTTTCTTTTTGTAACTTCTAAAATTTCAATAAATATTATTTATAAATAAATAAATAAATAAATAGCCCAAAACAGTAGGAGGTCAAAGCTGGTTGGGGAATAATAATAATAATAATAAATTATTATTATTATTATTATTATTATTATTATTATTATTATTTACACCCCACTCATCTGGCGGGGTTTCCAAAGCCACTCTGGACAGCTCCCAGCAAAATATTAAAAGCACAATACAGCATCAAACATTAACAACTTCTCTGGTCTGTTACATCCTTCAACCACTAGCCTCTCTTTCTATGGAAAAGAACCCAAACAAGGTCTGTGGGTCTCACACCATAATAATAATAATAATAATAATAATAATAATAATAATAATAATAATAATTCAATTTATATACCACCCTTTATCTAAAGATCCCAGGGCACTGTACAGCATTAAGAACACGTTTTACAGAGCATCAATAATAAAATCATAATAAAAATCATAATAACACATAGCATAATACAAAAATAATTGTTATAGTCCCTGCCCCCTATAGATTATTTAATGGCCAAAGGCCTGGGTAAAAAGGAATGTAATGAAGGCGCCAGGTGAGCCTTCCTGGGGAGAGCATTCCATAAGTGGGGAGCCACCATGGAAAAGGCCCTATTCTTGTGTTGCCACCCTCCGGACCTCTTGGCAAAAGGGGGACATAAAGAGGGTCCTCGGATGAGCGCAAAATCTGGGGAAAGGCAGTCCTTAAGGTATCGCAGTCCTGAGCCGTTGGTTCTTTCCCGAAATATTTGAGATCCCTTTTGTAGATGGGAAAGTGAACTGGATGGGTGGCTGGACAGGACCAGGGCTTAGGGTCGTGTGAAATGAGACCTTTTAGGGTGGTTGTGGGGGGAAGAACATCTGCGCAGGGGAGACGGCCCCCAATCTCACCTGTTTAAAGGCAATGCAGGTGCCATCCCCACAGGAGTACTCCGTACAGGGTCCCGCGGTCTGGTTCCTTTCGCCGGGACGGACCACGTGGCTCTCTGTGTGGGTCAGAAGGGAAAGCCATGAGCATCACAGGAGGGCCAGCAGAGGAGGAGGAGACCCCAGCCGTCCCCAGCCCATTGGGGGGCAGAAGAAGCCTTCCTTGGTTCTCATCGGCAGCTGCCCCCACAAGATCCACCAGGAGACCCTCGGTCAGCTCCTTGGGAAGTGCAACATCATCTGCGTCGTGTAAGGACATCTGCAGAGCCTGCTGGATCTTGTCCAGAATCCTGGACCCACCAGACCAGACTCTGAGTGGAAGCCCAGGCAAAGGACCCAATCTGAGCCAGATTTACGTATAAGCTAAACAAGCTGTAGCTTAGGGCCCCACTCTCTTGGGGGCCCCCAAAAAATTTAAAGGAAAAAAACACACCTGGATGTACATTTCCAAAATAAAAAAATAAAAAAACAAATAAAATAAAACCTACATACAGCAGCAGTGTTTTGTGTTGTGTAGGCTCCTATGATGTAAGTCATGGGTAGGCAACCTAAGGCCCAGGGTCCGGATGCGGCCCAATCGCCCTCTCAATCTGGCCGCGAATTGTCCAGGAATCAGCGTGTTTTTACATGAGTAGAATGTGTGCTTTTATTTAAAATGCATCTCTGGGTTATTTCTGGGGCAGAGGAATTCGTTCATTTCCCCCCACAAAATATAGTTCAGCCCACCACATGATCTGAGGGACAGTGGACCGGCCCCCTCCTGAAAAAGTTTGCTGACCCCTGATGTAAGTCATGGGCCCTGCCTGCTAGCCTGCTACCTAAAATATCCCTGGTTTGCTCATTTCTATATATAGGGTGCCTACATTCTGCATGTGCAAATGGCTTGAGATACCTATTAGGTCCATAAATGACCATATAGCGTATATTCAACACAAAAAAACAGTGGCAGTTTGTTGTTGACAAAGGACAGCTGGACATCTAAAGGGCTCCATTACCTTCAGTAGCTTAGGGCCTCATCAAACCTAAATCCGGCCCTGGACCCTATCCCAACACCGCACTTCCAATTTGTGATTCCTAGGAACTGGTCTTCAGAGACAAGTCATCTCTGATTATGATGGTACAACATCAGCCCTGGAAAACCGTGCGATCCTTCCACACAGTTGTGTATGAAAATAACCTCCGCACACGCGTGACGTCCAGGATAAATAGGGCTTGTCTTGTCTGTTTCGTCGCTATTTTGTTAATGTTGGTGATATTGTTTTATAGACATTAATGCTGTCATGCTTTGGGAATCCTATAACATGATTTTTGGTGTGACTGTGATGCTTATTTTTGTTTTATTTTGTTAATAGCGTTACACAGATGGTAATTGTTTCGTTTGCGATTGTTTCACTGATCATCTCTTAAGTATTCTATACGATTTATGCTGTATTCATGATGTTTCGTTCTGTTTTATTTATCTTTTGCTTGTAAGCCGCTTTGGGATTTATTTGAATAAAAAGCAGCATAGAAATAGAAAACAAACAAAGAAATAAACAAATAAAATGAAAACCACTTGAGCCGGGCATGCAGTTGTGTCTGCTCATTCACTCTACCTTGCCTTGGATTTTGCAACCCTGGAAATACATTTGCCAGAAACAGAGGGGGGGGGGCAGCAAAGAGAGAGACAACGAAGACAACAAATTGGGGAAGGGGAGGGAGGACCGGGAATTGCTTAACACGCCCAGGCCCCTCCCACACTCCCAGAAACCTCTGCCTGAACGTCTTCGAACGGCTTCTCATGAGGACTAGAAGCTTGCTTTCAAAACTGGATCGATTTTTACGCAGAGGGTAGCTCAAGCGCATTGGATGCCCAGCAAAGCCCCTCTTCTCCTTCCTGGCCAGGGAAGGGAGCAAGAGTCTCAAATCTGGGCAAGGGATATCGTGAGAGGGTCCTTTTTCACCCCGCTTCCATTCCAGCCCCCCGCCAGGCGAGGGCCACCCGAGGCTCCTTACCGCAGGCCATCTCGTCCTCTCCCTGGGGGCAGTCTGGGGAGCCGTCACACACCCGGGAAACATTGATGCACATGCGGTTGTCGCAGATGAAGAAGCCCGGGCAGGGTGGGATCTGCGTGGAGCCTGTGCCAGGAAAGAGAAAGGAGGGTTATTCCCAGGGAGACAGGACCAGCGACGAGATGGGCACCTGAGATGCCCCCACAGGTCCCTTTGGAGAGGCTGAGGGCGGTTCCTCATTTCCCCCACCTTACAGCCCCTTCTCCACATTTCCACATTGAAACTGAACTGAAATACTTTATTGTCACTTGTACAACTTGTATGCAGTGAGATTAGACAAGCACCCCCCACTCAGCTCTCTTCGTCTTAATTCCCCTCGTTTACTGATGCACACCCACCAAACCCGAAAGTCAGTTGCCCTGTTGTTATCTTTTCATTCAGCAGCCTAACGGCCCAGGGATAGAAGTTGTTCTTTACCCTGTTGGCGCGACTAATCCTGGTTCTATATCTTCTGCCCAAGGGCAGGAGATCAAGAAAGTGCCAACCAGGGTGTGAATCATCCCTGAGAATTTTCCTCACTCTCCTGAGGCAACGTTCTTCCGCTATTTCATCCAGCGAATTTGCGGGACAGCCCATAATATCTTGTGCCGTATTCGCCACCCTCTGTAGGCACTTCCTATCAGTTGATGTCAAACCAGCGTACCACACCGTGATGCAGTAGGAAAGGACACTTTCTATTGTTCTCTAGTCTGACCCCGCCCCCGCAGGAATCGTCCACCCAGCCCTTCTCGTCGTCTGCAGAGAGCCCCAGTCATGGGGTCAGGATCTGCTCACCACAGGTGTCGACGCTTTCATCCGAGTGGTCCTGGCAGTGGGGGGCGCCGTCGCACAGCCGACTGTAGTGGATGCACTCGGCCCCATGGGCGCAGGGGAATTGGTCCAGGCCGCAGGTGCGGTTGCACTGGAGCTCGTCGCTGGCGTCCAGGCAGTCGGCTTCGTTGTCGCACACCCAGCCGCGCGGCTGGCACTCCCCGCTGTGGCAGTGGAACTCGTAGCGGCCGCAGGGTGGTGCTGTGGGGAGGGCAGGACGAGAGAGAGGCAGAGAGGTCAAGGCGTCCAGAGCAAGGCTCCAGACAAAGGCAGCCACCTCAGGCAGCAGAAGCCCAAGGGCAGCTGTCCCATGGGTGCCCTCTGAAATCTCATGAGATCTCGCAAGATCTGCTGTTATTGCAGCCCCTTTGCAAGGGCCACCAAGCAACCCAAATAGCAGAGACTTCAGTGCAGGGAGATGACACATTCCCATTTCACCCCTGCTTGG
This sequence comes from Podarcis cretensis, assembly GCF_951804945.1. Lineage (NCBI taxonomy): Eukaryota > Metazoa > Chordata > Lepidosauria > Squamata > Lacertidae > Podarcis > Podarcis cretensis. Next base: position 2,060,605 of record NC_137181.1, on the reverse strand, counting down.
GAGAAAAATTATCCCCAAGGATCCTGTCAGGGACTGGCTGGACACTGGAGATTGGAGGCTGGCTTGGAAAAAGGGATCAGTGATCTGGGGGAGCCTGTAACAGCCAGGAGACGAGAGTCAGAGTCAGGAGAGTGAGAGCAGGATTGGAAGGTGAAGCACAGGTGCAGGATGAGGGGGAGAGAGGTGTCAGGGTGCTGTAGAGCCCAGGGCTTCCCTGTGTCTCCTCCTCCTGCCCCCACCTCTCCTGCCCCACTGTCTCCCAGGACCAGAAGAGAGGTGAAGAGGGAAGAGCAGAGGCAACTGGCACACAGGCTTAGTCTTTGCCTGCTCATGCCAGCTTGGGTGCGGAAGATGCACAAGCTGAGGTCGAGGCCTCTCTGTTGCAGCAGCGACCTCAGTGGGTAACTGAGAGATGTAGGACTGGTGGACATGCTTCTCCCAAACTTGAAAGAGCTCTTGGGAACTCTAGATCAAAACATGGGGGCTGACGACAGCTGTGTTAGAGCAGCCTTGGCCCTTCCCACTAGGCAGTGCTACTCAGCACCGGGAAGGAGCTCTCGGTTTCTGGGTTTCATGGAGCCTGCTTACCCAGAGTCCTGTTGATGGGGGACGGGTGAGTCGCAGGAAGACTGGGGGCCACGGCGGCTGCCGGAGGTGTGGTCGGGGGCACCGGGCAGTGCGGTGGCTTCTCATTGGCGCCTTCGGCACAGTCGTGCATGCCGTCGCACACCTGGGAGTGGCTCACGCAAGTGCCATCCGGACAAGGTAGCTGCCCAGGGGCACATGTCACACGGCCTGCGGGGGGGGGGAGGGTATGGTGAAGGCCAGCCCACCATTCGCTCATTCTAGTGCCTTCCTTCAGTTCTCAGGAGGCTTAGTTTGGTCAGAATCGAGTCTACCCTTCCAGAGTTAATGCTAAACACATCACTTCTGATCAATGAGCACCAGAGCTGCCAGCGGGCCGTGGAAATTTGTGTTCCAGGCTTTTTAGACTCGTCTACCCATGTACTATCTGAAACGTGGACCACTTACAAAAGCCATCTCCAACTCCTCAAAAGATTCCATCAACAGTGTCTCTGAAAAATTTTACACATCACATGGGAAGACAGGCGAACGAATATCAGTGTACTGGAAGAAGCAAAGATCACCAGTGTTGAAGCAATGATTCTTCAACATCAACTTCGCTGGACTGGTCATGTTGTGCAGATGCCTGATTATTGTCTTCCAAAAAAAACCTGTTCTATTCTGAACTTAAAAATGGAAAGCGTAATACTAGTGGTCAACAAAAGAGGTTTAAAGACTGTCTCAAGGCCAATCTTAAATAATGTAGTATAAACACTGACAACTGGGAAACACTGGCCTACGAGTGCTCCAGTTGGAGAACAGCCTTTACCAAAGGTGTCATGGGCTTTGAAGATGCTTGAACTCAGGACGCAAGGGAGAAACGTGCTAAGAGGAAGGCACACTTGGCAAACTCTCACTGTGATCAACTCCCAATGTCCCCACTGTGGAAGGACGTGTGGATCCAGAACTGGCCTCCACAATCACTTACAGACTCACTGTTAAGACCGTATTCATGGAAGACAATCCTACTTGGTTACGAGGGATCGCCATAGAAGACGACTACCTGAAACCCAAGGTGCACATTGGGTGCCAGATGTGAAATATATTGGCCCTATTTTCAGCTCCCCCACCCACTAAAGAGGACCTAAATGGCTCCGCTCAGCCTCCATAGTTGGAGGCTACAACGCTGCTGACTGCCAGTTGCTGAAAGCCTCAAGAAGGTAGCTTTCGTATTTTATCTGTGTTGTTTTTAATTTGTGTGAGTCCGGAAAAAAGGTGGGATATTAACAATCCATCAATCGATCGCAAACCGCTTTCAGCTTTTTTAAAAACAATCAAGCAATGCACACGTTTTGTGAAATAAATAACAATCGGTCAATAGCACTTGTTCCATAACACCCATCAGAGTGACAGTTCAGATCAGTGACAGTTAGGTAGCCATGTTGGTTGAAACAAAATAAAAAAAATTCCTTCCAGTAGCACCTTAGAGACCAACTGAGTTTGTTATTGGTATGAGCTTTCATGTGCATGAACACTTCTTCAGATACACAGTGTGCATGCACACGAAAGCTCATACCAATAACAAACTCAGTTGGTCTCTAAGGTGCTACTGGAAGGAATTTTTAAATTTTAATTCAGATCAGGAAACTGAAAATAATCAGGCCGGATATGGTGGGGGAAGATCTGGAGGGAAGGAAAGGCAAACCCTAAGCCCGCAGGAAACATCTGAATGGCATTGGCCGTCCTGATAAACCTGGATTGTGGCTCAGCGCTGCTGGAAAGCCCCGCAAGATTACCAAATACACTTGATAGGACCTTGTAAACCTTCAATGCACAACATCAAAACCTTCGGGGTCCACCTAGCGCAGCATTCCCTGCACGGACTGGCAGTGGCTCTCCAGGGTTCGGGGGTCCAGGGGTCTCTCCCAGCCCTAACTGGAGGGGACATTGGGGGTGTGTGGACGGGAGCTGGGACATTCTGTATGCCAAGCAGCTGCCCCACCACCGACCTGGGGGGGATGACCGCTCTCACCTGGGCAGAAAGCTTCATCCATTCCGGTGGGACAGTCCTGCTTCCCATCACAAAGCACAGCTTGGGGAAGGCACTGGCCGTCGGGGCACTGGAACTCCCCAGCTGGGCACACGCAGCCGCTCTCGTCGCTGAAATCTCCGCAGTCGTCGTGCCGGTCGCAGCGGTGGAGGTACGGCAAGCAGCGCCCCATTGCGCAGCGGAACTCGCTCGGCCCACAGGGGGGCCCACAGCCTGAGAAGGGGTTGTTTTATTGCTTATTTCTGCGATTTACATGCCACCCTTTATCCGAAGAGGTACAACATTAAAAGCATAATTTACATAGCATAATAAGAAAAGACAAATTAAAAAATCACAGGTAAAAATCATAAGAACAGTCCCACCCCACACCCAACACACTTTTAAAAGGCCATGGATTGTCTAATGGCTGAAGGCCTGGTTAAAGAGGAACATTTTTGCCTGGAGCCTAAAGGTATATAATGAAGTCACCAGGCAAGCCTCCCTGGGGAGAGCGTTCCATAGACGGGGAGCCACTGCAGAAAAGGCCCCGTTCTCGAGTTGCCACTCTGCAGACCTCATGAAAGAGGCACACGGAAAAGGGCCTCTGAGGATGAATGCAGATTTCGGGGTGGTTTATATGGGGAGAGGCAGTGCTTGAGGCATTGCGGTCCTGAGCCGTTTAAGGCTTTATAGGTCAAAACCAGCACTTTGAATTGGGCCCAGAAGCTCATTGGCAGGCCAGGATCAGTGCAATATGCTCAAACAGTCTTGCTCCAGTGAGCAACCTGGTTGCCCAATTCTGCACCAGCTGAAGTTCCTAAACAGTCTTCAGAGGCAGTCCCACGCATCACACGGTGGGGTAATCTATAGAATCATAGAGTTGGAAGAGACCACAAGGGCCATCGAGTCCAACCCCCTGCCAAGCAGGAAACACCATCAGAGCACTCCTGACATATGGTTGTCAAGCCTCTGCTTAAAGACCTCCAAAGAAGGAGACTCCACCACACTCCTTGGCAGCAAATTCCACTGTCGAACAGCTCTTACTGTCAGGAAGTTCTTCCTAACGTTTAGATGGAATCTTCTTTCTTGTAGTTTGGATCCATTGCTCCGTGTCCGCTTCTCTGCAGCAGCAGAAAACAACCTTTCTCCCTCCTCTATGACCATTTGGTTGCCCTTCTCTGGACACGTTCCAGTTTGTCAGTGTCCTTCTTGAACTGTGGTGCCCAGAACTGGACACAGTACTCCAGGTGAGGTCTGACCAGAGCAGAATACAGTGGCACTATTACTTCCCTTGATCTAGATGCTATACTCCTATTGATGCAGCCCAGAATTGCATTGGCTTTTTTAGCTGCCGCATCACACTGTTGGCTCATGTCAAGTTTGTGGTCAACCAAGACTCCTAGATCCTTTTCACATGTACTGCTCTCAAGCCAGGTGTCACCCATCTTGTATTTGTGCATCTCATTTTTTTTGCCCAAGTGCAATACTTTACATTTCTCCCTGTTAAAATTCATCTTGTTTGTTTTGGCCCAGTTCTCTAATCTGTCAAGGTCGTTTTGAAGTGTGATCCTGTCCTCTGGGGTGTTAGCCACCCCTCCCAGTTTGGTGTCATCTGCAAATTTGATCAGGATGCCCTATCCTAGAGGTCAACAGAGCATCAACAATGGAAGTTAGACTGCCCTTGTCCAGACAGGGGTGCAGCTGCTCCGGGCCACTGAGGCCACCTGAGCCTTGAGCGACAGCAAAGGATCCAGCAATATCCCTGAGTTATGTACCAGCTCCTTAAGAAGGAGTGTAACCCAGCTCAGAGCAGGCGACCTCCCAGCCATCTCATCTGGGGAACCAAGCACCCACAAAATATGCCAAACTCCACCACAATCGCTGCCTCCAAACCTCTTTTCTCAAACTCCAACTCTCCACTGGCCTCAAAGATCAGTGCAAAAGCTTGTGGGGTTGCTAGCCTTTCCCTTTTTGTGCCATTTTTGCAGCTTTCCTGCTCTTTTCAGGCCGTTTTTGCCCTTTCTGCAGTTTAAATTAATTTACTTAATTATTTCCCAGCACCTCACATATACAAGAATCAAACATGTCTAAGTGGAGAGACACCTGTATACCCATTTTTATGCACACTTTACTCCAGACAGAATTCCACTTGCCCCCAGGTCAGCTGGTAATCTCTCCCTGTGCCCCCACTGCATTTCAGCTACTCTGAGTGCCACCCCTTGTCCTGCGCTCACCCGCCTCGTCGGAATGATCCGCAAAGCCGCAGTCCAGCTCCCCATCGCAGAGATGCTCGTGGGGGATGCAACGCCCGTTGGCGCAGCGGAACTCCTGCAGGGCGCAGGCGGGCAGCGGGCAGTCCCTCTCGTCCGAGCCGTCCAGACAGTCTGCAGTTCCATCACAGCGGTATCCCCAGGGCACACACTGCCCACTAGCGCATTGATACTGGTGAGGGGCGCAGCTCAAGGTGCAGAACTCGTCCGAGCCGTCCCCGCAGTCGTCCTCGTTGTCGCATGCCCAGGCACCGGGCACGCAGCGCCCGCCTGTGTGGCAGGCGAACTCTGTCTCGGCGCAGCGGGGCGACGTGGTGCAAGGTTCTTGGGGGGCGACGCACTGCCACAAGCCGGCCTCACAGGAGCTGTGGAAGGGAGAAGTGTCAGAAACAGCAGGATGGGTGTGAGGTGTGCACTGGGGCCGTCTGAGGCTCAGGGCAGTGCCACGAGAAGAGGTCATGGCACGACAGCTACGGCCATTCCTGGACAGGGAAAAGTTGGCCACAGTAGTTCGCGCATTGCTTGCTTCAGGACTGGGCTGCTACAATGTGCTCTTTGCGGGGCTTCCTTTCCAAAATTTATTTACACAGATCTAAATGAAATATATACAGTGGTACCTCTGGTTGCAAACAGAATCCGTTCCGGAGGTCCAGCCATATCCCGCTTTCACAACCCAATGTTTACGTTACCCGAGGGTAACTAAACCCGAGGTTCCACTGTATATCAGAGCAGTTTACAACCCCCAGGGTACAGTGCAGAATGAACATCGTGTTGCACTTGTAGAGGTAAAAAAGGTAAAGGAAACCCCGGATGGTTAAGTCCAGTCAAAGGCGACCATGGGGTTGCGGCGCTCATCTCGCTTTCAGGCCGAGGGAGCCAGCGTTTGTCCGCAGACAGCTTTCCGGGTCATGTGGCCAGCAGGACTAAAGCACTTCTGGTGCAACGGGACACCGTGGGGGAAAGCAGAGCGCATGGAAACACCGTTTACCTTCTTGCTGGAGCAGTACCTATTTATCTACTTGCGCTGGCATGCTTTCGAACTGCTAGGTTGGCAGGAGCTGGGACCGAGCAACGGGAGCTCACCCCGTTGCGGGGCTTCGAACCGCCAACCTTGCAATCGGCAAGCCCAAGAGGCTCGGTGGTTTAGACCACAGCGCCCCCCGCGTCCTGCTTTTTACACCCCCCTGTAAAAGTGTTGTGGGTCTGAGCAATCTTAGGTGCATTCATTGGTAGGTAGACAATTCCTCCCATCTGCCCTGCTCCAGCCAACCTTTACGGACTTACCAGTTCCTGCATTCCTGCACCACCAGGGCTCCCAGTGGGAACAGAGTGCCCTCCCAGTAGCAAGGGCATTCGGAGGGGTCGATGCAGCGGCCGCCTGGCAGGGAAGGAACAGCAGAATATCAGGAGAGCCCTGTTGGATCAGGCCAATAGCCCATGGAGTCTGGCAGTCTCTTCTCACTGTGGCTGGCCCCAAGTTTGAATCCCACAGGCAGGACCAGAGCCCAAGAGCAACCCTCTCTTCTCCAGCAAGCATGACTGCCTCCAAGCGTGGGGGGCAGAGCACAACTGTCATGGCTGGTAGCCCTCCTTAGCCCTCTCCTCCCTGAGCAGAGCTCTTTGGCGGATCTCAACACTTGCAGGAGCACTGACGGGTTGCTGCAGAAATGGCGGAGAGGCATTTCAGTTTGTACCCAGCTGGATAGCCTAGTGGGTAGAGCACGAGACTTGTAGCCTCAGGGTGTTGGGTTTGAGCCCCACGTTGGGCCAAAGATTCCTGCATTGCAAGGGTTTTGTACTAGATGACCCTCGTGGTCCCATCTTCCAACTCTATGATTCTAGGATTCTCATCCATCCATCCAGGGACTTCTCATCATGGCTGATGACCAGGGAGGATGGTAGTAGCTGCCCAGAGATGGAAGGATGATAAAGTTCCAACCAGAGAAGAATGGATAATCAAGATGATGGACTATGCCGAAATGGCAAAATTGACAGGGAGAATCAGAAACCAATAAGATAATAAACTTAATAAAGAATGGGGGGGGGGGGAATTATAGATTATCTTAAAGAACACAGTTAGAAACGTTAGCAGGATTAACATAACACTTGTAATAATTCTATGGTTATAAATGGAAGTTTGAATACAATTTGGATAATATTATAGGATGCAGTATAAAATGAAGTACTATGGAAACCCCAGGAGGGTGGAGGGAAGTCCACGGATTCAGGGAATCCTAGATACCGTATTTTTCGCCCTATAGGACGCACCGTCCCATAAGGCGCACCTAGTTTTTTGGGGGGGGAATAAAGGGGGGGGAATTATTTTTCCCCCAGGCGCGGGGCTGGTGCGGGGGAAGCCCGAGCTTCCCCCGACCCCAGCCCCCAGAACAGGCTGCTATCCGCAAGCTGCGGGAGCCCAGCGTGGGCTCCCACGGCTTGCGGAGATCTGCGCGAAGCCTGGAGAGCGAGAGGGGTCGGTGCACACCGACCCCTTTCGCTCTCCAGGCTTCAGCGAAAGCCTGCATTCGCCTCATAGGACACACACACATTTCCCCTTCATTTTTGGAGGGGGAAAAGTGCGTCCTATGGGGCGAAAAATACGGTACATATAAAACTGATTATAAAAACATGTAGATTTGAATGTAAACGATATTTGTAAAAACTTAAAATAAATAAATAAATATTAAAAAAGGGAGGACGGAAGTAGCAGTCGAGTGCTGCTCTTCCTGCACACGAGCTGACCCTTTGCCACCTTCTTCAGTACAGGGACCCAATGCCTCTTAGAATAATAGAATCGTCAAGTCAGAAGGGACACCCCAAAGGCCATCTAGTCCAACCCCCTTCAATGCAGGAGTCACAGCAAAAGCATCCATAATAGGTGGTCCTCTGACCTCTGCCCCCCCCCCCCCATCTTACCATGCAGCACTTTGCCCTCCGGGCAGAAGCACCCCTCCACGCAAGAAAGGGCCTCGCTGCTGCAGTGCTCGGCCCCCTCCAGGCCGAAGTTCTTGCAGGTGGGGGGGCAGGCTGGGCCACAGGCGTCGTACTCCAGCCCGTAGTCACACTGCATAGCTGAGCAGGGAGAGAGGGAAATGCTTGCTCGCTTACTTACTTACTTATTACAAAAAACAAATCACCAAGCATAAAGTGCTGTTTTGAGATGCAGGCATGGCCAAACTTGGCCCTCCAGCTGTTTGGAGACGACAACTCCCATCATCCCTAGCTAACAGGACCAGTGGTCAGGGATGGTGGGAGTTGTAGTTCCAAAACAGCTGGAGGCCCAAGTTTGGGGAATCCAGGGTGCATTGGTCTCAAAGTTATTATTATTAATATGTATTAAATTAATATACTGCCCTTCATCCAAATATCACAGGGAGGGTTACAGTATAAAAACATCAAGTACATAATATATAATCTCACTGTATATAAGTTGTACAAGTGACAATAAAGTGTTTCAATATAACAACAACAATAAACACAATAAACACAAACACCCTGACACATTTAAAAGGCCAAAGATTGCTTAATCAGCCAAAGGCCTCGGTGAAGAGGAATAGAATGAAGGTGCCAGGTGAGCCTCCCTGGGGAGGGTCTGCTTCGCAAGGTCCTCCAGGGAAAGGAGCAAACTGCAAGACAAGGCTAGCCCTGCTGTCCCAAGCAATTTGTGCAGAGGAATGGGGGGAGAGGAACCAGCTGGGGAACCCCCTCCCTGGGGAAGAAGGATCAGAGCTCACGGAGGGGTAGTGGGATGACAATGAGCGGTCAGAGAGAGTAGACTGGGAGAAGGAGGTGTTGGAAGCTGAAGAGGCAACAGGGCTTAGTGAGTGGGGAGAGTCTGTGGCAGAGAGCAGTCCAGACTCAGAGGCAGGAGCTGAAGAAGGAGAGGAGGGAGGCCAGGAGGCAGAGATGGGTCTGGCTGGGGAAGAAACTCAGGTTGTCTCCTCCTGCTGCTGCGACAAGCTCCCCTCCTCACTTGTCTCCCAGAACCAGAAAAGGGCTGAAAAGGGCTGGGGAGAGGTTGGCTTCATGCAGGCACAGTCTCCGATGGCTTGGGGAAAACCCTGGAGAGGAGGGGACTTAGACAATTGGGGGAGGCGGGGACCTTCAGTCTCTGCAGCTGCTTCATGATGGTAGAACTAATGCCACTGCCAGAACTAATGCCAGTGTAGTGAAAGAAGCAAAGATCACATGTGTTGAAGCAAAGATTCTTCAACATCAACTTCGTTGGACTGCTCATGTCGTGCAGATGCCTGATTATTGTCTTCCAAAGCAACTACTCTATTCCAAACTTAAAAATGGAAAGTGTAATACTGGTGGTCAACAAAAGAGGTTTAAAGACTCTTTCAAGGCTAATCTTAAAAAATGTAGTATAAACACTGAAAACTGGGGAACACTGGCCGGCAAGCGCTCCAGTTGGAGAACAGCCTTTACCAAAGGTGTCATGGGCTTTGAAGACACTCGAACTCAGGACGCAAGGGAGAAACGTGCTAAGAAGGCACGCTTGGCAAACCCTCACCGGGATAAACTCCTGCCCGGAAACCAATGTCCCCACTGTGGAAGGATGTGTGGATCCAGAATTGGCCTCCACAGTCACTGTTAAAACCGTGTTTATGGAAGACAATCTCACTCGGCTACAAATGATCATGAAAGAAGAAGCAGCAGCTGTGCTCATGAGGCCTGACACTCCTGTACAATGCATGTTTTTGAGTTCACTCCAACTTGCAAGGTGTGATTGCCTGCTGGCCCGCTTCTGTCAGCTGCCAGCTGGACCAAAGAATGCTAGGTGCATTGCCTCAGAAATATTGCCTTGGTGCATCCCAGGTCTCTTCCCTTCTGGGCGGCAAAGTAAGTGGGAGGGTAGAGGCAGGAACATTTGGATTGTAAGGCCCACTGGCAACACTGCCCGGCTGTTGTGTCACAGCTGGGCAGCAAAGGCTCCCCCCCCCTTCCGCACAGAGGCCACTTCCAGGCTCCCAAACAAAAGCAGCGTGACTTACGGCAGAGATCCTGGCTTCTCCAGCGCACAGGCACCCCCCGCTGGCTGCACTCCTCTGCGTAGGTAGCGATGGCGGTGCAGAGGCACTCACAGTCCCCTCCGGAGTCACAGCTGGGGGGAGAAGAAAGTCGGAAGGGCAGGTAGGCACAAGGAGGCGGACAGTAAGGTAAAGGTAAGGGGACCCCTGACCATTAGGTCCAGTCGTGGCCGACTCTGGGGTTGCGGCGCTCATCTCGCTTTATTGACCAAGGGAGCCGGCGTCCAGCTTCCGGGTCATGTGGCCAGCATGACTAAGCCGCTTCTGGTGAACCAGAGCAGCGCACAGAAATGCCGTTTACCTTCCCGCCGGAGTGGTACCTATTTATCTACTTGCACTTGGACGTGCTTTCGAACTGCTAGGTGGGCAGGAGCAGGGACCCAGCAACAGGAGCTCACCCCATTGCGGGGATTTGAACCGCCAACCTTCTGATCGGCAAGTCCTAGGCTCTGTGGTTTAACCTACAGCACCACCCGCGTCCCAGAGGGACAGTAGAGGGACACAAGAGGGTCTCCTACTCAGGAACAGCCTCCTAAGAATAGCCTCCCCAGCCCCAAGCTCACTAGGTTCCAAATGCATTTCCAAAACTCCCCTAGTTATCATTTCTAAAGCCCCTTGTAGGGGAAGACACATTCCCTACCCGGATGGCCTCGTATCTGATTGTGAATCTCCCTGATCACCACCGCCACTGCCACCAATAATATTTATATACCACTTAATATGCAAAACTCCTAAGCGGTTTACATAAAACATAGTAAGATAAATGAAAGGTGGGGGGATGTACTATCAATTAGGCTTGCCATACATTAGGAAAAATGCAGACATGTCCTGGTTTTCAGGTGTAAAAATGGCATCGGGGGGAATTTTGCCAAACCGGCAAAATGTAAGGAAAACGACGGATGTATAGGAAAACACAGCAGAAACCGCTCAAAAAGCTTTAAATCACTATTTTTTAGGTGGGTTTATTAAAAAAAAAGAGCAGAACAATTTTGGGTCTTCCTAATAACAGCTCAACAACTGCAGGTGTCAGGGATTTTATTTTTACAAATATGGCAACCCTATAGAAATACAAAATTTAAACCAAAGATATAAAGAAGGACATCAGTAAAACAACAACAAGAGAGAAGCCCTCAATTAAACATTTTAAATGTTTAATATATCAATAGATGAATATCAAGGTATAACCGCTATCCCACTCGCCAGCCCCCTACCCGCAGGCGTCGAAGATGCACCACTCGTAGAACTGCTGGCAGGGGAGTTCCTCATGGCAGGGGGCGAAGAGGTCCTGTAAGAGGACGCCACAGCGCTTCCGGGCCCAGGTCACACGGTGAGAGTTCACCTGGGTGGGGGGAGGAAGGAAGACAGAGGTGAGAGGGGCCGCTGACTTCACCGGAAGCACCTGCTGGATGAGGCCAATGGCCCACCTGGTCCAGCACCCTGTTCTCACAGGGGCCAGCCAGATGCCTCTTTGGGGAAATCTGAAGCAGGATCCAAGCCCAAGAGCCAATCTCTCCTCCTGCGGTTTCTAACAACTGGTACTGGATTGCTGCCTCCAACTGTGGAGGCAGAGCAGAGCCATCCTGGCCAATAGCCATCTCCTCCAGGTTGGTGGCCGACTCCTGTGGCAGAGAGTTCCATAGTTTAACTAAGTGCTGCGTGAAGATTTTTCTTTTATCTGTCCTGAATCATCCAACATTTCAGCTTGGTTGTATGCCCTCAAATTCTGGTGTTATGGGGGGGGGGCACTTTTGCCTCCCCTCTTTCTCCATGCCAGGTGTCATTTTGTAAACTTCTACCATGTTGCTTCTTGCTCCTCTTTCCTCTAAACTAAAAAGTCCCAAAGGTTGCAACCATTCTTCATAGGGGATTCACTCCTTCCCCTTGATCATTTGGGCTGTGCTTCTCTGGTCTTTCCCCCCCACTCTAGAATACCCTTTTTGAGTGAGGTGACCAGGATGTGCGCAGAATTCCAAATGCAGCTGCACCAAAGATCTGCACCTTCAGGGCTGCAACTGCAGCAGCCACAGGTTAAACCTTGCCAACCTCCTCCAGCTCGTCCTCGTATGGTGACATTTCTCTTTATTGTACAGGAACACAATTGCATGCATTTACCTTTCAAGCTCCAGGGCTGAGTGTTGTTGGAGTCCCCCACCCCACCCCACCCTGGTGAAAAGCCACTCTTTAGCACTCCGTCGGAGCAAACTTCAATTCAGGTTTTCTGCAGATTGACATTAGAATTAGAAATAGAATTTTATTATTACGGTCACAGACCACTTCTAGCTCACTTCCAATATCAGGAGAATCCTAAAACACAACAGGAATACAATGAATTGCAATTGGGTATAACAGAGACAATTCAAATATAGTGGCAGTTAAAAAAATATATTAAATCTTGATCACTAAAATGTAACCTAAAATTATCATTTAAAACCTTAATCGTTTTGGTAGTACAGCTTGTTCCCTAGGTTTTATGGCAGTCACACAGAATTTGGCCACCCTTAGCATGATCTCTAGATCCTTGTCCTCTACCGGGAGTTTTAGACATTGAAGTTCGGACCCATTTGGAGATTTTTGTATAACAGGAGTGATAAATACCAAGAGTATATCCCCATAGAAACGGCAGCATAACAAGACATGAGAGATAGTTTCTACTGTCAATAATTGACATTTATTCCGATGGAGCGCTAGAGAGTGGGTTTTCATGGGGAAAGCTCTGGAGTTAAAAAGGATGCAGGGACACAGAACTTTAAAGCATGGACCAGGCCCGTAAAGAGGTAAATGAGGATCAGGCCAAAGAGAGATGGACTTTAACTGGGCACCGATCTGGGCGTACCGTGCAAGGGTGCTCAAAATCCTCACTGTTGACTTCAGGGCAGAGCAGGCTGACGCGCCAGGAGTTGCCAAAGAGATCTGCTGTGGGCTCCACAATGCTTTGCTGGCTGGTGAAATCATTCTCAGTGTCCCCATCAAAGTTCCCACACAGGCCTGACATGCGGCCTTGGTACATGGGGTTCACTTTGATGTAGATGCGGGTGCCTGGACAGAGAGGGGGAGCAGCTCATTCACAGCCTCTTGGAGTCAAAATAAAAGGAATCCATGCTGACTTATTTTTAAACTTCATTCCCCCTTTCTGTTCCTAAGTTCTTTCCACCACCACCTCACAATTTTTTTCATTTTAAAAACATTGAAGAAACAGGACTTTCAGCCACCCTGTGTTTGGTTTTTTAGGGTTGTAAGACTAGGGTTGTAAAATAGTTGCTCTGCTTTAGAGCTTCTTCTGCATAGGAAGATCAAAAGTTCAAAGCCCATAGGAGGAGAATTTGCATAGGGTGGTTAAAAGCATTTAAGAGGAAATTTTGCACAGGTGAGTCAAAAGCTCAGCCTCGGAATATAGCAAGCAAGGTAAAAGAGAAATTTTACTCCTTATTGGTTCAAAGGTTGGCAGGGGAATGAAAAAATGTCATGTAAGGAAAACTGGAAGGTGGGGAGGGAGAAGAGAGAACTAAGGAAGAACTGAAATTGGAGGCCCTCTTGCAAATAGAGCATAAACCTGAAACAAGGACCCAGGATACAAACCTGAAATACAGTGGTGCCCCGCAAGACGAACGCCTCGCAAGACAGAAAACCTGCTAGACGAAAGGGTTTTCCGTTTTGGAGGCGCTTCGCAAAACGAATTTCCCTATGGGCTTGCTTCGCAAGACGAAAATGTCTTGTGAGTTCCTGCGGGTTTTTCCCCCTTTCCCCCCCCTTTTCCTAAGCCACTAAGCCGCTTATCAGCTGATCCGCTGATAAGCCGCTTAACAGCTGATCGCTAAAAGCCGCTAAACCGCTAATAGCGCTAATCCGCTAAGCTGTCAATGGGCTTGCTTCGCAAGACGAAAAAACCGCTATATGAAGAGCCTCACAGAACGGATTAATTTCATCTTGCGAGGCACCACTGTAGTTGGAAAAGCTTAACGGAGAAGGCTGGAAGCCTCTGTTTTGATCAATGTTCATCAGGTTAGGAAAACAGTCCAGAACAAGACCGATTGGATAGATTTATCTCTATTTTGCAATTATATGTCGTTTATTTTGCTCTTATATTTCGACTATATTCTTTCCTCCAACTTTCTCAAGAACTGTTTAACTTTTTACTTTATTAAAGGTCAAGAGGTAAGGAGCGTGGCCCACAATGCATAGGAGCCAACTCCTAGGGGCCATGGGCTCTTTGCACCCCCAATAAAATATTTGAGAGGGCCACAGTCCATTGAGCATTGCCATTCAAACGATGTGCATGCACCACATCATGTGATTGAGTAGGTGGGGCGGGGCTCACCTCCCCCCCCAATATTTTATTAAAGTTGGCCCCCCTCCTGCCCAGTCTCACCTCCATCCCAGAGCACCGTCAGCCCCAGCTGGGAGATGAGCGAGAGGAAGAGCCCTGCTCTCTCAAGGGTCAGGCCGTTCCCACTATACGTTTTCGGGGGGCGCACCGACACCCCGTTCACGGTCACGTCTTTTCCTGGTGTGGACAGAGAAAGCCAATATCAGGAGCGCACGAGGTGGGCAGAGTGGGCACGATACTCGTCTCTTCCCCCCTTTAAAAAAAAGTTTTTTTAAATTAACGATTTCAACATAACAAAATATCAAAACATGTCATATTCGTTATTTCCCCCCACCTCCCCATCAAACCCCGCTCCCTCCCTCCCTCCCTCCCTCCCCCCCCCCCGAGATTTCCCTCAGCTCCTCTATCTGATTTCCCACCACATTTTGTTCTCTGCATACTGTAAAATTGTATAAAACCTTATATTATCTATCTACTGTGTTAACAGTCCGTAAATTTGTGTATGTTTATTCAAAATCTGCCAAGGAGTCCAATTCATTCTGTTGTCTTTTTAAGTAATTTGTAAAAAGTTCCCATTCTTCTTTAAAGTCACAGTTGTCCTTATCTCATAATTTGTATGTCAGTTTCGCCAGTTCTGCACAGTTCATCAATTTCTCTTGCCACTGTTCTTTTGTCGGGGCTTCTTCGTTCTTCCATCCTTGTGGTATCAAGACTCTTGCCTCCATTGTAGCATACATAAATAAGTTATTTGTTTTCCTCGGCAGGTCTTGTCCTACAATCCCTAACAAAAATGCTTCTGGTTTTTTTACAAATGTCATTTTAAACATTTTCTTCAAGTCTCTTTCCCCTTTAATTACCTCTGAGCAGGTGGACCACCGTGTTGCCAATGAGCACCACGATGGATTTGGTGCAGGTGGTGCCGCTGGTGCCACAGGGCACGTTCTCGGCGGTGACGGTGAAGGCCCCGCTGCTCTCCCGGGCCAGGATGTACTCACAGTCACCCAGGAAGGTGTAGGTCCGCCCGTCGAAAGTGATGTAGTGGGGGTCCCCGGTGGCGACACACGTCCCGGCACAGTGGTGGCGGCTGCAGTCCCAGCGCCGGTTTCGGCAAATGCTGCAAGGAAGGAGACGGAGGGACCACAAGATGGTCATTGCTGAGCCAAGCACCTCTCATGCCGTGGGTCTGCAGCCAATGTCAGGAGCAAGCCAGCAGTCAATCACACAGAGAAGGCAAAGTTAACTCTTTATTAGAAGAAACAGGATCTGCACAGGAGTGCCAGGTCAAAGGAGCACAGCAACTCTCCTGGGTAGGTCTTGCCCCATGAGGCAAGCTGTGGAGACCGAAGGCCCCTGCCTTCCCACAGCTGCCTAAGTGTCAGGGACTGTGCTGAGGAGGGCTGCACTAAGGAGGAATGGTGGGAGCCACCCCCTCACCCTGATTCAGGAATCTTCCCAGGAACAGGAGGACTGCATAGATCTGGAATAGTGGTTTGCAGAGGGGCATAGTTCAAAAGGCAGAAGCTGGGAAATACTGGATGGGGAACAGCTAGGAGAAGAAGAAAAACGGGGAGAGAAAGGATTAACAGATTCACAGTCGTTGGACACCATTTCTCCTCCCCAAGGTCGAGAAGTGTTCAGAAAGTCTCAGAACAGAAAGAGCAGATTACAAGACATAGGAGTGACGTAGATTAATAGGGACGGAGGGGGGAGTACACCTTAATTGGGAGCGCCGCTATTTCTAAGGAGACATGTTCTTTGGTCTCTCACTGTGATTATTATAGAATCTAACCAGTAAGACGTTCCTTTTGTTTGATCTTATTTACTGCCACGGGGGAACAAGCCGATTCCCTGAAGCCTGACACTAAGGCTCCTCCTCTGCCAGATCCTTCTCCAGCAATCTGAGACTATGCCAGTGTTATAGAATCATAGAATCATAGAGTTGGAAGAGACCACAAGGGCCATCGAGTCCAACCCCCTGCCAAGCAGGAAACACCATCAGAGCACTCCTGACATATGGTTGTCAAGCCTCTGCTTAAAGACCTCCAAAGAAGGAGACTCCACCACACTCCTTGGCAGCAAATTCCACTGTCAAACAGCTCTTACTGTCAGGAAGTTCTTCCTAATGTTTAGGTGGAATCTTCTTTCTTGTAGTTTGGAGCCATTGCTCCGTGTCCGCTTCTCTGGAGCAGCAGAAAACAACCTTTCTCCCTCCTCTATGTGACATCCTTTTATATATTTGAACATGGCTATCATATCACCCCTTAACCTCCTCTTCTCCAGGCTAAACATGCCCAGCTCCCTTAGCCGTTCCTCATAAGGCATCGTTTCCAGGCCTTTGACCATTTTGGTTGCCCTCCTCTGGACACGTTCCAGTTTGTCAGTGTCCTTCTTGAACTGTGGTGCCCAGAACTGGACACAGTACTCTAGGTGAGGTCTGACCAGAGCAGAATACAGTGGCACTATTACTTCCCTTGATCTAGATGCTATACTCCTATTGATGCAGCCCAGAATTGCATTGGCTTTTTTAGCTGCCGCGTCACACTGTTGGCTCATGTCAAGTTTGTGGTCAACCAAGACTCCTAGATCCTTTTCACATGTACTGCTCTCAAGCCAGGTGTCACCCATCTTGTATTTGTGCCTCTCATATTTTTTTTGCCCTGTTAAACATTTCTCCCTGTTAAAATTCATCTTGTTTGTTTTGGCCCAGTTCTCTAATCTGTCAAGGTCGTTTTGAAGTGTGATCCTGTCCTCTGGGGTGTTAGCCACCCCTCCCAGTTTGGTGTCATCTGCAAATTTGATCAGGATGCTCTTGAGTCCATCATCCAAGTCGTTGATAAAGATGTTGAATAAGACCGGGCCCAAGACAGAACCCTGTGGCACCCCACTAGTCACCCTTCTCCAGGATGAAGAGGAACCATTGATGAGCACCCTTTGGGTTCGGTCAGTCAGCCAGTTACAAACCCACTGAGTGGTAGCATAGACAAGACCGCATTTTACCAGCTTCTTTACAAGAATATCATGGGGCACCTTGTCAAATGCCTTGCTGAAATCAAGGTAGGCTACATCCACTGCATTCCCTTCATCTAACAGGCTTGTAATTCTGTCAAAAAACGAGATCAGGTTAGTCTGACATGAATTATTTTTCAGAAATCCATGCTGACTATTGGTGATCACAGCATTCCTTTCTAGGTGCTCACAGACTGTTTGCTTAATGATCTGCTCCAGAATCTTCCCTGGTATTGATGTCAGACTGACTGGGCGGTAATTATTTGGGTCCTCTCTTTTCCCCTTTTTGAAAATAGGGACAACATTTGCCCTCTTCCAGTCTGCCGGGACTTCGCCTGTTCTCCAGGAATTCTCAAAGATGACTGCCAGTGGTTCTGAGATCACATCTGCCAGTTCTTTTAATACTCTTGGATGCAGTTCATCTGGCCCTGGAGACTTGAATACATCTAAACTAGCCAAGTATTCTTGTACTATCTCCTTAGTTATTCAGGGCTGTGTTTCCTCTGCTGAATCATTTGCTCCAAATTCTTCAGGTCGGGCATTGTTTTCTTTATCGGAGAAGACTGAGGCAAAGAAGGCATTGAGGAGTTCAGCCCTTTCTGTGTCCCCTGTTTGCATTTCACCATCTTCTCCTCTGAGTGACCCCACTGTTTCTTTGTTCTTCCTTTTGCTACGAACATACCCATAAAAGCCTTTTTTGTTGCTTTTAACCTCTCTAGCAAGCCTGAGTTCATTCTGTGCTTTAGCTTTTCTGACTTTGTGTCTACACGTGCTGGCTATTTGTTTGAATTCCTCTTTGGTGGTTTCCCCCCTTTTCCATTTTTTGTACACATCCTTTTTTAATCTTAACTCAGTTAAAATTTCTTTAGATAGCCACCCTGGCTTCTTTAGGCACCTTCCATGTTTTCGTCTCATTGGTATTGCCTGAAGTTGTGCTTTTACTATCTCCCTCTTAACTGTTACGATATGGATGCAATGCAGCTGCAAAGTGCTAGCTTGAAAAGTAAACATGATGGGAATGTTGGGATTGCCCGTGGGAATCAGAGGGACAGTCAATTCACAGTGCGAAGCACCGGAATTAGCTCAGAGTGTAATATGAGCTCTTCCCTTTGTTCCTGTCCAGGAAGTGTTTGTCTCTAGACTGCTGGAGTTTGAAGAGAGCAGTCATGTTTTTTGTAACGCTGCAAAGACAGAAATAAAGGCATGTAAATACATTTCTGTCTATCTCTTTCCCCTGCCAGGGGGCAGGAAAGAGGGGTGTGTTCTTCTCACGTTTGAGAAGAATCGCCTATCGAGACCTAGCCTGGATCTTGCTGGGGAATGCAGCCAGGGAGGTCAACAGGGAATCATGCCGGGTGCCTGGGAGAGTTGCCAGTTTCTCCTGATAAAGGCTTGATTTCCGACATTAACAAGCTCCCAGCCATCATGAACTCCCTTTCCTTTTAGTATTACTGTCCATGGGATCTCACCCAGCACTTCCCTAAGTTTTATGAAGTCGGCTTTCTTAAAGTCAAGAAATTGAGTCCTAGTATGCTTGGCTGCTCCTTTCCGCTGTATAGTAAACTTCAGAAGAGCATGATCACTCGCGCCTAATGATCCTTCCACTTCTACCCCACTAACCAGGTCATCAACATTGGTTAGGACTAGATCTAAAATGGCTGTTCCTCTTGTTGCTTCTCCCACTTTCTGGACACCGAAGTTGTCTGCAAGGCCAGTGAGGAATCTGTTTGACCTTATGCTCTTGGCGGAGTTTGACATCCAGCAAATATCCGGGTAATTGAAGTCCCCCATTACTACTATCTCCCTTCCTTTTGCATGCTTGGCCATCTGTTCCAGGAAGGCATCATCTATGTCCTCCGTTTGGCTTGGGGATCTATAGTAAACTCCCACAATGAGGTCACTGTTATTCTTCTCTCCCTTAATTTTGACCCAAATGCTCTCACTTTGGCTTTGAGGTTCTAAATCTTGGATCTCTTCACAGGTATACACATCCCTGACATATAACGCCACTCCTCCTCCTTTCTTGTCTGGTCTGTTTCTCTGAAATAGATTGTATCCCTCCATTATTACATTCCAGTCGTCATGCTTTGTGCATTAGTGTACAGACATTGAAGTCCATTAATCATTCCCCCGTGTCTCTTATTTAAGGATTTTTTCCTCCCACCACTAGGTCTGCGTGCTGTTTGCTCCATTTGGTCTATGACATTTGGATGATCATCTTCATCAATTGATAGACTCCTACCTTCAGGAGCACTGTCTCCCTCCCCCACATTAGTCAGTTTAAAGCCCTCCTGATGAGGTTTCTGAGATTTTTTGGCAAAAACATTCCTCCCAACCGTTGTGAGGTGCAGCCCATCGCTTGCCAGAAGTCCATCTTCAAGAAACTGCAGTCCGTGATCTAAGAATCCAAACCGTTCCTGTTTACACCATTTGCGAAGCCAGCTGTTCACTTCCACTATTTTTCTCTCTCTCCCTGGGCCACGTCGTTCAACTGGGAGGACAGATGAGATGACAATTTGTGCATTTAATTGCTTCAATTTCCTGCCCAGAGCCTCATAGTCTCTTTTGATCTTCTGGAGGCTATTGCTTGCAGTGTCATTGGTTCCCACATGAACCAAGAGGAAGGGGTATTTGTCAGTGGGTTTTATGATTCCTTGCAGTCGTTCAGTTACATCTTGGATCTTAGCCCTGGGGAGACAGCACACTTCCCGAGACATCTTGTCAGGCCCACAGATCACTGCTTCTGTTCCCCTCAGTAGGGAATCCCCTATCACCACTACACGCCTCCTCTTAGGTCTGGTCGGGGTTCTTCCGTGAGCTGTCCGTTCCAAGGTCGCCTGCACATTCCCTGAGGACTGACTTTGCTGCTCGTCTTCATATACCTGATCGACTGTAACGAGGGAGAGATCCTCAAATGGAGTCTGCTCTTCGTCTTCCATGCTAGGGGAGAGGACCTCAAAGCGATTGTGTATTTCTAAACAATCAGAGCGAACCCTGGGCCTCCTACTTCTTTGAGTCACGTTTCTCCATATATCTGGCTCCTGTGTTGGTGAACTAGCCTCCTTCTCAGGGGAGTCCCCTGTCTCCTCCTTGGTGGAGACGGTGTGCTCTGTTGCTTCCAAGAAGAGCTCCAGCTCTCTAATTCTTTGGAGCGTAGCCACACGTTCCTCCAGTTGCTGGATTTTGTCTTCTAAGAGGGCAATCAACATGCAATTGCTGCAGGTAAAGCTGCCTGCAACCTTTGGCAAGATGGCAAACATTGCACAGGAACCGCAGGCGACTGCAGCTGTTCCCTCACTCTCCATCTTGAGAACATGTTGTTGGGGGTGGCTACAGCGGTCCTCCATCATAAAAAGCGTGAAGACAGGATAAATAACTCCCCCCCAAAAAAACCTAGGTCTCCCCCAACAAACGTTTGAGACTAGCTCCCCTAAATCTAAAAGATGGATCAAACTGCCGCTGCCCTGCAAGCTCTGATAAGCTCCTCCCACAGCTAATCACCTGCCTCAACAGAAACCCTGCCCCCTCTGACCTTTGCACAGGGAGAGCAGCTAATCAGCCACAAAGAAACACACACACACACACACACACACACACACGAGAAAACACTTTTTGCTCCTTCTTCAGCTGCTGCCCTGCAAGCTCTGCAACCTCAAGTTATCTGCCTTTGCTCCTTCCACTTCATGCCTTTTCTGGTTCTGGGAGACCAGAGGTGGGAAGCTTGTCACAAGAGGAGGAGGAGGAGGAGACACCCTGGCTTCTTCACTAGCCTGACTCACTTCTGCCTCTTGGTCTCCCTGATTCCATTCACCAGCTTCAGCTTCTGCCTCCGATTCTGGACTTCTCTCTGCCGCAGACTCTCACAGCTCACTAAGCCTTGTTACCTCCTCAACTTCCAACACCTCCTCTTCCCAATCTGCTGCCTCTTCTCCCTCTGACCACTCACCCTCGCCCCCCCCCCCGGGCTCTGAGCCTTCTTCCCTTGAGGGTTCACCAGCTGGTACCTCCCTGTTGCTATCAAAGGGTTAAAAGGTAGCAGAAACGCTCTAATCACTGAGCAGCTGGAAGTCATTAGGCTTCCAGGAACATGAGTTTGTATAAATAGTCTCCCGTGTGTTTGCTTGCCCCTTCTCCCCTTTTGGGCGTGTTTGCTGATATGTGTGGTTCGTTGCCGGGTTTTTTATTTTTGTAAATAAACCTTCCTTTGAGTTCCAAAACCGCTTGCTCCAAGACTCCTCTTTGAAAAGAAATACTGCCTCTCCTGCCCTTCTTAAACTGCTGCGCGAAATGCTCTGCTGTAATGGGACTTGAGACGATGGAAGCGCACCAGACATTTACTTTGCATTAAACTAATTAAAGTTTAATGGGACAGGTTATGGCTGTTTGTACGTCAAGAAGGAGCTAAGGAGTGCAGTTCTGAGTGATTTATGCAAGGACTGGAGCGAAGTCAGAAGCGGTTGCTGACAACGAAAGCCTTCAAAGCAGCTTGAGTCCTGCAACGTGCCTAGAAAAGTTTTAAACAGGCACTGAGCAGTTTGTACTCGCTGGAAGACGTCTTATTCCTCAAGGAGCCACCTCAGCAGCTGGGAGACGGTCTACAGGTGTGTGAGTATCGTTCCTAAGCCCCAGGGAGGATGGCAGAGTCCCAGGAAAGTTTTTCTGTCCCGTTTATGCGACTCAATGGGAAAAATTGGCAAGATTGGAAGGCTAGAGTAAGGGTTTGGTTGCAAGCAAAAGAGTTGTGGAGTTGCACTGAAGCACCGCCTTTACAGGCAGCTGCAGACGCGTCTGCAGAAGACAAAGCAGCAGCAGCAGCTTCACAGAAACGCGACAGGAAAGCCCAAGGTCTACTAGTTTTGGCAGTGGGACCAGAGCAAATGCCTTACGTTTCTGAGTTAAAGAACACGCATGAGGTCTGGACGGTTCTGCAGCGGTTAAATTCCAGAAACACTGCGGGGGCCAAGATCCATGCTACAAGATGTTTGTTTGATTTACGTCTCCAACCGGGAGCGTGTGTGAAAGAACATATTGCCAAAATGGTGTCTGCCTTTAATCAACTAAGACAGCTGGGCATTCCTTTCTCTATGGAGCAGCAGTCATACATATTGTTGTCTTCTCTTGATAAAAGCTATGAGACTCTAGCTCTAACTTTGGAGGCTATGCCTTCAACTGAATTAACCCTTGAATACATTTCATCTCGGCTTGCAGATGAACAGGATAAAAGGCAAAGAGAAAGAGGTTTGTCTTCAAAGGGGAGTTATGCTGTGCCTAAGAGTGGGGATGCTGAGTTTGAGAACACAGTAAATGCTTTTGCAGCTAGACACTGTTTTCGCTGTGGTTCCCCTTCCCATCTAATCAGGAATTGCACACGTGAACCTGGTCAAGACAGCACCAAGGCCGTAACCCCTAGTTACCAGACAAGGAGTTCCAGGGGACGTCGAAGAAGAGGAGGAGGTCGTGGCTACTCCCACAGCACACAGCACATGGCTTCAGCAATGGCGTTGATGCAAGGGCATGGCCAAGGCAGCAATCTACGCTGGTTGATCGACAGTGGTGCATCTCACCACCTGGTGGCGCCATCTAGTGTCCGTTTGCAGAATTGCAGACATTTGCAAACCCTTAAAGTTGTGACAATGGCAGATTCAACTAAACGTTCCTTAGAGACCGTAGGCACAGTATTCTTGAATTGTTTGCAAACAGAAATTGATGCCTACGTGCTAAAGGGATTGAAGGGGTGTATTTTGTCTGTGTCAGAACTTGATAGAGTTGGGTTTAAAACTGTGTTTGAAAATGGGGTTTGCACTATTTCAAAGAATAATGTATCTCTTTTGCAGGTGGAATGCAGAGATGGGTTATATTATTTTGAGACAAGTCCAGATGAAGTTGAACAGGTTCATGCTGGTTGTGTGAACACGCCTACCCATAATTCTTGTGTTCATTTATGGCACCGCCGTCTGGGACATATTAATTTTCAGTATGTTAAAAAGCAACCTGAATTATCAGAAGGGTGCAAAATGAACAAATGTACTAAGTATTTGGATTGTACTGCATGCAAAAGAGCGAAGGTTCATAGATGCAGCTATCCCAGTTCAGATAGGAAATCTGACAAAGTATTCCAACTTGTGCATATGGACCTATGTGGCCCAATGCCTGTTGCTAGCATGGGAGGTTCGAGGTATGCACTGTGTCTCTCGGATGACAAAACGAAGGTTACATGGTTTTTTCCTCTCAAAACAAAAGCAGATACTGCAGAAACAGTTAAAAATTGGGTTCATGCAGTAGAATTTGAATTCGGTACTAAAGTACTTGCTTTTCAGACAGACAGAGGGTCAGAATTTACCGGGTCTGTGTTGCAGAATTTCTTTAAGAAAAAGGGAATTAAGCATCGTCTGTCTACACCTTATTCCCCCCAAGAAGGAGGCGTGGCCGAACGTAAAAACAGGGTTCTGCAAGAGTTGGCAAACTCTATGTTGTTTGATGCTAAACTCCCTCAAAGTTACTGGGCGGAAGCCTGGCAGGCGGCTACTCATATTCTGAACCGAGTATATAATTCGGTAATTGCCACTACCCCATATTTTGCTTTATATGGGAAGAAGCCCCAAATTAATTACTTTCGGGTGTTTGGATGTCAAGCCTATGTACTTATCCCAAAAGCGTTAAGGAAAAAGGGAAGTCCAAGGGCTAGAAAACTCATCTTTTGTGGGTACGAACCACACGCCAAATCTTGGAGATTCGTGAACCCAAATGGGGATACTACAAGAGTGGTCCTCAGCAGGAGCGCTGAATTTTGTGAGGAGTCCGGATAGACTCACTTACATGCTAACCCTGACATTTTGAGAGATGATTTAGGCATTTATGCTGAGAATGAAAGTCCAGAGAGTAGTGAGCCAGAAGGGGATGGTGCACATGGTTCAGATGCAGATTCTGACCAGGCACAAGGTTCTTCTCCTAAGGTAGAAAAGCCAAAATTTAGGAGTGTTCCAACATCGCCAGTCAGTAGGCCTAGCAGACAGCAAAAGCGAAGCAGGTCACCTGCAACACCAAGCCCAAGGGAGGTATCTAAACGGAGGTCTTTATCCCTAGAGGCACATCCAGATATAAAGTCTGAGACAGATTCTGACAGCCAACGGTCAGAGGGGGCACAAGAGGAACAATTGCGCAGGTCAAACCGTGCCACAAAGGGCAAGCCACCAGAGTGGTTTAAGGTGACAAGTGTATACGTAAATATGGCACAGTGTGAGCCAGATAGCTATATGGAAGTACAAAAGCTTCCAAGCTCAGAAGCCGTAAAGTGGCAGGAAGCAATGGAAAAAGAGATGGCTTCAATGAAGTCTCTCGGTGTGTTTACAAGTACAGAGCTTCCGAAAGGGCAACAAGCTGTAGGTTGTCGATGGGTATATCGTTTAAAGCCCACAACTACTGAAGAGTTGCAATATAAAGCCCGACTAGTTGCAAAAGGGTTTTCGCAGCGCAAAAGTGTTCACTATTCTCAAATCTATGCCCCTACTTCAAGATCGGAGTCACTAAGAATGCTTTTAGCCTCTTCAGCTAAGAAGGGAAATAAGCTGTTTCATTTTGATGTCAATGTGGCTTATTTAAATGCAGACTTACAGGAGGAAGTCTATATGACACCACCACCGGGTTTTGAAGGAGACAAGCCAAACCAGGTCTGGCGCCTACACAAATCCATTTATGGGTTGAAACAGTCTGCCCGTAATTGGAATTCCTGCTTAAACGATGCTCTAGAGAGCATGGGGTTCAGAAAGAGCGCAGCAGATGCGTGTCTTTATCTAAAAGGCTCGGGATGTGAACAAGAAGCAGTCTTGATATTTGTTGACGATTTATTATACAGTGGAAAGGATGATAAACTTGCACAACAATTTGCCACAAAGCTTGGAGAAAGGTTTCAGATAAAATCACTAGGCAATGTATCTGTTTATCTAGGAATTAAAATTCAGCAAGATGAAAATGGGAACTATTGGCTCAGCCAAGAAGCTAAGATCCAGCAGTTGCTAAAGGTAAAGGTAAAGGTACCCCTGCCCGTACGGGCCAGTCTTGACAGACTCTGGGGTTGTGCGCCCATCTCACTTAAGAGGCCAGGGGCCAGCGCTGTCCGGAGACACTTCCGGGTCACGTGGCCAGCGTGACAAAGCTGCATCTGGCGAGCCAGAGCCACACACGGAAACGCCGTTTACCTTCCCGCTGGTAAGCGGTCCCTATTTATCTACTTGCACCCGGAGGTGCTTTCGCACTGCTAGGTTGGCAGGCGCTGGGACCGAGCAGCGGGAGCGCACCCCGCCACAGGGATTCGAACCGCCGACCTTTCGATTGGCAAGTCCTAGGCGCTGAGGCTTTAACCCACAGCGCCACCTGCGTCCCTCCAGCAGTTGCTAGAAAGGTTTAAAATGGACAACTGTGCTGGTGTTAAAACCCCAATGGAGTTAAGTTACATAAAGGATGCTCAAGCCGAGCAACAGGCAGAGTTCTCTAATCCCGGGGTTTACCAGTCAGCGATAGGCAGTCTACTCCACATTGCACAGTGGACTCGGCCCGATATAACATATGCTGTCAACATGCTGTGTAGACAAGCTGAAAAACCATCAATGCATGCTTGGCAAGGAGTAAAAAGAGTTTTAAGGTATCTCCAAACTACCAAAAGGTTTCGCTTAAAACTATCAGCAGAGGGCAGCACACAACTTGAATGTTGGGCCGACAGCAGTTGGGCAGATGCTGGACCAGATAGAAAATCAGTGTCAGGAATGGCAATAAAATTTGGAAATGCACTAATTGGTTGGAGATCAAGAAAGCAGTCACTTATAGCTTTAAGTTCAACTGAATCTGAGTTTAATGCATTATCAGATGTATGTAGAGAACTGGAATTTTATAAGCAACTGGTACAAGAATTGTTTGGAGAATGTTCCCTACCTATCAGAGTGTGGGAAGACAATCAACCTTGTATTAAACTAGCTAAATCAGGTCAATTCAAGGCACACACAAAACACTTGGCTATCCGTTATCAAAATGTATGCCAAAGTGTAAAACAAGGTTTAATTGAACTAAAGTATTGTCCAAGCCAAGAAAATCTCGCAGACGGTTTTACGAAAGCTTTGAGTCCGCAATCTCATAAATGTTTCTGTTCAGGTTTAAATTTGAATTAAGGTTGGTACAGCTCAGTGTTACGAGCGAGAGGGGGTGTTGCTATCAAAGGGTTAAAAGGTAGCAGAAACGCTCTAATCACTGAGCAGCTGGAAGTCATTAGGCTTCCAGGAACATGAGTTTGTATAAATAGTCTCCCGTGTGTTTGCTTGCCCCTTCTCCCCTTTTGGGCGTGTTTGCTGATATGTGTGGTTCGTTGCCGGGTTTTTTATTTTTGTAAATAAACCTTCCTTTGAGTTCCAAAACCGCTTGCTCCAAGACTCCTCTTTGAAAAGAAATACTGCCTCTCCTGCCCTTCTTAAACTGTTGCGCGAAATGCTCTGCTGTAATGGAACTTGAGACGATGGAAGCGCACCGGACATTTACTTTGCATTAAACTAATTAAAGTTTAATGGGACACTCCCCCCCCCATTCCTCTGCATCCAACCAGTCTGTGGCAGCCAGCATAGCACAGCAGGCTTGGCTGAGTCCTTACCACGTGTTACAGTCCTTGCTGATGGTGTCATTGGGCTGGTACAGCCGGCCATTGTGGTGGCAAGGGCACTCCTCTGGGGAGACACAGCGCTCGTTCTGAAAGAAGGAATCAGCAGGGAAACGTGAGCGGGTCCTCCTCATCCACGTGGGGTCAAAGGAACCGTAGGGTTCAGCAGGGCCGTCTTAAGCATATCTGGCATCGTGGTTCAAAACTCCCGCCGGCGGCCCCCACCCCATTTCCCAGAGTTGTCTGCCTTTTTTTAGGGAGGATGGCGCCACTGGAGGCGGGCAGCGGCTGGAGGTTGGCTCCTCTGGCGGGGAAGAGGCGGAGGCTGGATGAAAAGCGTCCGGGCTCAGCTGGCCACTTTGTGCCGTGGTGGCCATGGCAGACGGAGGCTCCGGGCACAGCGCTGCTTCAGCACGGCATGGCGAGGGTGGCGAGCTGATGCCGGGAGGCGCCACGTCCAGCCTCCGCCTCTTCCCTGGCGCCCTCCAGAACTTGGCGCCACTAGCCTCTATGGGTAAGGCTGTTAGAATATTCCGTTTCACCTTAAGGGAAAGGCATGAGACTGCTGTGTGTCACATGCCTGTTTACACTCCAGCACAGCTTGCTGGGAAGTTCCGTTGGTGTATAGCTTTCACTTTTAGCTGCTTGCTTTTGGACACGAAAGGGATCAGACATGTTTTCCTTTTGTCCTGATGTATGCTGAATAAACTGCTTGTAAATATGCTCAACACAGCCCTTCCCTGCCACTGAGTGTGCGTGCCCAGCTTCTGAAGGCTTTCTGAAGCTCGGGTCGCAGTTTTATGGTGATCCAAGGACTGCAGATCGCCCGGCCCACCGGCCGGTGGGCTGGGGCCTGCTGGGGGCCTGCCAATTGCCCCCGATTCCTTGGCTGCATCCCAACAAAGACGCCCCTGGGGGTCAGGCGGCTGTAAGCAACTCCCTCGGCTGGTTGCCCAGGAACGTACAAAGCCCAGGAAAAGTTTCTTACCACCCACTTTTTAGTCAATATTTACAGAGAGAAGCTTTGGAACACAGCCTCTTGGATAATGGCGTTGTCCCAAGTGAATCTCCACCCTCTTCTCTCCCACTTCCTCATCCATCATCATCATCACCTCCTCTACCGGTGCCGCTACGTGCCCTCTGTCTTTGAGCTCTTTGCTCTCCTACTTTTAAGCCTCTCCGGGTTCTGGGAGATGGAGGGTCTGGGATGCCTCCTCCTCCTCTCCCACGATTTCCCAACTTTTCCCCTCATCTGCCTCTGAGCTGTGACCTCCCTCAAACCCCTGTTGTAATTCTGAACCGTCTTCCTCTTCTCTGGAAGGGTCAACCTGGGGAGGCAGACTCCACCATTCCTCCCCTGCCCAGACCCTGACAATAGGATTGTTGGGGTTTTTTTATAATAATCTTTATTAGTTTAAATTACACACATATACACAAAAATTTACAAAGAATTTACACTCTCATATTGCCGAAAGAAAAGAGAAATAGAAAGAAAGAAGAAGAAAAGGGAAAGGGAAAGAAGAAAGAAAAAAGAGAGAAAGGAATAAAAAACAAATTTACATACGTAATCTTCCTATTAACATCTTAATAAACACTTAAATAAAAAGACTTCTGACAAAACGAGTCTTCAAATTGTTCTCATTGCACTGTTTATACTATCTTGCTTTTTGTTGTAAAAAGACAATAGGATTGTAATGTTGGAAATGACCCCCTAGGTTAGGGGTCAGCAAACTTTTTCAGCAGGGGGCCAGTCCACTGTCCCTCAAACCTTGGGGGGCAGACTGTATTTTTTTTTGGTGGGGGGAATGAATGAATTCTATGCCCCACAAATAACCCAGAGATGCATTTTAAATAAAAGGACACATTCTACTCATGTAAAAACATGGTGATTCCCGGACTGTACGTGGGCCGGATTGAGAAGGTGATTGGGCCGGATCTGGTCCCCCGGCCTCACTTTGCCTCCCCATGCCCTAGGTGAACCCCCTGCCATGGAGGAATCTCAGCTGAGGAATCCCTGGCAGATGGATATCCAACTTTAAGCACCTCAAATGAACAATATAATTGTAAAACTGGGAGGGACCCATCCAAACCCCGGCAATGCAGGAATCATAGCTGACAGGGGGCCACCCAACCTCTCCTTAGAAGCCCCCAGTGAAGGAGAGTCTGCCTGCTTCCGTCTGGGGGGGCAGGGAAGCGAAGAGAGGCAATGGGGATTTTGAGAGCTGGGCAATGCCAGGGAAGAACTCACCAAGTAGACGGTGCCAGGGGGGCAAACACAGCCATCGGAGAAGCCGGCGCAGCTGAGGTTCCCCTCGGGACTGTCGCAGCTCCGCAGGCAGGAGCCAAAGGCGTAGACCAGCTCCCCCGGGCACAGGACGGCTTGGGGGCAGCTCTGCTCTGTGCAGTTCCATGCCCCATTCACACAGACGCTGAAACACAGGTCAGGGGCAAGGAGATGTGAGTGAAGGGGTGCAGAGAGAGGTGGGAAGTCCATTCTGCAAACAATGCCAGCTTCCAAGTGTCTTTTTGGAAAAAGGGGCACGCGTCCCTCTGCCGCCCCACTCAGCAGCTACTCTCTTACCAGAGCAGAGCCAGCTTCCTCGAATAATAATAATAAATAATAATAATAATAATTTATTATGTATTATTTATACCCCGCCCATCTGGCTGAGTTTCCCCAGCCACTCTGGGCGGCTCCCAATCAAGTGTTAAAAACAATACAGCATTAAATATTAAAAGCTTCCCTAAACAGGGCTGCCTTCAGATGTCTCTTAAAGATAAGATAGCTGCTTATTTCCTTCACATCTGAAAGGAGGGTGTTCCACAGGGCGGGTGCCACCACCGAGAAGGCCCTCTGCCTGGTTCTCTGTAACCTCACTTCTCGCAATGAGGGAACCGCCAGAAAGCCCTTGGCACTGGACCTCAGCGTTTATTATTCTTATTCTTATTCTTATTATTAGACCCACAAAGGGAAGGAGGGAAGTGCAAGAGATTCCTTGGATTCTTGTTTTTATGTTGTATGTTGGATATGTGACTGTAAATTTTTAATTTGAAAAACTATATCTATCTATCAATCTGTCTATCTATATCTATCTATAGGAAGCTGGACACACAGAGACCTGCTTGCTCTGTACTGAATCCAAAGCCATGACTAATGCAGAGGCAATATTTTTGGGGGTGCTATGCTGTGAGGCCCCCCCTTCTTAATGCTCAGGTTGTACATATGTGTAAATAGAACCCCATATCCAAAAAACACCACACCTCTCCTTAGACTCACGTTGCAAACGCCCCACAGGTTATTGCGCGTCAGCCGAGATTACGTGGCCGAGACATTCAATGAAACCAACCTATCCCGTAGGGCAGCCACAGACAGGTCACAGGGTGATTTCATCAAACATCTCCTTCCACTCCACGAGAGCCAGAGGACGGTGCCATTGTCAGTGTCCCTGCAGAGATCCCAGATCCAATATGCACACCCCCCCCGAACACCTCGTCTCCCAGTTGCCTCTGCAACACGTACCAGGTGTTGCAACCCTTCTGGATCCTGCTGCCAGGGGGGTGCGCCTCTTCCCCATGCACACAGGGGCACATGGCAGGCTGGACGCACTGCCCGCCATCGTCCAGCACCGTCCCCTCTGGGCAGTTGCAGCCGGCCACGCAGACGTGGTCCAGATCCTGGCAGGGGCCCAAGCGCAGGTCAGCACAGGTCGTTCTGCAGGGGGGTGCACATTCCCGATAGACTTGCCCCCCAGAACATGGTGTCGCTGTGGGGAAAGGGGAAAGGTGAAAGGTCAGGATCCTGCAAGCAAGAAGCCCTCGGGGTGACACTGGGTCTTCAAGGAAGCCGTCGGGGTCTTCAGCACAATTTAACGCTGAACAGCAACGAAAGATTATTTTGTGTGTATGTAGCCAAATCGTTTTTATTAGTTTTACAAATTTTACAAAATCAGCTACAAATTAAGTCAAATTCAATACAATTTCTGCAAAATCTGGCTTCCTGGACTCCATTCCTGATGTGACCAAAGTTTTCTCTTGTTGCTTCTTTATTCTCCTTGCTCATTTCTAGCTCACTTTCCATTCCTTTCAATTATATTACAAGATTTTTTTTGTTGCTTTTAAACTTATTTATCCTTAATCACCAGCTATCTGCTTGCCAGTTCCTGCATGTGAGCAACGAAACTAAATACCTTTTTCATACGTGGTGGTCTTGTAGTAAGGTTAAAGCTTACTGGGAAACGATATATAATGAATTGAAAAAGATGTTTAAAATAACCTTTGTAAAAAAAAAAACCAGAAGCTTTTCTTTTGGGAATTATAGGGACAGAACTACCTAAACTATATAGAAACGTATTCACGTATGCAACTACAGCGGCAAGAATGTTGTTCGCCCAAAAGTGGAAAGAAGCAGAAGTCTCAGCAAAGGAAGAATGGATACAAAAACCTATGGAATACAGTGGTACCTTGGTTCCTGAACGGCTTAGTTGACGAACAAATAGGCTCCTGAACGCTGCAAATCCGAAAGTAAGTGTTCCGGTCTGCAAAAGTTTTTCAGAAGCCGAACATCCTTTCGGCTGTTGGTATTGTTTCTGGAGCCAATCAGCAGCCACGCCTTGGTTTGCAAACGTTTTGGAAGTCAAACGGACTTCCAGAACGGATTGAGTTCTAGAATCAAGGTACCATTGTATGCAGAAATGGCGAAATTTACCAGAAGAATAAGAAATCAAGATAACAAACTTTTTCATAAAAGAATGGAAACGGTTTGTTGAATATTTACAGATAAATTGCAAGCAGATAAAAACATTGGCAGGATTATTGTAAGAACCTGCAGTTCCATAAGAGTTTATATTTAAAGTAGATAATTAAATGAGCAAATAAAATGAATTTGAATATGCAGACTATATTAAAAAAAATAAATGTAAGGTATTGCAGAAAGAGGGGGAACCAAGTCAAACTTTGAAATGTTAAAATGATTGTGAAATTATTGAAATGTATAAATTTGAAAAAGTATAAATAAAAACTTAAAAAATAAATAAACGCTCTAGGCTCCAGCCGAATGTAAATAAGGGATCAATGTGCTCGGAGGCACCCACCTCCAGCCCCACCTGCTGCCCCCTTGCCTCTTAAAGGTAAAGGTAAAGGGACCCCTGGCCATTAGGTCCAGTCATGGCCGATTCTGGGGTTGCAGTGCTCATCTTGCTTTATTGGCTGAGGGAGCCAGCATGCAGCTTCTGGGTCATGTGGCCACCATGATTAAGCCGCTTCTGGCGAAACCAGAGCAGCACATGGAAACGCCGTTTACCTTCCCGCCACTTTGAGGTGCTTTCAAAGTGCTAGGTTGTCAGGAGCTGGGACTGAGCAACGGGAGCTCACCCCGTCCTGGGGATTCGAACTGCCGACCTTCTGATCGGCAAGTCCTAGGCTCTGTGGTTTAGACCACAGCGCCACCCGTGTCCTTCTTAGTGCCCCCCTAAATAATCCCACCACCACCCAGGGATGGGTACCACCCACTTTGGGAACCGCTTTATGAGGTTCTCTTGGCCTGCCCCTATTCTCCATCCTACCCTTGCGGGCACTGCTATCTTGGCACTTGCCCCAACAACACGACAAGCACACCCACACCCTGCCCTCCGCCCCAGGAAACTCACGGCAGAAGCTCTGGTTCCTCCAGGCGACAGGGGCTCCCTCCTGGGCGCACTGCCTGGCGTAGGCAGCCACAGCGCCACACAGGCAGTCTTTGCCAGCGGAACAGCCACACACATCGTAGAGGCAGAGCTGGTAGAATGGGTCCCACTCCACCACGTCGTGACAGGCCTGGAGGGGAGAGATGGGGACGCTGGCATGAGCCAGCGGCCTGGTTTTTCCAGGACGCAGAGATGGCTTGAGGCAGGCCCAGACGATCATTAACACTTGCTCAGGTGCCAAAGATATTAATGTGAAAATGCAGCAAAGAGCAATAGATGGTGCCAGGAGCAGGTCAGTCATAACTTACGCGGCGTCAGTGAAGTTAACTCTTTATTCAAGGAAACAAGGTCTACTTAGGCGGTCAGACCTAGTGAGGCCAGCAACTGTTGCCCCAATTAGGCAATTGCAAGGACTGAATAAAAAGTAGTAATAATAATAATAATAATAATAATAATAATAATAAACCTGAAGGAGTGTCTCCACCCCCATTGTTTAGTCCGGACACTGAGGTCCAGCTGTGAGGGCCTTCTGGTGGTTCCCTCCCTGCAAGAAGCCAGGTTACAGGGAACCAGGCAGAGGGCCTTCTCGGTGGTGGCACCTGCCCTGTGGAATTCCCTCCCATCAGATGTCAACGAGAACAACAAATACCAGACTTTTAGACGACATCTGAAGACAGCCCTGTTTAGGGAAGCTTTTAATGTTTGAGGCATTACTGTATTTTAATATTCTGTTGGAAGCTGCCCAGAGTGGCTGGGGAAACCCAGCCAGATGGGTGGGGTATAAATAAGAAATCATTATTTATTTTTGTCGTTGTTGTTGTTGTTATCATTATTATTAGCGGGTGCCAGGAGCAGGTCAGTCATAACTTACGCGGCGTCAGTGTAGTTAACTCTTTATTCAAGGAAACAAGGTCTACTTAGGAGGCCAGACCTAATAATAATAATAATAATAATAATTTGCACCCTACCCATCTGAATGGGTTGCCACCCCCTTGCCTGTTAGGGCCTCCCTCGGTAATCTCACCACCCCACAGAAGCCAGCAACAACTACTTTGGGAATCACAAAATAAGAGGATGAAGATGGATGGCAGATTTTTGAGATCGGGATGAGATCTCCACCAAGGACCTGGGGCCCAAGTCTTGCCCAGATAAATCTCCTGCTTCTGCCGCGGTTTCAGGGCTACATCTCCTCCCCGCTAGCGGGCCGCAGGCCCTCCCCTCTTACCTGGAAGGGGGGGCTGTGGAGGATCTTGCAAGCTGCCTCTGCAAACTCCCTCCGCTGGGCGTACATGCTGCAGGGGTCAAAAGGGAATGCGCCGAAGGAGGGGCAGTCGTGCGAGATGCGGAACCTGCTGGCGAAAGCGGCGGCGCTGGACTCCACGTCTCCCTCCGGCGTGGTAAACTCATCCTGCTGCTTCCAGTTGTAGGTGCCGCAAAGGCCTCGGACCTGGAAGGTGGAAGGAGGGACGTACAGTGGTACCTCATGTTACATCCGCTTCATGTTACGTTCTTTCAGGTTACGACCCGGAAGTACTAGAAAGGGTTACTTCCAGGTTTTGCCGCTTGCGCATGCGCAGAAGCACAAAATGACGTCACACGCATGCGCAGAAGCGGTGAATTGCAACCTGCATGTGTGCAGACGCGCCACTGCAGGTTGCATTCTTTTCATGTTGTGAATGGGCCTCCAGAACGGATCCCGTTTGCAACCAGAGGAACCACTGTACTGCTGAGCCAGGGCCTTTCCCCATCTCTGGCTGGTTTGGCAGTGACAGTCTCTTTTGGACAGAGATGACTTGGCCACAGCCCTCCACGCTCCGGGTAACTTCCAGATTGGATTGCTGCAATGCGCCCTACATGGGGCTGTCCTTGAAGACGACTCGGAAACTCCACCAAAGGCAGCAGCCAAATTAATGGTGGCGGTGGGAAGAGTGTGTGTGTGTTTCCATTCAGATCTCATAAACCATTTCAAAACTGCTTGGACTGGTTACCTGTTTGTTTCTGGGCCCAATTCAAAGTGCACATGCTGGCTGTAAAGCCCCATATGACTCAGTCCCCAAATACCTGAAAGACCATCTCCTGCCGGACAGACCCTGTTGGGTGCTGAGATTGGAGGAAGGGCCCCTCTTGCCCTCAGAAGCTCAGGGGTGGGGGTGGCCCAAGGGGACAGGGCCTTCTCCGTGTTGGCTCCTAAGTTGTGGAATTCCCTCCCCTGGAAACTTCATTGTGCAGCTTCTGGAGGATGCTGAAGAAGCACCTCTTGTTCCTGGCTTCTGACACTTGAGGAGGCTGTTTTTTAGGACACACCTTGATTTTATGATTGTTTTAAATTGCTTTTTAATAATACCTTTAACCTTGTAAGCTGCCCTGGGACCTTAGGGTGAAGGACAGGTAATCAATCAATCAATCAATGTCCCTGAGGATTTGGAAACTCAAGGGCACACCAGCTGCTTCACACACCCTATGGGTCTGGCTCTAAATCTAAACAGTGTCCCACTGCACATCTCAGAGCCGGAGGTGTTCCTGCAAAGAAAATTATTATTATCATCCCAGGCTCACCTTGTTGGCAAAGCTAGGCTGGAGGGTGATGTAGACTGCTGGGAACTCCAGGCCCCACAGCAAGTGAGCCCCAAAGGCCTGGAGAAGCAGGAAGGAGGAGGAGGCGAGGCGCACCGTCAGGTCGGCACTGGCAAAAGGGAGGGAGACTTCTTGGCCGTTCACTGACAGCTCCCCTGGGAAGCAAAGGAGAAAGGTGAAAGGGAGGGATGAAAGGGGGGTTAGACTAGATGGACAGTAGCTTGGGAGGCCCAGAGCATCTGCAACCTTGCAAAGTTTGTGAGAAAGAAGATGCTTTGCACAGAGAAGCGCCAGATTCAATCTCTGGCATCATCTCCAGTTGCAAAGGGGATCTCAAGTCTGAAGTACTGGCTGGGGAAGGCCTCTCTCTGTCCAGGCTTCCTGGAGAGCTGTTGCCAGCCTGAGCTGGATTGACCAATGATATGTCTCAGGAGGAGGCAGCTTTGCAGGCTCTTACGATGATTTATCACACCACAGGCATCTTCCAAACCACCTTCAGTTTGCCGAAGGAAGCCATTGCCATCCTCAGACTCTGAACTCTTGCACCCTGGGAATGTGGTAGCACGTTTGTGCCAGGATGGGGGGCTGCAAGGAACCTGTCTGGCTTCACACGAGCAACACGTGTGCTATTCCATGCGGACGTGCCTCACATGTGCTCAAACCCCCCAGCCTGGGCAGAGTGAATGCATTTGAGTGGATAGAGTGGGAACCCTTTAGTCCTCCAGATGTTGTGGGACTCCAACTCCCATCAGCCCTAGCCAGCAACAATCTGGAGCAAAATCTGAAGAGCCTCAGGTTAGCCTCCTGCCCGCCCATCCCCTGTGGCATTGATGTCCATTCATGAAAGATTCTCCATACCTGTCACCTCCCTCTAGAATCATAGAATCATAGAGTTGGAAGAGACCACAAGGGCCATCGAGTCCAACCCCCTGCCAAGCAGGAAACACCATCAGAGCACTCCTGACATATGGTTGTCAAGCCTCTGCTTAAAGACCTCCAAAGAAGGAGACTCCACCACACTCCTTGGCAGCAAATTCCACTGCCGAACAGCTCTTACTGTCAGGAAGTTCTTCCTAATGTTTAGGTGGAATCTTTTTTCTTGTAGTTTGGAACCATTGCTCCGTGTCCGCTTCTCTGGAGCAGCAGAAAACCTTTCTCCCTCCTCTATGTGACATCCTTTTATATATTTGAACATGGTTATCACATCACCCCTTAACCTCCTCTTCTCCAGGCTAAACATGCCCAGCTCCCTTAGCTGTTCCTCACAAGGCATCGTTTCCAGGCCTTTGACCATTTTGGTTGCCCTCCTCTGGACACGTTCGAGTTTGTCAGTGTCCTTCTTGAACTGTGGTGCCCAGAACTGGACACAGTACTCCAGGTGAGGTCTGACCAGAGCAGAATACAGTGGCACTATTACTTCCCTTGATCTAGATGCTATACTCCTGTTGATGCAGCCCAGAATTGCACTGGCTTTTTTAGCTGCCGCGTGACACTGTTGGCTCATGTCAAGTTTGTGGTCAACCAAGACTCCTAGATCCTTTTCACATGTACTGCTCTCAGGTGTCACCCATCTTGTATTTGTGCCTCTCATTTTTTTGCCCAAGTGCAATACTTTACATTTCTCCCTGTTAAAATTCATCTTGTTTCTTTTGGCCCAGTTCTCTAATCTGTCAAGGTCGTTTTGAAGTGTGATCCTGTCCTCTGGGGTGTTAGCCACCCCTCCCAGTTTGGTGTCATCTGCAAATTTGATCAGGATGCCCTTGAGTCCATCATCCAAGTCATTGATAAAGATGTTGAATAAGACCGGGCCCAAGACAGAACCCTGTGGCACCCCACTAGTCACTCTTCTCCAGGATGAAGAGGAACCATTGATGAGCACCCTTTGGGTTCGGTCAGTCAGCCAGTTACAAATCCACTGAGTGGTAGCATAGTCAAGACCGCATTTTACCAGCTTCTTTACAAGACTATCATGGGGCACCTTGTCAAATGCCTTGCTGAAATCAAGGTAGGCTACATCCACTGCGTTCCCTTCATCTACCAGGCTTGTAATTCTGTCAAAAAACAAGATCAGGTTCGTCTGACATGACTTATTTTTCAGAAATCCATGCTGACTATTGGTGATCACAGCATTCCTTTCTAGGTGCTCACAGACTGTTTGCTTAATGATCTGCTCCAATCAATCAATCAATCAATCAAAAAGAGAGATCTGCTCTCTTTCACCTGTGAAGGACAGGCGGGCAGAGACCTTCTGCACAGTGACGGTCACAGAGTGGAGGCAGCTGCTGGTCCCTCGACTCCCACATGCCACATTCTCCGAGGAAACGTGGAGCTTCCCATCCACATAATCCTGCAAAGTGGAGGAGAGCAGCCCCAAGATGAGTGAGATGACCGCAGCGAGATTGTTACACACACCAAGATGGGAAAATACAACCCTACCTACTATGAAGGAACGATTCCTAAAATTATTGGACTTGGCTGAGATGGCAAAGTTGACGTGTTTAATGAGAGAAAAATAACTATTGGATTTATTAAGGATTGGAAACTTCTCGTGGAGTTTTGACGTGAAAGAGAAAATAAACTTGTAGACCGGAAGGCTCAGAAATCAGGAAGATCAACATTTTAATAAGGAATGGGGAAAGTTTATAGTTTACCTTCAAGACCATTGTAAACAGTTAAAATCGTTAGCAGGATTGTAATAACGCTTGTAACATAACAAGAACTATGGATATAATAGATATTTAAAAAAATGGATTAAGATGCAGCAGGAAAGGATTATGAATGGACTCCATGGAGGGTTAGTGGGAAGGCCAAAGATTCAGAGAAATTTTTTTTCTTTCTTTATTGATTATGATTTGCGATGTAAATTTCAATTTGTAAAATCAAGTAACTTTTTTCATATAAAAACAGGAAAATGAACTTGTAATACCTGGTTTTTGTATAATTTTCTTGAAATTAACAAACAAATAATGAGGTTTGCCACCCAGCCGGAACCACACTATCCCCCCACCTCCTGCCTGCTCACCTGGACCCCTTACCTGCACTAGGATATACTGGCACGTGCCGTGGAAGGAGAAGCGCTTGCGGTCAAATGTCAGGTAGTGGGGGTCACCGGTTATGGCACATTCCCCAGAGCACTGGTCCCGGGAGCAAAGCCAGTGGCCCCCTTGGCACGTGCTGTGGGGAGAAGGGAATGGGAGTCACGTCAGGGTGCTAGAGCAATAGCCAAAGATACTGCTGTGAGTTTGAGGGGGGGTCAGTCTGGATGATGCCCTGGGTGTCCCTTCCACTTCTCGGGGTCCTGGGCCCAAGGAGGATTGGAATCTAACAGAGGAGCCTGCTTAACCTGTCAGGCAAGTTTATTGTAAGATAAGGACCTCAGCTGGACAGTTAAGTACCATCCTTAGCATCCCCCCAAAAATGGCTTGCAGCACGAACTGCGACTAAGCGATGGCGGTCACTTGGCTTTCCTTTCCTCCATCCCTCTCACCTAGGTAGGTAGGAGAAAAGCAGCCAGAGAGGGGTTGGAGAGCTGAGCTGGTGATGCAGAGATCTGCTTGTTCTGCGCTGGATCCGAAGCTGTGACTAACAGAGAAGCAAGATCTCGGGGGGGGGGGCTGATGCCGTGAGCCCCTCCATCCTAGGCTCAGGTTGCATTTATATGTCAATACAACCATATACCCTAAAGACACTGCAGTCTCCGCTGACCTTCTTTCCAAGGAAACTGAACCGTTGCCTGAAACCTCTGGAGCAGGCTTCCTCAACCTCGGCCCTCCAGATGTTGTTGGCCTACAACTCCCATGATCCCTAGCTAGCAGGACAAATGGTCGGGGATGATGGGAATTGTAGTCTCAAAACATCTGGAGGGCCGAGGTTGAGGAAGCCTGACCTGGAGTCTCTCACTGCTCAGAGATGGCATGCGTCAATACCGTGGTACCTTGGTTCCCAAACACCAAATACTCAGAAGTAAGTGTTCTGGTTTTTGAACTTTTTTTGGAAGCCAAACGTCCGATGCAGCTGTCGGCGCCTGCACCAATCAGAAGCTGCATCTTGGTTTTCGAACATTTCAGAAGTCAAACGGACTTCCGGAATGGATTAAGTTTGGCGCTTTTGTTTTGCTCTTTATTTTGCGTTTTTGTTTCTGAGGCTTTTTTGGTTAATTCTGTGTGACTGCAGAAATGGATAAAACAATGACTATCATCAGTGCAGGTAAGAATTTTTAAAAAAAATTTTTTTTATCATCTACAGTCCTGTCTTATTTATTTTATAGTACAGTACATTGATGATTGCTTTCCTTTTATAGATCAATGGTCTCGTTAGATAGTAAAATACATGTTAAATTGCTGTTTTAGGGGTTGCTTTTAAAAGTCTGCAACAGACTTTTGCATTCATTTCTATGGGAAAGCGCACCTTGGTTTTGGAACGCTTTGGTTTTGGAACAGACTTCCAGAACGGATTAAGTTTGAGAACCAAGGTACCACTGTATATGTGTAAACTAAAGCATGCATCCTAAAACAACAACAACAACAACAACAATTTATTTTTTTTAACCTGCCCATCTGGCTGGGTACCCCCAGACACTCTGGGCGGCTTCCATCAGAATATTAAAAACAAAATAAAACTTCCCTAAACAGCACTGCCTTCAGATGTCTCTGCTGACCTTCTTTCCAAGGAAACTGAACCCTGAGGAAGTGCCGTAACCCCTAACTCCTCTCCCTTCCAATTTACAGTTCAGTGATTCCAGGAACTCCAAGAATGCCAGCTACCCCTGGGCTAAAGATACTGCTGTACTTGGCAAGACTAATTGGACCGTGTTCCCCCTCTGGCTATCCTGAGAAATAACCTTTTGTGGGTTCAGAAGGGCAGAGCCTCACCAACGGTTGCATCGCTGCTGGAGGACATCTCCCGGGGCGAACTTCTGGCGCCGGTGGAAGCAGGGGCACTGGCTCTCCGGGACGCAGGCCCCCCCTTCCAGGTAGAGGCCGGCCGGGCACTCGCAGCCACTCACGCACTCATCCCGGCAGTGCCCTTCCTCGGCTGCACCCACCGCAGCACAGCTGGCGGGGCACGAGGAGACACAGTCAGAGTATTGCTTTCCTTGCCCGCATGACTTTTCTGTCCAGAGGGAAGAAGAGGGGCAGTTTCAAAGGGGAGGTTCCCAGATGCCTAGGGAAAACTGTGGGGGACACAGCAGTCTTCAAGGGGGTGAGAGAAGCTCCTGCCCCCCTCTTTCCCTCGGCAAACTGGCCTCCTCTTATCACAGCCATCAACATCACCATCGCCCCATTATACAGATATTTGGGGTGACCACACTCAGAATGCTATAGAATACATGTAGACAGGGCTGGATTGAGGTTTGATGCGGCCCTCAGCTACTGAAGGTAATGGGGCCCTTTCTATGTCCAGCTGTCCTTTGTCAACAACAAATTGTTGCTGATTTTTGTGTTGAATAATAATAATAATAGTAATAATAATGATTTATTATTTATACCCCACCCATCTGCGTTTCCCCAGCCGCTCTGGGTGGCTTCCAACACAATATTAAAATTAAGTAATGCATCAAACATTAAAAGCTTCCCTAAACATATACGGTATATAAAAGGTAATATATAAAAGGTAAAGGGACTCCTGACCATTAGGTCCAATTGTGGCTGCCTCTGGGGTTGCACGCTCATCTCGCTTCACTGGCTGCGGGAGCCAGCGTTTGTCCGCAGACAGTTTTTCCGGGTCATGTGGCCAGCATGACTAAGCCACTTCTGGCGAACCAGAGCAGCGCATGGAAATGGCGTTTACCTTCCTGCTGGAGTGGTACCTATTTATCTACTTGCACTTTGATGTGCTTTTGAACTGCTAGGTTGGCAGGAGCTGGGACCGAGCAACGGGAGCTCACCCCGTCGCAGGGATTCAAACTGCCGACCTTCTGATCAGCAAGTCCTAGGCTCTGTGGTTTAACCCACAGCGCCACCCGCGTCCCTAATGAATATATGTTCTATGGTAATTTATGGACCTAATAGGTATCTCAAGCCATTTGCACATATTGCCTTGCAACCAGTCCATGCAGAATGTAGGCACCCTATATATAGATAGGAGCAAACCAGTGATATTTTAGGGAGGAGGCGAGCAGGCGGGGCCCAGGACTTACATCATAGGAGCCTGCACCACACAAAACACTGTTGCTGTATGTAGCTTTTATTTTACTTGCTTTTTATCTTATATTTTGGAAATGTACATCCATTTCTTTTTCCTTTAATTTTTTTTGAGGCCCCCCAGAGAGTGGGGCCCTAAGCTATAGGCTTGTTTAGCTTATAAGTAAATCTGGCACTTGGTTTTGGGGTTAAAGCAGGCATCCCCAAACTCGGCCCTCCACATGTTTTGGGACTACAACTCCCGTCATCCCTAGCTGACAGGACCAGTGGTCAGCGATGATGGGAACTGTAGTCCCAAAACATCACACAAGTAGCCAACAGTTGCAGGAGGAAAGTCAGGCTGGCTAAAGCTCAGAATGAGCTCAGGCTTGCAAGTGAAGATAAAAATAATAATAAAGGTTTCTTTCACTAGATCTGGAGTAAAAGGAAGAACAAGCAGCTGGTAGCTCCTCTGCGTGGGGAACATGGAGAAAAGGAAGAACTGCTCAACACCTTCTTTGCCTGTCTTCACCCAAAAGGAAAGTGATGCCCAACCTGGTGGTAACAGAATAAATGATGTAAGGAGGGAGCTGCAGCCCAGATAGGAAAAGAGGAAGGGAACACCTGGCTACTTTAAACGATGAGCTGCACCCAAGGGTGCTAAAGGAGCTTGTGGGTGTAATCTCAGAGCCTCTGTCTATGATCTTTGTGAATTCTTGGAATTTGTGGAAGCCAAATTGAGTCCAGGTCTGGGGAAATGGCAGGATAGAAGCAAGAGGAGGAAGAGGAAGAGATTGTGGCCAATGTGCTGGAGTCACACAGCCTTGGAGAAACATGCCTTCTGCTTTGAGGGGTCGAAGCCCCCAAAGGCGGGTGCTTCCTGGGTGCCCCGCTCTGCCCCGGCTTACCACAGAATCCTGCCCGCCTCCAGCTGACGAAAACGCTCCTCTGGGCGCACTCGCGGGCGTAGCTGGCAAAGGTCTCGCAGATGGCACCAAGCCCGGTTCCGCTGCAGTGCAGGTACATGCAGGTGTCGTAGAAGCCTCTGGGGTCCACCTGCCGGGGACAGAAGAAGAGTTTGGATTTGATATCCCGCTTTTCACTCCCTTTAAGGAGTCTCAAAGCGGCTCACATTCTCCTTTCCCTTCCTCCCCCACAACAAACACTCTGTGAGGTGAGTGGGGCTGAGAAACTTCAAAGAAGTGTGACTAGCCCAAGGTCACCCAGCAGCTGCGTGTGGAGGAGCGGAGATGCGAACCCAGTTCCCCAGATTACGAGACTACCACTCTTAACCACTACACCACACTGGCTCTCTACACCACAAGAGGCCGGACCTCAGTGAGGGTGTGGCACGAGCAGGCAAGAGGTTGGAAGTTAAAGGGAGGCCAGGGAAGGCGTGTG
Source organism: Podarcis cretensis (assembly GCF_951804945.1). Lineage (NCBI taxonomy): Eukaryota > Metazoa > Chordata > Lepidosauria > Squamata > Lacertidae > Podarcis > Podarcis cretensis. Next base: position 2,017,964 of record NC_137181.1, on the reverse strand, counting down.
GTGTGGCAGATGCCCTCACCTCCGAGTGGCATTGACCGAAAGGGCCAGAAAGAAGCTTCCGGCAAACAGACTCTGCCTCCTGTTGCATCCTTTGGCCTTCCGGCACTTCACAGCTGTGAGGCTCCTCTGCGGCGTCTTCACAGGGGATCTAGGGCAGGGGTATTAGACATTTTCGCTGTGCAGATACTGGTGGCTAGGTAAAACCTCTTTTACAATACAATACGATAATCTTTATTGTCATTGTCCCATACAGAACAATGAAATTGAAAAAAATCTACATCAGACATTCAAAAACCAACACATCTGCTATCCCAACTATCCCAGCCTGGTCAGCCCCTAAAAACTCTGATACCCCATAATTAAATACAATATACTCACACAGAGACTACCTTACACTGCGTTTAAAACTGAAATCGCATTTGGATAGCAAGAACAGGGACCGAGCAACAGGAGCTCACCCCGTCACTGGGATTTGAACCACCGACCTTCTGATTAGCAAGTCCTAGGCTCTGTGGTTTAATCCACAGCGCCACCCGCGTCCCACAGACTCCTTACAATGCGTTTAAAACCAAAATTGCATTTGGATAGAAACTGTTTTTCAGACGGCTGGTCCTAGTCTTTATATAATAATAATAATAATTTATTATTTGTACCCCGCCCATCTGGCTGGGTTTCCCCAGCCACTCTGGGCGGCTTCCAACAAAGATGAAAAGTACATTAAAATGTCACATATTAAAAACTTCCCTGAACAGGGCTGCCTTCAGATGTCTTCTGAATGCCAGGTAGTTGTTTATCGCTTTGACATCTGCTGGAAGGGCGTTCCACAGGGCGGGCGCCACTACCGAGAAGGCCCTCTGCCTGGTTCCCTGTAGCTTTGCTTCTCGCAATGAGGGAACCGCCAGAAGGCCCTCGGCGCTGGACCTCAGCGTCCGGGCAGAATGATGGGGGTGGAGACGCTCCTTCAGGTATACTGGACCGAGGCTGTTTAGGGCTTTAAAGGTCAACACCAGCACTTTGAATTGTGCTCGGAAACGCACTGGGAGCCAATGTAGGTCTTTTAAGACTGGTGTTATATGGTCTTGGCGGCCGCTCCCAGTCACCAGTCTAGCTGCTGCATTCTGGATTAGTTGTAGTTTCCGGGTCACCTTCAAAGGTAGCCCCACGTAGAGCGCATTGCAGTAGTCCAAGCAGGAGATAACCAGAGCACGCACCACACTGGCAAGACAGTCCACAGGCAGGGAGGGTCTCAGCCTGCGTACCAGATGGAGCTGGTACACAGCTGCCCTGGATACAGATTTGACCTGTGCCTCCATGGACAGCTGTGAGTCCAAAATGACTCCCAGGCTGCGCACCTGGTCCTTCAGGGGCACAGTTACCCCATTCAGGACCAGGGAATCCTCCACACCTACCCGCCTCCTGTCCCCCAAAAACAGTACTTCTGTCTTGTCAGGATTCAACCTCAATCTGTTAGCCGCCATCCATCCTCCAACCGCCTCCAGACACTCACACAGGACCTTCACCACCTTCACTGGTTCTGATTTAAAAGAGAGGTAGAGCTGGGTATCATCTGCATACTGATGAACACCCAGCCCAAACCTCCTGATGATCTCTCCCAGCGGCTGCATGTAAATGTTGAAAAGCATGGGGGAGAGGACAGAACCCTGAGGCACCCCACAAGTGAGAGCCCAGGGGTCTGAACACTCATCCCCCACCACCACTTTCTGAACACGGCCCAGGAGGAAGGAGCGGAACCACTGTAGGACAATGCCCCCAGCTCCCAGCCCCTCAAGACGGTCTAGAAGGATGTTATGGTCGATGGTATCAAACGCCGCTGAGAGATCCAGCAGAACTAGGAAACAGCTCTCACCTTTGTCCCTAGCCCGCCGGAGATCATCAACCAGTGCGACCAAGGCAGTTTCAGTCCCATGATGAGGCCTGAATCCCGACTGGAAGGGATCCAAATGGTCCGCTTCTTCCAGGCGTGCCTGGAGTTGTTCAGCAACCACTCGCTCAATCACCTTGCCCAAGAATGGAAGATTTGAGACTGGGCGATAATTGGCCATCGTGGCCGCATCTAAAGATGGTTTTTTAAGAAGCGGTTTAATGACCGCCTCTTTCAGCCAGTCTGGGAAGGCTCCCTCACGGAGGGAAGCATTCACCACCCCACGAAGCCCATCGCCCAGTCCTTCCCGGCTAGCTTTTATAAGCCAGGATGGGCAACGATCCAGGAGACAGGTGGTTGGCTTCACTCGTCCAAGCAGCCTGTCCACATCCTCGGAGGTAACTCTGGACCTTCTTCCAGAAGGCAGAAGCTGAAAGAGATCATTTCCGGGGTGTGCACTATCCTGCACTATCTCTGCAGCTTTCTTATGGCACCTGACAGCATAGATTTGATCCAAGGTGGGAAGAGTGCACCCAATTATTCTCTCCGCAGTCTTTACAACCCTGGACAGCATTGTTTTTTCCCTGGCCGTGCAGCTCCCAAACCACACACAGAGACCATAACTTAATACACTCTCAACAGTATAATGGTCCTTTGAGAGATTGTTTTTCCGGAGGATTCTCAGAAAATATAACCTTGGTTGTGATCTCTTCATCAGGTCTTTGCTGTTTTCTCCCCAGGTTAGGTCATCTCTCAACTCCATTCCCAGAATATATACTGTTTAACAGAGTTTATCTTCTTTCTCTCACGGACGTGGTGAACAATGACGAAGTTATTCTAAAGATGACTCACAAACTCTGTGAAGTCTTGGCCAAGAGATTTAATTCCCAGGCCGGGTACAAGCATTCCAGTAGCAAATATATTTTTGGCCGTTAAAATAAACGGGAATTAGCAGCACACTTTCAAACAGAAGTCTGATCTCCAGCACGTCATAAATTACAGGAACAGTCCTTCAACAGATTTCACAGGCAACACTCTTCGGACAGACGTTTGCAGAAACAAAGCCGAGTGGCCTTCTTCTTCTCAGCACTTCCAGCTGATGCTAATTAAGCTCAGAGGGCCACTCCCATACCTAAAGGGAAAACTCTGGAACCTTCTAGAAACTTTCTACTTGTTTCCGGCAGAATGATTCCCTAATGGGGGAGGAGGGAGAACTCAGAGGAGCCAGGGCAAATGCTCGCTTCACAGTGGCTCAAATGGGAGAGCACCTGCTTGGCATCTAGAAGGTCCAGCTTCAATCCCCAGGTAGGGCTGGGATTAAGCCCCGTCCGAAAGCCTGGAGAGCCATTGCTGCCAGCCAGTGTAGACAATATTGAGCTAGATGGAGAAATGGCCTGACTCAGTGCAAGGCAACTTCCTATGTTCCAACCTCTCTGCAAACCGTAGAAATGAACCAAGACAAGTCCTCAGGGAGGAAGCTAGCCGTTTGGAAGCGACTTTGGTCCGCACTCGCACCACCTACCAATCCGGCGTCCGGGACACGCCACGAATTGCCAAAGCTCGCTGCCGAGGTGGCCACATCGCCTCCCACGCGTAGGAAGTCGTCTGTGGGTGCAAGGAGAAAAGGAAGTGGGGTGCATGTGGGAAGGGTTCTGGGAGAGAAGGGTGCCGGAATAGCCTTCCCCTCTCGGCCACTAGGGGGCAGGCAAGTTGGGGTGGGGAGCAGCAGGGGAAGGGCCCCCTCCTGAGAAAGATCCCTGGGGGGGATGCTCACCCAACCGCCCCAAGGGAGGCGGAGGAGAAGGCATCGGAAAGGTTAAGAGTTTCATTGTCATTCCTGTAGGATACCCAGCTTCATATAACCAACATATTTAACTCCATTGAAGGGGTTAAAACCATAGAGTAAGGTGTCCTGCCAGGCTTAGCTAAATCCACTTCCCCTCACCTGGGGAGGAACTAGGTAATGAAGCCTTCGTTCATCCCCTGAAAAGCTCAATGTGTAAAGAGGTTCTGAGTTTATTGTTCCAGCTCAAACCACATGGCTCTGATCAGCCGCTCCTAATTTGCTATATACCAATAATTTAGGAGGGACGCAGGTGGCGCTGTGGGTTAAAGCCTCAGCGCCTAGGACTTGCCGATTGAAAGGTCGGCGGTTCGAATCCCTGCGGCGGGGTGCGCTCCCGCTGCTCGGTCCCAGCGCCTGCCAACCTAGCAGTTCGAAAGCACCTCCGGGTGCAAGTAGATAAATAGGGACCGCTTACCAGCGGGAAGGTAAACGGTGTTTCCGTGTGCGGCTCTGGCTCACCAGAGCAGCGATGTCACGCTGGCCACGTGACCCGGAAGTGTCTCCGGACAGCGCTGGCCCCTGGCCTCTTAAGTGAGATGGGCGCACAACCCCAGAGTCTGTCAAGACTGGCCCGTACGGGCAGGGGTACCTTTACCTTTACCTTTACTAATAATTTAGGAGTTTTCACCACTTTGCAACTAAGCCAAGTTTCACTGCCGGTGCAATTGTTCTGAGTGATGTAGGGGAAAGCACATGAACTTGACAGTTGAAGGGTTTGTAAGTAAACCCATTTTTAACTTACCAAATGTGTTGTCTTTTCCTATGCTGGGATAAGAGGGAAATTTTTGGAATTCACAGGGGCATCTTTTAAAGGTCTAACAGCCTAAACTTCCATGCTTTGCTTTGTTGCATATTTTGTGATTGTAAATCTCTGCTGGGGTTCTCTCACCAAATTTGGATCTGGGCTGACAGGAGTCCCCTTTTATACCTATATTTTTTCCTTACACCAGCAATTGTAAGGGATGGATTTAGATGAGCTTGGTTGTCCCTTCCGATTCTGCACTTCTGTGATTCTAAGTGGCTCCAGCCATGGAGTCTCCCACTGTTTGCCCTGGGGCATCCACAGGGATTGGGGTAGCAAGGGAGGAAGTAAGGGGGGGCAGTTACTCCCCCCCATCAAAGGATGAACCATAATCTCCAGATCCCCAGCTTGGATTTTTAAAATCTTCCTTGCATTTGTAGAGCCTGAGAAATAAGTTGAAAGGGCTCTTTTCATTTGCTTTGTGGGAAACCAGCCTGCTCCTCCCCCCAACTTTTTCAGTGGTTTACTTTGCCCCCCCCCAAAAAAATAAAAGTTTTGAAGACTGCCTTCTAATGACTGCCACCCACCCACTCCCGATACAAACCTCAGAGAGTGGCTACCTTGGTCCAATGCTGGTGAGCATTTTGGACATTTGTGGAAGAGCAACACGGTGTCAGAAGTGAGAACTCTCCCTTCTGTGTGGGTGTCCCCCTGCGGTTGTTACCTGCAGGGTCGTCGTTGTAGACCCCACACAGCCCTCGGGTGGCTCCTTTCAGGTCTGCCCCGATTGTGACGTAGACGGTGTCGTGCCCATCGAACTTGACCCGCACTCCCAGGCCGCTTTCCACGAAGAGGAAGTCTCCCAGCCACCACACACTGATCCCTGGGATAAAGCAGAAGAGGACTTGGATCGGTGCCGTAGCACAAGCTAACCTGTGGACTCCACTCTCTCTTTCACAGACACACATTGCTTGGATGAGAGACGCCCTGGAATTCTGTTTTAAAATGTTTTAAAAATTACTTGAATAAACATGGTTCCAACAGCAACGCTTGGCTGTGTTTAGACTAATTTCGCAGAGAGAGGCATCCCAAGATGGAGACAAGCAATTAAATACAGATCAAAGACAGAAATGGCTGAACAGAAACCACAAAGGCCAGGCGGAAGTCAGCAAACCAACAAATTAATCCGGAACGAGGGACTTTGTGGGTAGAATACCCTGGTACCGGTTTGAATTAACTAAATAGTACTTTTTGTTTAATAGGCGGTTTTAGTTTTGTTAATTTTTCAGTTTTGTCGTTGTGCAACTTTCTCTTTCTTTTTCCTTTTCTCTCTCTCTCTCTTTACTACTTTTATATAATGAACATTTATTTTACATTCTTGACAATTCAGTTATGTATACTGTAATAACTATTTAGAAATATCTAATGTACCATTAATTTGTGTCAGGGGCACAGGAGCAGAGGCACAGGTAAGAGAGGAGATGGAGAGCGAAGGGGAAGAATCCGAGGGGAGCGCAGGAGAAGAGGACAGTGGACCGAGGGATTCCATGAGCCTCTCCAGCGAATCGGAAGATTCACAGAAGGGGGCGCCAGTGGCCAGGGGTAGGGGGTTCCCAAGGGGAACGCCCCAGGAGCAAGGGGGCAGCAGGGACTCCCAGAGCAGTAGTTGGAAATCAGGACCAGCTTCCCCACCAGAGCAGAGTGGGGGGGAAGAGTCCCAAGGATCGGGGCCAGTGCATTCCCCACCAGGGAGAGAAGATAAGGCAGGGCTGACCACGCCTCCATCAGAAAGTCGGACAACGGAGGAGAGGTCAGATCCGGCCAGTGTCCCGGAAGAGGGAAGCAGTGACCGAAGTACTGTAACGGTTAGGAGAAAGGTCACTGGGCTGGCGCGAGAGGCAAGTTCAAATGTACAGGAGCGTGGGACAGCAGAGAATGAGGATTGGGAACCGGGTCCTAAAGCCCACCGGAGGGAGGGGGAGGAGCTGAGCGACTCAGCGTCGGAAGAGTCCAGAAAGGGCAATGCCCCAGCGGGCAGGAGGACCCAGAGGAGGAGAGAGCAGCATAAAGGTGGAGCAGGGCTAGGATCTTAAACTGGTGTCAGAGGGGAGGAGACTCAGACGGGACTTCGCCGATCTAGGGTTTAAGACGTAGGGCTGCATGCTGTGGCTTTGAAATGGAAACTGAACTTCAATAAAGACTTTTGTACATTACTACAGCCTAGCGTTGGTCCTCTGTGAGCTGGGACCTAGAGGCAGCTCTGACAATTTGTTTCTTGCTTTTTTTTGTAATGTTATGTTTGTAATGTTTGTTTAATAAAAGATAAATAAATAAATAAATAAAAAAGGCTTCACCCGTCTCCCCACCGCCTGCCCTGCTTTCTCACCATTCTGCAAGCGGGGCACCCCCTCGGGGACTGCAGCGCCATTCACTGAGACGCGGCGTCCTTGAGCCACGACCAGGTCAAGGCCGAACAGCAGGCGAAGGTCCTGGTGGGGAGAGAGGGTCTCATGAGGTTGGGGGGCTCCCAAATCCTGCTCTGGTCAGAGTCCCAGGGCTGGCCCAAGGCATTCTGGGTGCCCCATCCCCCCTCCCCAGAAAAGTCAAGGTACAGAGTTAAGAGCCAAGGGCGGCCGGCGCTATTTGAGGGGGAGTCTCTCCCAAGGAGAAAGAGAATTCCTTCGGTGCCTCTTCCTAGGAGTGAAAAATAATAATCATAATTTTATTATTTATACCCCACCCATCTGGCGGGGTATGCAATAAATAATATTATTTATTGACAATAAATAGTATTAAATTATATCTTTCTGCCCTTTCATGACACCTGAACTCAGATGTCTGAGGTTACCGCTTCACTCAACCTAACATCATCTTCATCATCATCATTTGTGCCCTGCTTTTTCCCTGGCAGGGACCCAAGGCAGCTCACAGATAAAAACAGGTAAAGGTAAAGGTACCCCTGCCCGTACGGGCCAGTCTTGACAGACTCTGGGGTTGTGCGCCCATCTCACTTAAGAGGCCAGGGGCCAGCGCTGTCCGGAGACACTTCCGGGTCACGTGGCCAGCGTGACATCGCTGCTCTGGCGAGCCAGAGCCGCACACGGAAACGCCGTTTACCTTCCCGCTGGTAAGCGGTCCCTATTTATCTACTTGCACCCGGAGGTGCTTTCGAACTGCTAGGTTGGCAGGCGCTGGGACCGAGCAGCGGGAGCGCACCCCGCCGCAGGGATTCGAACCGCCGACCTTTCGATCGGCAAGCCCTAGGCGCTGAGGCTTTAACCCACAGCGCCACCTGAACAACTAAAAACACGAAGGGGGCGGGGAGTGGAAACAATCATTAAAAAACAATTCAGCTTTTTTCTTTTTCTTTCTTCCTTTCCTTTTCTCTTTCCTTCTTTTCCCACCATTTTTATCTTGTTGTATCAAAAAAAGCTTTCATAGGACTTCCGGTTGGTCGCCCGATTAATGGTGGACGGGAGCTACTCGGCTGAAAGAGCTGCGGCGCTTTGAAGATTGGGGTGACCGCGAGAGCGTCATGGAACCCCCCAAAAAAACTCAGACTGAGCATTCTGAGGACCTGGTGTTCCAGCGGGTACCCTGAGTGACTCCCCTGCTCCCCGTCAAGCTCTAAAAAGAGCCCCGAGAGTGAGTGGGGTTGGAGACGTGGGCACTGTGGAATCGACTCGCTTTCTTCACTGCGCGAAGCTCCACGTCCGGCGATCATGAGCGACCAATTTCTCCGAAAAAATAAGATTGGAAAACTGTGAGTAAAAAGGATCTAAATTTGGATACATAATTGGACAGGAAGGGATTTAAACACGGAGGTCGATCCCTTTCTGCTGAAATAAAAGTGAAATCAGCTACCGTTGACCAAAGCCGCAACCTGAAAAGATCTTTTAAAAAAAACTTTCAAGTAAAACTTTCAAGCCCCTCTTTGGGCAGGGGGAAGGGGGGGAAATTTTGACAGAATGGGAACCCTGCACGCGATAGATCTGGCAGAAAATAGACTCTTGATTTCTGAAGCGGACCTCCCAGTGAGGGAAGGCTAGACTCCACTGTTACGTCATAAAGGGAGAGGATACTTTCAACTTTCGTTTTCCTCTTTGGGGAATACAAAGTAACTACAGCTGCCTGAACTGGCTAAAATATTGCATAGCTCACAGATAAAAATAAGAACAACTGAAAACATGAGGGGGTGGGGAGTGGAAACAATCATCAAAAACCAATTAAGCTCTTTTCTTTTTCTTCTTTCCTTTCCTTTCGTTTCCTCTTTCCTTTCTTCTCTCCCCCCCCCTTTTTATCTTGTTGTATCAAAAAAAGCTTTAATAAAAAATATGCAAAAAATGTTAAGTATTAATAGAATTAAAGCTATGTATCTATAATCTGTTAAAAACACGCAGATAATTACCATGGAAACAGCGCAGTTGGGCTGGCCATTCCCGTTTGAGGCAGGGCTGGCAAAGTATCTGTCCACTTCTTCCTCCCAGGCAGCAGGAACTCTGCACATGCTCTGAGGCACCCCCTCCATCCGCATTATGGCTGCCAGAAACTAGTTCTTCTGGGCAGCGGAGGCTTGTCCGCTGTGGGTCAAGTGGGCACTGCCCCACGAGCCTCACTTTGCCCTCAGCCAGGCCCCACCTGTCCGCTTGCCATCTTATTTGCCGCCAGCCCTGCCTGGCAGTTTCTTTCGCCTCCTTCGTCTCAGGGTTACCCTTGCACATGGGGAGGCAAACTAAGCCCTGGGGGCCGGATCCGGCCCAATCGCCTTCTCAATTCGGCCCATGGATGGTCTGGGAATCAGCGTGTTTTTACACGAGTAGAATATGCCCTTTTATTTAAAATGCATCTCTGGGTTATTTGTGGGGCATAGGAATTCGTTCATTTCCCCCCCAAAATATAGTCCCGCCCCCCACAAGGTCTGAGGGACAGCAGACCGGCCCCCAGCTGAAAAAGTTTGCTGACCCCTGCCCTTGTAGAATCCAGCTGTTGACTTCTGCCTTTCTTTTCTCTTTTTTAAAATAAATTTTATTAGTATTTTCCACACAACAACATGAAAAATATCAAAAAATAGCAATACACAAAAACCAGTGTACAAAAAACCCAGATCCATCAATTACAAGTTAATAATATAAACACTAAAAAGAAAAAGAAACATTGACTTTCACCAATCCCACAGCACCTCCTTTTCCTCTCATTGTATCTTCCTGTTTTCCTGATCATCTCTATCCTAACATCTAGATATAAATCCCTCTTTCTTATCCTTTCACTTTACAAGGTTATTCCAGACTCAGCCAGATTTCTGTCCTCAAACCTTGGCTTTTAAGGTATTCATTTAGGCACTCCCATTCCTTATTCAATTTTTGGTTTTTGTCTTATTATATCTGTCAGTTTAGCTAATTCTAAATAAATGGTTCTTCCCCTTTCTCTGCTGACTCTGCGATCTCTGTCTTTGCTCTTTTAAAACTCTCTGCTGGGTTATAGTCACTCTTATAAGGCACCTTTGTGAAGTTTAATAACAGTTATTGTTAGTGCTGGGGGGGGGGGCGACTTCTGCCTTTCCTTGGCTCTGCTGCCACCTACTGGCAGCCTCCCTGACTTCTGTCCTACCAGCAGCCGCAACCAGCAACCAGCCACCCACCACTGGTTCTGGGTGCGAAATCCACCCATCCTCCTCACCATGCTTCCTGCAGAATGGACGTGTTTGGGACAGGGGCAGAGATCCAGGGCCTGCCCACCTCTGGCCCTGCCTGGCATGTGAGGCCAACGTCCCTCACCTTTTGGCAGTGGCCAGGTTTGCATCCCTCGCCACCAACGGACAGGTAGATGGCCCAGGTGCTATCGGAGGCGGCCGCCAAGGTGTAGGCGCAGCTGCCGTGGAAGCGGAAGTGTTTGCCGTCGAAGCTGCGGTAGTGGAAGCCAGCCCAGGTGGCGCAGGTGGCAAAGGGGTGGCGGGGCCGGCGGTGCCGAGCCGAGGTGACCAGAAGCGCCGTGGGGGACGGTGGCCGGAGCAGGAAGGGCGAGGGCAGGTCATCTGGGGAGAAAGAGGGACGTGAGCTGTCAGGGGGGAGAGGACAGGCCTGGCAGATCAGATCAGAGAAAGTTCCTTCGTGCAGCACAGAGTTAAACAGCGGAACTCCCCGCCACAGGAGGCGGGAATGGCCGCCAACCTGGATGGCTTTAAAAGAGGATGAGGGCTATTGGGAGGGAAGTACATTTCTGAGCACAATTCAAAGTGTTGCTGCTGACCTTTCAAGCCCTAAACGGCCTCGGTCCTGTATATCTGAAGGAGCGTCTCCATGCCCATCGTTCTACCCGGACACTGAGGTCCAGCGCCGAGGGCCTTCTGGCGGTTCCCTCACTGTGAGAAGTGAGGTTACAGGGAACCAGGCAAAGGGCCTTCTCGGTGGTGGCTCCCACCCTGTGGAACGCCCTCCCACCAGATGTCAAGGAGAGAAACAACTATTTTACTTTTAAAAGACACCTGAAGGCGGCCCTGTTTAGGGAAGTTTTTAATGTCTGATGCTGTATTGTTTTTGATATTTTGTTGGAAGCCGCCCAGAGTGGCTGGGGAGACCTCAAGGCTCTGGCCTGCTCAGTCATGATCAATGAACATTAACGGATGTTTCATAGAGTCCTAGAATTGGAAGGGACTGAGGGTCATCTAGTCCAACCCCCTTTCGCCCAGTGTGGAACTTGAACCTGTGACCCTGAAATTACAAGTTTTATGCTCTACAGACGGAGCTGGCTCAGAAGGACCCACCTGCTGCACCGCATCTACCACCCCCTCACCTCTTAGCGCCCCCCCCAGGGAATTCCACTGCCCACTGCCGTAGTTCAGTGGGCACCCGGTTGGCAAAGGAGGAGGCGACCTGAGGCTGCCCACCTTTCAGAGGCAGGTGGGAGCAGCTGAAGCAGAGCTGGGAGGAGCCGTTCTGCCAGCTGTGCCCCCAGGGGCGTTGGCAGCACTCCTCCATGCCCAGCAGAGAGACGTTCTGCAGTCCAGGCAGGTCTTGGCATTGCCAGGTGGAGAAGCAGCGGCCGAGAGACGCCTTTCCTGGAACGGCAGGGAAGAAAGAGATGAGAAAGGGAGAAAGAGAAACCCCGACCCTCCAACATTTCTCCAGCTGAATTGAATTGAATTTTATTATTACTGTCACAGACCAGTTCCGGCTCACTTACAATATCAGAAAAATCATAAAACGCAGTGGGAATACATTGAATTGCAATTGGGTTTAACAGAAACAATTCAGATTTAACAGCAGTTAAAAATATACATTAAATCTTGATCACTAAAATACAACCTAAAATTATCATTTAAAACATTTCTCCGGTGAAAATAGGGACATCCCGTTCCATAATAATAATTTTACCATCTATACCCCACACATCTTACTAGGTTGCCCCTCTGGGCAGCTTCCAACATATATAAAAACACAATAAAACATTAAACATTTTAAAAAACCTGCCCTATACAGAGCTGCCTTCAGATAGCTCAGGGGTTGGATAACTCCATACCCTCCAACATTTCTCCAATGAAAATAGGGGCGTCCCATTCACAAAACGACCAGAAGCCCTCTTATTAGGGATAATGTTGACTGAAATTAAAAAAGAAGCAATATGTATGCAATATCTGCAGCCAGAATTTTAATTGCAACATACTGTATTGGAAGAACGAAATGACACCTACAAAATCAGAATGGCAAGTTCAACTGTTAGAATATCTACAAATGGCAAAAATGACAGGGAGGGTAAGAGGGTATTCGACGCAAAAAGTAAATCAAGAAAGGATTGTATTCAAAGAATATTTGAAAAATTACTGTGACAGCAAAAACCTCCTGGCAGATCTTGAATGAGTCTTGCAATGTATAGATAATATATTTAAAACAAATGCTTCTATTTAACCTTTTTTTCTTTTTATTTCTTCTTTATTAAAAAGATTTAAGGAAACAATATAATAATATGATACTGTGTAAAATATAGCAAGTGTGATTTAGGTGTTGTTTTTTTTAGAAAAATTGGAAGTTTATTTTAGGTCTTTTTTTGTTTTAAATTTCTTGTATTTTTATTTTGTCTTTTGTATGGGATGGGATATAAATGGTAATATAGTATATTAATGTATAAATCTGTGAAATATGTTCAATAAAGACTTTTCTCTGGAGAATGGGCACCCACCCACCGACCTCTGGGACCGATCTCTGTTGTGGCCTTACCCTCTGAGCAATGGGGCCCGCTCCAGCCCTCACAGCAAGCGCGCACCGTGCGGTTCCAGAGCGTGGGTCTCGTGTCCTCCGGCCTGCAAGGACAGAACAGGAGAAGAAGGAGAGGGAGAAGGAGAGGGAGAGGGAGAGGGAGAAGGAGGAGAATGAGGAGAAGAAGAAGAAGAAGACAAAGCTCTGATTTCTCACCTAGGAGAGGAGGACAAGAAACTAGCGCACGTTGTGGGGTCGTTTATCCCAACGTATGTCAAACAGCCGTGCTCCAGGACTGAATTTGATCTTCCCAAATAATCATCACCCTTTGTCTTTACAGAGAGCTTTTCCAAAGCGTTTGCAGCATCAGCCTCACCTCGAAACCCTGAGGACATCCCCCTCAGGTGGTCCCCACCCTTTGCAATACAGTGGTACCTTGGTTCTCAAACTTAATCCATTCCGGAAGTTTGTTCCAAAAGCGTTCCAAAACCCATAGAAAGTAATGCAAAACGTATTAATCCGTTCCAGACTTTAAAAAAACAACCCCTAAAACAGCAATTTAACATGAATTTTACTATCTAACGAGACGATTGATCCATAAAATGAAAGCAATTAAGGTAAAGGTAAAGGGACCCCTGACCGTTAGGTCCAGTCGTGGCCGACTCTGGGGTTGCGGCGTTCATCTCGCTGTACTGGCCAAGGGAGCCGGCGTACAGCTTCCGGGTCATGTGGCCAGCAGGACTAAGCCGCTTCTGGCGAACCAGAGCAGCGCACGGAAACGCCGTTTACCTTCCCGCTGGAGCGGTACCTATTTATCTACTTGCACTTTGATGTTCTTTTGAACTGCTAGGTTGGCAGGAGCTGGGACCGAGCAACGGGAGCTCACCCCGTTGCGGGGATTCGAACCGCTGACCTTCTGATCGGCAAGCCCAAGGCTCAGTGGTTTAACCCACAGTGCCACCCATGACGTCCTAAGGAAAAGCAGGACACTCCAGGAACAAATCAGAAACCGGGACGGCTTCTCCAAATCAGAGATGTCCCTGGAAAATAGGGGCACTTGGAGGGTCTGCCCCGATTCTCCCGCTCTCTTCTAGCCCATGTCGGGGGGTGCCAGCCTCCCCTCCTCTCTGCCCAGCCCCCCAGACGCCCTACTCACTTGTAGATGTAGCACATGCTGGTGGTGCCAGCCTGGCCTTCTGCCCTGCCGTGAGCCTGGCGCATCCGCTCCTGGTCGAGGTGCCAGCCCGCCATGTTGTACTGGTAGACATCGGCGCAGGGCACCATCTCCTCCCGCCGGGGGCTGACCACTTCCTTCTCCATCACCTGCACCATCCTCTCGCACCAGCGCCTGTGGGGGAACGAGGCCCTTGAGGGACCAGCAGCTGGGGGCCAGCTGGGCACCCTTGGCCTTCCTGCCCAGAACCTCCATGCCAGCCTTGTGTCAGATTTATGTATAAGCTGAACAAGCTATAGCTTAGGGCCCCACTCTCTTGGGGGCCCCCAAAAAATTAAAGAGAAAAAACTGGATGTACATTTCCAAAATATAAGATAAAAAGCAAATAAAATAAAACCTACATACAGCAACAGTGTTTTGTGTTGTGTGGTGTCGGCTCCTATGATGTAAGTCCTGGGCCCCGCCTGCTCGCCTGCTCCCTCAAATATCACTGGTTTGCTCCTATCTATATATGGGGTGCCTACATTCTGCTATTTATAATTATTAGTAGTTTGCATTGTATATTTACACCTATTATTATTATTATTTCATGTTATAGGAAGTTTCTAGAGACTAGATGATGAGTCTTTGTAAATTGTGTTTCCAAAGGAACTTTCGTTCTTGCCAAATGCCAATGTGTTTGCATTATTAAGTTTGTTATGAATAAAAAATCCTTTTAAGTTAGAGCTTAATAATTATTTCACTATTAATATAATTCTTCTTAACTGTATTTCAATTGAACAATTACTTTGATAAAATACGTATTTTGTTGTGTGCAATTGGCTTTAGATACCTATTAGGTCCATAAATTACCATAGGGTAGTTCAAGGCCAGCCCCCAAAACATCATACATCCGTCAATAAAGGGGTGGTCTTTTTCTTATTATATATTTTTAAAATTTAATAAATATTATTTTATAGAGAGGGAGGGAGAGAGTTGCATTTTCTATTTTACACAAACATACACGGATGTTTTTTATAAATATTATTTTTACATTTATAATAGTGAAATGGTAAAGGAAAAACACACACACAAAGTAAGTGCTAACAGCGCCTGCACAGACATGGAGCCCCAGAAGGAGGATGGGGAGGGGAGGTGTCCGTTCCTTACCCGTCATCCAGCGCCAGAGTCTCCCAGAGGCAGAGCCATGCCAAGATGCCCAGGACCAACCTGTGGCAAGGCCTGGGGGGACGCGCTGCCTCCTGCATCTCTTGGGAGGGACGGCGCCGCTTGCGGAGTCCGGGCCGGCCAGCCTGTCCCTGGAGAAAGGAGGGTTCGGAAGGACTGAGAAAGCTGGAGCTACTCCCATGGGACACAAAGCGTCATTGGGCAAGAGGGTCGGCCCAATATATTTTGGCACCTGAGGCAGAGCCCCAAACTGTACCGCCTTCCCCACCAAGGAAGGAGGGGTGAGGGAAGATTGGGATCAGGAACAAGGGGCAAGGAAAATTGACATGGGGATCTGCTGCCCCTCTGGATCCTGCTGCCTGAGGCGGTCACCTCACCTTACTTCATGGGTGGGCCGGCCCTGCAGGGCAATAGCTACATGGACCAAGCATCTGATTAACTGGAGAACTGGGCCAAACAAGGGGCGAAGGAAGGAGAGCCGACACCCGGTGCGGGGTGTCAGAGCAAACCACCCAGCTGCGCATGTACGTACAGTGCATGCACGGCTCCGCTACATATGACGCATGCATGCCCTGCTACATGTGGTGCATGGGAGCGCGCCATAAGTGTACATAGCTGTGCTGCGCATGCGCCACTGGGCGGTTTGCCAACGGGACAACGGCGGTATCCCACTGCTGCTGCCGCGAGCAGAGGATCCTCCACACACAGCAGCGGGATGGTGGCGACGTGCCTTATCACCCCCCACAGAGATGGCACCCAGGATCGGACCGCCCTCACCGCCCCCCTTCCTCCGCCACGGGGCCAAACCTAACAAAATGAATTTTGTCTATTATCTCTGAGCATTCTTGGAGAACAGGTGAAGTCCCTGCAGACTGGAGGTGAGAAACGTTGTCCCCATCTTCAAAGGGGGGGGAGGAAGGCCCAGGTAACTGCTGACCAGTGAGCTTGACAGGGAAGGTCCCAGAACAGATAATTCAACCGTTGGTCTGTGAGCATTTAGAAAAGGATGCTGTGATTACTAAGACCCAGCATGGGTTTCTCCAAAATAAGTCATGCCAGACCAATCTGATTTCTTTACAAACTTGGTGGATCAGGGGAATGCTGTGGGCATAGTGTATCTTGATATCAGAAAGGCTTTTGACAAAGTCCCCCGTGATATTCTCGCGAGGAAGCTGGGGAAATGTGGGTTGAAAGAGGTGACTGTTAGGTGGATTTGTAGATGGTTGGCTGACCAAACCCAAAGAGGACTCATTCATGGTTCCTCGTCATCCTGGGGAAAAGTGACAAGTGGGGTGCCGCAGGGTTCTGTCCTGGGCAGGTTGTTGTTTAACATTTTTATGAATGACTTGGAGGAAGGAATTGAGGGGATGTTAATCAAATTTGCAGATTGCACCAAAGTGGGAGGGGTAGCTAATGTCGCAGGAGACAGAATCAGAATTCGAAATGACTGTAACAGATTGGAGAACTGGGCACAAGCTACAAAATGAATTTCAGTAGCGACATCAGGAAGAACCTGATGCACAAATATAGGATGGGGGACACCTGGAAAAGGATCTCAGGGTCTTAGTGGACCACAAGTTTAACATGAGTCAACAATGTGACGCAGCAGCAAAAAAAGCTAATGCCTTTTCTAGGCTGCATCAACAGAGGTCTAGTGCCCCGATCCAGGGAAGTCATAGTCCGGCTCTATTCTGCCTTGGTCAGAAGACACCTGGAATACGTTGTCCAGTTCTGGGCGCCACAGTTAAAGGAGGATGTTGACAAGCTGGAAGGTGTGCAGAGGAGGGCGACCAAGATGGTCAAGGGTCTGGAGTCTGCTCAAGTGCAACCTTTCCTAACCCATACATTCTTATATAAATTTGGCATTATTATCCTAACACATATGCAAATATTAATAGCCTCCAAACTGGTCTGGAGAAACTCAACACGCCGTTCTGTTGGTCATCCCCCTATCCAACTGGAGGAAGTGGACAGGGGAAAAAGTTTTCCTCCCTAATAACACCAGAACTCGTGGACTTTCAATTAAGTTGAATGCTGGAAGATTCAGGACAGGAGAGAGAAAGTCTTTCTTCACACAGCGCATAGTTGAACGATGGAACTCCCTGCCACATGAGGCAGAGATGGCCAACTTAAACAAAGATTTGACAAATTAATTGAGGATAAAGCTGTCTGTGGCTACTAGCCGCAATGGCTATGCTGTCCCTCCACAGTTAGAGGCAGCACTGAAGCCCAGTTGCTTGAAGCCACAAGGGAGCAGTGGTCTTGTGTTCGAATCCTGATTGTGAGTGTCCCAGAAGAGCCGTCTGGGTGGCCACTGTGAGAACAGGAAGCTGGACTAAATGGGACATTGGCCTGATCCAGAAGATGCTCTTCTTCGTTTCTTATGTTCAAAGCGTTCCCCAACAACCCCAAACTCCCTTGTTTTGGAAAGGGGAGAATAAATTGAGTCTCCTCTCCTCTCCACTCCAGGCACCATCGGGTCTCAAACTCCACCCAGTGCAAGTCCCTCCAGCCCACTCTGCAGACCCCCCCACTTACCTGATGCTCCAGCAGAGGGGGGGTGGGCAAGGCGGACGAGCTCTCTGCTCCGGGGGACAGGAACTGAAGAGAGCAGAAGGTGGCTCCTTGGGATGGGGGCATTTATAGCCTGCAAGAGTCGCCAGGCTGGGGAACATCTGGGGCTTCTGGGATTGGAGGATTCTTTCCCCACGTCAATGCAGCTTTCTGGGTTCACTCTGCCCAGTCAAATGGAAACCCCCCACTGGCCCCCTTCTCCCCCCCATCCCAGGATCCAGAGCCTGCATCCAGGAAAGAATCTGGCCACACAATCTGCCAGGGGTGGGAGGGTGGAGGTGGGAGAGGGTCTTTAGATGCCCTTCCCATCTCCTCCCCTTTTGCTCCTGGGGGGTTCTGCACAATCTCTCCTGCCCTCCCTCTGTCTCCTGCCTCCCAAACCCCTTTTAAAAAGGAAAAGATTCTTTAACAAACAGAAAAGTGCAAACGTAATGAAAGGAAAGAATCAGAAATGTGAGCCATCAAGCGTCACAGCCCAGGAGGAGAAACGTGAAAAGATGCAGGGATGAATTCCAAGAAGCAATATAACTAAGGAGAAATTACGCTCTAAAATGTACAAGATTTTGTTGTATTGGTCAGTGAAAGATGAGGAAGTAAAATCAGTGATGATTCAATGGGCTAGAGATTTTGGATATAACATTCAGAGGTCAGCATGGGATAAACTTTGGAGAGAGAATCTAAAGTTCACGGTGTGTTACACTCTTAAAGAAAATTACAGTGGTACCTCGGTTTAAGAACAGTCCTGTTTACAAACAACCTAGTTTACAAACTCCACAAAACCAGAAGTAGTGTCCCGGTTTGAGAACTTTATTTCAGACTAAGAACGGAATCTGAACAGTTGAAGGGCACTGGTGGTGGGAGGCCTCATTAGGGAAAGCACACCTCGGTTTAAGAACGGTTTTGGTTTAAAAACGGACTTCCAGAACAGATTAACTTCGTAAACCGAGGTACCACTGTATACGAAAATGCTCTGTCGATGGTATTTGACACACAGCAAGCAAACTTGACATGAGCCAACAGTGTGACGCGGCAGCTAAAGCCAATGCAATTCTGGGCTGCATCAATAGGAGTATTCTGCTCTGGTCAGACCTCACCTGGAGTACTGTGTCCAGTTCTGGGCACCACAGTTCAAGAAGGACACTGACAAACTGGAACGTGTCCAGAGGAGGGCAACCAGAATGGTCAAAGGCCTGGAAACGATGCCTTATGAAGAACGGCTAAGGGAGCTGGGCATGTTTAGCCTGGAGAAGAGGAGGTTAAGGGGTGATATGATAGCCATGTTCAAATATATAAAAGGATGTCACATAGAGGAGGGAGAAAGGTTGTTTTCTGCTGCTCCAGAGAAGCGGACACGGAGCAATGGATCCAAACTACAAGAAAGAAGATTCCACCTAAACATTAGGAAGAACTTCCTGACAGTAAGAGCTGTTCGACAGTGGAATTTGCTGCCAAGGAGTGTGGTGGAGTCTCCTTCTTTGGAGATCTTTAAGCAGAGGCTTGACAACCATATGTCAGGAGTGCTCTGATGGTGTTTCCTGCTTGGCAGGGGGTTGGACTTGATGGCTCTTGTGGTCTCTTCCAACTCTATGATTCTATGATTCTAAGTTAACGAAAATGTACAGAACCAGCTCTAACTTGTGTTGGAAATGAAAAGAAATAGAAGGAACTATGTACCTTATGTGGTGGGAATGCAAAAAGAGAAAGGAATTTTGAGATATGATTTACAATGAGCTTAATTTTTTTTTAATTAACCTTTGCCGAAAAAACCCCCTGAAACCTTTCTCCTAGGTAGTATAGGTATAGATATACCAAAAGATTTGAGGATGTTATTCATGTATGCAACCATGCTATTATCCCAATGCTGGAAAAGAGATAATACCAACAAAAATGGAATGGCAGACGAAATTATTTGAGTACGCTGAGATGGCAAGATTAACAGGAAAAATTAGGAATCATGGCGACCAAAAATTTAACAGAGAGTGGGATAAATACAGACAATACCTAAGAGATCCCTGCAAACACCTGAAATCTTTGGCAGGCCTTGAATGACTCCTGCAATGTGACATAACTTATGGAAATAATGGATGAATATAAACTAGACATTATTCAATCTGCAGTTAATACATAAATGTAGAGGACCCGTGTTGGGGTAGAGGGAAGTCTCAATACTTCATTATGCAACTTTGTTTTATTTCCAATGCTTCAGTATTGCTTTTGTGTATATTTTTGATGGAGAAGGATAACTGTGATGTATTTTAAAAACCAATAAAGATGAAAATGCAGAAATTCAAGTTAATAGGTTTATTGTTCTAGCCAAAAGCGATGGCTAACTTGCATTTGGCAATAGTGTTAATAAATAATACAGAACACCAATCCATCATATAAAAATCTGTAATATGACATAAAAGGAGGCGGGGGGGGGGCTGCCCCACCTGCTCAGTGGCCCGGAGGTGTTGTTGTGTCCCTAGGATGTGCCGCTGGGGGTCTTTGAGCTACTGAGCCCAGACTTTGTCTGCAGAGGCCTCCCCTGCTGGCATTTCCATCACACTCTCCTGCCCAAACACGGATCTGGGCTTATCCCTACTTCCTGGTCTCCAGCTCATCTCTGCAAAGAATTCAAAGCCCCCAGCAGGTCACTTGCTCTCCTTTGGTCCAGGTTGTCATTCGCCCACACACACACACACACACACACACACGCCCCATCTCCCCTTGATATGTGCAATGCTGTAATCCATTTGGAACAGAAGGAAATTATTTGCATGTGTTTGATCATTTTTATTGCAATTTCCATTGTTGCAATGCAATATGATGCATTATTATTATTATTATTATTATTATTATTATTATTATTATTTACTTCTCCTTCTCCTTCTTTTCTTTGGCGATCCCTTGTAGCCGAGTTAGATACTCTTCCATAAACACGGTTTTAACAATGACTCCGTAAGTGACTGTGGAGGCCAATTCTGGAGCCACATGTCCTTCCACAATGGGGACATTGGTTCCCGGGTGAGAGTTGATCCCGGTGTGGATTTGCCAAGCGTGCCTTCCTCTTAGCACATTTCTCCCTTGTGTCCTGAGTTCGAGTGTCTTCAAAGCCCTTTGGTCAAGGATGTTCTCCAACTGGAGCGCTTGCAGGCCTGTGTTTCCCAGCTGTCAGTGTTTATACTACTTTTTTTTTTAGATTTGCCTTGAGAGAGCCTTTGAACCTCTTTTGTTGACCACCAGCATTACACTTTCCGTTTTAAAGTTTCGAATAGAGTAGTTGCTTTGGAAGACGATCATCAGGCATCCGCACAACATGACCAGTCCAACGAAGTGGATGTTGAAGAATCATTGCTTCAACACTGGTGATCTTTGCTTCTTCCAGTACACTGGTATTAGTTCGCCTGTCTTCCCAGGTGATGTGTAAAAAAATTTGGAGACACCATTGATGGAATCAATGGATGGAGATGGATGGTTGTTGGAGATGGCGTTTGTAAGTGGTCCACATTTCAGAAGCATATAGTAATGTTGGTAGTACAACAGCTTTGTAAACAAGCATTCTGGTTTCCCTGCGAATGTCCTGGTCCTCAAACACTCTGCACTTCAGTCGGGAGAAAGCTGCACTCGCAGAGCTCAGGCGATGCTGGATTTTGGCCTCAAAGTCAGCCCTTGTGGAAAGGTAACTGCCCAGGTAGGAGAAGTGACCGACATTTTCCAATATTACACCACTGAGTGTAACACAATTATTATTATGTAACATTATTATTACTATGCCACCCATCTGGCTGGGTTCCCCGGCCACTCTGGGTGGCTTCCAACAAATTAAAACATCAAACACAGTGAAACATCAATCAGAAACAAAGTCAGGCAAACTTCCTTTTCTCTGTCCTGAATTCTCCAACATTCAACTTCATCGGATGCCCACAATTTCTCCGGCTGAGGGAGGAAAACTGTTCTTTCTCCGCTTTTTCCATGACATGCATGATTTTTTAAAATTTCTATCATGTTCAGTGAATTCTATCATGTTGGTCTTATTCTCCAGGCATTACCAGGCATCCTGTTTACTGAGCAAGCATCCTGGCTGGTTTGCAGAGAAGTTAGATGCTGGCTCTCACATTTTCCGGTGGATTTCCCCAAAACTTTCCTCATGGCCCCAAAGTCCAGTCTTCTGGGCAAGCGGGTTAGTTGCACAAGAGCTTCGCACCCATAATAATTGCACAACCTGAATTTGCTCATATGCGATTGAACCCCACAGTCTGGAAGTTCCCTCGTGTTACGTGGGAGGGAGGAAGTCTGGAATCAAGATGGGAAAAGCTTCAGAAAAAGGTCCCCAAAATGGTCCAAGGGATGGAGAGACTATGAGGAATGGTTGCAGCATTTTTTAGTTTAGCGAAAAGCTAAGAGATATCATGACAGCAGTTTCCCTCTCTCATCACGCCAAAACTAGGAGATGGATGTTGGAATAATCAGCTTAGTTTAGCTCTGCACTTCTTCACGCAGCGCGGAGTTAAACTATGGAACTCCCTGCTTTAAAAGAGGACTGGGCAAATTCAGGGAGGAGGAGAAGGCTGCTGAGAGCTACCAGCCATGATGGCTGTGCTCTGCCTCTAAGGGCATTGGCCTGATCCAGAAGGCTCCTCTTATGTTCTTATGGGCTTTTCTGTCAAAAGACAGACAAAGGAAACTGCAGCAGGGAGGAAAAGGAAGCATCAGGAGAGGGTTTGCCACCCGGCACCAAGAGGGCTTTATGGGAGAGCTGAACCATAAAGAAGACTGATCGCCGAAGAATTGATGCTTTTGAATTCTGGTGCTGGAGGAGACTCTTGAGAGTCCCATGGATTGCAAGAAGATCAAACCTCTCCATTCGGAAGGAAATCAGCCCTGAGTGCTCACTGGAAGGACAGATCCTGAAGCTGAGGCTCCAAGACTTTGGCCACCTCCTGAGAAGACTACCCTGATGTTGGGAAAGATGGAGGGCACAAGGAGAAGGGGACGACGGAGGACAAGATAGCAGGACAGTGTTCTCGAAGCTATGAACATGAGTTTGACCAAACTGCGGGAGGCAGTGGAAGGCAGGAGTGCCTGGCGTGTTCTGGTCCAGGGGGTCACAAAGAGTCGGACACAACTAAACGACTAAAGAACAACCAAGAGGGCAGTGGGATTCCTTCCTGAGCCTGGCCAGGGATTGCCATCTAAGTCCAAAGGGGAAAGTCTCTCCCCTTCTGCACACATTCTCCTTCCAAACCATCTGATCAGAGCATCCAACCTGCCCCTCTGCAGGAAGCTCTGCTTCCTTGCAGTGCATTTTGGGAAGCGTGGTCTAGGTTTTGGGTGCAGCATGTCCAGAACAACCCTTCCTTATTGCCAGCCCCAGCCTCAGGTTCTTTTATCCAAAGGGCATTTAGACACATGACAGGCAGGCTGCATTTATTGCATTTATTTACCAGGGATCAGCTCCCAAAGAAATCACATGAGTAGGAAGCGACTGCACAGTGCTTTGGGACATTTAACTTGGAGCGAAGGGGGCGCCAGTCGGATGGCCTCCTCCCCCAGCCTGTCTTTAGCAGCACAGCAGCTTGGCAGGCAGGAATCCAACTGGCAAAGCTCCCCTCCGTTTTTATCTCCATGTCAAAAATAGGCCGTGGACTAAATTTCATAAGGTGCTATGAGAGGCGCTTTGGCAGTGAATGTGGTTTTCCAGGAAAACAGGAAAGACTTACCTTGGCGTTCCTTCTGAACTTAGCACTGAACATTTTATTTTATGTTATTGTGTTTTTTTGTGGGGTGGGGATAAGAAATCTGGATTTATTTATCTTTCAAAGGACACGGGATTCAAGGTCAGGCAAAAGAACAGATCTAAAAAGACTAGGTCTGTAACACCGAGTGGACGCATCCCTCCAGCTGATTTGCGTGTTGAATTCCAGCATGACAACCTCAGGGAGACTGAGCCATGGGCAGCGGTGGTAGAGTGGTTAGAGCCATGAGGACCTTAACAGGTGACAGCCTGCAGGATCAGCCAACATTCCATCTGGCCCAGCATCCTGTTCGCACTGTGGCCAACCAGGTGCCTCTTCTGGGAAACCCACAAGCAGGATTCGAACACAGGAGCAACTTTCGCCTTCTGTGGTTTCCAGCAAGTGACCTTTCCACTATACAGTTCTAGGATTCCTGGGCATAGCCAGGATTTATTGGGGGGGGGGCAGGGCTTACATGGGATGGGGGCAGAACCAAGTTATCTGCGAAGCAATTGGTCAGTTATTTAAGTATTTTGATTTTGATTTACTTGATTATAATATAATAATAATAATTTACTATTTATACCCCACCCAACTGGCTGGGTTTCCCCAACCGCTCTGGGCGGCTTCGAACAAAATATTAAAATACAGTAATGCATCAAACATTAAAAGCTTCCCTAAACAGGGCTGCCTTCAGATGTCTTTTAAAGATAATATAGCTGCTTATTTCCTTCACATCTGATGGGAGGGTGTTTCACAGGGTGGGTGCCACCACCAAGAAGGCCCTCTGCCTGGTTCCCTGTAACCTCACTTCTCACAATGAGGGAACCGCCAGAAGGCCCTTAGCACTGGACCTCAGCATCTGGGCAGAACGATGGGGGTGGAGACGCTCCTTCAGATATACTGGACCGAGGCCACTTAGGGCTTTAAAGGTCTATAATGGACCTTGGCCAGCAGAACAGCTTATTTTTTTTACGCCCCCCCCCAACACGGCAGGGCTGGCTTGCCAGGTTTTGCAGTAAGTGTAAGTCAACACACTGCCAATCTAAAAAGCCCCCAGCGTGTTGCAAGTGAAAAGCCCTAAAATTATCTAACTGATCACTGACCATAATGAAGAGATGGGTTGATGGTGGGATCCCTAACCCCAGCACAAGCATCTATCGCGCGTAACATTTCTTGCACCTGAGAACCTGGGATGGAATCCACCAGATCTCCTTCTGCCAACCTCAACAATCTGCTAGTCCCTAAGGCACCAGCAGATTCTCTCTCTCTCCCCACCCCCGCCCCAGATTTCATACCCTCCCACATTTATCAGATGAAAATAGGGACGTTCTTTTCAATATTATTATTATTATTATTTTATTTATACCCCACACATCTTATTGGGTTGCCCCAGCCACTCTGGGTATATAAAACATAAACATATATAAATGCATAATAAAACATCGAATATATACAATAACATAATAAAACATAGAACATTAAAAAAACAGGAGAGAATGGTGTTAGACCACCCCCAAACAAGGAAATAAGTAACTATAAAACCTTTAGAAGACATCTGAAGGCAGTATAGGGAAGTTGTTTATTGTTTTATTATGTTTTTATGGCTGGGGAACCCAGTCAGCTATTATTATTATTATTATTATTATTATTATTATTATTATTATTATTATTTGAATAGGACGTCCCTATTTTCACCGGAGAAATGCCGGAGGGTACGCGCTTCTGCTCTTCTCCTCAAGTCACTAGTCCTTAAGGAGCCCCCGATTCCTCGTGCGCGCGCCGCTGCTTCCAGCTGGCTCCCTCCGCGCGCCCCCCTCGCCGCCTTGCAAGCCGACGGAAGCACGAAGCGCTGAATTGCAAAGCTCTTTCTTTCTCTCTCTCTCCACCCCCCACACCCCCCCCGAGCCCGGTGCCTGCTGGGAGATGTAGTTCCCCTCTCCGTCCGCCGAGCAGGGCAATCCGGCGGCGCGCACGGCCAGCAGGCGGAACCAGCCCGTTTTGCAAAACCTCCTCTCTCCTTCTCCCTTTTTTTTTTGGGGGGGGGGCGGCGGTGGTCTTTGCAAGCGGGGTCGCGGGGTGGGGTGGGGGTGCAAGCTTTCTCCCGAGGAGCCGGCCCCGATCCTTCCGCGCGGGACCCCCCTTGGGGCGCAGGGCCCGGGTGCGCGCACCTTCCCTTTCTGCAGACGCGCGCCCGGCGGGGTCTTGCTTCCCACGCCCCGCGCACCCACAGTTTTTTTTTGGGGTGTTTGTGTGTGTGTGTGTGTGTGTGTGCGCGCGTCCTTCCCTCTCCTCGCGCAGCCCAGGATCGGGCGCAGTGGGCGCGCTGCGGAGCCTGCCGCTCCCCCGAGGATCCGGGCCCACGGATGGCCGTCGGGGCTGCCGCGCAGGTAAGGCGGAGGCGGAGGAGTTCAGCTGCTTTGATGTGGCCGAGAGGCAATTAGTCCTCATTTGCATGTCTTCCGGGCCCCAAATGCCACCCAGGGATAAGGAAGATCAGCCGTCGGGGGGCAAATCTTCGGGGGGGGGGCGCCCGGGGGGCCCCCGGAGCCGGGCATCCCGGCTGTGCGTTGGCAAAGGGGCGCAGGGGTCGTCCGGCACAGGAGAAGTGTCAAAATAACTCCCCCGCCCCCTTTGGTTCAAAGTGCACATGGCTAAGGCCACGATCCTGCACCAGTCGCCTTGCAATGAATCCTAGAATGGTAGCGTTGAAAGGGACCCCGAGGGTCATCCATCCCAGCCCCCTGCAATGCAGAATCTTCTGCGCAAGCGGAACTCGAACCCGCCACCCTGAGATGAAGAGTTTGCGCACTACCAATGGGAAGCTTTGCACGGCATGGCCTTCGGGTCGAACTTCTGCAGAGGGGCAGGAGGAGACCCACAGGGGTCACCCAGTCCAACCCGCCTGGTAAGGCAGGATTCGCACCTGAATCATGGAAATGTAGAGTCGGAAAAATCGCAGGTCGCCAAGCCCAGGGGACACAGATTTGAGGCGATCCGTAATTGAGAATTTCCATTTGGGGCCACCGAGTTTTGGCCTCGCTCAGGGTACCATATGAGCAAAGTCCACCCCTGTTGAAAGGGACCCCTTGTGTCATCTAGTCCATCCCCCTGGAATCTCGGCTAAAGCATCCCTGACGGATCCAGCCTCTGCTTCAAAACCTACAAGGTTGGGGAGTCCACAGCTTCCCAAAGGAGACCTTTCCACTTTGCCCTCAGAAAGTTCTTCCTGGAGCCAGAATCTCCTTTAAGTTGAATCTGTTCCCAGTGGGGCAGGGGAAAAGAAGCTCAAAGAAGCATTAGAAGTAAAAAAAAAAATGCCACTTATTTTCTCTGCGGTGAACTACAGGAAGCTCTGGGTTTTCCCTGCCTTCTGAAACCCTTCATTCTAACCTTCATGCGTCAGGGGTGCAACGGCTCGTTAGTTTGGGGCCATGAATAATATTTTATGCAGCAGTTTGGGTGCTTAAATGGAAAGGGAATCTTGATTCGAAGGCACTTTTTAAAGCAGAGGTTTTTATACAAGTGTAGCATAAATCAGTTGTTTGCCCCGCGCTCGAGGGTGCTTAATTATATGTCTCTCTCCAGCCTGTCATTATGAATATTGCTGTTTTGCTCAAGGGATATTTCAGGTGGGGAGTTGGAAGCCAACTGCTGTTCAGGTGTCCTGGGCGATAATAACCTTGGCATTTACTTAACTCATGTGGCATCTTCTCATCACGAGGCTCCACCTCAACCCAACAGCCGCTTGCAGTTTATAAAGCGAGATTCGGCAGAAGCCCCGTTCCCTTTGGGAAAACATGACAGGCGACAGAACCTAGGAAGCTCATTTCACAGCCTTTTTGTACCTTTGAGGAGCTAAGCCATGGGGAGGCAAACAAAGGCCCAGGGGCCGGATTCAACCCAATTGTCTTCTCATTCCAGCCCGCGGACAGTCCGGGAATCAGCGTGTTTCTACACGAGTAGAGTATGCCCTTTTATTTAAAAGGCATCTCTGGGTTATTTGTGGGGCATCGGAATTCCTTCATTATTATTTTTCCAAAATATAGTCTGGCCCCCCACAAGGTCTGAGGGACGGTGAACCGGCTCCCTGCTGAAAAAGTTTGCTGACCCCGATCTAAGCTTTAACTTTCTGTAAAGGTTTTCTTTTAATAGTTCCTATGGGTAAAGAGATGGGTAGGCAAACTAAGGCCTGGGGGCCGGATCCAGCCCAATCGCTTTCTCAGTCCGGCCCGTGGGCGGTCTGGGAATCAGCATGTTTTTACATAAGTAGAATGTGTCCTTTTATTTTAAATGCATCTCTGGGTTATTTGTGGGGCATAGGAATTTGGTCATTTCCCTCCCCCCCCCAAAAAAAAAATACAGTCCGGCCCCACAAGGTCTGAGGGACAGTGGACCAACCCCCTGCTGAAAAAGGTTGCTGACCCCTGCTGTAACCATTACACCCTGGCTCTTTGTGAAAGCTGCCGGAACTCCCTGTCTGGGGATATGGTGGGATATGCAAAAATACAAAGAAAATCCCTAGCATCCTTTGGATTTGAGCCATGCTAGGCCCACTTAACGGTCACTGGCGGACCAGCTGCAGAAATACTGCAAAACACAAACAAAAACACTTGGATTTGTTTTAAGGATTTGTTTTAAGTTTTTCATGTATGCTAAAACTCAGTCTAAGTTTGTTTTTTTTAAAAAAAAAAAGTTTAACCACATCAGTTAACAAACATGGATACATTTGCTATAATGTTATTGCTTTAGTTAAATGAATTGTTTTTAAGGAAATTATTATTTCTCTCCTTCCAATAAAGTACAGCAGAAACACTATCCACATATAAACATATAATTATCTGTCTGTATTTCTAACAGTATAACCAAATCAATAATTTTTGATATAACTGTAAAAACTACTCTGGAAATTTATTATTCTGAAAATGAAACCTTCCTCTGGTTGTAAATATTAATATTATACCAGCAAGAATGAGTCTTTCTGTAAAAAAAAGAGAGATTCAAATCAAGTCTTTCTGACTAGTGATTTCAATCAAGTCTTACTAGTGATTTAAACCATGATTTAAACCGATTTTATTTTAATTAAATCCACCCTGTTTGCAAAACATTAAATATACAGCAATCCAGCATAAAACAAATGGAAGCTTCAGGGAGGATATTTCAGGTCCTCTTGCTTTTCCCAGTCGCCAACCTGTCAACCAGTCATAAAATGTGCCTGGTACCCAGCTGATTTCTCACCCTGCCTACCTCGCCAGGTTGTTGTGGGGGTTAAACAAGGAGCAGGTAGAACCACGTGCGCTGCCCAGAGCTCCTCGGAGAAAAAGGTGGGATTATGGAAACAGGAGCTGGAGGAATAGCAGAGCTGAGATTTGCCAGTTCCCACCCCAGCTCAGGGGTGCCAGTACAGATTATCATCATCATCATCATAAGAATTTTATTTATACCCCGCCCTTCCTGGTTCAGAAAACCGGGCTCAGGGCAGCTAACAACAAATTTAAAACAATTGATGCAACAAAAACGCATAAAATACAGTTTAAAACATGAATAACAATAAATTCAAAAATCAATTTAGGGGGGAAATCCATCCAATAAACATTAAATGATCCCCAGGGCTAGCTGGCTAAATTAGTCCTATTTGGGCCAGCGAGGAGACCAGGGGAGAATTAGCTGTGGGGTCCCAGAGCGGGTAATCTTCATAAAAAGGGAGAGGGAGGGAAGGAAGGAAGAATAAAAGATCAGGCTAAGTTCAAATTGAAAGCCAGGCGGAATAGGTCTGTCTTACAGGCCCTGCGGAAGGAGGTTAAATCCTGCAGGGTCCTGGTCTCTTGGGACAGAGCATTCCACCAGGTCGGAGCCACCACTGAGAAGGCCGTGATTCCTGACTTGCCCCATGCCCCTTGCAGGTGCCAGTGCGGTGTGAGGACGCGGCCCTGTATCTCGCCCCTGAGCGCTGGAAGGAGTGGGCAGCGCATGAGGACGCCATGCGGGAGAATTACGGCGCCACCATCGCTTTGGGTAAAACAAGGGTGCTTTTTTCGCCCTCCTCCTCCTCCCTGCCCACAACCTGAATTAATAATCCAAATTTTCCCCATAACCCGATTGTGTTTCTTCATTGTGCAGACACAGGTGTTCTAAGCATTTATGTATTTATTTGAGACATTTGTATATAGTGGTCCCTTGGTTCTCAGACGCCTTGGTAATCAAACAACTTGGAACCCAAACACGGCAAACCCGGAAGCAAGTGTTCCGGTTTGCATACTTTTTTCAGAAGCTGAAAGTGCTCCGTTTTGAGTGTTACGCTCCCGATTTGAGTGTTACACTGAGGTCTGTCTGTTTTTCCTATTTATTTTGCGTTTTTGTAGCTCTTTTCGTTTTGTTTTTGTGACTGTGTGCAGCCCAGTTCAGCTACTGAATGATGGATTGCGGGACTGCAGTACATTGTTTATTGCTTTCAATTTATGGATCAATGGTCTCGTTAGATAGCAAAAATGTGGGGTTGCTGTTTTGGGGGTTGTTTTTAAAAGTCTGGAACGGATTAATCCCTTTTGCATGCCTTTCTATGGGACAGCGGGCCTTGGCTTTGGAATGCTTTGGTTTTGGAATGGACTTCCGGAATGGATTAAGTTTGAGAACCAAGGCACCGCTACAATTTAGTGAATTCAACAAGGCATTTTGAGGAGGACCAAAGCCATTTACTCTGAACAGAGATACTTCTGAATCTGCCTCTTTGGTCCTTACCGAAGAGTCAGAAGCCAGGATAATCTATGCTTTCTCTCTTGCAGGATCGCCAGTCACCAAGCCCGAGATGGTTGCCCAGATTGAGGAAGGCGGCCCACTGCTGCTCAACGGTCAAGGGGATGTCCAGCCCAGGGAGCGGTCGGATGCTGCCGACACAGGTTAGAGAAGCCGGCAAACCCTTATTGGCAGAAGTGTGTTGCTGGGTCAAGCGCCCTCTTATAGTGGCCAGTGGGATGTTGACCATCTAAGTTGGCGGCCCTCACTACCTCCTGTGGCAGGGAGTTCCTCAGTCTAACCCAGGGGTAGGCATCCTAGGCCCGGGGCCAGATCCAGCCCAATCGCCTTCTCAATCTGGCCTGCGGACAGTCCAGGAATCAGCGTGTTTTTACATGAGTAGAATGTGTCCTTTTATTTAAAATACATCCCTGGGTTATTTGTGGGGCATAGGAATTCGTTCATCCCCCCCCCCCAAAAAAAAAATATAGTCCGGCCCCCCACAAGGTCTGAGGGACAGTGGACCGGCCCACAGCTGAAAAAGGTTGCTGACCTCTGGTCTCACCCTCCGCTGTGCGAAGAACTTTCGTTTCTCTGCCCCTCATTCTGTCTCATCGCTTCCCTGCAAGTTCTAGCGTTACGAGAGAGGGAGTAAAAGCTTTCCTCTCTCTGCTTCCTCCAGTCTGTGAATAATTTCACAAACTCCTCTCGTGTTGCCTCTTCCTCAAATTTTCTCCAAACTAAAACTCCCCAAACGCCGCAGCCTTTTTCATAGGGGAATCGCTCCGTCCCCAGGATAATTTCACCTTCAGGGTTTCCAAGGCCCCTGAGCCGTTTATTTACCTCCATGTCCTGACCAAAGTGCGGCTTTTATTCTGTTTTTCTCTCCCCTCTGCAGGATGCGTCTCTCTGGAGACTGAGGATGCCAGGAAGAGCAAAGAGCAGCGAAGGGCCGGGGAGGAGCAGGGGATGAGAGGAGAAGCTCCCAGAGGCCCAGAGAGAGGTGAGGACTGTTATTTATTCTTATTATTGCAACGCGATGTGGGTCTTCCCTCAGCCTTGATCCAGAAGCAGCAGTCAGTGCAGGATGCTGCAGCACGATCGCTGGCCTTGTTGGCGTATGAGGTCTGGGCTCAGAGACCGGCACCGGCTGCCGATCTGCTCTGGGGCCGAGTTCAAGGTGGTGCTATTAGTATACAAAGCCCTTAACAACTTGGGACCAGTTTAGCTTCAAGATAGCCTTACCCAATAAATGCCCGCTCGCAACTGGCACTCCTAACAGGTGCCACAATATCCTATACAGTGGTACTTCAGGTTAAGTACTTAATTCGTTCTGGAGGTCCGTTGTTAACCTGAAACTGTTCTTAACCTGAAGCACCACTTTAGCTAATGGGGCCACACGATTTCTGTTCTCATCCTGAAGCAAAGTTCTTAACCCGAGGTACTATTTCTGGGTTAGCGGAGTCTGTAACCTGAAGCATATGTAACCCGAGGTACCACTGTATCGGGAAGCTTTTAATGTTTGATGTTTTATTAAGCTTCTGTGTTTGTTGGAGGCACCCAGAGTGGCTGGGCCAACCGAGTCAGATGGGCAGGGTACAAATAAAATAATAATAATAATAATAATTAATATCCCTGTGCCTCCTGAGGGAGGGATTAATTCTGCACGGTGTCTTTTGCCGTTTATCTTTATTGCATGTTCACAAGTTCTAGTGTAATGGAAGAAGGAGAGAAGCTGTCCATTTTCTCCATCCCACGCTTCATTTTATAAGCTCACTTTAAAAAATGAAATAAAATCCTCCAAAATAAAACAACCTCATGCGGATAAATAATGAAATATCCCAGTCTAACCCAGGAGATAGTGTTTAGGCAATGCATGAAAAATAACAACCAAATAATGTAAGTTCTTATCCCAGAATACTATTTGTCTAGAAGGCAATCAACAGTTTAAGTTAACCAAAAAGTTTATAAAGTGTGAGGGGTCCTCTATTTTCATTTTTAGCCATATACAGTGGACCCTCCGGTTACTTACTGCTCTGGATACATAACTTTCAGGTTACGAACTCAGCCACCCTGGAAGTGTGTGTGTGCGTGCACAGAAGCGCTGCCTCTGGTTACAAATTTTTCGGGGTGCGCACGGACCCCCATAACTAATTAAATCTGTAACCGGAGGGTCCACTGTACTGTATTATTTCATAAATTTCTATCAGGTCACCTAAAAAAACCCAAATGCTGCCACCTTTAGGGCATTGTTCCATCCCTTTTAACCTTTTCCAACTCCTCAATACCCTTTTTGAGGCGAGGCCACCGGAACGGCACACTTTATTTCACCATAGATCTGAACGATGGGATTGTGAACACAGCATCTGGTCGCCTAATGCCTCTCTCTTTGTGCCCTTGATCCCGGCAGGCGGGTGGCTGCTCCGCGCGGTGAAGGTGGAAGCGGAGGAAGAGTACTCGGAGTGGCCGGCGGGACTGAGCGCAGAGGTCCTGCTCTCGGGACTGCCCGTCGCAGCGGGAGTCTGCAAGTCTGAGGGCCTGAACCCCGCGGAGGGGTACGGCAGCGCCAACGGAGGAGGAGGAGGCCTGGGCGAGCTGTCGGGCTTGGCGCTGCAGCAGTGGCAGATGCTGAGCGAGGAGAAGCCGCTGGGCTGCCCCCGGTGCGAAAATCCGGGACCCCCACCGACCGGCGGCCCTGGGGACCCCCGCCCTCGCCCCTTCACCTGCCCGCAGTGCGGGAAGGCCTTTGGCAAGAAGGCCCACCTGACGCGCCATGCGCGTGTGCACACCGGCGAGCGCCCCTTCGCCTGCGCCCACTGCGGGCGTCGCTTCTCGCAGAAGATCCACCTGGGCTCGCACGAGCGGGTGCACACCGGCGAGCGCCCCTTCCCCTGCGACCGCTGCGCCAAGAGCTTCCGCAAGAAGACACACCTGGTGCGCCACCAGCTCACCCACACCGGCGAGCGGCCCCACGCCTGCCCGCTCTGCGACCGCACCTTCGTGCACCGCAGGCACCTGCTGCGCCACCAGCGCCTCCACGAAGAGGGGGCCCCGCCGGCGCACGGGGAGCTTCCAGAGGTGGGTCAAGCAGCGACAGGGGTCTACAGGGGTGCCGCCGAACCTGGGCAGGATGTGGGCATCTGCGGTGGTGAGCACGGTGGAATGGGGCAGGTTGCAACCGTCGAAACTGGGCAAGTAGCTGATGTCTGCGCAGAGCAGGGCAGACTTGGGCTGGCAACCGTTTCGTACAGCAACGAGGTCGGACTGGGGCAGTTTCCTGCCTCCTGTGTGGGGCAGGTGGAGCCATATCCGAGTGCAGTCCTGTTTAAGGCTCAGGCGGATCCCAAGTTGGGGAGAGTCCCTGGCATGGAGCACCCCGGGCAGAGGGACGGTGGCATGGCGGCTCCTGGAATGGTCTACCCTGAGCAAGGCCACTTTGGTGCCCTCTGCAGGGCGCAGGGGGAGGCAGAGGGTGGAGCCCCCTGCATGGAGCAAGTTGGCAAGATTGAACCGCAAGAGGAGGAGGAAGAAGAGGAACCGAACCCTTGCCAGCGCCCAGAAGAAAAGCCATTCCTGTGCTCCGACTGCGGAAAGGCGTTTGCCTGGAGGAAGAACCTGGCATCGCACCAGCGGCTCCACGCCGAGGGCGGCCGCCCGTTTTCCTGCGCTGAGTGTGGGAGGGGCTTCAGCGACAAGCGCCACCTGACGGCACACCTCCGCGGGCACATGGGCCTGCTGCCCTACGCATGCCCGCACTGCGAGAGGAGCTTCGCGCACCGGGCCGGGCTGGCGGCGCACCAGTGCGGCGGGCACGCCGTGCAGCGCCCTTTCTCCTGCAGCGAGTGCGGGCGCTGCTTCACCCACAAGAGGCACCTGCAGAGGCACCGACGCAATCAGCACTCGGCTGAGCGCCCGTTCTCCTGCGCCCAGTGCGGGCGTGCCTTCGGCACCCGGGCCAGCCTGCTGGCGCACGTCAAGTCCCACGCCGGGCAGCGTCCCTTCGCCTGCCCGCTGTGCGGGCGCGCGTTCAGCCGCAAGTCGCACCTGGCGCGCCACGAGGCGGTGCACACGGGCCTGCGCCCCCATGCCTGCGCCCAGTGCCCGCGGCGCTTCAGCTCCAAGACCAACCTGGTGCGCCACCAGGCCGTCCACACCGGCCTGCGCCCCTACATCTGCACCCACTGCGCCCGCAGCTTCAGCCGCAAGACCCACCTCTTGCGCCACGAGCGCACGCACACCAGTGCGCCCCTGCCCAGCAGCGCCACCGTGTGGCCGTCTGCCTTGCCCCAGGGCTCCCACCCACAGCAGCAGCAACAGCAGCAGCAAGAGCAGCCCCTCATTTTCCCCATGGCTTTTGGGTCCACGTGGCAGTGACCCAAAAGCCATGTAACTCTACTGCAGGAAAGTGTGCTATAAAGAATCAAAACAAGCCCTGCAGAAATAAATTGTACACCAGTGTCTGCAGCCTAAATATACTGCAAAGTAATCATATTTTTCATAATTCAGAAAGTTACGCTCCCCCCACACACACCGGCTAAGACAATAAACTTTTTATAATTTATTTTATTCTTACTAGTCACTCATATAGGCAATAAACTCCCTGAGGCATTGAAAGCCTTGTTTCACAGCTGTTGGGATATATTCTCAGTAGCTTCTGAGGGTTCTCCAGACTCTCTCTGCAACAAGCCTAACTCCACCTCCATAAGGGCTAGAAGCTTGGGTTTTTGTGGGGGGGGGGAGGGAAAATGAATGAGATCCGGGAGAAGCTCAATGGCGCACTTTTTGCAGGGATTCTTTGAACACACACCTGAGATACACGATTCTTTGAACACACACCTGAGATACACGAACCTGGCCACTGGCTCAGAGTGGGCGAAACGTCTCAGTATCCAGACCTTTTCAGCTTTAAATAATAATGGAAACTTTTTTTAAAAAAATAATATTGCCAACAAATCATTTTAGTAGCATCCTCAAGCGAATGTACATTACGTTTTGTAAAGACTTCTTTGATGGAAACAGAAAAGAAAAAAAAGTTATGTCAGTTCTGACTTTAGCCCTGATGCTTTCAGAAATAAATGATCCTTCATAATATTTTGTGTGTCTGCATCTGGATGGTGTGGGTAATGTCTAATATTAAACACTTTACAGGTTGGTTGGTTGGCTCCCTCTCTCACCCTGCGCATGCCCATCAGAGCACAACTCTTGAGTAAACTGCTGCCTTAATTCCCGAGGACTACGCAGCACCTCCTTCTTGGTAATAATATTGCCACAAGCAGCTGAGCTAGATGCAGCTTGGCCCGGATCTGTTATGGTCCTGTTCTGATGACCCCATGACTGACTGGGATCCTTCACGACCCTGTGTGAGATAGGGTCCCATGTGAATACTGATGCTGCTCCATGTGAGGGGGTGTCATGGAAGGGTTGGACGTAGAGGAATGGGGGGAAGAACCAGCTGGGGAACCCCCCAGGGAAGAAGGCTCAGAACCCACGGATGAGTGGTGGGTCAGAGGGAGAAGATTGGGAAGAGGAGGTGTCAGAAGAGGAAGAGGCAACAGGGCTTAGTGAGCGGGGAGAGCCTGTAGCAGAGAGAAGTTCAGACTCTGAGGCAGAAGCTGAAGCAGGAGAGATGACCTAATCTGGGGAGAAAACAACAAAGACCTGATGAAGAGAGCACAGCCAAGGTTATATTTTATGAGAATCCTCCGGAAAACAATCTCTCAGAGGACCTGTTGATGTCATTTTACCACTGTACTGTGGAGAGTATTAACTTATGGTCTGTGTGTGTGGTTTGGGAGCTGCACGGCCAGGGAAAAAACAATGCTGTCCAGGGTTGTAAAGACACTGGAGAGAATAATTGGGTGCACTCTTCCCACCTTGGATCAAATCTACGCTTCCAGGTATCATAAGAAAGCTGCAGGATAGTGCTCACCCCGGAAATGATCTCTTTCAGCTTCTGCCTTCTGGAAGAAGGTCCAGGGTTATAAAGACTAGGACCAGCTGCCTGAGAAACAGTTTCTACCCAAATGCAATTTTGGTTTTAAACGCATTGTAAGAAGTCTATATGGGAGTATATTGTATTTAAAAATGGGGTATCAGAATTTTTAGGGGCTAACCAGGTTGGGATAGCTGAGATAGAAGGCTTGTTGGGTTTTGAATTTCTTATGTAGATTTTTCAATTTCGTTGTTCTGTATGGGACAATGACAATAAAGATTATCGTATCAAGAGGAGGGGGACCAAGAGGCAGAGATGGGTCTGGCTGGAGAAGAGGCATCGGCATCTCCCCCTCCTGCTGCAACAAGCTCTCCTCTGCTTTTGTCTCCCAGAACCAGGAGAGGCATGAAGAGGGTGGAGGAGAAGTTAGTGTCGTGCAGTCTAGGATGCTTAGAAGAGGAGAGGAGGGGATTTAGGTATCTATGGGGAGACAGGGACCTTCAAGTGCTTCCTGGGGTGCAAGGTGAGTTGCTGTGCTCATTAGGCCCGACGCTCCTGTGCAGATCCTGTTTTTTGCCATTAAAGAGTTAACTCCACTTGCTCCCTATGATTTGCTGCTGGCTTGCTCCTGTCAGGGGGAAACAAAATCCCTGTTACAGACACAAACTGCATGCATCAGGTGATATGTGAAGGTAGTCCTACTCGGAAGAGGCCCATTGGAATCAGTAGGTCTGCTCTGAGGAGTATGCTTGGCTTGGGTATCACCCACAGCAAGTCCGTAGGTCTAGTCTCTCGCACACTTTGGGGACTCTTGGGCATTATTAAACCATCTGGGTTGCCATAAAAAACATCACCCCATGCACATGGGTGGTAAATATAAAATTGCTAGAGGGCCACATTGCTTCATGGGCACCCTTGCAGGGGCCGGATGCTGGGGGGGGGGCAAAGGGGGCAGGGCAATGGAGGTGACTCGCCCCCTATGTATGTTGGGATACTGCCAGGGAGACGGGGGCATCAGGCAGGCCCCCAGCTGGCTCCAGCCACTGGCCGGCAGCCGGGCGATCTCCAGTCCTCGGAACAGCATCAAACAGCGACACGAGCCTCAGATATGTTTAGAGACCTGTGCACGCTCTGTTAGCAAGTGAATAAACCTTCTCACAACAGAAATGGCGGACAGAGACATGTGTAAGCATTATTTACGAGTGTTTATTCAGCATAGTTCAGGAACAAAGGCAAAACATGCCTGCTTCCCTTCGTATCCAAGCAAACAGCAAGATAGCAAAAGCAATATACAAACGGAAGTTCCCAGCGGACTGTGCTGGAAGTAAACAGGCATGTGACACACAACTGTCATGCCTGTTCCTTTTAAGGTGGAACGGAACAAGATCCTAACAATGTATAGTAGGGCGCATTCCAGACATGCAAGTCAGATTCCTCAATTCCATTTGCGGAGCAAGAGGGATGGTCAGCATTCAAGGACCCTGATTCCAGCTGGGTGCAGGTCAGGGCTCAGGAGGGATTCCCCCACCCGCAATCCTGCTAAAAGAGGGCAGGCCACCCCACCCCAAGGACTTGCAAATCTTAAAAGATTTGTTACAAGTCAATGTGGGGATTTCAAGCCACATTTTGGACATGTTGATCATAATGGTTCTTGAGCAACACTGTTCTGCTGTAAAATTTATTTACAGAATGGCAGATGAAGTTAATGGACTATGCTGAAATGGCTTAAATGACTGGAAGAATCAGAAACCGGGAAGACCAAAATTTTAATACGGAAAGGGGAATAATAATAATAATAATAATAATAATAATAATAATAATAATAATCAATTTTATTTATATCCCGCCCTCCCCAGCCGAAACCGGGCTCAGGGCGGCTAACACTGAAGTAGTGCAACATTATAAAAACATTATAAAAATTAATTAAAACCAGCACCTTAAACCTGATCCTGTACTCCACCGGGAGCCAGTGCAGCTGGTATAGCACCGGATGAATGTGATCTCGCAGCGAAGACCCCATAAGGAGTCTCGCCGCGGCATTCTGCACCCGCTGGAGTTTTTGGGTCAGTCTCAAGGGCAGCCCCATGTAGTAAAGGTAAAGGTAAAGGTACCCCTGCCCGTACGGGCCAGTCTTGACAGACTCTGGGGTTGTGCGCCCATCTCACTCAAGAGGCCAGGGGCCAGCGCTGTCCGGAGACACTTCCGGGTCACGTGGCCAGCGTGACATCGCTGCTCTGGCGAGCCAGAGCCGCACACGGAAACGCCGTTTACCTTCCCGCTGGTAAGCGGTCCCTATTTATCTACTTGCACCCGGAGGTGCTTTCGAACTGCTAGGTTGGCAGGCGCTGGGACCGAGCAGCGGGAGCGCACCCCGCCGCAGGGATTCGAACCGCCGACCTTTCGATCGGCAAGTCCTAGGCGCTGAGGCTTTAACCCACAGCGCCACCTGCGTCCCTAGCCCCATGTAGAGCAAGTTACAATTAGCCAGTCTGGAGGTGACTGTCGCGTGGATCACAGTGGCTAGGTCAGGAAAATTTATAACTTATCTTAAAGACCATTGTAAACAGTTAAAATCATTAGTAGGATTGGAATACCACTTGTAGTTTAAGGTGAAGTCTGGACAGTGAAAGAGGTAAAGGATTTGGAGTATCATAAAAGGTGTGGGAGGAAATGATTAACAGTAAGACCCCCCATAGGGGAGTATGGAAGTCCAGGAGATTCCTTTGAATCTTGTTTTGTTACGATTTATGATTGATATATATCTGTAAACATTTAATTTGAAAAACCAAATAAATCTGTAAAAAAACAAACACATTTATTTATAAAAAATATTTATAAATATATTTATGCTGTGTTATTTTTAAAAGGTGTTTTACAGCAGTAGCGGCAACAACAAAAAATATTCAGCAAAAATCATTTTTTTTAAGTGTTAAAAAGAGTTAAAGCCCGACATCCATTAGCCACCTTTCTCCCCTCAAATGCTAAAAGCGTGGCACTTACTGTGACAACTTCATGATGAGTAACAGCAACCTTCTTTCCGCTCCCCACCACCAAAAAAGCACTGGTTCTAACCTTTGACAGCCTGAGCTATTATGATTGTCCTGAGCGAAGGCTGAGCTGGTGGAGCATGAGACACTTAATCTGAGGGTCGTGGGTTCGAGACCCACGCTTTGGATGACAGATTCTTGCATTGCAGGGGCTTGGACTAGATGACCCTGGGGGGATCCCTTCCAACTCTACAATTCTATTATTATTATTATTATCATCATCATTATCACCACCAGAGGCTACAGGGCTGTTGACGAGGTGCAGCCCCAAAGGCACAATATAATAGCAGGGGAAATGCGACCTCCTGTCTCTTTAAACGAGGCGTCCCGGGCAAGGCCTCGCGTCGCCATGGCAACGCGGCCTGCTGCTGGGTTCCTAAGCGAGGCCTGGGAGAGGAAGGGGAGCAGAGGCGGCCTCGTCGGAGCAGCAGCAGCAGCGGTGAGGGGAACGCGGCGTGGGGAGGGGAGACCCCCGATCCCAACCCCCCCGAATACTGAATCTAGCACCGGCGGGGCCAGGTTTGGGGGGGGGGGAGAGGAATCTTGGGGATGCCGTTCTGGTCCACGTTGCCATGGAAACGGGATGAGGGCCTACAGAGGATGGTGATGGCAGGGATGCTTCTGCCTCTCTTTGTGTCTCCTCTCCACCCCCACCAGGGCCGGACTGAGGTTTGATGCGGCCCTCTCAGCTCCTAAAGGTAATGGGGCCCTTTCTATGTCCAGCTGTCCTTTGTCAACAACAAATTGTTGTTGGTTTTTTTTTGTGTTGAATATATGCTATATGGTCATTTATGGACCTAATAAGTATCTAAGGCCATTTGCACATAACAAATAGGAGCCTGCACAACACAAAATACTGTTGCTGTAAGTTTTATTTTATTTGTTTTTTATCTTATATTTTGGAAATGTACATTCAGGGTTTTTTTCCCTTTAGATTTTTTAAGGGCCCCCAAGAGAGTGGGGCCCTAAGCTATAGCTGGTTTAGCTTATATGCAAATCCAGCACTGCCCCCACCCACAGGAGGGAGATCAAGGGAGGGGAGAGTTGGAAGGGACCCCCAAGGGACATCTAGCCCAACACACTGTTATAAGGAAAATACGGTACCTCAAATTCCCTAATGGGGTATATGGAGCCCCGTCTAGAGTCCCTTGGGAGATCTCTATTAGCGGAGAAAATAACAGAGGCCAACCAGAGTATATTGACAGCAAAACGGCTAGTAAGCCTGATCTCTATTAAAGGAAATGAACTGTTGCAACTCACCACACCCAGGAGGGAGAATAATAATAATAATAATAATAATAATAATAATAATAATAATAATAATTTATTATTTATATCCCGCCCATCTGGCTGGGCCTTCCCAGCCACTCTGGGAGGCTTCCATAAAAACCAAAAATACAGTAAAATCACACGTTAAAAACTTCCCTGAACAGGGCTGCCTTAAGATGTTTTCTGAATGTCAGGTAGTTGTTTATCGCTTTGACATCTGCTGGAAGGGCGTTCCACAGGGTGGGCGCCACTACCGAGAAGGCCCTCTGCCTGGTTCCCTGTAGCTTTGCTTCTCGCAATGAGGGAACTGCCAGAAGGCCCTCGGCGCTGGACCTCAGCGTCCGGGCAGAATGATGGGGGTGGAGACGCTCCTTCAGGTATACTGGACCGAGGCCGTTTAGGGCTTTAAAGGTCAGCACCAACACTTTGAATTGTGCTCGGAAACATACTGGGAGCCAATGTAGGTCTTTCAAGACCGGTGTTATATGGTGCAAAAACCCCTAAACAGTGGTACTTTGGCTTACAGACGCTTCAGGTTTACACGATTTCGGGTTGTGCACTGCGCCAAACCCAGAAGTACCGGAACGGCTTACTTCTGGGTTTTGGTCTCATGCTTGCGCAGAAGCACTAAATTGCGCTTTGCGCATGTGCAGAAGCGTCGAATCGTGACCCGCGTATGCGCAGACACAGCACTGCGGGTTGCGAATGGTGCGGGTTGCGAACATGCCTACCACACGGATCACGTTCGCAACCCGAGGTTCCACTGTATAGGCTTTTGAAATTGCCCACCCTGTAGCCAGAGACCACCACCCCAAAACATCCTAAATACATCACAGAAGGAGGCGGTCTACAGCCAAAATTTGAGAGTGTTGCTTCTCTCCTGTCTGCCAGGATACCTGATAATGCCTTCCTTGGTTGCATTTTCTGGGGTAGCCTGGCCATTCCTAAAGGTAAAGGTAAAGGTACCCCTGCCCGTACGGGCCAGTCTTGACAGACTCTGGGGTTGTGCGCCCATCTCACTTAAGAGGCCAGGGGCCAGCGCTGTCCGGAGACACTTCCGGGTCACGTGGCCAGCGTGACATCGCTGCTCTGGCCAGAGCCAGAGCCAGAGCCGCACACGGAAACGCCGTTTACCTTCCCGCTGGTAAGCGGTCCC
Source organism: Podarcis cretensis (assembly GCF_951804945.1). NCBI lineage: Eukaryota > Metazoa > Chordata > Lepidosauria > Squamata > Lacertidae > Podarcis > Podarcis cretensis. The sequence goes on along the minus strand of NC_137181.1, from coordinate 1,976,537 downwards.
TATTTATCTACTTGCACCCGGAGGTGCTTTCGAACTGCTAGGTTGGCCGGCGCTGGGACCGAGCAGCGGGAGCGCACCCCGCCGCAGGGATTCGAACCGCCGACCTTTCGATCGGCAAGTCCTAGGCGCTGAGGCTTTAACCCACAGCGCCACCTGCGTCCCCCTGGCCATTCCTATGAGATGGCAAATACTTTAGTTCCTGAATCTCTTAAGCATAGTGATAGTTTGCTCAGCTTAACTTGCCAGACTGTATTTGAAAAGGGAAGTGTAAGCCCCTACAGTCCAAAGGCAATGGGAAAGCTTTGTGGGGGCAGGGACTCCTCCTGCCTCTGTAACCCCCCCCCCCATGTGCACATGTAAGCAGGTGTATATTTGGCACTGTATATGTACCCATGCACATGCCTAAATGTGAGGGTGATAGCAGACTCCCAATGGCTAGAGGCATGAAGACATTAGCAGCACCCAGCGCTCTTTGCAAAATACTGTATACCTTGCTGTGTACTAGGTGTGTGTTGGGAGAGGGGTGGGCCTCTATAGCCCATGTGCTTTTACTCAGAAGTAAGCCTTGCCATGCTCACGGGGGGAGATGTTTCTCCCAAGTAGACATGGATAGGATTGCAGGCTTTTCAATTCAGCTATGTGCAGCAGTGTATTGGTGTGCAAGTGAGATGGTTATTGCTGCTGTTATTAACACTGTAATTGTGTTGAAATACAGTTATTTGAAGAAGAAAAAAAGTTGATAAAAGCTAGAGGTGGCCCAGAAGAAAATGGCTTGCTCCCCCCCCCCCCCCTTCTGTGGAAGAAGCATCATGCAACACTAAACCCATGTGTCTGCCTGGGATGTATTGAATGCAGGGGATTCTGTGCATTGAGCTGTTGTGCTCCAGGTTTCCACAGCTGCCTTCTTTGTAGCACTGGAGGGAAGTCTTATTTGGTGGTACGGTAGCTGATTCTACGGCTGCTGGGATTATTGCCTCCAGATGAAGCCAATGTTTTTGGCAGTGTGTGCACACCAGCCCACATCTTGGTGTCTGCTTTGAAGCCAATTTCCACACATCAGCTGGTATGTTCTGAAGACGCCTTCAGTGTGGCCCTGCATACGGTCTGCAGAGCTGCATATAATAACGAATCACAGTGCCTTGTGATGTATGGAAAATTGTGTGTGATCCATGGTTGCATATCAAGTATCTTGTCACTTGGCAGTCTATAGTAGCCAAAATGGGTTGGTTCTGGTTACCGCGGCATGTACTGTACTGTGTGCTAAACTGATGGAGAGATTGCTTCAACCTATGGAATCAAAAAACTGTGGGCTTGGAAGGGACCCTAAGGGTCATCCAGTCCAACCCCTGGGGATGCAGGCATCACAACCAAAGAATCCCTGACAGATGGCCATCCAACTTCTGTTTAAAAACCTCTGGCGGAGAAGGGTCCACCATTAAAAAATATATATATATATTGCTGCCACCAAGATAACATTTTATACAAACACCACTTTCTGAGTCCATTCCGCTGTCAAACGGCTCTTATTGTCAGAAAGTTATTCCTAATGCTGAGTCAGAATCTTCTTTCTTGTCATCTGAATCCATTGGTTCAGGTCCTGCCCTCCGGAGCAGGAGAAAACAATATTGTTCCATCTTACACGCAACAGCCATTCAGATATTTGCCTATCGTATCATATCATATTTGGTCAATGAGTGCTCAAAACTGAATTTGCTGCTTTGTGACTGAATCTCACCTGAACATGGGGACAGTCTGGAAGCCTCCTCAGTGTCAGGCAGTGTGGAGTTTGGAATGTACCTGCATCTAGTTAAATTAACAGATCCAAATTAGCAGTGCTTACTTCCTTGTTTATTCATGGGAGAGGTAGCAGGGTAGAACGCTCAGTGTGTTAGTTTATTTCTTTTGGTTTCCATTGTCAAAAGACACAGGATTCCAGGTCTCCTTTAAAGTGCTTTTTTGGCTGAAGAGTGGGGTACTCATGCTATAAATAAGTAAACAGATACATAAATATTTGACCCCATCTTGATCCAACATCCTTTTTCCTCTCCCCTTCCAGGAGCTCCATTGTCCACATTGATACCCGTTTGAAGCAAAAAACGCATCCTGCACCCCCCAGGTTCTCTCTCCCTCTCTCCCTCTCTCCCTCTCTCCCTCTCTCTCTCTCCCTCTCTCCCTCCCTCCCTCCCTCTCCAGAGGTGAAGGAAGAGATCTACCTAGTTTTGCCTCCCAACAGCAGCTGTTAACACCAGTTGTGATATGATCAAGGTGCTGTGGAGCTAAGTGAGCATAGAGCTGGAGCCAAGTTGTCGTGGGAACTGCCTCCTTGGCTGCCCTGCCCAAGATGGAATCCTGGACGGAGAAGGGCGAGGAGACAGAGAACGTGAAGATCACCTCCCAGCTCCTGAAGGCCAAGACGGGTGAGTTTGACCTGGAGTCTATCCTGCTGCTGAAGCTCCGGGGCCTGGGCATCGCAGACCTGGGCTGCCTCGGGGAGTGTGCCGGCCTGGAGTGGCTGGACCTGTCGGGCAACACCATCGTCCACCTGGGGCCCCTCTCCTCCCTCAAAGCCCTGGCTGTCCTCAACGTCTCCTCCAACCGCATCTCCAGCTTGGAGCCCCTGGCCGGCTGTGAGAACTTGCAGAGCCTCAATGCAGCTGGCAACCTGCTGAGCAGCCTCCAGCAGCTGCAGTGCCTGGCCGGCCTGCGGCACCTTGAGAGCCTGCGCTTCAGCGACCCGGTGGGGCGCCTCAGCAACCCGCTCTGCGGTGCCGCCGGGTACCGCACCGCCATGTCAGAGATGCTGCCGGGGGTCAAGGTGATCGACGGCGAGCGTGTCTCCGGGCGCGGCAGTGAGCTCTACCAGCTCTGCAAGGACATTGACAGCTCTCTCAAGCGCTTCCACGGAACCGGAAGCGGCGAGCTCAGTGGCCTGACCAAGCCCTGGGTGGAGGAGGGGTACTGGGACGTCCGCCCTGCCCGGAGGAGCTCCATCGTGGAGGAGGCCTACAAGCAGTTCAACGAGGCCCTCCAGGAGTGCCGGGACCTGAGCAAGCGCGCCGACGACACCATTTCCCAAGCAGAGAGGGCCCTGAGTGCCCGCTCCGATTCCAGCTCGTTCGTCTTTTAAGGTGCCCTGCGCTTCGACTCCCTTCCCTTGGCGTTGCCGAACTGGGCCCTGTTCTTTCAGTATCATCCTTGTCACTCACTGGCCTGTGATGCCCTTCTTTTGCCCTGGCCTCTGTCCCTTCCGAAAGCAGCGGGTGCATCCACACCCTTAACCAAACCTGTTCCCCACAGCTCCTGGGAAAGCTTGTAGGAGCTGTGAGGCCCTCAGGTCTGAGTCAAAGAGCATCAGGAGAAAGTTTTCGTCCAATGGGACTCTGAAATCTGGATTATCAATTCACAGCTCAGCTCGTGTTGGGACCTTCCGGGCTACTTCTGTGTAACGTGGACCCTGGTTTTTAAAACGGTGTGGACTGGTGTGGTGCTCCTCATCCACCCCGCTTTTTTAGTAGGATGACATCTTGGATCTACATCCATTCACCCTCAAGGATGCTCTTTGACTCTGTCTGGCTTCAAGAGAAGGGGCCTCAGTGCATCGCCTCTCAGGCCTTGTCCTCCGAGGTGATTCTCACGGCCCTTTTCCCCATACGGGGAAACCACAGCGAGTTGACTTATCCAGCACGCAGACACAGAACCAGCTTCACTTGTCTTTTTAGACCACCAAGCCCCCACATCCTCCTGACTAAACCTTGTCGGTGACAGTTTCCCAACATGCGTGGACCTTTGAGTGTTGGTATGTCAGAGCATGCACCATAATTCTTTCTTCACCCCACCAAGCTGGTTAGCTGGGTGGCATCTGTGTAAATCCACAGAAAAATATTTTGAGAATTGTGGGACTGGGCAGAAGTGGCCGGCTGGAGTGTGAACCCACATATTAAGGAACATCCACATTCAGTGATGCTAAACAGTTTGCTCTGGATATTAAAAGCCCCATCTGCACTGAAGCAATATCATTGCACATTAAGCCATCATGGTTTCTCCTGAAGAATCTAGAGGGCTAGAGATTGTTAAGGGTGCTGAGAGTTGTTAGGAGACCTCTATTCCCACAAGTAGTTTTATGAACCAAATCCCTCTTCTCATGGAACACTATGTGAAAAAGGGAGTCTCCTAATAGCTCTTACTGCCCTTAAACTACATTTCCCAGGATCCTTTGGGGAAAACGATGACGCTTCAAAGTGGTATGATACTACTTTAAGTTTACAGTGCAGATGGGACTTAATTCTCAGCTGACAGCTTCCGTACTGTCCAACTGGTCCTCACCAACTCATGGAGTTTCCTTCATAGCTGCCCATCCGATAGCAGCAGGGTTGAGCTGAAAGTCCCCTTGTGAATTGGGTCATCCCAACTGCAGCAGCTAGAAAAGTCAAAATGATGTGTTGTAGATTCTGTACATTTTGCATCAATCCTGCGAAGGAGCGACTCTGTTTTCACAGGCCTTGACTTCAGCCAAATTCTCCACCTCGCATTCTTTCCCAAACTCCTCCAGGCATCAGTTATGATGTCCTGGTCATGCTACCATGCTCCCCATGAATACAGTAGCTTAGGAATCTAATCTTCTTTATTTCATCTTCTTTTTCTTTTCTTATCCTGCCATTCCTCCCATGGGAGCTCAGAGCAGTGAACAGCATAAAAAAACAATCTGAAGAAAACACATTTCTAAAATACAAAATACAATGCAATACCTATAAAACATCATATATATGACAGTAAGAATTTATGAAAGTCTTAAAAACATAATTTATATAAACAAAACGTCTTATATAAAGTGGTACCTTGGTTCTCGAACAGCTTAGTTGTCGAACAAATTGGCTCCCAGTTTTTGAATGTTTTTCGGAAGCCGAACATCCGACCTGGTTTCTGTTTGAGTGCAGGAAGCTCCTGCAACCAATCAGAAGCCACGCCTTGGTTTTCGAATGGTTTCGGGAGTCGAACGGACTTCCGGAATGGATTAAGTTCAAGTACCAAGGTACTACTGTATATTTTTAAAGGGCCCTACTATTCCAAAGCCCTTCAACCTGCCCCAGGGCAAGAAAAGAACAGCTCACCAGTCTGTGTGACATTTCACTTGGTTTTTGCAGATTCAGGGGAGTGTGGTCAGATCATAAAGAGGAGAGCCGATTTGACTTTTGTGCGTGTCAGAGAAGATGGGCTGGAAGTTTCCTGGAAGAGAACTTGGAGATCCCTGACCGGGGGGGGGGGGCGGGGGACACCCACGCCTTTGAAGCGGAGGTGTAGAAAGGATGCTGATGAGCCAGCGCTTGGGATCTGGGGCGCTGCATGTTCCATGCTGGGTATCATGACATGGGGATGCTGTGCAGTTATTTGCCTGTGAAATAAACTCAATGGTCTCCCTTGCTTTCCTGCTTCCTGGTTGGGTATAGAGCTGCCTGCTTTGTGGAATGCTTGCATTCTCTCCCGAAGTCCACTCCCGATTCAGACGTGCGCCAGAGTGAGATGCCCTTCCCTGGGCAACTGAGCCTCTTCAAGAATCTGGTGCCTGCCAAGTGCCACCTGACAAAGGCCCTCCTCCTTCCTGTCCATTTGTCACACGCCAGCTGGATGTTTGTTCCCTCCCTGGAAAACCAAGCATTCCCCGTCTTCACCAAGGTAACCCAAATTCTGAGCAGCGGGAGCTGCAAATTAAGCAAAGCTCTGCCTGCCTTTGTGCGTCTTGCACATCTGCTTCTCTTGATTATGAAGAGGGAGGATAAGGAGCTGTGAAGCCAAATAAATTCTGCCAAACAGTAGAAAGTTTGTTCACCCCCCAGCCCTGCTCCCTGGCTTCTGAGATTCCACCAGGCTCTGTGCATGCATGCAGTTCAGTTGCACACGCAGGAACCCCTTACAACGGATTTTCGTAGCTTGGAGTTCTGCGATTGAAGCAAGTCGCGCTAGTTAAATGTAACTGCATGTACTCCTTCAGCTCTGCTATAGGACTTATCCTTTTTATCCTCTATAAAATAAACACACACACACACACACACACACACACACACACACACACACAGAGGTTTAAAACCGAGAGCAGAGGCTCCCAGGATACTCAGCAGGCCAATGGTTTGCTAGCCTTAGGAAATTCATACTTTGATGCTCTCTCCGTCTGTGTCTTATTTTATGCAGAGCAGCAGCAACACATTATTTTATTTGGTACATTTCTATCCCCCCTTTCTTCCAAGGAGCTCCCGGGCGCATATGTAATTCTCCCCATTTAATCCTCACAACAACCCTGTGAGGTAGGTTAGGGTGACAGTGAGCAACTGGCCCGAGCTCACCCAGTGAACTTCATTGCCAAGTCAGAATTTTAACCCTGGTCTCCCAAGATCCTAGTTTGGAACTCTTAACCATTCCACCACACTGGCTTAGCCAGAAATCTGTTGTCCTGTTTTCAGTTTTCTCACTTTTCACTTCCCTTTCGCAACTGCTTCCACTGCCTGAGTGTCTCTAGAATGACAGACTTGTGATTATCCCCCAGGACTACAGAACAATAGAATTGTAGTGTTGGAAGGGAGCCTAAGGGTCATTTAGTCCAACCTCCTACAATGCTGGAATCTCAGCTAAAGCATCCATGACAGGTGGCCAGCCAACCTCTGCTTAAAACCTGCAATGAACGAGAGTCCACACCTTCCTTCCCAGGGAGCACAGTCCACTGTCAAACAGCTCTTATTGTCAGAAAGTCCTTCCTCTTGTTTCGTTGGATCTTCTTTCTTGTAATTTCATAAAATCATAGAACTGTAGAGTTGGAAGGGACCCCAAGGGACATCTAGTCTGACCCCCTGCAATGCGGGAATCAAAATCGAACCCATCAGTTTGGATCCTACCCTCTGGAGCAGCAGAATAGAAGCTTGCTCCATCTTCCTTCAGATATTTGAAGATGGCTATCCTTTCACCTCTCGGTCTTCTCTTCTCCAGGCTAATGTCAGGAGTGCGTGCAGGAGCCGGGCTCTGTGACCAATAGGACTTTGCAGGTCTGGGGCCTTCCTAAGTTTGTTCTGGAGAGGCAAGGTGCGGCCACACAGGTGACTCACAGCACCCGGTGGCAAGAGCCAGGAAGGGATATAAGGTCAGCATTTCCCTTTGGCTCTTTGCTATAGCAACACATTCCCTGCCTTGCTGCGTTTGACTCCTTGCTTCCTGACCCTCGGGCCCTTGGCTTCTTGACTTCTGGCTCTCAGACCCTCAGACCCTCGGCCTCCTGGCTTCTGGATTCCCGTTCCTGCTCCCACCCTGCCATCTTGCCCCCAGTCCCGATGTCCCCAGCTGGGACTTGGATCGCCCATGAAGCAGACCGTGACAGCTAAAAGGCAATAAGGCATCCACTTACCCAGCCAGCTAAACCCCACTTCCAAAAGTTCAGCTGGAGGCTCCCTTTCCTCCCAAGACATTTCCATAGGTGAGACAGGGACCCCAGGAATTCTGGCCCCCAAGGTGAGTTAACTAGTTTATCTCAGTGGCTCGACTGGCTCTGGAACAGACCAGAAGAGACCACCAGGGCACAGATGCCCACAGATCAAGGGCCAGAACGCCCTGGCAGTGGACACCAGAGAAAAGGTTTCGGGGAAGAGGGATGAGCCCCCTCACTCCAGCAACTCCTGAAATAACCATGACTATGAAGCCTCCACTTAAACTTTTATTAGGGGAATAAAGAAAGGAGGAAGGAAAGTCAAGCTTGGAAGACAGAAGACTCCTCTGGGACCAAGAGTGGTTCCATTCCTGTGGCACCGAGACCCAAACTGGTGGATGTTCTGCTTGTCTCCAAAAGGAAGAGGGTGCCTTGTTTCCTTGATGGTCGGAGAACAGCCCAGTAAATGTGGATCCCATCTAGAGAGGGAGGAGAGTGAAGATGGTTATTGCTGATGAAGTGAAGGATTTCAGGCAGGAGTCTATCCTAGCCCTACCTGGATATGCCAACATAGACTGAACCTGGGACCTTCTGCCTGCAAGGCAAACAAAACAGCACATCCTGGAATCATGGAAGTGCAAAGTTGGAAGGGACCCTGAGGGTCATCCAGTCCAACCCGCTGCAGTGCAAGAACTACAGCTAAAGGATTCCTGACAGACCGCCATCCAACCACCAACAAAGGAGAGTTCAGCATCTTCCGAGTGCGTCCGTTCTCTTACTGTCAGAAAATTCGTCCTAATATTTGGCTGGAATCTCCTTGTCATTTGAACCTGTCCTCTGGAGCAGTAGAAAACAAGCTTTCTCGCTCCTCGTTGTGATACTTAGAGATGTTGAAGGCTGCTGAAAAGATATATTGGGCACTGGGCAATGACTTTTAAAAAAACCAACAACTCCCAGGCCTTTGAACAGCTTTGATCATATTTAGATACCATTTTATCATTATTTAACGTCATTTATTTTTGTCTCAGCAGACTAATGGCAATTGGTTGGCTTGAGCTTTCGTACAGAGGTTGCCTGCTGGTGCCCAACATTTTTTTTAATGCTGAGTTGGATTTGAATTGTCGCTGGGAGGTTGGCGCCCTTTGCTTTACTGTTGATTTGTTGTGTTGGTTGTGTTTTTCAGTTATGTTTCATATGATCACTACATGCCACCTCGAGAATGCATTGTTGACGAGGCGATCGATAAATGCAACTAACGGAAAACAAATAGGGGCTACAGGAACTGAAGCTGAACACTTACCACTCTTCTGGGCGCCCCTTCAGAAAAGCAAACTGCCCAATATGGTACCGTTGCTCCTCATACGCCTCCTTGACTGCTTCACATTCCTGATTCTGCTTCCTCCTCACTTCCTGCGGGACATTCAGAAGGGGAAAGGTGTGCCATGAGCTCCTGAGTCAGTCCTTCCCAAGCTTTTTGGGGTTACCTGCCCCTTGGTTCCATAAACTCACCCCCAGTGCCCCCTACCCTATAAAAGGCATTGCTCAGAAGAGCAGTCTGCACAACCCACCAAGGAAGATAATAACACCGTAAGATTCAAAATAGTCACAATTAATTACAGGTTTATTCAAAATCAGATTATTCAGAACTCAGGTCCAGGAGCATTTCTGTCAAAGTGTGAAGTGACCGACCTGGAAGATTGGGTTCTGCTCTGAGAGGCACCGCTTGGACTCATCCAAAATGTTCTGAGGGTCGCTGGAGTTAAACTTGAAGCAAGCCAGGCACTTCTGTTTCCTCTGGGCAGAGAAAAGGAAGGAAAAGGAACAAGGTCTGTTTTCACAAGAGAGGCCCAAATAAGGTTTTGGTTTGCCCCCAAACTATAACAGGAGCAACACCCCAAAACGGCAAAGGCTGCTCTTGCAAGAATATCACTGCAGCCTGCCTGCTGAAATGTGTCTCCATTTGTGCCCCCAGAAGGGGTTTACAATGCCTGCAAATTCCATCTAAAGAGGAGCAGCGATTTAAAAAATTCCACGTAATGGTGAAGTGGGAGGAACAAAGCTTTGATTCACTCTGAATCAGGACCCGGATTCAGACTCAAAACTAACAGGCCTGCGTCTTAAATCTGTCCAATCTGAATCCAGTTGGTTTTTTGAAGTGCTGAAAAAGGATCCAAAAAGAACCTTGTTGTACCGCTGGTATTTATCTCCAGTAAAGTTAGCAAAAATGTATAAGACTTTATCCAATGTATGCTGGAAGTGTAAAGATAAAGTGGGTGCCTTTTATCCTATGTGGTGGTCGTGCAAAAAGGTAACAGGTTTCTGGGAAATGATTTATAATGAATCGAAGAAAATGTTTAAGATAACTTTTGTTAAAAAACCAGAGGCCTTTTTATTAGGAATAATAGGTGAAGACATACCAAGAAATGTTAAAAGACTATTTATGTATGCACCTACAGCCGCCAGGATGCTAGGTAAAGGGACCTCTGACCATTAGGTCTAGTCGCGGATGACTCTGGGGTTGCGGCGCTCATCTCACTTTATTGGCCGAGGGAGCCGGCGTACAGCTTCTGGGTCATGTGGCCAGCAGGACTAAGCCATTTCTGGCGAACCAGAGCAGCGTACGGAAACACCGTTTACCTTCCCGCCGGAGCAGGACCTATTTATCTACTTGCACTTTGACGTGCTTTTGAACTGCTAGGTGGGCAGGAGCAGGGACTGAGCAACAGCAGCTCACCCCGTTGCGGGGATTCGAACCGCCATCCTTCTAATCAGCAAGTCTTAGGCTCTGTGGTTTAATCCACAGCACCACCTGCATCCCAAGCGCCACCTGCCAGGATGCTACTTGCCCAGAAATAGAAAGAAGAGGAAGTACCAACGAAGGAGGAATGGATAACTAAGATGATAGACTATGCTGAAATGGCAAAGATGACCGTGAAAATCCAGGACCAAGATGAAAAAAAGTTTACACAAGACTGGATTTAATTTATAGAATATAAATCTATTGTAAAGACTTTAAAACATTGTTGTTGTTTAGTCGTTTAGTCGTGTCCGACTCTTCGTGACATTAGCAGGATTGATATAGCATCTATGAAGCAATGTCAATTGTGGTTATCAATGGACTTGTAACTGAATGGAAATGTGTAAGGTAACAAAGGGAAGAAATTGGAAATGGGGGAATCTAGGAGGGATGAATAAGTAATTAATTTGAATGTTAAATTATTGAAAATTAAAAATAAAATATGAAAAACCAAAAACAAAATGAACCTTGTGGTCAGTGTAAAGTAAAGGTAAAGGTACCCCTGCCCGTACGGGCCAGTCTTGACAGACTCTGGGGTTGTGCGCCCATCTCACTTAAGAGGCCAGGGGCCAGCGCTGTCCGGAGACACTTCCAGGTCACGTGGCCAGCGTGACATCGCTGCTCTGGCCAGAGCCAGAGCCGCACACGGAAACGCCGTTTACCTTCCCGCTGGTAAGCGGTCCCTATTTATCTACTTGCACCCGGAGGTGCTTTCGAACTGCTAGGTTGGCAGGCGCTGGGACCGAGCAGCGGGAGCGCACCCCGCCGCAGGGATTCGAACCGCCGACCTTTCGATCGGCAAGCCCTAGGCGCTGAGGCTTTAACCCACAGCGCCACCTGCGTCCCTAGTGGTCAGTGTACCTGCATACTAAAAACATTGAACGTTCCTAAGAGAAGCTTGTGGCTCCTCAAATCTTTTTGCTTTGTGACTCTTGTTCTACTGGGGCTAGCCCAGCTTTCACCTACCTGGAAACCTCTAAACTACAACTCCCACCCAGACCAGCATAACATAAGCATAAAAGGCCAGGGCCAGGGCCTTTTCAGCACTGGCCCCGACGTGGTGGAATGCTCTGTCACAAGAGACTAGGACCCTGAGGGACTTGACATCTTTCCGCAGGGCCTGCAAGACAGAGCTGTTCTGCCTGGCCTTTGGTTTGGACTCAGTCTGACCCTTAAGTTTCTCTCCCCTTACGGTCTTGATTTATCAGCTACTTTAAAATGAGGCTGCATTTTAAATTGCATTTTAACCTTTATTTTAAATTGTTCCCCCTACTCTTTTTCCCTTACTATGTTTTTACTGTGATTTTATTGGTGTTAGCTGCCCTGAGCCCGGCTCTGGCCGGGGAGGGCGGGGTATAAATAAATATTATTATTATTATTATTATTATTATTATTATTATTATTATTATTATTATTATTTATAACAACGCAGCATAACAGGACCCTCAGGGTCCCTTCCAACTCTACAATTCTATGATTCTATGAACAGTAACCGATGAACATACGGCAAGTCTGCTGCATCTGGCCAGGGGCCTATGGAATCCATTTTTCTGTTCTCAGAGTGGCCAACCCAAGTCCAACATCTCTCTCTCTCTCCTGTGGCTTCAGCAACTGGTATTCAGAATCATGGCTAGTAGCCTTCAAGAGCTCTCTCCTGCTCTGTGAATTTGTCTAATCCTCTTTTAAAGCCATCCAGTTTGGTGGCTGTCGCCGCCTCCTGTGGCATTGAGTTCCACAGTCTAACAACGCACTGTGCAAATTAGTGAAGCTGACCAGAATCCCACATAACTTGCTGATGGTGGTGGTGGGGGGACCCTAATAAGGATCTGTGGGTTCCTCTGTAGGCTTACTGCCTCTTTGTTTATGATGTTTTAGACTTCAAATCCATTTTAAAAGGAACAGAGAGTCCAGCTTGGCAGTGGATAAATTAGCATCTTCCTGGCTCACCCCGCCTGGCTTGATCCGGCAGTTTTGCGTCCCCCGTTGCTGCTTCCGGCAGATGGTCTGCACAAGGTCAACTTCCAGCTGGACATAGGTTCCCCTTGGGAATTCCTGCAACCAAAGAAAGCCAAACTCAATGTGGAGAAGAACTCCTTGCCAAACTAGGAGTTCCCCAGTGGAGAATCGATTTGCATGGGAGAGTGGCAAGGGCGATCAAGGGTCTGGAGGAACGGTAGAGGGACTTGGGGATGTTTAAATGATGGATTCAAATGAGAAGAAAGGAGGTTCCCACTAAGGAAGAACTTTCTGACAGTAAGAGCTGTTCAACAGGGGAACGGTCCAGGTGGACTCTCCTTCCTTGGAGGGAGCCATGGGTTCGAGTCCTACCCTCCAGAGCAGGAGGAAACAAGTTTGATCCATCTTCCACGTGACAGACCTTGAGCTATTTGAAGATGGCTCTCATATCTCCTCTCAGCCTCCTCTTTTCCAGGCTAAACATACCCAGATCCTTCAACTGTTCCTCATAAGGCTTGGTTTGCCTTGATCATGAACAAGAAATAAAACATCAAAGAATACACAACCAGACTGAACAGTTTCCACATCTAAAAGGGATAATAATAATAATAATAATAATAATATTGATAACAGTAACAGCTCCAGTGCCCCCACAAAAACCCCTAAGCAATAATGCAACCAATGAGTCTGAAATATACTCAGAGTCGAGAGTGGATTTCATGTTCTTTATTCAGCTCATAGTGGTGAGGAGGAATGGAAGTTCCCCCAGAATGTCTGCTTTATATACATTATTTACACAATGGGCCCAACATGATTGGCTAATTCCAGGATTCTCCTGTAGGCCAATCAGGTTGCGGATTCACTTCCACCTGGAGCTGGATTGGGTGGCTCCTGCGGACCAATCAGACTGCTGCATTCTGAATCCTATTCAACTCAGCACATAACAGAGTCTGATCAGCAGCCTCAGCTTTTGTAGCTGCAGTCCAGTCCAGGTCCCACCCTCCCAGGCCAGGTGAGAAGAGGCCGGCGAAGGGGGAGCAAGCTTGTTTTCTGCTGCTCCAGAGGGGAGGACCCAAACCGATGGATTCAATGACAAGAAAGGAGATTCCGACTCAACGACAGGGAGAACTCTCTCATGGCAAGAGCTGTTGGACGGCAGAATGGACTCCCTCAGAAGGTGGTGGACTCAGAGGCTTCTAAGCAGAGGTCAAATGACCATCTGCTAGGACTTCTTCATCTGTGATTCCTGCCTTGCAGCGGGTTGGGCCAAATGACCCTCAGGCGTCCCTTCCTGCTCTCCGATTCGAGAATCCTGTGATTCTGTAGTGATCAGTAGAACACTGATCTAGGAACCAGGAATCCAGTCCCAGACGTGCAGAAGGAGAAGCAGAGTCTTAGAACCCCCTTAAGTCGAATGCACACCTGGCAACATTTATCCGAGGAAAACAAAGACACCCTCCAAAATTCTCTGATGAAAATAGGGGCATCCTATTCATAGCTGTCGACGTTTCCCTTTTTTTAAGGGAAATTCCCTTATTCCAAATAGGATTCCTCGCAAGGGAAAAGTTGACAGCTATGATCCTATTCCACATATCTCCAATGAAAATAGGAAAAGCAGGACATTCCAGGACTCAGAAACTGGGACAGATTCTGTAAATCGGACTGTCGCTGGAAAACAAGGACGCTTGGAGGGTCTGCTAACGTCCTCAGCTTATCCAACAAATTGGGAAGTTCATTCCCCGCCACTATTGCACACAGAGGGCGAGTTTTATTGGGCATAGGTGGGTGGCAGTCCGTGGGGCTTTGTTATATGAGGTGACGATCCTCCGCCTCCCCCTCCAGCCCCACGCACGCTCCCCCCTCGCATGTCCTGCTCACCGTCTCCGTGACATGGGTCACAGCTTGCTCCTTGAATGTTGCCTGCACGAGGTCCCTGCTGTGGAAGAAATCTAGCACCAGCTCCAGAGCCCTTTGCTGGAGGGGCGACTGGTTGGCATCCGCCAGGGCCAGGAGGCCCAAGCACAGCACTAGAAGCCCCTTCATCCCCTTGCCCACGTCCCCAGTGGATCTGCTGCCCACACCCTGCCCTTGCGAACTCCCCTGCCGGTCTGTTGATCTTGGTCGGTCATTAACTTGTTCCCATGAGAGCTGTCCCAGACGCAGGCCCCCTCGCCTGCCCTCTGCCCTCTCCCCTGGCTGTTTGTTGGTTGATGCCCAGGAGATGAAAGGGAGGGGTGGGCAAAGGGCACCTGTGCAGTAAAACAACAGGAGGAGGCGTCCCTTTGGCCACCCCTCCCAACCAGCTGCCAAAGATGCAGGGTGTTTTTCCCAGGTCTGCTTTCTTTGGGGCTGGCACAGGAGATGCAAGATCTCTCATTGATGCCAGTAGCTCCCAACGTGGGTGGTACCTGCTGCATAAGAGCATAAGAGCCTGCTGGATCAAGAAGAATGTTTTTAGCAGGTGCCAGAAAGAGCACAGAGAATACAGAGGAGGCGCCTAGTGGTATCAATAGGCAGGGAGTTCCAAAGTGCAGGCACTACCAAACTAAAATGTTGAGTTCTTACAAATGGGTATTGCATGGCACCTGTAACAGTGCTGGTTCTGAAGATCAAAAGGGTCGCGTGCGTGTCTACAGGGTTAGGCAATTTTCCAGGTAAATTGGTCCCATGTTTTTAAGGGCTTTGTAGACTTATTGCCAGAGCCCAGGACTTGCCGATCAGAAGGTCGGTGGTTTGAATCCCTGCAAAGGGGTGAGCTCCCGTTGCTCGGTCCCTGCTCCTGCCCACCTAGCAATTCGAAAGCATATCAAAGTGCAAGTAGATAAATAGGTACGGCTCCGACGGGAAAGTAAACGGCGTTTCCGTGCACTGCTCTGGTTCGCCGGAAGCGGCTTAATCATACTGGCCACATGACCCGGAAGCTGTAAGCCGGCTCCCTCAGCCAATAAAGCGAGATGAGCGCCCCAACCCGAGAGCTGGTCATGACTGGTCCCTTTACCTTTAGACTTATTGCCACACCTTGATCCTGGCCTGGTAGCAAATCAGTGAACAATTTTCTGTTTTACAATTTAGAATATTCATTTAAACAACCATAAAATATCAATGACATCCTTTCCTCTCTTTCCATGGTTCATTTTGCATATCATAAATCCCTGCATATTTTACATAAAATAACCATTCAGTATTCCATTATTAAAGGTAAAGGTAAAGGTACCCCTGCCCGTACGGGCCAGTCTTGACAGACTCTGGGGTTGTGCGCCCATCTCACTTAAGAGGCCAGGGGCCAGCGCTGTCCGGAGACACTTCCGGGTCACGTGGCCAGCGTGACATCGCTGCTCTGGCCAGAGCCAGAGCCAGAGCCGCACACGGAAACGCCGTTTACCTTCCCGCTGGTAAGCGGTCCCTATTTATCTACTTGCACCCGGAGGTGCTTTCGAACTGCTAGGTTGGCAGGCGCTGGGACCGAGCAGCGGGAGCGCACCCCGCCGCAGGGATTCGAACCGCCGACCTTTCGATCGGCAAGTCCTAGGCGCTGAGGCTTTTACCCACAGCGCCACCTGCGTCCCCCATTCCATTATTACATCCATCAAAATGAATTTACACTGCTGAATTTATCCAGGTTGTTTCCCCTGAAACAGCTCTGAAAGGCAATATTGATATTAAAGATTTGGCCTTTCCCATTCCACCAGCCACTTTGTTGTGTCTCCCCCCCCCCCCCCGCCCCAATTGATTTCAGTGTTTGATCTACAAAGTCCACAGCTTTCACTCCAGGAAGACATAAGCAAACAGAAACGTCCTGAGCCTTGCAGTTTCCCAACGCCTGCTTGGGGAGCCTCTTTCATGAACCTGGCATTTTGGAGGTCAAGTTGCCGGTGGCCAGTTTGGTCCCCTTCCTAGCCAGAGAAGCCAGGATGGCAGTGACAAAGCCAACAGCAGGTTTGTTCTTATTTTAAAGTGGGGAATGGCTTCAATGATTCATGCATGCTGGTATTTAGAATCCACAAGTTTTGCTGGCTATGTTCTATTAGAATGTTTGTAGAAAACATAAAAGGTTAGTACATTTTGTGCAAGAACAGCATGCAGGATCAGGCCAGTGGTCTATCCAGTCCAGTATCCTCTTTGGAACCAGAGGGGGAAACCCTAAAGCTGGTGGGATTACCCAGTGGGGTGCTATCAAGTTGGGGTGGGGAGGGAGTGGGGCTGTGGAGGTGTAAATAACTTCTTCTTCTTCTTTGGCGATCCCTCATAGCCAAGTAAGATTGTCCTCCATAAACACTGTTTTAACAGTGAGTCCGTAAGTGACTGTGGAGACCAATTCCGGATCCACGTGTCCTTCCACAGTGGGGACAGAGGTTTCTGGGCGGGAGTTGATCACGGTGAGGGTTTGCCAAGTGTACCTTCCTCTTAGCGTGCTTCTCCCTTTCGTCTTGAGTTTGAGCATCTTCAAAACCCATGACACCTTTGGTAAAGGCTGTTCTCCACTTGGAGCACTCACAGACCAGTATTTCCCAGGTGTCAGTGTTTACACTACTTTTTTAAGATTTGCTTTGAGAGAGTCTTTGAACCTCTTTTGTTGACCACCAGCATTACGCTTTCCATTTTTAAGTTTGGAATAGAGTAGTTGCTTTGGAAGACGACAATCAGGCATCCGCACAACATGACCAGTCCAACGAAGTGGATGTTGAAGAATAATCGCTTCAACACTGGTGATCTTGGCTACTTCCAGTACACTGGTATTAGTTCATGTTATGTACTGAGTCGAATAGGATCCAAAAGGCAGCAGTCTGATTGGTCCTAGAACAATAGGATCCAAAAGGCAGCAGTCTGATTGGTCCTAGAACAATAGGATTCAGAATGCAGCAGTCTGATTGGTCCTAGAACAATGCAGCAGTATGATTGGTTGGCAGGAACCACCCAATCATGCTCCAGATATAAGTGAATCCACAACCTGATTGGCTTACAGTAGAATTCTGGAATTAGCCAATCATGTGCAGCCCATTGTGTAAATAATGTATATAAAGCAGATAATTTGAGGGGACATTCATTCCTCCTCACCACTATGAGCTGAATAAAGAGCATGAAATCACTTTGCGACTCTGAGTATATTTCAGTTCACCTGTCTTCCCAGGTGATGTTTAAAATTTTCTGTAGACGCCGTAGATGGAATTTTGCTGAACTGATTGAACTCAATAGTTTTAATTGGATTTTGAATAAATATGCAATTATTTATTACCATTTCGAATGTCATTGTGTTGTTATCTTCCTTAGTGGGTTGTGCAAACCACTGTTCGGAATAATGCTTTGTAGCTGGAGATGAGTTTATGGAACGGAGGCGCCCAGTGTGCTCCCCAATTGTTTGGCAACCACTGGAATTGACACATGAGATTTCCTCCAGAAAGGACAAATCCACACCACACATTCAAAGCACAGGATTTCCCCCAAAGAACTCTGGGAACTGTAGTTTTCCCTCTCACAGAGATACCATTCCCAGCATCCTTAGCGAACTGCAGTTCCCAGGATTCTTTAGCAGTCGTGTGGTTTAACCGTCTCCTTGCGCTTCAAAGGTAAGGCGTTGGCTCTGCTCCTCCTCCTTTCTCGCCCCACAGCAAACGAGTTGAGGCCTTCCGATGTAGGCCTCATGCGCTTCCCGCAGAACTACTTCTCCCATGATGCCCTGAGCAGAAGAGCCTCTCGCGAGAGCTGAGCCGCGAAACCCGGCTGCCATCGCGAGATTCCCCTCCCACGCTTCTCGGGCAAACGGGACGGCGCCCCATTTCCTGCCTCTGCGCCCGGCGGGAACTCGCTCTCCCATGATGCCGCGCGGCGGGTCCTTTCCGCCAATCTCCTTTCAGAGTCCGGGCGGGGTAAGGAGGGAGAAAGAGGAAGTAGGTCCGTGAGGAGAAGCAGGGAAGCGGAAGTGCGTGTATTGTGGAGGGCGAATGGGGGCGGGGCTTAGGGGGGGTGAGCGAGCGGGCCTTTCCGGTTCCTTCATCCGGGTCCTTTCTGCTCTATTAGAATAAAAAAATAATCTATATATACACCTATATGTATATATAACAGGAGACGGGGAGAAGGGGGAGGAAAAAGGGAAAAGAAAAGACGAGGCCTCGCCCCTCCGCCGCGTGACGTCATCGCGTGAGGTCACCGGGCCCGGCGATGATGCGTCGGTGACGCGGTCCTCGCGTCCGCCACGGCCGGGGACCGTCACGGTGTTGCTATGGCAACACCGCCTGCTGGGTCAGGGGGTCACCGCGCGGCCTGGTGAGCGGGGCGGGGGGGGGGGGCAGGGAGAGGGCCGGGGGGGGCCGCCCTGGCGGTGGGACGGGGGCGAGGGAAGGGCGGGGCGGGGGGGGGCAAGGGAGAGGCCTCGCGGGTGGGGGGCGCCTGGGGTGGGGGTGGGGCGCAGGGGAAGCCCCTCCGCGGGAGGAGGGAGGGGGCCCTTCACCCCCCTCCCCACTCAGCCACCCCCTCAGAGGGTCTCAAAAGCCCCTCCCTCCCTCCTCCCCATGGCCCCCCTCTAGGGCGGAGTGGGCTCCCCTCTGCGTCCGCGGGCACTGAATGCATTTCTCTCCCCCCCCCCCTTCCCAGTTCCTCCCGAATTCCTGAAGTTTCCTCTGCAGGAAAGGCTGGCTCCGGGGCAGATCGCCCCTTTCCCGAGCCAGGGTCGATGGGTGGGCCCTGGGGCACCTTTGGGTGGTGCCACCTTCCCGCCTTACTCGTTCCTTTTGAGCCAACGTTGCCCCGGGGCTTGAGGGTTTAGGTTGAGGCTTCCCAGCCCCCCTCCTGGGCCTGGAGAGGGCAGGGCTGGCTTGGGGGCCTTCCAAACTTGTGGAAATGATGGATGCAGTGGGTAAGAGGGAGACAGCGACCTTTTTTAAAAAATCTGAATGGGGAAGCCTGGAAATGCCTGTAATTCAAAAAGGGCCTCTCTCAGTAGGCATTCATATTCACCTGAACTTTGGCAGCTTTGTACCTGTAAAATGGGAGCTATTAGGTGCCCATTTGCTCTTTTTCCATACATGGACATAGCCTCTGGTTGCCCCTGGAGTCAGGGCAGTAGTGGCAGAATTATAGGACAATCCTTTGCATGTCTGCTGTGAATGAAGTTTAATCAAATTAAGTGGGAATTTCTCCTGGGTACGTGTGTTAGCTGTTGAGTGCGAAAACCCCCCCAACCTATTATTTCAAGATAGATACAGGGTCCCAAGTTGGTTGGATGTAGCTTCTAGAGAACTGGAAATTTCAGAGGTTGATGTTCAGCACAATCCTGTGTTCGTTTACTTGGAGGTAAATTCCATGGTGTCCAGCAAATGAACCTTCCTCACCAAAGCATATGCAGCATTGCAGCCTTAAATGGCCAACTCTTTTGACTCTTTTGATTTGCCAACCCCAAATCAGAGCCAAGTTGAAAAATAGTTTAAAATTGACTTGTCTAGTTGCCTTTGAAATGTGATGCTGGTGTTCAGAACATGAGTGTTTCTTCCAACCTGGCTAGGCTGGTGGTGGAAAAAAGAAGCAGGTAGTTGCCAGAGTGGAAAAAAGCAAAGATTTCTCTCTAGCCCTTGAGCCTTGGCAGAAAGTTGCCCTTGCAGTTGGAAAACGTGCAGATGGCAGAGGTCAAAAAGATATTTGCAGCCTCTGGGGACAAGAGAGGGAATTGCTGTTGTATTTCTGGGTCCGCTGCTAAAAATGGCTTGTTTTCTGCTCTGTGGGTTGTGCTGGGAAGGCTGCAGTGGGGCTGGCTGGCGGGTGGGGCTTTGGGGCTGCGTTGGAGGAGCTTGGGCTGTCAGGAGTGGAGCTTTGTTCACTCTCGGGCCAGTTCTCCAGTTTCTTTCCTGGATCCTTAACTGGCTTCTAGATTTTCCTTGAGTGCTTCTGGCCGTGGTTTGGGTTTCCCATCTTGACAGCAAAGTGTGGCAGGAAGCGATTAACCTCAGCTTGATAAGGTTAACTGCTGCACAACTTTCGATTCCTTAAACATTTTGTACTAAGAAGGGATTTGTCTTTCTAGTCCCCTCATTAATCAGTTCAGATTTCAAAGCTTTTGTCTGAAAGAGAGCACCTTTCCCAAGTGGAAGAAACCTTATGTGAAAGATTTTGTAATTTGCTTATGGGCAAAAACTGTCTTGGCCAGACGCGTTCCTCTGGCTGTGGCAATGGGTCTGTGCCTTTGAATGGACATGGCAGAAGAACTGTGGAATGGCCGCAACAGCAGATCCTGCTTCCACCTGTCTTCCAGAGAAGGCAGTTTTGGAATGGGAACCTCCAGAGACTGTCAGGAGCAGCCTGAGAAAGAATGATGGGGCAGGCTGGACAGCTGCTCCCTCCTCATTCTGTCTGCCAGGCTGGACCAAGAGAGAGTGGGCACCTGGGGTGGCATTGCTGGAGGCAATTCCGTCCTTTTCCCACCCCCCGCAGACCATCTTTTGTGCTGATTCGTGGCCCTTGGAACAAGGCATCCTCTCTCCCTTGGTCAGAGTGTTTCACTGTGTCCTTCACATTCTTCTTCAAGAATTCACATTCTTCTTCAATTTCCTTTGCCAAAGCTCTTCCATTTAACGTGTATCCACTTTCTCTGCTGTGACCCCATCTTGTTGAGTGACTCGGGGGTGTGTGTGTTTAGTACAGCTGCCGTTCAGTGGGCAGGCTATTAAGTTCCAGTTTTGAAACCCAGGTTCACCACCGTGGAAGGTGTTGGACTTTCCTTCTTTGTTTGAGGTTTTTAAACAGAGTTTGGATGGCCATCTGCCAGGGATTTTTAGCTGCGATTCTGGTATTGTAGGAAGTTGGACTATGTGACCCTTTGGATCCTCTGCAATTCTATGATGCTGTGATTCCCCGCTCAGCTCCAACATTTGCTTTCCTACCTTTGACTTTGCCTAAGCCACCATATGAATGAAAAGTAACTTTCCTAAGGGCCAGGGACTTCTGCAGGAACCTCTTTGAAGAAAAAAGAACCTCGACATTCAGGATGCTGTCCAAGATTCCAAGGCTGTGTTTTCTGGGTCAGATTCCGCAGTGCCCAGAGATCAGAAGACGGCTGAGGCTATAGGGAAAGATGTGTCTGCAGAGGCTCAGGGAAAGAAGTCTTGCTGTGTCAGGAAGCCCCCAGGTGGGAAACGAAAGCAAGGACTCTCTTGTGGGCTAGTGCTTCACAGCCAGAGGTATTCTGTGGCATCCATGAGACTGTAGAAAGCCACCATTTCTAGTAGCCATTCAGTAGCCTTCAAGGATTTGTCTAATACTCTTTATAGTGGCCACCACTGTATTGAATTGTGCATCGTCCAAAGAAGTCCTTTCCGTTTCCTGTCTTAAATCCCTTGCCCGTAAATTTCATTGAATTATCCTGTTATTTATTACACATATTATGCCTCTAAGGTTACAAATCCTTTTCAAGGTGTACAAGTAAAATAAAAACCACACAGTGTGGTTGCTATGAAGCAGTGGCAAAGCATTTTTTAAAAAACCTCATCATTGGTGGCAGAATTCTCTCTGCAGCATTTGGGAGCAGAGGGTGTTACTCTGGCCTGCCTGTCTCTGCCCTCTATCATTGCCTGAGGTAATGGGGGAGGGGTTGAGATTCCCTCCCTCCACTTTCTTATAGAATCATAAATTTGTAGGCATGGAAACAACCCAAAGGGTCATCCAGTCCAACTTGCTGCAATGCATAATTTTTTTACCATGCATAATTTTATAACCATCCACCATATCCCTTCTTACTATTTTTTTAAATAGTGGACGGTCACCCCATATCAAAAAAACAAGTAGTGTACAGCCAGGAAACTCATCAGGAAGACGCTTCTGCTTGTTTGGGTTGTGGTTTCCTTCACCTTTTCTTTGTTTTTTGATATGGAGTGACCCAAACTCCTTAGGATATGAAACGTAGCAGCTATAGCATCATCTATATTTCTGGGCAGGAACCGTAGAATTGCAGAGTTTGAAGGGACCCCCAGGGGCCATCTAGTCCCTGACTCTGCTACCGTAGTCCTCAACCTTTTCTTTGGCACCTGCTGCTGCTTCCTTTCACGTTCTCTATGGTCTTGCAGTTCACATGTCTCTCTCCCCACCTCCCCAAGTGGTGTCTTTGTGTCTGCAAACAGAGAGGAGACCTGGCAGCCTTTCTGTGCTTTTGTCTCCCCTGCAAGCATTTCCAAGTGAAAGGGTACCTTTTATTGGGCCAGCTTGTCTCCCAGAGGCTGCAAATGAGCTTATGAAATGTACCGTATTTTTTGCACCATAACACTCACATTTTTCCTCCTAAAAAGTAAGGGGAAATGTCTGTGCGTGTTATGGAGGGAATGCCTACGGGTGGCATGCCTACGGATTTTCCTCCTCTAAAAACTACGTGCGTGTTATGGTCGGGTGCGTGTTATAGAGCGAAAAATACGGGGTATATTCTTTCTTGAGTTTCTGTGTTCGGTATGCAGCAATGAACATAAGAAGAATCTGCTAGTGACCAGTGGCCCATCTAGACCAGCTGCTGTTCTCACGGCCGCCGGCCAGAGCCCTAACGGTTGAATCTAGTGCTTTCAAAACAGCAAAAAAACAAGCCGTTAGCTTTGCACAGAGACTCA
The DNA here is from genome assembly GCF_951804945.1 of Podarcis cretensis. Taxonomy (NCBI): domain Eukaryota; kingdom Metazoa; phylum Chordata; class Lepidosauria; order Squamata; family Lacertidae; genus Podarcis; species Podarcis cretensis. The sequence continues at coordinate 1,953,808 of NC_137181.1, read as the reverse complement.
GAGAAATTGAACAGAGCTAGATGATTTGCAGGGGGCTTGGGTTACACTGGGCCTCAGCACCCTGTTTGCTTAACCTCTTCTCCTCCCGGTTGATGCAGGGCCTTTCGGAAAGAGCAGCAAAAATAAGCCGCCAGAAGGATGGTCAGACTCACAAGACGAATCCCGTTTGCCTTTCAGTTGCCGAGGAGAAACATGATCTCCCCTCCCTGGATAATTGTCCTAGGAAATGCCTGCAAAGGGGGCTGCCCAGGTAGGGTGAGGGCAGGGGAAGTCTGAGCCATGGGTTGGAGCTCTCTGGGGCAGCTGCTTCTTGCCTTCCGACGCCTTGCTTGGGGAAGGCTCCTCAGACCCTGTGCCCTGCTTTAGGAAAGCTTTTAATGTTTGATGTATTACTGTATTTTAATATTTGGTTGGAAGCCGCCCAGAGTGGCTGGGGGAGCCCAGCCAGATGGGTAGGGTATAAATAATAAATCATTATTTATTATTATACTTGAATGCAGAAAGCCCCAGGTTCAGTCCTTGAAAGCATCTCCTGTCGTTCCTCGCCATTGGCCGTAAACATCCTGTCCCCACTGTGGCCACCTAGATGCCTCAGTGGGAAACCGGGGAGCAGAGCATGAGCACCAGAGACCTCTGGATGCATTGTTGCCTTCAACTTTTGAGGCGGGGCATAGCCACCCTGGTGGGGCTGATGGGAGTGGTAGTCCAGCCACATCCGGGGAGCATCTCGCTGCCCACCCCTGCTTGTCTGAGGCTGTGGCTTTGGTATAAGGCGGCTCCTGCCACTCCCGGGTTGGGCTTCTTGGTCCTGAGGCGGCTTCCTCAAAGCAGGGCAAGTGCTGACCAGTCCATCTTGTTGCAGCAGGTGACGTCTGAGCCTGCCCTGGTCTGCGTCTCCCCGGAGGAGGTCCCGGAGAATCCGCAAGGAGTCAGTGGGTGTGGTGATGGAGAACTACGAGCTGGTCACTTCCCTGGGTAAGACGCCGCTGGTTTTGTTTGGGGGAGGTGCCTGTTGGGAGCCTCAGAAAGGCTCAGCTCCTCGTTCACGCTGGCTCTGCTCAAGAGGGGCAGAGAAACTGCCGTGCACCTCAGATAGCTAATACAGTGGTACCTCGGAAATCAAATGGAATCCGTTCTGGAACTCCGTTTGACTTCTAAAACATTTGGAAACTGTGGCGCAGCTTCTGATTAGCTGCAGGAAGCTCCTGCAGCCAATTGAAAGCCGTATAAGCTGTGTCAGACATTTCAGCTTCAAAGAACATTCGCAAACCGGAAAATTCACTTCTGGGGTTGCAGTGTTCAGGAGCCAAAATGTTTGAGTCACAAGGCATTTGGGATCCAAGGTACGACTGTATTGTGAGGCCAGAGGGTCTGTCAGCCTCTTTCCTGCCAATTGTTAGGTCTCCACTCCAGGCAGCAGAGGCCTCCCAGGTGAAGAGCCAGCACAGCTCCCACCTAGCTTGTGATGTTGGAGCCCAGCTCTGAGGTTTCAAGAGCACGCTTGGTGGCGGCTGGCTGAGTCTGCTTTGGTGCAGGAGTCTCTTGAGGTTGCTTAACCCAAGACGAGCCTGCTGGATCCGGCCAGTGGCCCATCCAGCCCAGAATCCTGATGGCCCCACCAGATGCCCGTCATGGGAAAAACCCGCAAGCAGAATCTGAACACAACAGCCGCTCTCCCCCGTCCTTTGGCTTCTGGCAACTGGGATTCAGAAGCATCGCTGCCTCTGACTGTGGAGGCAGACCAGAGCCACCATGGCTAATAGCCATTAATAGTCCTTTCCTCCATCAGCTTGCCATCCATTTGCCTCTGTGTGTAGATGTGATTCTGTGGTAGATACCTTTCCCGGAAAGAAACCCTCTACCTTTAAGATCCTGTCCTGGGGTGTGGTGGGGTACAGAGGGGCCGCCTCTCCAACGCATCTGCATTCAAGGAGTGCTCCTTTCTCTGTGCCAGGTGTGGAAACCTGAGTCAGCCTTTTAAAAGCCACCGCAATGGAGCGTAATGGTGTTCCTCCTTCTCCAGGCTACCCGGTTCTCAAACCTGATCTCCTGTCTCGGATCGAGCGTGCTGGAGAGCAGTGTGTTGGAGATCAGCTGGACTCTAGCAGAGGGATTCCAACAGATCCCTGCCCAGGTAAGCCACTAAGCAGAGTGGGAGCAGTGGATCACCTTCATCAGTTTTGTTGAATTAACCAAACTAAATTTGGTTTGGATATTTGTGCAATTAATTGTTAACTGTTTCTGATTTTATTGCGTTATCATATTCCTTAGTGGGTCGTATTCAGAACTCCTGTTCTGAGTAATTCTTAAGAGTAGGGTTGAGGGCTCTGGGGTTGAGTGTGTGGAATTAAGGGGGCTGAAACAGAGATAAAAGCCACGGAGGCCACGACCAGAGTTTCTGGAGGCCCTTGGCAGACAATGCCTGTGGTAGCTTTTGGCTTTGGTCACTCTGCAGGTGTGGCCCCTTCATCTTCTTCCGAGTCTTCCTGTTGGCCAAGAAGGCAAGTGCAGGTTTTTCACAGACAGAGTCCAACAAAACTAACCACTTCTTCCCTGTGCCAGGCTACCGGTTCTTCAAACCCGAGAGCTTATCCTGGATTGAACGGTGGGAAGAGCTTGGCGTCACGGATCGCCAGAAGCTGGAGGAAGGCAAGCTGTGCACAGGCTCCTGCCAAGGTGAGGAGCCATCCAGCAGAGGGTGTTGCCTATTGGTTGACTCCAGCAGCAGTTTTGGTTGCCAGGCCAATGGGGAGGGAGCCTGTGGCCCTTCCGATGACACTGGACTTCAAGTCCCATAATCCCTGGCCAGGGACTCTGCTGGTGAAGGGGACTGAAGGGAGTTGTGAGTCTGACGATATTTGGGAGAGCCACTTCTGTTCTAAAATAATAAATAACGAGGCACCCATTTATTTACCATTCTCTGCAGCCACAGCAGGTGCTGTGATTTGCCAGCCGTTTGACCTCACCCCTGGAGGTGCACTCCATTGTCTCTTGAGACAGGCAGATAAGAACAACCCATTTATTCTTTAAAAAAAAATAGTTTGCCCCCCTCCCAGCCCTGAATGTACAGGCTGGATGTTGTCTGGATTGTTGCCTGCATAAAAATACGGCATGTTGTGGACCTTTTCACTCCCCCAGCAGCCTTGCCCCAAACATTCATGGCATACCTCCTTATTCTTCTTATTTGGTTGGTTTCTTATTGTTTACATATATTTATAACATAGCAAGTATAGCAACAGAGGCCAGATAAAAGCAGAAAGGAATATCTAGAAATAAACATATAGGAGCAAAGTTCCATACCAAAATAAAAATAATAATTAATTAATACCACCAGGTTGCAAGTAATACAAGTGGGCTTACATTATCCTGCACCTTATTACATCGGGATATTGTAAAAACAGCCCATTAATTGATAAATGCATTGCCTTGTCGTCTGCCCTGTCTGGTTCTCACCATATATGTAAGCTTAACCATGCCTACCATATCCCAGACTGCTTCATACATTCTCTCATAGGAGTGGCCTTTGATTCTTTTTCCTGGAGAATTGGTGCACAAAACGAAGCTCCTCTGTTCTTCTGCAAAGGCCTCCTTGTGCTTTGTTCCTCTCGCCCCTTCTCATGCTTCCTTTCCACCTCTTTTTCTCCCTTTCCCTCTTCCCGCCCCCTTCAGGAGCAGCTGGCCGCGGCAAGGCCATCAAGGAGGAGGAAGGTGGCCAGAAGGGCTTTGTGGCCAGCTTGGAGCGCTACCAGCTCTTCCCCGACAGCTCCCGAGCAGGCCTTTTCCTGGCGCCCAACGCCGCCCAGCTGCGGGCACAGCAGCCTCGTGTCAAGAAGGAGGAAGCGGCCTCGTGTGAGCCGGGCCTTTGTGGCCCCGGGCGCCCCTCTCAGGGCCTCGGCTCGGGCCCCTTCGCCTGCGTGGTTTGTGGGAAGTGCTTCCGCCAGAAGCAGGGCCTCATCACGCATGGGCGCATCCACACAGGCGAGAAGCCCTACCCCTGCTTGGAGTGCGGCAAGCGCTTCCGCCAGCGCCCCAACCTGCTGACCCACCAGCGGGTGCACACGGGCGAGCGGCCCTTCCCCTGCCTGCGCTGCGGCAAGCGCTTCAGCCAGAAGGCCAACCTGGCGGCCCACCAGCGTACGCACGCCGTCCAGGAGGGGCTGATCGCCCCAGAGCCCAAGACGCCCGTGCCGCGGGGCAGCCGCCAGACGGAGAAGCCTTTCCCCTGCAACGTCTGCGGGAAGAGCTTCAGCCAGCGGCCCAACCTCATCACCCACCAGCGGATCCACACGGGCGAGAAGCCTTTCGCCTGCACCGAGTGCGGGAAGCGCTTCAACCAGCGCGCCAACCTCATCACCCACCGCCGTATCCACTCGGGCGAGAGGCCCTTCCCCTGCGCCACCTGCGGCCGCCGCTTCAGCCAGAAGGGCAACCTTGCCGCCCACCAGCGCACCCACTCCCAGCAGAGGCCCCACGCCTGCTCCTGCTGCCCCAAGCGCTTCAAGGGAGAGTCAGCCCTCCGAGCGCACCAGAGGACCCACAGGCAGGTCCTGGGAGCTGACCCCCTGGCCGGAGCCCTCTTGGCGGTGGCTCCCGGCCTCCAGCAGCAGGCCCCGCTCCCCGGGGACCCCACCTCGGCCGCGCAGAGGGCCACGCCGGCCCCCCGCCAGGATCTGCCTGGGGATCCCACTCCGGGTGTCCATCGGGCTGCCCCCTCCGCGCAGCAGGTGCAGCAACAGCCACAACAACAACAACAGCAGCAGCCCCAGCAGCAGCAGCAGCAACAGCAGCACGGAGCCCCTCATGGGCCACAGTCTCTTCCCGCGGACCCTCCACCCGGTCCCCACGCAGCAGCGGGCCCCGCTGGACACCTCCAGGGTGTGGCCCCCGGCTCAGAGCAAGGGCCAAAGCTGAGTGCCCCACCGGCCGTGATGGACCCCCACGCCGAGATGCTCCACTGCCAGCGCCGGCTGAGCCTGCCGGCGCTGCCCACTTCCAGCGCCCATTCCGTGGTGCCCATGGGGCAACCGCAGCCCATCACCACCAAGCCCAAGAGCCTGGTGGGACCACGGCTGGATGCCCCCAGCGAAATGCTCCACTGCCTCTGCCACGCCAGCAGGGCCTCCCTGGTCATTCCTCACCCGCCACACCTGGGGCAGCTCCAGGCGGGCGCCAGGGACGCCCCTGGGCGTGCCTGGCTGGGCATCCCGTGCCCGGCCCGCACCCTGCAGCTCCAGCAGGGGGCCCAGGGCCACCCCGCCGCCCCCAACCCGAGACTCTGCTCCATCCCGGATTCCCTGCGATAGTTTCCTCCTCCCCAAAGACGGGTGCTGTGCAAGCACAGATTGGTGGGGGCTGGGCTTGGCCCTCCCCACATAGGACCTCCCACACATAAACAGCCCTCTGCGGTGGGGCAAGGCGGTGGGGCTCATGCATGTATTGTGGACAGGAGAGCCCTCAGCCTGCACCAACCCCCCCCCCCCCAAATCTTGAGACACGTGCAAAACCCCCCTCTTTGCTCCTGCATCTCCTGGCACAGAAAAAGATCGATCTTTCTGGCAGCACCACCAGACTTCTCCCCCTGGAAGCTTGAGCCCGCGGGGGTGTCATTGTGCCAAGTGTATTTTCTTCATCCCTACAATCCCCCCCCCCGCCATGTACCACACCCTCCTCCCTCCACCCCAGGAACCAGCGGAACTCTGCTCAACCGCCTCGTGCAGCACAGATGCGGTGGAAATCTGCCTCCCCCAGGGGAGGCGAACGGGGCCCTGCGAGCAGGCAGCGTCTCCAGACTGGCAGGCAGCAACGTTATAGGGCCTTCCTTTGAAGAGAGGACTCTGGAGAGGACCTGCTTTCTTCCCCTCCTTCCACATGCCTGCTGTTGCCTAGCAAATTCCACCTGGGATCTCTCGCCTTCGGGGTCCAGAGTGGCGGGTGCAGGAGAGGACAACGTCCTACGTGTGAAACTGGGAGATGCCTTAGCTGCCGTGCGAAGCCAGCCAGAGTTGACCAGCACAAAAGAACCACAGGAACAGCCGCTGCTGGACTCTGCAGGCAGCGGTCTACCTGGGGATCTCACTGCCTACCAGACCCCAGGCTCATTTTTCTCGTTTGCCCTGTGCAACCGAGGACACCGAATGCAGGAGATTCTGGTGACGAGGAACATTATCAGTCTGCTGCAGGAGCAACCACGGGTGGTTAGATTTTCCGGGGGTGGGGAGGGGGCGAACTTGTGACAAGAACCCTTGCCCATAATCTCCACACTCCCCTGCTTCCTCGTGGGCAGAGCAGACTCTTGATGCCTCTCCTGCCCGGTGGCACTCTGCATGCTTTGCCTTTTCACAGAAAAGCGGGGCGGGTGGTTGAAGGAGGAAAGAAGCCCCGCCCCTCCAAAGACTGACAGAGGGGGGAGGAGGACTTCAGCATGCTTCAGAAGCGGCGCGTTGCTATGGAGCGGTCTGGATCTTGGGCGCAAGCAGCAAAGTCCACTCTGCGAGGAGAGCTGGGCTTCCTTCGTCTTCAGTCTGCGGAGGGGGGTGGGGCGGTGCTGGTGGGAAGCAACTGGTGGCCTAGAAGCGTCCAAAGCTGCCTTCCCCAAGTCTGGTGCTCTCTGGGTGCTTTGGAGCACAAATCCCGTAGCTGGTGGGAGTTGTGCTCCAAAACACCCCGAGGGCACCAGGCTGGGACCAAGGCTGGTCTGTAGCGTAGGCGTGGATGAGTTATGGAAGCGTTGACCAAAGAGGAGGAGGAGGGGAGGGATGTCCAGTGGTCCCTCCTCTTGGGAAGGCTGGGTTGTGGGGCAGGAGAAGCAGCCGAAGCACTTTACATGTGACCCCCGTTAAGCCCCCTTGACCTCGGTTCTGCCTTCTGCCGCGTGGCTTGCCCCTCTGGCTTCCCCACTCTGTGTTGACTGGTCTGCAGAGACCGCGCTGGCCTGATGGGCTAGAGGGCTCTCTGCATTGGCTCAGTGGGCAGCCGTGTTGGTTTTTGGGTGTGCCAACGGGCTGCCTGTTCCTCCCCTGCTTTGCAGAGCAGGCCCCCAAACCTCCCCTAGGGATGCCACCCCTTAGAAAAAGGACCCCGGGCAATGAGAGGGGGAATCTGTGCCTTAAGCTCTCAGATCCTCGGCCCACTTTGTCAACCAGTCCTGGTTGGAGGGTGGTGTCGTGGTGGGGGGGGAGGGTGTTGACTGCACATAAAACCGGGCTGGGTGCTTTAGAAGCCATGGGCGGGGCACACTTGAGGGGCAGAGGAGAGAGTTGTGGGGTACAAGAGGCATGAGAGCCCCAAAGGAGTCCAGGCTCCCACAGCAGGGAGAAGAAGGTGTGGAAACTGTGTGCCCCAGACAACGCTGTTTCCTTGAGGGGCCGCAGGCTCTCGGGTCGTCTTGGTCAGACTGTGCCCAGTTGAGGCCCCGCTCTCGGATTCCCAGCTCCCGCCAGGCCCATCAGGCAAAGGCTGGTTGAGATGCTGAGTTGCCCAAAGGAAGAGAATCTGTGTGTGTCTGGGGGGGAAGCCCAGGTGGCGGGGGGGGGGCAAAAACCCCCCATGCCAGAAAAGTGCAAAATGCCCAAGTAAAAAGCATGTGGAGAGAGAAGCGTGAGAGAGCCAGGATACATGCAACACAGCTGATAAAGTGATTGGATCCTCTAAGGTGTCTGTATCTTGCCATCCCTCTGGCTATCAGCTGTTTTTGTGTGTGGCTTTCGGGGGGGGGGGCAGTGCAAAGGGTTTACGTACTTATGGGTGCAAACAAAGGGGAAGCTCCCTGTGGCTGCAATGCAAAGGCGGGAGGCCCTGTGGCTGATGCTTCTCGTCCTGTTACACGTTGCCCCCAACCCAGAGCAAGGCTGCAGAATTAATGTTTGGTCCTTTAGTGTTTGAGGAATGGTTTGTTCCCACCTTTCAAGGACCCGCTCTGATGTCTCTGGGGGTTTGGGAAGTACCCGGGGTGCCAAGATGCAAGGGTCTTCTGCAGTTGGGAGGGATTCAGCCCTTGCCCCGACCTCTGCACTTTGCAGCCTCCTGGCTCTGAGTAAAAGTCACCCCTTCCCCAGGAGGCTGGAGAAAAACCTGGGTCAGCTCTGGCCACAGGAACGTCAAACGCCCCACCTCCCTCCCAGGCTCCCTTCTCCAGGCTGGGCATTCGTTCCAGGCTAAGGCTTCACTCCTAAACCACCTGAGCTGCTATGGAGGGATCCTGACTGGAGAAGGTAGCTCCCCACTCTGCAAAGGGCCCCTTCTTGAACAGGGTTTTAGAGAAGCCCTTGGTGGCAATCCTGGGTCCAGGGCACCCGTGGGGAAAAGAGATGCTCTGCTTGTGCCTGGTGGATCTTTTGGGGCTGGTGACTTAAATGCAATGCGTGTGTTTTCTGGGAGGAGGCGTTGGGCGCCAACCCCTTTGGGGAGGAGGGAGCAAAAGAACAGTTGGGGTTGTGGGCAGCCAAGAAAGCTCTTTTCGGTCCTTGTGTTTGTGTCCGGTTGTTTGGCCTTCACCTTGGTGTTCTGTGCTGTAGGGAGTGTTCTGGGGGGGGGGACACGTTGGCGCAGACGTGCTTGCTTGGCATTTCCCCAGTTGCATGCTGAAACCCAAGGGGGTTGTTCTGGCCAGGGTGGGTGGGCGTGAGAGGGGGCGGTGGCAGGGGGAGGCAGGAGCAGAGGGAGCTGGCTGCCGGCCTCCGGGGACAGGCCAGTGGTGTGCTGTCTATTCAGTCCAAGGATGCGGGAGGTGGGCTGCCTAGCCCCCTGCGTCAGTGTGTCAGTGCACCTCTGGCCCATTTAGAACCAGACAAGAAGGTACTTGGTTGTGACAGAGGCACCCTGCCCACTTCAAGTAGCGCTGGCATCCCTGGACCCTGGCATGGGCCGCTTAAGAACTCGCGCTCCTTTTGTCTTCCTTCGGAGCCATTGGCGGCTACCGAAGCCGCAGGTGGGGTGTCGGATAGGCTGGACTCTTGTGTGCCCCAGTGAAATTCTGTTGCATTTGGGGGGCCCTGTGTGTGTGTCTTGTTTTACGGGGAGCCGTTCCCTCCCCGCCCTTCTTTGCCATGCATTTTTGCTTACCCCAGCTTGCTTACCCCAGCTCTTGACGCTCTCTGTCCTGCAGACAAAACTTCCTGAAGTGCACTTGCCCTCTTGCTCATAGCCCAGATTAGGTAGGCAAAGGGGTGTTGGTGGGTCTTTCCTCGAGGCCTGGTTGCTTGGACCTTGACGAGGAGTTTCTGGCTCCTTCTAACTTTACATTTCTCCCCTCGTCATCGGCGATACCCAGTCTATTGTGTTTGTTTGGGGGGGGGTTGTTAGTTTCTCGATTGATGCAAAGCTTATTAAGAAGGCTTCTGTTGCAGGCTCTGGGTCACTGGCATCCCACCCCCCCACCCCCTTGGTTCCTTGCGACCCATAGTAGCTTAAGTGTTTCTTTCGTAGCTGCAGAGATACCCGGACTCACTGGGATTCCTGCTGCAGCCGCCAGCGGGCTCTTAGCCCTCTTTCAACCTGATTTTGCTTATAAGGAGCTTCACCAACTAGGCAGCAGCCTTGGAGTGACCTCAGCATCGCACGTCTTGCTATCCCGTGGCGACTTCTTGGCTCCTTTCCGTTGAACAGCTGCCTCCCTAGTTGCTGTCCCACCCCCATCCTGGATGGCTGTGTCACAGGCAGAAAATGCAACAGGCGAAGCTTATTGCATGCTGCTCAAGGCTGCAGCTGCCAAACGTTGGCCTGTCACGGGCCTGCTAATTGAGGAGTGAAGGGGGAAACTGACATGGGCTGGCAATGGGGTCTTGCTTGTGCCATTCCCTGGTTGCTCCTTACAGTCCAACTGCAGGTTCCTCCCCAAGGCAGAATATCTGAGGATATGCAAAACAAACAAACACAAACCCCACACCAATACTTCAGCGAGAGTAACTGGAAGAGAAGGAGGGATGTTGGTTGGGTCGAAGTGGTCCTCGCTTCTTCCTGCCCTGCAGTTTAACAGACAGGATGAACTGAGCAATGGCTGGGCGTGTGGGATCCCTGGAAGAAAGTGTGTGAGACGGCCAGATGGTTCTGAGCGCCCCCTGCTCCAAGTCCAGCCGTGCTTCAGTTAGAACCTCCCTTTTTGGATCTGCCTCTATCATACATTTTAAACTAGCTCAGAACCTGTTTAACTGCCATTGCACCCGAGTAGGAGAATCTCTGGGGTCCCAGTTCGGCTAGTTGTGGCAAAGACCCATTGAAAGCGATGGGACTTTCATCCTTCACAAAAACTAGGTGACTCGCGCCCCCCCCCCCCAGTTAAGGTAAAACATGTGTAAAGAAAATGCAGTTTATATTTCAATGACATTAATATCTCATAAATGCAGTAATATAAATCTTTGATGGACCAAGCTATCTTTTGACAAAATCAAAATTCCTCATTGGCTGCCTTACTGAAAACCTAGCATTGCACTGTGATAGAGTTTGTGACTTCTGATTTGCAGTTGCTTAAAGGAGGAGAGCAAACTTGCATCGGTGTGCAAAACATGTCCCAGATGCACGTTGGGAAGTGTCCCAGTGGAGGCCTTTGACATTTTAAGCCTTCTCAGGTGGAGGATACTGGAAATATTTGACTCGGGGAAGTTGATTTGTTGGGCATGTCATGGTGCTAGCAAACCAGAACTCCTTTGCATGTTGGAGCAAAGTGTTGTGGAGCAAAGTGTTTTGGAGCAAACTCCTTTATGTAGTTGCAAATCAGAAATCAAAGCCTATTGAACTGCGATGCTAGGTTTTTTAACAAAGCCATCACATCAATGAAGGTGTTATCAAAACATTTGGCCCTTTAAGGATTTCCAGCAGCAGGTCTCTTTGTGATAATTTCCCCCCGCTGAAATAAAAAAAAATAAAAAAATTTCTCTCTGTGTTATTTTAACTCAGTTTCCCCAGCCCCAGTTCAGTGGGGCTTAAATCATGGCCAACTTGAGTTTGATCTGGACTGTTGCTTCTATGAAGACGAGGCTTCCTAAAATATAAACCTCTACAAAACCTCAGTTCTCCAGGATTCCTGTGTGCAGGACCTCCCAGTGGCTGAAACCGGTTTCGAACAGGCTTAATTTGTGCATCGCCAATGTAAGCTCCTTGTAGCTTCTGTGCTTGTCTGTTGTTTTGTTCTATGGCTTGGAGGGGCGACTAGGCAGAGGCAGAAAAGGCCAGAGAGGATGGGAATCTTTGGGGAGCAGCGTGGGCCCAGCCGAGCTGGGGGAGAAACGCTTCCAGCCCCCCCTCTGTGCTCTGGAGCGTGAAGCCAAAGCCTCGTGCCTGACGCCCCCTTGCCCTGGACATTTGCAGTTTGGGCGCTGCAGGTGTCCATGGCAGGTGAACCCACAAAAATTAAGTAGGACCGAAGAACACCATTGCCTTGCAGAATCAGAACCAGGTCCCAGCACTCTTGTCTCCAGTAGAGGGGCCAGCCAGCCAGGCTCCTGGGCGCGATGGCAATGGCCCTTTTCTGTTGTCCGCTGCGTGTCTCTCCCCCCCCCCCACCGGCCAAGGGGGGGCCATCCTATATCACCTCTGCACATGGAGGGTTCACTTAGCCTGTCCTGACCCGCCATTAACTTGCCTCCTCCTTTCGATAAAGGACATTACATTCGCAGCCATCGTGGCATCCCACAGAAGCGCGGCAAAACCTATGAGCGAATAGCCCTGTCGTGTGCTGAAAATACTTTTTGTTCGTCCCGGACCCGCTGCCGACCGCTTGCATTGGACTTGCTTGACCCATCCGGATTTCAGCTGGACATTTGGGGCCGGGAGATCCCTGAACCCCCCCCCCCAATATAAATCATGACTCCCTCTGTAGCCTGGAGGAGGAAGGTTTCTATCTGGCAGTGTTGGGGTCCTCCAAGTTCTGGCCCAGGCAGGCAGCCGGCCGATGGAATGAGGTTGCAGTTGGGTGGGGGGCAGCCAGCCTGGAGAGGGAGACGGGGGGAACAAGCCAACAATAGTTGGCTGGAAACATTTCTGTGACATTGCCAGAAAGCCCCCTCCCTTGCCCCCCCTTCCCCCTGCCTCCTCCATAAGTTGCCTCCTTTTACGACATGTTGATAACTTCATCCCCATTAACCCAGACGGGCCCCTTAGGGCTATTCCAGATGTATTATTATAATAATTATTATGTTTTATTATTATTTTCTGAGCTATGTTTGTTTGCAATAAAGGCTTTCTTACAGTTGCTGGAGTGAGCGTCCTGCTTGTGTGCGAGACACTGGCATGGCCTTGTGGGTAGAAGACGTACAGCCCTAGAATTGTAGGGTTGGAAGGAAACCTGGGGGTCATCTAGTCCAACCCCCTGCAGTGCAGGAATCGCAGCTCAAGAATCCCTGAAGATGGAACTGTGTCCCGAAGGACCAGGTGCGCAGCCTGGGAGTCCTTTTGGACTCACAGCTGTCCATGGAGGCGCAGGTCAGTTCTGTGTCCAGGGCAGCTGTTTATCAGCTCCATCTGGTACGCAGGGTGAGACTCTCCCTGCCTGCGGAATGTCTTGCCAGAGTGGTGCATGCTCTAGTTATCTCCCGCTTGGACTACTGCAATGTGCTCTATGTGGGGCTACCTTTGAAGGTGACCCGGAAACTACAACTAATCCAGAAAGCAGCAGCTAGACTTGGGACTGGGAGCGGCCGCCGAGACCACATAACACCGGTCCTGAAAGACCTACATTGGCTCCCGGTACGTTGCCGAGCACAATTCAAAGTCTTGGTGCTGACCTTTAAAGCCCTAAACGGCCTCGGTCCTGTACACCTGAAGGAGTGCCTCCACCCCCATCGTTCAGCCTGGACACTGAGGTCCAGCGCCGAGGGGCTTCTGGCGATTCCCTCCCTGTGAGAAGTGAAGCTACAGGGAACCAGGCAGAGGGCCTTCTCGGTAGTGGCGCCCACCCTGTGGAACACCCTACCATCAGATGTCAAGGAAATAAAAACTATCTGACTTTTAAAAGACATCTGAAGGCAGCCCTCTGCTTTTAATATTTGATGTTTTACTGTGCTTTTAATATTTTGTTGGGAGCCATGCAGAGTGGCTGGGGAAACCTAGCCAGATGGGTAGGGTATAAGTAATAAATTATTATATTATTATCATCCAACCTCTTATTTTAAAAACACCTAACGAAGGAGAGTCCACCACCTTTCGAGGGGGTCCTTTCCACTGTCAAACAGCTCGGGATGTCAGAAAGCTTCCTAAAGTTCAGTCAGAATTCCCTTTCCTCAAATCCATCGATTTGGGTTTTCCTGCCTGGAGCAGCAGAAAAAAATCTTATTTGCTATTTGGTGTAACATAAAAAGAAGGTGCCACTGATTTTTAGGCTAGGGTGGCCCGTTCTCCAAGAGCTTTGAGGAACACCAAGGTTCAACCTCCCTCAAAGTATGGCAGTGCCTGGGTAACCTGCATGCCTCAAATGCTCTGATAGGAGACGAGGGTCTCCCAGGAAATATTTTACTGCATTCACACCCCACCTTTTTCTCTAAGGAGCTCCAAGTGGTGTACTTGGTTCTCCACCTGCTCCTTGAATCCCTTTAACAACAAACCTTGCAAGGTAAGTTAGGCTGGGATTCGGTGAACGGCCTGAGTCCACATTCTGCGACCTTCATCCCCAACTGGGGATTTGAACCATGATCTCTCCCTGGCCCTAGCCTGGCCCTCGAACCACTAGGCAACATTGCCTCTCTCCTGGAAAGAAGATGGGACATTCTACCTAGACAGGGAATGGGGACTTCTCTTGACATTTTCTTCCCAATGTCAAGAGATGCAAGTCCAGGAATCTGGGTGGACGAGCTCGGAAAAGTCCTGGGAGTTCCTGAGACCTGGATTTAATAATAATAATAATAATAAATAATTTCCTTTGGATCTGCTCTTTCCGAGGTGGTTTCCCGGATTACATTTCGGAGAGGTGTGTTGCTACTGGCTTGGCTGATGGAGCTTTTCAGTGGCCGCCCACCGAGAGGAAAGTCGCGTTTCCTTTCCCCCCACTCAGATTTAATCTCTGTGTGGGAATCAGAATAGCCCTTGAAAGTTGATTTGAAGCATCCTTCCCACAGGGAGAAAAGCTTTAAAATGGGAGCGATGCTTCCTGTATCTCCATGTGTGTAGCGATCCATTTCATAAAGTGAATAAGGTGTGTTTCAACGCTTTCCCCCCAAGGCTGGCTGCTACATGGGGCAGCTTCACTCTGCATTTATGGCCTGGTGATTTATGGCTTCTGATGTGGGATTTGAACTTTGATGGATAAGGCCAAATACCCATCTAATCCAGCATTTTTCTGGCGTCACAGGGGCCAGCCAGATGCCACAAGCAGGATTTGAGCACTAAAGCAATTCTCCCCTTCTGGGGTTTCTTGCAACTGGGATTCACAAGCATTGCTGCCTCTGACTGTGGAGGCAGCGCATAGCCATTGTGGCTAGGAGCCATCAATAGCCCTCTCCTCCTGGAATTTCTCTTCATTTTTAAAGCCATCTCAATTGGCCTCATTTTCTCTTGTGGGAGGGAGTTCCATAGCTGAACTAGGTAGTAAGGTAAATGACCCCTGGACAGTTAAGTCCAGTCAAAGGTGACAGATATGACCGGCAGAATCCGTGACCAGGGAAAAGAGTCGGCGGAAGAAGATTGGAAGAAGTTTAAAGACTATTTGCAGAAATATTGTAAAATTAATGAATGTTAGAATGATGTTGGACAGAAATTAAGTGGTTTCAAGCTGTAATGTTTTAAGAGATGTGGAAAATAAGGTTTTGAATTAAGTAAAAACTAACAGTGAGGATTTGCTGAATTTATAATTTGAATTGGAATATAAGAAAGGGAGGTATGAGGAGGTCCGGAAAATAAGTTAAAAGAAAATAGGTAAAGGGAAATTTTATGTGTTTTTTAGTTGTTTTTATATATATATATATTTGTATTTTTGTTTTTTTGTTGTTTCTTTTTTGTTGTTTTATAATGTATTATTCTGGAAAATTTCAATAAATATCTTATATATATATATATATATATATATATATATAAAGTCCAGTCAAAGGTGACTATGGGGTTGCGGCGCTCATCTCGCTTTCAGGCCGAGGGAGCCGGCGTTTGTCCGCAGACAGCTTTCTGGGTCATGTGGCCAGCAGAACTGAACTAAACTTCTGGCGCAACGGGACACCGTGATGGAAATCAGAGCACACGGAAACACTGTTTACAGGTTTTTTTAAATAAAGAAATTATACTTTTCAGATTAATACATTTCATCAAATTTACAGTCACCTTAACATTTCAAAACTTGACTTCCTTTCCCCTTTCTGTGGCTCCTTACATTTATTTTTAATACCTTCTGCATATCCAAATCAACTTAATTTGCTCATTTATTCATCCACTTTAAATATATACTCTTGTAAAACTGCAGGTTGTTAACAATAATCCTGCCGGTGTTTTTTTGTTTGTTTACAATTTATCTGTAAATATTCAATAAACCATTTCCATTCTTTTATAAAAAAGTTTGTTATCTTGACTTCTTATTCTTCCAGTGAGTTTCACTATTTCTGCATATTCCACACATTTTTGTATCCATTCTTCCTTTGCTGGGAGTTTTGCTTCTTTCCAGCAACATTCTTGCCGCTGTAGTAGCATACATAAATAAATTTCTATACAAATTTAGGTAGTTCTCTCCCTATAATTCCCAAAAGAAAAGCTGCTGGGTTTTTTTGGGTTTTTTAAACAAAAGTTATTTTAAACATCCTTTTCAATTCCTTATACGGTATATCATTTCCCAGTAAGCTTCAACCTTTCTACACGACTGTGCTGTTTATGGTTTATGTGCTGCATGAATAACTTTTACCTGCCCTGACTCTTGCAACCCTCAGCTTCATTGGACTCAAGTTCCCACATTATGAGGGAGGGTGAAAAACTACCCACTTTATGCCATGCATAATGTAATCCTCAATTGTGTTGCCTCTTCCTTGCCCATCCTCCACCTATTTCTCAGAGCAGCAACTATTTATACCCCACACATCTTACTGGGTTGCCCCAGCCATTCTGGGCAGCTTCCAACATATATAAAAACACAATAAATCATTAAACATTTTAAAATAACCATAGTTTAGAGCAGTGTTTCCCAACCTTGGGTCTCCAGCTGTTTTTGGACTACAACTCCCATCATCCCTAGCTGGCAAGACCAGTGGTGAGGGATGATGGGAACTGTAGTCCAAAACAGCTGGAGACCCAAGGTTGGGAAACACTGGTTTAGAGGTCCCAGGCCCTAAGGAAGTCAGACTATCCTCCGCCAGGGCCAGGGCCTTCTCAGTGATGGCTCCATCTTGGTGGAATGCTCTGTCCCAGGAGACCAGGGCCCTGCAGGATTTAACCTTCCGTCGGGTCTGTAAGACAGAGCTATTCCGCCTGGCCTTTAATTTGATCTTTTATTTCCCTTCCCTTCCCTCCCCCTCCCCTTTTATGAAGATTCCCCGCTCTGAGACCCCACAGCTAATTCTCCCCTGGCCTCCTCGCTGGCCCAAGTAGGACCAATTCAGCCAGCTAGCCCTGGGGATTATCTAATGCATGTTAGATGGATTTCCCCCAAATTGATTACTGAACTTTGAATTTTATTGTTATTCATGTTTTTATACTGTATTTTATGCTGCTTTTACAATTAAGTGTTTTAAATTTGTTGTTAGTGGCCCTCAGCCCGGTTTTTGAAGCGGGAAGGGCGGGGTATAAATAAAATGTTGTTGTTGTTGTTATAAAAAACCTTCCCTATACAGGATTGCCTTCAGACGGCTCGGGGGTCGGATAACTCCATACCCTCCAACATTTCTCTGATGAAAATAGGGATGTCCTAAGGAAAAAACGGGAGATTCCAGGATCAAATCAGAAACCGGGATGGCTGCAACTCCAGGATTTTCCCCGGAAGAAAGGGACACTTGGAGGGTCTGAAATTCCTGGAGGAGGAGGAGGAGAGGGGTGTTGATGGCTTCTAAAGCCAGGATGGCTGTGCTGTGACTCCCCATCAGAGGCAGCGATGATTCTGAAGACCAGCTGCAGGAAACCTCAGGAGGAGAGAGGTGCTGTAGGGTTCGAATTCTGCTTGTGGATTTCCAACTATGGGCAGATATATGGGCCATTGCTGGCCTGATCCAGGAGGCTCCTCCTAAGTTTTTGGTGCTAAGCCGTCGACAAGAGCAGCAAATGCCGCGAGAGTTCTCTGCATCTTCTGGCTATGCCTGAACTCAAATCCCCCCCAGTTTACTATCCCTAGTACTTCAAGACTCCCATAAAAGTGCCTGGCTGAAAACCGTCTATCAAAAACTTCACTCTTGTGTCCTATCCCCACAACACCTACTCACTATGGGCCCCACTAAAGTCTAACTGGCCAACATCTAAAAGATATCGAGCATCAGAACAACCTGGCCACTAAAAGGAAATTCTACCCTTGGTATGTTCAGTTTCCACCGCTCCATTTTGATTTTCTGGCCCTGTATCTGCACAAACGTCTTATCCCAAAATACAGACATGCTTTTACACTTACAAGACTGGATGTTTTGCCAT
This sequence comes from Podarcis cretensis, assembly GCF_951804945.1. Taxonomy (NCBI): domain Eukaryota; kingdom Metazoa; phylum Chordata; class Lepidosauria; order Squamata; family Lacertidae; genus Podarcis; species Podarcis cretensis. The sequence continues at coordinate 1,936,297 of NC_137181.1, read as the reverse complement.
CTGTGGTACTCGAGGGTCAATTCCAAAAGATCCCACCTGAGAAACGTCTTTGCCCCTGTGGAGACGGTAGCACCGAAACAGCAGCACACGTCCTCCTGTCTTGCGCTCTCTACAAAGACCTGAGGAACAAGATCATCACCCCCCCCCCCTCGTACTAACCATCCCAGGGGGCTCAGCCACTGCCGCAATGTTCGTTCTTCTATCAGATCAAAATGAACAGATAAAAGCAAAGGTTGCTAGGTTCATAGCAGGGGCAAGTAGAATAAGGGCCACTAACTGACAGCTGATTCAGGACTTTTAATTGTGCTTTTATATCAAATTTCCTTTTCTGCGTATACTGTAATACTGTATATGGGACCGCCTCTCCTGGTCTGCCCCGCAGAGGACCTTAAGGTCCATGAATAACCATAGTTTAGAGGTCCCGGGCCCTAAGGAAGTTAGAATATCCTCCACCAGGGCCAGGGCCTTCTCAGTGATGGCTCCGACCTGGTGGAATGCTCTGTCCCAGAAGACAAGGGCCCTTCAGGATTTAGCCTCCTTCCGTTGGGCCTGTAAGACAGAGCTATTCCGCCTGGCCTTTAATTTGAATTCAGCCATATCTTTTATTTCCCTTCCCTTCCCTCCCCCTCCCCTTTTATGAAGATCACCTGCTCTGAGACCCCACAGCTAATTCTCCCCTGGCCTCCTTGCTGGGCCAAGTAGGACCAATTCAGCCAGCTAGGCCTGGGGATCATTTAATGCTTATTAGATGGATTTCCCCTAAACTGATTTCTGAACTTTGAATTTTATTGTTATTTGTGTTTTTATACTGTATTTTATGCTGCTTCTATGTTGCATTACAATTAAGTGTTTTAAATTTGTTGTGAGCCCAGTTTTTGAACTGGGAAGAGGGCAGGGTATAAATATTATTATTATTATTATTATTATTATTAAAAACACCTTCCCTATACAGTGGTACCTCGGGTTAAGTACTTAATTCGTTCCGGAGGTCTGTTCTTAACCTGAAACTATTCTTAACCTGAAGCACCGCTTTAGCTAATGGGGCCTCCTGCTGCCGCCGCGCCGCAGGTGCATGATTTCTGTTCCTGTCCTGAAGCAAAGTTCTTAACCCGAGGTACTATTTCTGGGTTAGCGGAGTCTGTAACCTGAAGCGTATGTAACCCGAGGTACCCCTGTACTCTCTCTACAAAGACCTGAGGAACGAGATCATCACCCCCCCCCTCGTACTAACCATCCCAGGGGGCTCAGCCGCTGCCGCAATGTCCTTTCTTCTATCAGATCAAAATGAGCAGATAAAAGCAAAGGTTGCTAGGTTCCTAGCAGGGGCAAGCAGAATAAGGGCCACTAACTGAACTTTAAATTGTGCTCTTATATCAAATTTCCTTTTCTGCATCTGCTGTGATGTTTTACTGTTGCTGTGGCCATTGGCTAATGCGAATAAAGTTGTATCTCTCTCTCTCTCTCTCTCTCTCTCTCTGCCTCTGGCTGCGCTGAGCAATTCGAAGACGCGGAGGCGGAGGCGGCTTTCCTTTGCGCACGAAGCGAAGGCGGCTTTCCTTTGCGCCCAGGCGCAGGCGCGCCTCGGGGGGGTCCCCATCCCTGGGATCCCCCCCCCCCCGCGCTCTTGCAGGCCAGGCTGCCCTCTCCTGCGGGCGGAGGAACTACACTTCCCAGCGTGCAGCGCCGGAGCGTAAATCTTCAAAGGCTAACAAAAGAGCAGCCGGCAAAGCTGACAGGCGGAGGGCAGAGCCGGAGCGGGGCGCGCACCGCAGCTGGCCTCTCCGCGCCCCCCCCCGCCCTCCTCTCTGACAGCTGGGGGGTTTTTGGAGGGGGAGGAAGGGGGAGAAGGCGCCCCCCCTCCTGCCCCGGCGGCTGCAAAGGAAGCTCCGGAGGATGGCCGGAGGGAGCCTGGCTCAGGTAGGCCCTGGAGAGACCTCAGCATCTGGGGGGGGGGCTGATCTCCCCCCCCCCAACCTCACAACAAGGACCCTCCTCCTGCAAAAGGGGCTCGGGGGTGGCGGGGGGTGCAGGATCCGAATGCGTCTCCTCCTGCAGGGAGAATATCAAATTACAGAGATAGGAAAGGGGCCCCCCCTCTCCGTGCCTCTTGAGCCCCCCCCGCAGCTATTAAAGGCTGCTTTGGGGGTTCCTAAAAGGCACGCAAGGGGGGACCCCCATCCCCCAGACTTCCTGCTTTTCCTACGGAGGAAACACCCTCCTCAATGCGTTTTGGGCACCGGGGGCAGAGCTGAAAATGACCCCCGAGCTGCGCTGCTCGGCCCCCGATTTAGGGTGCTCCGGAGAGGGGCGCAAATGCAGCCCCCCGGGACCCCGATCTTCCCGTCAAACTTCACGGGTGATGGATGGATCTGCGTTCGGGTGAAAGGAGACCCAAGGGGATCGTTCAGAAGCGGAGACCCCCTTATTTCTCCCTCCCACCGCTCCAGGCGGGGAGGCTGCACCCAGAAACCACGGATTTCATCTCCCTTCTGGGTAAAGATAACCGCCGCCCCCCATCGACCCACGCCACCATCTTCGAAGGAATCGGGTGCTTTACGGTGGCGTAACCTGCAGGCAGGCCAGGGCAGAGGAGGGAGCTGGGGAGAAGAGGCAGAGGGGTCTTCCCGGCATATTTCTCCCCCAAAATATCAGAAACTACCCCCCCCCACAAAGGTCAGAGTTAATTCCCCAAAGCCCAGTGCAGGCTCTGCTCCAATATTATTGTTGATGGTCTGAGAAAGGGCCACCACCAGAGGGGAAAAAGGCAGAGAAATATTGGGAAAGGCTTTGGAAGCCCCCTCCCCTTGCTGGGCCCTGTGACAGGTGTGCCCCCCCCCCGCCCTGCAGCCACCACAGACACCTTTTGTTTGTCCACAAGGTCAAGGAGGTCCCGGCGGGCCACTTGCGTGCCACACAGCTGCCGGGGTGACAGGGACCGGGCTTTGTGGCAGAGCTACGCTTTTTATGCAGAAGGCTCCCTCCCCGGTGGCATCGCCAGGTAGGACTGGAAATGCCCACCCCCCGGCCCAAAACGCCCCCCAAAAAAGGGGGAGAGAGGCAGTGCTGAGCTTAGACGATACCCCCAGGGCCTGGCTCCGTGCAGGAGAAGCAGCTCTGTGGCAGGACAATTGCCCTGCATGCAGAACGCCCCAGACCCCGTCCCCAGGCAGGGCTAGGAAACCCGGTTCGCAGGCAGGCTGTCCTTGGGGGAGAAAGGGCCGCAATCGGTGGCCTCTGCGGCTCCTGGAATATGCAGTCCTTCCTCCAGGACAGGATTCGGTGGTGGCGGCGGTCTTCCCAAAACAGGGTCGGATTCTGCGGTGCTGAGAGAGGGGGCTTCTCCTCGTTGCAGGTGCCCGTGGCCTTTGAGGACGTGGTGGTCTATTTCTCGCACGAGGAGTGGGCACAGCTGGCAGAATGGCAGAAGGAGCTATACCAAGACGTAATGGCAGAGAATTACGAGCTGGTCTCCTCGCTGGGTAAACTCGATGTATATACTGGGGGTTTTTTTGTGGGGGGGGGGGAGCTGGCCAGAGAGAGAGAGGGGGGTTTCAAATGGCCCAAAAGGAGAGTGAACATGAGGAAGGGAAAATGCCAGAGATAGAATCACAGAATTGTAGAGTTGGAGGGGACCCTCCGTGTCATCTAGTCCAGTGTTTCCCAACCTTTGGTCTCTAGCTGTTTTTGGACTACACTTCCCATCATCCCTAACCACTGGTCTTGCTCGCTAAGTATGATGGGAGTTGTAGTCCAAAAACAGCTGGAGACCCAAGGTTGGGAAACACTGATGCCCACAGCCGGGCGTAAACTACCAACCTTAGACGTGGCGATTCCTGCTTTGAAAGGGGGTTGGACTAGATGACCCCTGAGGTCCCTTCCAATTCTATGACGTCCGGACAGAGAGAACCGTTCGACGTGGGGACAGACTCCCAGGGAAGGGCAGCAGGGCTCTCCTTTGTTGGAGGTTTTTAAGCAGAGGTTGGGGATTCAGAGACATGAGGACTTAGAACCTTGCTCATTTCAATAGGAAGGGCTGCAGCTCAGAAGGTCCCGGCTTCCATCCTCTCCCCAGTTAGGGCTGAGAAGGCTCCTTGCCTGAAAGACCAGAGGAGCAGCTGCAAGCCAGTGCAGACAATACTGTGCTAGATGGGCCAATGGGCCTGACTTTCTAGTTTAGGGAAAAGGTGAGGAAAAGCAGAAGCGATAGAAGAGGGGTGAAGTTTTTCCTCCTCTCTCCTAAGACCAGAACTCCAGGGCTTCCAAGGGAGCTGAAGGCTGGGAGATTCAGGAGAGGTTTTCAAAGCCCTTCTTCACACAGCACAGAGTTAAACTATGGAACTCCCTGCCACAGGGATGGCCACCGGTCCAGAGAGATCTGCATTGGCTCCCAGTACGTTTCTGAGCACAATTCAAAGGGTTGGTGCTGACCTTGAAAGCCCTAAACGGCCTCAGCCCAGTATTCCTGAAGGAGCATCTCCACCCCCATCATTCTGCCCGGACACTGAGGTCCAGCTCCGAGGGCCTTCTGATGGTTCCCTTACTGCGAGAAGCGAAGTTACAGGGAACCAGGCAGAGGGCCTTCTCAGTAGTGGCACCCGCCCTGTGGAACGCCCTCCCTTTAGATGTAATAATAATAATAATAATAATAATAATAATAATAATAATAATTTATTATTTATACCCCACCCATCTGGCTGGGCCTCCCCAGCCACTCTGGGTGGCTTCCATAGAAACCAAAAATACAGTAAAATATCACACGTTAAAAACTTCCCTGAACAGGGCTGCCTTAAGATGTCTTCTGAATGTCAGGTAGTTGTTTATCGCTTTGACATCTGCTGGAAGGGTGTTCCACAGGGCGGGCGCCACTACCGAGAAGGCCCTCTGCCTGGATGTGAAGGAAATAAGCAGCTATCCTATCTTTAAAAGACATCTGAAGGCAGCCCTGTTTAGGGAGGTTTTTAATATTTAATGCTGTATTGTTTTTAATATTCAGTTGGAAGCCGCCCAGAGTGGCTGGGGAAACTCAGCCAGATGGGCAGGGTATAAATAATAAATTATTATTCTATACCAGCCAGGATGGCTGCGCTCTGCCTTCACAGTAGGAGACAGAGATGCTTCCGAATTCCAGCTGGTGGGAAACCCCAGGAGGGGAGAATTGCTCTTATGCTCCCATCTGGCTGGAGGGTTTCTGGGAGGCCCTGATCCAGGAGGGGTCTTCTAATGGAGGTCTTATTACGACAGCAGAACCTCAATACCCAGGAGCAGTCTACCTCTGAATAACCAGATAATGGGGGAACAGCAGTTGGAGAACATTGCTGCCCTCAGGTCCTGCTTGGCCATTGTGGAGGGGGGGCTCTTTTATGTTCTTCTACCCCCCCCCCCAACTAACCCCCTGCCTCTGCTTCTGTCCTTTGCAGAATGCCTGCTCTCTATCCCTGAACTGCTCTCCCGGCTGGCGCGGGGAGAGGCACCCCACCCTGCTGCAGACTCCCCACCCTCTGCGGGAAACGCCGACTCCCCAGGTAAGAGCATGAGACTCCTAATCTCAGGGTTGTGCGTTTGAGCCCCATGTTGGGCAAAAATAATTTTGCATTCCAGGGGGTTGGACTAGATGACCCTCGGGGTCCCTTCCAACTCCACAGCTCTAAGAATTCTAAGAAGGATGATTTTAGGGCCGGTGCTTTCTTTAGGGCAGGCACCCTCAAACTCGGCCCTCCAGGTGTTTTGGGACTACAAATCCCATCGCCCCTAGCTAACGGGACCAGTGGTCAGGGATGATGGGAGTTGTAGTCCCAAAACATCTGGACTGACTGGAAGAGTCCGCGACCAGAAGGAGGAGGAGTACCAGGAAGAATGGAAGAAATTTAAAGACTATTTAGCCAAATATGTCAAGATAACTCCCCAGGTAAGAGCATGAGACTCCTAATCTCAGGGTTGTGGGTTTGAGCCCCATGTTGGGCCAAAATAATTTTGCATTACAGGGGGTTGGACTAGATGACCCTCGGGGTCCCTTCCAACTCCACAGCACTAAGAATTCTAAGAAGGATGATTTTAAGAGTGGGGCAGGGAGGGAATCAGGGCAGGCTGTCCCATTGCAGCTCAGGGAGTAGAGCACGTGCCCAATATGCATGATCAGGAATTTGTAAGATATAACGAAAGTTAATCTGCATAAAACTGCACCCCTTTGCAGCTGCCCAGTTGCCCTAAAGCAGGCATTGCAAAACTTGGCCCTCCAACTATTTTTTGTTTTTTTCAAAATGTTTTATTAATTTTCCAAAAATTTTAAAACACACAAACAAACACACATCCTGTTTGAATCTTGGTAACATTATTAAGTGACAGATAGGTAGCTGTGTTGGTCTGCCATAGTCAAAACAAAATAAAAGAAAAAAATTCCTTCCAGTAGCACCTTAAAGACCAACTAAGTTAGTTCTAGGTATGAGCTTTCGTGTGCATGCACACTTCTTCAGATACACTGAAGCAGAAGTCACCAGACCCTTCTATATAGTGAGAAGGTGGGGAGGGGTATTACTCAGAAGGGTGGTGGGAATGGGTGATTGGCAAATAGCTGTGATGAGCCTGTTGACGACTCTTAACGACTGCAATAGGTCTTACAGGAAAAAGCAAGGGGTGAGAAGGTGAAAAATGGCTTTGTCATGTATAATGAGATAAGAATCCAATGTCTGTGTTCAGACCAGGTCTCTCCATGGTTTTAAGTTTGGTAATAAGTTGCAATTCAGCAGCTTCTCTTTCCAGTCTATTTCTGAAACTCCTTTGTAATAGAACAGCTACTTTGAGATCTTGTATAGAATGTCCTGGGAGATTGAAGTGTTCTCCTACTGGTTTCTCTGTCTTGTGATTCCTGATGTTGGATTTATGTCCGTTTATCCTTTGGCGTAAGGTTTGGCCTGTTTGTCCAATATATTTTATTTTGTTTTGATTATTAAGTGACTTCCTCAAATCCCCTTGGTTGAATTTCATTATGTATCATTTTAACAGTTTTCCAAAATCAATTTTCTCAAAAAATTAACTTAATCACTTAACTTCTTTCTTTCATTCTTTCTAATTTAGCTTTAAACATCTTAAATCCTATCCTTACATACTTAAATCCTAAGCCTATCTAGTATTTGCAAGCTTTTCCAATTAAGTTATCTTGACATATTTGGCTAAATAGTCTTTAAATTTCTTCCATTCTTCCTGGTACTCCTCCTCCTTCTGGTCGCGGACTCTTCCAGTCAGTCCAGATGTTTTGGGACTACAACTCCCATCATCCCTGACCACTGGTCCCGTTAGCTAGGGGCGATGGGAGTTGTAGTCCCAAAACACCTGGAGGGCCAAGTTTGAGGGTGCCTGCCCTAAAGAAAGCACCGGCCCTAAACCTGAGAGAGGTGTATAAACCTATATGACACAGCATGAATAAAGGGGACAGAGAAGAGTTACTCTGCAGTCGTAGCAACACTTGGGACAGGCAGTGCAAGCTGAATGCTGCAAGATTCAGGGCAAATCAAAAGAAAGGACTTTTTTTCTACACTCAGTGCGTAGCTAAAATTTGAAATTCACTCCCCACAAGATGTAATGACGGCACCCCCTTGGGTGGTTTTAAAAAAGAGGGTGGGATTAATTCATGGAGGAGAGGGCGACAGATGTCTCCTAGTAGCCCCAGGGGCCAAATATTGCTTCCTGAATAATGGTGGCTGCGATTCACAAGTGGGGAGGGCGTTGCCGTTCCGCTCAGGTCCGGTTTGTGAGTTTAAGGACATAAGAGGCGCCTGCAGGATCGAGTCAATGGCCCACCTAGTCCAGCCCCCTGTTCTCAGAGTGGACAACCAGATGCCTGCGGGGAACCAGCAGGATTCGAACCCAGGAGCCGCTCTCTCCAGATGCGGAGGCAGAGCAGAGCCATGCTGGCTAAGAGCCATCAATGGTTTTATTGTCCTCCATGAATTTGTCTCACCCGCTTTTAAAGCCACCAGGCTTGGCGGCCATCCCTGCATCCTGTAGCAGCGAGTTCCGCAGATTGAAGCTGTGCTGTGTGAAGGAGGACTTTATTTTATCTGTCTTGAGCACCTCATAGAATAATAGAACTGTTGATCTGGAAGAGAGACTGAGGGTTCTCTAGTCCTGCAAAGCAGCAATCTCAGCACATGGTTTCCCATCCAATTTGAAACCAGGCCAGAGCCTGCTTAGCTTTGCAAATGTGCTGGCAGTTTTACTGCTGCACTGCTCCCCATGGGCATAGCCCAGGGGCAGGGTGGGGCAGCTGCCACCCCCAATCAATAAAAATCAATAAAAATCATAGCAAACTGAGGTTCTGTCCCCCTAACCAGGCTGAGGGCCTGCCCGCCCTCCCATCAGATGTCAAGGAAATAAACAACTATCTGACTTTTGGAAGACATCTGAAGGCAGCCCTGTTTAGGGAAGTTTTTAATGTTTTAGGTTTTAATGTGCTTTTCATTCTGTCAGGAGCCGCCCAGAGTAGCTGGGGAAACTCAGCCAGATGGGCGGGGTATAGATAATAAATTATTATTAATTATTGTTATAACAAAAATCCTAGCTACACCCATGCCAAACCCCCTGTGGCTTCCAGGGCATGGATCCCCTTGGGCCTGATCCACGTAAAGAGCTCCCCTTCTCATCCCCTCCAACATTCCTACTCAACGTAGGGATGTCCTACTCAACAACAACGATTTCATTATTTGTACCCCGCCCATCTGCCTGGGTTGCACAAGCCACTCTGGGCGGCTTCCAACATATATATATATAAAATAATGCATTAAACATTTAAAAACTTCCCTATACAGGGCTGCCTTAAAATGTCTTCTAAAAGCTGTATACTTCCTTATCTCCTTGGCTCGGGGGTCGGATAACTCCATACCCTCCAGCATTTCTCCAATGAAAATAGGGACATCCGGCGCTGTGGTGTAAACCGCAGAGCCTCTTTTTAAATTTTTTTTATTGAATTTTACAAGAAAAGAAAAAGAAAGAGAAACAAAGAATAATACATAACACTGTAAACACAATTATATACATGTTTTCCAAAATACAAACTAAAAAAAAAAAAGACAAAAGACAAAGGAAAAGAAAAAAACCTTTTTATAACCAATAATATTACCAAATTCATGCTTCAAACATTACAATATATAAATCCTAGTTAAAACATTATAAAAGGCTTCCACCGCATTCACCGCACGTCTCTTAGTTATTTTGCTTGCCTTTGCATCTGTTCTTGAATCATTTCCTTTCCTTGGGTTCTTTCATAATCAGCCAAATCTTTATGTTCTCTATACAGTGGTACCTCGCAAGACGAATGCCTCGCTAGACGAAAAAGGCGCAAGACGAAAGGGTTTTTCGTTTCTTGAGTTGCTTCGCAAGACGATTTTCCCTATCGGCTTGCTTCCTTTTTCTTAAAGCCGTTAATACCCAGGGAATCCGCGCTCCGCAAGACGAAAAAATTGCAAGACAAAGCAACTCGCGGAATGAATTAATTTCGTCTTGCGAGGCACCACTGTATTTTTCACAAGGTTATTCTAAGCACAACCAAACTTTTGTATTTGAGCCCTGCTTGTATAAATATTCATTTAAGCATTCCCATTGTTTCTGAATTATAGTTTTGGATTTAATAAGGCATAAACCACAGAGCCTCTTGGGCTTGCTGATCAGAAGGTCGGCGGTTCGAATCCCCGCGACGGGGTGAGCTCCCGTTGCTCGGTCCCAGCTCCTGCCAACCTAGCAGTTCGAAAGCATGTCAAAGTGCAAGTAGATAAATAGGTACCATTCCGGCGGGAAGGTAAATGGCGTTTCCATGCGCTGCTCTGGTTCGCCAGAAGCGGCTTAGTCCTGCTGGCCACATGACCCGGAAGCTGTACGCCGGCTCCCTCGGCCAGTAAAGCGAGATGAGCGCCGCAACCCCAGAGTCGGCCATGACTGGACCTAATGGTCAGGGGTCCCTTTACCCCTTTACCTTTTAAGACAAAGCAGGACATTCTGGCATCATATTTGAAACTCAGGAATGTCCCTGGAAAATAGGGGCACTTGAAGGGTGTGCCTTCTGCTTTTAGAGAAGACCAGGTGATGGAACGATGCAAGTGTCCCCTTTGGAGGTGTCCAGATTAATGCCCATATTTCCCCTCTCTCCTGTTTCCTTCCTGCAGCTGACGTGATCGAGACGCAGCCCCAAAAGGCGCCGGACACCCCAGTGGCCTCTGAGGGACCCGATCCAGACTCGGCAAAGACCCCCCGCCCTCGGGCCGCCAAGAAGGGCCCCAAGAGAGGGGCGTCGCAGGCCACGCGGGGCCCCTCGGGGGCCGGCCGGGCCCCTGCAGACCGGTCGAAGACCCCCAAGCGGGAGAAGCCTTTCAAGTGCCCCAAGTGCCAGCGCCGTTTCCTGGGCCGCCTGGCACTGACCGCCCACCGGCGCCTGCACATCCGCAAGTGGCCCCGGCCGGGCCCCCAGAGTGCAGGAAGGGCCCCCCAGGCGCCGGAGCTCGCCGTGCCCCAGGAAGGCCAGCCGGGTGCCAGCCCCAGCCCTTTCCCCTGCAGCCAGGGCGAGGGCACCCTGCCCTTCTGGCCAGAGATGGCTCTGCACCAGCAGTCTCCTCTGACACATGGCTTCAACCCCTGGTCGCTGGGCTATGGCCCCCAGCCCTTGCCCGGCCACCAGGCACCCGGCCTGCCCGGCAACGGGGAGTTCATCTGCGACCAGTGCGGCTGGAGCTTCCACGGCTGGGAGGAGCTGGTGACGCACCAGATGGCGCACATGGCGGCCGAGGGCATCGCCGGCTCCGTGCCCAAAGCGGGAGCCCTGGCGCAGCTGTCGGGCGACCGCCCTTACGCCTGCGCCCAGTGCGGCAAGAGCTTCCGCCACAAGCCCAACCTGCTGGCGCACCGGCAGGTGCACACGGGCGAGCGCCGCTACCAGTGCCAGGAGTGCGGCAAGTCCTTCGGCAGCAAGGCCTACCTGGCGTCGCACCAGCATATCCACACCGGCGAGAAGCCCTACGTGTGCGCCCAGTGCGGCAAGAGCTTCCGCCACAAGCCCAACCTCATCTCCCACCAGAAGATCCACACCAGGGAGCCCCTGCCACCCAGCCACCCGCTGGACACCTTCGATGGAGGAGACGCCTTCCAGAACCCGCGCACCGCAGCGGACGCCCTCGGGCTGGACGCCTTCCGCCGGCCCCTGCCACAGCCACCAGTGCCGCTGGTGCCGACCGATGCCCGTCTGGCCTGTGCGCAGGGTGACACCCCTCTGCCGCCACTGCCCAGCGTGCTGCCTCCGCCTCCCGCAGCAATGGCCGAGCGCCCCTTTGTGTGTCCCGTCTGCGCCAAGCAGTTCCGCTGCAAGCCCTACCTGGTGGCACACATCCGCATCCACACGGGCGAGAAGCCCTACGCCTGCAGCCGCTGCCCCAAGCGCTTCTCGCAGAAGTCCAACCTGGTGTCTCACGAGCGCCTGCACACGGGCGAGAAGCCCTACGCCTGCCCGCTCTGCCCCAGGGTCTTCAGCCAGGGCTCCAACATGCGCGCCCACCAGAGGAGCCACAGGAACGTGGCCGCCCCCGGAGAGACGGGCGTCAGCCTCCGACAGGGGTACGTGGTGAGGCAGATCCAGCCGCCCCCGCCGCCTCCGCCAAACTAGGCCTCGGGGGCCTGCTCCTCCATAGTTGGGCTGGCCGCTGCCTCTTGGCCCTCTGCCCTCCCCTCCCTGCCTGCCTGCCTGGGAATCGTTCCTGCATTACAGCGGGGTTGGGCTGGATGACCTCCGGGGTGCCCCTTCCAACACTACAGTTCTATGGTGCACCCGTGTTTCCATTTGGTGCAGTTCATGAATTGCAGCGGGGTTGGGCTGGATGACCCCTGGGGTGTCCCAACACTCCAGATCTACGGCGCAACCATGTTTCCCTGCGGCCGCGTGAACTGGGCAAAGGCTGCTGTGCCTTTCCATCCCTTGGGGAGTCTGCAGATTTCTCACCGGAAAGTGGTCCTCTCCTCTCGCTGCCCCTGCCCTGCTTTAACCTCAGAATTTTGCTTTGGCAAACTTTGCCCGTCCTGAGAAATCAAACAAGGCAGGAGGGACCCCAGACTTTTGTTTCCGGAAAAAGAGTCGCCATGCTTAAGGCCTTTCCTGCTGTCCTGGAGAGGCTGCCAAGGAAATTCACTCTGCACATGTTTGGCGACACACTCTTCTTTCTGATGGAGAACGGAGCGTGTGGCTTAAAAGGGAGCAGGGGTCCATGGTTCAGAGGTGGGGCGCAGGATTTGCACCCTCAGTCCCCGATATCTCCACTGAAATGGATCTGACTCTGGGGAGGGGATGGCGCTCGGCTCTGTGGTCCCGGGGGGCTGAGTTCGAATTGGAGGGCTTCCTTTGCTCGGTGTCTTCAGCAGGGGCAGCGAGCAGACTGAGATCGAGAGCGGAAGACTTGAGAACGTTAGAAGATAAGAGAAGCCTACTGGATCTGGCCAATGTCCCATCTAGCGCAGAATCCCATTCTCACAGCGGCTGACCAGATGTCCCAAAGGGGAACCAGCAAGCGGAACAGAGAGCAGCAACTTCCTCTAATTGTTGTCCCCCATTACAGTGGTACCTCGGGTTACAGACGCTTCAGGTTACAGACTCCGCTAACCCAGAAATAGTACATCGGGTTAAGAACTTTGCTTCAGGATGAGAACAGAAATTGTGCTCCGGCGGTGCAGCGGCAGCAGGAGGCCCCATTAGCTAAAGCGGTACCTCAGGTTAAGAACAGTTTCAGGTTAAGAACAGACCTCCGGAACGAATTAAGTACTTAACCCGAGGTACCACTGTATCTGGTTATGCAGAGATAGACTGCCCCTGGGCATGGAGGTTCCGCTGTCATAATAGACCTCCATAAGAAGCCCTCCTGCCGTTTCCGGCAGCGATGGCCACTAAATGCTTGGGGAGAGATTCACGGAGGAGGAGACGGAGCCCTCAGTGGAGGTACAGCAGAACCATCCTGGCTCTCTCCTCCACCTCCTCCTCCAAGAATTTGTCTAATCCCCTTTTAAAGCCATCTAGATTGGTGGCCGTTGCTGTCTCCTGAGGGAGGGAGTTCTGCAGATTAACTACGAGAGTCAAGGGACTGCAGAGGCCCTGCAGCCAACAAAAGCCAGCCTGAGCTCTAAAAATAAAATACAAAATCCGGACCTTTGCTGCTTCTTTGCAGGCAGACGGTTTCCGTGAAGGACAGAATTTGGGGCAGGGATGTGCCTGTGGACAGAGAGCGAGAGAGCGAGAAAAAGGACTCTCATCCACAACTGACACAGCATGATAGATTTTTAAAATAATTAGAAGCAGGCCTGTCTTGTCGTGACTTTGGGGGAAATTCCGCACAGAAGCAGGCAAGATTCTTTTGGTTTGTTTTTTCCCCTTTTAGGATTGCAGCTTAATTTTTTTAGAAAATAAGCAGGTGGCTAGTCCTCATTGCTGGCGAGACACGATCTGAAGATGTGTGAGTTGTCTCTGCACAAGGTTCAAAATCCACGCGGAGGAGGAGCTGCTGGCCGGTCTTGCATGGTGACCTGTTCCTCTCGCCTGCCTTCCAATCCTATTGTCCTGCCTCTGTCCTCAAAGCCTCCTTCAACTTTTTACCTTCGGCTTCTGCAGCACCGCATGCAAACGGAGCAAGGGGGAAAAGCTTCTCTGCATCTATTTGCTTAATTCGGCATTATTTATACCCAGGGCAGGCTATGGGATTGGGTCGTGTGTGTGTGCGTGCGTGTGTGCAAGACTTGTGGACAAGGAGACCACATCCTAAACTCCTAAGGCTAACTTTAAGAAAATAATGCAAGTTAGTAACACGGCCCTTTCTAGGTGCCCTGTTTTAGACACGAGCCAATTTCATTTTCAAGCGGTTTCCTATTGTATACTCTTTTAAAACAAATAAAGCGGTAGATGTTAATTTTAAAAACACAGCTCCTTGCAGTGTGTCGACTGTGGCCACGTGGCCTCGCGCTTTCTTCCCAAAACCAGCTGAATTAAAACCACCTCGGGGGGGCCTTGCAGATGCAATGGACTGCAATTCCCATCAGCTCCTTCCAGCGTGGTCAAATGTTGTGGAGCTGCTGGGAGTCCAGCAAACATCTGGACTACTGCAATCTGCTCTATGTGGGGCTACTTTTGAAGGTGACCCAGAAAACTACAACTAATCCAGAACGCAGCAACCAAACTGGTGACTGGGAGCGGCTGCTGAGACCACATAGCACCCGTCTTGAAAGACCTCCCTTGGCTCCCAGTACGTTTCCAAGCACAATTCAAAGTGTTGGTGCTGACCTTGAAAGCCCTAAACGGCCCAGTATACCTGAAGGAGCGTCTCCACCCACATTGCTCAGCCCGGACACAGAGGTCCAGCACTGAGGGCCTTCTGGTGGTTCCCTCGCTGCGAGAAGCCAAGCTACAGGGAACCAGGCAGAGGGCCTTCTTGGTAGTGGCGCCCGCCCTGTGGAACGCCCTCCCACCAGATGTCAAAGAGAACAACAACTATCTGACTTTTAGAAGACATCAGAAGGCAGTCCTGTTCAGGAAAGTTTTTAATGTGTCACATTTTAATGTATTTTTAATCTTTGCTGGAAGCCACCCAGAGTGGCTGGGGAGACCCAGCCAGATGGGCGGAGTAGAAATAATGATTTATTATTATTATTATTACCTCAGGGGGCCTTGCAGATGCAATGGATTGCAATTCCCGAAAGCTCCTTCCAACGTGGTCAAATGTTGTGGAGCTGATGGGAGTTGTAGAGTCCAGCAACATCTGGAGGGCTGTAGGTTCCCCATCTCTGAATTAACGGGAATGCCTGCAACCCACCATGGAAATGGTAGAAGGACCTCTTTTTAATAGGAGGAAATACAGCAGTTAGGGCATGTGAGCTTCCAGGTTACACAGCATTCTTCATACAGATTCCCAAGAACCTGGATCACTCCCATGGGTCAAGTTTATCTGTATGGTGGCGCTAAAAGTCTGTGCACAGACAGCCTTCTTCCCAATACAGCGGTACCTTGGTTCTCAAACTTAGTCCGTTCCAGAAGTCCGTTCGAAAAACAAAGCGTTCCAAAACCAATGCGCGCTTTCCCATAGAAAGTAATGCAAAATGGATTAATCCGTTGCAGACTTTTAAAATAAGGTTACCAGATTTTTTTCAGTGAATCTGGGGACACTTTTAACTTCAATGGATTTTGCTAGGGGACGGATTGGTAAATCCAGGGACTGTCCCCGGGAAACGGGGACGTCTGGTAACCTGATTTTAAAAACTACCCCTAAAACAGCAATTTAACATGATTTTTGCCATTGATTCATAAAATGAAAGCAATAAACAATGTACTGCAGTCACACAATCAGTAGCTGAACTGGGTGTCACACAGTCACAAAAACAAAACAAGAAAGCCGCAAAAACAAAACCGCAAAATAAATAGCAAAATCAAACAGACCTCAGCGTAACACTCAAATCATCAGCGTAACTCTCAAAAAGGAGCACGTTCGGCTTCCGAAAAAAGTTCACAAACTGGAACACCTACTTCCGGGTTTGCAGTGTTTGAGTTCCAAGTTGTTTGAGTACCAAGGCATTTGAGAACCAAGCTACCACTGTACGATAACTATCCTTCGCATTAATGCCAGCGTTCTTACGGAGCCCACAGTTGCCTTTCTGCTAAAGAATGCTGCGTAGCGCAGAGGTTGATTGTGAGAATACTTAGCACCGATCTTGTGTATGTCAGTGCCAGTCCACATATCTTCAACAGAAATCAGCCTGGACTACTTTGGGGTTTGCGGGTTCTCCATCCAGACATAATTATTACCATCATCGTTATTAATTTAATTATTTAATTAGTCTACTGCCCTTCATCTGAAGATCCCAGGACAGTTCACATCAGGAAAATACAAAATGAGACTGTAGAGTGCCCTTTTAGGCCCACCTGAGCAGACGGGAGCTGCAAGCCGAGAAAAGGTGATCTCTCCCAAGGCCCTGTGAGTCCGAGTTCATGGCAGAGGCAAGATGTGAGCGGGGGCGTTTCTGGGATGCAGACCCCTCACTCTTGGAGGTCTGACGGAAGGGAGTCCAGCCCCGTTGGTCCAGAAGGGCCCTAGCTCAGTGGCAGAGAGCATCTGTTTCCGAGGCAGAAGGTCCCAGGTCCAGTCCCTGGGAGAGAGTCCTTTCGGGACCCCGGAGAGCTGCTGCCAGCCAGTGCAGACTCCATTGCTCTCCAGCCTCGAGTCCCCAGATGTGGTTGGAGTCAAACTCCCACTGCTCTGACCATTGGTCATGCTGGCTGGGGACGATGGGGATTTCAGTCCCACAACACCTGGGGCCCCAGGGTTCAAGGACGCGGGCGTGCAGACAGCATTGTGGGGGGTTCTAAAAAGAGGTTGTCAAGGATTCCTTAGTTGCGATTCCAGCATTGCAGCGGGTCGGACTAGATGACCCTTGGGGGTCCCAACTTCACAATTCTATTTTTTAAAGTTAGTAAATATAATATTTAAAGTTATTAAAAGTTATTTTTTAAAAGTTATTAAAAATAATAACATCTATCTATCTATCTATCTATCTATCTATCTATCTATCTATCTATCTATCTATCTATCTATCTATCTATCTATCTATCTATCTATCTATCTATCATCACACCTTTTCTTGTCGCGATTGTGCTCCTTCTATTCAGTTTCACTTTCCTCTGGACGCGCAGGGGTTAAGCCTTGACCTGCGGAGGAGGAGGGGGCGGAGCGAGCTGCACCAGCCACCTTCCTATTGGCCCTCCCTTTCTCCAATGGCGCCGGCCCGGCTGTGCGCCGCAGCCAATCGCAGGCGCCGCTTCGTGCTTCCTTGCGCGCCGGCGTCCTTTCTCTTCTCTCGCTTCTGCGCGAAGCCTTTCCTCCGCGGTCCCGCCCCCCTCCCGGGGATGAGATTGGCAGGCGCCGCAGCCAATCATTGCACCGGAGCTGCTTAAGGTGGCATTGCATTCTCTTGGCCAGTGCAAACAGAGGAGCCAGCTGGTTGCAGAAGGTGGGGATTGGCTGGCAGAGCCCAAGTCACCAGGTAGGAGCATTTTTTTGGGGGGGGGGGTGTTGGCATGCTCAGCGCTGAAGATCCACTGGATCCCAGCAGGATCCCGGGATCTGCTGGGGGGAATCAAAGGAGGAAGCCCCCGGAGCCTTCTGCTGGCTGCAGGAAGGGAGCCCGCCATGCCCAGGCGCGCAGCCGAGCCAAGCGGGTGCCCTCGGCCTTTGGCTCCCGGGTCCTCCGGCGACTTCCTTTGGTTGGGGCATTTGCAGATTCGCAGCAGCTGCCAGATCCAAGATGGGCATCCTCCTCTCCGGGCTCAGCTGGCACCGATGAGTGTGGGCTGCCTGCCTGTGCAGGAGGCGGAGGAGGTCGTGCCCAGCTGGCAGCCTACAGAGTCAGACCGTGTGGGTCCACCTAGCTCAGGGCCGCCTCCTCTGACCCGCAGCATTTCAGGCAGGGGAGTCTGCACCCCCCCCCCCCAAACCTGGACATACTACAGGAATTCGAACTCAGAACCTTCTGCATGCTAAGCAACCGCTACCACCAACCTTCCCTAATAAGAATATAATGTAATGTAATGTGATAATATAGGAAGCAGCCTTATGCAGAGCCATATCATTCCTCCGCTGAGTTCAGTATTGTCAGCACTGACTGGCAGCAGCGCCGGAGCTTCATGCAGGATGCTGTGTATCTGCCACAAATTAAAAAGGCCCTGCCTAAAGCAGATTGTCCTTAGAGCTGGGAAACGGTGGAGGTGTCCTCTTGCTCACGCTGTCAACTTTTCTGGCCCAGGACCTTAGTTGCTCTGACAGCCATCAATTCAGCCGCTCAAGCCATTCCTTCCCCTTGTTTCTTCTCCGCAGTGGTGGAGAGAAAAAATCTTGCTCCTTATGGCTGCCCCAGGGAGATTTTGAGCCAGGCTGCTAAGAGTCTATATGGGAGTGATGTCTTCTGTACAGATTAAGGGAAGTCACATCCCCGCTCTCTTCTGCCTTCAAGTCCTGTGTCTCGTTCTGGGTACCACAGTTTAAGGATGGTTTGGACAAGCTGGGAGGTCAGTGCAGAGGAGGGAGACCAAGATGATCAAGACTTAAGAGGAACGTTCCAATATCTGGAAAATGTAGCAAGCTTGTTCTCTCCTGCTTGAACCTGTGGACTCGAACCTGTGGAGGTTTCTAAGCAGAGGTTGGGTGGCCATCTGTCAGGGATGCTTTAGCTGAGATTTCTTTTTTTTTAAAAAATAAATATTTTATTAAATTTTTAACAAGAAAAAAGTTACAAAACGATAAACAAAAAACACAAGAAAAATACAAAAACCAAAATTCAACATAGAAAGAAAAATAAAAAATAAAAATCCCTCTTTTTCATTTCTTACCGTTCATTTACTTATTTTCCTGACTTCCTCACACCTCCCTTTTTTGTATTCCATTTAAAAATTGGTTCAGCAAATTCATTTAATTATTTATCCTCACATATTATAGCTTCAAATTTTCGTCTAATATCAACCCATTCTTGCAAATTCTTATTTTACCTTATTACTAGAACCACTTCATTTCATTTCAACATCATTAACATTCAAAAATTTTACAGTTCAGTTTACCGTTAATTTCTTTAACCTTATCTTACCTTCAAAACAATAAAATTTCAAAATTTAAACCATATTTAAACTTAACTCCTTCAAACCTTTCTGCTAAAGCCAATTAATTCCTTTCCAGAGATTTCTGCCTTGCAGGGCGTTGGAGTAGATTGACCCTTGGGGTCCTTTCCATCATAATAATAATAACAATAATAATAATTTATTTATATTCCGCCCTTCTGGCTGGGTTTTCCCAGCCACTCTGGGTGGCTTCCAACAAAGTATTAAAACACAGTGGTCTGTTAAACATTATATATGATTATATATGATGCATATTTTGCCTGTGGCTATAGAGGTACCTCATGGGGGTTGCCACTTCCCCTCCCTAGATGGAGGCGCTGTGACTTCGGACAGCTGCAGGATAAGGAGGACTCGAACAGGTGGAGGTTTCTCCATGGCGGGGGGACGGGGACGTGCACCTGTCGTGCTTGACAGCTGGCCAGATTTTATTTTAGTTTATCTTGCTGCCTTGGTCACTTGCAGAGGTGGTTGCTGGACCTTTAATTTATATATATATATGCTAGGGCTGTCATGGGATGTTACATTCACAAGAAGAGGTTATAAAGCTGGTTACCTGGATATCTGCAATGATATGCGGGCAGGTGAGTGGAAGATACCGTCATGGGAAATGAGAGAGAACAAGAGATGGGGCACACCTGACATAAAAACATGAAACTCTAAAAGTGATCTTTAGAGACATAAGGAGCACCAAGAAGAAAAGGCTCTAAATTGCACCAAGAAAAGAAATTCAACCAGTTTGATGTTACTTATTCCAAATTTCTTCAGAGATTTGTGGAAGAGAAAATGCATTTACCTTCCTTCAATGAAATCCCACCAAACAGAGACAAAAGAGGTTACCTTTGTTTTGCCTTTCAAAAAAAATAGGTGTACCACCAGGTAAGTTTTTCATGTAATGCAATTTTCCACATCTTATTCCACCATTAGTGTGTTGTTGAAATCAGGCAATGTTTTCCATCTTTGGGTAATCGAGAGACTCCTGTTCCTTTTAACATTAGGATCATAAAGAAAGGAATTGAAACTAAAACTGCCATTATAGTAATGCTGTTAAACATATCTGTGGTGTGGCTGCATTGGGAGCACTGGGTTCAGTTCTGGTTGCCTCGCCTCAAAAATCATGTTATAGAGTTGGGAAAGTGTTCAGGAAAGGGCAAAGCAATAGATCGAGGGGATGGAGCGACTCTCTGGTGAGGAAAGGGTGCGGCGTTTGGTTTGAGTTTAGGGGAAAGGTGAGGAAGAGTTGACATACTAGAAGTTTGTAAAATTACTCCTGGCAAGGAGAAAGTGGAGAGAGAGAAAAGAGAGCGGGGAAGGATGTCAGTTTTTGAAATGTCAAATTGATTGTAAAACTAATGAAATGTATAAATTTGAAAAGTATAAATAAAAAACTAAAAAAGAGAGAAAAGTTTTTCTCCCTCTCTCATAACATTAGAAGTCGTGGACATACGGTGGAGCTGAATGTTGGAAGATTCAGAACGTAGAAAAGGAAGGACTTATTCATGCACTTCATCGTTAAACTGTGGAACTCCTTGCCACAGGAGGCAATGGTGGCCACCAGCCTGCATAGCTTTAAAAGAGGATTGGACAAGTTCAATGGGGGAGAATTTGCTATGAGAGCTGACGTGCTCCATCCAATGAACAGGCCTATATTTAACATCCTCTTCCTCATTGCACTTTGCCATTCCGGATATTTGTGGCGTTCCGGGTTTCAAAGCCCAGCATCCTGGACCTCCTGCCTCCTGGGGGAGGACGGTGGCTGGCTGGTTTCTCCCTTGAAATCCTCCTTGGCTTATGATGTTCTGCGGTTGCTTCTCCCAACCGCACAAGAGACGTTGGGCTGCCTCTTCCTCCCAAATTAATGGCTGTTCCTGCATTTTCCAGGCTTCTCAGAGCCGGGAAGGATGGAGGAGAGGAGAGAGAACGGTGGCCTCCTGTGTAAGAGAGATTCTGGAGAAAACGAAGCGTCCCGGAACGTCAGCTCAGGTTTGTGTTGTTCTCCAAGATGTGGGGAGCCCTCATGCCCATCGGGGAGGCAAGTTACCCATTTTATTTGGGGTCACGCTCCCTCTGAAGGAGCAAGTGCATAGCATGGAGGTTCTCCTGGGCACACCTCTGTCTCTAGAAACCCAAGTACTGTTTTTGGGGGACAGGGGGCGGGCTGGTGTGGGGGACTCCCTGGTCCTGAATGGGGTAACTGTGCCCCTGAAGGACCAGTTGCGCAGCCTGGGAGTCATTTTGGACTCACAGCTGTCCATGGAGGCGCAGGTCAATTCTGTGTCCAGGGCAGCTGTCTGCCAGCTCCATCTGGTACGCAGGATGAGACCCTCCCTTCCTGCGGACTGTCTCGCCAGAGTGGTGCATGCTCTAGTTATCTCTCGCTTGGACTACTGCAATGCGCTCTACGTGGGGCCACCGTTGAAGGTGACCCGGAAACTACAACTAATGCAGAATGCGGCAGCTAGACTGGTGACTGGAACCAGCCAGAGGGCCTTCTCGGTGATGGCTCCCACCCTGCGGAATGCCCTCCCATCAGATGTCAAGGAAATAAACCAACTATCTGACTTTTGGAAGAAGGCAGCCCTGTTTAGGGAAGCTTTTAATGTTTGATTCCATTTTTAATATTCTGCTGGGAACTGCCCAGATGGGTGGAGCATAAGTAAATAATAATAATAATAATAATAATAATAATAATAATAATAATAATAAATTTCTGCCTTGCAGTGGGTTGGTCTAGATGATCCTAAGGGGTCCCTTCCAACTGCGATTCTATGATCCTCTCCAGAATCTTCCATTCAGCTCCATTGGATGTGCATGAACTCTAGTGCAATGAGAAAGGGAGAGAAACCTTTTCTCGTTTCTTCACCCCGTGCCTCATTTTTTAAACTCCCCAAATGTTCCAGCCTTTCTTCACTGGGGAGCTGCTCCTTATTCCTCTGGCTTGCCCTTTCCTGCACATTTTTAATCTCCACCGTTTATTTTCGCCCGCAAGAGTGTTTCCAGCCCAGATCTCCTGTTGCCACAAGGCAATTATTCCTTTTTATTTTTATTTACTTTTATTCTTATTCCTTTTCATTTTATTTTTATTCCTTCGAAAGGACAACCACCAACCTCTGGCTCTGTTATTTCCCTTTTGTCTTCCAGAAGTCCTCTGCACGACCAGATATATGGAAGAAGGAAGTTGTCCAGAAGAAGAGGCCAAGAAACCAAACGGAACCAGCGACAGGAAGCGGGCAGCGAAAGGCGCCATTTTTCAGTGCACCAGCTGGAGAAGGAGTTTCCCTCGATGGCACAGACTGGCAGCGAGGAACCAGAAGATGCCCCCAGCGGAGGAGGAGGAAGAAGACGACCCCAACCCCGAAGGAAGCAGGGGCTTGCGCACCATTGGCGCAGGAAGGGCGGACTTGGCAGGTGAAGAGCTGCGCAGCGCCGTCCGAGTTGGGGAGGGCAAAGCGACCCAGAGAACGGGCGCCGTGGAAGGAGACTTCACCTGCGGGGAGTGTGGGAAAGGCTTTGCCTTGCGGTCGTCGCTGAACACCCACCAGTGCACCCACACCAGGGGGAAGCCCTTCGGGTGCCAGGCGTGCGGGAGGTGCTTCAGCCAGAGGCCCAACCTGTTGTGCCACCTGCGCCACCACACCGGGGAGCGGCCCTTCCAGTGCGCCAGGTGCGAGCGCCGCTTCCGCCAGAAACAGCACCTCGCCAAGCACCAGTGGACCCATTTCCGGGCGTGGCCGAGCCCAAGCGCCTGCCCCGAGTGCCAGCGGAGCTTCAGCAACAAGGTGGTTCTGCGCCTCCACCGCCGGGTCCATGCCCGCCAGCGCCGGCTGGTTTTCCAGGAGCTGAAGGAGGCCTACCGGGAGACGGTGGCAAGGCAGCGGGAGGAGGTGCGGGCCGGCCTGAACTGGGCGCCAGCGCGGCCCGCGGGGCGCCGTCGGGGGGTGAAGAAGTTCATCTGCAGCGAGTGCGGCAAAGGCTTCACCTGGTGGTCCTCGCTCAGCATCCACCAGCGCATCCACACGGGCGAGAAGCCCTTTCCATGCTCCCAGTGCGGGAAGAGCTTCACCCAGAAGCCCAACCTCCTGCGCCACCTCCGGTACCACAGCGGCGAGAGGCCTCACGCCTGCGCCGAGTGTGGAAAAGGCTTCACCCAGAAGCAGCACCTGCTCAAGCACCAGCGGACCCACGCGGCAGAGAAGGGTTTCCAGTGCCACGCCTGCGGGCAGACCTTCCCCACCAAGGGAAGCCTCACGGGGCACCAGAGGGCTGGCCACGCGGGATCCGAGGCATTGGTGGAGCGGGGCGCCGGGCGCTTCGCTCTGGGACACCCGGAGAGCTTGGAGGCAGTGGTGGAATCGCTGATGGCCGGTGGGCAGGGCCTTTTCCGCCCCGCTGAGGTCTCTGGGCTGCAGGGCGACGGCGGGCAGCCGGTCCTGATCGTGGAGCCGGGGACTCGGCCGCTGGCTCTCTTGCAGACAAAGAAGGGGGTCTTCTGGAAGCCTGAGCTGCCCAAGCCCCCATTCCCGGAACAGAAGCAGTACATCTGCAACGAGTGCGGGAAAGGCTTCGTGTCGTGGTCGGCTCTCACCATCCACCGCCGGATCCACACCGGCGAGAGGCCTTACCAGTGCGGCGAGTGCGGGAAGCGCTTCAGCCAGAAGCCCAACCTGGTCCGGCACCAGCGCTACCACACGGGGGAGAAGCCCTACCCCTGCGCCGAGTGCGGGAAGCGCTTCGTCCAAAAGCACCACCTCGCCAAGCATCAGCGGGTGCACAGGAAGGGCGCCCCGCAAGGGCCGGCTCCCGCTCTGAAGGTGGAGGCGCGATAGGACCACCGGCTCAGGGGATCGTTGCCAAAACCTGCCTTTCTTGCAGGCCAGGACAAAGTGTGTGTGTGTGTGTGTGTGTGTGTGTGTGTCCGTCCGTCCGTCCGTCTGTCCGTTCTGCTCAACTGTAATATTCTCCTTTGTGTTTGTGGTTTGCAAGAGTGGAATCTTGCTGCGGGATCTGCTGCATCAATGCTGCAGCACAGGGGTTAGCAAACTTTTTCAGCAGGGGGCTGGTCCACCGTCCCTCAGACCTTGTAGGGGGCCGGACTGTATTTTGGAAAAAAATAATGAACGAATTCCTATGCCCCACAAATAACCCCGAGATACATTTTAAATAAAAGGACACATTCTACTAATGTAAAAACACACTGATTCCCAGACCGTCTGCGGGCCAGCTTGAGAAGGCGATTGGGCTGGATCCGGCCCCCGGGCCTTAGTTTCCCTACCCATGCTGTGTTGGGATACCAAGTCTGGGTAAAGGGCAACAACATGGACTGAGCTGCTGCTCTTTTGTAAGTTTCCCCACCCCAGACTTAGGTCAAGAGCGTGTCCTTTGCATTTGTTGTTGTTGTTGTTGTTGTTTAGTCGTTTAGTCGTGTCCGACTCTTCGTGACCCCATGGACCAGAGAACGCCAGGCACTCCTGTCCGCCACTGCCCCCCGCAGCTTGGTCAGACTCATGCTGGTAACCTCGAAAACACTATCCAACCATCTCGTCCTCTGTCGCCCCCTTCTCCTTGTGCCCTCCATCTTTCCCAACATCAGGGTCTTCTCCAGGGAGTCTTCTCTTCTCATGAGGTGGCCAAAGTACTGGAGCCTCAGCTTCAGGATCTGTCCTTCCAGTGAGCACTCAGGGCTGATTTCCTTCAGAATGGAGAGGTTTGATCTTCTTGCAGTCCATGGGACTCTCAAGAGTCTCCTCCAGCACCAGAATTCAAAAGCATCAATTCTTTGGTGATCAGCCTTCTTTATGGTCCAGCTCTCACTTCCATACATCACTAGTCCTTTGCATAAGGACTCCCAAATAGTAGTCACAACATGAAGCAGCCTGGGCGTCGTCCGAAAGATTTGGACTACAACTCCCATCAGCTTCCAGGTGTGTTGAGCTGTGTCAGTTAATGGGAGTTGTACTCCCACACATCTGGAGGGTGGCCATTTGTGGTTTGCGCAAAGGAAAAGCGTTGTATGAGAATGGGCAGAGCCTTCCTGGTGTTGGGACCGGATGGGACCCCAGGGGTTGCCCTGTGTGCCTGATGCAGAGTGGATATGGTATTGCTCAGTGTTCTTTGCTGGGTGGTCAGAACAGGTCAAATGAAGTTTCCTGGCTGATGTATGAGGTGTGAACTTATTTCCTGGTGAGCTTGTCCGCATATCCCTGAACTTAGCTGAAGTATGGAGGGGACAGCCACCTCAGACCAGGCACCAGGGCACTGCATGTGACCATCCAGGGCATCACGTGTGACCAACCATGTCAAATATAACACACCAGGAGCTGGGTAACCTCCTCTTTGCCATTTTTCTGCAACTGCGAAAATAAGGTAGTTGTTGAATGTGTTGTGATCCATTATGGCTGGGCTACATTCAGTGTAGCCCAGCCTTCAGCAACCTGGTGCCCTCCGAGGTATTTTGGACTACAACTCCCATCAGCCCCCAGCCAGCGCAGCATGATGGGAGTTGCAGTCCAAAGCATTTAGTGGGGAACCAAGCTGGGAAAGATGGCAAGGCTGTTAAAAGTTCCTTTTTAAAACTTGCCTCTTGCATCCTTTCAGCATCCAGCAAAAGTTTGGAGTTGGCTCATGACCTGGCCCTCCCAGTTTCTTAACAGACTCCAGACTTTTCCCGGCTCCTCTCATCGCCAACCCCACAGAGACCCCTTCCGGAAGGAAGCAAGGTTTCTTCCGAACCTTAGAGCAGAGTTTTCAGTGCCCATCGAGCGTTAAATTTCTAATGATTGTAAAGAAATCTTAACAACCTGCTTGTTTCAGACCCACGGAGAGGGCTGACGTTCTTCCAAAGGGCAGATCCACGCCTGCTCATTCAGACATAACCCCTTCATTCTGTCACGTGTGAATCAGTGCCTCAAGTGCATTTACCGCAGGGAGACCATCGGTCACTTGAGAGCGGGGCCTTTTCTTAGTGGGGTGGAGATTCCATTAAAACATCTGTGAAATGTGCCGCTGTTTCTCTTGCTGCTTTTACGTGCCCCCCCCCGATCTCTGAGAGCTGAGAGACCCCCGGGGTTCCAGGCCCAAGGTCCAGTTTCCTTGGAAGGTCAGCGGAGACGGCGATGTCTTCAGGGTATATGGTTTTACTTACACATATATACAACCTGAGCATAGGACGGAGGTGATCTTGTTTCTCCGTTAGTCGCGGGTGTGCCAGATAACACCTCCCATCATCATTTAGCAGCGAGGTTAGACTTTGCAGAGGGTTGGACTAGATGCTCCTTGGGGGTCCCTTCCAACTGCAGTTCTATGATTCTGCCCCTATGCTTGCCGAGGCTGATGGGAGTTGTAGATCAGCGGCGACTGGAGGGCCCAAGTCTCCCCACTCTTGCTTTGGGGAGCAGGGAAAGTGCAGCACATTTTAAAAAACATCTGAAGGCAGCCCTGTTTAGGGAAGATTTTAATGTTTGATGATTTATCGCTTTATTATTATTATTATTATTATTCTGTTGGGAGCAGCCCAGAGAGGCTTGTTTGTAGTGTAGTTTGGAACCATTGCTCCGTGTCCGCTTCTCTGGAGCAGCAGAAAACAACCTTTCTCCCTCCTCTATGTGACATCCTTTTATATATTTGAACATGGCTATCATATCACCCCTTAACCTCCTCTTCTCCAGGCTAAACATGCCCAGCTCCCTTAGCCGTTCCTCATAAGGCATCGTTTCCAGGCCTTTGGCCATTTTGGTTGCCCTCCTCTGGACACGTTCCAGTTTGTCCGTGTCCTTCTTGAACTGTGGTGCCCAGAACTGGACACAGTACTCCAGGTGAGGTCTGACCAGAGCAGAATACAGTGGCACTATTACTTCCCTTGATCTAGATGCTATACTCCTATTGATGCAGCCCAGAATTGCAATGGCTTTTTTAGCTGCTGCGTCACTGTTGGCTCATGTCAAGTTTGTGGTCAACCAAGACTCCTAGATCCTTTTCACATGTACTGCTCTCAAGCCAGGTGTCACCCATCTTGTATTTGTGCCTCTCATTTCTTTTGCCCAAGTGCAATACTTTACATTTCTCCCTGTTAAAATTCATCTTGTTTGTTTTGGCCCAGTTCTCTAATCTGTCAAGGTCGTTTTGAAGTGTGATCCTTGATTGTGGAGACATGGCTTGGGTCAGCATGCAAGGACGATGATCTGGATTCCTCCCCCGGATTGGCATGTCCAAAGGCCAAGCCCGCAGGCCTGGTTCTGGGGCACACTCCGTTCTCCCTCCTTCTGTATTCATGGCCACCAGTTCCTGGACCAGATCCGCAAGGGTGGGGCATTTGCTGCCCGCTAATGCCAGAGAGCGGCTGGGGAGGCCACTGGCAGGACTGACATTTAGGATCCACGTTAATAAGACTAGATCGGGGTTTCCCAAACGTGGGACTCCGGCTGTTTTGGGACTACAGTTCCCATCGCCCCTGACCCACTGGTCCTGCTAGCTAGGGATGGTGGGAGTTGTAGTCCCAAAACAGCCAGAGACCCAAGTTTGGGAAACTGTGGACTAGATTCAGGATTGATGGGGAGCTGAGCCAGAACCTTGGCTTTCTAGGACCACATTTGCACCATGCAATAATTGATTGATTGATTGATTGATTGATTGATTGATTGATTATTGCATTTATAGGCCACCGTTTTTCTCCAAGGAACTCAACATGGTCCACATGGTTCTCCCTGGCCTCATTTAACCACCACCTCAACACCCCTGCAAGGGAGGCAAGAGGTGGAGAGGGCAGTGGCTGGCCCCTAAGTTCACGTCCAGCGGGCTTTCTGGCCAAGTGGGGTTTCGAACCTGGGTCTCTCCCAGCCTGGCACTCTAGCCACTACACCACCCTGCCTCTCAAATAGACACTTATTTACTGAACAAAATGAAAAACCTGCCTCATTGGAATAAAACCCTGAAAGCAGTTAGCAGGCAGGTGGCCGGGGTGGAGGGAGGGAAGAGAGAAACACATTTAAATTATCAGCAAAATAATTTAAAAGTAAGTGATTGAGATGATTGCAATCAACTGGAAGACCAGGCATAGGCAAACTTGGCCCTCCAGCTGTTTCGGGACTACAGTTCCCATCGTCCCTGACCACTGGTCCTGTTAGCTAGGGATGATGGGAGTTGTAGTTCCAAAACAGCCAAGTTTGCCTATGCCAGTGTAAGACAAAGAGGGTTTAAAAAAAAAAAAAAGTCAAGAGGTAGTTAACCCTGCTGGCAGGCACACACTCTAAACCCTGTCTGTGGTGCCCACCCCTTTACCGCAAATGATGAAACGAGACCAGAGTATGGGGTTCAAATTGGCCACAACTTTATTGAACTTCAGAAGTGGGAAACTTGGCACAGGCCTTGGCAGGTAACCCTCTCCGCCCGCCTGGCTGAGGATATGCAGGCAGATGAGGTCCAGTGAGAGGGGACTGCAAAGTGCAAACTTACATAGCATGTCCTTCCTCCGACCTTGTCCCGGGAGTTTGACCTACATGCCGCCGCTCTAGGGCCAGGGACTCCCAGTTTTTGCCCTTTAACGGGCCCTGCAAGCGCCACTGCATGGGGAGGGAGCATGAATGCATCCCCCCGACTTGATGTTAGACTAAAGGCTACCTTGCCAAGGCCTAAAAACCGCCAAAGTTGTGACAAAATGCTATGGGGAAGGCAAGACCTGCCAATGCAGGGAAAATTCCTTCCCGCTTCTGAATACAGCAACTATCTTATGACCGCCCCTTCATGGATCACTGCCTTGCCGTGGCGAAGGGGCTTGAAGAACTCAGAGAAGCTATGAACTATGCCGAGCAGGGCACCCAAGATGAACAGGTCATAGTGGAGACATCACCTTGCCAACAAAGGTCCGTATAGTTAAAGCTATGGTTTTCCCAGTAGTGATGTATGGAAGTGAGAGCTGGACCATAAAGAAGGCTGATCGCCGAAGAATTGATGCTTTTGAATTATGGTGCTGGAGGAGACTCTTGAGAGTCCCATGGACTGCAAGAAGACCAAACCTCTCCATTCTGAAGGAAATCAGCCCTGAGTGCTCACTGGAAGGACAGATTGTGAAGCTGAGGCTCCAGTACTTTGGCCACCTCATGAGAAGAGAAGACTCCCTGGAGAAGACCCTGATGTTGGGAAAGATGGAGGGCACAAGGAGAAGGGGGCGACAGAGGACGAGATGGTTGGATAGTGTTTTCGAGGTTACCAGCATGAGTCTGACCAAGCTGCGGGGGGCAGTGGAGGACAGGAGTGCCTGGCGTTCTCTGGTCCATGGGGTCACGAAGAGTCGGACACAACTAAACGACTAAACAACAACAATCTTACGACCGCAGCAGCGTCCACTGACCTGGAATGCAAAATATTAGCCTGTAAGGAAAGAATCATTAACTTGAAGACTGCTGACCTAGGATGAAATTATGGAGGCCAGAAATTATTAATTGGAGGGAAGGTGGGTGGGTGATCCTGGAAGGAAGAACAGCAAAAGAGGCTTGAGCAATGGAGTCAGCCTCTTTTCTTTTGGCCTAAGGCCCACCCCCACCTCCCACCCTGGCCGTCCGGCCGTCCATTGACCTCCCTGGCTGATGCGTGTCAAAGGCCGGCTCAAGCAGGTAGGTGGCACCTGCCCAGGTGAGCCCCGCTGGGTGCTGCAAACCCCGCCCACCTGTGGGGAAGGGAGGGCGGATAATAACTTCTGCAGGACAAACACAGTCTTTCAAAACCTGCAGTGCATATGCTAATGGATGGCATCCTTTGCATATTTTAATAAGTCCTCGTTTGCAGCAAGGACTTAATAAATCAGTGTCGTTTATAAATCTGTGTGAAGAGCCCTGGGTGTTTGCTCTGGCCTGGAAGGCCAGTTGCAAATTCTGAGTGTAAATCGGTTGGCAAGCAAGTCTGCTCTGCCTGTGAGCTGCCGCTGCAGTCCCTGGATCCCGGCGGATGAGGGATCCAGACCCCATGAAATGGAGGAAGGTGAGCAGAAAGAGGAGGAGGAGGAGGAATCACCTGGTGGGGTATCAGATCCTTTGCCCTGTGGGATTCCCAGCATAGGAGAGAGTCCTGGAGGTGGACAAATAACCCTCCAGCAGGTAACCAGGCCAGAATGATTGTTCTGCTGGGCCCTCCACCCTCGGAGGCAGCAGTCGCTTCTGGGTACCAGTTTTGGAAGCCACAGGTGGGGAGAGATGCTCTGGTGCTCGGATCTTATTTACAGGTTTCCTGTAATGGGCACCTGGTCAGTCACTGTGAAAAGAGGATGCTGGACTCAATGGGTCATTGATCCAAGAGGTTCTTCATAGAATCGTAGAGTTGGAAGGGACCCCCCAGGGTCATCTAATCCAACCCCCCGCAAGGCAGGAATATGCAGCTGCCCCATATGGGGATGGAACCTGCAACCTTGGCCTTATCAGCACAGCGCTCCAACCAATGGAGCTATGAGGCTCAAGTCTCACGTTCTTATGCTGAAGGGTAAGATCCTAGGACAACACTGCTTCTCTGGGTGGGAGTGGCCCTGACTGCAGGGAGAGGGGCAATGGGCTCCAGGGAAGACCCCACTGGCTCCTTCCTGACCTATATTGGCTTTCGGAGAAGGGCTGTGACTCAGGGACAGAGCACTGGCAGTTCCTGGCTTCCTCTCTATCTCTTTTATTTTTTATTGATACAGCAAGAAAAGAAGAAAGAGAAAACACAAATACCAAATTACACACAGGAATAACCATAGACACATAATTTTCTTAACAAACGATGAAACATAAATGGGTCTTAACACTAAAAACCCCACCTCCCGTCTATTCCATATTTCAATTTCGTATTACTTATTGGCAATACACACTTCTATCATAATTAAACTTTTTCTTCTTGTTGTTGTTGTTTAGTTGTTTAGTCGTGTCCGACTCTTTGTGACCCCATGGACCAGAGCACGCCAGGCACTCCTGTCTTCCACTGCCTCCCGCAGTTTGGTCAGACTCATGTTTGTAGCTTCGAAGGCACTATCCAACCATCTCGTCCTCTGTCGTCCCCTTCTCCTTGTGCCCTCCATCTTTCCCAACATCAGGGTCTTTTCCAGGGAGTCTTCTCTTCTCATGAGGTGGCCAAAGTATTGGAGCCTCAGCTTCAGGATCTGTCCTTCCAGTGAGCACTCAGGGCTGATTTCCTTAAGAATGGATCGGTTTGTTCTTCTTGCAGTCCATGGGACTCTCAAGAGTCTCCTCCAGCACCATAATTCAAAGGAATCAATTCTTCGGCGATCTGCCTTCTTTATGGTCCAGCTCTCACTTCCATACATCACTACTGGGAAAACCATAGCTTTTACTATACGGACCTTTGTTGGCAAGGTGATGTCTCTACTTTTTAAGATGCTGATACTTTTTCTTAATATGTCTTAATTCTTATATCTACCTTGCAACTGTTACTGAAGTTCCCTGAATGCTGCAACAGAGTTTAAACTACTATGTTTATATTTCAAATATTCTTTGAAAACCTTTGATCCCCAGTGGCATCTTGTCCAGTCATGGTCGGAGGTACAAAAGGAGGCTGGCTGGCTACCCAGGAAGCAGGGCCAAGCTGTTGATCTTTATTGGTCTCCTGCAACAGAAGAACCTGTTTTATTTTTATGCTTTTTTAAATATGAAGCCGCTGGGAGAGATCATCAGGGGGTTTGGGCTGGGTGTTCATCAGTATGCGGATGATACCCAGCTCTACCTCTCTTTCAAATCAGAACCAGTGAAGGCGGTGAAGGTCCTGTGTGAGTATCTGGAGGCGGTTGGAGGATGGATGGCGGCTAACAGATTGAGGTTGAATCCTGACAAGACAGAAGTACTGTTTTTGGGGGACAGGAGGCGGGTGGGTGTGGAGGACTCCCTGGTCCTGAATGGGGTAACTGTGCCCCTGAAGGACCAGGTGCGCAGCCTGGGAGTCATTTTGGACTCACAGCTGTCCATGGAGGCGCAGGTCAATTCTGTGTCCAGGGCAGCTGTTTACCAGCTCCATCTGGTACGCAGGATGAGACCCTCCCTGCCCACGGACTGTCTGGCCAGAGTGGTGCATGCTCTAGTTATCTCTCGCCTGGACTACTGCAATGTGCTCTCTGTGGGGCTTTGAAGGTGACCCGGAAATTACAACTAATCCAGAATGCGGCAGCCAGACTGGTGACTGGAACCAGGCAGAGGGCCTTCTCGGTGGTAGTTCCCACCCTGTGGAACGCCCTCCGATCAGATGTCAAACAAATAAACAACTATCTGACTTTTGGAAGACATCTGAAGGCAGCCCTGTTTAGGGAATGTTTTTAATGTTTGATTCTATTTTTAATATTCTGCTGGGAACTGCCCAGATGGGCGGAGTATAAGCAAATAATAATAATAATAATAATAATAATAATAACAACAACAACAACAATAATAATAATAATAATAATAATAATAATAATAATAATAATATATTTCTGCCTTGCAGTGGGTTGGTCTAGATGATCCTAAGGGGTCCCTTCCAACTGCGATTCTATGATCCTCTCCAGAATCTTCCATTCAGCTCCATTGGATGTGCATGAGCTCTAGTGCAATGAGAAAGGGAGAGAAACCTTTTCTCGTTTCTCGCCTCATTTTTTAAACTCCCCAAATGTTCCAGCCTTTCTTCACTGGGGAGCTGCTCCTTATTCCTCTGGCTTGCCCTTTCCTGCACATTTTTAATCTCCACCGTTTATTTTCGCCCGCAAGAGTGTTTCCAGCCCAGATCTCCTCTTGCCACAAGGCCAGACACGCTCAGGCAGTGCCTCCCTTGCCTTCCTCTTTCCCACGGCTGGGGGGGGGGGGCGGCGTTCGGGAGCCGTATCCCAAAACTGCTGAAGGGCAACAGGTTGGCCAATGCTGCCTCCGTGAGAATCCCAATTACCGTAGTAGGGAATTAAGAAAACCTTGTGAAATATCGGCAGCCGGTCTCTTGGGAACAACTCACATCAACACAGCGTTGGCTGCCAACCTGAGCAGCGCGGAAAAGGGCTTGGACCAATGCATGAAGCACAATGAGGCAGGTGCACAGTTCAGCTGCGGAACTCCCTCCCACAGGATTAGGGAAATTCATGGAGGAGGAGAGGGCTGCCGATGGCTACTCCCTACGATGGCTCTACCCTGCTTCCACGGGAAGGGGAGAGTGTTGCTCCTGCGCTTGAATCCTGCTCACGGGTTTCGCACGGGCATCTGGTTGGTCACTGTGAGAACAGGATTCTGGACAAGATGGTCCCATTGGCCTGATCCTGCAGGCTCTCCTTACACACCAGTCTCTGAACGGTGGGAGATTCCAGGGGTTCCCGGCGCTCCTCCAGGGTTTGTGTTTCCTTTTGGGGATGAGGGATAGGGGAGAATGTGGTGTTTCTAAGATTTATAGCATACGTATATACACAACAAAAAAATTCCTTCCAGTAGCACCTTAAAGACCAACTAAGTTAGTTCTTGGTATGAGCTTTCGTGTGCATGCACACTTCTTCAGATACACTGAAACAGAAGTTTCCAGACCCTTCTATATAGTGAGAAGGTGGGGAGGGGTATTACTCAGAAGGGTGGTGGGAATGGGTGATTGGCAGATAGCTGTGATGAGCCTGTTGACGACTCTTAACGACTGCAATAGGTCTTACAGGAAAAAGCAAGGGGTGAGAAGGTGAAAAATGGCTTTGTCATGTATAATGAGATAAGAATCCAAGGTCTTTGCCTACAGACAGCCACCCAATCTTAAACAACTCCTAACCCACAATAATACTACAACCAGACCTAACACGGACACTGGCACCAGAGCCTGCAATAAACCCAGATGCCAACTTTGCCGCCACATACACCCGGACAACACCATTACTGGCCCCAACAACATCACACATACCATCTCGGGACTATTTAATTGCTCATCGTCTAACATTGTGTATGCAATCAAATGCCAACAGTGTCCTTCAGCTCTCTATATTGGACAAACAGGCCAGACCTTACGCCAAAGAATAAACGGACATAAATCAGACATCAGGAATCACAAGACAGAGAAACCAGTAGGAGAACACTTCAATCTCCCAGGACATTCTATACAAGATCTCAAAGTAGCTGTTTTACTACAAAGGAATTTCAGAAATAGACTGGAAAGAGAAGCTGCTGAATTGCAACTTATCACCAAACTTAAAACCATGGAGAGTCCTGGTCTGAACAAAGACCTTGGATTCTTATCTCATTCTACATGACAAAGCCATTTTTCACCTTCTCACCCCTTGCTTTTTCCTGTAAGACCTATTGCAGTCGTTAAGAGTCGTCAACAGGCTCATCACAGCTATC
This sequence comes from Podarcis cretensis, assembly GCF_951804945.1. Classification (NCBI taxonomy): domain Eukaryota; kingdom Metazoa; phylum Chordata; class Lepidosauria; order Squamata; family Lacertidae; genus Podarcis; species Podarcis cretensis. The sequence continues at coordinate 1,902,340 of NC_137181.1, read as the reverse complement.
TGCCAATCACCCATTCCCACCACCCTTCTGAGTAATACCCCTCCCCACCTTCTCACTATATAGAAGGGTCTGGAAACTTCTGTTTCAGTGTATCTGAAGAAGTGTACATGCACACGAAAGCTCATACCAAGAACTAACTTAGTTGGTCTTTAAGGTGCTACTGGAAGGAATTTTTTTGTTTTGACTATGGCAGACCAACACGGCTACCTATCTGTAACTGTATATACACAACGTAAGCCTACGATGGAGGGGTTCACAGAATTAACACCCCAAGAAGGCCTTGCTTCTCCCATGGCCACAGCCTTGGATCCCAGCAGAAATCAGGCACGGTTTTTTCTCTGCCTTTCCGGCCTCCAGCTTTTGCCTGCAGCTTCTAGCTCACAGTTCAACTCTCAACTCTTCCCTTTTGTCTTTCTAACTAACCCAGAAAGGGAGCCCACCTGTTTGCCCTCTGGCACAGAGCTACACCCTTTGTTTCCTTAAGGACTTAAGTACTTAGCAGGCCATTAGCAGCCTGGCCTGGCCATCCCAGCAACTGGATCCAGGAATGAGAAGAAGGCTGATCACCAAAGAATGTATGCTTTTGAATTTTGGTGCTGGAGGAGACTCTTGAGAGTCCCATGGACTGCAAGAAAATCAAACCTCTCCATTCTGAAGGAAATCAGCCCTGAGTGCTCACTGGAAGGACAGATCCTGAAGCTGAGGCTCCAAGACTTTGGCCACCTCATGAGCAGAGAAGACTCCCTGGAAAAGACCCTGATGTTGGGAAAGATTGAGGGCACAAGGAGAAGGGGACGACAGAGGACGAGATGGTGGGACAGTGTTCTCGAAGCTACGAACATGAGTTTGACCAAACTGCGGGAGGCAGTGGAAGACAGGAGTGCCTGGCGTGCTCTGGTCCAGGGGGTCACAAAGAGGCGGACACAACTAAACAACAACAACAACAACAACAACTTAGAAGGCCATTAGCAGCCTGGCCAGGCTATCCCAGCAACTGGATCCAGGAATGAGAAGGGGAAGCATTTGGCATCCCTCTGTCTCGAAAGACAATGGAGTGCGCCTCCAGGGGTGAAGTCAGATTGCTGCATTAGCAGCCTGGAGGTGACCTCTCAGGGGTGCAGGCCTGGGCAGTGTGTCTGGAGCTCCTGGGCTGCCCAGATGACAAGACCCCCCTCTCAGCCTCACTGATGGGGTCCAAAGGAAAGCAGAGCAAGACGTTTGGCACCAGCTTGGCTGCAGGAGTTGCTGAAAGGAGGCGTACAAGGCGCCATGCCACCATCTTGGGAGTCCAGATTTGTGTATGGTTTACTCTTTTTCCCTCTCCTAAAGATGTCCCACAAGGCAGCAGAGGTTTCTCCTTCTCCTAGTTGAGCTCCCTTCCCTCTACACAGGCATGGCCAAACTTGGCCCTCCAGATGTTTTGGGACTACAACTCCCATCATCCCTAGCTAACAGGACCAGTGGTCAGGGGTGATGGGAATTGTAGTCCCAAAACATCTGGAGGGGCAAGATTGGCCATGCCCACATCTATAACAAGTGCAGAAACCACCTTCGTGACTGCTGGACCCACGCTTGGTCTTGTCCACTCCGTCTGCCGGAGTCTGTCTTCGCACACAGGGAAAGCCCCTAACTCACTGAGGCTTTGAGACCCCTTGGCTACCCGCACTTGGTCTAGCCCTGGCATAGGCCAACTCGGCCCTCCAGATGTTTTGAGACTACAAGTCCCATCATCCCTGGCCACCGGTCCTGTTAGCTAGGGATGATGGGAGTTGTAGTCCCATAACATCTGGAGGGCCAAGTTGGCCTACGCCTGGTCTAGCCGGCCAGTCAAAGCCATTCCCGGGATGTGGCCACTGTCTCATGCACAGAGCATCTGGGAGCCACAGGTGGGAGTGAAGGTTGGGGACCAAACCATCTCAGAAGGAGCATGAGCCAGAGGTACGACACCTCCCCTACCACTCCATTCAGCCTAATCCCCCCTTCCCACAAATTGAAGAATTCTAGAATCCTAGAGTTGGAAGGGACCCCATGAGTCATCTGGTCCAATCCCCGTACAATGAAGGCATCTCAGCTGAAGCACCCGTGACAGATGGCCCCCCACCCACTCAGTGGTGACCTCGGGGGCCAGTCTCTGCCCTTCTCTCAGCCCCACAACCCAGTCTCTGCCCCCCACCCTGGAAGAATGGCAGATGAAGGTGATGGACTACATGGAAGTGGCGGAAATGACTGGCAGAATCCGAGACCAGGGAGAAGAGTTGGTGGAAGAAGATTGGAAGAAATTTAAAGACTACTTACATAAATACTGCAAAATTAATGAATGTTAGAATGATGTCGGAATTGAAGTTAAGTGGTTTTAGCAGCAATGTTATAAAGGAGTATGTAAAAATAATTGTTATTAGGCGAGAACGCAAAGTTATAATACATCAAGGTAAAGGATTAAGATAAAAACAAGGAGGGAAAGGATTTGCTGAATTATCTAACTGAACTGGAATACAAAAAAAGGGAGGTGTGAGGAGGTCAGGGAAACAAGCAAATGAAAGATAAGATATGAAAAGATTGATTTGTTTTTAATCGTTTTTATTTTTGTACTTTGTATTTTTTTTCTTTTTTCTCTTATTCTGTAACCTTTTTTTTTTTTTTGAAACTTTACTAAATATCTTAAAAAAAACAACAACAACCCAGTCTCTGCCCTTCTCTCAGCCCCACAACCTCACGGTGTCCTTGTGGGAATTAAAGGAGGAGAAGGGAGAAGCGGATAAGCCACAGCAAGGGGAACAGTGAGAAATAAATGCAACAAACAGGCAGACAAAGACTTTATTTTGTCTGTCCGGAGAAGGGGCTGCTGGGAAGATGCTGTTTCTCCTCTGCTTCTTGCATCACCCTGAGAGAAGGAGCCCAGTCCCCCTCCCGCTTGCCAAGGCCACCCTCCCCAGAGCCAAGGCTCCGGATCAGCAGCCCCGGCTCATGTGACGGCGCTGCACCCTGGCAGAGCCGGCAGATGGCAGGGAGGGGGGCGGTGTGCCGAATCTGCTCAGGCTCCCTTGTGTCAAGGACAAGGACAAAACACTTCACCTAGTCGCACACAGGAAGGTTTCCGCTCGGATTTGAAGCCTGAAACAAAACACACGCTTCGTTGGGGAGGAAGCGGCTGTAGCCCAAGGCCACCCAGCTTCGTGGCCAGCTGGGGATTCGAATCGTGGTCCCTGCCACGTCCTAGCCCAACACTCCAACCCAGGGGTAGGCAACCTAAGGCCCGTGGGCTGGATGCGGCCCAATCACCTTCTCAATCTGGCCCATGGATGGTCTGGGAATCAGCGTGTTTTTACATGAGTAGAATGTGTCCTTATATTTAAAATGCATCTCTGGGTTATTTGTGGGGCGTAGAAATTTGTTCATTCCCCCCCCCCAAAAAAAAATATAGTCCGGCTCCCCACAAGGTCTGAGGGACAGTGGACTGGCCCACGGCTGAAAAAGTTTGCTGACCCCTGCTCTAACCCTTACCCCACACTGCCTCGCTCTTGACTGCCTGGCTCTGACTTGCAGATCGCTTTATCCTACAAAGCCTCAATATGGCACTGCAGCGGGTGGGTGGGATAGATGTTTGGGGTGCCCCTTCCAAGGCTACAATCCTATAGCCTTGTGTGGCATTGAGGACACCCCCAGTTCCATGGGGAGGGGGGCTCTTGGGCCGTAACTCAGTGGTAGAGCCTTGCAAGCAGAAAGTCCAAACCTCAGCATCTCCTGGTAGGAGAGGCCAGTGGTCTGACTTAATAGCTCAACCTTTTATTCGGGACCATGAGGACTAGAATATTTAGGGGGCTGGGGCACAGCTGGCGGCACAACTCTTGGCGAGCCACTGCTGCTGCCGGTCCGTGTGGCACCACTGAGCTCTATTGGCACCGCGGCTGGGCGCCAGGCATCTCGGCGCGCTCCTCCGGGCGCAGCGCAGCAGAGGAAAGCGGCGCGGGGAGGGCAGAGCTCTTGCCAGAAGCCGCCGCGGCTTCTCCTGCAGCTGCAGGAAGTGGCACCTCCCCGAGGCTGCGGTTGCAGTTGCTGCTGCTGCTGCCGCCGCCTGCCTGGGATGTCTTGCAAGCAACCTCGCGCGCCGGGGCCGTTGCTGGGAGAAGCCGAGGAGGAGCGCGGGGCTGCTGCCGCCGCTGCTGCTGCAAAAGGTACGTTGTCGCAGCAAATAAAAGGCGGGCGAGCGAGGAAGGGAGGCAGCGCCGGCCCTCCCCTCCTCTGCGGGCCGGATCCTGCCTGCAGTGCCCCGTGCAAAGCGGAGGAGCAGCAGCAGCAGCGGCGGCCGATGCGGGGGATCGGGACGGCCGGAGAGGAGCAGCTGCAGCAGCAGCCCGGGCACGGTGAGGCATCGCTGGGGGGGGGAACGGGGGGACCCGGAGAGGTCGCCCCCTCTTTCCTCTCTCACCCCTTTGCAACCAGTCTCCCCCTCCTCGCAGCTGCCGTGTGAACGGAGCGTGGGGGAGGCGATCTGGAGCAAGCCTATTTTTTGGGGGGGGGTGTTGGATAGAAGCAGAGGGACCCCCCCCCCCAGTTTTCCTCTTCCCAGGCTGCCTCCCCTCCTCCTCCTCCTCCCTTTCTTCCTTTCGGGCCTGGGCTGCCTCCTCTCCGGGCGCACGTGGCCGGCCGGCGACGCTTCCTCCTCCTCCTTCCCCGCGGCCCGCGCCTCGCTGCAATCCGGCCCCGCGGGCGCTCCGGCCTCCGCCCAGTCTCCAGCCTCGCGCGGAGGACGGCAGCAGCAGCAGCAGCAGCGGGCGCCTCTGCCACCGGCTCCCCGCGCCACCTTGGCCCTGGCAAGGGGCCCTTTTTGCTCCGGCGCGCCGGCCAGGGGTCCCCAATTCCCCCCGAATTTGCAAATCAATCAATCAATCAATCAATCAGAACCCGGGGGGCGGATTTGTTTCTTGCACGGTGTGCATTTGGGCACCCCCCCTTTTTTTGGTGGTGCATCTGCAACTGGCAAGCAGGATCCGCTTTGCAAAGCATTGGAGAAGGCGCAAGGCCGGCAGGAATCTTCCACAGCTCCCCTTGCAAAAACCCAAAAAGCCCCCAAGGCTGCAGGCCCCGCGGAGGCCGGGCTGCAAATCCAGCCGCACAGGTAGAGCTGCCCAGCTGCATTCTGGGACTTGCAGTTTCTTCTCCCCCCTCCCCGGAGTTAAGGTGAGGCTGTGATTTGGCTGACGTCATCACACTCTTATTCCCCCCCCCCCTTGGGAAAAAGGGAGGAAGGCAGGTTGTGTGGAAGCTGGAGGAGTCTTGTCTGGGCAGGTGTGTGTGCATATATATATATATATATATATAAAAATATATATATATATCATTATTTTAAGGAGGGAGCTTTGGCGCTCTCTGACTCAGAGCTGGTTCAGCAAAAGCCCTGCAGCTTTTGGCACAATTTCCCCTGCAGGCAGCGCCCTCCCTGCGAGGTCTGCCTTCCGCCCGGGGAAAAGGAGCGTTGACCAAGCCTGGGGGGCCGGGGGGGTGAGGGTGGGGGCCAGGGGTCCCTTGAAGGTGCAGCTGCTGGGATTTAGAGAGCTGACGCCTTGTGCTGAGTCAGAACACGTGGGTCTCTCTGGGTCAGTCAGTGGTGCTTGCTCTGGCTGGCAGAAGCTCTCTGAGTCTTTTGGAATGTAACTGGCCTTGTTTGCGTTCGACATTATCTTGTTTACTTTGCCCCCCGAAATCCAGGTTTTGGGTTAGCTGGGAAAATGCCAGCTGGCTGGGTATCTCGACCCCTGACTACACCTGGAGAGGTTTTGTCAGCTGCCTTTCGGCTACAGTGGTACCTCGGGTTACATACGCTTCAGGTTACAGACTCCGCTAACCCAGAAATAGTGCTTCAGGTTAAGAAGTTTGCTTCAGGATGAGAACAGAAATTGTGCTCCGGTGGCGCAGTGGCAGTGGGAGGCCCCATTAGCTAAAGTGGTGCTTCAGGTTAAGAACAGTTTCAGGTTAAGAACGGATCTCCAGAACGAATTAAGTACTTAACCTGAGGTACCAATGTATTTTGGACTGGAGCTCTGCCAGCAGCACAGATACACACTGAAGAAGTGTGCATGCACACGAAAGCTTAGACCCAGAACAAACTTAGTTGGTCTCTGAAGTGCTACTGGACAATTTCTTAATTTTTTTATTTATTTTGACTGTGTTAGACCAACACGGCTACCTACCTGAATCTACCATTCTATGATTCATTGGAGGTTTTGAAACAGAAGTTGGCTGTCTGCCAGGGAATCTTCACCTGCGATTCCTGCATTTCAGGGGGTTGAGCTAGATGTCCTTGGGGGGCCCCTTCCAGCCCCACCATTCTATGAAACTTTTCTGCTGCGCTCATGTTTCATAACTGCCTTGATGCCTGCGTTATTATAGTTATTCTTTTCCTGGTGCCTTTTCTCATACTTTTAAAACAGCAATAAAAATCATATGGTGAGGGGAGAGAGACTTTCTCTTCTTCATCAGGCGGTGTTTTTTTCCACCTCTTTGCCCCCACCCTCTAGCCCTGAGAGCCTTTTCCAGGCCATGACTTTAGGAACCGCAGAAGCAGCTGAGAAGAGAGGAGCTCACGGATATTTTTTTAAAAAACCACAATTTTGTGTGTCTTTGCTTCTCAATTTGTATTGTGTTACTTTATGCACTGAGACTTTCTGCTTTTATTGATTACAGCTTGGAAATTATTGTAATCACTAAGAGTGAATTTCTGTTTAAATATTATTTGAAGATGTTTAAGTTTATTGTGTACTATTCTACTCTTAATTTATTATTGAATATTATTTTATTTGACATAAGCTGTTTTTTAAAAAGTTTTGTTTTTCATTATGACACTTTTTGTATCGGGCCAGATTGTTATAAGGGGTGTGATCATTGTGGTTTCTGCAGCTTGTGAACCGCCTTGTGTGTAATACAGTGGTCCCGGAAGCCCATTCGGCCTCTGAAACGCTCAAAAACTGAGCTTCTTGCACTCAGAGGAAGCCGTGTCGCACGTTCGGGTTCCAAAAAACGTTTGAAAATGGAAGCATTTACTTTCGGATATTCAGCGTTTGAGAACAGAAACATACGACAACAGAGGCGCTTGGGAATCGAAGTACCATTGTACATTGGTACCTCGGGTTAAGAACTTAATTTGTTCTGGAGGTCCGTTCTTAACCTGAAACTGTTCTTAACCTGAAGCACCACTTTAGCTAATGGGGCCTCCCGCTGCCGCCGCGCAATTTCTGTTCTCATCCTGAAGCAAAGTTCTTAACCCGAGGTACTATTTCTGGGTTAGCGGAGTCTGTAGCCTGAAGCGTATGTCACCTGAAGCGTCTGTAACCCGAGGTACCACTGTCCTAGAGAAAGGTGGCATGCAGATTAAAAGTGAAATGAAATATGGGAAAAAATTAAAATGAAATAACTTCCTTGTGCTTTCCCTCTTTCTTCTGTCCCCCTCCAGGAAGCGAGGGCCCCATGGAGGGAGACAAGGAGTTACCTGCCCGGGGCCACCAGGCTTCCCCGCCGGGGGGTGACAACCCCTTCCCGTTCCCCGCCTGGGAGGAGGGCTCCGGGGATGAGAACGCCCTGGTCATCCACAGCCAGGTGGAGGAGGAGGAGCACAAATGCGCGGCGTGTGGCGAGAGCTTCCCGCACCCGCTGAGCCTCTTGCGCCACCAGAAGCAGCAGCACGCGGGCGAGCGGGCCTTTGTGTGCCCCGAGTGCGGGCGCGGCTTCACCCTCAAGCACAACCTCATCATCCACCAGAGGATCCACACTGGAGAGAAGCCCTTCGGCTGCGGCGTTTGCGGCAAGCGCTTCAGCCTCAAGCAGAACCTCCTGACCCACCAGAGGGTGCACGGCGGTGGCGCAGAGGGGGCCCCCTCCTGCCCCGTCTGCGGGAAGACCTTCCGGGAACAGCGCCTGCTCCTCGCCCACCGCCAGAAAGGCAGCTGCGGGCCCCCTGCCCAGGAGAAGCCGGGGGCACCCTCCCCGCCACGGATGCACACCCGGGGGAGGCCCCGCGCGCCAAGCGAGGAGGGCGACGTGCAGAGGCCGCTGCGGGTCAAGCACCAGCAGAAGCCCCGCCAGAACGGGGCAGCCTTCCCCTGCCAGGAGTGCGGCGAGGCCTTTGGCCGCCGGAGCAGCCTGGCCGGCCACCGCAGGACCCACCATCAGGCTGAGAGGCCGCTGCCACCGCAGGGCGAGGAGGGCCGGAGGCGCCCCAAGGAGGCCCCCACAAGCCCTGGCCAGAGGCTCCACGCGGGAGACGCCCCCTTCCAATGCCTGACCTGCGGGAAGAACTTTGCGCAGAAGGGCAACCTGGCCGCGCACCGAAAGAGCCATCTGGGGCAGGAGGCGCTCGGCTGAGGGCGAGGCTGCTCCTCCGATGGGCCTCACCAGGGCGGGGAGGTCGGAGGGGGAAGGGGGCGGCCGCGGACCTGTTTGGGATGTGGGAGCACGGAGGGGCTGGGGGACTTTGGGATAATGCCTGGGAAGGGGAGGTCAAGGCCCTCTCAGCAGGGCAGCGTTTGCCCTACCTGGGATATGGAGCATAACCGCTCCAAGAACTCCCATCAGCCGGGGGCATTGAAGTGTTGCTTGGGGACCCCTCTTCCCTTCTGAAGCAAAAGCCCGTTTTCTACACAGCGGCTGCATTTCAAGCTTGGGTGTTCCCTGAACCTTCATAGGTGGGATTTTTCTCATGCCGTGCCATGGTTTGGTTTCCATTTTGGGCCGTGACGTTGTGCCCCTCTTAAGTTCCCGTTCTGAGCCATTGCGCCACGCAGCGTTACCTCCGCTCTGGGATTTCCCAGCGTTTATGTTCTGCTTTCCATTTTACAAGTACGGATACCCAGGTTTATTTTCTCCAAACCCTGTTTGGTGGTTAATTCCTGCCCTCCCCTAAGATCCACGCAGCATGTCCAGCTACAGCCTTCCCTATTCTTTTGGTCCCGCAGCAGAGTGACGAAGAGTCGTCTGGTTTGGGGAGCTGGGTGGGTTGAAATTGGTGCCAAAGATAGTCGACACAAACTCGGGGGTTGCCGGGGGAACAGAATGGGGGTACACGGAGTTTGTATTTGATTGCGGAGGATTTTGCCCCACCGTGCATCTTCCTGTGGATTTGAACCTGCAGCTCAGGGGAGAACCTTCTGTTGACAGCTGCGTCTTGCTAAACACATTGGAGGAAGGCGGAGCGATTGCACTATGTACCAGAGAACCCACACATTTGCCAGAGAACCCATGGAAGAGGGTGGATGTGTTTGCCGGTTGTTGCTGGCAAACGTCTTTGGAGGAGAGAGGAATTCTGAAGAGCTGTAGCAACGTCCTCTACTGAGCTTCGGGTTTCCAGAGCCTGATTTCCAGATCCACGGAAGGAAAAGACCATGTGGGAGTTTAGATCATGAAAGGACTCTTTTTGGATAGCTTAATGTGGGGAAAAGAAGTGAATGTAAAACTTGAATGTTCTGAAACCACTTAGATGCCCTGAATTTTGGGGATGGTTTTGAGCCGGGAGAGAAACTTCCATAAAACACTAGAGTGGCCTTCACTGAGGCTGTGTCCTCCACATGTTTTTGAGCTCCCAGCCTCTCCTTGGCCCCAGCAGGCCCAGATGTGATCCCAGAAACCCCAGCATCACACAGCTAGGGTTGCTGGGAGTCGAAAACATCTGGGTTGTGCGAGGTTGGCAAAAGCGAGCTCCGAAGATCTGATTGAGAAATACGCCTGTTTCGTGCTTTTGAGTTATGGGAGGGGGTGGTCTCTCATCCTTAAACCCTGTTTTGAGGGGGCTTCCCCGGCTGATCTCCCCTGACCAGGTTAGTATCCAGTGGCTGCAAAAGGGTCAAGCCACTGAGCTCTGTCGTTCCCTCCCTGGAATGGACTCTGTCTTCTACGGTGTGGATGTTCTCCTGCATTCAGTTTCTCTGTTACACAAGGCTTAACTTGAGCCTTCAACATGTTAATGTACGTTTCAAGCGTTTTTAAGCACTCCTGTTTCAAAGTGTGCACGACGGGCGGAGATCTTTGTGGAAGTTGCACACTGCAGCAGCATTCGGAAAGAAAAGAAAACAAGTGTTATTTATCTCCGTGGAGATCTGCACATGGCATGTTACCGATCACTTAAAGAGTTTCAATCCAAAGTTTCAGTCCAAAGCGCCGCACCAGACTTTGGCAACCTGATGCCTTGCAGGTGTGCTGGGCTCTGCCGACAGGTAGCTGATGGGATTTGTACTCCCAACACACCTGGAGGGCACCAGATTGGCAGCGGCTGTGCCAAGCCATTGGGCACATTCATGGTTTGGCTGAATGAGAAGTGTTGTATGATAATGGGCAGGGCCTTCATGGTGTTGGGACCTGATGGGACCTCAGGGGTTGCCCCGTGTGCCTGATGCAGAATGGATATGGTATTGCTCAGTGTCCTTTGCTGGGTGGTCAGAACAGGTTAAAAAAAGGTTTCCTAACTGATGTGTGAGATGAGAACCTATTTCAGGGGTGGGTCCTGGTAAACAGGTGAGCTTGTCCACATATCCACCAGGGAACATTTTGCGTCCAAATATAACTCACTAGGTCCTTGGTAAACCCCCGCTTTTTTGCTGTTTTTCTGCAACTGCAAAAAAAGGTGGTGGTTGTCAAATATCTTGTGATCCAATATGGCTGGCCAGGGGTCTCCATTCAGCACAGCCTTCAGCAACCTGGTGCCCTCTGAGTTTTTTTGGGGACTACAACTCCCATCAGCCCCCAGCCAGCACAGCACGATGGGAGTTGTAGTCCAAAACAAGCTCAGGAGTGTTACCACATTGCTGAAGGTTTCCTTTGCTGGCCCAGAAGATGGATGGGAGAAGGAAGCAGCCTTCCCTTTGCAGAGACACGTTTGGGAACGTCATATGACCGGCCTCCCAAGATGGTCCCATCACAAGAAACTCCTGGCTTATTCACGTACAGCAATCTGTAAGGTGCCTCTTCTTTCTCTAAAAGGCAAACGGCAACATTGAAAAGTGGTTTTTGTTTTGTTTTTGCTGATGTGGCCTTTTCAGAACTGGCATGGCGATGTGGTTTTGCAAAAAAGAAGGATCATCTTAATGTGCTGTGAAAACGAGCAATTTCCAACCCAGGTCAATTTTAAAAGTGTTGTCCTGCCTGGAGAAAGCAGGGATGGAAGTTGCCTTCTGGTTTTTCTCCCCAAACCTAAAAATTACTGGGGGAAGACAGTCCTGGGAGATAGTCACTCAGGTTGAAACTTTGAGAAAAATGTCGAATCCTGTGTGTGTGTGTGTGTGTGTGTGTGTGTGTGTGTGTGTGTGTAAAAGAGAGAGAGAGAGAGAGACCCTTCCCCGCTTCTCCCTGACCCCTCAGCATCCTCTGCAGAAGAACGCCACGTCGAACCTTTGTCGCTTTGCCCTCTGGGTCCCCTGTGAATATCCTTCCCCTCCTTCTGCGCCCTCTCCAGACACCCAGATGACGACCACTTAGACGGGACGCGCGCAGCATTAATGGTGGCTGGAGAGCAGAGATTGGCCCAGAGCGAGACCTCTCTGCCCCTCAGGGCAACGTGGGTCAACTCCCCAGGGATGGTTCCGGCCTGTGGTGAGAGCCAAGAGCTGTCTCTCCCCAGAAGACGCTTGATGCAAAACTCTAGTGCTTGGATGATGCACCTTATTCCCCCAACCGCTTGATCCTCTTTGTTGAATAAAATTAAGTTTGCCTTTCCTTCGGCTCCTGGCTGTGGTGATTTCTCTTAAATGAGCAGGAGGATCCCTGACTCTTCACCAGTTGATGGTTTCCTGTCATCTTTCTCAACTCATCCATGCCGTAATATTGGTAGCAGTAAAAATAACTATTATTATTATTATTAATTATATTACTTGTACCTCATCCATCTAACTGGGTATCCCCAGCCACTCTGGCTGGCTCCCAACAGATTAAAAACAGAAAAAAACATCAGACATTAAAAAATTCCCTAAACAGGGCTGGCTTCAGATGTCTTCTAAAAGTCATAGTTGTTTATTTCTTTGACATCTGATGGGAGCGCGTTCCACAGGGTGGGTGCCACCACCAAGAAGGCCCTCTGCCTGGTTCCCGGTAACCTCACTTCTCAAAATGAGGGAAGTGCCAGAAGGCCCGCAGAGCTGGACAATGAGGGTGGAGATGCTACTTCAGGTATACGGGACCGAGGCCTTTTATGGCTTTAAAGGTCAGCACCAACACTATGAATTGTGCCCAGAAACATACTGGGAGCCAATGTAGGTCTTTCAGGACTGGTGTTAAGTGGTCTCGGCTGCTCCCAGCCATCAGTCTAGCAGTGTAAATTTAAAGTGCTGCAGTGCCACTGAACAGTCATGGCTTCTTCCCCCAAAGTATTCTGTGTTATGAGTACTGAAAGTTGCAAGACGGTCCTTTATATTGTCCTCCCAGAGTGGTTTTAACAAATTCCTCTTCCCAGGGGGACTGGGAATTCCAGCCCAGGAAACCTGTGTGAGTTTGTCAAACAATATGCATGCAACAAGGCCCTATTCACACCATAGACTTAAAGTGCTATGATACCATATAAACCGTCATGGCTTTCCCCAAACAATTCTGGGAGCTGTAGTTTGTTAAGGGTGCTGGGAGTTCGGAAGCCCTAGAGCCCCTCACAGAGCTACAGCTCTCAGACTTTCCTGGGAAAGGTGATTTACTGTTAAACCTCTCTGGGAATTGTAGCTCTGCGAAGGGGTCTCTGGTCAACTCGGCACCCTACACCTCCCAGGGTTCTTTGGTGGAAGCCAGGATTGGGAACTGTAGCATGTTGAGGGTGCCAAGAGTTAGGAGGCCCATATTCCCCTCACAGAGGTACAACTTGCAGGAGGTCTCGACAGTCAATCCCTGTGAAGGGAATGGGGGCAGGGGTCTCCTCTAACAACACCCTGTTCCTGCCTCCCATTGGTATCCGTATCTTAAGCTCCTATTTCTCCGGATCAAAACAGTTTTATGGGTGTAAGGGACATGGCCATTGCCAGAATATCTCCTGCATGGTCCTCTTAGTGGTGGCATTTGAGAGACCCTGAAAGAAAACTGCCTGGGTGTCTCAGCGAATGTGGGAGGAGGATGTGTCAAATGTTGCTGGAGCTAGAAAAACTTAAAACACGTAGCAGAGTCCCCCCAAATATAGACCAGAGGCAATATTTCAACCAGAAGAGCTTTACTGTTGCGGAAGGCATAATGGTCACAAATCCAATACATTCAGGATTGGCAGAGTCCATAAAAATCCAGTTGCATCAGACTTAACTTAAACTAAGAACTTAAAATAAGCATAAACTCTTAACACTATATACAGAACAGAACACACCACATCAGAACAAAGCGATAGAAAGAGAAAGACGTGAAGCCTGGGCTCTTCCTGGCCTGACTATTGCAGAAGAGATAACAAGCAGCTGCTTCCCAGAAGGTTTAACCAAAACATCAACTCTCTGGCAGGCTCTTCACACACAGAGAAAAGATCTGCATCTACTCCGCAGATGGTGGTAACAGAGAGAAGGTAAATAAAGGGAAGATAAGGCAAGCAGGATGGACAGAGGGGCCTATCCTGTTAAGGTGCAAGTCCATCATGGGATATGGCTACAAGTCCAGCATTCCATTCTCACAATGGGCAACCAATTGCCTTAAGCCAGTGGTTTTCAGCCAGTGTGCCGTGGCACCCTGGGGTGCCTTGAAGGATGGCCAGGGGTGCCGCTGGCAACACTGGCCTCTGTCCCTCTTTCCTTCCCTCCCTTCTTCTGATGCCATCTCTGCCTCCTCAAGGCTTGCACAGCTGTTTGTTGCAGCAGCCCTGGCTATAAGCTCCCCAGTTGAATGGGGCCTCTGGGACTGGCCAGGGGGTGCTGGGTTCCAGGAGCTGAGGCGGCTTCAGAGCAAGCAAGCAAGTGGGCGAGGGAGCCCAGCCGGCCAGCCCTTGCTGTTGGGAATGGACAGACAAGTCCCAGGCCTTGTTTGGAGGTTCTAGCAGGGGAGCGCAGCTATCGTATACCCTTGACCGAAGAACGGTACACTCCTTCTATCTGGGATGGTCGTCCTCTTCCCCCGAGCGCGCAGCTTCGGGAGGGACGCACATGGAGCGGTGAGGGAGGAAGGGGACACCCGCCTAGCCAGCCAGATCAGCCGAATCAACCCTGGCGATCAATGGGGTGACAGATGTCGCAGCCAGATCGCCCTCACATCCTTCTTATAAAATATCTTATATATATAAAAAAGACAAGTCCTAGGCCCCTGTGGGGCAGGGTGAGGAGGCACCTCTCTATGGGGTGAGGGGGGGGCAGCTCAGAGACCAGGGGCAGCAGCAGCGGCTGCCCAGAGGACTCCCAAGGAGAGGGGAGAGGAGGCTGAGGAATCACTCCACAAGGGAGGGTGTTCGAAAATGGGTGAGGGGCTGCCGGCTCTGCAGGCAAGGGGTGGCATAACTGGGCTCCTGAGCCCCACAGGGGAGCCACAGAAAGAAGGTTGGTCAAGGCCTGTAGGAAACCAGGGAGCAGGATCTGATTTCTATCCTGTGGCTTTCAGCAGCTAGGATTCAGATTACAGGTAGGTAGCCGTGTTGGTCTGCCATAGTCGAAACAAAATAAAAAAAATCCTTCCAGTAGCACCTTAGAGAGCAACTAAGTTTGTTATTGGTATGAGCTTTCGTGTGCAGGCACACTTCAGAGTCATTGCTGCCCCCAGTTATTGAGGAAAAGTCCATGCTGTTTGTGGGCTTCATTCGGGCGCATCTGGTCAATCGTTGTGGGGAGAGTCTGCTGGACTGCTCCCTTGGGCCTGATCCTGCAGAGCTCTTCTTAAGGTTCTTAGCAGAGGAGGCAGGAGAAGGACCTCCTTGGATGACCTGGGATGACCTTCTCCATGCCTTTGACCCCCGCTTTGAAAAGGGTTCAGAATTGGATAGGTATCCATTAATGCTCTTTCCAAGTGAGCAGCGGAAGTGAAAACCCTGGCCGCTGTATTCTTCATTTATTGAAGCATCTGAAATGTCCCCAGTCACCAGTCCGGCAGCCACATTCTGGATTAGTTGTCGTTTCTGAGTCACCTTCAAAGGTAGCTCCACACAGAGCGCAGTAGTCCAAGCGGGAGAAAAACCAGAGTATCTTCTTCATGCATTTGCCTCAGCAACTTTGTCCAACTTTGTCATCTTAGGATCGCCTTGATTCTTCTCTGTCATCTTCTCAATCATGGAGAGCAATTCCTCAGCTTGGGCTGCAAGCTTGTCTCCTGTTTCATTGTTGTTGAAACCGCTCACCACACTGATCCCTCAGTTCCTGAAAGTTTTTGTTGTCACTGGAAGACATGTAATTGTCTAAACTTTCATTCTGCAACCTTTCTTTGTGGCTGAAGACAACCACCATGCGCTCCTGGTCACTACTGTTGAATGCCTTCCTCACCCGCTGTACCACCTGGAGGTCTTCCTCTGTGAATCGGCCCACTGGGACGACCAGAACCAGAGCATGCAGGCGGGGCTGGGAGAGACGTCGGCAGTGCTCAATCTCAGTAGAATTTCTGGCTCCATCAGAGTCAAAAATCGCAGGCATGTCAATGATAATTACCTGCTTCCGATTCCACTCTCTTATTCCTAACCAGCAAGACTTTGTAACTGGGGTCATTTTAAGCCTGGAGTCAAACCTCTTTTTCCCAAGGATGGTGTTTCCAGTCGCACTTTTGCCAACCCCGGACTTTCCGACAATGACGATGCAAAGCTCCTCTTGCTCTGCTGAAACGGCTGCGTCTGTTAACGTCGCTGGAAAGAGAAGAACAGAGCTGAGGAATCCTAAAGCTTCTCATGGGGAACAACACTTTGCACTGATTAGAGCCCTTGAAGGCGTCACTTTTGCAACCTGAATTTCCTGAACTGGCCAAGCAGTTAACTACAGAATGGGATGCAGAAAGCTCAACCTATCTCTTTATTACAGCACGATACAGTTGCTAATAATTTTAATTTTAATTTTAATTTTAATGTTAAAGTTCTCTCTTTTGTTCTGTTTGGTACTATTTTATATATTTGAGCAAAGATTCTGTTTGACTATTGGTCATGGACAGTAATAAAGAGACTGACTGATTGACTGAACACAGGAATCGGATTTTGAACCGTGCAATTAATTCTTGCTGTTTTGAATGTCATTGCGTTATTCACTTCCTTAGCAGGTGGTGCAAACCGCTATTCTGAATTATGTTTTTAGTGGGTTGGGGAAGGAGGCACTGGGAATGAGTTTACAGAACCAAGAGAGCAGTGGCCCAAAAAGCCTCAGAACCACTGGCTTTAAAGCCTAAACACAGGAATTTAAACTGTGCCTGGAAACAAACCTGAAGCAGGTGTCAGTTGCTCTCTCCAGCCTCTGCCTTTAATGTCTAATGTTTTAAAATTGTTTATGTGCCATAAGCCGCCGAGAGGGGCTGGGGAAACCCTGCCAGATGGGCAGGGTATAAATAACAAAATACTACTACTACTACTAAGGGACGCGGGTGGCGCTGTGGGTTAAACCACAGAGCCTAGGACTTGGTGATCAGAAGGTTGGTGGTTCGAATCCCTGCAACGGGGTGAGTTCCCGGTGCTCGGTCCCTGCTCCTGCCAACCTAGCAGTTTGAAAGCACGTCAAAGTGCAAATAGATAAATAGGTACCACTCCGGCGGGAAGGTAAACGACGTTTCTGTGTGCTGCTCTGGTTCGCCAGAAGCGGCTTAGTCATGCTGGCCACATGACCCAGAAGCTGTACGCCGGCTCCCTTGGCCAATAAAGCAAGATGAGCGCCGCAACCCCAGAGTCATCTGTGACTGGACCTAATGGTCAGGGGTCCCTTTACCTTTACAACTACTACTAATTTCAAAACAGTGCTCAATGTCATTCCTTGCCATTCCCTCCAGGGCTGCTAGATGTCACTCTGAGACAGAATATGATGATCACGAACTCTTCCCTTCCACCCCCTTGTAGTCCTGTTTCCAAGCGTTCAGAAGTGTTTTGCACATCGATTCTGGCACATATTGCCAGAAAGGAGAGAAACGAGTAAGAGGTAGATTAGGAAAGCATCTATTGTATGGGAAGTAAATTTGCTATTTTATTTTATTTTTCTTAAAAAAACTTTACACACATACAGTAGGGCTCATTGCAAACCAGGAGGAATCGGCTGAAGCTGGAAGGAAACCTTACCACAAGTGCTTACTTTGAACAGGGGGGCTCTCTCCTCCTCCCACTCCGGACCCCTCAGTTCCTGGAATCTCCACGGCCTCCTGTGGCTTCTCTTTCTCTGGTGGGTGCCCAGAAAGGTCCTTTTCATTTGGGATCAAGGTAGGATTCCCAACCCTTTCAGGCCTGCAGAAGGGCTTCTCCTGGTTATTCTTCACCATGGCCTTCACCATGGAGAGCAGTTTCTCAGCCTGCGTCTTCCTCTTGTTTTGGTTGCGGTTGTCGACTGAGAACCACTGCAAATTGCAGTCACCGGCCATGTTCTGAAGGCGTTGGTATTCTGGGCGAGATCGATGTTCTTCCAAAGATGCGCCGTCCAGTTTTTCCCCAGTGAGCACGACAATCATGTACTTCATGGCTTCGCAGCCAAATATCTCCTGAACCCATTCTACTGCCTCATCGTCTGCTTTGTTCCAGTGGTGGGTGACCAGCAACAAAGCGTGTGGTCCCGGTCTGGATAGACGGAGGCAGTGCTGGGAGTCAGGGGAATCCTTGGCTGTGCCGCTCCTGAGGTCAAAATCAGCAGACGTGTCAATGAGGACTAGCCGCTTTCCCTCCCATTCCCTGATTCCTAACTGGCAGGATCTCGTCACGATGCCAACGTCAAATGCCTCCCGCCCGAGAATGGTGTTTCCTGTGGCACTTTTTCCTGCTCCTGGTTTCCCCACGAGGACAATCCGCACTTCATTGCTCTCTGTCGGAATCTGGTTCTCAGGATTTGATGCTGTTGAGGAAAGTTCAGGTATTAGAGGGTGCAACGAAGGTTGTGTAGGAAACCAGTGCATTTTATTGATTTGGGGGGGTTGTACGGGGTGTTTTGCCTGTAGTTTTGAAGGAGGGGCCCTAGGCTGGGGACCCCCTAAGTTATATCTTGTAAGCAGAGATGGAAGGAGTCCATCTGTTTTGCAAAAAATAAATACCGTACTTTTCGCACCATAGGATGCACCAGACAATAGGACGCACCTTGTTTTAGAGGGGGGAGAGCAAGAAAAAATCAGCGAAGCGGCAGGAGGCGCTGCGCAGAGAGGGGGAGAATTTTCCCCCTCTTGTTTTCCCCCTCTAAAACAAGGTGCCGTTTAAGGTGCGTTGAGTCGCCTTCAACTCCGACCCCTCTCGCTCTCCAGGCTTCAGGTTCCTTTCGACCTGCTCTTTGGGTCTGGCGGAGGGAAGCCCACGCACCACCAGCCCCAAAGAGCAGGTCGGGGAGCAGCGGAAAGCTTCTATGGCTTCTTTAGCCCCGCGCGCGCTCTCCCGGTTGGAGAGGTGGCGCACGGCTAAAGAGGCTCCTGCCATAGCCGCGCGTCACGTCTCCAGCCAGGAGAGGGTCGCGGGGCTATGGCGTCTTCGCTCCATAGGACGCGCACACATTTCCCCTTTTTGAAGGGGAAAAAGTGCGTCCTATAGAGCGAAAAATACGGTAAATGCATAGCTGAGAGGTGATGTGATGGCACCGTAAGAGTATATCGCAGGGTGGCCTGTTGAAACTAGGAGTCTAAATGTGTGGGTGTTGTTAATAGGAACATTGCAGGGGGTTGGACTAGAGCAGCGGTTCTCAACCTGTGGGTCCCCAGATGTTGTTGGACTACAACTCCCATCATCCCTGAGCTCTGGCCTTGCTAGCTAGGGGTGATGGGAGTTCAACAACATCTGGGGACCCACAGGTTGAGAAAGGCTGGACTAGAGGATCTTTGGGGGAACCTTCCATGGTTCTGTGATTCTGTAAGGCAGTTCATGCGCTCCAAATCTGTTCCCACAAAAGATGCACAACTGGAATGATGGATGTCTCTAACCCTCTGCAGTGATTTATCCGAAGCTTAGAAACTTCATTATGTCGCTTCCCTTGACCAGAGTCACACTCAGGGAAAAGTTGCTGGCTGTGTGTATTCGAGATCTGTCTCGTTTCTGTCTTAGTTTCTCATCAGTGCTAGATGAGATTGGCACAGAGATCATTCCAGCCTTTGCTCTGCTCCTCCCCTCGCAGACTGTCTGTGGCCTGAAAAAAGTGTTTTAGCTGACCCCAGGAAGATCACTAGCTTCGTCCTGCTGATGACCTACGGGACCGCCTCTCCTGGTATGCCCCATGGAGGACCTTACGGTCTTCAAATAAAAACATCTTGGAGGTCCCAGGCCACAGGGAGGTTAGGCTGGCCTCAACCAGAGCCAGGGCTTTTTTGGCCGTGGCCCCGATCTGGTGGAATGCTCAGTCCCAAGAGACTAGGGCCCTGCGGGACTTGACATCTTTCCGCAGGGCCTGCAAGACGGAGCTGTTCCACCAGGCCAAGGCACAGTCTGACCCCCTCCTTTGGTAATCCTCACAGAACTCTAGCCCAATGGTTGCCATTAATTTGATTCTGAATTGATTAGAATGTATTTCAATTAATTGACTATGATTTTATGTGCACTGTGCTATTTTTACTGTTGTTAGCCGCTCTGAGCCCGGCTTTGGCTGGGGAGGGCAGGATATAAGTAACATTATTTTATTATTTATTATTATTATTATGAGAATTCTCTATCTAATGCAATAGATCAGTGGCTCCCAAACTTTTCCCGGCCATCGCCTCCTTGGGGGCCACAAACTCATTCCCAGTGCTCCCTACTCTACCCTATCAAAAGCATTATTCAGAATAATAATAATAATAATTTATTGTTTGTACCCCGCCCATCTGGCTGAGTTTCCCCAGCCACTCTGGGCGGCTTCCACAGAGACCAGAAATACACTAAAATGTCACACATGAAAAACTTGCTTGGCACACATAGGAAGATAATAACACAACGAAATTCAAAACGGTAATAATCAGTTGCACATTTGCACATAATCCAATTAAAACTATTTAATTAATTCAACGAAACAGATGAACTTGATCCAGTAATTCCAACTTTTCAGAGTCCGATAGTCATTTGCTCTTCTAGCGCCCCAGCTGCTGCCCCCTGCCTCGTAGGGACCCCTCCCTAGCGAACCCCACACTTTGCATATTACCTTCTGGAACTCTTGAGGAAAAACTTACCCCTACCAAACTTGCTCATATTGGAAGAGCAGGATCCTGTAACCCAAGACCTAGAGAAGAGAAGAAAGAATGAGGAGAGGCCTTGCCTTTCACCCAGCAAGATGTTAGACCATTTAACGTTTCACCGGGGAAATAAGCAGTTGTGTACAGAACAAGTTTGTGGGCAAAGTATACCCTTCTGTATCTTATAGGGAAATGTCATGTCATGTTATGTTTCACAATCCTCTTACAATATTCATCCAAAGAGATTGTGGTATATTTAGCAATTCCCAACATAGTTTCTGCCTCTGATGACAGTTGTAGCTCAGTCGGTAGAGCATGAGCCTCTTAATCTCTGGGTTGTGGGTTCGAGCCCCACATTGGACAAAAGATTCCTGCATGCAGGGGGCTGGACTAGATGACCCTCGGGGTCCCTTCCAACTCTACCATTCTATGTTTTTTTCCTGAAGGGCTTCAGGCTGAGAAGGCTTGAGAGGGCTCTTGGGCTCGAATCCTGCCTGTGGGCTGCACTTTGGGGCACCCAGGTGGCACTGTGAGAACAGAATGTGGGATTAGCTGTGCCCCTGGCCTGATCCTGAAGGCTCTTCTTATGTTCTTAAGGCTGCAGGATGGCCCCCTTGCCCTGCCCTTTTACAGCTATAACAGTCTTTGGCCACCCTCCACTTGGTTCTGTAAACCCACCCCCAGTGCCCTCTGCCCTATTCTGCCCAAAGCATAATTCACAATAGTGGTTTGCACGGGCCACTAAGGAAGAAAACATGTAAGAAATAATTGCACCTTTGTCTGAAACCCAGTTAAAACTATTTAGTTTAACTAATTCAGCAAAATGGATGAACTTGATCCAGTGACACCAGCTTTTCAAAGTCAGTCATTTGCACCCTCCCCCCTGCTTCCCCCCTTTTCTCTTTTGTTGTTGTTGTTGTTTAGTCGTTTAGTCGTGTCCGACTCTTGGTGACCCCCTGGACCAGAGCACGCCAGGCACTTCTGTCTTCCACTGCCTCCCGCAGTTTGGTCAGACTCATGTTTGTAGCTTCGAAGACACTATCCAACCATCTCGTCCTCTGTCGTCCCCTTCTCCTTGTGCCCTCCATCTTTCCCAACATCAGGGTCTTTTCCAGGGAGTCTTCTCTTCTCATGAGGTGGCCAAAGTATTGGAGCCTCAGCTTCACGATCTGTCCTTCCAGTGAGCACTCAGGGCTGATTTCCTTAAGAATGGATCGGTTTGTTCTTCTTGCAGTCCATGGGACTCTCAAGAGTATCCTCCAGCACCATAATTCAAAAGAATCAATTCTTCGGCGATCTGCCTTCTTTATGGTCCAGCTCTCACTTCCATACATCACTACTGGGAAAACCATAGCTTTTACTATACGGACCTTTGTTGGCAAGGTGATGTCTCTACTTTTTAAGATGCTATCTAGGTTTGTCATTGCTTTCCTCCCAAGAAGCAGGCGTCTTTTAATTTCGTGGCTGCTGTCGCCATCTGCGGTGATCATGGAGCCCAAGAAAGTAAAATCTCTCACTGCCTCCATTTCTTCTCCTTCTATTTGCCAGGAGGTGATGGGACCAGTGGCCATGATCTTCGTTTTTTTGATGTTGAGCTTCAGACCATATTTTGCGCTCTCCTCTTTCACTCTCAACAAAAGGTTCTTTAATTCCTCCTCACTTTCTGCCATCAAGGTTGTGTCATCTGCATATCTGAGGTTGTTGATATTTCTTCCGGCAATCTTAATTCCGGCTTCGGATTCATCCAGCCCAGCCTTTCGTATGATGAATTCTGCATATAAGTTAAATAAGCAGGGAGACAATATACAGCCTTGTCGTACTCCTTTCCCAATTTTGAACCAGTCAGTTGTTCCATATCCAGTTCTAACTGTAGCTTCTTGTCCCACATAGAGATTTCTCAGGAGACAGATGAGGTGATCAGGCACTCCCATTTCTTTAAGAGCTTGCCATAGTTTGCTGTGGTCGACACAGTCAAAGGCTTTTGTATAGTCAATGAAGCAGAAGTAGATGTCTTTCTGGAACTCTCTAGCTTTCTCCATAATCCAGCGCATGTTTGCAATTTGGTCTCTGGTTCCTCTGCCTCTTCTAAATCCAGCTTGCACTTCTGGGAGTTCTCGGTCCACATACTGCTTGAGCCTTCCTTGTAGAATTTTAAGCATAACCTTGCTAGCATGTGAAATGAGTGAAATTGTGCGGTAGTTGGAGCATTCTTTGGCACTGCCCTTCTTTGGGATTGGGATGTAGACTGATCTTCTCCAATCCTCTGGCCACTGCTGAGTTTTCCAAACTTGCTGGCATATTGAGTGTAGCACCTTAACAGCATCATCTTTTAAAATTTTAAATAGTTCAGCTGGAATACCATCACTTCCACTGGCCTTGTTATTTGCAGTGCTTTCTAAGGCCCATTTGACTTCACTCTCCAGGATGTCTGGCTCAAGGTCAGCAACCACACTACCTGGGGTGTACGAGACATCCATATCTTTCTGGTATAATTCCTCTGTGTATTCTTGCCACCTCTTCTTGATGTCTTCTGCTTCTGTTAGGTCCTTACCACTTTTGTCCTTTATTATGGTAATCTTTGAGCGAAATGTTCCTTTCATATCTCCAATTTTCTCTTAGTAAAAAAGGTAAAGGTACCCCTGCCCGTACGGGCCAGTCTTGACAGACTCTGGGGTTGTGCGCCCATCTCACTTAGGAGGCCAGGGGCCAGCGCTGTCCGGAGACACTTCCGGGTCACGTGGCCAGCGTGACATCGCTGCTCTGGCCAGAGCCAGAGCCAGAGTCAGAGCCGCACACGGAAACGCCGTTTACCTTCCCGCCGGTAAGCGGTCCCTATTTATCTACTTGCACCCGGAGGTGCTTTCGAACTGCTAGGTTGGCAGGCGCTGGGACCGAACGACGGGAGCGCACCCCGCCGCAGGGATTCGAACCGCCGACCTTTCGATCGGCAAGTCCTAGGCGCTGAGGCTTTAACCCACAGCGCCACCTGCGTCCCTAATTTTCTCTTAGTGCCCCCTAAATAATCCCCCTGGGGTGCTGCCACACACTTTGGGAGCTACTGATCTACAAAAAGCCTCTGGAAGAGAGGTTTGGAGTTCACTTCTCCAGCCTAGAAGAACCAGGCTCACACCCCTGATCCCCTTGGAGGAAGTGTGGGATTGAAAGTCAAGGACGAAAGCAAACAATGTGCTGCAGCATTTTGTTGCAGCTCCCCTCTTGTTTTGCTCACTTGCTTCGCAGCAGAATACCAAACTGGCCTTGGATCTGGAGGAGGAGGTCAGCAGGGAGCAGAAGGCTGCTGGGGCTTCAAACCAGTCCGGCTCCAGAAGTGCAAGCCTGCTCATTGTAATTACACCTGTATATTTTTAGTTATTTTAGTCGGGTATTTTCAGTGTCCCCTGAACAAATCCACCTCCCATAGCAAAGTTTATGAAAAGGAATTAAACACCTTCTTACCATAGGTTGTCCATATCTGCTAAGGGAATCCAGCTGGCTTTTCTCTTTCTCCGGTGTCTCTCTGGGTGTCTCTCTGTGCTGTGAACTCTGCGGAGATAAATGCTTTCTAGTTTCACTTTCAAGAGCAGCCTTGACTCTAGTTCCCTCCCTGTCATCGCACGGCACTGCACAGATCTGCAGGCAGCTGTCTCTATGCCTTCGCCAGCTGCTATAATCCAGCCACCCAGTTGAAGGCCATCCCAGATTCTCTGTTGTTCTGAAAACCAAGAAAGGCCCAGGACAAGCTGGAAGCTGGCCCTGTTCTCCCCAGCAGTTTGGGTGCCTGTTGGACCCCAAAGTGCAGGGTGCACTGGCTAGGAGATTGATTTATTTTTTAAGTTACAGGTGGTAGCCATGTTGGTCTGCCCTAGTCAAAACAAACAAACAAACAAACAAACAAACAAACAAACAAACAAATACCCCCCACTCCAATAGCACCTTAGAGACCAACTAAGTTAGTTATTGGTATGACCAATAACTAACTTAGTTGGTCTCTATTTATTTTTTAAGTAATTGCTTTGGTCCTTCCCAGGTCCCTCTCCATCTGAGCTGAAAGCAGCAACCCCCGGAGAATAAGACCCACGGGCAGCACTGCAGGGCTGTTGTGTTGCAGCTGGGCAAGGAAGGGGGTGGGAAAGCCTATCTCAGCCCCCCCTCCATCACTCATGCAAAATCATGCTGCAAGTCTGCTACCTGATTTCCACCGCTAGAGGTGCAAACCTTTCCAGAAATCACGCTCAGCCTATTCACCATGCATGGGGAGCATTCAGTATTTTGGGCAGCGTGATTCAAAGACTATTACCTGAAATATTGTTTCCTGCATCCCCGTCTCTGAGAGGGAAGAGACTCCAGGAATGTCTGCACTTACCCAGGAATGAAGGTCAGTGGACACCATGGTGTCTTGGGGGGCTCACAGCAATAGCCTGCCCACCCCCAACAGATCCTGCCTCCCCATTAGCTTTCCAGGAAAGCCCTAAGTCAGTTTTGGGTCCAGCACAGAGCGAGACAGATCTCTGTGTCTCCTGCTTCCAGCACCAGCTGAGCTCTGTCACCTGACTCTCCCATACACAGACCCCCTCACCTGTTGTTCTCCATCCTAGGATGACGTGGGGTCCAGCCAGGTAAGGGGGTGAAAGGCCCATCCATTTGTCTCTGTGGCAACAGGGCCACCTCTTCTCAGGTGATAAGAGCAGTAATTTTTTTTGGGGGGGGGGGGTTAATATAATTTTTAATTAACATTTTAAACATTTTCACAATATTCTGCATATCCAACAGTTACATTGTCTCATATATTGACTTCCCACCCCGCCTTCCACTGTGTTTCCCCACAAACCTTTTCTACTGCATTATATCTTAAAAAATAAATAAATCCTGAATTTCAAAAGTTTACTAGAGGATACATAATTTGCAGGTACACATCTGTTTCACATTTGACTTCCCCTCCACTGAAAAGTGAAAGAATAAAAGAGTATCGTGGTGGCATTATGGGTTTGTTAGAGCAGAACTGAGGAACCCCACGGCTTCTCCTGGGGACGATCTATTCAGGGAGGCCTGGCTCTCTGCTCTCGGAGCAGCCGAGAAGGTGATCTGCCTACCTGGCCCTCTTCCCCATCTGCTGGCCCTCCTGCTCTTGAGGAAGCTAGTCTTTCCCCACCTTTGGTCATCAGAGAGAAGCCTGCCCTGCCCACCCCATGAGGACTGGCAGCTTGAAAGCCCACCTGGCCTCAATCCACCAGAGGAGGGGGGGCTAGATTAAATCCTGGGCCAACACGGGTGACAGAGCCCCCAAAAGGGACAGAACCAAAGGAGGTGCTCCCTTTGGGAAGATCTGCTCTGGCGGAGAGCAAGGGCAAGGACCACCTCCTCAACGTCTTCTAGGGGGGTGGTCTTGCCCTAATGGTTTTAACTGGTTTTTAACTGGGTTTGTTTAAAAAAAATGTGTGTGTGTGGTTTGTTGGTTTGTTTGTTTTGGGAGGAGGGAAAGCGAAAGTGATCTCTCATGGGCCATTTCTGAGAATTCAGATGGTTAGAAAGAACACCCTGCCTAGGTCCAGAAGCCAACAGATAGGGAGGGTGTGTTGTTTTTCTTGCAGTCCATTTCCTTCTTTCGTTTGAGGGACCTTTCAATGCAAAATAGGATACTAATGTCTCTGCTCTTAGCAAAACAGCTCAGCAAAGATTTCCATGTTTTATGTTTCATTTATGCTGCATATGAACGTATGACGAGCCCTCTGGGATCAGGCCAGGGGCCCGTCAAGTTACAGACTCATAGAATTGTAGAGTTAGAAGGGACCCTGAGGGTCATCTAGTCCAACCCCCTGCAATGCAGAAGGTACAGGGGAGGTTGTATTTCCTGAGAATGCTCAGAGGATTGAATCTATCTCAGCACCTACTTCTGTCCTATTATCATAGTAGCATTGAGAGTGTCTTAACCTATAGTATATTATCGTGGTATGGGAGCAGCTCTGGAATGGATAAAAAAGCCTTACAGAGAATAATTAAAATTGCCCAGAATGTTATTGGGCTCCAACTACCAACCCTGGATGAGATCTTCACGTCTCGCAGCTTGAAGAAGGCACACAATATCCTGAGAGATCCCACCCATCCTGCTCACAACCTCTTTGAACTGTTGCCTTCGGGCAGAAGATATAGGACAATGAAAACACGAACCACACGCCTTCTGAATAGTTTCTATCCAAGAGCTCTGATTGCACTAAACAATGATCTCAGGGCCAGTTGTAAGAAATAGCAAGCAGTGAGTAGTAAGGAATGAGATAGGTTTTAGGTTATGCTATGCTTCTAATAGGTTGTGTTATATTCTGGATTATGTATGTTTTAATAGATTATGTCTGAATAGGATGAGAGTGTTGGAGATACGTGCAAATGTGTATGTGAATCCGGTCTTGGGTGTTTGATTTTCGTTGTTGTGTATACTGTGTATATACGGACAATGACAATAAATTTATCTAAATCTAAATCAGCCCCCCACACTATCCAACAGAGCTATCAGCACCACGCTCTAAGCAATGGAGCTCTCCAGTCCTGTTCTCACAGCGACCAGCCAGATGCCCCCAAGGGAAGCCTGCAGGCAGGAGCTGAGCTCAAGAACAACTCTCCCCCCCCCCGGGAGTTTCCAGCAGCTGGAATTCAGAGGCATCGCTGCCTCCAGCTGTGGCTAAGTCCAGCTGTGCACAAACATTATTTCACATGCATAGAACTGGAGTGAAACATATGTGCTGTGAAGGCAACAAGTGTGTGTTTGTGAACGTATCTGGCACACAAGTATATTCATCAGGGTGGCATTGATGAGGATGATGATGATGATGAAATACATAATAAGAATAGGAACAAAAACCAGTAATCCCCCTTGCACAACACATATAAAAGCACTTTGGGTGTCAATTCACCAAAGGCCTTGTTGGAGAGGAGCGTTTTCGCCTGGCACCTAAAGATGCATAATGAAGGTGCCAGGCGAGTCTCTTTGGGAGAGCATTTCACAAATGGGGAGCCACTGCAGAAAAAGCCCTGTCCTCATGTTGCCACCCTCTGGACCCCTGGAGGAGGAGGAGGCACACAAAGAAGGATCTCTCACGTACAGGTGGGGTTGGCCACAGATCCTTTTCCAGGACACACTCAGTGGCGAAAATGAGTCTGAACAACCAGCACAAACACCCAGAAAAAGGTGGGGGAGAAGATCCTGCAGGTAGCAGTTGGGCAGCAGGACCCAATTGAGGTTTTCCAAGTCAGTGCAAGTTCTCAACTCCTTTGTGTTTGTTTGCTTTGCAAACTGCATGGGTGTCCCCACAAGCAGTGGAAAGGTGGATGAGCCCTTCTGGAGATTTTTGTCCAGGAGCAACCAGCCCACGTTCCCAGAGTGGAGAGAGCTTGCTCTTTGGGATCTGCAGCCTGGGAATCAGCTCTATTGCACAGTATGTTTCCAAGCACAATTCAAAGTGTTGGTGCTGACCTTTAAAGCCCTAAACGGCCTCGGTCCTGTATACCTGAAGGAGTGTCTCCACCCCCATTGTTCTGCCTGAACACTGAGGTCCAGCGCTGAGGCCTTCTGTTGGTTCCCTCCCTGCGAGAAGCAAAGCTACAGGGAACCAGGCAGGGGGCCTTCTCAGTGGTGGCACCCACCCTGTGGAACGTCCTCCAATCAGATGTCAAAGAGATAAAGAACTACCTGACATTCAGAAGACATCTGAAGGCAGCCCTGTTCAGGGAAGTTTATAATGTGTGACATTTTAATGTATTTTTAATCTTTGTTGGAAGCCGCCCAGAGTGGCTGGGGAAACACAGCCAGATGGGCAGGGTACAAATAATATATTATTATTATTATTATTATTATTATTATCATCATCATCATTATTTGTGATGCAGGAGTGAGGAGTTTATCTGCCTCCTTTTTACAGTACACACAGAATGCTAGAATCCAAGAATGGTAGAGTCAGAAGGGACACCCCAAAGGTCCTCTAGCCCAACCCCCTGCAATGCAAGAATCTCAACTCAAGCATCCATGACAGGTGACCATCCAACCTCAGCTTATAAATCTCCAAGGCAGGAAAGTCCACCACCTCCTGAGGGAGACCATTCCGCTGCCAAACTGCTTTTACTGTCTGAAATCTTTTCCTGATGTTTAGCCAGAATCTCCTTTCTTGTAACATGATGCCATGGGTTCGAGTCCTACCCTCTGGAGAAGGAGAATACAAGCTTGGTGCATCTTCCATGTGACAACTCTTGAGATATGTGAAGATGGCTCTCATATCTCCTCTTTTCCGGGCTAAACATTCCCAACCTCGTCAACTGTTCCTCCTAAGGCTTTCCCCCCCAGATCCTTCATCATCTTGGTCGCCCTCCTCTGCCCACCTTCCAGCTTGTCAACATCCTTCTTAAACTGTGGCGCCCAGGACTGGACACAGTATTCCAGGTGTGCTCTGGCACCTGGAAAGCAACGGCATTCTGGTTGCAACTGGATTTCTTCTGTTGTGAGGAGACGGTCAATCAGTTCCTTCCTTAGCAGGCCACAAGCTTCGCATGAGCCCACAGTGTGATGCAGCAGCAAAAAAGGCTAAGGCTATTCCAGGCTGCCTCCACTGGTCTAGTGTCCTGATCAAGGGCAGTAATGCGTCTACGGCACATGGTCTGACTCTGTATAAGGCTGCCTCCTATGCCTCTGAATACCCCAAGTGTGGGGAAAGCCATTGAGCTGACGTCTTGCTTGTGAGTTTCCTGTCATGGCATCTGGTTTGTGGAGCCATCAGGCTGCTGGACAATGATAGACCCCTTTTGCCTGAGCCAACAGCCGGACTCTTTTTGATGCTATTGTGTTCTCCTTTTACGGATGTGCAGTTGGATGAATCAAAACACTTTCACTTTCCATATGTCCAACATTCGGCTATTAATGTGCACTCAAAGCCTGCGTCAGACTCAGAGCTCTGAGAGGGACGGGGAGAGTCAGAGGCTGCCAGAAGCTGCAGAGAGAAACAGTCAGACCAGGAACACCTCCAGGCTGAGAAAACTGCCCAGCAGAAGTCAAGGTAGTGAAAACACCCCTCTGTTCTAGTGGAATTAAGCAGAGGGGGGGGATCCCTCCTGCAGGAGGAAATTGGGAGGGGGATGGGGGAGTGGGAAAATATTTTGCAAATGCCACAATGCGCCTTCCGCACTTGGTTTTGTAGGGGCAGTTCATGGTTGGAGGCAAAGTCTGCCCTCCTGGGTGATGCTCTAAAAGGGAGGGGAAAAGCGGGCACAGTACATGCCATGGACTCAACCCTTTCTGTTTTTATATATTTTTTATAAAATTTTCTGTTTTACAATTTAAAATACTCATTTTACATCCTTAAAATATCAGTGACTTCCCTTCTTTTCTATCCAAGGTTCCTTTTGCATGTCATAAATCCCTTCATATTTTACAAAAACTACACCAATTAGTATTCCATTATTACATCCCTCAAAACTTATTAACACTGTTGAATTTATCTTTATGCTGCCAGCATTTTCAGCTGTATACAATTATTTCTCATATATTCAATAAACATTTTCCTATCTTCTCTAAACGTATGTTCTTCTTGTTCTCTTACTCTATATCTTGAGTCTGCAAGCTGTGCATATTCAGTCAACTTAAGCTGCTGTTCTCCTTTGGTTGGGACCTCGCTCGTTTTCCATTTTGGGGCTAACAAAACACGGGCCGCAGTGGTGGCACACATAAATAACCTTTTCGGACACCTGGGAATTTCCGTCTGAATTATCCCCAACAGAAAGGGCTCATCTTTTGTTTCCCAGTCTAATAACAGATTATACATTTTAAACAAAAGTTTCTCTTTGTTTCGTAGAAGTTCTTTTTTGAATTGTCAGCTTTGGTCCGAAAAACCATTCTTCCTATCTACTTTAAACATTTCATGTGACAGATGGTATTGCAACCAATCCGTAATATGGCTCCTTACATTTTCCACTGATTTCAGTTTAGGTTCCGCCCCTGTAAAATACAGCAATTCCCTGTAAGTCACCTACTGTCTATCCATATTAACTCTCTTAATTGTAATAGCCTCAATAGGAGAGAGCCATAAAGGTGTTTTCCTTTCCAGCAGATTTTTATTATTCTCCCAAACTCTATACAGATTCTTCCTAAGGATATGGCCCATAAAACTTTTATAAATTTCACCTTTCCATACCAAAGTCATGCATGCCAGCCAAATTGTAAGACATAAGTCCAGGATGTACAAAAAGGATTCACCCCTTTTTGGAGGCGTGTGGAGGAGAGGTCAGGTGGTAGAAGCTTCCACAAACGCCCTACCTCCAAAAAGGCACAGCCACCGGTTAGGTCCTTTCTCCTTCTTCCTGCGAGATGCAATGCTGCCCCCCCCCCCCCCGATTCCCAGACCGTTAAAAAACCTACGAGGAAGGAGATGGCACCACCTTCTGAGGGAGTCTGTTCCACCATCAAACAGTTCTTGCCTTCAGAAAGTTCCTCCTAAGGCTTAGTCAGAATCTCCTTTTTTGTAAATCAAATCCACTGGTTCGGGTCCTGCCCTCTGGAGCAATAGAAAACAAGCTTGCTCCCTCTCCGCTGTGACATTAAAGTACAGGTTTGGGGGTTCTGGCCGCAAACCTGTAAGGTTGTAAGTCCTCTGGCTCTGATTTGTGGGCACCTCCTCCTTCTCCTCTGTTCATTGTTCTGCTGTTGTAAAATAGCACAATTAAGAAATGCTGAAAATCAGCCTGCCAAGTTTACTGACCCCACAGTAAAAGTGACTAGATTGGGTTGACTGATTTGATCTTCTTGTGAAACTCACTAGAATGTAGAAGGGTCGTTCTCAGGTGAAATCATTCGGTTTAGAGTTTGATATGTAACCCTGTTTACCCGGAACTGAGCTTATCTGGCTTTATTCCCTTATAGAGTCCTTTGTAGGTTCTCCATCGGTCGGAGAAAACAACAGAGGCCAACCAGAGAATATTGAGAAGCAAAGCAGCTCGTAAGCCTGATCTTTATTGATCTGTTGCAACAGGGTGCTCCCCTCACACGCAGGAGAAGGAGAAGGACCCAGAACAAAGGTGTGCCCCCCCTTATATAGACATTTTAAATTCTCTGCCCTGTAACCCAAGACCACCCCCCACAAACATCATACCTACATCACAGAAAAGGCGGTCTACAACAGAAATTTGAATGTTGTTGTTTTTCCTGTCTGCCAGGTTATCAGATAATGCCTTATCTGATTGCCTTTTCTGGTAGTCTGGCCATTCCTTTGAGATGGTAATCACTTAATTCCTGAGACAATGGGAAGGTTCCCTCACCCCCTCCCTCCTTGCAGAGAAAACATTTTATTACACCGCAAACGTTCTTGTCTTGTACAACAAGTAAGAATGGAAGGACCTCTAAGTTTTGGTTCTTCCAGTTTCTACAATCCCCTTTTGGACTTAGATCCCTCACAAGGAGTTCATTTTTTCCCACTGGAGCCAAGGTAGAGAGCCAGCAACCTTTATCTCATTGAATGTTGCTTCCTTAGCGACCAGTCTTAGGTATCAGAGAGGACCAATTTACGTATTCCCCAAACTTTGTTTTTGACTAAGGACTCCAGTAGCAGGAAAGTCCCTGGAGGGAAACTGAGTTTCCAACACTGAGAGTCCCTCAGGAGTTCTGCAAATGACTTTTTGGTGTTTTTAATGCAGGATTTCTGGACCGCCGTGAACCTTGATGGCAGCTGATCTTTCTGCAACAGGCAGCATGGCCGAAGGTGAGTCTTTTCCTGATACTGACCATCCTGAGGTAGCAAAACAAATGCTGCATGGTTTGCTTATGACTTCAAGGTGGCCACAAACAAGTCTTCTCCTTGGATCATTCAGAGGGTAGAAACTGTGGTCAGGGTGCCCACTGGAAAGAAACACCACAACACATTTTCTGTGCACCCTCAACTGGCAGGAGAAATAGGGGTAGGGAATTTCCCTTGTACGGTGGAACCTTGGTTTTCGAACGTAATCCGTTCCAGAAGACTGTTTGAGTCTTGAAATGTTTGAAAACTGAAAACTCAATACAGAAGCCTCAACACAATATGGAAACTCAAAATGGAAGCTGTGCAGCATGTTCAACTTCCGAAAAGTGTTTGAAAACCGAAGCATTTCCTTCCGGGTTTACGGCGTCCGAGTTCTGAAATGCTTGTCAACGGAGACATTCCAAAACAGAGGTTCCACTGTAGCTTCAATAGAATCACAGCACTGCAAAGTTGGAAGGGACCCCAAGGGTCATCTAATAATAATAATACTTTAATATTAATTTATTACTTATACTCCGCTCATTTGGCTTGGGGCCCCCAGCCACTCTGGGTGGCTTCCAACAGAACATTAAAAACATGACGAGTTTGTAATTTTTGATGTGATTTTTCACTGAAAATAAATAAATTATTAAAAATATATAAATGATAAAACATCAAACTTTAAAAACTTCCCTAAAGACGGCTGCCTTCAGATGTCTTCTAAACGTCAGGTAGTTATTTATTAATCTAGTCTGATTCCCTGCAATGCAGGAATCGCACCTACCATACCCATGGCACATGGCTAGCCAACCTCTGCTTAAAAACCTCCATGGAAGGAAAGTCCACCTTCCAGGGACGTCCATATCACTGTTGAGCAGCTCTTGGCATCAGAAAGTTCTTCTTGACGTTTAGTCAGAACGCCTTTCTCGTAAAACAAATTAGGTAACTAATAAGTAGCACGCCTATGAAACATTTGTATGACTTTGTGTGTGTGTGTGTGTGTGTGTGTTAGTCTCAGGAACTTTGCTGACATGGTATTTTTTATCTCTTATTTAGCCAGAACAGACAAAGAGTTGAGAATTCTGCTCATTGGCAAAACTGGATCCGGGAAGAGCGCAACAGGAAACACCATCCTGGGGGCTGATAAATTTAAAAGCGCATATGCACTTGCTTCAACAACTCAGAAATGCGAATTTGAAAAAGCCCGTGTAGATGGCAGGACAATTGTTGTTGTTGACACACCTGGGTTCTTTGATACAAAAATTAAGAAACCCTTCACGAAAAATGAGCTTAAGGAGTGCATTGACATGGTCTCTCCTGGACCTCACGCCATCCTCATCGTGATAAAAGCTGGCAAGATCACAAAGCAGGACCAGGAAATATTTTGGGAAGTGAAACGCCTCTTCAAGAATGAAGGAAAGAACTATCTGATTCTTTTATTCACCTATAAAGATGAGTTAGATAAGAATCATTTAACTATAAATGAGTTCATACGAGGCGCTGAGGGGACCCTGAAGGATCTGATTGAGATGTCCGAAGGACGATTGATTGCTTTTAACAATGTGGCTGAAGAAGAAGAAAAGGAGAGTCAGGTGAAGAAGCTCATTGAGATGATTGATGGCTTGGTGGCACTCAATGGCAGAACACCAATGTACACCGAAGAACAATTCAGAAAGGACATGTCTTGGTGGACTTGGCTTACGTCTTGCTGGAGATAAGACTTAAGTTATTGTAAGTTTAAGTTAAGTCTGCTGCAAGTGGAATTCTTATGGACTGTGCCAATCCTGAATGTATTGGATTTGTGACCATGATGCTCATTTGCCTTCAGCAGCAGTAAAGCTCTGCTGGATGAAATATTCACTGTCTCTGGTCTGTTTTGGGGGGAATCCTGCAACATGTTTAAGTTTTTACTCTCCTAACTATACACTGGAGTTCTGCTGTGGAGCAATACTGAGTAGAATTCCATGACAATAACTTCTATTTCTGTTGATACATTAAATGATTTATAAAACTACAAGTGAGGAACTCAAACTGTATCATTGTTCTTGCTGTGTGTGGCAATTATTCTGTCCCTGGTGTTTCTTCCTGTCCTCATAAGATGTTATGTTTTTCTTTCTCTGGTTGTTGCTGTTATCCATCATATCAGATTGTTTCTGAAATTTCTCCATCGCTCCATCCCATACTTCGTTGTTTTGCAACTTTTAACAACAGCTGAAAAATCACTCTGTCCCAATAAATGACCTGTTTTCACCATTGTGCATTTATTTGGAATGCAAATGTTTCATTTCTCCTGTTCCGTTTAATTTTCCCATAAATCTTTTCATTAGGCTTTTCAGTATTGATACACTGAAGCAAAAGCAAAACCAAATGGTGGAAATAGTCAAATAAAAATGACCTTAAAAATACTACCCCAGTCACTTCACTTGTGGTTCCTGGGCTTAATAGATTATTCAGTTTAAAGAAGTGATATTAATCTTATTTCTTTTTCTTTTTAAAAATTCTGACAACATAATACAATGTCTTGCAAACATTGAGTCAAACATCCCGCTCTAGCCCAGAAGGCAGAGTTTAGGAAATGCATAAAAAATAACTCCCAAATAACATAGCTGAGTTCCTACCACAGACAATCGTTTGCACAGAAGGCAAGACACAATTTATGCTAACCCTGGCTGTTTTTTAAAGTCAAGGAAGTCTTGCTTTCATTTTTTAGCTGTGCACATAATAAAGTTGTACAGATCCGTTGCAAAAGAGTCTTTATGCTTCAAACCTTCTGCCAATTTTATTTTGTTAGCCCCTCCCCCCACAAGTGTGGTTTGTCATACTTCATTGTACCACAAAAGCTCACACCTTTCCTTGAGTTTGTATACATACTTAAGGCATACGCCACAAGTGTCCTGGGAAAACAGGGACATCCTGTTTTTCTCTGGTGAGGGAACAGCGGCCATTTTGGTTGTTGTGATCTCACACAATTTCACAGCACAATTCCCCTCCCCCAATAAAGTGCTTTTTTCAGGGCTGTGATCTTGCCTTAAAATGCACATTTTGGGGTGCCGTGCCCCCAAAAGTGCTTTAATCGGGGGGGGGGGGCACAGTGTGAAATCACGCGAGATCACAGTGACCAAAATAGCCAACATGCTCTCTCGATAAAAAACAGGAAGATGGCGTCCCAGATTTTGGCTTTGAAGTGTTGGAGGGTATCCTTAAGATACATATGTAAGAGGCTTGTTGACTGTAATTATATTTTGGGAATAATTCATATTCTTGTGTAGCTGCATTGTTTTATACTTTCTGGGTGTCCCATGATCATATTACAAATCATGCACAGCTAGTCGTTGCCCCTTTTCCTTTTTCAAGTATTTCTTTTCTGATGTTGTGGGGGGACCCCAAGGGCCTCAAAAGACAGCTCTATCGCTTTATGAAACTGCTCAGAAAGACTTTACTTTTAGCTCAAGAACACAAGTCGCTATACACGCAGGTTCACAGCACATGCAATACAAAGCACAATAGCTGTTGCAACAAAAAAGTGTTACTCATTTATACTGCACTTTTCAGACAATACTTTTAAAAGATAAGTGTTTAGGGACGTTTTTAATGTCTGATGCTGTATTGTTTTTAATATTCAGTTGGAAGCCAGCCAGATGGGCGTTGTATAAATAATAACTTCTTCTTCTTCTTGTGCTGGTCTGGGGGGCGGAGGTTACCGTGGGGCGAGGTCCAGGACCTGAGTTGAGGGTCGGCAGACAGTCCTCCTCGGGCGAAGCGGGGTCCACAGCAAGAAGCTGGGCAAGGACAGGAACTCTGGGGAAACAGGACTGGATGCTGGCCGAAACAGCTCTTCAACGACGTTGCTCCCGCAACCTGGGACCGGGCTGACTGGCCTTCAGGGGCGCCGACTTATAAAAAATATTGGGGGAGCGGGGGCCCATACCGACTTATAAAAAATATTGGGGGGGGCCAAGACCTCCAAACCGCTGCTGCTGGGGGAACGAAAGGGGCGAGCCCCGGGCTGCCCCGACCTTAAGTGAACCTGTGAGGGCCCGCCCTTTGCGGCAGCCGATTGGCTGCCGCCGTGGGCGGTGAATAGTAATGAGCTAGGGGGAATCCCCGCTTCTCGCGGGGCTGACGCCAGCCCCGCGAGATTGTTGATGGGTCGAGAGCCCGCAACCCCACCCCCTCTCTAGATCGGGAGTGGCTTTGTTTTTCTTAAATTATTGGGGGGGCAGAGCCCCCCAAATGAATTTTTGAGGGGGCTCGGGCCCCCTCAGGCCCCATGGAGTCGGCGCCTATGCTGGCCTTTATCTTCTCTGAGGCCAGGGGCGGTCCCGGCCCCCAGGAGACCCGCCTCTCCTGGCCTTAAGGCGAGCACTCCTCCCGGGAGAAACCAGTTCCCTTCGCCTCTCTGCCCTGAGTCTCTGCAGCTCAGGAGAGGCTGAAGGGTTACTGGACCCAGGGGGAGACTCACCTGTAGGCACTGAGTCCTCAACCACCTCCGGAGCCAGAGTGGATTCACCTGGTGCCTGCTCCTGAGGATCCGGCACAGGTGTAGGCGCTTCAGAATCAAGGCCCTGCCCCAGTTCAGCCGGCCCTGGAGGCGGGGACTCCTGTGCAGGCTGGGATTCCTCCGGTTCAGCCTCTGAATCGGATTCCCAGGCCATCACACTTCTTCTTCTTCTTCTGCGAAGGCCACGCAGGCACGGTAAATTAAAGCTATGTCAGCGAATGCTTATGCTTGAATCGCAGGCACGCTAAAGTGAAATGTATCTAAATGAGTTTTGTTTAATAACAGCTAGTTTGCTTCCTTGAATGAGGTAATGAGAAATCTTTCTATGCAGGAAATTTTAATGCTTTGTGTAAGAAACCTATAGGTAACCACCCTACCCCCCCCCCCGGTGTTTGGGGGGTGGGGTTCAGTCTTTGTGGAAGTGATCCCGCTGAACCTACTTCTTGGAAAGTAATAAAATCGTTGGACTCTGATATCCTCCTGGCTCCTGAGTTTTATTGGCAAGACCCAGGAACTACAGGCTGTTTGCCTGCAACACAATGTGAACAAATTTTTCTTCTGAAAGTCTAGCCCAGAGTAAACAGTTTCAGAACCACTGCAATAGACCTGCTTCTATCTTCCTGACAGTACGTTTCCGAGCACAATTCAAAGTGTTGGTGCTGACCTTGAAAGCCCTAAACGGCCTTGGTCCAGTAGACCTGAAGGAGCGTCTCCACCCCCATCGTTCCCCCGAATATAGAATGAGATAAGCACTATAGGGTTGCCATATGTCCTCCTTTTCCAGGACATGTCCTCTTTTTCATGGGCAGAGTCATAGCAATCCATAGTTAAAAGTAGAAGTTGGCAAATGAGTCCCAGCAAAATACAAAGTATTAGTGCTGTCTTTTAAAGTCCTAACGTCTCAGCCCAGTATACCTGAAGGAGCATCTCCACGCCCATCGTTCAGCCTGGACACTGAGGTTCAGCTCCGAGGGCCTTCTGGTGGTTCCCTCACTGTGAGAAGTGAGGTTACAGGGAACCAGGCAGAGGGCCTTCTTGGTAGTGGCCTCCGCCCTGTGGAATGCCCTCCCATCAGATGTCAAGGAAATAAGCAACTATCTGACTTTTAGAAGACATCTGAAGGCAGCCCTGTTTAGGGAAGTTTTAATATTTGATGTTTTAATGTATTTTTAATCTTTTGTTGGAAGTCGCCCAGAGTGGCTGGGGAAAGCCAGCCATATGGGCAGGATATAAATAAATAAATAAATGATGATGATGATGATGATGATGATGATGATGATGATGACGACAGTCCTTGCTTGCTCTAGTCCCCTCACCCAAACCTTTAGCAATCTGGGTCTGTCTCAGCTTGACTTGACCAAAGCCTATTGACCATGGTATGTCTGCCCACAGACCGGCTGCGTTTCATTTTGCTTTGGAAAGTGGAAATTTATTATTTCCACCTTTCAATGGGAGCTGGATCAAACGGCCACCAACCGTTTTGGATCAGGGGTACATTTTGAATTTGGAGAGAGTGTGGTGGGAGTTGGGAGTCATAAAACTGCTGGCAGGGGTGTGGGGCAGAGCACAATGTGGCTGCCATGGGGAGGTAAAGGTAAAGGACCCCTGGACAGTTAAGTCGAAAGGCGACTATGGGGTTGCGGCGCTCATCTGACTTTCAGGCCAAGGGAGCCAGCGTTTGTCCACAGACAGCCAGCTTTTCCTGAACATGTGGCCAGCAGGACTGAACCACTTCTGGCTCAACGGGACACCATGACAGAAACCAGAGTGCACGGAAACGCTGTTTACCTTCCCGCCGCAGTGGTACCTATTTATCTACTAGCACTGGTGTGCTTTCAAACTGCTAGGTTGGCAGGAGCTGGGACAGAGCAATGGGAGCTCGCTCTGTCACTGGGATTTGAACCGCAGACTTTCCGATCGGCAAGCCCAAGAGGCTCAGTGATTTAGACAACAGCGCCACCCACATCCCATGCCATGGGGAGGGCATGTCATAACACAAAGTTAGAGAGCAGCGTCTAGTCATTGCTGCTTCAGTCTCTCTCCCTCCCCAACCCCCACCTGACTGTGGACAGACAGATTTCAAAGGCTTAATAACCCCGTTCCCCCAAACACTGATCCTAAACCAAAGCCTAGACTGCCATCCTGCACCCACTTCCTGGGAATAAGCCCCAGGAAACCAAAAGAGGCCTGTTTCTAAGCCAGACACATTTACTGCCCTACAGCCAATTAAATGTACAGTGAATTCTTACGAGTGCCTGGACACCAGGTCCTGCACAGCGAGAGACATGCTTGAACCTCTTCCCAAAGTTCTGAAATTTTACCATTACGGAGGGGAATTATTTAACACCAGGGTCCCCCAAACTAAGACCTGCGGGCATGATAAGGCCAGAGGGACTCATTTATCAGGCCCGCAGCAACCTCCAGCAACCCCCACTGCTGCCGCCTGCTCTTACTGGCACTGTGCTGCACAGCTGCCCAATTCCGAGTGGGAGGAGCACTGGAAATAGCTTGTGCGCATGCGCAAGTGTTATTTCCGGTGCACATCCGGGTCGTAGGAGCCCTGTGTACATGCACACAACCTATTTCCAGTGCTCCTCCAACCTGGAAATGCGCCGGAAATAGCATGTGTGCACGCATATGGGCACGCATTCGCCAGTCCTCCGGCCCGCCATGCGATCAGTGCTGGAGACACTGGCCCAAGGCGCAGTAAGTTTGCTGACCCCTGATTTAACACCCATCTCCAGAAAACAACTCTTTTTTTATTTGCATATTCGAAAACAGGAACAGAAAGCATATTTAACCCCCTCCCCCTGTCCCACTTACAACTTTGTACCAAATACTTTTCACTTTTCAATGGAAGCTGGATCAAATTTGTCCTGCATCCCTCATTCCACTTCCTTGTTCCTCAGACCCTTTAATCGCCCATCTGTCTGGTATTTGTAGGGGCAGCCCCATGGGAAATCCTATTGAACTCAGTGTGACTTACTTCTGAGTAAACATGGTTAGGTTTGCAGTGTGAAGCTGCCTAGTCTTCACCAAGTTACATGGGAGTAAGCACCATTGAATACCGTGGGATTTACATATGAGTTGACAGAGCAATTGATCTGTCAGAGCAATTGATGCTTTTGAATTCTGGTGCTGGAGGAGACTCTTGAGAGTCCCATGGACTGCAAGAAGATCCAACCTCTCCATTCTGAAGGAAATCAGCCCTGGGTGCTCCCTGGAAGAACAGATCCTGAAGCTGAGGCTCCAAGACTTGGGCCACCTCATGAGAAGAGAAGACTCCCTGGAAAAGACCCTGATGTTGGGAAAGATGGAGGGCACAAGGAGAAGGGGATGACAGAGGACGAGATGGCGGGACAGTGTTCTCGAAGCTGCCAGCATGAGTTTGACCAACCTGCGGGAGGCAGTGGAAGACAAGAGTGCCTGGCGTGCTCTGGTCCAGGGGGTCACGAAGAGGCGGACACAACTAAACGAATAAACAACAACAGACAGAGCAAGGCTCCATTTACAATTAAGGAATAAGCACTCCCTGTGTTTCCTGAGAAATGACTGGCAGCTGAAGCATTGCAATTACAGAATGGAAAGGGGATTGGTGACCTTTTCCTTCAAAATTATAGGAGGGGCTTTGTGCGCCGCCATCACCATTTCCTCCGTTTGGTGCAGGAATTTTATTTTCAGGATAAGCAGGAGTCCATTTTTGGACCTACACACACCACTTTTAATTGTTCTCCGATACTTCCAGGGGAGGAAAAAGGGAAACCGGGACATTTCAGAATCAAATTAGAAACTGGGATGCTTATGCAATTCCTGGGCTGTCCCTGGAAAACAGGGGCTCTTTGAGAACATGCATTCTCCCACCTCGTGGTCGGAGTATCCCTGACAGAGATTTCAGAAGGCTCTCCCTGCTCAGGAGGACAAGGAAGGCAGAGAAAGCTGCAGGGAAACTATGGGAGTAAACAGCAAAAGCAAAAGCGAAATCTATGTGCTGTGGACCATTTCTGAGAATTTGCACCGTTACAAATAATACCCTGCCTTGTGTGGGAAACCCCGATAGGCAAGTAGAGCATTCTGTTTTTCATGTCAGTGGTTTCTATTCCCTGCTCCACCTTGAATGCAAAACAAGATAACAGTTTCTCTCCTATTGCACAACAGCGCAGCAGATATCTTGCAGTTTCATCCCACATGTTATGTTTTGTTTATGCCGCACGCAAACCTTATTTCACATGCATATATCTGGAGTGTGTTACAGGAATTTATGTTGTTACTGAAATTATGGGGGGGGGCACATCTTTAAAGTTATTAAATGTTACAAATATTATGCCTGAATGTATCCTTTCAACTTGACAGCTCAGGGAAGATACCTAGCTTTATAAATCATATAATATCAACCCCTTTGCCAATTCCCTCCATTCCAATGGTCTCTTTTCCCTCCCACCTCCCACCATAATCCCTCAGACACATACACTCCTCCCTTCCCAGGAAATGTCCAGAGGTGACAATTGCTGAGCTTATTGTTAGCCAAGGAAAGCTAAATCCCATCACTGACTTGCCCCAGGATCTAGATATGCAAGGGAAGTTCTATTGTGGGCACATGTGCTAAACCCTGTCTGTGGTGCCCACCCCTTTACCCCAAATGATGAGACAAGAGACCAGAGTATGGGGTTCAAATTGGCCACAACTTTATTGAGCCTCAGAAGTGGGGAACTTGGCACAGGCCTTGGCAGGCAACCCTCTCAGCCCACCTGGCTGAGGATATGCAGGCAGATGAGGTCCAGTGAGAGGGGACTGCAAAGCGCAAACTTGCACAGCCTGCCCTTCCTCCGACCTCGTCCCGGGAGTTTGACCTATATGCCGCCGCTCTAGGGCCAGGGACTCCCAGTTTTGCCCTTTAACGGGCCCTGCAAGCGCCGCCGCATGGGGGGGAGCATGAATGCATCCCCCCGACTTGATGATAGACTAAAGGATACTTTGCCAAGGCCTAAAACTGTCACCTTAGGCCCCCTAAGGGCCTCGCCACCAAGAGTCCCACAACCGAGGAACCATCACCCATACTCTGCCTTCAAACATTGCTGTCTACCCAGTCCCTGAGGACCTGTTGCAAGTCGTGCAGCCAGAGGTCATTCCCAAATGGTGTCAGATGCACCCCGTCCGCCCTGAATAAGCCGGCCATCTCTGCCCTGATAGTGGGGTATGGGATAGAGAATCCACCAATTAGCCACATGGTATTGGGCATGGCCCTGTTGATTTTTTTCCACCTCATAATTAATGTGAGAGGGATTGGAAGCCCCCCTCCAGCGGAGACGGGGGAGGAGATTGGACCAGCCTATGGCCATTGTTGGGTACAAGGCATGCAAGCTTTCTATACCTGCCCTTGCAGCAAGGATCAGGGCAATGCCTTTTTGTTCTACTAAATCATTCTCCCCCAGGTGTAAAATCAAGACTCTTGAGGGGCCATGCGCCACTGCGGCCTTACTAAATATGGGCATCAAGCCCGACTAACGCATGCCCCAGTGGCCCATCCAATAAATGCGTACCTTGGGGTGAATGTTAAGGTTACGACCAGGCATGCTCCGCCACCAATGGACAATGCTGTGCCCCACAACCCAGATCTTCGTGGTGGGTAAACCTGTAAGAAAGTTAAATTGCAAGTGTTAAGGAGGAGGAGCCGGGATGAACGTACCGTATTTTTCGCCCTATAGGACACACTTCCCCCCTCCAAAAATGAAGGGGAAATGTGTGTGCGTCCTATGGGCGAATGCAGGCTTTCGCTGAAGCCTGGAGAGCGAGACCCCTCTCGCTCTCCAGGCTTCAGGAAGCTATTCGCAAGCCGTGGGAGAGCTGCGCGAAGTCGCGCAGCTCTCCCACGGCTTGCGGAGAGCTGCCTGCACCCCGAAGCCTGGGGGGCGCTGAGCTCAGCACGCCCCAGGCTTTGGGCTTCGCGCAGCTCTCCCACGGCTTGCGGATAGCAGCCTGTTCTGGGGGCTGGGGTCGGGGGAAGCTCGGGCTTCCCCCGCCCCAGCCCCACGCCTGGGGGGGGGGAATAATTTTTTTTTCTTTATTTTCTCCCAAAAAACTGGGTGCGCCCTATGGGCCGGTGCGCCCTATGGGGCGAAAAAATATGGTAGCTTTTATATGCTGCCAAGCGCCAGCGCCCCAGTGTATTGGTGCAGGCTGGGTCCCAACCCTGGACTGCCGCTTAAGTGGCAACCCCGATACGGAAGTAGTGCCCAGAATATACTTGGGGGTCAGCTCCACAGGCCGCTATGACTTCGCTCAAGACTGCTGTGAATTGGGATCACGACAAAGGGCGCATGTTTGCGTGTATGAAGAAAGGGCCCTTGCACTTAGGCCGGACCCTGAAGAAGCAGCGTGTGTCCCGATATGGGCAGGGCCCCTCCTGTTCCGTCGGAGGAGGCGCCAATGTGACTCCTTTTCTCAATTGATCTGTTTTTGATGACCGAATTCTGACATTCACAGTATCCCCCGATAACTTAATGTCCGTATCCACCAACCCTGATTGAGGGGCCCTGGCTGCCAAACACTCCCCAATGCGCAGAGAGGCTAGGCGGAGACTTGGTGTCAAAGAACTTTTATGCTGGAGTAAGTTTAGGAAACGCCCACTGACGGATTCTGCCTGTGATTGAGACAGCCACGGAGTAAGGGCTGTCCAGCCGGGGAAAAGTTTGACCAAACTACTCAGCTTGGAGCAGTTTGCGGCTTACGCACAAGCAACCCCACATCCCATTACATGGCCCATTAGGGACTGAACTTGGTGAAGTGTGGTCTTTTTAACCCCCAGCATTGTTTCCAGCAAGGCTTTTAAGGATTCGAGTTTGGACTGCGGGAGGCGTGATGATTGCTGATGTGTGTCCAGTTCAATACCCAAGTAGGAAAGGACCGTAGAAGGGCCCTCGGTCTTGTCGGCAGCCAAAGGTATGCCAAAGTCCGCCGCAAGACACATGAAAGTAGCTAAGGGTAGGGCGCAGGAGGGGGAATCCCAGGCCCCCATGATCAAAAAGTCATCTAAATAATGGGTCATGTAAGGGGAACCAGATGTCCTTTTGATGGCCCATTCAATAAATATGCTAAAGGTTTCGAAGGCCGCGTAGGCCACAGAGCAACCCATAGGCATAGCCTTATCAAAATACCAACTGTCCCTGAGTTTAAGAGTCAAAAGTCCTCAGGATGAACTGGGAGCAGTCGAAAGGCTGACTTGATGTCACATTTTGCCAATAAGGCCCCTGGGCCTAAATCCCTAATCGTTCTGATGGCCACGTCCAAGGACACATATTTTACAGAACAATGCTCATGTGGTATGGCATCGTTTACAGACCCACCCCTAGGATATGACAGATTGTGTATCATACGGAACTCACCAGGACGTTTTTTGGGCACTATGCCAAGCGGGGAAACTATAATTTTTTTGAAAAGGGGGGCAGGGAAAGGGCTGGCTACTAAACACCTAAATGCCGCTCTTTTTCAATTTTGTTAAATGCAACAAGGGGCATTTCCCTTACCAACTTTTGATTGGGAGGGGTTCTGGATATT
Source organism: Podarcis cretensis (assembly GCF_951804945.1). Classification (NCBI taxonomy): domain Eukaryota; kingdom Metazoa; phylum Chordata; class Lepidosauria; order Squamata; family Lacertidae; genus Podarcis; species Podarcis cretensis. Next base: position 1,858,357 of record NC_137181.1, on the reverse strand, counting down.
GGTGAGCTGGAGACGGGGATGCGGAAGCCAGAATGAAACATTGCCTCCAAATAGTTGGCTGCAGCCCTGTTGGGATAAGCTTGTAACAAAGGTAACATCGCTGAGAGGCAGACAGGAGTTGGGGCTAGGGCGGAAAAAAACTCATTTTCTAGAGGCAGCCTTGGCCTGTTGGGTTCCAGAGGTAGAGGCTCCTGAGTCTCCCTTGGCGTCCCTGGATCCACTCCCCGATCCTGTCTTTCGAAAACCGTGAAAAGGAGGCTTAGCCCGAAAACACTTAGTCCGTGGGTGAGGACCACCGCAGCGCTCGCACACATGGTCAAAATGGCATCTGTCTCTGCTACACAACCCATTATTAAACTCCCAGCATGCTGACGTAGCCACCCTCTGTACTTTGGAGGAGGGTTTGCCTGATTTCCCCCCAAAAGCCCTTTTTTGGAAGTGTGGTGCCACTACTTCGAACCAAGTATCACTGTCCTTAATGTCCCACCGCGCCTTGGGGTCTTCAGCAGCCCTCTCATGGAATCCTCACCATACGCTAAACCCACAAGTCCCCTGCCATTTCCCCGGCTTTTAAAATAATGCCTTGGTAGTTGTCTAGGTGCCATTCCTTGTCGGGGTAAGCAAGCGGCGGCCACCAACCCCATGTAGGATGTGTAAGCAATTAACCAATTATCAAATGTTCTATCAACATCCACTGCCTTATCCTTTTTACGACGCGATTCCGGCTTAAACTTGGAACTACAAGAAGAAGCCGGGGAGAGCAGAGTAAAGATATCTACAGATTCCCCATTTAGGATGCGGTGGCGAAGATTCTTTTTTAGCCGGATGTCAGGTGGCTGATCCGTCCGCTTGAAGCTTGACGCCCGCACCCTCCCTTTTGCGTCCAGCCCATCTTCCCCGCGTGGCTCCCTGGCCCCAAAAGCGTGGTGATGATGCCGGGTGTGACTTCCCAAATCTAACTAGGAAGGTCAGGGGCCTTGTGGGTAGTAATCCAGCACCCCTTACAGCGTTCTTCCAACTTGCCACAGGAGGAATCACACATACCTGAAAGATCCGAAGAATCTGAAGAGTCCCTCTTGCACTTACGCTCATGCTTCCTCGATCTGCAAGACCTCTTCTTCCTGCGTCGTGTTCTGCGCGAATTGGGGCTGGAGGAGCTGTCAGGTGAACTCAAACGGGTGACCTATGCCTATGCCTACCCTTGCGAGAGCGTCGACGAGGGGACTTAGACTTATCTAAATGCTCCTCAGGCTGGGCCAGGCGACGCTGCAGGCTGCGGTTCTGGCACATTAGTTCCTGCACATCATCCCCACAGGACAGAGAAGTGTCGCTCTCAGCCATGAGCTCCTCTGGGAATACACACTTTTTCTTTTTAGGGTGGGCCCTGTAGGGCCTGGCATCAGAGGTGGAGGGGCCGTCAATATGATCACCCCTCACCTTTTTTCTAGTTATTACAAGCCTCATTGGCGGAACCTTCCTGCCGGAAGAAAAGGCCCTTTGAAAATCCTATTGGCTGCTATAATAATAATAATAATAATAATAATAATAATAATAATAATAATATTTTTTTATTTATACCCCGCCCATCTGGCTGGGCCTCCCCAGCCACTCTGGGCGGCTTACATAAAAACCAAAAATACAGTAAAATACCACACGTTAAAAACTTCCCTGAACAGGGCTGCCTTCAGATGTCTTCTGAATGTCAGGTAGTTGTTTATCGCTTTGACATCTGCTGGAAGGGCGTTCCACAGGGCGGGCGCCACTACCGAGAAGGCCCTCTGCCTGGTTCCCTGTAGCTTTGCTTCTCGCAATGAGGGAACCGCCAGAAGGCCCTCGGTGCTGGACCTCAGCATCCGGGCAGAACGATGGGGGTGGAGACGCTCCTTCAGATATACTGGACCGAGGCCGTTTAGGGCTTTAAAGGTCAACACCAACACTTTGAATTGTGCTCGGAAACATACTGGGAGCCAATGTAGGTCTTTCAAGACCGGTGTTATATGGTCTCGGCGGCCGCTCCGAGCATTGCTCGGGGTGCCCTTCGCAGCGGCTTTAGGGGTGCCCTCACCTATGGCTTCATGAGTGTGAGAGGGGGAGCCTTCCCTTTGTTCTGCAGCCATGGCTAGAGACATGATGCATCTTGAGGCGAGCACACCACTACTAGCACCTGCTAATGACCTGGGCGAGATGGGCAGGTCGTATTATTATTATTATTATTATTATTATTATTATTATTATTATGCTACTGCTACTGCTACTGCTACTGCTACTGCTACTGCTACTGCTACTGCTACTGTGAAGCTGAGGCTCCAATACTTTGGCCACCTCATGAGAAGAGAAGACTCCCTGGAAAAGACCCTGATGCTGGGAAAGATGGAGGGCACAAGGAGAAGGGGGCGACAGAGGACGAGATGGTGGGACAGTGTTCTCGAAGCGACCAGCATGAGTTTGACCAAACTGCGGGAGGCAGGGGAAGACAGGAGTGCCTGGCGTGCTCTGGTCCAGGGGCTCACGAAGAGGCGGACACGACTAAACGACTAAACAACAACAACTACTACTACTATATTGGCTATTTTCCTACAATGTTGTGTTGTGTTGTTTTTTTACAATTAGAAGATTGGGGGGGGGGGGTTTGCGACAGAACCAGCGAACCTACCTGCACAAATACGCTAAAACTGCAGGAAAAGGAATAACAAGTTAACTCACATCCATATGCTATGGGATCCTGTGGAGTAGACCCTCCTATGATTGAATGTGCACAGCACATGAGGCCCGTAGCCAGAGCAGAAAGGGGGGGGGGATGCAAACCAACATGACCGCCATGCACATTTGAAGCATCCGTCGTGCGGCCTAGCCGTGCTCCCCCCTCAGAGCCGCCAAAAAGAAATGGCTGCCATGTGGTCTACGGTTGAGAACGGTGGCAGCATAATTAAAGCCATGCGGTCTACAGCTGGGGGCGCACACTGCCCCTTCTGGCTGGTGGAGCGCCCCCCCCCATGGTGAGTGGTGGCCCGCAAAAAAAAAAAAAGGGGGGCCCCGGGGTCTAGCTGGGATGTAAATCTACTGACTGCTGTTTTGCTCCAAATTGCTTGGCTGGAATTTATTTCTTTTACTGACCGCAGGGACCCACAGGGGACTGGTACCCCGATGAGCTGGGCTGCTGAGTAGTCTCTCAACCCAGAATTTTCTTTAACAGATGGTGCCCCATCTGGTGGGGCTAGTGGTTCTCCTGTGTGGTTTGGCAGGAAATCTTGAATTTTCCAGCGTGCACCAGGCAAGCTTAGCCTGGGGAAAGTGTCCTGATCTCAGGCCATACTGCACAGGCGTAACTAGCTGAAAGCCACAGAGGTAAGTCCTAAGAAAGGGTGGGCAATTTGCTCTTGGGTCATTTAACAGAAAGGAGAGTAGAAAGCTGAGTCATAGAACCGTAAAGTTGGAAGAGACATCCCAAAGGTCATCTAGCCCAACCCCCGGCAATGCAGGAATCTCAGCTCAAGCATCCATGACAGATGGCCCTCCGACTTCTGCTTAAAAACCTCCAGGGAAGGAGAGTTCCACGGTCAAACTGCTCTTACTGCCAGAAAGTTCTTCCTGATGTTTAGTCAGAAACTCCTTTCTCATAACCTGAAGCCATTGGTTTGAGTCCTACTCTCCAGAGAAGAAGGAAACAAGCTTGTTCCCCCTCCCATGGGACAGCCCTTCCGATATTTGAAGATGGCTCTCCTATCTCCTCTTTTCCAGGCTAAACATCGCCAGCTCCTTCGACCGTTCCTCATCAGGCTCGGTCTCCAGACCTTTGATCATCTCGGTCTCCCTCCTCTGCCCACCTTCCAGCTTGTCAACATCCTTCTTAAATTGTATTGCCCAGAACGGGATACAGGATTCCAGGTGTGGTCTGACCAGGTGTGGTCTGGCATCTGGAAAGTAACAGTATTCTGGTTGAAACTGGATTTCTTCTGTTGTGAGGAGACGATCAATCAGTTCCTTCCTTAGCAGACCACAAGCTTCACATGAGCCCACAGTGTGATGCAGCAGCAAAAAAGGCTAAGGCTATTCTAGGCTGCCTCCACTGAAGTCTAGTGTCCCAATCAAGGGCAGTAATGCGTCTAGGCATATGGTCTGACTCTGTATAAGGCTGCCTTATACATAGTTCCCATGTTACTCTGGTCTGCTTGGCATTCTGAATACCCTAGCTGCTGAGAATCACAAGTGTGGATGAGGCCATTGTGCTTACGTCTTGCTTGTGAGCTCCCTGTCGGGGCACCTGGTTTCCAAGCCTGTCTTTTGCCTGATCCATCAGCCGGGCTCTTTTGATGCTCTTTTGGTCCCCTTTTACAGATGGGTAACTGGATAAATCAAGTGAGAAGAAAACACTTTCAGTTTCCACTGCTGAGCGTATGTCAAAACTTCAGTTGTTACTGTGCACTCAAAGCCTGCACCAGACTCAGAGCTCTGAGAGGGACGGGGAGAGTCAGAGGCTGCCAGAAGCTGCAGAGAGAAACAGCCAGACCAGGAACACCTCCAGGCTGAGAAAACTGCCCAGCAGAAGTCAAGGTAGTGAAAACACCCCTCTGTTCTGGTGGAATTAAGCAGAGGTGCGGATCCCTCCTGCAGGAGGAAATGGAGGGTGGGGTGGGGGGGAATATTTTGCAAATGCCACAATGCTCCTACCACACCTGGTTTTGTAGGGGCGGTTGGTGGTTGGAGGCAAAGTCTGCCCTCCCGGGAGATGCTCTAAAAGGGAGGGGAAAGGGGGGGCACGATCCATGCCAAGGATTCACCCCTTTCTGTTTTTATATAATTTTTATTAAATTTTCTGTTTTACAATTTAAAATACTCATTTTACATCCTTAAAATATCAGTGACTTCCCTTCTTTTCTATCCAAGGTTCCTTTTGCATGTCATAAATCCCTTCATATTTTACAAAAACTACACCAATTAGTATTCCATTATTACATCCCTCAAAACTTATTAACACTGTTGAATTTATCTTTATGCTGCCAGCATTTTCAGCTGTATACAATTATTTCTCATATATTCAATAAACATTTTCCTATCTTCTCTAAACGTATGTTCTTCTTGTTCTCTTACTCTATATCTCGAGTCTGCAAGCTGTGCATATTCAGTCAACTTAAGCTGCTGTTCTCCTTTGGTTGGGACCTCGCTCGTTTTCCATTTTGGGGCTAACAAAACACGGGCCGCAGTGGTGGCACACATAAATAACCTTTTCGGACACCTGGGAATTTCCGTCTGAATTATCCCCAACAGAAAGGGCTCATCTTTTGTTTCCCAGTCTAATCACAGATTATACATTTTAAACAAAAGTTTCTCTTTTTTTCGTAGAAGTTCTTTTTTGAATTGTCAGCTTTGGTCCGAAAAACCATTCTTCCTATCTACTTTAAACATTTCATGTGACAGATGGTATTGCAACCAAACCGTAATATGGCTCCTTACATTTTCCATTGATTTCAGTTTAGGTCCCGCCCCTGTAAAATACAGCAATTCCCTGCCTGATCTTAAGTAAAACTGCTTTTCGTTACTTATGAATAAGACTGTGGTGTTTTTATTCTTTTAGCAGGGATTCAAAAGGGTCTTACCAGGAATATTAGAACATATCTCAATCTAGACAAGCCAGATTGAATTGCTAGTTGTCTTAAGAAACTCACACGAGTTTGCAACCAGCTTTCTGCTGCGTCAGAAGCGGACTGCACTCTGCTAAGTGAAGGAACCGGCTAGCACAAGTTAGGAAGGATATTAATAAACAATATATTCTCTCCTGCCACCCTGAACATTCCCACAAGACCATCTAGTCCAACCCCACAACGCAGGAATCACATCTAAAGAATCCATGACAGATGGCCACCCAGCCTGTTTAAATACCTACAAGGAAGGAGATGGCACCAACTTCTGAGGGAGTCTGTTTACCATCAAACAGTTCTTGCCTTCAGAAAGTTCCTCTTGAGGCTTAGTTAGAATCTCCTTTTTTGTAAATCAAATCCACTGTTTGGATCCTGCCCTCCGGAGAAATAGAAAACAAGCTTGCTCCCTCTTCGGTGTGGCTAGAATGTAGAAGGGGCCTTCTCAGGTGAAGTCATTCGGTTTAGAGTTTGATTTGTAGCCATGTTTACCCAGAGCTGAGCTTATCTGCAAACGTTCTTGCCTTGTACAAGAAGTGGGAATGGAAGGACCTCTAAGTTTTGGTTCTTCCAGTTTCTTCAATTCCCTTTTGGACTTAGACCCCTCACAAGGAGTTCATTTTTCCCCACTGGAGCCAAGGTAGAGAGCCAGCAACCTTTATCTCATTGAATGTTGCTTCCTTAGCTACCAGTCTTAAGTATCAGAGAGGACCAATTTACGTATTCCCCAAACTTTGTTTTTGACTAAGGACTCCAGTAGCAGGAAAGTCCCTGGAGAGAAACTGAGTTTCCAACACTGAGAGTCCCCCAGGAGTTCTGCAAATGACTTTTTGGTGTTTTTAATGCAGGATTTCTGGACCGCTGTGAACCTTGATGGCAGCTGATCTTTCTGCAACAGGCAGCATGGCCGAAGGTGAGTCTTTTCCTGATACTGACCATCCTGAGGTAGCAAAACAAATGCTGCATGGTTTGCTTATGACTTCAAGGTGGCCACAAACAAGTCTTCTCCTTGGATCATGCTGAGGGTAGAAACTGTGGTCAGGGTGCCCACTGGAAAGAAACACCACAACACATTTTCTGTGCACCCTCAACTGGCAGGAGAAATAGGGGTAGGAAATTTCCCTTGTACGGTGGAACCTTGGTTTTCGAACGTAATCCGTTCCAGAAGACCGTTTGAGTCTTGAAATGTTTGAAAACTGAAAACTCAATACAGAAGCCTCAACACAATATGGAAACTCAAAATGGAAGCTGCGCAGCATGTTCAACTTCCGAAAAGTGTTTGAAAACCGAAGCATTTCCTTCCGGGTTTACGGCGTCCGAGTTCCTAAATACTTGTCAACGGAGACGTTCAAAAACAGAGGTTCCACTGTAGCTTCAATAGAATCACAGCACTGCAAAGTTGGAAGGGACCCCAAGGGTATAATAATAATAATAATATTACTTATACCCTGCCCATTTGGCCGGGGGCCCCCAGCCGCCTTCTAAAAGTCAGGTAAAGGTAAAGGTACTCCTGACCATTAGGTCCAGTCGTGGACGACTCTGGAGTTGCATGTACATCTCACTCTATAGGCTGAGGGAGCCAGAGTTTGTCCGCAGACACGCAGACAGCCTCCAGGTCATGTGGCCAGCATGACTAAGCCACTTCTGGCGAACCAGAGCAGCACACGGAAACGCTGTTTACCTTCCCGCTGGAGCGGTACCTATTTTTCTACTTGCACTTTGACGTGCTTTCAAACTGCTAGGTTGGCAGGAGCACGGACCGAGTGATGGGAGCTCACCCTGTTGCGGGGATTCGAACTGCCCACTTTCTGATTGGCAAGCTCAAGAGGCTCAGTGGTTTAGACCACAGCACCATCGGCGTCCCTAAAAGTCAGGTAGTTGTTTATTAATCTAGTCTGATCCCCTGCAACGCAGGAATCGCAACTACCTCACGCATGGCACATGGCTAGCCAACCTCTGCTTAAAAACCTCCATGAAAGTAAAGTCTGATGCTCTTGGCATCAGAAAGTTCTTCTTGACGTTTAGTCAGAATCACCTTTCTTGTAAAACAAATTAGGTAACTAATAAGTAGCACACCTATGAAACATTTGTAAGACTTTTGTGTGTGTGTGTGTTAGTCTCAGGAACTTTGCTGACATGGTATTTTTTATCTCTTATTTAGCCAGACCAGACAAAGAATTGAGAATTCTGCTCATTGGCAAAACTGGATCTGGGAAGAGCGCAACAGGAAACACCATCCTGGGGGCTGAGAAATTTAAAAGCACATCCAGTCTTGATTCAACAACCAAGGCCTGCGAAAGAAGAGAAGCCACTGTAGGTGGCAGGACAATTGTTGTTGTTGACACACCTGGGTTCTTTGATACAGCATATAAGAAACGCTTCACACGAGAGGAGCTGAAGAAGTGCATTGGTCTGGTCTATCCCGGAGCTCACGCCATCCTCGTTGTGATAAAAGCGGGAAAGATCACAAAGGAGGACCAGGAAACAATTCAGCTGGTGAAAAAGCTCTTCAAGGATGAAGGAAAGAACTATCTGATTCTTTTATTCACCTATAAAGATGAGTTAGATAAGAATCATTTAACTATAAATGAGTTCATACGAGGCGCTGAGGGGCACCTGAAGGATCTGATTGAGATGTCCGAAGGACGATTGATTGCTTTTAACAATGTGGCTGATAAAAAAGAAAAGGAGAATCAGGTGAAGAAGCTCATTGAGATGATTGATGGCTTGGTGGCACTCAATGGCAGAACACCACGGTACACCGAAGAACAATTCAAAAAGGACAGCTCTTGCTGTAACATTTTGTAATATCGGCAGTGAGGAGTCAGGAATCAAGGATGGAGATATGTTTGCCCACCACCGCTTTCTTTTCTTTTCTTAATAATAATTTTTATTAGATTTCAATTACAATCCAATAATAGCCTCGTTATAACAATAACAATTTATAATACAATTATTAATACCAATCGTTCAAATACTGGGTCATACAATTTAGATAGTGGCCCCCCGCATGCTAGAATTGATGGCTTGATTATTTTCTTTATTTCTGCATTCCAAAATCTTATTACTTTCCATTACTTTCCCTTATACAACAACTGCAATATTAATAACTGTCAGTTTGCACTTTCTTAGTGCAGAAAGATCTTTCCTATTCTATTTAATTCAAGAAGGTTCTGGAAGTTTCTCTGTATGAAAGAAACAAGCAGAAGGTTCATGATGTTTGGGTTATTCCTTCAGAGAAGCTGAGTACAGCTGCCTTAAACTGGTTCTGTTTTCTTTTCTTTCTATAAAAGTTGAGGCCGGAAGGAGCCTGGGTTTCTCTTTCTATCTCTTTTCCTTCTAGTGTGCTGTTCTGTACATAGTACGCTTAGTGTGAAGGTTTAGACTTGTTATAGGTTATTGTAAGTTGAAGTCTGCAAGTGGATTTCTTATTGACAGTGCCAATCCTCAATGTGTTGGATTTGTGACTGTGATGCTCATCTGCCTTCAGTAGCAGTAAAGCTCTGCTGGATGAAATATTCATTGTCTCTGGTCTCTTTTGGGGGGAATCCTGCAACGTGTTTGAGTTTTATTGGCAAGACCCAGGAACTACAGTGGTACCTCGGGTTAAGTACTTAATTCGTTCCAGAGGTCCATTCTTAACCTGAAACTGTTCTTAACCTGAAGCACCACTTTAGCCAATGGAGTCTGTAACCTGAAGCGTCTGTAACCTGAAGCGTATGTAACCCAAGGGACCACTGTACAGCATCTTTGCCTGCAACAATGTGAACACATTTGTCTTCTGAAAGTCTAGCCCAGAGTAAACAGTTTGAAAACCACTGCAATCAACCTGCTTCTATCTTCCTGACAGCCCCCTCTGGTCCCCTCGCCCCCAAACCTGTGGCCATCTGGGTCTGTCTCCGCCTGACTTGACCAAAGCTCATTGACCACGGGATGCCTGCCTGCAGGGACTTGCCCAGAAAAACAAAGAATCATGGAATGGCAGAGTTGGAAGGGACCCCGAGGGCCATCTAGTCCAACCCCCTGCACTGAAGGACTCTTCCCCCCAAAGTGGGGCTTCAACCCACGTCCCTGAGATCTCTACCAACTGAGCTATCCTAGTAAGCCCTCGCCTTGCTCTGTGCTGGACCCAAACTGGGGGAGCAAGATTTATTTATTTATAAAATTTTTATTTAAAATTAAAACAAAACATATTATCCAGAAACATATCATCCTTATCCCCCCCATTTCCCCCCACCCTCCCACACAACCCCCACCCCACCCCACCTGGCTTCCCTCAGTTCCAGGCTTTGATTTCTCTAAGAATGCTGTTTTCTGCATGTTACACAGTTGTATAGATCCTCAAACTATTTAGCTGATGGTTATCAATAAAAAGTTTGTGAATGTTTGTTCAAAGCCAGCCAAGGAGTCCAGTTCACTTTTGTTGCGTCTTCAAATACTTTGTAAAGGGTTCCCATTCATCTTTAAAGTCACAGTTATCCTTGTCCCGTAGCTTATATGTCAGTTTTGCCAGTTCTGCATAGCGAGAACTGGAAGCAAGATTTATTGGGGTGTTCATACTGCAAGCCTCTCCACCCTATGCTCAGGTTGTATTTGTGGCTGGAACCACACAGTGGCGTAGCTAGCTGCTTGGATGCGCAGAGCGGTGCGCATGGCCTGCACTTGGGGGCCGGGCGAGCCGGGGCAGAGCACGTTGCATGGAGCCTCTGCGGAGTCTGCCTGGCGGACACAAGCCCCACACTGCCACCACGCCACTCCCAGGAGAGACGCGTGGCTCAGGGGCACTGCCGGCCAGGCCCCACGTTATGTGCCGCCCCCCGCAGTATGCCATCACCCCTCTCAGTGATGACACCCGGGGCCGTCTGCAGCCACCACACCCCCTTCCTACACCACGGGAACCACATATCCTAAGAGCAGCAGAGTCTCCAATCGCCTCTGAATGCCATTGTTTGGGAATCACAGGTGAGGAGTGTGTGGCTGTGACAGGATGCAGGACTAGGTGGGTCCCCGGCCAGATCCAAATATTGGGCTCGTCTTACATAGTGGCTCCTAGATTCTGTTCATCACTTCTAGGAAATCTGACCCCCCTTTTTGCACAGTCTTGAACTCACACACAAGCACAGAGGGGTCTTCCTTCCCCCAAGGCCACATTCTACACTCTTCTAGGCTTCTTTGGTTTGGTAAATAGCTTTGTTGCAGTCATGTGAATCCGTATCACTACAAGAGGGAGAAAAACTGAGCACGGCTTTTAAGCCATGTAGGTTGAGAAGAACACAGGAAGTTGCTTTTGGGTGAGGCAGGAAGAAAGCCAGATGTGATTACATATTGCTTTTGGTGCAAAGCCAGCCCGCCTTGGGAAATCAACTTGACATGGCCAGAGCATTTTCCAGAAAGGCAGCCAGAGCCTTTCACGGATAGCAGCCCCCTCTCTGCACAACCCCCCCACCCCCATTTCCTGGTCACGTTTTTAAATAGTGGGTACTCTTGGTTCTTATTTCAAGCCATTGAAGGCAATTGCTCTAGAGCAGTGGTGGTGAACCTATGGCACTCAGAGCACCCAGTGAGCTTCATGGCTGAGTGGCAGGGATCCGAACCCAGCTCTCCCAGCTCTGAGCCTGACATTCGAACCACTACTGCCTCTCATTGAACTCTAACCTTCCAAGTTAAGTTAGGTTGCTCGTCTTGCCACACAAGAGTTTATTTCTTTATTAATTACATTTATATCCCACCTTTTCCTCCAAGGAGTTCATAATTCTCTCCCTCCCCATTTTATCTTCACAACAACCCTGTGAGGTAGGCTAAGCTGAGAGTGAGGGATTGGCCTGAGGTCACCCAGTGAGATTCATGGCTGAGTGGTGGGGATCTGAACCCTGAGCAGTCAGGGATTTCCTGGTCTGACATTCTATCCCAGGGTTTCCCAAATGCGGGTCTCCAGCTGTTTTTTGGACTACAGTTCCCATCATCCCTGACCACCGGTCTTGCTAGCTAGGGATGATGGGAGTTGTAGGCCAAAAACAGCTGGAGAGGGTATGAAAGACCAATATGAGCTATTTTAGGAGGCAGATGACCCAACTTGAAAGTAAGAAAACACACGCCAAATAATGTACCCCAGCAAAGCGCACCCAATTGCAATTCCCGTAGCGACCAACAACCAATCTGCCACGAGACGCGGTACATTCTGCCTCCTGCCAGAAACTTGCTCTGCTCTTTGCCTGGCCCATCTGTTTCCTATCATGTAACTCCTGAGATCTGCATTGGTTATGTCGGGCTCCAAGTACAGCTCGTTGATGTAATAGCCTCCTCCGTTCTCCTGAACCATGTCGTGGATCATGTCCATCAGCTCGGAGACCTGCTCCTCCCTCTCTTCCCCTTCTGCCCTGTTATTGAAAGCGCAGAAGCGGCGGCCACATTTCTCCATCAGCTCCTTGACGGCCTTGTTCTCTGACCACCCCACATAATCCCGCAAGGAGCCTCCACCTAAATCTTCTTTGCGGGTGAACAAGACCACCATGTGCTTGGTGGCCTCCAAGCCAAAGACATCCTGGACTTGCATCGCTGCCGCCTCGTCTTCTGCTGTGAAACGGCCCACCTGAGTCACAAAAACCAGAGCGTGGGGACCAGGCCTGGACAGCTCAATGCCGCGGATGATCTCGGCTGCTAATTCTTCATCACTGAAGGCACCTGAGCTCAAAATATCTGCTGTGTCCACCACCAAGACAGTCCTGCCATTCCAGGTCCCCTGGCCTCTTTGGCAGGTCACAGTTGTTGTTCCTGGCCTAAGCGCCGACACAAATTCTTTCCGGCCAAGGATGGTGTTTCCCGTGGCACTTTTCCCACAGCCTGTTTTACCGACGAGGATTATCCTCAGTTCTCTGTCTTCTCCTGTGAGCAATGGAGGAGATGTTAGAGAACAGGAGATCAGCAACCAAAGGGTTAAAGTTATCTCCAGGGGAAAGTCAACCCTTTTCTGATATTCAAGGCAACACCTCACTGCCATCCAGTGAAGCAGAGGGGGTGAAAATGGCAGCAGCTCACCTGTTTGTTGTTTGGGATGATAATCAGGCAGGAGAATAGGATGGGGGTTCGCTTCTGCTGCTTGTCTGATGATACAGTGGTACCTTGGTTTTCGAATGTAATCAGTTCCGGAAGAATGTTTCCAAAACGTTTGAAAACCAAAAACTCAGTAGGGAAGCCTCAGTACAATAGGGAAACTCAAAAAGGAAGCATGTTCGGCTTCCAAAAATCATTCGAAAACTGGAGCAGTTACTTCCGGGTTCCCAACATTCAAAACCCGGACTACGGAGGTGTTCGACAACCGAGGTTCCACTGTATTTCCATTCCCTTAAAATTAGTGGCCTTTGTGTTGAAATGAACGGTGTGGTATTGTGTAATTAATCACAACATCCATTATGATCCGTGCTATTTTTGTAGAAAAAAGAGTGTGCTGGAGCTCACCAAAAACTTCTCCCTTGTTCTGTAACACTAACCCACCTGAGAGGTACCTCAGCTGAGCTCCAGCTGAAAAAATGCCCTGGTTATTATTATTTATTAAATTTGTATGTCACCCTTCATCCAAAAAGTACAGGGTGTCTCACATCATAAAAATACGAAACGAGAAAACTAAAAACATAATGAAACAAGGACAAAAACAAACCAATAACCCCGTTCCCACAAACACATTTAAAAGGCCATAGAAAGTTAATCAGCCCAAGGCCTGGCTGAAGAGAAACTTTTTCTCTTGGTACCTAAAGGATCTGCAATGAAGGCACAAGGCAGGCCTCCCGGGGAGAGTATTCAACAAATGGGGAGCCACTGTAGAAAAGGCCCTGTTCATGTGTTGCCACCCTCCAGACTTCTCGAGGAGGAGGCGCACAAAGAAGGATCTCAAAGGATGATTGCAGGAACTGGGCCCGTTCATATGGGGAAATTTAGCATGTTAAATTTGGCCATGGTGGATAGCAAGACGAATCAGGTAGTTTTTGTTGGAAGCTGGACTGCAGTGGAAGGAAAACTGTGCTGATTGAGCCAAGTACAGCTTAGACCCAGGTTATCTGAAGGACTGTCCTCTCCCATAAGAATTTGCCAGGCTGCAAACAGGGGTGACAATCTGAATTTTCCAGATGGTTTATTCCTGTAGATCATGACATTCGTACAGTTGGTATCATTCAAAATCCAAGCTGGTTCATATGAGGGAATACAGTCTTTCAGATAGCTTGGACCTAAGCTGTAAAGGGCTTTAAAGGTCCTTGAATTTTGCCCGGAAAATGATGGGTAGCCAGAGAAGCTGTTTTAACCAGGGAATCGTCTGCTTCCTGTAACCTTCAGGAAGGGGAGAGCTGGGAATACTGGTGCGGTTTCAACTGGAACCATTAAAAATGGAGGAAGGGATAAATAATGTTTGTGGGACAGTAGCTAATGTAGATTTCTCCCTCAAAATGTGATGTCTTGCCTTCTTTCTTACCTTCTCCGACGGAATCTTCATCTGCCTGAAATATTTGTGATAGTTTAAGGTTAGTCCAGAGCAGCCTTCGATTTGCAAACTTGAACACTAATTTGATGCTCGTTGAGAAATGCTTTTAAATCTATTATTATTATTATTATTATTATTATTATTATTAAACCACCGACTGCTCTTCTTTAAGAACAACCCCCCTGAATCTTCTCCGTGCTCTGAGGCCTCACTTTTTGCAAAGTGCACAGACCCTGAGAAACAGAGATGCTGTATTTTTCCGTGTATAACACGCCCCCTTGTATAAGATGACCCCTTTTTGGGGGGACTGCGACAAAAAATGGGGGGGGGGATTGCCACAGCCACCAATGGTCTGCACGCTCACTGCCATAAGCCCCCCTGCACACTACACAAAACCATACACAATTGCACGCAAGCATCGCCACTGCCGCTAATCAATCGCTCAGTTGCTGCAGCCGATCGTTAGCAGGCCTTGACGCAGACACCAATCACACCCCCAATCGCCAATGCCAGTCTCCAGCCGGCTGCCACCACCAATCACCAGTTTTCTCCTGCTCTGGAGGGCGGGACTCGAACCCATGGCTTCAAGTTATGAGAAAGCAGATTCTGACTAAACACCAGGAAAACCTTTCTGACAGTAAGAGCAGGTCAGCAGTTGTGGACTCTCCTTCCTTGGGGATTTTAAAGCAGAGGTTTGGGTGTCCATCTGTCAGTGATTCTTTAGCTGTGTTTCCTGAATTTCAGGGGGCTGGACTAGATGACCCCTGGGTCCCCTTCCAACTCTACAGTTCTATGATTCTATGAATTACCTTTCTACTCTCCTTTCTGTTAAATGACCCAAGAGCAAATTGCCCACCCTTTCTTGGGGCTTACCTCTGAGGTTTTCAGCAATGGTTCACGTGACATGTTTTCTCCCGTGGCAATTTTCTTGCTTCAAGGTGACAGTCTTCCAGGATTTGTTCCTGCAAACAATGCAAGTTAGTCATTTGCTTGAAAGCCAGCCTCCCCCGTGAGCCGAAGGCAGGGCGTGGGTGCAACCTCTATGATGATACATCAACCCAGTGCAGGGCTTGATAAACTCAACAGAATTGCTGAATTGCAATTCCAAGTGCAACCTTCCCCAAGTCTGCACAGGAGCACGTCCTACTGAACCCAGTGGGGCTTCTTCCCAGGTAAGTGCGGTTGGATTGCAGCGTTCACGGTCGAATACATTTAAGTCTTATGTATTTATAGAATATTTTTATTGATTTTCCATTTTTAACATTTTTATAACATCATATCTCCATTTATATGTTTTTAGCTCCATTCAGCTGCTTGTTCCATCGCCTGGTTTTTTATAAAACACATCCTAATTCCACACATTTATACCTTCTAGATTCTCCATCTAATCTAACTTATTCTAAGCTTAATACACAAGTAGAAAGTTCCTTTCAATAAACGCTGCATGATTTTTCTCAGTCCTGCTAGTGCCTTTATATGTTTGCAGTTACTGTCTATATATTGAACAAATTTACTCCATTCTCTCTGGAAGACTTGGTCAGGCTGGTGTCGGATTTTCCCCATCAGCCTTTATAATTCCGTATAAATTTATGTCTTTCATCTTTATGTCTTTATGTCTTTCGGGGATAACCCACATCTGGGTTGTGAGTGTCACTGCCACCAGCCTTAAAGCTCTTAATATTTTTAATATTAATAAGCTTACTGGGAAATGATATATAATGAGTTGAAAAGGATGCTTAAAATAACCTTGGGGGGCGGGGAAACCCAGAAGCTTTTCTTCTGGGAATTATAGGGACAGAACTACCTAAATTGTATAGAAATTTATACATGTATGCTACTACAGCAGCAAGAATATTTCTTGCTCCTAAATGGAAAGAAGCAGAATTCCCAGAAAAAGAATAATGGAAACAAAAACTTATGGAATATACAGAAAACGTGAAACTTACCGGAAGAATAAGAAATCAAGATAACAAACTTTTTATAAAAGAACGGAAATGGTTTATTGAATATTTACAGATAAATTGCAAACAGATAAGACCATTGGCAAGATTATTGTAAGAACCTGCAGTTCCATAAGTGTTTATATTTAAAGTAGATAATTAAATGAGCAAATTAAATGAATATGCAGAAGATATTAAAAAATAAATTTAAGGAACTGCAGAAAGAGGGGGAAGGAAGCCAAACTTTGAAATGCTAAAATGATTGTGAAATTAATGAAATGTATAAATTTGGAAAGTATAAATAAAACATTTCTTTAAAAAAAAAAGCTCTTAATATTTTTATAATTGCACAGGTGTTGTTGCAGAAGAAGAAACTTGAGAGTCTTGAAGGTGTTGGAACATTCCTTCCTGTTTTTGCTGCAACAGACCCTGGTTCTTTCTTAGGAGAGAGCCTCCTTGAAAAACGTCTCCGGTTTTGACCCTGTCCTCTTCACCCCTTCCCACCTACCTCTTTGGAGATCACAGGTGTGGCTCCTCCAGATCTTTCCTACTTCTGGACGTTCTTGGACGACATTCTTTTCCTGAAGTGCAGACAGAAGGAGCAGAGGAGGCGGCTGCTGTTGGCTCCAAGCTGGAAAGGAAAGACAGGCTGCAGTAAACTATGTTCTCCTCCAGTGAGAAATGGCCCAAACTCCACCCACAGCCTGCCAGAAAAAGCCGTTGGCTTAAAGAAAAAGTTTTTGCCCGCACAAAAGCAATCATGAGGGTTAATGCTGCTAAGTTCTGCTGCAAAGGAAGTTACAGACATTTCAACATTTTTGTTCGTGTTTCTTTGCAGCTATTTTGGTCCCGGCGTTTCCCTCCACGACCTTGACTCTCACTGTCTTTGTGTCCCTTATTCCGAACCTGAAGTTTTAAAGGGGTGCAGGCAGCAGCTGCCCATCAGGGAAGCAAGGCACTCTGCACAAGCTCAGAGACCATTGTGGCCCCCATTATCATGGAATCAGAAGATTTGCCTTCAGAGCCTCTTTCTTTTTCCTGGCATTTTGCAGATTGTGTAGCTGCAAGCTCAAGTTCCCGACCCCTGTGCTAGAATGGTGGAATATAATAAACTGCCCCCAACTGGGGAGAATAACCTTACCATATTATTCTCTGTATAAGACTATATTTTCCCCCATTTTTTTAAAGTTTAAAATTGTGGATCGTCTTATACATGGAATGTTTAAAATATTTATTTCTTAATTTGGGGCTCAAAAAATAGGGGTCGTCTTATACATGGGGGCGTCTTATAGACGGAAAAATACGGCAATTAAAATTAAAGTCCTTCTACAGATTTTACTTCTAATCCACCCTAAGTTTAGAACAACCATCAAGTGACTGAGAAACGATAGCAACCTTATTTGGCAATGGAAGGAAGAACAGAGAACCATTTGCCACTTCCAAAGCATACATTTAAAGCACCTCTGATGCACTTGGCACTATCATGCCTGTAGGTCAGACATGCTTCTAAACACACTTTTCCTGCAATCGCAGTGCACACGCTACACTTCCTATAGGGAAATCCCTGGGCTCACTTGGATTGCCAAACAAAGACACCAGCCAAAAAATGAGGAGCAAAACAGCAGCCGGTTGGCTTGATCTTTTATTCAAAAGACTGCTGCAACAGGACTTCCGCCCGCCACACGGCAGAAGCAGGAAAAAGCCCCGAACAAAGGGATGCTTCCACTTTCATTAGTTTTCTTTTTGTGGGAATGTTCATGGTTGCAGGAGAGGATATATTGTCTGATTATAGCCTTTCCAACTTGTGTTAACAAGTTCACAATTTAGCAGAGTAACATCCTCCCTTTTAAAGTCACAGCGGATGTGGTTGCTATGGCTCACTAAAGCCTCTATAATAACTGTTCTGGTATTTTCCCCTTATTCCCTCATAAAAGATAAGACACGACACAGTCTTCTACAAAAGTATAAAAAGAGTTTACTCACACATCATTCTGTTCACAATATGATCCCAGAAGGCAGACCTAGCTTAGAGAAGTAACATACATCTGGAAACTATCTCATAAGGAGACAGTCCCTTTGTCCTCTCTTGGCTGGAGGCCAAGAGAGCATCTTTGGCTAAGCAGATGTTGCTTCTTCGATGCATGTAGCCAAAGAGAGAGAGATGGCTGCCCTGCCCTGCCCTGTGCTTTTCTCGTTACCTGCACAGGTGAGGCCACGCCCACCTCCGGTCACATGCAGAGGAAGTCTGTCCCAGCCCAGAAGGAAACAGGAAGTTTACCTGCTGGCTGGACAAACATTCCTCCCAATAATAATAATAATAATAATAATAATAATTTATATCCCGCCCTCCCCAGCCAAAGCCGGGCTCAGGGCGGCTAACAACAATCAAGCAATCCAACGATTCTAAAAACATTTCATTATAAAAATTAATTAAAATCAAATTGATGGCAACCAATAAGCAAAATTCTGTGCAGATTGCCAGAGGAGGGGGTCAGGCTGCGCCCTGACCAAAGGCCTGGTGGAACAGCTCTGTTTTGCAGGCCCTGCGGAAAGATGTCAAGTCCCGCAGGGCCCTAGTCTCTTGTGACAGAGCGTTCCACCAGATTGGAGCCATAGCCGAGAAAGCCCTGGCTCTAGTTGAGGCCAGCCTAACCTCTCTGTGGCCTGGGACCTTCAGGATGTTTTTATTTGCAAACCGTAGATTCCTCTGTGGGGCATACCAGGAGAGGCGGTCCCGTAGGTACGAGGGTCCTAGGCCGCATAGGGCTTTAAAGGTTAAAACCAGCACCTTAAAGCTGATCCTGTACTCCACCGGGAGCCAGTGCAGCTGGTATAGTACCGGATGAATGTGATCTCGCAGCGAAGACCCCATAAGGAGTCTCGCAGCGGCATTCTGCACCCGCTGGAGTTTCTGGGTCAGTCTCAAGGGCAGCCCCACGTAGAGCGAGTTACAATTAGCCAGTCTGGAGGTGACCGTCGCGTGGATCACAGTGGCTAGGTCAGGGCGAGAGAGGTAAGGAGCCAACTGCTTAGCTTGGTGGAGATGAAAAAATGCTGCCTTTGTTGTAGCTGTAATTTGCGCCTCCATAGAGAGGGAGGTATCGAAGATTACACCCAAACTCTTGATGGACGGTGCTGACACTAATTGCAACCCGCGCAAGAGATGGGAGTTGCCCCCTCAATCCCATATCGTCCTGCCCTAGCCAGAGGACCTCTGTCTTCGAAGGATTTAACTTCAACCGGCTCCCACGTAACCATCCAGCCACAGCTTCCAGACATCTGGTCAGTGTGTCTGGGGCCGAGTCAGGATGGCCATCCATCAACAGATAGAATTGGGTGTCATAGGCATACTGATGGCAACCCAGCCCAAAACTCCGGACAAGCTGGGCGAGGGGGCGCATAAAGATGTTAAAAAGCGTTGGGGAGAGTATCGCACCCTGAGGCACTCCACACACCAAGGAGTGGCGCGATGACAATTCCCCCCCAAGCGCCACCCTCTGTCCCCGACCAGAGAGAAACGGGCGCAGCCATTGAAGGACAGTGCCCTGGATCCCCACGTCGGCAAGGCGGTGGTCCAGAAGTTCGTGATCGACCATGTCAAAGGCTGCTGACAGATCTAGAAGAATCAGCAGCCCCGACCCGCCTTGATCCAGCTGCCTGCGGAGATCATCTGTTAGGGCGACCAGAGCCGTCTTGGTCCCATGACCAGCGCGGAAGCCGGACTGGAATGGATCCAGAGCCGATGTTTCATCCAGAAACCCACTAAGCTGTTCAGCAACCGCTCTCTCAATCACCTTACCCAGGAATGGAAGATTCGAAACTGGGCAGTAATTGGATAGATCTAAGGGATCTAATGATGTTTTCTTTAAGAGCGGACGCACCACTGCCTCCTTCAGTTCCCCTGGGAATATCCCGGTGCCAAGGGACAAATTGATGATATCCCCCAGGGGGGGCCGCACCTCGTCTGGACACGCTCTAATCAGCCATGACGGGCACGGGTCAAGAGGACAGGTGGTGGGCTTTCCAGCTCGGAGGAGTCTGTCCACGTCGGCTGGAGATAGCCGGTCAAAGTGGTCCAATACTGGACCCGAGGACAGTCGAGGGGCTTCCAGTTCCTTTATTGTATCCAAATTGGCAGGGAGGTCATGGCGGAGCAACAGGACCTTCTCCGCAAAAAAGCTCGCAAATGCCTCACAGCTGTGTGTCAGATTGTTATTTAAATTTGGCTGTCCTTCAAGGGACGTTAAAGACCGAATTATACTAAATAATGTGTAAACATGTTCACTCTAGGAATGTTGTAGTTGTGTTTCACATCCCACACTTTCCCCCATAAACACTCCTTTGGTGAAGTATCATGCACACATCTTAGATACATCACACATATGTCACAAATGGGGAGGGGTCTCTGGCAGAAACTCGTCCATCAGGTTCTGCCCCCAACCCTCTCTTGCCCTCCACCTTACCCCCATCGAGTGATACAAAGGAAGTATTGACAAGTTCCTGGGTTTCCAGGTCAGGTAATGACACTTCTTTGTCCTGACCCGGGAGCACAATCCATTCTTGGATGGTTGGCTATTGTGCATGAGATGACTACCTGCCTGGCACCCATTTGCCAGGATGCCAGGGAGTATCTCTTGTTGGACTCGATGGCCCTTGTGGTCTCTTCCAACTCTATGATTCTTGTGCAAGAGGCTGCTCAGTACGTGATCCCAGGTTTCAGGGATTATGGTTGCCCACATCCCAGACTCCCCCCTTGATAGCTATTCCTTCCCTGAACAGAACAAAGTTGGAATGGCACAAATCGAGACAGGAGCGATTTTATATGCCTTTCTAAGGTTTTCCCAGTGAGCCAGTATGTAGATATATTTATCAGTGAATCGTTGCATTCGGTAATGTGCAGCGGAGGCCCTTTGAATAGAGATAGGGAAAAACTGTGATGAAGTGTTTTGTGGGGACATTTGCAGGAGTGATTGTGTTGAGTTTGGTAGTTGGTGTGTGTGTGTGTATGATGTCTGCTGGAGGTCAAACACCCCGCCTGCCCCCAATGTTTACATAAATTCCTGTAACACACTCCAGATATATGCATGTGAAATAAGGTTTTTGTGCGGCATAAACAAAACATAACATGTGGGATGAAACTGCGAGATCTCTGCTGCGCTGCTGTGCAAAGAGGAGAGAAACTGCTATGATGTTTTGCATTCAAGGTCGAGCAGAAGATAGAAACCACTGATATGAAAAACAGAATGTTCTACCTGCCTATTGGGGTTTCCCACACAAGGCAGGGTATTATTTGTAATGGTGCAAATTCTCAGAAATGGTCCACAGCACATAGATTTCGCTTTCGCTTTTGCTGTTTACTCCCATAGTTTCCCTGCAGCTTTCTCTGCCTTCCTTGTCCTCCTGAGCAGGGAGAGCCTTCTGAAATCTCAATCAGGGATAGTCCGACCATGAGGTGGGAGAATACATGTTCTGAAAGAGCCCCTGTTTTCCAGGGACAGCCCAGGAATTGCATAAGCCATCCCAGTTTCTGATTTGATCCTGGAATGCCCCGGTTTTCCTTTTTCCTCCCCTCGAAGTACCGGAGAACAATTAAAAGTGGTGTGTGTAGGCGCAAAATGGACTCCTGCTTATCCTGAAAATAAAATTCCTGCACCAAATGGAGGAAATGGTGATGGTGGTGCACAAAGCCCCTCCTATAATTTTGAAGGAAAAGGTCACCAATCTACTTTCCATTCTATAATTGCAATGCTTCAGTGGCCAGCCATTTCTCAGGAAACACTGGGAGTGTTTATTCCTTAATTGAAAATGGAGTCTTGCGCCGTCTACTCATAAGTAAATCCCATGGTATTCAATGGTGCTTACTCCCAGGTAACTGGGTAAAGACTAGGCAGCTTCACACTGCAAGCCGAACCATGTTTACTCAGAAGTAAGTCCCACTGAGTTCAATAGGATTTCCCATGGGGCTGCCCTACAAATACCAGACAGATTAAAGGGTCTGAAGAACAAGGAAGTGGAATGAGGGATGCAGGAGAAATTTGATCCAGCTTCCTTTGAAAGGTGGAAATAGTAAATTTCCACTTTCCAAAGCAAAATGAAACAATCAATATCTAAAATCCTCCCTTTGTGGAATCTCATGATGCAGTTCTCTAGCTGAAGTTCACAAGAATGCATATAACTGTGAAAATGACATGCAAAGGTGCATTTTATTAGGAACAGTGTCTTGCAAAAGTATGTACGTAATTTACAAAGGTGTTTGTTAGGAGAAATTGACACAAAAATACGGCTAAACTTTCATAATGGTTCAAAAATAAAAATAATGCATTTCCAGAGAGTTTAAGACAGGAAACATGAGAAACTGAGAGAACGGAAGTGGACTGATGTATCCATTCCTACATGCGGTTTAGGAAACAGCAGACAATTATGTTATTATTTTCATAAAATTCCTTTACCTCTTGATTGTAGAAAACCTCAAAGCAATTTGCAAAATGAATAAAACAACAGGATTATCCACAAATTAAAACCAGCGACAAACTACAAACTTATCAGTATTCTAAATATGTGAGTAGCCTTGTCTAAACAAAAATGTTTTTTGCAGGCAGCAAAAAAGAGCAAAGTTGCCTGCCTGATGTTGATATGCAGGGAGTGTTGGTGCCTCCACACTGAAAGAAACATTTCTGACCAATGCAGAGCAGATATTATGTGGCACCTGTAACTGTGCCCATTCTGCCAATCGAAGCATCCAGAGACCACATGTGGGATCAGGCGATCTCAGGACTAAACTGCTCCCAAACTGTTAAGGACTTAATATCCTGAGAGCAACACCTTGAACTTGGCCTGGCAGCAAATCGGCCCAGGTGTCCAAGGCTGACAAGCACCCTCCTGTCAACAATGGTGGCATCCTGCACTCATTGCAACTTCCAGATTAGGCACAAGGGAAGCCCCACATATTTTAGAAAGAAATGAAACACTATGAACTAGAGGATATAAGAGCAGCCTTCAATTCTTTCCCCTTCCCCCCTCTTTCCCTTTTTCTTTGCAGGGCCTTGATCTGTCCCAGAGCTTTTCCATCAGCAGCTTGGAGGCCTCCTCCTTCTCTTCTCCAGCTGCCTTGTTATTCAAAGCAAAGTAGCAATTGCCACATTTCTTAACCAGTTTCAGGAGCGCCTTGTTTTCGGACTTCTCCACATATTTCTCCAAGGATTCACCTTTCAAATCCTCTTTGTGGGTGAACAAGACAAGCATGCGCTTCCCAAACTTCTTCCTAAACACCTTCTTGACTTTTTTAGCAGTTTTCTTGTCTTCCGGAGTGAAACGGCCCACACTGATCACAAAGACCAGAACGTAAGGACTGGACTTGCAGAGTTTTTTGATCTCTCGCTTGTGCTGTTTGAGAGATTTTGAACTAGAGACAGCGGGCGTGTCAATCACAGAAAACTTATGGCCCTTAAATTCCCCACTCTCCTTCTGGACGTTCTGAGTTGTTGGCTTAGCTGAAAAAGCCGAGTGAAATTTCTCCCGTCCGAGGAGGGTGTTCCCTGTGGCACTTTTCCCCACACCGGCCTTGCCAAGAAGGACGATACACAGTTTTGATTCTTCCTTGTCCCCTGTGAATTAGAAAGATCACGTTAGAGCAGTGCTCTTCAACTTTTTCGAGCCCACGGCTCCCTTGACCAACCACATTCTTGCAGTGGATCCCCTGGGGATCTGTTACACATAAGGGGGGGAGTCCCCCCTTACTACCCGTCCCTTTTCTTTTTTTAAAAAAATATATTCTAAATTAATTTTACATTTATGATTTGACATTCAAACTTAGAATACAATAATGAAATATTGAATTCTCTGAATTCTCTGACCTCCCTCCTCCCCTCCGTGGCGTCCACAAACAACATTTTATTCTGCATCTCATACCGTTCTCTATTTATCTATATAACTCGAATTTTAACCATAGTCTTTTTCACATTGCAAGTGTTATTGTAGTCCTGCTAATGTTTTTAATTGTTTACAGTGTATTTTCAGGTACTGTGGTACCTCAGGATGAGAACAGAAATTGTTCTCCCGCGGCGCGGCAGCGGCAGGAGGCCCCATTAGCTAAAGTGGTGCTTCAGGTTAAGAACAGTTTCAGGTTAAGTACGGACCTCCGGAACGAATTAAGTACTTAACCCAAGGTACCACTGTATATGGAATAAACACACACACAAACATATTTTGAGGAGCAAAAAAGAGGACACATTTGCTGACTTCTACTGGAAAAAGATGGGGAAAAGGTGGTGCTGTGGGTTAAACCACTGAGCCTAGGAGTTGCCGATCAGAAGGTCGGCGGTTCGAATCCCCGTGACGGGGTGAGCTCTTGTTGCTCAGTCCCTGCTCCTGCCAACCTGGCAGTTCGAAAGCACGTCAAAGTGCAAGTAGATAAATAGGTACCACTCCGGCGGGAAGGTAAAAGGCGTTTCCGTGCGCTGCTCTGGTTCACCAGAAGTGGCTTAGTCATGCTGGCCACATGACCCGGAAGCTGTACGCTGGCTCCCTCGGCCAATAAAGCGAGATGAGCGCCGCAACCCCAGAGTCGGCCACGACTGGACCTAACGGTCAGGGGTCCCTTTACTGGAAAAAGAGGACACACGGCAGTCCTCTATGATATTCCCTATCCTGTGCAGCAGGATGTTAAACTCAATGGGGGAACACTTACCAGAATCTTGTGCGTTGTCTTCTTTCCGATGCAATCTGAGCCACCACTTCTGCCGCTGGAATGTTTGTTGCAACATAACAGGTTAGATACAAACAGCCTTCGGTCAGCAAACCCAACACCCCGGGACACGGGTCCTCAAAAGTGCAAACTTGAGAGAGGATTATTGTAAATTTGTGGGGCCTGTGTTCCTTGGGGGAGAGGGTAGTTAAAATGTGTCAGGAACTGGGGTTATTGACAGGAGTGGGTGATGGGCTCATGTTTCTACATGCCAAACACTCCTACTTTGTGACCTATTTGTGATGTATCTGGAAATGTATTATGGGAAGGGGCGGAAGGTCTTAAAAGTTCACGCAACCCCAAGCTCGGGGTTCCTATTCTCCGTGTGTTTGAACCTTGTTGCAACAAATAAAGATCAAGTTTACTGGTCACTGTTTTGCTTATTTAACTTGGCTGGAGACTCCTCCTCCTGCTGACCAGGGTGATCCGCGGGGAGTGGCACCCCAACTAGCCAGGCAGCGGAGTAAATCCTCACCCCAGGATTTTTCCTTATCGCTGAAGTGACAATTGACAAAAGCTCCTCCTCCATTAGCATCACGAGGACCAAACTGGGACTGCAAAAGCTACTTCCTCTGTCCTGCAAGAGAGCTGGGAGGAGAGCTGGACTCTTTTAGCTGGCCAGGATCCGGATATCTTCTAAATGGCTCCTTTGTTCCCACTTACCTTGGTGGATCCTGACTGCTTTGCCATATCTCACTGCCACCGACTCACCCGCCCCGGTCTCTTCTCCCTGCAAATGACAGAGTTACGGCTGTACGAACGATTGCAAGCTACTTTCTGTGGCAGACTTTTATTTTTGCAGTCCATACATTTTTATTTTTATTTTAAATCCCAGTAAAATCCCACTTATTTCTTTATTTCCACTGATGTGCAGATTTACAGAACGAAAACCACCAGCATGACACACATGAAGAGGAAATGTTTTACAAATTCAAAAGACCACACACCCATTAAAGGGATACCAATCCAGACATTTCTACAATTGTGCAGTTGGTGTGCCATGACTCTGTCAGACTTCAGGGATATCATTCTCAGGCAAAAAAGGCTTTTATATGTGTCAAGAGATGGAATCAGTTCCTGTGCTTAGTCAGCTGAGCCTGAGGGTAAAACTCAGTGCCATCAGGAACTAGAGCAAAACTGTTCCTACCACAAATTCTTCAAATAATTTTAAAATATTTTGGCCATGAATCCACTCTTAATCTTGGTTTTTGTTTCCTTGTTCTATATGCAATTACTTAATTTTTTTCTGGGCAGAGTTGTGGCCCTCAAAACAGGTTCTGAGGCTAAGCCCTGCCTCAAATCAATTCACTCAGTTTCTCATTTTGACAAATACAGCTCTCTAAATTTGTGCAGCAATCTGCATTAAAAAATAAAACAAACCTCATGCAAATTCACCAGCATTTAGTGCAAATCTCTCCTAAAAAACATTTTTGTATGTACACATTCTTGCAAGCAATTTCCCCCAACATAATACATGGATTTTTTATTTTGTTTTTAAAGTAATATGTGTATTTTATTCCACACTTCCCCCTGCTTTTTGCATTTTCATATACATTGTTTGGCTGGAGAAGTGCATCACAAAATTCAGGAAAGTGTGAATCGCGAAGGTTGGCTGTGTTTCAGTTTCCATCTTATTTCAGAAAGTGCAAATTATGTAGGCTCAATAGTAAATGTGAACTAAATTCCTCCCCTGTCCCCATCCTCGCATAAAGTCCCCTCAACAAGGCATCATCAACCCTCATCTTTTCCCGGGCAAACATTTCGTGAGCCAGGTTTCATCCTGTCGTCACGCAAACGCCCCCTGGGATGGCTACAGCCAGCAGATTCCGAATGCCTATTTTGATTTCTTCATGCAGAAATGCTTTGCCCTTGAGTTTCAGTCCTAAACATCCCATTGGGCTCAGTTCTGAGCCGACACGTACAAAATTGCACCATGAAAAAACTAATCGGTTTGGACTCCTTTGCCCCCCCCCCCACCTGCGGCTTCCTTCACTTCCTCCTACCTTTTTGGAGATCACAATAATTCTCTCTTCATCTGTGGATTTTTCCTATTTCTGCTCTGTATGCTGCTCCTTCCTCCGCTCTCCCTGAAATCGTTCAGCTTGTGAGACGAACGTTCGCTCGGAGCTGAAAATGAAAGTTCACAGGGCAGAATAAATTCGGTTTCCTGAAGCAGAGCAGGGGACGCCCCCTGGCTGTCCAAGACAGCAGCAGGTTGGAAGGGAAAAGGCTTTGCAAGCAACTCCGGGGGGAGAGGGAGACTGCAAGTGGCAGAGAGCCCAATCCTGCACATCATGGCACGTGGACAGAGAAATGAGACAGAAAAGTTTCCCTCTCTCATTAGAACTTGTGTCCAGGGCCGGATTGAGGTTTGATGAGGCCCTCAGCTCCTGAAGGGAATGGGGCCCTTTAGATGTCCAGCTGTCCTTTGTCAACAACAAATTGTCGCTGTTTTTTTGTGTGTTGAATATATGCTATATGGTCATTTATGGACGTCATAAGTATCTCAAGCCATTTGCACATCACAAAATACAGTATGCACTATATCAAAGTAATTGTTTTTTATCTTCTATTTTGGAAATGAGAAGGGACACGGGTGGCGCTGTGGTCTAAACCACAGAGCTTAGGACTTGCCAATCAGAAGGTCGGCGGTTTGAATCCCCGCAACGGGGTGAGCTCCCGTTGCCTGGTCCCTGCTCCTGCCAACCTAGCAGTTCGAAAGCACGTCAAAGTCGAAGTAGATAAATAGGTACCGCTCTGGCGGGAAGGTAAACTGTGTTTCCATGCGCTGCTCTGGTTCGCCAGAAGCGGCTTCATCATGCTGGCCACATGACCCGGAAGCCGTACGCCGGCTCCCTCGGCCAGTACAGAGTACAGAGCCAGTGTGGTGTAGTGGTTAAGAGCAGTGGACTCATAATCTGGTGAACCAGGTTAGCGTCTCGCTCCTCCACATGCAGCTGCTGGGTGACCTTGGGCCAGTCACACTTCCTTGAAGTCTCTCAGCCCCACTCACCTCACAGAGTGTTTGTTGTGGGGGAGGAAGGGAAAGGAGAATGTTAGCCCCTTTGAGACTCCTGAAGGGGAGTGAAAGGCGGGATATCAAATCCAAACTCTTCTTCTTCTTCAGTAAAGCGAGATGAGCGCCACAACACCAGAGTCAGTCACGACTGGACCTAATGGTCAGGGGTCCCTTTACCTTTACCTTTATTTTGGAAATGTACCATTTTTTCCCCTTTACATTTTTTAGGGGACCCCAAGAGAATGGGGCCCTAAGCTATAGCTTCTTCAGCTTATACGTAAATCCAGCACTGCTTGTGGACATTCACATTTGCAAAATGCTCCCTAAACTGCAGGTCAGATCGGAGCTGAGCTACTTTCCAGAGAGTAACTGCTTTGCTGCTTCAGAACTGATAAGCCCTTTCTTATCTCAAGTCTGGCAAACAGACTTGCAGGAGAGGCTTGTCTCAGGAAAAAGCTGCTCTTTCTCCTCTGTCACTTTAAAAGCAAGGCAGAATGAAATGCTTTTTGTATTTTAAAGGAATATTTCTGTATTTTATGGCTTAAGGTTAGAATCATAGAACTGATCCTGAGATGATCCCAAGCACCATCCAGTTTAACCCTCTGCAATGCAGGAATCTGCAAGTTGCCGTAAGGGTATTGAATTCATGACTTTGGCGCTATGAACACTATGTTGGTTTGTCATCAGGAGAATTTAGAGAGGGGAAATTGTGTGCAGGCAAAGGGTTAAACACCGGCTTCTCTGTCTTCTGAATACCCCCTGTGACATTACCATGTATGAGAGAGTGCTGGAGGGGAAATTGTTAAATAGGTTGCACAGACAGGACCCAGGGGGGTGGAGTCAGTGGGACTATAAAGGAGTTCTGAGAAGAGTTCTGGGAGGAGTTCGTTGGGAGTTGTGGGTGGGTAGTTGGTTGGGTTTCATGGGTGGGCTGGTTGGGAAAGGCAGTTGGTAATAGAGAGACAGGGCAGTTGGTCCGTGAGTGTGGGGTGGTAGCAGAGATAGAGAGAGGAACATAAAAGAAAGTAAAGAGGAACACTGTTTGTAATGCTGTAATAGTTTTGTTTTAAGTCTGAAAAAAAATACACTCTTCTTTATGAATTGAAAAGCTGACTGAGACTGAAGTGATTTTACCAGGGAGGACCTGGTTGGTGGCAGCGGATTAGTGGTGTACGGGTCAATAGTCCATGAGATGACCAGGGGCTCCGTACGAACGCCACACACCCCTCCCCAAACCATTTTTCTTCCTCTTTTCAAAATTTCTTTATGGACACTCATTCATGCTTGTTTTGGACTTAACTCAGTCAGTGGTCAGCATCACACATTGAAAGAACAGTAAGAGCACATGACTTCCTTCAAGGAATCCTGGGAACTGTAGTTCACCTCTCAGAGAGCAACTATCCCAGACACCCTTCACAGACTCCAGTTCCCAGAATTCTCTGTGGGGAATCATGCAACTTAAATATACTGTATGCAGTCAGCCCCAGTCACCTATTTGTTAAGTGGGAATAATTATGGTTTGCCACCCAGATCAGAATCCTTCCCATCAACAAGTGGGGATTTTGATCTGTACTTGCTAGGGCATGGCAATATCTGGTTTTCATCATTGCAATGCATCACCAGCTAAACACTGCAATATATTTATTTATCACGATGTCTGAAATAAGGATGGAGCTATAGATGTGAACAGATATCTGGTTTTCAACACGGCCATATATCAGCAGCTAAACACCATGATATACCGATATATCACAATGTCTGATGGATGGATGGAGCTGTGTAGAGGCACTGACTGGCTTCACGGTTTTCTCCACATTGTGATTTCTGCATAGCACACACGCATCATGACTTGCGATAAACTGCCAGGTCAAATATTATGAAACCGATATCACGATACGGACTTCAAACCACTTCCGGACAATATTACCACCCAGCCCTAGTACTGGCTTTGATAAGATATGTGAGTTTGTTTCCTTGTCTGCGTACGTGGAATAGTTTTATATGTGCTTTTATTATTATGTTTGTCCTGTTCAATTGGTTTGATGTGTGATTCAGAAATGGAATGAACTGATGCAATACATCATCAATCAATCAATCAATCAATCAAATCTTTATTACGGCCATAGACAAGAATAAGTAGGGTGGGGTGCAATCATTTAGAATCTGTAAAACGTTTTGGAAAGCTAAAAAGTATTAAAAGAGAAGGTATATCTAAAAGACTATAAGAAACTAAAAGAGGGGTTAGGAGCATTAAATGGATGTGGAGGAGCATAAAAGATTAGTATATAAAAGACTACAACTATCAGTTTAGAGAGCACTATGATGTGAGTGTTCATTAAATCTAGTTTGTGGTGCAGGTCATCATCCGATGGATCTTGAGCGCTGCTGTGCAGAACCTGGCAACATCGTATGTTGTAGCAGGGTTGGGATCTGACAGCAGCAGGGAGGTATAAAATTGTCCTGTGCACCTTGGGGTACTTATGGTGTAATGGGGAGAGGAGGCTGATACTAATGTCTCTGTAATATAGGCACTGGAGAAGCACATGCTCTGTTGTTCCTATTTGTCCAGAGTCACAGGGGCATTGCAACTGATACAATGACAAATAAAATAATAAGCATGTGATTATTACGACATTGCACCCAGACAATCCGGTTTGTTCATTAGTTTATTTGTTTTTCTCCTGACACCTCATAAGAAGCTGGTGGGCTGGCTTTAAAAATCCCCAGCTTTGCTAAACGGGAGATATTGAGAGAAACGATTACAATGGTAAAGTAACAGGTAAAGCCCTGCACCACACACACATATGGCAAGAAATATTTTTGGGTAGCTGAAACCCTTGTGAGCTTTCCCTTCCCCCTCTCCCTTGGCCCTTTTCCTGCAGATGTAAGATCCAAGCGCTGCCTCCATGATGGGCGTCTCCAGGTATGGCCTTGCATTCCCCTGGACCATCTCCAGGACCATC
This sequence comes from Podarcis cretensis, assembly GCF_951804945.1. Classification (NCBI taxonomy): domain Eukaryota; kingdom Metazoa; phylum Chordata; class Lepidosauria; order Squamata; family Lacertidae; genus Podarcis; species Podarcis cretensis. The sequence goes on along the minus strand of NC_137181.1, from coordinate 1,827,589 downwards.
TCCATCAGCTCGGAGACCTGGTCCTCCCGTTCTCCTAATGCCGCCCTGTTATTAAAAGCGCAGAAGCGCCCCCCGCATTCTTGGACCAGCTTCCGGACAGCCTCGTTATCTGACTGCATCACGTAATCCCGCAAGGAGTCGCCTTCTAAGGCTTCTTTGCGGGTGAACAAGAGGATGGTGTGCTTCATGGCCTCCGTCCCAAACATCTCCCGGACTCGCTGGGCTGCCTCCTCGTCCTCTGAGGTGAAGCGGCCCACTTGGGTCACAAACACGAGCGCATGAGGGCCAGGCTGAGAGAGGTCAAGGCAGCTCTTGGTCTCCTGGTCCAGCCTTTCATCGCAATCTCTGGTGCCCAAAATATCCGCTGTGTCAATCACGGACACAGGATGGCCTCTCCAAGTGCAGGACGCCCTTTGGCAGGACAAGGTGGTTGTCCTGGCCTGAAGTTTCGAATCAAAGAGCTTCTGGCCAAGGATGCTGTTTGCTGTGGCGCTTTTGCCGCCTCCAGTCTTGCCCACAAGGACGATCCTCAGTTCTCCCCTATTTCCTGCGGGTTTTGAAAGACAGCAAAGAGCTGGTCAGCAAAAATATCAGAGCAACCACTTCTGGTGGGATCCCTCTTAATATGTGATTGTTGAGAATTATATTGTTTTCTGATCCTCAGAGAGACTGAATGCATATGTAAAGTGTAAGGTAAAGGGACCCCTGACCATTAGGTCCAGTCATGACCGACTCTGGGGTTGCGACGCTCATTTTGCTTTATTGCCCAAGAGAGCCGGCGTACAGCTTCCGGGTCATGTGGCCAGCAGGACTAAGCCGCTTCTGGCAAACCAGAGCAGCGCACGGAAACGCCGTTTATCTTCCCGCCGGAGCGGTACCTATTTATCTACTTGCACTTTGACGTGCTTTTGAACAGCTAGGTTGGCAGGAGCAGGGACCGAGCAACGGGAGCTCACCCCGTCGCGGGGTTTCAAACCGCCAATCTTCTGATTGGCAAGTCCTAGGCTCTGTGGTTTAACCCACAGCGCCACCCGCGTCCCTTATGTAAAGTGTACACATGTATAAATAAAAGCAGAAGAATAGATTGGGAAATGTTTGTGTACACCTGATAAATTCAGCAGTGTAAATAAGTTTTGATGGATGCAATAATGGAATACTGAATGGTTTAAGTTTTTTGTAAAATATGCAGGGATTTATGATATGCATCTTCAATTTGAACAAGTGCTAGTTCCTTTTCCCAGCTCTGGTCAGTGCAGGCAAGAATGAGCCGGGCGAACCAGTGGCCTGATGCAGCCGAGGGCATCTTTCTAGATTCCTGCAGATGTGCATCAGGATGGCATCCCAGCCAGGCACCTCCCACCTCCCCAAATCCCAAAATATTACACATTGGTATAACAATATTTTTTCTGCAAATAAATAAAATAAACGTCATTGGGGGTGCCGTGAAAAACTCCTGCGAAATGGATCTGGAATAATCCACCCCACCCCAAGCAGTCAATCTGCCTCTGGGTCACTGGAACCCTTCCTTACCTCCTCTGGTCCAGTCCATCTTCCCCTGAAAAAAATGGCAAGAAATCAAGATGATATTCTCAGGCAGCCTTCCATCTGCAAACCCAGCACCCCACCCCTAGTTCAGCCATGTGGTATCTCAAAAGAGAAACAGCACATTTCAGACATAAAAATGTTCAGAATATTTTGCAAGCAATGAGAAAGGAAATGCCCACTGAACTGTGCCCAAACACTGTGGCTCTTTCCTCAGGTGGCACTTCAACAGAATTCAATTAAAAACTTTATTATTATTAATTTCAACTATTATTTTCACGTATTGCAAGCAGAAGAACACCCCTCCTCACCCTGAAGAGCACATGACTTTATATTACTGTATCAGGAAGTTCTTAACATTTGCTGTTTTATCTATGTGTTTAGATCTGTCGGTAGCTGCCCAGAGTAGCTGGGGCAACCCAGTCAGAAGTGTGGGGTTCAAATAATAAAATTTATATTCTGGTGGAGTGTTTGCTTAATTTATTCATTTCATAAAAATATGCACCCCTTGATTGTAAAAAAAAGAGAAGAACCTCAAAGCATTTTGCCAAAAGATAAAATCACCATTAAGAAGAATTAACAATGACTTAAAAGCTGAGTTAAAAAGTTAAAATGACAAGAGCTAAAAACAGATTAAAAGTCTCGCCAGCTTTCTAAGCATCTGAATAGGCTTGTCTAAACAAGATTAACAGGCCTTCCAAGTGTCCCTATGTTCCAGGGACAGTCCCAGATTTACACAAGCCCCTCCGGTTTCAGATTTGACCCCAGAACGTCCCACTTTTCCTTAGAATAATAGACTCATAGAATTGGGGAGTTGGAAGGGACCACGAGAGTCATCTAGTCCAACCCCCTGTAAGGCAGGAATATCCAGCTGCCCCAAACGGGGATCAAGCCTGCAACCTTGGCTCTAACCAACAGAGACATCCAGGCTTAGGATGTCCCTATGATCATGGGAGAAATGTTGGAGGGCCTGGACTTACGGAACCCATGAGCCAAGGAGATAAGTAACCAGACAACCTTTAGACTTAGAGGACATCTGGATAGGGAAGCTGTTTAATGTTTGGTTATGCTTTTATATACATGTTGGAAGCCTCCCTGAGTGTCTGGGGCCACCTAGTTAGATGGGTACAAATAATAAAATTATTAATACAGTATTATTATGGAACAGGAGGTCCCTATTTTCATCGGAAAAACGTTGGGGAGGGCAAGGAATAATTTCAGCAAGCTCCAGAAGGAGTACAGTGTCCCTGACAAACACAATCCTGCAGCTGCCCTGTTCCTGTTTGTTGTGGAAGAGAAGCTCCAGTTCGGGCGCACTCTTAAGCCACAGTTGGTCGATCAGCCTTTAAGGATCCTCCACAGGGATCCTTCCTTGCCTTTTGTTGCAACAGGCTAAACACAGCTGCTGCCTCCCTAGGACGCTTGAGGGCAGGGGCCCAGCCTGGTATGTCTGGGCATATTGAAGGGAGCTGCTTCTGAGCGAGGAAGGTGCGCCCAGGAGCGCGGAGAGGCTGGCCAGGGCTGGAAGCGAGACAAGGGGCGTCTCCCGGGTCCTCTTGCAGCAGGGGCTCCCTTTGCAACCAGGTCCTTCTCTCCCTCCTCTCATCTCTCCCCCACTCTGCCCTTCCCAGACGGCAGACCTCACCTCCTCAGCTGCTTCTGCAGATCCTTCCTCGGCCCGCGTCGTCTTCCACGCCGCTTTGAGTTTTCCTGCAGCGAACGGGAGCGAGAGACGAGCTGCTTCTCCGAAGGGAAAATGAAAGTAGCAGCTGAATTAGGTCCCCTTCGGCTTGGAAGGAGCAGGACAAGAATTCCCCCCAGTGGCTGCCTGGAGAACCAGCAGCTGGTTTGGGCGGTGGGTGGCACCTTCTGGAGCTTTTCAGCTTAGAGAAAAGGCGAGCGCCCGAGAGGGTCGCAGAGTCAGAGAATTATAGAGTTGGAAGGGGCCCGAGCGTCATCTAGTCCAACCCCCCTGCAATCCAGGAATATGCAGCTGCCCCATCGAACTTGCAAGCTTGACATCATCAGCACCATACTATACTGAGAAGTGCACAGAATGATGCCTGGCAGGGGCTGAGGGGGACGAGTCTCCTAATATTCAGGGTGTTCTCACAAAGTGTATCGCTGGTGGTCAACAAAAGAGGTTCAAAGGCTCAAGGCAAATCTTTAAAAATGTAGTATAAACACCAACAACTGGGGAACACTGGCTGGCAAGCGCTCCAGTTGGAGAACAGCCTTGACCAAAGGTGTCCTGGGCTTTGAAGATGCTCGAACTCAGGACAAAAGGGAGAAACGTGCTAAGAGGAAGGCACGATTGGCAAATCCATGCCGTGATCCACTCCCACCCAGAATCCAATGTCCCTACTGTGGAAGGACGTGTGGATCCAGAATTGGCCTCCACAGTCACTGTTAAAACTGTGTTTATGGAAGACAATCTTACTCGGCTACGAGGGATCGCCAAAGAAGACAGAAGATTCAAGGTGTTGAGCAATGTCGCATGCATGATGTCATGCAGCATCACACAGCATCACACGCATGACATCATGATGTTGCTCGGCATCGCCCACAGGGCCCCCTCCATCCCCTTAAGGATTGTATTTGACTCTTGTCAATGGCTTTGGAGCTTTTCCTAAACCAAATAAGCTAAGTCATGCTGACGCCTCCCCCCCCATCACTTTTTAAAAGGTGATGAGGATGTCAATCTGCAGAGAGAATCGGGGGTGGACTGGGGGCAATTGCGGCTGGACCCGAGGAAAGGAAAGGTCAGTGGGGCCCAAGCCCACAGGTCCACCTTTGTCCAGGTTCAAATGGCCTGCTGGTGAAAGGTGCCCATTGGGAAAGCCACCGGCTGAAGGTGGAGGTCCTCTCCTCCTTTGCCCGGGAGACGGTCCATGGCTCTGTGCTCCCTTGGGCCAGATGGATCCCTTCCACATCCTGCTGCCCTCAGCTGCAGCCACCATCTCCCATCCTCAGAGGCAGGAGCGGCCCAAGACATTTTGCTGCCTGAGGCAAAGGAGATAAGATGGTGCAATTCCCATTCTCTGCATCAAACCTGACTAGATTGGGAGTTGACTCTCAAGCCAATGCTGGTGATGTTCTGGCACATCGCATGGCACTCATTTCTTTTTTCTCTTTTAGTTTTCTATTTGTATTTTTCAAATTTATACATTTCATTCGTTTTACAAACAATTTAACATTTCCATATTTTGACTTCCTTCCCCCTCTTTCTGCGGTTCCTTAAATTATTATTTTTTCAAAAATATATTCTGCATATGCAAATTCATTTAACTTGCTCATTTATTTATCCACTGTAAATATATACTCTTATAAAACTGCAGGTTTCTACAGTAATCATTACAGTAATCCTGCTAGTTCTGCTGGATCTCTCAGCGGCCTTTGATACAATCGACCATAACATCCTTCTGGACCGTCTAGAGGGGCTGGGAGCTGGGGGCACTGTTATACAGTGGTTTCGTTCCTTCCTCCTGGGCCGTGTTCAGAAAGCGGTGGTGGGGGATGAGTGTTCAGACCCCTGGGCCCTCACTTGTGGGGTGCCTCAGGGTTCCGTCCTCTCCCCCATGCTTTTTAACATCTATATGAAGCCGCTGGGAGAGATCATCAGGGGGTTTGGACTGGGTGTCCAGTACCTCTCTTTCAAATCAGAACCAGTGAAGGCGGTGAAGGTCCTGTGTGAGTGTCTGGAGGCGGTTGGAGGATGGATGGCGGCTAATGGATTGAGGTTGAATCCTGACAAGACAGAAGTACTGGGGGACAGGGGGCGGGCGGGTGTGGGGGACTCCCTGGTCCTGAATAGGGTAACTGTGCCCCTGAAGGACCAGGTGCGCAGCCTGGGAGTCATTTTGGACTCACAGCTGTCCATGGAGGCGCAGGTCAATTCTGTATCCAGGGCAGCTGTCTACCAACTCCACCTGGTACGCAGGCTGAGACCTTACCTGCCTGCGGACTGTCTCGCCAGAGTGGTGCATGCTCTAGTTATCTCCTGCTTGGACTACTGCAATGTGCTCTACGTGGGGCTACCTTTGAAGGTGACTCGGAAACTACAACTAATCCAGAATGCGGCAGCTAGACGGGTGACTGGGGGCGGCCGCCGAGACCACATAACACCAGTCTTGAAAGACCTACATTGGCTCCCAGTACGTTTCCGAGCACAATACAAAGTGCTGGTGTTGACCTTTAAAGCCCTAAACGGCCTCGGCCCAGTATACCTGAAGGAGCGTCTCCACCCCCATCGTTCTGCCCGGACACTGAGGTCCAGCACCGAGGGCCTTCTGGCGGTTCCCTCATTGCGAGAAGCAAAGCTACAGGGAACCAGGCAGAGGGCCTTCTCGGTAGTGGCGCCCGCCCTGTGGAACGCCCTCCCATCAGATGTCAAAGCGATAAATAACTACCTGACATTCAGAAGACATCTTAAGGCAGCCCTGTTCAAGGAAGTTTTTAATCTGTGATATTTTAGTGTATTTTTGGTTTTTATGGAAGCCGCCCAGAGTGGCTGGGGAAACCGAGCCAGATGGGCGGGGTACAAATAATAAATTATTATTATTATTATTATTATTATTATTATTATTAATGTGTAAAAATTCAGTAATCCATTTCCATTCTTTTATAAAAAGTTTGTTATCCTGATTTCTTATTCTTCCGGTAAGTTTCACCATTACTGCATATTCCGTACGTTTTTGCATCCATTCTTCTTTTTCTGGGACTTCTACTTCTTCCCATTTTGGGGTGAGTAACATTCTTGCTGCTGTAGTCGCGCACATAAACAAATTTCTATACAGTTTAGGTAGTTCTACAATTCCCAAAATAAAATCTGAGGGTCAGAAAAGTGGCTAGAAAGGAGTGCTTTTAGGAAACATTTCTAGCCACTTTCCCAACCCTCAGAATTTTCTGCCTGAGGCAGCTGCCTCAGTTTGTCTCATAGAAGAGCCGGCCTCTTAGGAAGAGGTGGGAATGATGTTGGGAAAGATGGAGGGCCCAAGGAGAAGGGGGCAACAGAGGACGAGATGGTTGGAAGCTACCAGCACGAGTTTGACCAAGCTGTGGAAGACAGGAGTGCCTGGTGTGCTCTGGTCCAGGGGGTCATGAAGAGTCGGACACAACTAAACGACTAAACAACAACAACAGGCTGGCTTTAACAGAGGATGAGGTGAACTCCTGGAGGACAATGGCTTCTAGCAATATGCTCCACTTCCACTGCCAAAGAGTAGGTTGCAGGATGCCCATCGCTGGGGGCAAGGAGGGGGAGAGTGCTCCTGTTGCCCCCAAGTCCTGCTAGTGGGCTTCTTCCCTAAGGGACATCTGGTTGACCCCTGTGAGAACAGGATGCTCAACTGGATGGGACATTGGCCTGTTCCAGCTGTAGGGCTCCTTTGAGGCTCTTATCTCATGTGGGACGATCCCCCATTGCTCTGCTTGGAATCTGGATTTATGAAAGTTGCCCCCTTCAACAACTGCAGTGCAGTGAGAGGCAGAAGCTTCTTGCTGTTGGCCATTTCTGGGTATTCATGTGGTTAGAAAGAATATTCCACCCAGCAGCTGAATATACAATTTTGAGGCTGAGAAACAGGAAGTTGTTTCTCCTCTGGTGTGGTCTTTCTTTTCAAATCTCCCTCTTGCTGTGCTCTCTCTCTTTCTGCTCTTTTATCAAACAGCTCTGCAGAGATGTCAGAATTGCATTTCACAGAAACTGGGTTTGCCTTTTCCTCCTTCTCAACCCAGCTGCATTCCTTTAGAGACTGACCCACAAATGGGAAGGACTAAGCTGACTGTTTCCAAACAGTCGCCAAGAAGCTTATTGGATATTCCTCAGAAAGATCAGTAATGACAGGTGAGCTTCTCAGAGAGGTAGCTTGATCCACCAATGCATTTTTTTTTGAATATTCAGCATTTAATTATTTATTTAGTAATTAATTGCTGTTGTTGTTATTCAATTTATATCCACCCTTCTCCCAACAGAGCTCAGGGTAGCAAACATATCACTAGCAATATCAGTAAAGACATTCTGAAAATGTCCCTCCCACAGACGACTCCTAGATGGAGATGGACCAAGGAGCTGATGCAGGAGAAAAGATATTTCATGTATTCATAGGAAGTGGTGCTTGTGCAGGCAGCCTCTCTGATGGTTAGTTCTGGTCCAGGAAGAGAACCAAATATACTCATGAAACAGTGAGATTATTCATTTATTAACCTCTAGAAATAATCCAAAAGGAGCAGCAGGACAAGAGGAATTACCGTATTTCTCAATGTATTGGATGAGGTTTTTTGACACAAAAATCATGTCAAAAAACTAGGGTCGTCCAATACACAGATAGTGGCATGGGGGGGGGGGAAGATGCCGCAGAGAGAGGGGAGCGATCTGGGGGCACTTGCTGGTGGTGCAGCTTCCCCGATGCCGCTGCACGTGGGAAGCACTCCCTGGATCGTTCCCCATGCGCAGCGGCATGAGGGAAGGTGCCCTACGGCCAACCGGCTGCCCGCAGCTGCATGGGGGGAGAGGCTCAACAACTTTGGGCCATCTCCCCTCATTTTCTTAAAACTGAGTCCCTCAAAATTAGGGGGGGGGTCTTATATATGGCGGCGTCTAATAGATGGAAAAGTATTGAAGGGGTACAGTTAGGCTTACCCCAGAAAGCCCTAAAAAAAACTGTTTGTGAATCCCCCCCCCCCCCAGTCAGGCCTCGGCGTACGCATTTTAAAAACTGCATTTTCCTCTAAGACAAAAAGCATGAGCTAAGCAGTCCTCTGTAACAAAAACGCTGTAACAAACCCAGAGCTGGGAACAGTAAAAGCTTTCGCTTCCCAGATCCCAGATAACCTTGTCCTGGTACATTGATTTGCAACATACTTCCGGGAACAGAGTCAGAGAACGAAAAGCAACATTTCTATGTAAGAATCTGTGAATGGGGGAGAGGAAAAAAGGGGTTTGAAAAAAGGATAAAACCTGCTTGTAAAATGTTTTCGGCGCGGCCTGTCTTTTGTGAACTGAATCACACAGGTGCCTTCTCTCCCCCCCCTCCCCCCCCCCCCCGACGGCAGAATAAAACGCTCTTTCTCTGGATTAACCCCTTGGTGTTGTTTGACTCCTTTTGTCTCTGCTCGGGTGCAACAATTATTCCTACCCATGGATTAAAAAGGCTACAGTATGGTATGAATAAGCCATAGAATTCCACAGAAACATATTACAGTTTGGGCTTAAGGAGGTCATGAAGGCAAAGGTTGTTTAGATGCCTGATTATGGGCTTCCAAAGCAACTACAGTGGTACCTCGTTAGGGTGACACCCAGGGTGAGTCACACCCCCTGCACCCCCCTTTCTACACCCCTGTGTGTGGATCCAGAATTGGCCTCCACAGTCACTTATGGACACACTGTTGAGACCGTGTTCATGGAAGACAATCTTACTCGGCTACGAGGGAAGGCAAGGGTGATGCCCTCCAAACTGCTTATTGGTGAAATCTGTAGGATGTAAAGCTGCAGTCACAAAAAGCATGCACGAAGTTCACAATCATGTGCACAAGCATATATACCCCTTTCCAGTTTCCTTTTCCTTTCTCCTCCTTCCAGAGTCCTGCCCCATGAGTTCCTCTGAGCATGAACAGAAAGCTGTCCTGGCACTCTTGGGCTCTTGGTGCCCTTCCCAGGAAAGGGGGGGCGGATTTCAGAGTGTTCAGATATGTTTCAATCTCTTGTTCTGGCATGGTTCCTGGACAGAAAGCAAGTTGCAGTGTGGTTCTTTAGTAAGGCCAGAAGGCATGAGAAAGGCCTGAGAAACAATGGACTGTGTTCCCTACCTTTTGTTGCAGCAGAGCGGAATGTTTCTGATGCTTAGCTGCTGAGAAAATGATTTTGAAAAGCTTTGAGAAGCTTTGAGCCTGCTTTGGTGGGGGGTGACTTCGGGCCTAGGTGGGGTCACCGGTCCTCACCTTCCTTCATTCCCCCCTCTTAATCTTTGGACAGCTTTTTTCTTAAAAGGTACAGGCTGGTATACTTGGGCCAGCGCTATAATCTGGGGGCGAAGCATGCGTGCAGATACCCCCCCCCTTCTGAAGCCCACATTGCAGCCAGAAAAAGTTCCTGGCATGGACTCAGGTGTAACGGTTTGGGCTGGGAACGTACGATTGCAGATTGTCACTGGCGCTCTTTGATTTACTGACACAAAGCCAGCCAGTAATTTGGTGATGGAATGATTGAGGCTGTAACTGAGGATTCATTCCAAGGCACAGGGAGGAGCGGCAGTCCCCTCAGAGCATCTACAGGTGCCAGAGTGCAGACAGTGCTAATCTGTGCCATTCGTGCACAGGGTTAGTACCAAGTTGGTGCTGTGGTTCAACGGGGGCTTTAGTTAAGTTCTGGAGGCTCTGGGTGGAGCTCTACCAGGTGGAAGCGGGCTGGGGCATAATTTCCCTGATTGAACGTCCCACACAAATACCCTTCTCTGCAGGGGTGTTGTAAGGCTATCCAGAGGCCCTCAACCTTCTATAAAGTTCAGTTATGCAAAAGGAAATAAAAGAAAATGAGAAAATGTCCTCTTTCAATCCACGCTGGATTCTTGAGCCGTGCAAAGCATCAGCGTGATGCAGGAAGGCAGGGTGGTCATCTCACGGGCGTCGGGTCGTCTGGTGGGCGTTCGGCATCTTGGGTCCCTTCCAACAAGGCTGGAGCGATGTCTGGGCATCTGGGTCCAATCTGGGTCCTCATCACCTGGTTCATAAGGTATTCTGGCAAAAGTCCACTTGTTAAGAGAACAAAGACGGCAGCGATCGCACAGAACAAATTGATAGATAACATTTGCACATAAGGTATATTAACTCAATAGGGTATGCTTGGCAGGAAACTTCGCAAGGGGTTAACAGTTCTGTTCCTTGGGTTAAGTTTTGCCAGCTGAGATTTTTTTTTCTAAGTCTTTTTCTCTGCACACTAATTTTCAGAGCTCTCGTGGCCTGTAAGCCATGTTGCAAATTTCAGTTTTCATCTGCCAAGTTTGCTAGTGTCCAATGTGTTCCCTTGCTTCTGGCAAAGTATCAAATTCCTCAAAGTATCAATTCCTATGGTATGCTGCGGCTCCTTTTTCAGAAGTTCACAGAAAGCATTCACTTGCTTTTTTTAAAAGAAAGTCATTTCTTCAGGTTAGTATTTGGGGGCACAGGGGTGGCTAACCCTTGGCCTTCTGGGTTTTTGTGGCTGAACTGGAAATCCAGACAGTGTGAGGTTCGGGGTAGCTGGTTGGCGAGAATGCAGCATTTTCCTCTTGGGATAGCAGCCAAGAGATAAGCTACTCCAAGCGCCTGGCACAAGGGGCGGGGGGAGCTAATGTCCTGTTACTTGCGTGAATGAGAAACAGTCTGTTCACTTGCTGTCCACTGCAACAGTCTTTGAGCAAGAACAGAGATGAGAATAAATCATTTTTGAGAAATCTTATTGTTCCCAGCCTGTGGGGGTGGGGGGTGTCGGGCGTGGGGCCTGTGGGCATTCCATTTCCCAATGACCCTCTTGCCTGCAGATGGCGCACTGGTTTCTTCCCTAGGCGTCTTCTGCCCCTCCCATGGACACCCTCGCTCGCTCCAAGATTGCGTTTTTGCTTTCTGGCTGCTGGCTGTTTGAAGACAAACCCCTAATTATTTTGGCCGGGTCCTCTTCGAAAGAAGGATTCTGATTAAAAGTGCTTGGAGGTCTGTGGTCCTGGGCGTCGGATGACTCCAGGGGGTCGTACACTCGGTGGGGCGGGACCATCAAAGTGGAGCTTTAACTGCCTCAATTGCAACTTTTAGCTGCCTCAATTGCAACATCAGTATTGTCCGCTGCCCTGAGGGCATTTATCTTGCGGATATCCTCAATGGTCAATATTGTAATCCTAGGGCTCTTTGATTCCTTGGGTTTTAATAGTCTCTCTCTTTTTTCAGTGTTCAGAGTGTTCAGATATGTTTCAATCTCTTGTTCTGGCATGGTTCCCGGACAGAAAGCAAGTTGCAATGTGGTTCTTTAGCAAGGCCAGAAGGCATGAGAAAGGCCTGAGAAACAATGGACTGTTCTCTACCTTTGTTACAGCAGAGCGGAATGTTTCTGATGCTTAGCTGCTGAGAAAATGATTTTGAAAAGCTTTGAGAAGCTTTGAGCCTGCTTTGGTGGGGGGTGACTTCGGGCCTAGGTGGGGTCACCTGTCCTCACCTTCCTTCAGTATAGTTTATTTACTAGTTATGTAACCTAAGCCTGCCTTCAGGTACAGTTCTGTAAACCTGAATGAATCTGAGAGTAAAATAGTTTTATATTAATATGAATCAGATCCGTGTGTGTATTCTTTAAGAGGGATTCAAAAGGATTTTTAACCAGGAAGGCATCTTTATTAGTAGAACTCAGACCGCTGCATAAACTTATAAAGGGGATTGTTTAACTCTGCTAAAGTAAACCTCCCTGTTAGGAATTGTAGGACAAGACCTGCAATTCTGGGCTGCATCAATAGGAGTATAGCATCTAGATCAAGGGAAGTAATAGTGCCACTGTATTCTGCTCTGGTCAGACCTCACCTGGAGTACTGTGTCCAGTTCTGGGCACCACAGTTCAAGAAGGACACGGACAAACTGGAACGTGTCCAGAGGAGGGCAACCAAAATGGTCAAAGGCCTGGAAACGATGCCTTATGAGGAACGGCTAAGGGAGCTGGGCATGTTTAGCCTGGAGAAGAGGAGGTTAAGGGGTGATATGATAGCCATGTTCAAATATATAAAAGGATGTCACATAGAGGAGGGAGAAAGGTTGTTTTCTGCTGCTCCAGAGAAGCGGACACGGAGCAATGGATCCAAACTACAAGAAAGAAGATTCCACCTAAACATTAGGAAGAACTTCCTGACAGTAAGAGCTGTTCGACAGTGGCATTTGCTGCCAAGGAGTGTGGTGGAGTCTCCTTCTTTGGAGGTCTTTAAGCAGAGGCTTGACAACCATATGTCAGGAGTGCTCTGATGGTGTTTCCTGCTTGGCAGGGGGTTGGACTCGATGGCCCTTGTGGTCTCTTCCAACTCTATGATTCTATGATTCTAAGGAAAATAAAGAACTTATTTAAGTTTTCAACAACAGCGGCAAGAGTCTTGATAGCACAAGGATGGAAGAATGAGGAAATCCCAATGAAAGAACATTGGCAAGAAAAAGCTATGCAGAACTGGCCAAATTGAGATACAATCTGCTTGAAAAGGACAATTGTGACTTCAAGGAAGAATGGGAACTTTTTACAAATTACCTAAAAAGACAACAAAATGATCTGAACTCCTTGGCAGGTTTTGAATAAGCATCCAAATATTTATTAGTTGAACACACGATAGATAAGGCAAGGATATGTACAATTTTATAACATGCAGAGAACAATATGTGCAAACAAATCAGAGAGGGGAGCTGAGGGAAATCCTTGGTGGAGGGGGGAGGGGGGGAGGGGGGAAATAATGTAATTGATTATGTGGATTAATGATTTGTTATGTTGAAATTGTTTAATAAAAATACTGTTTTTAAAAAATAAAGTAAACCTTCCCACAAAATCAACCCCCACAGTGTTCAGCTTACGTTTAAGCCAACAGCCTATGGAAAGGCTATCAGATGGAATACAGAATAGCAGGAAAAGTGAATTGGGTGACAGTGAGAACGGAAGGAAACCAGGAGAAATATACCGTAGCAGGGCTGTGCCACAACCCTCAATACACCTTTTGATAAGCTGCCATGACAAAACCGGGACTCAGTCAGAGGAGTGAGGAGATCAGTGTAAACACACTCCCCCCCCCCAGTTCTTCTGGGGGCCTTGAAAAGGTAACTCAGGAGCATTTGTCAATCTGTGTTACCAATGAGAGGAAGCCGGAGAAAGGAGGAGTCATGTCAACTTATTGAGAGGGGAGGGGGAAAGGAAATCTGCCCAAATGGAAATGAGAAGCATGAGGTGCGCAGCGGACACCAGGTGTCCGTTGATGAGGCAGAAAGAGCCAAGTGATCTCGGGAAGGGAAGGGAAGGATGTCCCAGCTGCCTTGGAGCCTGGCCTCATAGTCCAGCAGCTGCCAATAGGTTTCCCAGGGGCACAATTGTCTCCTTGACACCTTCCCCTGTTGCACACAAACAGCCACTGAACTCCCCATGCCCACTGCCAGGGCCTGAGAGGGTTTTAGAGGCTCCAAGCATTTAAAAGATGTTAGTGTCCCCATATATATCTAATTCAGCATATGAAGAATAAGCTTATATTGATGGCCACCAACATGGATGACTTTAAAACAGGAATCTTGATTTATTTACCACACACTGGGCTTGTCCACCCTTCCTCAATCCCGTCCCTAGAAAACACCTGTCTGAGCAGTCCCCCCCCCCCCCTTTTCCACACTCCTCTCCGATGGAACACCCCCTCTTCTGCTCCAAATCAGAGCAAACATCAATCCTTAGGAAAGACAATTGACATTTGCTTCAACTGAGTGCCAAGGAGAGGGTTTCCTGTGGAGAGGCAGCAAAACAAGGGGAAGTGTGGATAAGCCACAGAATTCCCTGGATCCAAAATGTTAAACCCACTTTAGGCTTAAGGAGGTTGAGAAGGGCAAGGGGGTTGAAGGAATAGTGCCACATGGAGGACGTGCAATAATGATGGGAGATTATCCTGCTGTGTTTATTGATGACACTGCTTCCGTTTACATTGGAGGATGAGATCTTCCTGCTCCTCCTCTGCCTTCTTTGGAAGCTTGTCCGGATTTTAGGGCAAAGCGCGAACCAAGGTTGCTCAGGGCAGAAGTCGATGCCTGTTGGAAACAAAGCTGGCGTAAGTGATTGGTGTGGAGTCAAGAGAAAGGGGAAAATATGTCAAGGGGGAGAAGGGGGGGAGTTCTCAAATAAGCAAGAATTTAACCCCCCCTTAAGGTCATGGGAAGGACCTCAAACGTCATCTAGCCCAACCCTTCTCCAGCCTTTAAATAGGGAGCCCCCCCCCCAGACTCTGCTTAAAAACCTCTAATAGAAATAGAAATAGCATTCTTGTGGAGATTAAATAAAGGGGGGGGGGAGAACCACGTGTGCCACCTTGAGTCCCACGGATATAAAGGTGGGATATAAATGCATTAAATTAATAAATTCTTCCCCAGGACCATAAAGTTCTTCCTAATGTTTGGTCTAAATCATTTTTCATTTTACTTTTGAGCTGCTTGTTCAGCTCTTACCCTCAGGAGCAATTGAAAACAACCCTGTTCCATCCTCCTTTTCCAAGTCTGAATTTGGCTACAATGTAAGTCATCAGCAATTGGAAAAGACAGGGGCCCCATTCTTATTCTTTGTACCCTACCTTCTTTGATTTCTTCTGCTGCTGCCCTTCAGGGATTCCTCCAGCATTCATTTCATCTTCCACTGGTTGCCCTGCTGCTGTCTGCTTTGAAGTCTCCCCAGGATTCCTTCCATCTGACCTCAGTGACAGCACCATTGGACGCGGCTTGAGATACGGCTGGTCCCGGTTCTCCTGAACCACCTTCTCAATCAGAGACAGCAGCTCTTCCACCTGGCTGGCCCTTTCCTCTCCTGTCCCTTTGTTGTTGAAAGCGCAGCAACGGCCCTGGCATTTCCTCACCAGATCCTGAAGAGGTTGGTTTCCAGATAGCTCTATGTACTCCTCTAGACTTTCTGTCTCTAGGTCTTCTTTGCGGGTGAACAAGGCAATCATGTACTTTGTGGCCTCTGGGCCAAAGACCTCCTCCACCCTCTTCACGGCCACAGCGTCTTCCTCGGTGAAACGACCGGCCTGCATCACAAACACCAGGGCGTGGGGACCTGGCTTACAAAGAGAGAGGCACTTCTGGACTTCCAGAATATCATGCTCTGTTTGAGGATGAGCATCAAAAATGGCTGGAGTGTCAATGACTAATACTTGTTTCCCCTTCCACTTCTCTGCTCGGACCTCTCCCCTGCATGTCTGGGTCAATGGCTCTGGGGAGAGTTTGGACTCAAAGGTCTTCTTCTCCCCCAGAAGGGTGTTTCCTGTGGCACTTCTGCCTCCTCCCGTCTTCCCAACAAGAACGACCCGCAGTTCAGAATCCTTGTGGGATCGACTCACATTCCCAGGCTCTGTTGGAAAGGAATAAGGAATGTTCATATTAATCACACGTCCCTTTCCTCCATGCTTCCCAGGCACAGTCCTCAGGTTATAGCTCTGTGTCCAATGACCTGGTCTTGGTTTCCCCAAGAAAACCTGCTCTTTAAAGCTGAATCAGAGCAAGTGTCAATTCTTGGGAAACCTGAATTGACATTACAAGTTGCAATGAAGGAGATTCCAACTAAACAGCAGGAAGAACTTTCTGAGGGCAAGAGATGCTTGACAGTGGAACGGTCTCCCTTGGGAGGTGAGGGGCTCTCCTTCCCTGGAGGTTTTTAAGCAGAGGTTGGATGGCCATCTGTCATGGATGCTTGAGCTGAGATTCCTGCATTGCCAGGGGTTGGGATAGATGGCGATGGGGCTCCCTTCCACTTCTATGATTTTATGACATTTGCTTTGATTCAGCTTTAGACACTCAGTTGTTGTGGGGAAACCTCACCGCAAAAACCAACCAACCAACCAACCAACCAAACAAACAAACAAACATTCTCGAACACAGAGTTTCAAATCATGGATGTGTGCCTGGAATGTGGTGGGTAAAATGTAAGTGTGGATAATCTCTCAGTGTCAACTGAAGCAACATTCAGGGCTGTCTGAATCTTTCTGGTCCCCATTTAAGGTGTTATCCGTGGCTCTCAAGGCCCAACTGACCTGGGGCCAAGGGGTTCCTTGGAGCACTTCTCCCTCCATCGGCCATCCCACATCCTCCTGGGAGTGGCAGGGGGTTCCTTTCTCCCTGTCCTGTTGGCTGGGGAGGCTCAGGGTGCCCCAGTGACGTGGTGTGGCCAGGCCTTCCCAGTGGTGAGGATACGATTGCGGAGTCTCTTCCCCTGGCGGCATCAGAAGCTATCCAATACGGACTTTCTGAAACAATATTCAAAGCAAAACAACCATCCATTGAAATCCACATTTCTCTGAAGTTATTAGTGCAGTTTTCCAGCCAAGTAAGGTGTACAAAAATGCATATACTAGAGTATATGTTGAAATGTGGAGAGCTGTGCTTAATAATTGGGGAAGGTGAGAAGCAGAGAGAAGTCAAAATTTAAGAGATTCTCCCGCATCTAGCCAGGAGAAAAACACAGATGTCCACCTGCCTGTGTCCTGGCTAGCACTGACTCCACTCTGGACATTATGAAACAGGGTCTGAAGGGGATTCTAAGCACATTCAGCTGAACACAATTAGAAGCCACCCCACAACCAGGAGCCCCAATGACCTGGAATTTCCAACCATTGGGATGCTGGGCATACGGTATGCATGTGTGAATCAAATGCCTGCATAGGTCTCATGTGATGAATTGCATAAAGCAAGCAAACCCTTGCACCCATCTCCATAATTTGCAAAATGTTTGCAAGTTACAGAGCCACCCCCTTCTAGGTGCAGGATTCTGCTCTCCTTTGAGCTCTTACTTGAACAAAGAAGAAGTTCAGGTATTTGGTGGGTCTCTTTAAGGAAGGTCTACCTTGGGAAACTCAACCCAGGGAGGTCTCTAACTGCTTCAGAATCATAATTTGATTCTACCTTCAGGGAATTCATTTAGTCCTCCTTCGTCTGTGTCCATTGCCTCTTCCTCTGGTTTCATTTCAGCTGCGCTTCTTGTAGGTCCTCTTGGAAACAGCTCAAGGAAAGGCTTGTTCTGGTTGTCTATCATCATCTGCTCGATTTTCACCAGCAGCTCTTCCGCCTGGCTGGCCCTTTCCTCTCCCGTCCCTTTGTTGTTGAAAGCGCAGCAACGGCCCTGGCACTTCCCCACCAAATCCTGCAGGGCTCTGTTTCCAGATAGCTCTATGTACTCCTCTAGGCTTTCTGTCTCTAGGTCTTCTTTGCGGGTGAACAAGACGATCATGTAATTTGTGGCCTCTGGGCCAAAGACCTCCTCCACTTTCTTTGCGGCCACAATGTCTTCCTCGGTGAAACGGCCGGCCTGCATCACAAACACTAGAGCGTGGGGGCCTGGCTTACAAAGAGAGAGGCACTTCTGGACTTCCAGAATATCATGCTGTGTTAGAGGACGAGCATCAAAAATGTCTGGAGTGTCAATGACGACCACTTGTTTCCCCTTCCACCTCTCTGCTCGGACCTCTATGCTGTAAGTCTCGGTCACTGGCTTCAGGCAGAGTTTGGACTCAAACTTCTCTTCACCCAAAATGGTGTTTCCTGTGGCACTTCTCCCTCCTCCCGTCTTCCCAACAAGAACAATCCATAGATCTTCATTGAGGTTTCTGGTTCTGCTCTCCTGTGCCTTGGTAGTCTCTGGAAAGGAATTAGGAAGATGTCTAGGAATCCAGGACCGAACTTGTGGGATGTAACATCACAAAAGCAGTCAAACACAACATTTCCTGGTTGCCTAGAGTGGACACACAGGGGATGTTGCTCCAGCCAGGAGGACTTCCTTTCACACCTGGTCTGGAGCATCCTCCCCTTGCATGTGACCAGGTAGATGGGCGTGACTCTGGGAGACCCCATAAAAGGGCTGGTCATGCAGCCATCTTCCCTTTTTTCCTTTCGCTTTTTCACCTTGTTCCATCTTGATGCCCTTTTGCTGTGTGCTGGCCCTCAGTCAGCAGCACATGGGCTCATCCCTCACTAGAGGATGAACCTTCACCTTTCCCTGTAACTAAAAGCAAAAGCCTGCCTTCAGGATCATACTGTGAACTGAATGTGAGTAAATCTTATCATTACATTCTAAAAGAAGACTGTTGTGCCATTATTGTTCTTAAGAGGGAACAAGGGGTGTTTACCAGGAACAATCCAATCTGGACAAGCCAGACTGGATTGCGTAACTCAAATGGTTCTGACGAATCCATCAACTCACTTCCTGCAATTTGCAAGGGAATGTGCTCTGCTACTAGCTCACAAGCATGAGTGAGGAAGGATAATATTTAATCACTATATCCTCTCCTGGTATCCACAACATTCCCACAGAATTGTTGCCTGGGAATTCGCCCCCTGAATTGCCACCATGCAGGGTCCATACACTGCAACAATTCCCGACTTCCGGGTTAGCGCCATCGGCAATGGCGGAATTCCTCTGACTAAGAGGAACCCGCTCCGTGAAATTCGGGTCTTGCTGCCGCGGCGAAGGTGGAGACCCCTTAAAAATCCCAGGCGGAGGAAGCCTGGGAATGTGGGATTCGGCTGACACCAGGAGCGCCCCCCCTACCCGCAGGGAAAACCCTTTTTTGGGGCCTCGAGACGACGTGGGGTGAGCGGCGCGGTGTTTTGAATCGACCGCTATTTTTACGGAGTGAAGCCGCACAGCCGTTGCCGGAGAACGCTGACTTTTTCTTGTGGACAATTGGATTTCAAACAACAATCCGTGAGTAGAACGGGAAATTAGGTTTTTAAAACAATTTAATTTGGCAAGGAACGGGGGAAGGTCTAAACAGGAAGTCCACCTCCCCCTTTTGTAAATAGACTGAAGCAAAGAGTTTGTTAACTAAGGTCTTGGAAAGCTCTACGTAAAGGATTAAAACTTCACTGATTGAAACTATTACCTACACTCCCTTTGGAAGCAGGGGAAGCCTGCTGGAGAAGGTAAAATTTAGGAACTGAAGCGTCACGTCTCCAAACCCGGGAGAGGTCCGTGAGGAGCCCTATCTTTAATTATGGAAATCTGGCAGACTTGATAAGAAGGAATATGACCATCGTTGGGTTGGAGCTCCCCCGAGAACTGTTTCTTAATATTAAAGATTATCAAGAAGATCGGCAGATGTGACATGAAAAAAGACTTAAGAGCCTCGGATTTGAGATCTCCAGGTTGATGGACTGTTGTAAGCCGATGGAACTGTTGGCAGGGGCTGAGACCGGGGAGGGGAGACGGTGAAAGAAAATTGGGAATTTAAAGTGTATATATTGAGAATTTTTTTTTAAAAAAATGCTTTTAATGAGAGAGGGGGAAATCGTGGAATGGAATTTTTATGACCCTAGGGGAAATGTCTTAAGAGAATAGGTTTAAATATATCAGTTTTAATGAGAAATAAGATTAAATAAAGTAAAAGTGGATGGCTAATTGGTGAAAGAGAGAATGGAAAATTACAGTATATTAAGATAAATTATTAGGATAAAAATAAAGATGAAGGATTTGCTGAAATATCTATTTGAACTAGAAAACAAAGAGGGGAGGTGTGAGGAGGTCAAGGAAATAAGTCATAGAAAAAAAATTATGTAAAGGTTTAACTTGTTTTTTTTCCTGTTTTGATTGTGTGTATTTTCTAATTATTTTTTTTCTTTTTTATCTGTTTTTCTTTTTTTGTTTTTTGCATTTTTTCTTGGAAATGCTTTGTTTTTTTGTATTGTGTTTTCTGTTTTTTTATGTTGTAATGTTTTAAAAACTGAATAATTATTAAAAAAAAAAAAATTCCCCTAAGTACCTGGGGTCACCTCACCCTTCCAACTGTGGCCCACGAATGGTCCAACCTTCACCATTCCCATCACGTGGTTCTTTCAGAGGAGGGTCAGGAGAAGGAAGAAACTTACCTCTAACTTCTTCTCTCCATTCATCCATTGTCCAGGCAAAATGCTGAGCTGGAAGAGAACCAGAAAAAGAAGTTCATTAGCTCCTGCTTTGCCCAAACTCCTCTCCATCACCAGAGGAAACTCATGATGTAAACACAACCCTGAAAAAAACTCAAAGCACCATATTCTGCCCCTGCAGATTTGGGATTCAATTACTAGGCAGGCAGTTGATGACTTTTTTTTACATGCATTGTTCCTAAATTAGGTTTGCTAATTTTTTCCTGTTGATAATTTCATTGTTCTGTCTTTTTGGAAACGGCTTTGAAGGTGTGTGGTTTTTATCACCAACAGGTGTATAAGCATTAATCAATAAACATGACTAACATTTTGTCCTTCACAATCTCTTGCCAGAATCTTCCCGCCCTCTACATCTGCGGGCATACTTGCTTCGCCCTCACCAGTGTTCAAACGGTCGGGGGGAAAAGCACCCGGATATTCCCTTCTTCCAGCCAGAGCTGCATCTCCCCCCCCCTTACCTGCTTCTGCCTTGGGGGTCCCTGGCAGCCTGGCCTGATATCCCCCCTTCTGCAGCTCCCAGGCAGGTGGGCTGGTTTGGGGAGGGCCCTGAACAGCTGCAGCCACTCAGGATGATGGTCTGTAGGCTCCTTGGGGCTAGTCCTGATGAAAATACCCTCCAGAGATGACCACCTCTTAAAGGCAGCTGCTTTGCAGTGGGGAGGGGGCTGAGCCTCTGGTTTGCATAGAGATGGTCTCGGGTTCAACCACTGGCATCTCCAGGTGGGGCATGGCTGAGCCAGGTGACATCTCCTTGCAAAGGGAGCCTCAGAGAAGGAAGCCAACGGTACCTTCTTTGTGACGCCTCTGGAGCTTGAAGAAGACTCTCGTGTTCGATGGTCCCTCTGCTCTGCAGTTTCTTCCCTCCCTCTCTGTCGATGGCCGACTCTGTTCTGAGCTGAATAAAATGGAGAAGGCAAGCATGAGCTCCACACACCCCCCCCAAAAGCATTCATGGCTAGCAGCCAGATCATGTTCTGAGAAGCCAAAACAGCTTCCCGGAATTGCATTTCTGTTTCTATTGGCTACAGGAGAGGACAAAACTGCCCTCTGGGTGGAAAATTTAAGAGGAGCTCCATTTGGTCTCCTGCAGTTCTTGGAGAAGCAGCCAAGAGGAGCAGCAGCAGAAGGAGGAGACCCACACAGAGGGAGACCCACACATCAGACGGACCACAGGTTGGTATTTGGGAGCTGGGAGCAGCAGCCACAAGGTTTGACTTTAAGTCTTCTGTATCTCAACCTGCCTCAGAGATGCTCAAGGTCTGCTTTGTTTGACCTGTTGCTAGAGACTGAGTTAGAGCTCTTGGGTCATTCCACGCCAAATAACCTGATTTTAATACTCGATTGTGCTCTCATGACTCACATTTTCTTCCAAAAAAATTATGTGTAAGATACCTATGAGATAACCTCAATTTATTTTCTAAAGTTTTTTTGGTCCAAAATTGGACAAGGGAGAATTTTTTGAAAATTTCAATTTTCATGCGACTTAGGCTAATGCAATTTCTTGCAGAAGTGTTTTACACAATAAAATGAACAAGGGGTCTGAGACGCATTTTGTTTTTATTATATAATCAATAAAACTTAATTTTTAAAATATATCAGATGACACTGTAACATAAGAGATTACAATTTTAACTATTCTCATGAATGTTTCAGATTCAAAGAGACATCAAACCTGTCCAAAGAAGTAATTTGTTTTGTAAAAAATGTCCTTCAAAATCAATTTTATAATTGATTTATAATACAAAAAACACCCTCCTTGTTTTTTATAACAAGTACATGGTTAGCCCATTGTACAACAAAAGTATGATACACATGTTAGTTGTGGTTTGCGAACTATGGCTTATTGAACCTACCGGGAATAAAATGACCAGAATTCACTTTGAATAGTCGGTGACCCTCTTCTGTGGCACTTAATACCATTTTTATACCTTATTTTGAAAGAGACCACAATTACCTTTATTTTGATACCAAAATAAGCCCAATCGGTTGAAAAATAAGCAAAACAAGAGGTTTTTCCTATACTGACACAGAAATTGCATTAGCCTAAATCGACTGAAAATCGAAAATTTCAAAAAATCTCCTGCACCCAATTTTGGACCAAAAACCTTTAAAAATTAATTTGAGGTTATCTCAACATAAAATACATAAAAACTTTTGAAGAAAATCTGAGTCTTGGAAGCAAAATTTTGGCTTGCCTGTATAATAATGAATCTTTTCCTTTTGATTAAATTTGCAGTTAAAGGAGCCCCTCCATGGTGGATTGAGCCTGACAATCTGCAGGAACATCTTTTTAGGGGTTTTAAAGTTTATTTTTAAAAGAACATTTCCCTTTCCCTTTATTCCCCTACCAGAATTGCCTGAAATTTCCAGACATAGAGACTGACAAATCCCAGAATTAGACCTGTCGTGTTTCCTTTGCCATGGGGGGTGGTACAAAAAGAGAAAAGAAACAATCAGTAGGGGGGAGGAATGGAAATGACTTCTTCTGCCCCACACCAGGGATTTTTCGGCACACAGCTTCTCCCCGCAAGAAATAAATCTCTCCATTGAACTGGATAGAAAAAGGAGAGGCAGAGGAAAGAGACAGGTCCCTCTGAAAAATCAATCCCTCGTTGGCATCTCTTCCCAGATCACTGAATTCAGGGATCAAGACCTCGGCTCGCCGGTCAAAGTGGAATCTCCCCCTTCCCTCCTCTGCTCTCACCAGCCCATCCGCACTTGAACTCAGAGCAAGGGAGTCTTTCGCCAAGAGGGAGAATCAGCTCAGCGGTAGAGCAGCTGCATTGAATGCAGAAGGTCCGAGGTTTGATCCCCGGCCTCTCCAGGTGGGGCTGGGGGAGAGACGGGTGCCTGGGAAGCCCCTGCCAGTCAGTGCAGGAGACATTGCGCCAGACGGAGCGAGGGCCCCACTCTGCGCAAGGCGACGTCTGGGGTTCCCAAATGCAGAAAGAGAAGCGCACCTTCTTCTCCGCGTTATCAAAGAGCAGCTGCGCTTGATGGGCGTTGCGCTCTCTCTCTCTCTCTCTCTCTCTCTCTCTCTCTCTCTCTCTCTCTCTCTCTCTCTCTCTCTCTCGTAGACCAGGGACTCGGTTCAGAGGGAAATAAAACGGGGAGGGGCGAATCCAGCCCCCCTCTCACCCTGCAGTGCCACCAAATATTTCTGGCTAGCAGCCCAGAGCCCTTTCTGATAAGTCAGGGAGGTTTCTCTGACTTGTTTCTCATTCACCAAAAGAGATTTGCCAAGCGGAGACGACTCTGCTCGCCCCACTGAGTCTTCCGGGCTCTTGCAGAAGCACCCGAGAGGCAGAGGAACCCCACACTTCCCTCAGACCCACAGCTTGGTGCTGGGGAGGCGTGAGCAGCAGCTGCAAGAGTTGAAGGTCCGAGTCTGCAGGTTTGGGAAGCAGATCAGTCTGTTTTGGAGATGCTCCGTGTCTTTCCTGTTTGCCTTTTAATTTGGGACTCTTGTTAGATATGTGGAAAACGCAGCTCTGTTTCCGCCCCCTCCTCCCACCCCCTACAATTGTGACTCTCGAAATGGCTGTAACATTCTTTCCCCTTTCCGTCCTTTGAAACTTTTAGGTAAAAGAGCCTCTCCACACAGAGTTACGCCTGCCAACCTGCAGGCAGAGCCGGCCAGGCAGTGGCCCCCAAACTGGGAGGTACCACCCCGTGCTTGGGGGTTGGGGGCAGTGGGGTTGCCTAAGGGGGCGGCAGGGGGAGGACGCTGGAGGTCAAATGACTTTGAAAAGCTGGTATCACTGAATCGAGTTCACCAGCATGGTTGAGTGAATTAAACGAAATAGTTTTGAATGATTGTGCAATTGCTGCTGTCGTGCAAAATGTTACAATTGTGTTACTACCTACCTTTTTTACACAGCAGATTAGGGGGTAACGGAGATGAATTTATGGGACCAAGAGGGGGTGGCCCAGAAAACTTCGGTTTTCGCACAGGGCACCCTTTAAAGAGCATTTGTAAAGAACTCTGGGGCGATTTTCTTTTCTGCCAGAAATGGCTGCAATCTGCAGACATGGTCACCCTTTGTAAAGGGGTGAAGTCTGCCAATTCTCATAATGAATTTGTTAGGGTTAACCCCCCTCCCCCGCATAGCTGTCTACTCTAAGCCTAAAATGCTGTGGTTCTAACTGGAGCAATTAAGCCAGCAAAAGCCCCATATCTTTGAAATTTAATAGTACAATTTAAGGAGGGGGGGCGCGAAGCCCCATTAAGTTCTGTGGAGCTTACTCCATGAAAATGTGCATAGGGTTTGTTTGTGGGGGAACAAAAAATACTTGACACCCCCACCCTACATACCTAGCCTTCAGTCCTGAAATAAGTCAGTGGGATCAATAATAACCAAAATACAAAACTAACCTAATTGCAGGATTAGGTTTATGGTCCTGCAGTCTGAAAGCAGAAGCCCTTGAGCATCTCTGAGACCCTGATCCTGGGACACTTAGCATGTGAGTAAGACCAGTGCAGTATAATGAAGCTTACCACTGAATCTACATAGACAAGGAATTGTACTGAACTTTCTAGTGAAAGACTGGCTGGCTTAATTGTTCCATTAAAATCAATGGGAGGTGAAATTGTTTAACTGGTATCGGGGTCATGAGCATAGCTAAGGGGGGCAGGGGGCACAACTCCCCCACCTGGTTCAAGTAAAACAATAAAAATACTTAACTGACAAATCATGTCGGTTCTGCCCTCCCCCCAACAAAACTCCTGGCTGCCCCCTGATCAGGGTCTTTTCTTTTCCTCCCCACTCCCAACCCAGAAAGTTTTACACAGGAGACAGAATGCTGGGATTGTTCCAAATGATCCATGTGAGCAAATGCAATTGCACAGGTGGCCTTTATTTGGGCTGGAGATAAGTGCGGTTACCAAATAAAGTTTGGAGCTTTTTAAAAAGACTTTCCTCCCCGCCCCTTGAGTTGCCCTAAAATAAGGTACTGTGTGGATTTGGGGTCTTACCAAAACGGTTCATTTTTTCAAGGGACACTTGAAGGGCAAGAAAAATGTACAGTCGCGAGGTGGTATTTTTAAAATTAAGCTCTGGGGACAGCAAAGGAAAATGCAGTAATAAAATAAAATAAGAACCTTCCCCTGAATTGAACTTCCAAGCATATCCACCCACTTTATCCCACTTTCAGATTGTCAAGACCAATGAGAATCCCGTTGAGGATGCAGATCTGTTGATCCCAATCCAGTTCTATGGAACAGATCTTCTTGATTTTAAAAGCACTGGTCTAGAGTTCAGTGGGACTTGCACTATGAATACTTACCTAGCTGCAAGTCCTGTTTATTCTTTAATAAGTATAGTTTTATTGATTTCCAACATATAACAATTACAAAAGAAAATTGAAAGTCCATAGAGGCTTTGTGAACCATATTATAAGGAAACCATAATAATAATAATAATAATAATAATAATAATAATAATAATTTTTTATTTATACCCCGCCCTCCCCAGCCAAGGCCGGGCTCAGAGCGGCTTACAAACAATAATAAAAACAAGAAGAATGATTACAACTTAAAAACAAAAATAAAATACAATATTAAAATAATGGAACATTAAAATATTAAAATGTAGCCTCGTCACAGGAGGAGAAGGAAAAGAAAACAAAAGAGAGAGAGGGGGGGGGGGAGGGAATCAAATTGGCTCCAAACCAAAGGCCAGGCGGAACAACTCTGTCTTACAGGCCCTGCGGAAAGAAATCAGATCCTGCAGGGCCCTGGTCTCATGAGGCAGAGCGTTCCACCAGACCGGAGCCAGAGTTGAAAAGGCCCTGGCTCTGGTTGAAGCCAATCTAACTTCCTTAGGGCCTGGGACCACTAGGGTGTTGCTATTTATGGACCTTGAGGCTCTCCGTGGGGCATACCGGGAGAGGCGGTCCCGTAGGTACGAGGGTCCTAGGCCGTGAAGGGCTTTAAAGGTCAAAAGCAGCACCTTAAATCTGACCCTGTACTCCACCGGGAGCCAGTGCAGCTTGAAAAGCACTGGTTGAATATGCTCCCATGGCAGAGACCCCGTGAGGAGCCTCGCTGCGGCATTCTGTACCCGCTGGAGTTTCTGGGACAGCTTCAAGGGCAGCCCCGCGTAGAGCGAATTACAGTAGTCAAGCCTGGAGATGACCGTCGCATGGATCACTGTGGCCAAGTCAGGGCGGGAATGGTAAGGGACCAACTGCTATATAAGGTATGGGAAAAATACAAAGACTTACTGGAACCCAGAACTCCTTGGTGGCTATCTCCCATGGAGGTGATAGCAGTTAAAAGGAAGAATATGGAAATGGAGTGGACTACATATAAAGATCTACTGGGGGAAGAAGACAATAAATTGAAACTGAAAAAATATGAGGAAATTAAACATAATCTGACAGAATGGATCCAATATCATCAGATAAATGAGGTCTTTAAGATAGATATCAAAAAAGGTTTTGCGAGAGAAGAATAAAAAATAGACAAATAATTAATACAAAATAAGAAAAATGTAATCTCTAGAATGTATGGATTTCTTTTAGAATGGGAGGTAAAAGATGAGCAGGTGAATGAAGTAATGATTAAGTGGGCTATGGACTTGGGTAAAACTATTCAATTATCAGCATGGGAAAGGTTGTGGAACAAAGAATGGAAATTTATGGCCTGTTACTCATTAAGGGAAAATTTGTGGAAGATGTTTTACAGGTGGTATATAACCCCTTGCAAAATATCTTAAATGTACAAAAAGAAATATAATATGTGCTGGAGGTGTAATCAGGTAGAAGGGACACTATTACATATATGGTGGAGCTGCAAAAAAATTAAGAATTTTTGGGATACTGTATATGAAGAGCTGAAAAAAATATTTAAACACACACACACACACACCATAAGCTTTCTTATTGGACATATTAGACTCAGACATCCCAAATGAAAATAAGAGAATATTTTTATATGCAACAACAGCAGCAAGGATACTAGTAGCAAAAAATTGAAAAGATGAAATAGTACCAACAAAAAAAGGATAGACTATTTGAATATTTTGAAATGGCAAAAATGAAGGACACAATTAGGGGACAGTCTAACCAAAAGTTCCAAAAAGAGTGGGGAATATATAGAGATTATTTTAAAAAAAAAAAAACAGTGTCCCCAAATAAAAACCTGGACTTGCTTTGAATAATATTCACAAACCACAATTTGCTCTAGAAGTATAGTGGACAGAGAAGGTTAGGAATGAAGAGTTGAGAAAGAAACAGCTTAACAAGTAGGAAAATAGACCTGCTTTGAGGAGGAAGGAAGTCTATTAGATATTAAAGAAGAAGAATGGGAAATATAAAGTAGGGTAACATAAGTTTGTGGGCAAGAATTTACGGATTTATGGTTATATGTTCGTTATTTGTTATATGGTTATGTGTTTATTATCTGTTCTCTGTTTTTCTTTTTAGTTTTTGTTGCTGTTGTTATATTTTAATGTTTGGGTTTATGTTATGTAACAAAAAGTTAATAAAAAGCATTAATAGAAAAAGAAAGTCCCAGTCCCAGGGGTGCCATTCGGACTGGGTGAGGGGTGGGAGGCAGGGAGCCCAAGAGTGGGCGGAGCCAGAACCACTGATGGGCGGAGTCAACTCTCTCTGTTGTGGTCCCTATCCTCCTCCCTACTGACGTCTACCAAGGCAACTCTGAGGCTGAGGAGGAAGATGTTCACAGCTGCACCATAGAGCAGAAGGAAGGAAGGAAGGAAGGAAGGAAGGAAGGAAGGAAGGAAGGAAGGAAGGAAGGAAGGAGCGAGCGATTGGGGGCTGGGTGGGGCAGTGTCCCTCTTGCCCCAATTGACCAGCCTCCATTCTGAGGCAGCCGTCAGTGAGGGCCATTCCTGTTTTGTGGGACCTGCCATTTCTCCCCAAGACACCCTTTCCTTTTAGCACATACTGGAGGGAAATGGTGGCCCCACGGCTCCCTAGAGGAATGCATCCTATGGAGAAACAGATCAAATACTAAGGCAGCAAACTCCCTTCAGATGCCACCTGTGAGTCTGAGGGACCATCATGGCTGCTCCACAAGTCCGTGACTCTCATCCTCTGGAGCCTCACCAAAGGTTGAGCTAAAGTGTCTTTTGGAAGAAGCAGAGATGCTTTTCATTTGCTATATAGGTGTGACATTTTAGTCAGTGAGAATCTGGGAGTCGTGGGTCTTATTCTGAACATGAGCCAGTGGGGAGGCATGGAACACAAAAAGAGTGAAACACACCCATGATGGCCAAATATTTGGGACAGCAGACACTTAGGAAGATCCCTCTGTAAAGTGTAAAAAGAATTTTGTGAGGCAAGTTTTTGGGGGGAGCAGCACACATTTCTGCCTAATACAGAAAGCTCCCCATTGGCTGATTCTGTTTTCTTTTGCTTCCGATCTAGAAATCCTGAATATTGGCTTGTGAATTTTTCTGCTTGTCTGAATATGGCTGGGAGAAGCACAGGTAAGACCGAGCTGTTTTGATCTCATTCCAGGTTCCTAAACTTCGTTGGATGGAATCAATGTAACCATGGGAGAGAGATTAGCTTGATTCATGGTTTGTTTCCAGACCATATTCAAGGTGCTCACATTGGTGTTTAAAGACCAAAATGATTCGTGTCTCCAATACCTGAAAGGTCTTTCCCTGCAGACCTCTTGGGTTCTATGATTGGGGGAAAGAGTCCTCTTCGTTGTTCTACCACCTACAAAAGGTCATCCCAGGACCTTCTCTGGGGTGGCCCCATAGATGTGGAACTTCCTCCCCAGAGAGGAGCACCTGGAGCCTTCATTGTGCAGCTTCTGGCAAAAGCTGAAGGTGCACCTATTTTGAAGCTTGAGGTGTCTAACTTTGGCACCCATCTTATTTCTGTAATTTTAACCTGTTTTTAAGTGTGTGGGTTTTTTGTAACTTACCCTGGGACCTTAGAGTGAAAGGTAGCCAATTATTATTTTAGTATTTTATTTTAATGCGGACCTACTTAATTCACACTACCCCAACAACCACATGAGCTAAAAGATGCAGTTCAATCAAAATATATACGAAAAAGCATAGAACAGGGGGAAATGCAACCAAATTTGCATATATCTGTAGAGAAATGAATTATATTAGGAGAAACGTCTTACAGAAATGTTTATAGTGGGCATAAATGCACCCAGAAATGTGTATTGGGTGAAATGCGCTTTAAACGTGTACAGATTGTCATGCCAAAAAGTGGGGAACTGAACTTAATTCTGGAGAAATGAGAACCTGAGGGAAGGAGAACTTGACCGATTTGTTTCTCCCTCCCCACAGCTCCTGGGTGATGGAGATGGGCAGGGGAGGAGTGGTGCCCATGTTCTCCTCGTTTCCTCTCTGGCCTCTGTGACAATGCAGAAGAGTTGCTCACCATCTCTTGCCTCTTTCTTGCAGAACTGAGGATCATCTTGGTCGGCAAAACTGGAGCTGGGAAAAGCGCAACAGGAAACACCATCCTGGGGGAAGAGAGGTTTTCATCACTCCTCTCTCCTACCTCTGTGACAGCAGAGTGTCAGAAAGAGGACACTGTCATTGGTGGTAGGAGAATTGTGGTGGTTGATACACCTGGCTTTTTCGACACAAAGGTTCCAGAAGATGTGACTTCCAAGGAAATCAAGACTTGTGTGAAGTACATCTACCCAGGAGCCCATGTCATCATACAAGTCATTCAACTGACTCGTTTCAGCAAGGAGGAGAAAGCCGTTGCTCAGTTAATCCAGAAGATATTTAGCTGCAAAGCCAAGGACTACATGATCATCTTGTTCACCCGGAAGGAAGACCTAGAAGATAGGCCTTTGAAAGCGTTCTTGAAAGAGGGAGACCAGGATCTGCAGAACCAGATCGCTCAGTGTGGCGGGAGATGCCTGGCTTTCAACAACCGGGCGGAAGGGCAGGAAAGAGAGGAGCAGGTGGCCGAATTACTTGGGATGATCGACCACCTGGTCGAAAGGAACAAGGCAGCCCCCTGCTACACGGAAGACATGCTAGAGGAGGACAAAGAAGAGATTGAGAAGATGAAGAGGAAAATACGAAGGGAAGTGGAAAGGGAAATTAATGAAGAAAACAGAAGAAAGAAAGAAGAGGTGTCTGACTTTATATGCAACATACTGTAACGCATCTAGTGAGAATGATCCACTTAAATACCAGAACATTTTCACTCTCAGTAGGGATGTGCTAAAATGCCTCAGTCTGTCCTGATTTCCACTTGTACTTTCAGCCAGTGTTTTCTGTTCCACTGCAATTGCTTTAATTTTGCATAAATCAGCATTCCACTTTGTCGTCTACTAATGTGGAAATGCATATAGTTCTACGTAGTTTGTCATAGCACACAATAGAAACACGATCAATCAACAAAACAAATTATCAATCCAAATAATCAATTACATTATTTCCCCCCTTTTTATCCCCCCTCCCCATCCCTCCCTCTCCCCCCCCCACCAAAAACTTCCCTCAGCTCCCCTCTCTGATTTGTTTGCACATATTATTCTCTGCATGTTAAAAATTGTACATATCACTACCTTATCTATCATATATTCTATTAATAAATTTGTGGATGTTTATTCAAAACCTGCCAAGGAGTCCAAGTCATTTTGTTTTTTAAAAAAAATAGTTTATAAAAAGTTCCCAATCTTCCTTGAGGTCACGATTGTCCTTCTCACGTAGTTTGTGTTAACTTTGCCAACTCTGCATAACTCATCAGTTTTTCTTGCCATTGTTCTTTCGTTGGGATTTCCTCCTCCTCCCATTCTTGTGCTAACAAGACTCTTGCCACTGTTGTAGCAGACATAAATAAATTCTTTGTTTTTCTTGGCAGGTCTCGTCCTAAAATTCCTAACAAAAATGCTTCTGGTCTCTTTACAAATGTCATTTTAAACATTTTTTTCAATTCATTATATATGATTTCCCAAGTTTTTAAAACTTCTCTACATTCCCACCACATATGATACATAGTACCTTCTTTTTCTTTACATTTCCAACATATATTTGACCCGGTTTTGTACATTTTTGCTATTTGTACTGGTGTGATATACCATCTATACATCATTTTCATATAATTGTCTTTCAAAAGAGAACAATCTGTAAATTTCAAATCCACTTTCCACAGCTTTTCCGAATCCTCAAATTGTATATTGTGTCCTATATCTTGTGCCCATTTGATCATAACTGATTTGACCTCCTCATCTTTTGTTTCCCATTCTAGCAGAATACTATATACTTTCTTCAGCAGCTTCGCATCTTTTTCTATAACCACCTTTTAAAATTTAGAGATTGTATAACTAAACCCTTTTTTATTATCTTCCTTATACATCTCATGTAATTGTCTGTAATGCAGCCAACTCTGAAAATGGTCTTTAATTTCCTCATAATCTTTTAATTTCCATTTTCCTTCTCTATATGTAGGCCACTTCTCCTTTTTACCAAGCGGTTTGAGTAACGAAGCTTCAAATGGTGATAACCACCAGGGTGTTTTTTGTTCTATTAAATCTTTGTACCTCACCCACACCCTCATTAATGATCTCCTGATTATATGATTGTAAAATACCATAAGTATGCATGCCATCCATATCTGTTATCATGACCTTCCAAATCTAATGTTTCTTCCTTTTCCAGTTTTAAAGGTAAAGGTACCCCTGCCCGTACGGGCCAGTCTTGACAGACTCTGGGGTTGTGCGCCCATCTCACTTAAGAGGCCAGGGGCCAGCGCTGTCCGGAGACACTTCCGGGTCACGTGGCCAGCATGACAAAGCTGCTCTGGCGAGCCAGAGCCGCACACGGAAACGCCGTTTACCTTCCCGCTATAAAGCGGTACCTATTTATCTACTTGCACTTAAGGGTGCTTTCAAACTGCTAGGTGGGCAGGAGCTGGGACCGAAAGACGGGAGCTCACCCCGCCACGGGGATTCGAACCGCCGACCATGCGATCGGCAAGCCCTAGGCACTGAGGTTTTACCCGCAGCGCCACCCGCGTCCCAGTCCCTAATCCAAACCAAACATGCAGCCTCATAATACAATTTGAAATCTAGGAGGGCAAAGTCACCTCTTTCTTTTATATCTATAAGTATCTTATGTTTAATACTTGGCCTTTTGCCCCCCCCCCCAACAAACTTGGAAATATCCTTTTGTCATCTTTTGAAGCAATCATTCTTCACCATTATTGGGGCTGTCTGAAAAAGAAAGAGCATTTTTGGCAACACTTTCATTTTTATCGCGATCAACATGTATTTACATTTCGATTACCTTCCTTGCATGGTGCCTTTCAAAATTGAGGGATTGAAGTTCCTCTGAATTCGACAAGTCTTGTACTCACTAAGTCGGGTTAGGATTTCAGCCATTCTCCCTACCTTAATTTCACAGTTCAGTTTAAGTTTGTCATTCTATCTCATTTCCCTCACTCAGGCCCAAGGAAGGGACAGTTTAGCCGAAAGTGAAGAAATCTTTAGTGCTGGGGGAGGAAAGGAAACTTAAATTTAATTTTACTTTTTAATTACATTTTGAGGTGCTGAAAAACAGGCAGCCAAATCCAGTTGGTTCTTCCCCTGCTCAGACTTTAACTTGAGAAGACAGGTAAAAATTCCACAGAATGTATTTAAATATTCAACACACCTGTGTATTGAACAACGTTTTCTTGTTTACGCTTGTAATGCTTACTGTGGAAATATAATAAAAAATTCAATGCAAAAGCAAAAAAGGAGACCACTTCTTTCCATGTCAAAAGAGCAGAAATGAGCAGTGCATTTCATTGCTTTTCAAAATTCACCTTAAGAAGCCGATTAAGACTGAAATCCTAATGCCACTTACTTGGGAGTAAGCCTCACTGAATTGAGTGGGATTTTCTGCTGTGTATCTGGGATTAGACTGCTGTCTTGGTGCAGACATGCTGCTTTTGGGAACAAACACCACTTCAGAAACATGGAAATCAAAACATCCTATTGTTTTTCACTTTCTGGTGCCCTGATCCAGCCATGAATCTCTTGCAAGTACAATTTTGCCAGTGCTAGAATACTTTGAATTCTGCAGTGCATTTGCTGAATGGGTATTATTCATATTAAATGCTCACTTTGCTTATGATTTTTTTCTATATTAAAACAAAATTAGGGCAGTGTTCCTCTGAGCATACTATAAGTAGAGTGCTCTTCCTCCTTTAAGAAGAATCGAGGACAGGGGGAGATGGGAAAGCCTTGTATGTTCTGCCACAAAATTATCCCTATTTCACACACAATACAGACTGAGAAGCTAAATTTGGTTTATTTAGGTCTAGCTTAGATAAGCTTGGCTGCTGGAAGAAGTGCGTTTCTGAATCCCCAATGACTTTACATCCTTTGGGGCCTGTCCTCTGAATGATATTGTGGAAGCCCCCACATTCCCAGGATCCCCATGTTACAAAATGGAAGCGAAGATGGGAGAGTTATTTGTCCAATCCTTTCCCCGCCCCCCGCCCCCCAGGTGAGTTCATTTTCATAAATAAGGACTATTTTGATTTGTTTACACCCCTGGTGTAAATTACCATATTTTTCGCTCCATAAGATGCACCTGAACATAAGACGCACCTAGTTTTTAGAGGGGGAATGCAAGGGGGAAAAAATATTTAAAGGGAGCGCTAAGCAGAGCCTGTATGCATCCCAGGCTCTGCTCAGCGCTCCCTTTCCGAGCTGCATGGAGCGTGTGTGCGGTGCTTGCAGGCTTCTCCCTCCTTGGGGAAAAGCCCCCAACAGCTGCACACACGCTCCGCGCAGCTCTTTAAAGGGAGTGCGGCTCTTGGGGGCTTTTGCAGAAGATAGGGGAAGGGACAGAGGGGCTAAGCCAGAAGCTAGAACAGCAAGAGGGAGCGCTACGCAGTGATCCCTCTCGCTGTTCTGACTCCTGGGATAGCTCTGTGTGTCTCTTCCCAGAAGTCTTTCACCTTTGGACACGTCCACCACATATGGTAAAAGGTTCCTTCTTTTTCTTTACGTTTCCAACATATGTTATCACTCATATGGTAAATATTTGCTATTTTACTGGGGTTAAGTATCATCTATACATCATTTTCATAATGTTTTCCTTTAGAACCGTACATGCAGTAAGCTTAACCCCTTTCTTCCACAACCTTTCTCAATCTTCCATTATATTATGACCAAAATCTCTTGCCCAATCTATCATTGCATATTTAACCCTCAAGTACAGCATCCTGCCACATACAGTAGAGGAACCTGCCTTGTACTGAGCTCAGTACTGTCTACACGGATTGGCAGCATCTCTTCAGAGTTCCAAGCAGGAGACTCTCCCAGCCCTGCCCTACAAATACTGTGTACTCTTCCCTCTCTCCCCCTCTGTGGTGTATGAAATTGACAAACCTCTCTTGCAAGACATTCTCACACTTTTCATCCAAAAGACAGGATGGAGCATAATATGGACTTGTGTAGAAGGAGAAATTCCTCCCTGTGATGCATTTTAAAATACTGCATGCACAAAATTTCAGCGACACTCTTAATAGTGTTAACATTCCTTATTCCTCTCCAACAGAGCCTGGGAACCTGAGTCGATCCCACAAGGATTCCGAACTGCGGGTCGTTCTTGTTGGGAAGACGGGAGGAGAAAGAAGTGCCACAGGAAACTCCCTTCTGGGGGAGAAGAAGACCTTTGAGTCCAAACTCTCCCCGAAGCCAGTGACCCAGACCTGCAGGAGAGAAGTCCGGGCAGAGAAATGGAAGGGGAAACAAGTCATCATTGACACTCCGGCCATTTTTGATGCTGGTCTTCAGACACAGCATGATATTCTGGAAGTCCAGAAGTGCCTCTCTCTCTGTGAGCCAGGTCCCCACGCCCTGGTGTTTGTGATGCAGGCTGGCCGTTTCGCCGAGGAAGACACTGTGGCCGTGAAGAGGGTGGAGGAGGTCTTTGGCCCAGAGGCCACAAAGTACACGATCGTCTTGTTCACCCGCAAAGAAGACCTAGAGACAGAAAGCCTAGAGGAGTACATAGAGCTATCTGGAAACCGACCTCTTCAGGATCTGGTGAGGAAATGCAAAGGCCGTTGCCGCGCTTTCAACAACAGAGGGACGGGAGAGGAAAGGGCCAGCCAGGTGGAAGAGCTGCTGTCTCTGATTGAGAAGGTGGTTCAGGAGAACTGGGACCAGCTGTATCTCAAGCCGTGTCCGATGGAGATGTTACTGAGGTCAGATGGAAGGAATCCTGGGGAGACTTCAAAGCAGACAGCAGCAGGGCAACCAGTGGAGGATGAAATGAATGCTGGAGAAATCCCCAAAGGGCAGCGGAAGAAGAAATCAAAGCAGGTAGGGTGCAAAGAATAAGAATGGGGCCCCTGTCTTTTCCAATTGCTGATGACTTACATGGTAGCCAAATTCCAGCTTGGAAAAGGAGGATGGAACAGGGTTGTTTTCAGTTGCTCCTGAGGGTAAGAGCTGAACAAGCAGCTCAAAAGTAAAAGGAAAAATGATTTAGACTAAATATTAGGAAGAACTTCATGTTCCTGGGAAAGAATTTATTAATTTAATGCATTTATATCCCACCTTTTCCTCCAAGGAGTTCAAGGTGGCACACGTGGTTCTCCCCCCACCTCATTTAATCCCCCCCCAATGCTATTTCATTAGAAGTTTTTAAGCAGAGTCGGGGGGGGGCTCCCTATTGAGAAGTTGCAGAAGGGTTGGGCTAGATGACGTTTGAGGTCCTTCCATGAGCTTAAGGGGGGGGGTAAATTCTTGCTTATTTGAGAACTCCCCCCTCTCCCCCTTGACATCATTCCCCCTTTCTCTTGACTCCACACCAATCACTTACCCCGAGTTTGTTTGCAACAGGCATCTACTTTTACCCTGAGCAACCTTTGTCCGTGCTTTGTCCCAGAATCCGGAGAAGCTCCCAAAGAAGGCAAACGAGGAGCAGGAAGATCTCATCCTCCAATGTAAACGGAAGCAGTGTCATCAATAAACACAGCAGGATAATCTCCCATCATTATTGCACGTCCTCCGTGTGGCATTATTTCACGGCCTTCATTCCCCCTTCCCTTCACAACCTCCTTAAGCCTAAAGTGGGTTTAACATTTTGGATCCAGGGAATTCTGTGGCTTATCCACACTTCCCCTTGTTTTTCTGCCTCTCCACAGGAAACCCTCTCCTTGGCACTCAGTTGAAGCAAATGTCAATCGTCTTTCCTAAGGGTTGATCTTTGCTCTGATTTAGATGTTCTGATGTTTGTTCTGTTGGGAGGAGTGTGAAAAGGGGGGAACTGCTCAGACCGGTGCTTTCTAGGGACGGGAATGAGGAAGGGTGGACAAGCCAGTGTGTGATAAATAAATCAAGAATCCTATTTTAAAGTCATCCATGTTGGTGGCCATCAATATGAGCTTATTTTTCATATGCTGAATTAGATACGGGGGCACTAACATCTTTTAAATGCTTAGAGCCTCTAGAACCCTCTCAGGTCCTGGCAGTGGGCATGGGGAGTTCAGTGGCACTGTGTGTGCACCAGGGGAAGGTGTCAAGGGCACAATTGCGCCCCTGGGAAACCTACTGGCAGCTGCTGGTCTATGAGGCCAGCCTCCAAGGCAGCTGGAACATCCTTTTCTTCCCGAGATCACTGAGCTCTTTCTGCCTCATCAACGGACACCTGGTATCCGCTGCGCACCTGATGCTTCTCATTTCCATTTGGGCAGATTTCCTTTCCCCCTCCCCTCTCAATAAGTTGACATGACTCCTCCTTTCTCCTGATTCCTCTCATTGGTAACAAACACACAGCAGGGGGGGGAGGCAAGTGTCTTCTGCAGCCTCCTTTTGAGTCAGCAGAACCATCCGCTTCTAAGACTTGCCCTTTGGAAACAAAACAAACTCTTGCAATGTTTTATTTATTGTAAAAAGGAAGGTCTGTGCTATTTTGCAACCACTTGGAAATTGCCCTAGGGGCTGATGGGTGAACTGGGGTTTACTGGTATTTTGAAATATATGGTGGGAGCCATATATTCATGTCATATTTGGTAGTAACAGCAGTGACAGAAGATGGTTTTGCTACAAACTGTTTGTACTAAATTTGAATATTTTCTGTTCATCAAGCTGCATGAATTCTCTAGTTGCTCAGATATTAGAATGTGATTCTAAGTTTGGTTCCCTTCACATGCATCTCAGCTGTTCCAGAAACTCCTCCCTGGAAGAGGCAGAGAGGCAAAGAACTGTCCATCCCATAATGACTCCAAGGTCGTTTCCAGCAGTGTTAGAAACTGAGAAATGAAAGCTAGGATCTCAATGGCACCTTAAACCGAGGTTATGGGAGCAACAACGGAATGTCTAGGTGCACTTTTTTTAATAACAAGAATACAAAGCTGCTAAAATATTATCTTCATTTTTCACATGGTCTAGTCCTTCCCCTGCCCACCCCCCTAATATTCGTAAGAGGGTCTCTTCTTCAGAGAGTAGCTGGAAATCGGGGGGGGGGGGGCAGAAAAAAGTCCTCCTTTCTTTCCGCTCTGCAGTTTTAATCTGAAATCAGTACTGCGCCCTGAGGTCAGAAACTGCTCGCTGTTTGAATGAAGTGTCGCAAAATGTAAACACCGGCTCACAATAAGCATCCTGCTTGCAGGAAAGTGCGAGTTGCGTGACAACAGGGCGTCAGAGACAAGCCCACACTCCACACCTCACAGGGGCATTTCTCCTCCAGGATCTTTCAGTAAGACGCCCATGCTCACTTGGGGGGGGGGGCTGGGAAAACGGCCCCTTTCCAGGCACAAGCTGCCCACCCACAATGCATTTTGCATGTGCCAGAACAGGGCCGGATTGAGGTTTGATGCGGCCCTCAGCTCCTGAAGGTAATGGGGCCCTTTCTATGTCCAGCTGTCCTTTGTCAACAACAAATTGTCACTGGTTTTTGTGTTGATTATACGCTATATGCTAATTTATGGACCTAATAGGTATCTAAAGCCATTTGAACATAACAAAATACGTGTTTTTCCCCCAAAGTAATGGTTGAAGTGAAATACAATTAAGAAGTATATTAACAGTGAAATACAATTAAGAAGTATATTAATAGTGAAATACAATTAAGAAGTATATTAATAGTGAAATAATTATTAAGCTGTAACTTAAAATGATTTTTTATTCATAACAAAATAATGCAAACACATTGGCATTTGGGAATAACAAAAGTTCATTGAGAAAAACAATTTACAAAGACTCATAATCTAGTCTCTAAAAACTTGCTATAACATGAAATAATAATAGGTGTTAAATATATGATGCAAACTACTAATAATTATAAATAGCAGAATGTAAGCACCCTATATATAGAAAGGAGGAAACCAGTGATATTTTAGGGAGCAGGCGAGCAGGCGGGGCCCAGGACTTACATCATAGGAGCCGACACAACACAAAACGCTGTTGCTGTATGTAGGTTTTATTTTTATTTTTTTATCTTATATTTTGGAATTGTACATCCAAGAGAGTGGGACTCTAAGCTATGGCTTCTTTGGCTTATACCTCAATCCGGCACTGTGCCAGAATCTCTCAGCCTTGAAGGTGGACGGATGCGGAGCTCAGCATCCCACGATCGCGTCTCCTTTTGTTCCAAGGCGCCCTTCGGGAGGGCGGGGAGCGCGGCGGGTTCCTGCAGGGCGCATCTCCCTCCTGATTCCTTGGCCAGAGGCGAGACCCGGGGAGACCGGGCGTGGGGAGCGCCTTTCCCGGTTCAAGGCCAGAGCCAGCTTGCAAGAGGGAAGGGGATCGGGGCCCACGGGCGTAGCCAAGTCCATCCGTCCGAGGTCCTCCCTCCATGCACGAAGCCTGCCCAGG
Organism: Podarcis cretensis; assembly: GCF_951804945.1. Lineage (NCBI taxonomy): Eukaryota > Metazoa > Chordata > Lepidosauria > Squamata > Lacertidae > Podarcis > Podarcis cretensis. The sequence continues at coordinate 1,788,633 of NC_137181.1, read as the reverse complement.
GCAGCAGGAGTCCTCACGCCCAGCCCGCGCTGCCCCCTTGCCCGAGTCTCCCCGCGAGGTGATGCGCGAGGATCGGGAGCCAAAGCGGGGGTTGTGGGGCCTGGACAGCCGCTGCCGAGCCCCCCTCCGCCCCTCCCCGTCCGCCCAGCTGGTGCGCAAAAGCTCCGTCCGGGTGGATGGAAACGAAACCGAAAGTGCCCTCGCTGTTGCGCCCCGCGGTTGCGTCTGCCTCCCGCGGCCCCGAAAGAAACTGCGTGTCGCTCACTTTCGCCTTCGTTTCTTTTTTGGGCTCCAAAACCTCGGGGGTAAGATTCCGGGGACGCTGCTCCCGAGGAAGCCCATAGAGGTTGCTCCGCTCCCATATTTGGGGTCCAGAGTGCAGCGCGACTCTCACGTGAATAAATCGGAGTGAGGGGAGGTTGTGGGGAGGGCGATTTTGGCGTGTTAGCTAGGCAGCTGATTGCCGGAATGGCGCTCTGTGCCTTAATCCTATCTATCCTGATGGACGTCTTCTTTTTTCATGCATTTCTTATTTATTGATTGACTAGTTTTATATATATAAATAAAATAAATCACTTGAACAACATGCAAGAACCTAGGAGCCAAGTCCTAGGGGCTGAGGTCCCTTCGCCCCCCCCCCCAATAAAATATTTTAGGAGGGGCAAGTTTATGGGCACTGCCATTCAAATGTCGTGTGGTCAATTAGGTGGGGCGGGGGTTACCTGGATGCCCAAATATGTTATTCAAGTTGGCACCCTTGTAGAAGAAGAAAGATAGCACAACTGAATTAAAATATAAATTAAAGCATCTGCATAAAAGAAAAGTGGTGGCAGTAATGGCAGTGGCCTGCTGTACTTTGGATTTTTCTGATTACCACCATTTGGTTGCCAAACCCCAAACCCAAAGTCTCATTTGGGTGCATTTTGGCTCGCCTGCTGCAGAAAGCGACCATGAGACAACTGATAATATCATCATTTGTCAGTTTTAGACTCTTAAATAGTAGGAGTTGCCAGGAAATTGTCCTGTTCACCTCTGCGTAGTTCCATCTTTCAGATATCACAATATATTAATATATTGCTGTCAGGGGTTCAGGAGCAGAGGCACAGGGAAGAGAGGAGATGGAGAGCGAAGGGGAAGAATCCGAGGGGAGCGTAGGAGAAGAGGACAGTGGACCGAGGGATTCCATGAGCCTCTCCAGCGAATCGGAAGATTCACAGAAGGGGGCGCCAGTGGCCAGGGGTAGGGGGTTCCCAAGGGGAACGCCCCAGGAGCAAGGGAGCAGCAGGGACTCCCAGAGCAGTAGTTGGAAATCAGGACCAGCTTCCCCACGAGAGCAGAGTGGGGGGCAAGAGTCCCAAGGATCGGGGCCAGTGCATTCCCCACCAGGGAGAGAAGATAAGGCAGGGCTGACCACACCTCCATCGGAGAGTCAGACAACGGAGGGGAGGTCAGATCCGGCCAGTATCCCGGAAGAGGGAAGCAGTGACAGAAGTAGTGTAACGGTCAGGAGGAAGGTCACTGGGTTGGCGCGAGAGGCAAGTTCAAATGTACAGGAGCGCGGGACAGCAGAGAGTGAGGATTGGGAACCGGGTCCTAAAGCCCGCCGGAGGGAGGGGGAGGAGCTAAGCGACTCAGCGTCGGAAGAGTCCAGAAAGGGCAATGCCCCAGCGGGCAGGAGGACCCAGAGGAGGAGAGAGCAGCGTAAAAGGTGGAGCAGGGCTAGGATCTTAAACTGGTGTCATAGGGGAGGAGACTCATACGGTACTTCGCCGGTCTAGGGTTAAGACGTAGAGCTGCGCGCTGCGGCTTGGAAATGGAAACTGAACATCAATAAAGACTTTTGTACATAACGACAGCCTGGCGTTGGTCCTCTGTGAGCTGGGACCTAGGGGCAGCTCTGACAATTGCGATGTTCATATCACAGTATTGAAAACCAGTTATCGCCCAGCCCTACCTGTCGCCTTTGCGCTGGAGAAGTGGTGCCAATAGAGGGGCAGCGCCATCTCAGACAACATTCTGCCCGTTGGCAAAGAGATCTCGCCCAAAATTGTGTGAGATCTCGCAGAGCATGCCAAAGCTCATGCAGTGCTAACAATACCTTGTATGGAAATGTTTGCAATACAACTACTAGAAGCATTGTATGGAAGCAATAGGAAACTGTTTGCATTAGCAAAGCAAAGGGAAAGAGGTATGTCTTCCCGGATTAGGCAGGAATCATTCAAGGCAGCTGATTTGCAGAGGTCATTGCCTCTCAATCCTAGAGCGCAATGTTGCTTTGCTGATCAAAATGAGAAAAACCTTGTGTGCCACCTCTCTCTCCTTGAGGGAAAGGCAGTAACAAGGGTAAACTTTTTTTAAAAAATGAACTACCGGTAAATATTTTTTTTGCCTATTCTACCTATTGACAAATTCTTATTTCCTCCCCTCCCCCCACAGCAACATATATTCTCATAAAGTAATCAAGCTCAGGTGGTTATGGATGTAAGGGATGCGGAAGCCGCTCTTTCCCTCTTCCTCAGATGCAGAATGTTGCAGAAAATGCCCAGAAGATCCAAACAAGGACAGAAAAGTTTGGTGACACAGCATCGTCCTCATAGTTCCCACCTATAACAAGAACCACAACATGAGTCATTCATGTATTATTAACCTTCATGCTCCAAAAGGGCTCATCCACCCCCACCCTATCTCTCTCTCTGCATTATTGCACCCCACGAACACATTCCACACTGTGAGAAGTACGTGAGGAGGCTGCAGAGCTGAGCCAGAGAGGAGTGGAGCCCAGGAGGCAAAGGGCTGTGGCCAAGGGAGAGTCCTGAGGCATTTTCCTTCAGCTCCTGGGCCTGAGGTTCCCCATCCCAGATATAGGGCACCGTTAGCTTTCTTTTGCTTTCTTTGCCTCTGCTTTGTAACTATAATTTTAACTCTGCTATTTGATGCTGCTTTTACTTCATTATATTAGGGGTTGACATCCAACATCAGACATATCCAGAGTGGGAGCAATGAAATAAATTGACTTAAATCTACTGATATCAATAGGTCTACTCTATGACTAATGACAGTTATCCCTCTTCCATTCAAGAAAGGAAGGTAGGTAGGTAGGTAGGTAGGTAGGTAGGTAGGTAGGAAGGAAACTTTGCTATTCTCTGATCCCAGGAGTAATTGCTTGGGTTCTTACCACTTGCATATGCACAGTTGTATTTGCTGAATATCCAAGCAGAGCGGAGCTGTATGCGGGTTGTACCATCCGCATCCTTTCTGGAACTTACAACCCTGAACTGCTCATAGGGTGGGATCAGAACCTCATCCTCATCGGGGAAGGAAGAACATTCTCTGATGAGAACCCCATGACAAGTGTAAATCTCAAAGATGGTTTTGGCCACTTTAGCGAAACATTGGGCAATCCCCTCTTTCCGTGATGAGGACGCGAATCGCCCGAAACGGACCGTATCATCAACAGTAGCGTTGAAGTGGATATTGCTGACCCCGCGAAACACCTTGTAGCAGGGGGGGCTGGGGGTGTTGGAGGTCCTCAGATCCTGAAGGGCTCTGGTCAGGAGAAAGTGGAAGGTCTTGAAGTTGAAATTATTCAGGTAATATTCCTTGGATTCCCCAGCTTTTCTTACAGCTGCATTGAAATCAGGATACAACTTGGGTTCTTCAAGGGTATAAGCCTTGATTGCTACAACGTACTCTGGCTTGAGGTTTCTGGGCCAGTTACTATCATACATCAAGCTGACTGCTTTCCCCCAGGCTTTGGCATAAATTTTATTTTTGAGGAACTCGGTTTGGTTTAGCCGTGCAATCTCCTTCTCCATCTCACAGCCCTCGTATTGGTCATCGAAGGAATTCAGGGCCATGTCAAGTCTTAGCTCGTTGCCTAAAAAATGGTCTTGTCTTGGGCTGCAGTTAGCGGAGACCTCAAGCAGAAAAGAACAAGATGGGTAAGCAGCTTAGCATGCAAAGAGGCTGGGAAGGTGAGACTTTGCGATACAGGCTCCTATCACAGGTCAAGGTTATGCAGCATGCCTGACAGATGGCCATCCACCCTCTGCTATAAAACCTCCAAAAAAGGAGTGTCCTTCAATCTGTTTCTACTCTATTTTTGAAAGTTTTAAACTCCAGATTTAAGATTGAATTCTGGACTGAAGCCCACCTTTGCCCCCTCCTCCACCCTCCAAGGTGCCTTTTCATACCTGATTGTCTCCTGTGAAGATTCCCATCAGATGCAACACCAGGACTCTGTGGAGAGGGGACTTCATTGTCCACGCCCGTTCGTTTTTGCGGTGAAGCAAGTTAGGTGCAGGCAGAGCGGATATCTCTATCTGCACGCTTGCTTCCATTTGAAACTTACTTGCAGCTTTATGTGTTTTTTCTCATAGAAACAGGAAACAGGCGGATTTGAGGTTTCATGGGCGAAGAGGAGGCGGGGGAAGCTCCTTTCCTCAATGTTCAACTAAGTTCATTCTAGCAAAAACATACCCAATGACAGGTCTCGTTTTCACAGAGATTCCTCCAGTAACAGGAAGAGGGAGAGGCTTGTTTCTCTACATCCTTCCCCTCAACACCATCAAAGAGCATTTCAATCTGCACTTCTGGTTTGTTACTCCGCCACATTAGAGGGGCGACTATTAGTATACAAAGCCCTCCATAGCTTGGGATCAGTTTACTTGAAGGAGTGGCCTGCCCGACTCCCATCTCTGGAACTGGGACTTTCACAAGTGCAGAGCCGTCTTTCCCATTGGTCTTAGTGGCGCGTTGCGCCAGGGCGCTGACCTCTCAGGGGCGCCCCAGCGAGTGGGGGAGCTGTGTGGCTTTGCCTCCCCTTTCCCTACACACCCGCCAGCTGTGCCCCCTCAACCATAGGGCTGGTGGGCATGCAGCTTCCTTCCCAAGCCTCCTCGGGAGGAGAGCGATCCCTGCAGAGGATTGGGAAAAGGGCGACAACTCTGGGAAACGGGGGGGGGGGGTCTTTGCACCACGGCCCCGGATATGCTTCAGACGGCCCTGCAGAAGGGCCACATGATCTCCCTCCTTCATTGGGCAGGCTTCTTTTAAACGTTGCTTAAACTTCCTTTCCACAGGCAAGCCTACAGAGACATGGAATTTCATTGGGTACATTGCTTTTAAAAAGCTATTGGTTTGTAGATATATCTTGATAATTCAGATATGTTTAATGTTTTTAAAGTCTGTTTTCATCAGTATTTTAAATTATATAGGTGTGTGCGTATCTTGCTAAATAAGAATAAATAAATAAATACATGACACCCCACTAGGGATGTCCTGTATTCCATAGCTTAGGTTGGGGTTAAGTCCAGTCCTCCACATTTCCACATCAATTTGTGAGTATATATTTGTTTCAAGTCCTGCTGAAAATTCACCCCATCTTAGTTCAACTTACTCCTAAAATACATAGATTTATATGAAAGTTTGTCTAACACGTACAAGCTTGCAAAGCAATTTCTCCTAAAATAATGCATTTCTCTATTCCATTTTTGACAATACAGTGGTACCTTGGTTCTCAAACTTAATCCTTTCCGGAAATCCGTTCCAAAACCAAAGCGTTCCAAAACCAAGATACTCTTTCCCATAGGAAGTAATGCAAAAAGGATTAATTCATTCCAGCTTTTTAAAAACAACCCCTAAAACAGCAATTTAACATGAATTTTACTCTCTAACAAGACCATTGATCCATAAAATGAAAGCAATAATCAATGTATTGTACTATTAAAATGTATAAGACAGTATTGTAGATGATAAAAAAAAATTAAAACATTTCTTACCTGCACTGATGATAGTCATTGTTTGAATGGGGGGCTTTTATCCATTTCTGCAGTCACACAATAAATCAATCAATCAGTAATTGAACTGGGTTCCACACAGTCACAAAAACAAATTAACTGAAAAAGCCTCTAAAACAAAAACGCAAAATAAATAGCCAAAACAAAAGTGCCAAATACAGTGGTACCTTGGTTCTCAAACTTAATCTGTTCTGGAAGTCCATTTGACTTGTGAAATGTTCAAAAACCAGGATGTGGCTTTTGGTTGGTGCAGGTGCCCCGGAAACAATATCCAACAGCTGCATCAGACATTCGGCTTCCAAAAAAACACTTCCAGGTTTTTGGTGTTTGGGAACCAAGGCATTTGAGAACCAAGTTACCACTGTATAAACTTTTATATGCACTATTTGCCCTGTCATGTGCATTTTTACGCACATTATTTGGCTAGAGGACTGGGTTACAAAATCCAAAGAAGTGAGAATTCCAAAGATGGCTGTCTTTTGGTTTTCGCGCTGTTTGAGAAAGTGTGAGTTAGGTTGGTTCACCTTTAAATGTGAACTGGAGCACATTTCCATCCTTAGTTGAGAGGGCCTGCCCAGGTGACGCACGAGCTCACTTGGGGTGGAAAGTACTTGCGGGGTTGCCAGTGATGAAACAACTTCTGGTCTAAGAGACAGCTGCCTAGGATTTTCCAAGGCTTGGGCACAATCCACTTCCAAAGCAGATTTGGGCCTGGGCACAGGCAGATTTTGAAGAGACCCCTTGATTTGACTGGAGGAGACAACAGACAGAACATATCTCCCTTGATCCTTAAAAGAATTGGGGGGGGGTATAAAAAGTGTGTTTTATCAACACTGCTGAGCAAACTGTCTTGTGGTCCTTCACTCTCCACAGGGAGTCCTGCGAAGGGTATTTCAGTGAAGGAGGCGGAATATTGGGGACCGTGGCGTAGCAAGGTCAGATTGGCTGCGGGTTGAGTGATGATGAGTCAGTGGCGTAGCGTGGGTTGTCAGCACCCGGGGCAAGGCAAATAATTCGTGCCCCCTAACCCGTGGATTTGCGCCCCCTAACCCTACCCCCCAGATGTTGCGCCTGGTGCGGCCGGCCCCCCCTGCACCCCCACGCTACGCCACTGTGATGAGTCACCGGCTGTTGACGTCTCGCTCGAGTACAAACTGCAGAGACAGACTTCGGCAGAACGAAACACCCCCTCTCCTTCCTTGTCCATTTGCTCTCCACTACACAGCGTCAAGTTCAGCCGTGTTTTGTTGCGTTTGTTGACTGAACTAAAAAGTTTCAATATGTATTGTGTTGACTTGCTGAGGTTAATTAATTGTCAGGCAAAGATATCAAACTCGTTTTAAATATTATTTTTTCCAAAAAAAAGTGTCGTGAGCCCAATTTTTTAACTTTTTAAAATTTATTTTAAAAACACGTATTTTTGCCATTTTGTCACACCCCCCCCCCCAGTGGTGACACCCGGGGCGGCCCGCACCCACCGCACCCCCCTTCCTATGCCACTGGTTGGGGAGAATCTGTGCGGTCTAAAATAAACGTATACAGTGGTACCTCGGGTTAAGTACTTAATTCGTTCCGGAGGTCTGTACTTAACCTGAAACTGTTCTTAACCTGAAGCACCACTTTAGCTAATGGGGCCTCCCGCTGCTGCCGCGCTGCCGGAGCACGATTTCTGTTCTCATCCTGAAGCAAAGCTCTTAACCTGAAGCACCATTTCTGGGTTAGCGGAGTCTGTAACCTGAAGCGTATGTAACCTGAAGCGGATGTAACCCAAGGTACCACTGCACTGAGCTCTCAAGAAGATTGTCCTGCATTGAGGCAAACTTCCCTCCATGGTCCCTAGATGTCAGTATAGGCCTAGGAACGTTCCATTTCTTCGCTTTCCCTTATCCTGTTAAGGAGAACTCTCCTCTGGAAAACTCATCCCATGCCAACACTGTCCCTGCTTAGGTGCCAAGGGAGTGGGATTCTGAATTCCTGTGCTTTTGTGTTCTACTTCAAGATGGTCTCATTCTAGCCCTATTTTGCGGAGAGCCGAAGCCTTCAGGAAACACACCCTGAGGCAACGCCCTCCCTTGCCCTGTGTCTCCAGCACATCTTCGATTACAAGGCAGACAGACCCCAGGACCCCAGGACCCCAGGACCCCAGGACCCCAGGACTGGCTCCACTTAACTTGTAAGTCACAATATGTTGCAAGTTAGAAACACATAACTCATAACACATCCATTAACCGCTGCAAGAACAACCATTGCCAAGACATGGAAATAATTACAAATAATGGTTGATTATGGACCAATAGTCGAATGCAATCTGGCAAACAACAGGATTGGAAAAACTGCCACAAAAATTAAAAGTAGCAAGAGGGCAAAAGAATCATGATGATTTTTATGCAATCTGATGTGACTTTATTGATTACACAAATAAAGAGGCATATGGAAGAACCGTACCCAAAGTTTACAGCACAGTCTAGCGTGCATGAAGGACATATTTTAACTTCCCCCTACCCCTTTCCTATAAATTCCTATAGATTCTAATTGTTATTGATACAAAATTCCTCTTACCTATTGTCACTGTTACTTTGCACCATTTCATATCTGTAGTAATTGTCATACTTTTGCTATATACACTTTGACACACCTTTGTCAGAAACATTTGTCTGTGTGTTTATTGTCATTTTAATTTTATGTAATTGTTGCATGTCATATGCTCTAATGTAATCAAAGATATATCTCAATGCAACCATGATAAACAGCTTAAAGATGAAAAGGAATAAGAACTATGTTACCCTCCCCCAAAAAAGAACTGAACTGCGTTGAATGAGGACACCAAAACATTTCTCCCATAGTCCACCCAAGCAGCAGTTAAACATTTCTAAAAAGTATAAACACACACACAGCGAGATAGAGTTGCATTAATTGTGCCTTCCTTTTGTTTCCATTTCTGGACAGGTTCTGGACCATCAAGGACTGACCACACCTGCCTTGTCCTTAAGGACCTTCATCTCTGCACCATGTCCCAGTCCCCCCACCCCCACCCCCTGCACCACTGCTGGTTTGGTTGGTCTTCCAGATCTATGGGTGGTGTTGGTGCTGGGGAGATGGCAGGAAGTGACGTTGCTTGCAAGACATATCCATGCTACTAAGGCAGGGCAGGAGCCCAGCTGATGTAAGGACCATGCTGTGTGACTGGGAAATGTCCTCCTCAAGGATCTTCTGTTGGACCATGCTGGCTAAGTATTGGTGGGATTGTGGGTTAGATGGCAAGGGAGGCAGTGGCAGCACACTGTGCTACAGAGCTGGGAAACTGGGTCCCACTGCCTCTCCCACCTCCTTGCTGGGGCGAAGGAACAGCAACACAGGTCTAGAGTCGAAACTCTGGTGCCTCCAGTAGGCTGGGGCACCTTAAAATCCCTGGGGCACTTTGAGGAACACGCCCCACCCTTAAACGCCATGCTCCGGTGGTACTGGAGGAAGAAGTGGGAGCAAGCTTTGCTTTGGGCATTCTTATGCCATGCTCAGCTCGCCAACTTTCTTGGCCAGCACTGGGAAACTTGTGTCCAGGAAACACGAAGGGTGTGGGGGAGAGAGAGGTCAACATCCCAATGCTTTGCAAGGTGAACGCCAGACAGAATGCAGCTCCCAAGGTCCTTGTGGCTTGGCTTCCGAGTCCTGGTAAGAGCTCAGGGCGTGGCTTGGTGGACCTCCTCTGAGCGAAGCACTTTGTAGACCACCCAGTAGAAGATGTTGAAGACCAGGAAGGTGAAGGGGAAGACCGCCCGAGAGATGGTGTCGATGCGCTTGGCCCTGTCCAGGTAGCGCCTCCGGAGCATCTCGTCCTCCCTCAGGAGCGAGGTGGGAGGGGGTGGCCTGTAGAGGTCAAGACTTTCCATGGCCCCACCGTCCTTCATGTGCTGCAGGCAGTGGCCCAGGCCGTAGCCCCGGAAGTAGAAGCGGCTCTCGCGGACAACCTCTTCCTCCTGGGGAAAGAGAAAGGGAGGGAGCAGCCCGGGGAGCTGGGGTCATTGCTTTGGAGGGGTAGTCACGGCTTAAAGGTTCTCCGTCTTGTCTACAGGACGGGGGGGGGCCCTCGATGCTGCTGCATCATGGCTCAAGCCCAAAATCCTTCCTCCAAGGATGGTGGCTTGAACCAGGGAACTGAAACTAATGGGACCAAATTGCTTTCGAGGTAACACCAGAGACATGCCACAGCAGAGCAGGTGGGATGTCTACAAGGCAGTCAAACCAACAAGGTGTGCTTGCTAGAAAGGCAAACACGGGGGAAGTTGGATCTCTACAGGAAATCCTCCCTGGGAGAGCCACTCCCACTCTCTCTAGCCAGGTAAAGGTGAGCAGCCTATATAAGCTGGTCACATCCCTGGCCTGCTCCTTCTCTGATTCCTAATCTCCAATATCTCTCATCTCTTCTCTTCAATGACTAGGGATGTAGGACATGCGCTGAGTATGAGAAACAGCTCAAACTCCACTTTAATCTAAACTACCATATATGTCTGTAACTACCTTTTAAGCCTGGTGCAGGACTGCTGCTGTGAAACCGGGTGAGTACCTAAATCTATCTTTACTAATAAGAATACTGTGTGTTTATTGTTTTAAGGGGGGGAGGGGAACACCAGGAAATCCAATCTGTGATAAACCATCCTGGATTGCTTAAATTAAAGGGCTAACACTAGTTTATCAACAGCTTTCTTATTATTATTTTCAGCAAAGGGGATGTACTCTGCTGAACTCACAAATGTGAGTAAGGAAGGATAATATCTAACAAATATATTATCTCTTTATTTCTATACGCATCCCATGAGAGCATGTGAAGAGGGGCTGCTGCCTTCTCTATTTCCAGCTTCTATAGTGTGTGTCTGTCGAAGAGCTCTGTGCCACTCAGAACGCTTGCATGCCCTGATAACAGCTGCCCTTCGGTCCTCCTAAGCTCGCTTCCAGCACATCCAACCCTCTCTCCCTCTGGGCTGTGTGCTGACCCAACTGCCAGCAAAAACCCTTTGCTCCCACACATACAGGGGGTGCTGTGCATTTGTGGGCAACACTGCAGGGTGGGTTTCTCACAGGCAATGGGGAAGGTGCAAGGGAGGGAGGGGAAAAACACGAGGGTTGGGGTGGAGAAGGGTGTCAGGCGGAGAGCAGGAGACCTGCGGAGTGGGGTCAGGGGGTGGGGAAGGGGTGTGTGCTTGCTTTTTACCCTGGAGTCGGTGCTGCCGAATTGAGAGAGGGTCTCGCAGGTGGACTCGCTGCTGGGCGTGACCTCCAGCTGCCGTAGGGACTCCAAGCTGGGCGTCTGGCTGTTCAGACCCTTTTACAATCCAGCAGGGAGTGCAGATCAAACAGAAACAGGAGAGTGGATGACCGAGGGTTCGGCTGGGTGGGAGCCCGTGCAATGGGTCTGTCCATTGATGCCCATAGGCGTGGCTCGCTCTGGCTCAACAGGTCTCCTCTTAGAGAGCTTGGTTGACTACAGTCCTCTGGGTGGACTCACACATGCACAGAACAGAGAGGGGAGACCCACCAGGTGCCTGGCAGGCCTGCCCTCTCCTCTTTGGAGGATGGCAGCAAAAAGGCAGTGGGGCAGTGGGGCTTAGAGGCCCTGGTGGGTGGCCTGGAATCACAGAACCGTAGTGTTGTGGAGTTGGAAGGGACCTGCCCAACCTTCTGCAGTGCAGGAATCTCAACTCAAGCAGATGGCCATCCAAGCTCTGCTTCAAAACCTCCAACGAGAGAGAGAGTTCACCACTTTCCAAGGGAGTCCGTTCCACCCAAAGACAACCCTCATTCCCACAAACACACACACACACACACACAATGCCTCCAACAAGGGGCTCAAAATGGCGTGTGGGCTTTGAGGGCACATTCACACAAACCAGCCATTCAGGAGCTCCCAGCTTAGGCAGGGAGGAGGAGGGGAATGGAGGAGGATGAAAGGCAAGGTTTTGTGGGAGCTTGTGGAATGGCAGCATCATTACAGGCACACACACACACACACCTTGATAGGACCTGAACCAATGGATTCAAATGATAAGGATGGAGATTCCATCTCAACATCAGAAGAGCCATTGAACCATGGAATGGACTCCTTTGGGAGGTGGTGGACTCTGCTTCCTGGGAGGTTTTGAAGCAGAGGTTGGATGGCCATCTGTCAGGGATGCTTGAGCTGCTATTCCTGCATCCCTGGGGGTCTCTTCCAACTCTACAATTCTATGATTCCGTCTCGGCTTGCCAAGTGGCCAGCCTTTAAGGCTGCGGATATAGAACTGGGAGGGTTTAGTCAAGGCTTGGTGACGTCTCAAAAGATGGGCATGGGGTGAGGTGGGTGAGGGGAAAGGGGCTGAGCAGGAATGCCCAGGGTCCTTCAGCATTCCTGGCCCTTCCTTGCAACTCCCAGAAATGGATGGATGCCAAATAAGCCAAGCTACGCAAATGTACTTTCAAAAATGTGCTTTCAACATTTGCTTTTCCTGACGATTTCATTTATTAAAGTATGGGCCTCTACAAATGAGATGGTTGCAGTGGGGGTGGGCAGTGGGGCGCATGACTCAGGAAAAGGGGGGTGAGGAGAAGGGGAGAGGGGTGGAAGGAGGAAGCAGCAGCAGCAGCAACACAGTCTCACCGACACCCTCAAAGACCAGTAGCTTTATCTCTGGGGGTACAAACCCAGCTGGGAACCCTGCCGCCATGCCCAGGAAGGTGCTTCCTCTGAATTCTAGGTCTGTGCCTGGCTTTGCTGCAGCTAGAGAAGGCCATTTGCACTCTGCACCTGCTCAGAGATGCTCCCTCCAGCTGGGCAACATCTCATCCTGCTCACAGAATCATAGAATCGTTGAATCATAGTTAGAAGGGACCCTGAGGGTCAGCTGGTCCAACCCCATTCAAGGCAGGAATCTCAACTAAAGCATCCATAACTGATGGCCACCCAACCTCTTTTTGCTGCTGCATCTCACTATTGAGTCGCGTTAAGCTTGGAGTCCACCAAGACCCCCTAGGTTCTTCTCACATGTACTACTGGCAAGCCAGGTTGTCCCCCATCCTTATGTTCTCACAGCTCCATCCATTGAATGGCAGCAGCTCTCAGATCAAGCATCTTCTCCCTGTTAGTGTAGTCTAAAAACAGGCTTGAAACGATCCTTGCATAGTTTTGCCCCTAGCAACAAGTTTTATCCCAGCAACAGGTCTTCCCCAGCAACAGGGTTTCCTTAGCAACAGACTTCTCTATTAGACAGGCTCTGAATGAGAGACTTTTGGCTGTTACTCTGGCCAGACAGCTAAAGAGCAGAGAGGAGGAAGGATTCTCTGTGCATAGTTTTACTTTATTTTCCTCAGACCAGTGGTTGTAATGTTAATTTTTCAATAAATACTTTAAGCAGGACTAGAATGGGTGAGGTGTTTGTTCCCACATGGGAATTCACCAACAGATGAAGTGGACTGAGAAAGAAGGTTCTGGGGGATTTTCTGAGTGATTCAGCTGACTGAAAAAGAACCCGCAAAAGGAACAAATTGCATTGATACACCTGGCCCTCCCTGGAGAAGCCATTGGGAGTCATACCTGTGGCCTTCTGCAGGCACTGAACTACAGCCCTTCCCCTCAAAATAAAGATTTGTCCTCATGGTTCAGAATGAAAAACTCCAACTAGACCTTGAGAGTTCTTGGGAGTTGGTGGCAGCGGCCAATGATAATGTTGTCAAATCAGATTCAAAACCTGTTTTGTTTTTCTTTTGCTACAGAGACTCGGGGCAGATTTGGTGAACCTGATGAAAGAAAAACACCTGCAAAACAGGTGGGAGGCCTTGAAATATCTTCTGGGTGCCATCTGTTTCTCAACATGCTAGTTTGAGCTACAGCCCCCTCCAAAGCCCCTGCCTCCCCACCACATCCTGGGTGACTTTCAACAAAAATTCAGGGTCAGCTGGGCCAGGAATCTGGGAGGGAGGGCAAGTGGGGGCAATCCTGCTGCATTGGGAAGGGGTTGAGCAACCCAGCAGACAGGGATGGCTCAGCTATTGCCACTTGAGAAGGGAGGCCCTGATCCTGCCCACCCCTCCCTTTCCCTAACCCAGGATCATGGCCATTGTGTCTGGGCTGAGAAGAGCAGCTGGGAATACAGCCAGCGAATCGCCCCCTTCCATCAAGAAGACAGCCAAGGTGGGGGGCGGGGCAGGTGGGGGTGGGGGTTGTCAATCCGCCTACTCACCATCTGCTGCCGCCGCTGCCTTCGGCGCAGGCGCATGAACTCCTTGTGCTGGCGGGAGACGAAGTTGACGGCGGCATACTCCAGCAAGGCGGCGAAGACGAAGAGGAGGCAGACAGCCATCCAGATATCAATGGCTTTGACGTAGGAGACCTGCAAAGGAGGAAGGGAGAAGGGGGTGGCCCCTCAGAAGTGGGTTGCTAGGGAGGGCCTGACTTAAAAGACTCCATCCCCCTTGGGGATCTGGTCCCCTCCTCAGCAGGAGCACCCTAATGTCCCACAGTGTCTTAGAATAAAATTATCCTAGAATTGGAAGGGATCCCATGGGGCAATCTAGTCCAACCCCCTGCAGTGCAGGAATCTCAGTTCAAGTATCAATGGCAAATGACCACCCAACCTCTGCTTAGAAACCTCCAGGGAAGGCGAGCCCCTCACCTCCCAAGGGAGACCTTTCCACTGCTGAACTGCTCTTACTGCTAGAAAGTTCTTCCCGAGGTTTAGTCAGTACCTCCTTTCTCATAACTTGAAGCCATGGGTTCGAGTCCCGCCCTCCAGAGGAGGAGGAAACAAGCTTGTTCCCTTTCCCGTGGGACAGCCCTTGAGATATTTGAAGACAGCTATCCAATCTCTTCTCACTCTCCTCTTTTCCAGGCAAAACATACTCAGCTCCTTCAACCGTTCCTCATAAGGCTTGGTTTCCAGACCCTTGATCATCTTGGTTGCCCTCCTCTGCACACCTTCCATCATCCTTCTTAAATTGCAAGGGGTTAGACTAGATTGCCCTCAGGGTCTCTTCCAACTCTACATTCCTATGGTTCTATGATGAATTCAATACTGATGCACTGGAAGATTAAAGACCTGATCCTCTTCAGTCAATGGACTGACAACATAACAACACATATTGAACGGATTGCTGGTAGACATAGACTTTGAGTTTATACAGAATATAGTAGGTTTTTAATAAGCATATACGTATTAGGATAATGATACTACTTATATCTATATAATAATGTATGGAAATGTAACTGGTTATAATAATGGTATTGTCTTTTCTGCAAAAATTAAAAATTCTATCATTCTAGGAACTATGTACACTACCTTGAGAAAAGGTGGGTGGTGGATATGATGAATAAATAATAAACCTCTCCTTTTTTCTGTCCCTGACAAAGTATCTTTGGTTATGCAATCTTGTCTTAATAGCTTCCAGAGATAAGCTGCACAGGATGGTGATTTTAACTCTGCTGAAACAGAGATTTGCATTCTCAGAGAAGTGAGAAAGAGGAAGGAGCGTGGCTAAATAGAACATCCTTTCCTACTCCTCAAAATCCACTTTGAGCTCCTTGGAGGGAAAGGTGCGGTGGGAATGCAATAATGAAACAAAGATGCCATCTTGGGGACTGGAGAGGCTCACTTGCCTCCCTCCTTGGGAGAGCGCTATTTCTCCCCTCCCCCCTCAAACCACCTGGCAGCACCAACCTTCGGCAGAGACGCCCGGGAGCCCGCGCTCTGCGTGGTCATGGTTAGCACCGTGGTGATGCCAAGGCCCACCCGGGCAGGGGCAGCATCCATGTTGATCCAAAAGGAGACCCAGGAAAGGATGACGATGAGCAGGCTAGGTATGTACATCTGGATCAGGTAGTAGCCCATCTGCCTCTCCAGGTGGAACTTCACCTCAATGCAGGTGAACTTCCCTGCAAGGGAAAAGACAGAGCAGGCCCAGCGCCGGGTTGACGTACAGTGGTACCTCGCAAGACGAATGCCTCGCAAGACGAAAGAGTTTTCCATTTTTTGAGTTGTTCCGCAAGATGAATTTCCCTATGGGCTTGCTTCGCAAAACGAAACGTCTTGCGAGTTCTTGCGAGTTTGTTTCCTTTTTCTTAAAGCCGCTAAGCCGTGCTTCGCAAGACGAAAAAACCGCAAGACGAAGAGACTCGCAGAACGGATTAATTTCGTCTTGTGAGGCACCACTGTATAAGCTAAACAAGCTACAGCTTAGGGCCCCACTCTCTTGGGGGCCCCAAAAAAAATTAAAGGGGGAAAAACTGGATGTACATTTCCAAAATATAAGATAAAAAACATAAAATAAAACCTACAATTATTATTTCATGTTATAGCAAGTTTCTAGAGACTAGATTATGAGTCTTTGTACATTGTGTTTCTAAAGGAACTTTTGTTATTGCCAAATGCCAATGTGTTTGCATTATTAAGTCTGTTATGAATAAAAAATCACTTTAAGTTAGAGATTAATAATTATTTCACTATTAATATACTATTCACTATTTCACTGTTAATATACTTCTTCTTAATTGCATTTCAGTTCAATGACTTTGATAAAATACGTATTTTGTTATGTGCAAATGGCTTGAGATGCCTATGAGGTCCTTAAATGACCATATAGCATACATTCAACACAAAAAACAGCAACAATTTGTTGTTGACAAAGGACAGCTGGACATCGAAAGGGCCCCGTTACCTTCTGGAGCACCTTAGGGCCGCATCAAACCTCAATCTGGTCCTGAGCGTGCCCATGAGACACTGCTGATTGGGAAAGATTACAGAAGGAGTATTTGAAATTTACAGCATGCTGCACATTGAAAGAAAACTATGTGAAAATGATGTGCTGATGGTATTTGACTCCCACAAGATTAGCAAAAATGTAGAAAAATACTACCAACCTATGTTGGAAGTGTAAAGAGAATGAAGGGCACGTTCTAACACATGTAGTCAACGTGCAAAAAGGCTAGAGCATTCTGGGAAATTATATATAATGAATTGAAAATAATGTTTAAGATAACTTTTGTTAATAAAAAAAGGAAGCTTTTTTAAATCGCCATTACAGGAGAAGAAATACCAAAGGACTTAAAAAGACTGTTTATGTATGCAAAGACAGCTGCAAGAATGCTTTTTGCCCACAGATGAAAGTAAGAGGAAACACCAACCAAGAAAGAGTAGATAGAGAAAATGATGGACTACGCAGAAATGGGAAGATCAGGCGCCAAGATGACAGTAAATTTAAAAAAGAATGGCATAAATTTATAGAGTATATTAAGGAACCATGTAAAAATTTAAAGACATGTAGCACTTGTAATTTTTAACTGGTAAGGGATTTAATTAATTAAATTTAATTAAAGTTGGATATATGTAATTAGATGCAGTCAAAATTTAAAAAAATATATTTGAGGAAAACCAGAAGGGGGAGGAGGGAAGTCCAGGGGTTAGAGAATCCCATAAAGGTATAAATATTGCTGAATTTAAGTTTGAATGATGTTAATGATGAAAAACTGAATATATATATATATATATAGAGAGAGAGAGAGAGAGAGAGAGTGCCAATGAGACAACGCTGAGGTTACAAAAGTTGTTTGGGGGGGGCCCTCCATGTGTCCTCCTCATAAAGAGGTTGTTCCCCTCTTTATTTCATTTATTTGTGCCATTCCTAGAATGCCCATGGATCAAATTCCCCTGGATGGTTTGCAAAAACCAGTCAAATATGCAGATGTGATACCATCAGTTAAAAAGACTCTGTACAAGATTGGGATCCTTAAAATTAAAAGAAGGGGGGAAAGCAGAGTCAGGAAATCAAGAAGAAAGAGGAGGAAACATCTGGGAGGTGAGATGCCCACCATTGGCACAAGCCCCGTGGCAAAGGAGTGGGCAGCGTTGCGGGTGGGAAGGTGCTCATTCTGTGCTGGGACGATGGAAGCATCTGACGGAGGGAGGCTGGTTACCTGTGTTGTAAGACTTTGTGCAATAGCCCAGGTCCTTCTCATCCCGCAAAATGAACTGAGGGAGTGTCAAGCCTTCGGCCACCTGCACAGCTTCCTGCTCCTTCACCCACTCAAAGATCAGGTCGTTCATGGTGTAGCCAACTAGAAGGCAAAGGCAGCGGGTGAGGAAGGAAGGGTGAGAGGGGAGAGCATCCCAGCCATCTGCACAAAGCCACAAGGGCTGTCGGGCATCCTCCCCCCTCCCCCAAACCACAAGGCCTTCATAGAATCATAGAATGGTAGAGTTGGAAGGGACCGCTGGCTCCCTGGGTGCAATGTGTGTAACGGTAAAGGGGTAAAGGGACCCCTGACCATTAGGTCCAGTCGTGGACGACTCTGGGGTTGCAGCGTTCATCTCGCTTTACTGGCCGAGGGAGCCAGCGTACAGCTTCCGGGTCATGTGGCCAGCAGGACTAAGCCGCTTCTGGTGAACCAGAGCAGCACACGGAAACACCATTTACCTTTCTGCCGGAGAGGTACCTATTTATCAACTTGCACTTTGATGTGCTTTCAAACTGCTAGGTTGGCAGGAGCAATGACCTAGAAAAGGGAGCTCACCCCGTCGCGGGGATTCGAACTGCCGTCCTTCTGATCGGCAAGTCCTAGGCTCTGTGGTTTAACCCACAGCGCCACCCGCGTCCCTTGTCATCTAGCTTAGTGTTTCCCAAAGTGGGTGATACCACCCCCTGGGAGGCGCTGAAACAATCCAGGGAGCGGATGGTAGCCTCGGGTGCAAGGGGGTGGGCGTTGAATAAAGCATGAAGAAAGACAAGAAGAGAATAAAATTTTGAAAAACCATTTGTACATGTTTCATTTGTTGTATAATGATGCTTATCAATGTAAAATAGAGTTAAAGTCAGAGTGATTATCTGCTTAGGACGTAGCTAGAAATATAGATACATAAAAAGAATGCAAATTTTTTCACGGCATCTTTCTGTTTGTGCACTTCACAAAGGTAGATTTCCAGGGGGCAACTGAGTATTTTTTTTCTGAAAAGGGGGCACTAGGCCAAATAAGCTTGGGAACCTCTGATCTAGTCCAACCCCCTGCCTTGCAGGAATCTCATCTAAAGCATCCATGACTGGCGGCTACCAAACCAGTGTTCAAAACTCCCATTCTAGGAGCATTTTGAGCCATGGAATTTCATTGGCGCCAGCAGTTTCTGAGCTCTGGGTGCAGCAAGTCCTGATTTCAGATTAAAACTGCAGAGCGGAAGGAAAGGAGGACCTTTTTCTGCCTCCCCACTTCCAGCTACTCTCTGAAGAAGAGACCCTCTTAAGAATATTAGGGGGGTGGGCAGGGGAAGGACTAGACCATGTGAAAAATGAAGGTAATATTTTAGTTGCAGTTCATTCGTTTTCAGCTTTGTATTCTTGTTATTTAAAAAGTGCACCTAGACATTCTGTTGTTGCTTCCACAACCTCGGTTGAAGGTGCCATTGAGCTCCTAGCTCCCATGTCTCCGTTTCTAACACTGTACCCAACCTCTGCTTAGAAATCTCCAATGAACCAAAGTCCACCACCTTCTGAGAGAGTCCATTCCACTGTCAAACAACTCTCACTCTCAGAAAGCTCTTCCTGGTGTCTTTAGTTGGAGTCTCCTTTCTTGTAACCTGAAGCCACGGGTTCAAGCCCTACCTTCCAGAGCAGGAGGAAACAAGCTTGCTCCATCTTCCATGGGACACCCCTTTGCTCACTGCCTCTTCCTCTGCTCAGCACCAGTCACCTTCCCACCCCATAGCAAAGGGAACGCAGACCAGATCATGCTCAACTACAAGTTCCACTTGTGGGATGTGAAACACAAGAGCAGTCAAGTACAACATTCCTAGAGAGAACATGTTTACCCATGGGGAGGAATGTTTGTCCAGCCAGCAGGTAAACTTCCTGTTTCCTTCTGGGTTGGGACAGACTTCCTCTGCATGTGACTAGAGGTGGGTGTGGCCTCACCTGTCCAGGTAACGACAAAAGCACAGGGCAGGGCAGCCATCATCTCTCTCTTTTTGACTACATGCATCAAAGAAACAACATCTGTTTAGCCAAAGATGCTCTCTTGGCCTCCAGCCAAGGACAAAGGGACTGTCTCCTTATGAGATAGTTTCCAGGTGTATGTTACTTTTCTAAGCAAAGTCTGCCTTCTGGGAGCCTATTGTGAACAGAATGATGTGTGAGTAAAGCTTCTTATACTTTTATAGAAGACTGTGACATGTCTTATCTTTTATGAGGGAATAAGGGGAAAATACCAGAACAGTTATTATAGAGGCTTTAGCGAGCCTGAGCAAACGCATCCGCTGCGAGTTTTAAAAAGGGGGAATGTTATTCTGCTAAATTGTGAACAGACAATATATCCTCTCCTGCATCCCTGAACATTCCCACACCACTGTCCTCCCTTGCCGGTTGGGAGACATGTTCCCTGCCCCAGGGGCTATTGTCTTTCCCCTTGACCTGCTCCTCCAACTCCGCCACTCAAGGCATCATTGCTTTCTGAGAAGCACCAGAGCTGCTTTGAAATGGACTCTTCCACTGCCAGAGTCTGCTGAGCCTTCCAGAACCTCAACAATGACTTTGGGGAGCCACCCTGGACTCAGCTGGCAGTCCTTCCACTGCCCACCTGCTGCCCACTCCATGCAGCTCACTGGCAACAATTTGGGGCAGCATCCTTCCTCCTTGCCTCCAAACATAGATTGCAGGTGCGGCGACTGTCCTGCACCTGGCACCGCAAAAAGGTTTTGCCCTGGTACTCACAACTCTCCAGTTGCATTGTACAGGTCTGGATGTCCATCGGGAAGTTCTTGAGGTCCATGGGGCAGGACAGGATTAGTGTCAGCCTAGGAGGGAAGGGGAGAGAAAGGAGGGGGTCAGGGGGGAAAGGGGTCTGTGTCGGGCCCTGCCCTGCTTCCGAATGGCAGCAGGGAGAGCCCATGCCAGGCGCCGCTGGGCCCACCTGATGCTGTAGAGCACGTTGCCATTCTTGAAGATGCGCAGGAGCTTGTTGTCGGTGGTGACCTCGTGGAAGTTGGCACCCTTCTCATTGGCAAAGAACAAATCCGGCTTCCAGATGGAGTCCAGCATGGATGGGTCAAGGTCCAGGGAGTCGTCGGGGTATTCCCGGTAGGCCAGGCGGGGGTCGTTCCACTGTTGCCTCAGGAAGACGTTGACGCGGTAGTCCTTGAGAGCAGAGAGGAGCCATCACACGCGGGGGCAAGCCACATGACACAGGCATGCACCTGCACACACACATGCATCCATGTGCAGTGTTGGTTCAGGGCCTCTGGTATCCTGGCCCGGGAGTGAGCAAGGCAGGTGGGAGGTGGGAATAAGGAAGCAAGCGAGCAAGCAAGCAAGCTGGGAAGAGATTTGGAGAAAGGCTCTGGAACTCCTGCACATCAATGGCTATTGATGTAGGCTACGCTCTCCCTGCATAGTTGGGGGCAGGAATAATAATAATAATAATAATAATAATAATAATAATAATAATAATACCAAGTGAAACATCAGTGCTAACTGGACACAATCCAGTTGCTGGAAACCACGGGAGGGGAGAATCAATGCTGTAGAGTTGGAAGGGACCTGGGGGTCATCCAGTCCACCCCCTGGGAGAGAGTTCTTATGATCGTAGTATCCTACTTGCAGGTTTCCCACAGGTTTCTTGTTAGCCACTGTGCCCATCGTAGCTCAGTTGGTAGGGCCTGAGACTCAGAATCTCAGGGTTGTGGGTTCAAGACCCGCACTGGGCAAAGGATTCATGCACTGCAGAGGGTTGGACTAGATGACCCTCATGGTCCCTTCCAGCTCTGTAATTCTATGATAGACTAAGACCCGTATAAATAAGGGTGCCGGACTAGGAGGGCCGTGGGCTTGATCCAGCTACAGGGTTATTTGTGTGTTCTTATGCAGAAGCCACAAGGCTCTTCTCTGCCTTCTTCCCAATTGTCCTCATCACCTGAACCTCCTCCTTTCCCACCACTTTCCTCTCCCTGCCCCCCCATCAACCTCCAAGGGAACAGCAGCCACTCAGAGGCAAGCACAACCCCCAGGATCACTGCCCAGCCAGCCCCAGGGCAGAGGAGGACCCTTGTGCTTGGGGCGAGGGAAGCAGTCAGAGTCTCACCATGGTTGTTTCGGTGACCGAACCAAAACTGTTGATGAAGATGTTGCATGTCACGTTGACGGGCGGGCCTGTAAGCCAATGGGAAAGCACAGGTGAGTTGACAAGGTTCCAGGGCGCAACTCAAAGCCGCCTTCGACCATGTCAAAGCATTGGTCCACCTGGAGGAGACACCTGCCTTATACAGGTCACTTGTTGTTGTTTTTTTATAGAATATTTATTAAAGTTTTCCAGAAATAATACAATGTGAAATAAAAAAGAAAAAATAACATAAATACAAAAATATAAAAATACAAAAATAATTAAAAACACATAGAATTTCCATTACTTATTTTCTTGTAACTTATTTTCCAGACCTCCTCATACCTCCCTTTCTTGTATTCCAATTCAAATTGTTAGTTCAGCAAATCCTCACCATTTAGTTTTTACTTATTTCTAAACCTTATTTTTCATATTTCTTGAGCATTACAGCTGGAAACCCCTTAATTCCTGTCCAACATTGTTCTAACATTCATTAATTTTGCAATATTTCTGTAAATAGTCTTTAAACTTCTTCCAGTCTTCTTCCGCCGAATCTTTTCCCTGGTCTCGGATTCTGCCTTATACAGGTCATTTGTTTTTCCAATGATCCCAGGACACGTGTGAGAGGATGTGCAACCAAATCACAAATGCACGATTCCTAGATAGTCACAAACAGGGGACATGATGATGTCATAGCCTCTAAACTTTTGTGGCAGGAAGAACAATAGAAACTTAATATTTACTTCTTCCTGACTCTACACACTTTTCTCCTGCCTGCAATGGGGTAGGTTGTCTGTAAGCTCTCCTCCAGAAAGCACACTCCATTTTGAACTAGACTATGGGTGTTTGTAATATTTAAGGATTACTGCCTGTCTGATTTTCATCACCATACTTGTTGAATCCTGGCAAGACTTTTGATGTGAGTAAACCTTATATTTTCTTGTTTTACTAAATAGCCTAAGAGTGATTTCTTTGTTAAGAG
This sequence comes from Podarcis cretensis, assembly GCF_951804945.1. Classification (NCBI taxonomy): domain Eukaryota; kingdom Metazoa; phylum Chordata; class Lepidosauria; order Squamata; family Lacertidae; genus Podarcis; species Podarcis cretensis. Next base: position 1,765,757 of record NC_137181.1, on the reverse strand, counting down.
GGAAATATGAACAGGAGCAGATAATCCAAGTCTGCCTAGAACATCCTTGGATATCATAATTGCTCTAGAAGGTCGTGCAACCTTATCCTAACAGCTTCTAGAGATAAGCTGTGCACAGATGGTGATTTTAACTCTGCTAAAAAATAAGTATTTACATTCTCACAGAAGTGAGAAAGAGGAAGGATAATGACTAAATAAAATATCCTCTCCTACTCATCTAAATCTATCCAACACCAGGAGTCTTGCAATACAATTCCCAGGGACAACACTCCCCCATTTCCACCCAGGAAAGGGCTCTCTTGTCTTCTAGTCTCTCTCTTTTTGTGTGGGGAGGGGCTTGGCATCCCTGGCTATCTTTCAAACTTCCAGCCTCCAATATTCTTGCACACAGAGTGACCTTCAGCACTGGAGGGATGTGTCCTGGATTTGGCAGCCCTGATGGGGAAACGTTGCGAAAGGGTGGGAAGCATGTGAGCAAAGTCCTCCTTTACCTTTGAAATTGGGTCTGATGCGGGCATCGTACCCCGACGTCCGGCCCATGAGCTTGTCCAGGAAATCAGAGGGAGACATTGGTTGCGGGAGGCTCCGTGAGGCAGATTTTGCTTCTCCTTTCCCTGACACCAGTCTGGGAGGAAGAGAGGGGCATGTCAGTGTGGGAATGTTCTGGGGTGCAGGAGAGGATATATGGTGAGATTATATCCTAATCCAACTTGTGCTAACAAGTTCCCAAAATATCAGCAGAGTTTATGACATTCCCCTTTAAGTTCGCAACGGTAATGTCTGCACAGGTTCGCTAGAACCTCTATAATAATTACTCTGGTAATTTCCCCTTTGTTCCCTCTTAAAATACAAGACATGACACAGTCTTCATAAAGGTATAAAAGAGTTTACTCATGTTCTGTATCACAGTATGATCCCAGAAGGCAGACAGGCTTAAAAAGGTAAAATACATTTAGAATCTATCTTATAGGAAGATAGTCCTTTCCTTCTCTCTTGGCTGAGAGCCAAGAGGGCATTCTTAGATGTTGCTTCCTCGAAGGAAGATGGCAGAGAGAGAGAGATGGCTGCCTGCCCTGTGCTTTTATCATTACCTGCACAGGTGAGGCCACACCCACCTCTGGTCACATGCGGAGGAAGTCTGTTCCAGGAAGTTTACCTGCTTGCTGGACAGACATCCCTCCCCATGTTCTAACATGTACACTCTAGGAATGTTGTCATTGACTGCTCCTGTGTTTTACATTCCACAGTCAGCAGGCTGAACCCCACTTTTCTACACACACACACCCCACTGCTGGAAATAGGAGCTGGCATCATCTGGGCTGCCTGTCGCCATTCAGCCCTGCTGGGCTTAGGTGCCTCAACACACAGAGGTAGAAGGCAGCAGTGTGGTACAGTGGGTAGCGCATCAGACTAGGACCTGAAAGAGAGTTCGAATCCCCACTCAGCCATGAAGCTCACAAGGTATGGCCAGTCACTGCCTCTCATCCTACCTTGTAGGGTTGTTGTGATGGCTCAGTGAGGACAAAGAGAGCTTTGTATGCCACCTTCAGCTCCTTGAAAAGGTGGAACATGATTCTGATGCATAAAATAAATAGTCTAACCTCTTGGTGCCACTCAAGCTACTCCTTCTGTCCCCTCTGTGAGAGACGGAACTCCCACTGTGCCATGACAGAGGGATGGCAGAGCCATATATATTAACTTAGCTCCCTGGGCAAATGTTCTCTTTTTCAGCACTTTCCCCCAAGCCAGAAATGTGAGAACATCTGCTAAATCTGAGCTCCAAACTCAGACTCCATCTTAAGCTAGACTTAAGCAAGTCCTTGTAACTGAATTACCTAAGCCTGCCTGAACAAAGCTGCTGCATCTGTTACACTTCAATAAGTATTTTGAGTGAGGAAATGTTATTTTTTCCCCTTTTACAAGACTGTGTGATTGTTGTTTTAAGGGGGAGAAAAGGGGGAAATATACCAGGAGAACCCAGTTTGTCTTAAGCATTCTGGACTGCTTAAACTAAAAGGCTAAAACTAAACTATCTAAGCTTCCCTTTTTAAACTACAAAAGGATGGCACTCTGCTGAGCTCACAGATGTGAGGAAGGAAGGGTAATACCTAATAATTAGATCCTAGCATCTCTTCACATCCCAACAGCAGGGCAGAGAGAGTTATCCAGAGGGCCAAAGGTTTCCCCTTTGCTGCCAGTCTGGGCCCAGCTTGCATCTCGCCTGCAAGGCCTTGTGCTGGCTCTCCCCATGGAACAAGGGGTGCTTCCCCAGAGCTCTGCTCAGAATTACTGTAGGATGGTCATTAAGCAAATTGAGGAAACCAGCACTGCAAAAACTGGACATCAGCCTTGGCAGCCTTTACAGGGAGATGCCGTCTTCCTCCTCCTCCAGTTCCTCAAGGTCTTTGTGCAGCTGCCAGGGCAAGAGCAGACCTTTCCACCACCCAAGGGAGTTTGCTGTCACTCCTGGGGGGGGGGGTGCTGCTCTCTGCCCGCTCCCTGTCCCTCCCCAGGCAAGAGGGCACTGGGGGCACTGCACTCTCTCTCTGTCACCCGCCCACCTGCATCTGAGTGTGCTCAGCCTGCAGAGGCTCCTTCCCAGCCGTCCTTGAAAGGGGGAGGCAGGCACTGCCCACCACCTCCCCCCCCCCCAGACAAATAGGACGTTGTTTAGTTTTTCAATGGACTTGTTTAAAAGATTTTGTAAATTGTTCTTCTTCCTGAAGGAGCATCTCCACCCCCACCGTTCTGCCCGGACACTGAGGTCCAGCTCCGAGGGCCTTCTGGTGGTTCCCTGATTGTGAAAAGCCAAGTTACAGGGAACCAGGCAGAGGGCCTTCTCGGTGGTGGCGCCTGCCCTGTGGAATGCCCTCCCACCAGATGTCAAAGAGAAAAATAACTACCAGACTTTTAGAAGACATCTGAAGGCAGCCTTGTTTAGGGAAGCTTTTAATGTTTAATAGGTGGTGGTATTTTAATATTTTGTTGGAAGCTGCCCAGAGTGGCTGGGGAAACCCACCCAGATAGGCAGGGTATAAATAAATTATTATTATTATTATTATTATTATTATTATTACTATTACTATTATTATTATTACTATTACTATTATTATTTGTTTTCATTACTTTGCTCCCCACTCTTGGGAGTGGGGAGAATTCAGCATAGAGGGCTATAGATACTGTGAATAAGTCAATAATATTTCCAGCTGCTGGTCCAGCTGCTGGTCCCTCCCTGTACACCCCCCCCCATTTGTCAATTCCGAGGAGCCCAGGTTCTGCCTCTCCCTAAGCAGGGGCGGCGGGGCGGTCCACCCCGGGTGTCATCACGGAGGGGGATAACATTCCCTTTGTTTTGACAGCTGGGGGAGGCTTTGGAGTTGTGCGCCGGCGGCTGGCCATTGCCCCTCGCTCCCGGGTTGCTTGGGGGGGGGAGCCTCCCCATAGCTGTTAAAAGGAAGAGGGAAGGGAGGAAGGGCGCTGGCAAAGCGGCATGACTCCCTCCCCCGCAGCCCACCATGGACAGCTCGCTCCACCCCCCATAGGTATTTCTCCCCCTGGGACACTCACCCCCCCCCCTACGGCATGTGCACCGCTCCGGGCGCTGGAGCAGCTAGCTCGGCCTCTGTCCCTAAGGCCAGCCTCTCAGTCCCCCCCCCCCTTTTTTTTTAGTATATGTGCTGCCGAAGCGAGCACGCAGTCCCCCCCCCCCGCCAATCGTAGAGTTAGAAGGGATCCTGAGGATCATCGAGTCCAACCCCCTGCTTTGCAGGAATAAATATGCAGCCGTCCCAAACGAGGATCAGAGATGCAACCTTGGCGTTATCATCGCCGCGCTCCAACCAACCGAGCTATCCACACTTCTCCCAAATGCCCCCTTCCCCGAGAGGTGCCCGAGGATTTGCTGTCGATTCCCCGCGTGAAAATGCTCGTCCATTAAAAGGAAGCAAGCTCCCAGGAAAGGAGTCGCTGGCTAGACTGGAAAAGCACATTGCAAGACGCTACCTTGTTAAAAGACGCAAAAGAGGCTCCGCAGATCCTGGGAGGCCAAATAATTTTAACAAGCCCAGCAGCTCCTCTGCAAGGTCAGCAAAGCAAACGCTGCGGGAGGTCAGCAGCGCTTGCATCCAACTCATCATTCGCTCGCCAAGGCCCCTGCAGAATCCGGAGTGGAACAGGGCCCCCTGGAGGTTTTGGTCTGTGGCAAGAACAGCTCCCTTCCCCTCCCTCTGGGGGGCTGAAAGATCTGGAGTAACTTACAAGCCAATTGAGGCTTCGGCAGCATGTAGAATATACATTCTCCTCTCTCTTTCTCCATCAAGAAATGACATCTAAATAAACGCAACAAGCAAAACTATCTGAGCTGGATGCGTCTCCAGTGACCCTGCTCCGTTACTGGGCCAGTGCTGCCTGGAAAGGCTGGTGGCCCCCCCTGGCAGAAGTTAGGTGGGTGAGTCCTTGTAGGACAGGACCCCTGCATGCCTGGGTGGGGGAGAGCTGTACCATTATCGACTGAGCAGGAAGGATCAGAAAACAGCGACAGGAAGTGTGGACCATTTGCCGCCTGGCTGCGCAGTGCCTGGGGTCTCTCTCAAGCCCTCGAGGATCTCCAGAAGTGGGGGTCCCATTTCCGTCCAGGCCTTTCCCTTTTGACTTAGTCTGAGGACAGGAGCGTCTGCCGCCAGTCCAGTTGAGAAGCACGCAAGGGGCTAAGAGCTTCAGTTCTTGGCATCCGTGCATCTCCAGGGGTAAAGTCGAACAACTGTGTTAGCAGCACCGAAGGGACTTCCCCAAGACGCAAGCCTTGACCAGTCCTGGGCTGCCCCTCTAACAAGACCCCTCTCTGGGCCTCACTGATGGGGTCCAAAGGAGAGCACCAGCTGGGCTGCAGGAGGGACTGGAAGGAAGCCTACTAGGCACCACCCAACCGCCTTAGGGACTCCACTCTTGTTTTGTGTAGGGTTTACTCCTTAGCCTTTTCTTCTCCCAAAGATATCCCGCAAGGCAGCGGATGTTTATGATCAGAGTTTTCCTTCTCCCAGATAGGCTCCCTTTCCAGGTGGCCGAGCCCCACCTGCCGCTCATTTCCCCCTAGACCACCTGCAGAAACCGCCTTCTGGACCATTGGACCCACTCTTGGTCTTGTCCGCTCAATCGGCCGGAGTCTGTCTTTGCATGCAGGGCAAGTCCCCGACTCACTGAGGGATGGAGACCCATCAGCTACCTTCACCTGATTTAGCTTCAGTGCCTTCGGGCAAACCTGATATCACTCCCAGTGGACGCAGCAGGCAAGGAGATGCTGCGCTGCGGAGCCGAGGGGCAGAGGGAGTGAGGATTCCTGGAAGAGCTGAGAGAAGTCCCGCTGCCTGTGCCCACCCAAATGGATGTACCTTTGTACAAGCAAGATGTTCCCTGCCCTTCACTCCAAACCCACCTTGAAGAGGATCCCGAGGCAAGAGCCAAGCCCCATATCAGGCAGTCCCACAGAGCCAGGAAATCTGGCCGGCTGCTCTCACCCCTAAAGTAGCCGCGGGGCCTTCCTGAGGGTGGCCCCACGCTCATTGGAATGCAAGAACTGCACCATAGCTTGGGAAAGATTTGGGTTATCTTCAGTGCACCCCTCCATGAAGGTGGTGGGGCGGCTTAGATGAGTTCTCTCTGTGTGTTTCACTCTTGAGGTCTGAACCCCCAGATCTCAGTGTCGCTGGCCGGCCGGCCTCTCCCCCAAACCTCGAGCTTTGAGTCCAGACAACGGACAGAGGTTGCTCCCGATCAAAAACAACCTCCTCGGCTATTCACAACTGCACTGTCCGTGTGCGTGTGTAGAAATGGTTGCTATGTTAGAGACAGCTGGCGAATTTGCAGAGCGGAACAAGCCCAGACTGCAATGGGGCGGGGGGGGGTTGCTCCTGACCTCCCTGCAGGCTTTTAGGCTCAACTTCGCAAGCGCTTACCTGGAAACCCGAGGCTGACATGAGGGATCTGAAATATTCACGGGGTGCTGGAGTCCTGAAAACATCTACGAGGCTCTTATACTACAGAACACTTAGGAGTTGCCCCCAGCGCTGCTCTCCCCCAGCTCGAATGCCTGTGGGGCGATGCTGGAACCTCCCAGCGCAAAATGGATGAGGAACATGGATCTTCTTGCAAGCCCCACATCCCACACCAAGGACCTTGCTGCTGCTGCTGCTGCTGGCACCCCTGCGTTCCCCTAAACCCAAGAAGCCTGTCAGTGCCTCTTAGGAGTGCTCACCATGCCAGAACATACAGTACTCCTCCCCAATGCCCGTCCCACCCTGGGGCGCTTCGTTGCTGGAGTGGCCTCTCTGGTCCCCCTCCTGCCCTGGGCCCGGAGAAGTGTTGCTTGCTCGGACCCTGGAGAGAACCAGGCCTAGTAGCTCAGGTGAAAGGACTTCCTTCTCCTTCAGACCCCTCCCCGAGCCTTGCCTGAGAGCTAAGCGCCCCTCCCCCCCCCCCCGCCGCATCTGCGCCCAGATTGCCAGCGCCAGTCTCTGAGGGGGATCCGGTCCCCAGAGCCTTCTTGCCCAGCAAAGGGCATTCTCCCCCTGGCAGGGAAAAGCGGCTGGTGCTAAAATTCTCCCCCGAGAAGGACCAAGAGGCCTCGCTGGGTCGGGATAGGACCGGCCTCGCTCCTTCCCTCCCTGCCGGGCTTCACAACCCGCCGCCCCCGCAGTCCGAGTGCAAGCAAGAAGCGCCCCCCCCCCCCGACAAGATCCAAGCAGATCTGGAAGAGAGGTGGGGGCTGGGACTGTGGAGATCTGCCGGCTAAGCTGGTGGTGAAGGAGAGGGAGAGAGACCCTCTCGTGATTTCTTTGCAGGGCTTAGGCAAAGAAGGGGAAGGAGCTGAGGGAGGCGGGTGGGAGGCTTAGGCAAAGAAGGCGAAGAAGGAAAGTGAGGCGGGGGGGGCGGGGTTGCCTGGCACTTGATTTGAGCCCCCGAACCGGTTTCGAGCGCCAGCTCTCAGCCCCGGCGCCGAGAACGCGCCGCCACCTGGAAAATACCAGCGCGCCTCTGAGCACGTGCAAAGTGCCCCTTCCCTGCAGCTGCGGCCCCGACCGGAGATGCTCCCCGCCCCCCCCCCCGTCTCACCTGAGCAGCACGCCGAGCAGGAGGTGGGAGACGACGGGCCCTCGCATCCCTCGGCCGCGCGGCGTCCCCCGCCGGCGGCGGGGAAGGCGGGCGGGCGGCGAGGCTGGCGGTGGCGGCGGCGGCGCCCCAGCCCGAGGAGGCGCGCGCGCATGTCCCGCCGCTGCTCCGCGGCTCCGTCCGGCAGCGGCAGTGGCAGCGGCGGCGGCAGCAGCGCCGCATGGAGGCGCCTCGACGGCCGAGCGACGGCCAGCGCCTCAGTCCTGCCCGCCGCTGGCTTCCTCCGCCCGTAGCCGCGAGCCTGGCAGAGACGCTCCCGCTCGCTTCGGCCCGCCCTCCAGCGGGGAGGGCGCTGTCCAACCCACGCAAGGACAGCCCCGACGGCGCGGCGCTCCGCTGCAGCTCCCCGAAACCAGATCCGCCGCCGCCGCCGCCGCCTTTTTCTCTCCAAGCTTAACCTTCTCGGGCGCGCAAAAAAGGAGCCGCAGAGCTTGTGCAGAGTGCGCGCCGACGGAGAGAAAGGTCTGCGCCGTCGGAGCGCTTCTCCTGTCTGAAGGGTTACTCTCTGCTCCCCAGAAACTGTGGTGTCAGCGCAGCGCGGCTGGTTCTGGATGCCCCAAATCCTCGCAGGGGAGATCAAAGGTGGGCTTCCCGACCCTTCCCTGTCCGCGACGTCGGATTGCTTCTCTCCCTCGCCCCCAATTCAGCTCTTCCCTTTCTTGGCTTTCTCTTCTGTGAGGTTGCTGGCGCCGAAGGGTTTTGCTCACCGGACACTCCCCCCCCCCGCCGCCTTCGCGAAGTTCTCCCCAGAAATGAACCCCCCACGGAGAGCCGACTCCAGCCGGACTCCTGCGTCCCCAAGAGGCAGCTTAGTCGAGATCTGGCCTGGTCAACCTGTGGCCAGACTCTTCCGATGCTCTTAAGGGCTTCACTAAGGACCGTCCACTTCTGCCAGTTGGGCTGGACAGACAGCCTGCCACACACCATCCTGCGAGAAACCAGAGGGCTTTTACTTCACAGAATTGTAGAATTGGGAGGGGTCCCGAGGGTCATCTAGTCCAACCCACTTCAGTGGAGGAATCTTTTGCTCCTAGGAGCCAACTCCTCGGGGCTGAGCTCCTTTCGGCCACCTCAATAAAATATTTGAGGGGGCTGGCCCCCCAAAAAAAGATTGTTGGGCATTGCCATTCAAATGGTGTGGTAACAACACACACAACGTAACAGTCTGTTTTTGACCATGTAACTTGTATTTCAAAGACAATTCAACATACAATATATCACAAAGTGTAATTCCATAGACCAACACATAATGCAAACGAAACATATCCTGAGAAATTAAAGTCCAAAGGATGGCCAATTTAGTAACTGAATGGACTTTATATGTTGAATTGTGTTTGAAATACAAGTTACATGGTCAAAAACAGACTGTTACAGTATGTGTGTTGTTACCAAGATTGTATTTACGTAACCTAAGGTTTAGTAGTGTTTTGCATTCAAATGGTGTGTGCATGCCATGCTATGTGATCGATTCTGCATTTTTGCGCTGAATTGGAGCAAATCGGGTTTTCTGTGGGTTGCTGTTTGCTTTGATTAAATCATAGGAAGGGACCGCGAGGGTCATCTTGTCCACCCCCTGCAATTTAGGAATCTTTCGCCCAAGGAGGGGCTTGAACTCATGACCTTCAGAATCTCATAAATCACAGGTTTTCCTGGGGAAAGTGCCGGGTCAATAAAACAACCACTGCCACCCTTTGGCACAGACCTGGAAAGCCTGGAAGTGAGTCTAGAAAGCATCGAGCAAAGAAGTGTGGGCGAGCCCTCAGACTTGTTCACCAAAGATTAGCTCTGATGAAATCTGAACACTTCCGTGTTACACCCGACTCTTCATCAGGAAGGCTGGAACGACACAGAATTCTCAGCTACAGAGAAAAGACAAACTCTCCAAATTCCAGTTTGGCACTAAGAATGTAAGAAGAGCCCTGTGGCTGGATGAGGCCAATGACGCACCCAGTCCCACACTCTGATCTCACAGTGGCCAACCAGGTGCCCCCAGGGTTGCATTTAGGCTGGTTCAGGCTGTTTCCCTGCACTGAGAACCAAGCCAAGGAGGTGCAAAATTGAGAAGATCCATTTGCCAATTTTTTAGAGCAGGGTGTGAAAACAGGATGCTGGATTCGAAGGCCCACTGGCCTGATCCAGCAAGCTCTTCTATGATCTTACCACACACACAAATTATTAATTCCTTGAAGCGGGTTGGAGAGGAAATGAAGAGAGTGGAGGGAGGAGATTGGGGAAAGAGAGGTTGGGGGCTCCAATGAGCGCACTTGCGCACACACACACAGAGAGAGAGAGATCTGATGTCACAGGAGACTGCTGGTCAGTAATCACACAGTTCAAAATTGGAGTTAACTCTTTATTAGCAAAAACACAATCTCCATGGACTTGGTTGAATGTCAAGCCTAATGAGCAGAGCAGTTGTTGTTGTTGTTGTTTATTGAATTTATATCTCGCCCATACCCAGAGGTCTCAGGGCAGTTCACAGAAAAGTTCATTCCCAGTGGTCTTACTCTATGAAGATCAGTTGCTGAGACTGAAAGTCCCCCCACGGCTGTCTAAGTCCCCTCCTCTCCAGGGCTTTCCCCAAGCAGTCAGAGACTACATCTGTGTGCAGCAAACCTCCCCTCCACCCTTTTCACGCCTCATCTGGTTCTGGGAGACAGGGGGGGAAGGGAAGTTTGTTGCAGCAGGAGGGGGAGACAGCCGTGACTCTACACCAGCCTGACTCATCTCTGCCTCTTGGCCTCTCTTTTCCCACCCTCCTGCTTCAGCTTCTGCTTCTAATTCTGGACTGCTCTCTGTCACAGACTCTCCCTGCTCACTAAGCCCTGTTGCCTCATCAGCTTCCGACACCTCCTCCTCCCAGTCTACTCTCTCTGACTGCTCATTGTCATCCCACCACCAGTCCCCGGGCTCTGAGCCTTCTTCCCTTGAGGGTTCCCCAGCTGGTTCCTCCCACCATTCCTTTGCATCCAACCAGCCCATAACAGATGGGTGGGAAGAAACGGCCCTCAGCTCATCCTGAGCCATGACTGGCTGAGCAAACTTGGGAAGTTGCTGTGAAGAGTTGGGAGGGTGAAAATTTGTTGAGGAAGGCTGGCAGTTTTGTAAAGTGATATTGTCAGGGGCCCAGTTATATGTGGCCGTGGTGCAGACAAAGATTAGAAGAGGAGGAGTCTAGTCTAAACAGCAGAAGACACATCCAAGGGAAAGGGAAGGAGGGAGGGAGGTCTCAAGGACAGAGCAGAGGCACAGCAGGAAGAGATGTCCACCGACCCATTGGAAAAAAAGGGGATCTCCTCTGCCTGGCGGCTGTTTGGCTGCTTGAGGAGTCCTTCCACTTCTGACCCACAAATGTTTAGGGGAACTCTCGCACCCTGAGATCCCAGCAACCTCGTGTTGATGGGCCTCAGCAGGGCTTGTTCAGAAAAGGACCAGTTGCCAAAAACCACAGGAAAAGAGAGGGCACTTGTGTTCATGTCCTGCATTGCAAAGGGTTGAGTTGACCCTCAAGATCGCTTCCAACTCTACTATCCCAGGTGAACATATGGCAGCCCCTTCACCTTAACTCCCAAAAAAGATTGCAAGAGCTGTTTGTTCCCAGCGCAAGGCTAAAATTAGCCGATGGCAGCAGAAAAGTCATCTGTCACCTGGGCCGCGGACACAGAAGAGGCTTCTCCGCTTGGCAACTCCTGCTCAAGGTGAGGGTGCCGATGAGCAAGACCCAGTGCTCTGTGCGCATGCGCACACAGTTTTACCTTTAAGGTCCTTGCCTCAGCTGCAACTTGGCCCTGAGGGTGGGGGAGAAGAAGGTTAGGCCAATAAGTATTTCCCAGCATACGCAGGCACTCTCGTGCGAGGTCAGCACAAAGCCAGGCTTGTCCATTGCGGGCCACTTCTTACATGTTTGCCTGCCTCTGTCTGGGTGCAGCTGTTGAAACCTGCCTGCAAGTTTGGCAGCTGTTTCATGAGAGACACTTTGAATAAAAAGCTCTTTACTGGAGGGAATTATTTTTGTTTGTTATTATGCTGTGCTCGTAGACACCCAACTCTCTCAGGAGACAGTGGAGGAGTGTGCCTTTGGGGGTGAAGTCAAACTGTTGGAAGGTCCCAGCCCCTTCTGTGGCTGCAGAGACCAATGTGGGAGAGACATGTTTTGTTGCAGCCGGGGCAGTTGAAGGCATCCCGTTGTGCTGCTGCAGATGCACCAGAGCACTTCTTCTCCCAGCGGTCACTCCTCCTCTGGTCACTGCTGTGGGCAGACGACTTGACTGTTTCGTGTTTTTATATTGTCAACTGCCCTGCGATCTTTGGATGAAGGGCAGTCTAGAAATGTAATGAATGAGTAGAATAAAATGAAGAAATCCCTCTTGCTAGCTGTGCACTGTCCGAGTGCTGAAAAGCAGCCACAGCGGCTAAGCTCCCCCCTCAATGTGCTCCCCAGCCCCACAATATGACAGCGGCCTAGGAGTCTGTTCACAAGGGAGGTGGACTTGAACTGCAACCAAATCCTGCTGCAGCCATTGCTGTTTTCCAGCTGTGGTGAAGATGTGCTCATGCACCCCCCCACCCCACACCAACAAGGCCAGGCTCCAGCACAGACCCCATTCCTTGAGCACTGGTTATGGAGGCACCTGATGCTCACAGCCCAGTGGGGCTCATGATCTCTGCCCTCCGTAGTGTTGTGAATGACTTAGGTTAAAAAGGGATGGTACTTCTTGGCGAGAGGAGCAGAAATATGAGCTTCTTGTTTCAAAAATAAGGCAGGGAAAGGTCTGGAGGACTTCAGGCAGGTAACAGAACGTGTCTTGTTTCCTCCACACCAGCCTTCCTCAAATTCGGGCCCTCCAGATGTTTTGAGACTACAGTTCCCATCATCCCTGACCACTGGTCCTGCTAACTAGGGATCATGGGAGTTGTAGGTCAAAAACATCTGGAGGGCTGAGTTTGAGGAAGCCTGGGCCAACCTCTTGCCCTCCAGATGTTTTGTACTACAACACTCTTCAGCCACACTCAATAGCCACGCTAGCGGGGGCTGATGAGAGTTATAGCCTAAAACAGGCATAGGCAAACTCGGCCCTCCAGATGTTTTGAGACTACATTTCCCATCATCCCTGACCACTGGTCCTGCAAGCTAGGGATCATGGGAGTTGTAGGCCAAAAACATCTGGAGGGCCGAGTTTGAGGAAGCCTGCTCCACACCAAGGAATCACAAAATTATGGAGTTGGGAGGGACCCCAGGGATAAAGGAATCTCAGCTAAAGGATCCCAGACAATTGGCCACCCAACCTCTGCTTTAAAATCTCCTAGGAAGGAGAGTCCACCTAAGGTCATAGATGCTGCAGATTTAGAGACCTCCTCAGCAGCAACAGCTGTGCAAATGGCCTGTCATAGGACGCAGATGTTCTTTTTGACCCATGGAATGGGCGCTCCTTTAGCCTCTATCTCTTTGTGGGACAAAGAAATGCCCCCCTCGATTAAGAAAGACAGACACATTTGTTAACAGGTCCAAATGCATTGCAGCTGCCGCCCGCTTTTAGGCACCTTTCAGAAAGCCCATCTTTTTGGGGAGTTTAATTGTTCATTGCCTTTAAACTGTGTCTGATGCAAAATTTATCAGCCTGGTTTAAATATAGACACATGGCACATCCGCTGCGAAAGCTCATAGCGATTCAAAATCACTGCATGTTTCCACGTCACTTCAAGCAGCTGAGGGGAGAAGGGCTTCTGAAAGCCTTGTTGACACAAGGAGTTATTCAGGAACACACACACACACCCCAGATCTGACACACACACAAAGCAGCCGGTCTTGGATTTATCAAGTGGTAGATCAAAGGCAAAATAAAAGCAGACAAAGGTTTTGAGTCTCACTACCTCCCCACACCACCTAGCATATTGGGATTTAAACATTTTTATCCTAGCAGGGGGAAAGTGGCTAATAAAAAAAACCGTAAAATGGGGGGAAAGATGTTTAAACATCCATTTTCTTGAAGGTGGTTCCTGAACTTCAAGAACTTTAGGGACCAAATAGTTATCTAAGCTGCTTATTTGGGAGCTGTGTGTGTGTGTTTATTTACACATGCACACACAATAAGATAAAAGAAACTAATCTAGACAAAAGTAAAAACAGAGAAAGAGAAAGGAGGAAGAATGCAAAGGCCTCTCTCGCAGGTAAATCTTAACTCTTGCCTCACACAGAAAGGAGCGGACCCTCCCAGCTTTCGCCTCTGTGTTCTTCTCCCCGTCTCCCACCCTGGAAGATTTTCCTTTCTCTGCCTCAGGGTCCTTCCACCCACCACCTTAATCCAAATAAAGTCCCAGAGCAGAGGAAACCAAAGAGAAAGAAAGAATAAAGAAGAGAGCAGGAATAGAGGAGAGAACAAGAGATCAAAAGCACTTCTGAGTTTCCATCTGTCAGTTACATACAATTTCCCCCAAAAAAATATTCACTCTCAGATGACATCCAGCTGTTCTGCCTTCTGCTAAGCAATACTTTCAGGCCCAAATACTTCAAATTCACTCATTTCCTTTCTTCTCCTAGTCTCCCACCCTGGGAGATCTTCCCTTCCCAGCCTCTCACTCAGGGTCCTTCCACCAACCATCTCCCACCTTCTATATATATTTTTACAAACATTTTTGGTGAATCTTTCCCATCCCACTGCCCCAACCCCTGGGAAACCGACGGCTTCCTGGAAAACTTTAAGAGCCTAAGACAAGACAAGCTGCTGGATCAGGCCCAAGGGGTCCCAATCCAGTCCAGGATCCTGCTCTCACAGGGGCCAACCAGGTGCCCATTATAGGAAGCCCACAAACAGCAGCTGAGTGCAAGAACAGCAAGTCTCCACAGAGTAGCATGTCCTGCAATGTCCCTCCTCTCCCGTTGTTGTCTGGGGGGAGGGGCATCCTGGCTCTGCCCTCGACTTCACATTGCATCTAGATTGGACAGAGTTTTGGGGGGACAGGGGGTGGCAGATGTGGAGGACTCCCTGGTCCTGAATCCCCAGATGTGCAGCCTGGGACACATTCTGGACTCCCAGCTGTCCATGGAGGCGCAGGTCAGTTCTGTGTCCAGGGCAGCTGTCTCCCAGCTCCATCTGCTATGCAGGATGAGACCCTACCTGCCCACAAACTGTCTTGCCAGAGTGGGACATGCTCTGGTTATCTCCCGCTTGGACTACTGCAATGTGCTCTACGTGGGGCTGCCTTTGAAGGTGACCCGGAAACTACAACTAATCCAGAAGGCGGCTGCTAGACTGGTGACTGGGAGTGGCTGCCGGGACCATATAACACCAGTCCTGAAAGACCAGCATTGGCTCCTAGTACGTTTCCGAGCACAATTCAAAGTGTTGGTGCTGACCTTTAAAGCCCTAAACGGCCTCGGTCCAGTATACCTGAAGGAGCGTCTCCACCCCCATCGTTCAGCCCAGACACTGAGGTCCAGCTCCGAGGGCCTTCCTTGGCGGTTCCCTCCCTGCGAGAAGCCAAGTTACAGGGAACCAGGCAGAGGGCCTTCTCTGTAGTGGTGTCCACCATGTGGAACACCCTCACATCAGATGTCAAGGAAATAATCAACTATCTGACTTTTAGAAGATACTGAAGGCAGCCCTGTTTAGGGAAGTTTTTAATGTTTGATCTTTTATCATGTTTGTAATTTTCTGTTTGGAGCTGCCCAGAGTGGCTGGGGAAACCCAGCCACATGGGCAGAGTATAAATAATAAATAAATAAAGTAGTACTAGTAGTAGTAGTAGTAGTAGTAGTAGTAGTAGTATTTTACAGTGCTTTGCCTGGCTAGGATCTGCTGCTGACACCTTAATCCTTGCAGCCATGACTGCTGAGAAAGGACTCTGAATGTGTTGTTGTTGTTGTTGTTGTTGTTGTTTATACCCTGCCTTTTTCCCTGACAGGGGCTAAAGGCTGCTTACATTAAATATTTTATTTTTCCATTTTACAGCATTCAACAATGAATAAAAATCTACACAAATCAAATAATGTTTTCTGTGACTTCCCTCCCTTTCTGCGGTTTCTTATTTTTCTATTATTTTATCACTGCAAATCCAAATTTACCCTTCTTACAAATTTATAATTCCTTTAAATTTCTTACTGCTTGTGTTTATATCAATCCTGCTAATGTATTTAATAGTTACAATTTCTTTTTCATGTATTCAATAAATTTCCCCCATTCTGTTACAAAAAATTCATCATCTTGATCTCTTAATCTTCCAGTAAGTTACAAAAAATTCTGTTACAAAAAATTCATCATCTTGATCTCTTAATCTTCCAGTAAGTTTTGCCATCTCTGCGTATTCCATCAGTTTTAATTGCCAATTGCCTTTTAATTGCCAGTTGTCTCTTTCTGGAGCCAGTTCCTCTTTCCAGTTTTGGGCAGATATCATTTGGGCAGCCATGGTAGCATACATCAATAGTCCCCCCCCCCCTCGCCCCAGAAAGACCAAAGATCAAGGCAGCTCACAGGTAAAAATAAGAACAGCAAAAACCTAGGAAGAAAAAAGTCATAGTAGCATCACAGAATGATAGAACTGTGGAGTTGAAAGGAGACGCCAAGTGTCATCTCAGCTCAAGCGTCCATGGCAGATGACCATCCAACCGCTGCTTAGAAACCTCCAAGGAAGGAGAGTCCACCACCTCTCAGAGGAGTCTGTTCTACTGCTGAACAGCTCTCACTGTCTGAAAGTTCTTCCTGATGTTTAGTCAAAATCTCCTTTCTTTTAACTTGAAGCCGTTGGTTCGCCTCCTACCTGTTGGTTTCTGTTTCCTTCACTGTGCAGCGAAATGCTTGTCACGGGACATTGTTTTGCATTCCAAAGTCAAAGTACTGTTGGGTTCCCACGGGAATGGGAGACTGGATGTGACGTTCACTGGTTTCCTGTTTTTCACTGTTCTCTCGGTGTTCTTTGTTTCCGAGAGGGAGTTGCTTCTCTGCTCTCACAGAGGCAAGATGCATGTTTGTATTCTCTCAGCATAGAAGTGTAAATAAAGTTGAGAATGTGGCACATACCGCTTATCCTTCCACTCTGTGGACTACTCTGTTTGGGCTCAAGATAAGACAGGCCTATATCAGCTTCAGATGGGCAGAAGCTGGTCAAAATCTCACACTACCCTGCAGAGCAGGAGATAACAAGCTTGCTCCCTCTTCCATGTGACAGCCCTTGAGGTATTTGAAGATGGCTCTCCTATCTCAGTCTCCTCTTTTCCAGGCTAAACATACCCAGCTCCTTCGACCGTTCCTCATCAGGCATTGTAGCACCTGGCACATTTACTGTGGCGGGGGGGAAAGCACGTGTGGGCCACAGCCCAATTCCATCAGATGCATGAAAGTTTGATAATATGCTACAGTTTCCTTTCCACCTCTGCCCATGGATATATTTCTAGGAAACATCCCAAATTACATCACATATCTGAGCAAAGCGAGCTCCAGTTTCCAAAAGCTGTGCAATTTCAGCCACTGGCTGCTTGACAAGGCAAGACAGACAATTCTTTGCTCCTCCAGATGTGGAGGGACTGCAATTCCCATCATCCCTGGACATCAGGCAGTGGAGGTGGAAGTCTAATGAGACTTGGAGGCCTTGCAGAATAGCCATTTAATGCAGAGGAAAGAAAGAAGGAAAAAGTGAAAAGTGTCAAGGATCTTTCAGCTAAGGATCCCGCTACCATGGATACGGTGATCTGCTTATAGCTCCAGGGCAGGATTCTGCTCAGCCCCCAGGCTGGAGGAAGCCCGGTTTACACCAGAGGAAAGAGGAGCTATTTCTTCAGCATCAGCCTACAAATGCAGCAGGAGGTGCAGCTTGGTGTTTAAAAACCATTTATAAATTTATTAAATGGTTTGCAAATCCTTGTATAGGCCAAGCGGGGTCTGTTGCTCCAAGTTAATTAACCTGGATTAAATGCCACTCACTGGGACCGAGCCGCTGTTATTAGCTGGTGGGATTTGTGATTGTTATTGTCATTGAGTCTATTAGTCGCTTTCTATACAATTCTCTCAAGGCAATATACAATACAAACAAAACAAAAAACACCACAGTTAAACAGCAACAGCCTGCAGAAACATTGAAAACTAAAGCCACACAAAATAAACCTTTTCATCACCAAGCCAGAAATGTGAGAACATCTGCTAAATCTGCGCTCCAATGTTCAGACTCGCTCTTAAACTAGACTTAAGCATGCCTTTCTGGCCAAACTGCGGGAGGCAGTGGAAGACAGGAGTGCCTGGCGTGCTCTGGTCCAGGGGGTCACGAAGAGTCGGACACCACTAAACGACTAAACAACAACAACAAAAGCATGTCTTGGTATCTGAATTACCATTTTAAGCCTGCCTGAACAAAGTTGCTGTATCAGTTACTCTTCATCAAGTATTTTGAGTGAGTATATGTTATTTTCACCTTTTACAAGACTATACTGTATTGTGTGTGGTTGTTGTTTTAAGGGGGAAATACCAGGAGAATCCAGTCTGCCTTAAAGCATCTTGGATTAGTTAAACTAAAAGGCTCTGTTTAGTTGTTTAGTCGTGTCCGCCTCTTCGTGACCCCCTGGACCAGAGCACACCAGGCACTCCTGTCTTCCACTGCCTCCCGCAGTTTGGTCAAACTCATGCTGGTAGCTTCGAGAACACTGTCCAACCATCTCGTCCTCTGTCGCCCCCTTCATCTTTCCCAACATCAGGGTCTTTTCCAGGGAGTCTTCTCTTCTCATGAGGTGGTCAAAGGATTGGAGCCTCAGCTTCAGGATCTGTCCTTCCAGTGAGCACTCAGGGCTGATTTCCTTAAAAGGCTAGAACCAGCCTATTTAAGCTTCTCTTAAATAAGGATGACACTCTGCTGAACTCACAAATATGAGGAAAGAAGAATAATATCTGTTAAATATAGCCTCTCCTAACATCTATTCACATCCTAACAGGATTCGGCAGCTGTTTTACCAACACAGCAGCAGTCTGACACACACACACACACACACACACACACACACCCATCAGGAAGAAAACACTGCAAAAATAAAAGTGAAAGTGAAAGAGACCCTTGGCTAATGTTTTGACACCCCTCAGCATTTTCTCTGGAACATGATAATGTAGCTGTGGGGCCAGGGGTGGGGAGCAGGCCAGGGGTGGGAGGGCCCGATCCCTAATCACAGCTCCTGAGTCCTGGCATTCCTTTTTCCACCTCTTGCAAGGGAATCCCTAGGCAGCCGGGGAGAGAGCCTTCCTGGTACACAGAGATATTTTCAGAAAGTCTGTTGGGTGTGAAATTAATGTTGTAGAAAAAGCAGCACTTGAAGCAGTTTTGCTCTCCGCTCCCTCCCCTTTCACGCCAGGACGCTGGGTTCCTTCAGCCACTCGCGCATCTCTCCAGCTTGCAGGGACTGAGCCGGTCTCTGGCTCCTCTGGTGCGCAGCTCTGTGCTGAGGATAATGTGTGACAAGCATAAATAATCCACGTCTACAGCACTAATAAATAAGTCAGCGCCCAGAGGAATCATAATACCTGCCTGGCGTCTCTCGAACACCTGGCAGCACCTGGGGGGGAGAAGGTGGCAAAGCCAGTGGCACTGCCCAACGCACCAGCCTCTCGGCCATGTAGCCACCAGCCACAAACTCCTCTTGTCATGGGCCTCCTGCTCCTTTCTCATGGACGAGAGGAGTTAAATCCATGCGCCTCTTCCTCTTGGGCCTGGGATGCCCCCATCCCCACATGGCTTCACGGCTCCTGAGCAACGTGATGACACCAGGGTCCCCGGAGAGGAGAGGAGAAGGTGAGAGCAGGCAGTAATCCCCCGCCTCCCCCCGCCCCCACCCACTGGCTATTCTCCAAGGCTAAAAATACCCAGGCTCAGACTGCTTAGGTGGGTGCTGCTTGCAGGCTCCAGTGAGCCAGAGGCAAAGGAGGCTGGGCTGGGGAATCATGGAACTGTCAAGCTGGAAGGGGCCTCGAGGGCCATCTAGCCCAACCCCCAGCAATGCAGGTATCTCAATAAAGAGGCCATGGCAGGTGGCCGTCCATGGCAGCCAAGTGAGTTGAGGGGGGTGTCCCTGTTAGAATTCCTGCTCCGTGACTGCAGTCATGGGATTGTTGTCTCACACATGACAGTGTATGTTTTGACTCCACAAAGCGGGAAGTGATGGAGACAGGATGTTTGTGTTCCTGTGTTCCGTGAAGTGGGACTATTGTCCTTTGTTCTTTCTCTCTTTGCTGTCTGATGCTAGAGAGAGAGGGAGGCAGGTTGCAGGGCTCCGTGTGTGTTTATATGTAGATAAAGTAGATTAGCCCAAATGCTGAGTTGGTGAGCTCTGTTACACGAACTATGCAGACTCTGTGGATCCCTAAGTGTGCTGGTGTCTGTTGGCATCAGTCGCTGTGATGTTCAGGCTGAAGAAAGCTCTTGAAGCTCCCGAATGAAAGACCAGGAGGGGGAGAACATGCCAGTCGGGCATGTGTCTCTGCCAGGGTCCTACTAGAGTGTAGGCTGAACTCCTGACAGTCTCTGCACTTTCAGGACTTGGACAGCACCCCAGGCTGATTTTTCAGCTCTGCCCTTCAATCTCCACAGCCTCCCCTGTGGCTCCATGTGGGCTGGGCAGCCCCATGCCAAGAGGGTGTCTAGTGAAAGGAGGGATTTGCTCCTCCAAGGAAGGCAGCTGAGCTGGAAGAATCACCCTCGGGGGAATTCAGGGGGCCTCTCCCTCGACTGGGAGTGGCATTTCATGGAGTCCTAGAATTGCAGAGTTGGAAGAGACACCCCAAAGGTCATCTAGCCCAACCCCCTTGCAATGCTGGAATCTCACCCCAAGCATCCCTGACGTATGACTATCCAACCCCTGCTTAAAAACCTCCAAGGAAGGAGAGTCCACCACCTCCCAAGGGAGTCTGTTCCACTGTCTAACAGCTCTTACTCTCAGAAAGCTCTTCCCAGTGTTTAGTTGGAGTCTCCTTTCTTGTAACTTGAAGCCACTGGTTCGAGTCCTACCATCCAGAGTAGGAGAAAACAAGCTTGCTCCCTCTTCCATATGAAAGCCCTTCAGATATTTGAAGGCGGCTCTCATATCTCCTCTCAGTCTCCTCTTTTCCTTTCTAAACATACCCAGCTCCTTCAACCCTTCCTCATAAGGCTTAGCTTCCAGACCCTTGATCATCCTTGTTGCCCTCCTCTGCACGCCTTCCAGCTTGTCAACATCCTTCTTCAATTGTGAGCCCAGAACTGGACCCAGGAGTGGTGTGAGCAAGGCAGAATAGAGTGGGACTATGCGTTCCCTTGACCTGGACACTCGACTTCTGTCCGTGCAGCATGAGAGCAACCTTCCAGAACACACAGGGTGGCTGAGAGTCCTCGGGTCCTGCTCTGCCTGGGCTCACTGCACCTCAAGCCACTCTCAGAGTGCCTGAATGGATGCAAAGGACTTTCATCATCTTCTGTGCCTGGGGCAGGCGAGCCCAGTTACGTAATGCAGAGGAGCTGCGTGATGGATGGGCCTGGAGGCTGAGCCCTCCTTTTGGCTTCCTCCTGGGGCGACTCCTCTGAACCTTTTCTACATTTTGAGGCCCCGGACCATCCTCTCCTCCCCCCCCCCCCAACGCTCTCCCTTCCTGTTAATTTATCCGGCTCTGCAAACAGCAGAGGCAGGAGCAGCAGTGAAGTTACCGTGCAGTTGTGGGAGCCCAAAGGCGAAGTGGTTGCCATGGTGATGAGTAGCCCCTCTACAGAGAGAGAGGGGGGGAGGAGGAGGAGAGGAGCTGGGAAGAGAAAAGGCTCCTGGTGGTTGGTTTTGCCTGTGAGCATAGAATCATAGAATCAAAGAATTGTAGAGTAGGAAGGGGGCATCAAGGGGCATCTAGTCTAACCCCCTGCCATGCAAGAATATGCAGTGGTCCCTTAAGGGGATCGAACCTGCGACCCTGGCATTATCAGCACCACGCTTTAACCAACCGAGTTATCCAGTGTTGGATACAACCTACACGGCACCTAACTAAAATATAAAATTGTCAAGAATGTCATGACATGGTAGGTGGTGTGGTCATGAACTAGTGGTACTGCAAATTTACTGGGTGGCTGAGTAGGCTTTTTGCACCCTCCATCCCTGATCACCTCCAACCCCAAAAAGCATTTCCAGCAGCCGGTTGTGGACAACAGACAGGCAGTATAGAAGCTCATGGAAGGAAGAAGGTGGTCCACTGAGGTGGGATGCTATGGAGCTCCTGGAGGCAAGCAGAGGAGGAGGAGGAGGTGGAGGAGGAGGGTGATCAGCTTCCTCCATCTTTGCTTTCCACCCTGTCCTCTCCTCCCTTGGCTTTCCATATTAAAAGAATTAATTCAGTGGCAAGCAGGTCCCTCTGCGGGAGATGGCAGAGCAGGAAGCCAGCCAGACCCAGGAAGACCCTGCTGTGAGACATTGCACAATGGGCTGCAGTTATCGACAGAAGCAGGTTTGTCTTCTCCTGCTCTGGAGGGTAGGACCCAAACCAATGGCTTCGAGCTACAAGAAAGGAGATTCCCACTAAACATCAGGAAGAACTTTCTGACACAAAAAGTTGCTCCACAGCGGAAGGGATTCCCTCAGGAGGTCTCTCCTGCTTTGGAGATTTTGAAGCAGAGGTTGGATGGCCACCTGCCATGGTTGCTTCAGCTGAGATTCCTGCATTGCAGGGGGCTGGACTAGATGACCCTCGGGGTCCCCTCCCACTCTACAACTCTACGATTCTATCAGCAGAACCACACACACACACCATCTCTTAAGGCGGAGTTTGGCAAATAACAGGAAAGTTGCTCCTTCAAGTGCCTGGTCCCCAAGCTGCATGCGAAGTCCCTGAAACTGGACCCAAGATAGCAAATTGGCAGCCAATGCAGTTCTTGGAAAAGGGGGCGCAATATGGTCCCACCTGACTCCACCACCTGAGATCTGGGTGGCTGCACTTGGCACCAGCTGGGCCATCTTCAAGGGCAGTCTCACACACGGCACATTGCAGTAGCCTACGCAGGAGTTTCCTGGAGCATGTGCCACTGCTGCAATGCTATCTCAGTCCAGGAAAGGCTGGTGAACAGGCCATGGCTGCAGATAGGTGCTCCTCATACATTGTTGTACACCACCCCAATCTCTGAGCAGTTTTGAGGGATCCAGGGTCCATGTTTCCTTTGGGCAAGAGCAAAGACTGTGCTGTTTCTGCGATATGTGGTTTATGTATTGCTTCGCCCTCTAAGGTGTACTCTTGCATTGTCTCCTGAGACAGACGGAGGCCGACAATAATTTTGCTGCACGTTTTGTGATGTTAAATCTCTGCAGGGGCTCTCTTGCCAAAGAGAACTTGCCCCAAACCTGGAACTAGGTGTCTAGAGGTTTCTCCTTTTATACTTTAACAAAAAAAAATACCGAAGAACAACAGGTTGCAGGACTGAAAGCGCAGAGGAGGGAAGCATCCCTGTGGCTTTCATTAAGCGGAAACCATTTGATCTGGAATGGATGGAGGAGGAGAAAAGCAGAGCCCCCAGCAGAGCAGCTTCCCTGAGTCACTGCGTCCGAAGACTCGCAGATAATAGTTCTGGGGAGGCATTTCTGGGTCAGGCCAAGCCAGCCTCTCACAGCAACGTGGATCTTCCTGCACAGCCAAGGCCCCTCTTCCCTCTCCTTGCCATTCAGCTGCTCTTTAGGAAATTGTGGCTCTCCTGTCCTTATGCAGATGTGGACAGACACCTGCCATCCCATCTTGATATAACGGCAATGATGATGATGATGATGATAATACTCCTCAGAAGGAACCATGCCAGTGTGGGATGTAAACACAGGAGCAGTCAGTGACAACATTCCTAGAGTGTACATGTTAGAACATGGGGAGGGATGTCTGTCCAGCAAGCAGGTAAACTTCCTGGGGACGGACTTCCTCCGCATGTGACCAGAGGTGGGTGTGGCCTCACCTGTGCAGGTAAATGATAAAAGCACAGGGCAGGCAGCCATATCTCTCTCTCTCATCTTCATCTTCTGAAGGAGCAACATGCCCTCTTGGCTCTCAGCCAAGAGAGGACAGTACTATCTTCCTATAAGATAGATTCTAAGTGTATTTTACCTTTTTTAAGCTGTCTGCCTTCTGGGATCATATTGTGAACAGAATGTGAGTAAACTCTTTTATACTTTTATAAAGACTGTGTCGTGTCTTGTATTTTAAGAGGGAACAAAAGGGGAAATTACCAGAGTAATTATTATAGAGGTTCTAGCGAACCTGTGCAAGCGTTACTGTTGCGAACTTAAAGGGGTCTATAAACTCTGCTGATATTTTGGGAACTTGTTAGCACAAGTTGGATAAGGATATAATTAGTCAATATATCCTCTCCTGCACCCCAGAACATTCCCACAGCCAGGTGGACAAGGAATGTCCTCTGGGCAGTCCTGCATTGTTTGTTTGACTAAAAAGTACCCTACACAGCAAGGTCCCAGCTGGATCTGATGGTATTAATCAACAGGTTTTTCCAAAAAGGATGCAACACAACCTGGACTTCTGTTCCTCCTCTGTTAAGTATAATGGTTTAATTCACACAGAAATGAAAAGTGTGCATGTATTAATGGAGGTTTAAAATGGAAAACTGTTAAATGTGTATTGCTGAAGGGTTGCTAACACTGGGGTTTTTCACAAGAATTTTTCTAAAGGGCTCTGAGCTGTAACTAGTTTATGCTTACCTGTTGATTGTTTCTCTCCTATGTACTGAGAGTGATCCTTTGATCATGTGATGAAGGTCTTGAGTTGCAAATTCGCCACCTTGGAGTGGCCGGGAGTCTTTCTCTGAACGCAAAGAGAGACCTCTGCTTTTAGGTCTGATTGGATTATATTGTATTTTGTAAGATGCTGAGCCTGTGCTGGACAGCACAAGATATTGTATAGGTATTTTTGATGTTTAAATTCTGTTTGGAAGAAAGTTCTGCCAGTAAAAGTTTAAATAATATTTTCATGGGTCTTCATTTCCAAAGGAAATGTGCCCAGTTGCTTCAGACTGTGCTGTATTTAATACCTGCAACATCCTCTCGACCCAGAACATGGTGCTGGTTTCATGAACAGAAAAGCAAACTCCACATTCCCAGCTTAGGGAAAAGTTGAGGCTCCATTACTGTAGTCTGACCAGGAGAGCTGTTCCCCAACACACACACACACACACAGAGAGAGAGAGAGAGAGAGAGAGAGAGAGAGCGCTTCTTTGCTCCTCTTTATCCCCCACAGAGCAGGACTGAGCAAACATTTGTGGCTTAGAACAAGGCAACTCCTGGGCCTTCGTAACACACTCCACTCTTGCCATATTAAACTTTTAGGAAGCAGAGATTGCACCAGCCTGCCGCAGGCCTCCCTTGGCCAGATCTCACTGAGGATAACGGCTTCTGGCAACTGCTTTCTCTTGGCTGTCTCTTCAATATTATGGCCTGGCTCTCACGTTACATCCCCCATATGAATCCGCCCTCGGTTTCTGAGTAGCGAGATATTAAAGGGCAGCCCCCAGGGAAGACAGGAGCTGACAGTGGGTTGCTTGTGGAGGGAGCTCTGAGCTGACTTGGTTGCTGTGTGTAGCGGATCAGATTTAAGAGAAGCTGATGCTGGCCAGGTCAAGTGCGGCTGACAGCTTACAGGGCAAAGATAGGGCCCAGACTATCTAAAAGTAGGAGGCATTTTCTGACATGGTGGGATCTGTGACCAGCATCCTATAACCAACATGCTTAATTTTGATTAATGCATGAAGGCGTTGATACCATAGAGTAAGCTGCCCTGCTAGACCTAGCGAGGTCACTTCCCCTTACTTACCGTAGTTCAGCTTCCAGTCTACAGGTGAACTTCAGCAAGCGAAGAGGTTCTGAGCTGGCTGCTGCAGCTCAGGCTGCATGGCTCTTACAAGCCTCTTTTGAGTTGCTAACCAATAATTTGGGAACTTTCACCACAGGTCAACTAAGCCAAGTTTTTCTGCCCATGCAGCTTTTCTGACTGTATGGGAAAGCACAGGAATCTGACCTTTGAAGAGTTTGTAAGTAAACCATTTTAAACTTTCCAAACATGGTGGTCTTTTTCTATGTCAAAGGAAGAGGGGAGCTTTGGAAGGAACTTGGAAGGGCATATTTTAAAGGTCTAACAGCCACACTTTACTTTGCTGTGTGTTTTGTGATTTTAAAGCTCTGCTGGGGTTCTCTCGCCCAAGAGTACTAGCCTCTAACTTGGGTCTTGGCATCCCAGGAATTCTCCTTTTTATACCTATTTTTTCCTTGAACCAACAGAATTGAGACATCCCCAACCACTGCAACTGAAAGACCTGACCTCCACAACATTCTCCCCTCCTGTGGTTTTTAGCTACTGATATTCAGAAGCATCGCTGCCTCTAACTATAGCAGGACTTAAGATGTGGTCCAAGATTCCATTATGCATTTGTGATGGAGGCAGGCTGCCTAACCCCTCTGTCTCATGTGACAATGGAGGAGAGCACTTTTGGGGGTGGGGTCAAGCTGTTGGGAGGTAGCAGCACCTGCTGTGGCTGCAGAGACTGATGCGGGAGAGACATGTTGTTGCAGCTGGGGCAAATGAAGGTGTCTGGTTATGCTGCTGCAATTGCACCAGGGCCTTTCTCCTCCCAAAGATCATTCCTTCTCTGGCCACTGCTATGAATGCACGGCCTGACTGTCTGTCTCCAGGCACTGGGGTCATCTGCAAGGGATTCCCGCACGGCAGAGTTGATGTTGCCAACCTTCATTTTATGTTTGCAGACATCTTTGTGAGGCAGAGTTGGTCTGCCAATTGTTCTGGTGCCAGAAGCCAGCTCCCCGTGGAGTACATCCTTTGGTGCCTAATGTGGCATGTGAAACACAAGAGCAGTCAAGTACAACATTCCTAGAGTGAACACGTTTACACATGGGCAGGAATGTTTGTCCAGCCAGCAGGTAAACTTCCTATTTCCTTCTGGGCTGGGATAGACTTCCTCTGCATGTGACTAGAGGTGGGCGTGGCCTCACCTGTGCAGGTAACAACAAAAGCACAGGGCAGGGCAGCCATCTCTCTCTCTTTTGACTACATGCATCGAAGAAGCAACATTTGCTTAGCCAAAGATGCTCTCTTGGGCTCCAGCCAAGAGAGGACAAAGGGACTGTCTCTTTATGGGATAGTTTCCAGGTTTATGTTACTTTTCTAAACTAAGTCTGCCTTCTGGGATCCGACTGTGAACAGAATGTGAGTGAGTAAACTCTTTTTATACTTTTATAGAAGACTGTCGTGACTTATCTTTTATGAGGAAATAAGAGGGAAATACCAGAACAGTTATTATAGAGGCTTTAGCAAGCCTGAGCAAACACATCCGCTGTGAGTTTAAAAAGGGGAATGTTACTCTGCTAAATTGTGAACTTCTTATCACAAGTTCGAAAGGCTATAATCAAACAATATATCCTCTCCTGCATCCCTGAACATCCCCACACCTAACACCAAACAAGCATTTATATCCTTATTGTTGTCATCTTACTTTAGACACCTGGGAAGATTGGAAACTGCCTTACACTTAGTCAAGCCGTTGGACCCAACTAGCTCCAGGTGCTGTTCAATGACTGGCAGCTGTCACTCTCCAGAGTCTGAGTGCAGAAGACATTCCCAACCCCATGTGGAGATGCCAGGATTGAACCTGGGATCTTCTGCATGTGAAATACGTGCTTCTCCACTAGGGCTTTCCTACGTCCTGGACACATCCGGGAATCGGGCTGCAAAGCAGCATCCAGGTGGATTTTTGCTGAATCTGCAAAATGTCCAGGAAGACCCAGACGTATGGCAGCCCTAGTGTGGAAGCAAAAATCCTTTGTCGGGATTTTCACCTTGGGATATATGGCAACCTTATTCTGCACTCACCTGCAGCCCTTTGCATCTCTCTCTGTTGTCTGCTGCTGCTGCTGGGGGCAGGGGGCACAGAATTACACAGGAGTCGGGGGGGGAGCCTGTGTGATAGGTTCCTGTCCCATAGGATCAAGGAGAAGCATGACAGGAACCTGTGTGACAGACTGCCAGGCCCAATTAGCCGGGAGCTGGTTCTGCGGCTGGAAGATGGGGAGTGCGAGGCTCGGCCGCAGAGGATTGTGCCTGCGCTTAATTGGGCTCCTGCATCCTCCCCATGCTCCTTCTTAACTCAGTGATTTGATCTCTCTTAATGGCTGCATGGAAGGGAAGGAGCAGCGCATGGCCCCAGTGGGTGGGAACGGCAGAGTGATCGAGCTCCACAGCATTGCCTCTGCAGGGCTGATTCTGCAGAGTTGCTTTTTCTCCCCAGCTGGGCCTGTGCTTCGCTCTTCATTTCCGAAATGCAGAGGAAAGGGGGCCTCTTTCAGATGAGCACAAGACTGCTAATAGGTGGCGCATGGATGCAGGTGGCGCTGTGGTCTAAACCACTGAGCCTCTTGGGCTTGCTGACTGGAAGGGCAGTGGTTCAAATCCCCGCAACGGGGTGAGCTCCCGTTGCTCTGTCCCAGCTCCTACCAACCTAGCAGTACGAAAGCACACCAGTGCGAGTAGATAAATAGGTACTCATGTGGCGGGAAGGTAAATGGCGTTTCCATGCCCTCTGGTTTCCGTCACGGTGTTCTGTTGCACCAAAAGTGGTTTAGTCCTGCTGGCCACATGACCTGGAAAGCTGTCTGTGGACAAACGCCAGCTCCCTTGGGCTGAAAAGCAAGATGAGTGTCGCAACCCCAGAGTCGCCTTTGACTGGACTTAACCATCTAGGGGTCCTTTACCTTTACCTAAAAGATGGCAGGTGATGCAAGGCAAGGCACTGCTGTCCCATGGGGCTCCCTGTCTCAGAATCACAAGGGATTCAAGAGGGGCTCCTCCTGGCAGTGCCATCAGCCAGGGAACTCACTCAGCAGAATGAGATGGAGGGTCCCCAAAGACTGCAGGCAGAGCTGACCACAGCTAGAAGTGGAATCACAGAGAGGGAAAGGGATATTGACAAGCTGGAAGGTGTGCAGAGGAGAGGAACTAAGATGATCAAGGATCTGGAAATGAAGCCTTGTGAAGAGCTGGGTACGTTTAGCCTGGAAAAGAGGAGACCAAGAGGAGACACGAAAGCCATCTTCAGATATCTAAAGTCACATACTTGATTGTGCATACTCTTGACCACTCTTAGCCAAAGTGTGGGCATTGTGGGATGTAAACACAGGAGCAGTCAATGACAACATTCCTAGAGTGTACACGTTAGAACATGGGGAGGGATGTCTGTCTAGCAAGTAGGTAAACTTCCTGGGGACGGACTTCCTCCGCATGTGACCAGAGGTGGGTGTGGCCTCACCTGTGCAGGTAAATGATAAAAGCACAGGGCAGGCAGCCATCTCTCTCTCTCTCTCATCTTCATCTTCTGAAGGAGCAACATGCCCTCTTGGCTCTCAGCCAAGAGAGGACAGTACTATCTTCCTATAAGATAGACTCTAAGTATATGTAACCTTTTTAAGCCTGTCTGCCTTCTGGGATCATATTGTGAACAGAACGTGAGTAAACTCTTTTATACTTTTATAAAGACTGTGTCGTGTCTTGTATTTTAAGAGGGAACAAAAGGGGAATTACCAGAGTAATTATTATAGAGGTTCTAGCGAACCTGTGCAGACGTTACCGTTGCGAACTTAAAAGGGAATGTCATAAACTCTGCTGATATTTTGGGAACTTGTTAGCACAAGTTGGATTAGGATATAATCTCACAATATATCCTCTCCTGTACCCCAGAACATTCCCACAGGCATGTTGACTAATGTCCAGCCTAGCTTCCATTGCAGAGGCATCCCCCCTGAAATGTGTCTGCTGAGTTGTTCACAACTATTCATTTGTATTTGTTGATATTTTTCCCCCAAGTCTGTATCCTACTTTTCCATGTCTTGCAATGCACCAGAGGATTCTAAAAAATAGCAAAAATGGCACATGGATTAAGGAAACATTGGCAAAAGCAGTAGGTAAAACCCTCTAAACTGAAAGCACCAGAAATAATAATGTTGTTTTGTACACCTCATTCTCCAGGTGGTGAGAGACTCTTTGGTGCCTCTTCAGTTTCCTTGGACTGAAGGTCAGCAGAGTCTGTGGTGTCTGTAGGCTATATGGTTTCATTGACAAATATATATACTACCTGAGCATAGGGTCCTGGGTAGAGGGACTCACAGCATTAACACCCCAGCTGAACTTGCTTCCCCACTAGGTTTCCTGAAGAAACCCCACAAATTCACAGCTCTGGATTCATTCCACAGAAAAGTCTATTCTTTCTGACCAGCTCCCAGCCCAGCCAAAAACTCCCATGCCAGAATTTGCCCCTTTAGCTTCTTGATCTCCTTCGTGGATCATGTGACATCCAGGCATGTGAGGTGGGAAAAGGCTGTGCCCCTCTTCTCTGGAGAGCAGCATCACTTAGTTGTCACTATGGCAACATGGCTCACTCTTTAAGATGCTGATGAGAGCACTTTACCGCCCAGCTAAGGCCATTATCTTACAAAGATTAAAAAAATTCCTTCCAGTAGCACCTTTGAGACCAACTAAGTTTGCTATTGGTATGAGCTTTTGTGTGCATGCACACTACTACAGATAGCTGAAGAAGACATCTGAAGAAGTGTGCATTCACACAAAAGCTCATACCAGTAACAAACTTAGTTGGTCTCTAAGGTGCTACTGGAAGGAATTTTTTTATTTTGTTGTTGACTACGGCAGACCAACATGGCTACCTACCTGTATCTTACAAAGAAACATTCTCCCTCAATGAACTGAAATTCATCTTGTTAGCTTGCAGCTAGTTCTCCAATCTGTTAAGGTCATTTTGAATTCTGATTCTGTCTTCTGCAGCATTAGCTACCCCTCCCAGTTTGGTGTCACCTACAAATTGGATGAGCATCCCCTCAATTCCTTCATCTAAGTCATTTATAAAGATGCTGAACAACAGTGGGCCCAGGACAGAACCCTGTGGCACCCAAATTCTCACTTTTTTCCAGGATGACAAAGAACGCTAAACGTATTGTCCTTGTTTGGCATATTCCATGTGCTACTTTTCTGCTCTTTCTACATCTGATTTGATGT
The DNA here is from genome assembly GCF_951804945.1 of Podarcis cretensis. Taxonomy (NCBI): domain Eukaryota; kingdom Metazoa; phylum Chordata; class Lepidosauria; order Squamata; family Lacertidae; genus Podarcis; species Podarcis cretensis. The sequence goes on along the minus strand of NC_137181.1, from coordinate 1,735,560 downwards.
CATTTCCTTTATTTTATTTTACTTTATTATTTTACACACACAGTTATCCAAGATTAGCCTTTTGTCCTGGGTTACTATTCTTAAGTCCTGGTAATGGCCAGTGAGCTTTGTGCAACACGTCAGGGACTCAGCATTCCAGCGGGAAGAGGGGTGACGTTGGCAGAGAGCTCGAATATCAATGCCAAGCAGCGCTTTTTCCCCCTGGGGGTTCTCAAGGCTACGGGTGTGCCCTGGTACCTTCCCCCCCCTGGAAGTAAAGCACTTGGTGCCCGGCAGGCTGCTTTGGGTGCCAACCGGGCAGTGAAGCCAGACGACCCAACGCAGCCTGAGCGGCGTCAATTTGCATGATCTTTAAATCCTAGAATATGAATGAACGGGACACAAATGCCCGAAGGGAGTTGGCTAAAGCAATTTATGCACTTAGTAGCATTAACAAACACGCTTTGAGGAATTCACAAGGAAATTCGCTTCCCAGGTGAGAAGTGTCTTTGAGTGCTTCCTGCTCTCTCTCTTTCGCTCTCTCTCTCTCTCTCTCTCTCTCTCTCTCTCTCCCTCCCTCCCTCCCTCCCTCCCTCCCTCCCTGTCTTTGCTAGGCATTACTTACACCCCAGTGAGGAACTTGCTTTGGGAACATTCAGCGGCAGAAGCGCCCTTTCGGATTGCCAGCCTGCCCACGGGCTTTAAGCTGCAGGGCCAGGAAAGTGGAGGGCGGAGGGATGCGGTGTCTCTGCGTGTGAGGGGAAGGGGGCCAGAAGTATAAGGGGCAGCTGAGGGCATCCTGGAACGGGGAGGTGCATTTGCAAATAGGGCAAACGGCTAAATGCATTCTCAACGTGAAACTAAAAGCTGCTTAAAGTTTTGCTGTTAAATCGTTTTGGTAACCGCAACAAACAATGCCTGGCGCATGTCAGCCAGCCCGGTGCCTTTGCCCTTGCTGAGCAGAGCGCTGAAAGGCAGAAGCAGGTTGATCCCTTACTCCCTGAGAGACGGGGCAGGATCCTGCTTTCCCTTTGTACTCCCATAGGTAAGGAAAACAGCCCAAGAGATCTGCCTTTTGCGTGAGGTTTAGCCTGGAGAAGAGGTGGGCATCCCTGTTGAGTGAGCAAGGTCTACTTTCATTCTCAAAGAGCCTCTAAGGACGCAATCAAGATCAAATCTTGCCAAACCAGTGTGGGTGTGCGGGATCAATGAGAAAATATGAATTAGCAGGATGAGCTAGCCACTCTCCTTAATTTAGACCAGTTCCAAAAAGGAGGAAAAGGAAAAGAAATGTATTTATACCATGTTTAAGAACATTAATGGATATGCAGATCTGTGGGATTAAGAAAAGGTTTAAAGAATAACAAAGAGAAAGCTAACCACCCTACAGAGGATAAAACAAATCTATATGCAGATGGTGCGTTCTGGATTCGGATACTCCTGTAGTGGCGGCGACAGAAGAACTTCAACCTTGCATCAAAGTCCCAGGGTGTCAAAGGAGCTCGACTGAACTGCGTCTCTGGGGAATTACTGCCTCAGCACACGATGAAAGAAAACTCCTAGATGAAGCTCCGCCTGAAGCAGAGCGCACAATATCTATCAATTTACAATGTCAAATCCCCGTTCTGCAATACCCGTAGAGCAGCAGTTTATACAACGAAGGAGCAATTATATACTTGGTCAACAATGCGTGGGAACCTGGACAGGACATGCAGGGACGAAGGAAGGAAGGAAGGAAGGGCTGCGAAGTCAGAATGAAGGTGAAAGGGGCAGCGAAAGCAGGTGGGAGAAGCAGGAGAGATTGTGCGCAAGAACAGCCATGGTGGTGTAGTGGTTCTGGGTTCAAATCCCACTCTCAGCCACAATGCTGACAGAGGTGACCTGGAGGCAGCCACAGCCCTTATCTACCTCAGATACTTGTGGTGAGGCCTTGTTGGTGTGGACAGCTCCTTTCAGCAGTGGTTCTCCTCTGGTGGAATGCCCTCCCCTGGGAGGTGTGTCTGTCTCCCTCACTGCTGACTTTCAATAGGGCTTTGAAAGCATCCCTGCTTGGCCAGGCACTTGTTGGCTGAAGGATACTGTTCCTGGCAACCATGACATCAGTACAGTGGTACCTTGTTTCTCAAACTCCGAAAACCCAAAAGTGAGTGTTCCAGTTTTCGAATTTTTTTGTTTTTGTTTGTTTGTTTTTTAAATAATATTTTTTACTTTTTAAAAAGGAAAAAGAGAGAAAAAAAAGGGGGGGACAAGAACAAGAAAAAATAAAACAATACAATACAATATATAAACCATACAAAACACAACCTCAACACATCACCCAACACAATGAACAAAACAAAACAAAACAAAAACAATTTAAAAACATACATCATACCTTTTCCATATTCTAACTTTCATTCCCTTATATCATCGACCTCCTCTCACCTCCCTCTTTGTATTCCACTTCCATTAATTGTTTTAGCAATTCCTTTCCATCTTTCTCCATTTTCTATCATATAAATATCTTAACATATTTTTAATCTTATTTCCATTAAAATTAGTATACTTATTTAAGCTTAACTCCTTATAGCATTCCTACTAAGGCCATAAAAATTCATTCCAACATTTTCCTGTCACTCATTAATTTTACAATATTTCTATATATAGACTTTAAATCTTCCAATCTTCTTCCACCATCTCCGCTCCCTGGTCTCGGGCTCTGACAGACACTTTCGTCCACTCCATACAGTCCATCAACCTGGAGATCTTATGTCCGAGGCTCTTAACTCTTTTCCACATCCCTTCTGCAGTTCTTCTTCATATTCTTTGATGCTAAAGAGCAGATCTCGAGGAAACTCCAATCCAACGACACCTCCACTCCCTCTCGACAGGTCAGCCAAATTTCCACAATTAAAGCTAGGATCCATAAAGTATTTCAGGGCATATTTCAAAATTCCTCCAACTCCAAAGGCCCCCCGAGCTCCAATCTCCTCCTGACCCAAGTCCATATTCCAAAAGTCAGTTAATCCCTGCCTAGAGGGATCTTTCCAACTTTCCTTTTCCAGGCCAGGCCAGGCTCCGATCTTCAGAGTCTGACTTTTTCTAGTTTCAATCATAAAGGGCCTCAACTTATAGTCTTCGATTTGCCTCTGTAAGACTAAGGCTCCCCCTTGTATTGCTTTAGGTTCGACAACAGCAACTTTCCCCTTCTCCTTTTCAGCAATTTGTCCTGCTAAAATAGATTCCTGTGTCAAATCCTGAATAATTTCTGTATTGGTGCTCACTTTTGGTCCCAAAATGTCAGTTTTAGTAATCATAACATCCAAAATTTTATGAAGCTGTTCCAGCAAATAGTTTAACTTGCAAAATGCAGTTACTAAGGCTTCTCCTGTCGACATTCTCGAATGTCCAAGGTCAATCTCTAGTTCCCAGACTTCTTATCAAGCAGCTGGAGATTTCCCAGCTCCACTCTTGTAACAGTTTCAAAAGCTCCCTCTAGAGGGAAACTGTCTCCACTTGTATCAATCCTTTCAAAGAAAGTTCAAAAAGTAAAGTTGGTTTCAATTTTCAGTTACTTTTCCTCCCTTTTAAACGCAGAAGCGGACAATGGAAACAATATATTTCTCTTATTCAACCGACTGTCAACATCCGTTCTCTTCGCTGTCAATGAACTCTTCCAAAGCGTCAATCACTGTCAGTCCGTTCCCAGGTTCAGAGCAGTGGCAATTTAATTCTAATCACTCTCTCCTTCAGGATACATGGTCCAAAATTTCCCCCCTCTTCTCCTGCTTCCAAGGGGGGTCAATCGATGGAAGTTTAATCCTTTACATAAGGCTTTCCAAGACCTTAACTTGAAAGCTCTTTGCTTCAGTCTATTTACAAAAGGGGAAGGCGGACTTCCTGTTTTGAACCTTCCCCGTTCGATGTCAGATTAAGGTATTTAAAGATCCAATTTTCCGTACTACTCACGGGTTGTTGTTTAAAGTCCAATTGTCCAGAGGAAAAAGTCAGCCCTCTCCGGCAGCAGCAATGCGGCTTCACTCCGTGAAAGAAGCAGTCGATTCAAAGCACCGTGCCGCTCACCCCACATTGCTCCGGATCCCCAAAACAGGGTTTTCCCACGAGTGGGGAGGCGCAAAGGGTGCCAGCCGAATCCCAAGTTCACAGGCTTCTTCCACCTGTGATTTCAGTGGGTCTCCGCCTTCGCCGTGGCGGTTCAGACCCTACTTTTCATGGAGCAAGTTCCTCCCGTTCGGAGGAGCTCCGCCATTACCGGAGGCGCTAACTCAGAAGTCCCAGTTTTCGAAATTTTTTTGGAAGGCGGGCTTCCAATGAGGGTGTCAGTGATTGTTTCCGGGGCGCCTGCACCAATCAGAAGCTGCGCCTTGGTTTTCGAACATTTCAGAAGTGAAACGGACTTCTGGAACGGATTAAGTTTGGTTCTTTTGTTTTTGCTATTTATTTTGCGTTTTTGTTTTTGAGGCTTTTTCAGTTCATTTGTTTTTGTGACTGTGTGGAACCCAGTTCAACTACTGATTGATTGATTGATTGATTGATTGATTGATTGACTGATTGATTGTGTGACTGTGGAAATGGATAAAAGCCCCCCACCCGAACAATGACTATCATCAGTGCAGGTAAGAAAAAAAGTTAATTTTAATTTTTATCATCTACAAGACTGTCTTATTTATTTTATAATAGAGTACATTGATTATTGCCTTCATTTTATGGATCAATGATCTCATTAGATAGTAAAATTCAGTGCTTTTTTCTAAAAAAAATGTTTAGGGATACTCTCATTTTCCTACTCGTATTGAAATATTGCCCCTCGATGAGGCCAAACTTAGATTCACAAAATGTTTAGGGGTATGCGTACCCCTGCACCCCCCAGAAATAAGCACTGGTGAAATTCATGTTAAATTGCTGTTTTAGGTGTTGTTTTTAAAAGTCTAGAACGGATTAATCCATTTTGCATTACTTTCTATGGGAAAGCGTGCCTTGGTTTTAGAATGCCTTGGTTTTGGAACAGACTTCTGGAACGGATTAAGTTTGAGAACTAAGGTACCACTGTAGTAGCAAATGTTTCAAACTGCTTTTAAGAAATGTTTTGAATGATATTGTTTTAATGATTTCCTCACTGCCCCGGGGAGAAATGACGATAACGCTATCAAAAAGGATGCCATTTTTATCCTTTCATCTCCCCACTCCTTGCTTAAGGGGCGACTCCATTCTGCAATCTCCCCACCCCCCACCCCAACCAAAGCCCTTTTTCTACCGCTGCTGGAAAAGAGGTTAGCATTCAGCAGGGAGGATGGCGTGAGGAATGAATGTGGCATCTCATCCGGGAGCCACAAACCCACCTGGATCTAGGTCAGAAAGATCCTTAGTAATTGCCTCTTTCTTGCAGCTGCCAGCAGCCATCCAGGGCGGCTTATTAGGGAGATGGATGGCTCCGACAATCCGACATGCCGTCAGAGTCGTTCCCAAGAAGAAGCCAGGAAACCCCATCTCCTTCCCTCCTTCCTATGAAAAATCCAAAGCAGTGACTCAGATGCAACCAGGAAGGTGAGGGCCAGCGCTTAAGTGGTTTCCTAAACTCTCAGGTAGTGTCAGGAAGGCTGGACCATAGCTGCCAACGTTTCCCTTTTTAAAAGGGAAATTCCCTTATTCAGAATAGGATTCCTCGCAAGAAAAAGGAAAAGTTGACAGCTATGGGCTGGACTCCAGAGCAGGATCTCAACCAGACCTGGTCACCCTGGGACAGATCTTTTTCTCTTTCTGTTGAAATTTTTATTGGTTTTACAAATACAAAATGCAGATAAACAAAAAGTAAGAATAACATATCTGTGTAAAGAGATTCTCTGAATCTGAGAAATTCCCCCCATCGCCTCCATGGAACCTCATTTTAATCATCTACAACTGCATGTTAATCCATACTCCATTTTTTGTATCAAACCACAATATCCATAGTATTTTTTACACTACAAGTGAGTAAAAATCCTGCTCTTGTTTCCATCTGCTTACAGTGGGCACCTATGTAGTTTATATCCCCCCCCCTTCTTTTGTGAAGTTTTTATCCTCTTGGTTCCTGAGTTTCCCAGTCAGCTTTGCCATCTCAGCAGAGTCCATCAGCTTGATTTGCCATTCTTCTCTGGTCACGACTTTATCTTTTTTCCATCTCTGGGCTAGAAGCATTTGGGCGGCTGTGTTCCATACATAAAGAGTCTTTTCTTCTACTTTGGTATGTCGGTACCTGTAATTCCTAATAAAAAGGCTTCTAGTTTCTTATTATTGTTGTTATTGGTATTATCTTCCAAAAACCCAAGGAAAAGCTCCTGACCTGGGGCATCTGCACCTCACTTCCCCAGCCTCCCAGTTGGGGTCTGGAGTGGGATCTGTGCAATAAGGAGACTGAGCACCATCTGGCTGGGCAGCAGCACCCTCCCTTCCCGGGGGGGGGGCGTTAAGAAGGCAGCACAGTTTTATTTCGTTTTAAAGGGGGGAGAGCTTGACTCGTGGGGGTGCAGAGATTGTGTGAATGAACTTAGTGCTTAGCTTATATTTTTAGTTGCTATTTCATTCATGTTTTTAATATCGTTTTATAGATTCTAAGAAAGGGACGTGGGTGGCGCTGTGGTCTAAACCACAGAGCCTAGGGCTTGCCAATCAGAAAGTCAGTGGTTCGAATCCCCGCAATGACGGGGTGAGCTCCCGTTGCTCGGTCCCTGCTCCTGCCAACCTAGCAGTTCAAAAGCACGTCAAAGTGCAAGTAGATAAATAGGTACCACTCTGATGGGAAGGTAAACGGCGTTTCCATGCGCTGCTCTGGTTCGCCAGATGTGGCCTAGTCATGCTGGCCACATGACCCAGAAGCTGTATGCCGGCTCCTTCAGCCAATAAAGCAAGATGAGCGCCGCAACCCCAGAGTCAGCCACGACTGGACCTAATGGTCAGGGGTCCTTTACCCTTTTAGATTCTAAAGGCTGCATTGATTTGTTAATCACATGACGAAGAAGAAGAAGAGAAGAGTTTCGATTTGATATCCCGCTTTATCACTACCCGAAGGAGTCTCAAAGCGGCTCACATTCTCCTTTCCCTTCCTCCCCCACAACAAACACTCTGTGAAGATAGTGGGGCTGAGAGACTTCAGAGAAGTGTGACTGGCCCAAGGTCACCCAGCAGCTGCACGTGGAGGAGCAGGGAATCGAACCCGGTTCACCAGACTACAAGACTACCGCTCTTAACCACTACACCACACTGGCTCTAATTGTGACTTGCCGTAATTGTGAGGTTTAGCCTATTTTTCGTTGCTGTTTTGTTAAGTTTTTTATTACTATTGCAACTGTTTCATTGATAATTTGTTAATTGTTTTATATGATGTATGCTGTATTCGCAATGCCCTATTCTGCTGTTGTTGTTTTTATGTTATGGTTATTTATTGGTTGTAAGCCGCTTTGAGATTCATTTGAATGAAAAGCAGCATAGACATACAATAAATAAAAAAAATCAAAGGGCACTTCCGCATGGCTCAGTGGGAGCCTTGAAAGAGCAGCCGAGGGTTCTCTGAGGCCTCTCCTCTCTCCTGCGCCAGCCCTGGAGGTGCAAGGCATGTTTATTATGGGAGCGCAGTTTATTATCAGTCTAAGGACTGCTCAAGCAATCAGCACAAAATGCATGTCCAGGAGAAGAGGCTGTGTGGAATCGAGGTCAGGCTAATGAAGCCATCAGGCGGGGTGGGAGGGAGACAGCTCCTGCCAGATGCCTTTGCTCATCGGGTGACTGGGACAAAGCCACCCCAATACAAACTCTCCCCAGCTAACCTGGAAGACACTGCACAGCCCCATTTAAAGTAACCCAGAGAGGGGAAGGTAGGTGGGGAGGCTCCCAGGCAGAGGGCCTTCTCAGTAGCGGCACCCACCCTGTTAAAGAGATGAGTAATTATATAACATTTAGGAAACATCTGAGGGCAGCCCAGTATAGGGAAGCTTTTTTGGGTTTAAGGTTTTGCTTTGTTTTTATACATGCTGGAAGCAGCCCAGATTGGCTGGGGAAACCGTCAGATGGGCAGGGAAGGAAGGAAGGAAGGAAGGAAGGAAGGAAGGAAGGAAGGAAGGAAGGAATATCCAGTTGAGGTCACAGAATCATAGGACTGTAAAGTTGGAAGGGACCCTGAGGATCATCTAGGCCAACCCTGTGCAATGCAGATGTCCCATACAGGGATCGAACCTGCAACCTTGGCATTATTGGGGGAGTGTTCAGGGAGGCAGGAGAGGATATATTGTTTAATAATATCCTTCCTAACTTGCACTAGCAAGTTCTACAACTTAGCAGAGTTTTAACATTCCCCTTTTTAAATACACGTCGGTTAGCTTGCTGCAGGCTAGTTTTAGCCTCTCAATATAGGATTCCTGGTAATCCCCTTTACTCCCCCTTAAAAAGAACAGAAACAATGCAATCTTGTGTAAAAAGTATAAAAGAAGTTTACTCACATTCACTCAGTTCACAGATGGATCCCTGAAGGCAGACTTAGGCTACAGAAGTATATACATGTGGAACTACCGTATTTTTCGCACCATAGGGCGCACTGGACCATAGGGCGCACCCAGTTTTTTGGGGGGGAAATAAAGGGGAAAAAAATATTTCCCCCCCAGGCGTGGGGCTGGGACGGGGGAAGCTCGAGCTTCCCCCGACCCCAGGCCCGAAACAGGCAAGTCTCCGCAAGCCGTGGGAGCGCTCCCGCTGCTTGTGGAGAGGTCCGCGAAGCCTGGACGCGCTGAGCTCAGCGCGCGCAGGCTTCAGCATGCAGGCAAGTCTCCGCAAGCAGCGGGAGCCCAGCGCTGTCCCCCGAGTCTGCGAGGCTGGCGACGGGGAGGAGCAGGCTTCTCCCCCCGCCAGCCTTCTAGCCAAGTCGGGGGACAGCGGGAAGGGCGCGCTGCGCCTCTCCCCTGTCCCCCGAGTTTGCGGGGCTGGCGATGGGGAGGAGCCGGCTTCTCCCCCCCGCCAGCCTTCTAGCCAAGTCGGGGGACAGCGGGAAGGGCGCGCTGCGCCTCTCCCCTGTCCCCCGAGTTTGCGGGGCTGGCGACGGGGAGGAGCCGGCTTCTCCCCCCCGCCAGCCTTCTAGCCAAGTCGGGGGACAGCGGGAAGGGCGTGCTGCGCCTCTCCCCTGTCCCCCGAGTTTGCGGGGCTGGTGATGGGGAGGAGCCGGCTTCTCCCCCCCGCCAGCCTTCTAGCCAAGTCGGGGGACAGCGGGAAGGGCGCGCTGCGCCTCTCCCCTGTCCCCCGAGTTTGCGGGGCTGGCGACGGGGAGGAGCCGGCTTCTCTCCCCCCCCCCCCGCCAGCCTTTTAGCCAAGTCGGGGGACAGCGGGAAGGGCACGCTGCGCCTCTCCCCTGTCCCCCGAGTTTGCGGGGCTGGCGACAGGGAGGAGCTGGCTTCTCCCCCGCCAGCCTTCTAACCAAGTTGGGGGACAGCGGGATGGCGGCGTTCCGCCTCCCTGCTGTCCCCCAAGCTTGTGGGGCTGGCGGTGGGGCTCTCCTGAAGCCTGGAGAGCTAGAGGGGTAGGTGCGCACCGACCCCTCTCGCTCTCCAGGCTTCAGCAAAAGCCTGCATTAGCACCATAGGACGCACACACATTTCCCCTTCATTTGTGGAGGGGAAAAAGTGCGTCCTATGGTGCGAAAAATACGGTATCCCACAAGGAGATAGTCCCTTTGTGCCCTGTTGGCTGGATGCCAACAGGGCATCTCTAGCTGAAGAGATGTTGCTTCTTCGAGGAAAGGAATCAAGGGGGGGCTTTGTTCCTGGTCCTTTTTTCACCTGGACAGGTAAGGTCACGCCCATCTCTAGTCACATGCAGAGGAAGTTTGTCCCAGCCCAGGAGGAAACAGGAAGTTTTCTACTGGCTGGACCAAGCATCCCCTTGCATGTCCACTCTAGGAATGTTGTTCTTGACTGCTACTTGTTTCACATCCCACATTTATCAGCACCATGCTCTAACCAGCTGAGCTATCCAGGCAATGACCAATGTAGAATGTCCCCCCCCCCCCATCTTGCTGCCTTGCGGAAGGAGATGAAGATGACTCAGTTTTCTCCAGGATTGGGGGTTTGCATCTCCCTATGTACTTAAGAATGTAAAACGTTGTCATGCTCTGCAGGTGGTGAGGCCACACCAACAGCAGCGCAAGGAATGCCAGCCCAGCCCATGCACTGCTGCTCAAAAGAGGGAGAGGAGTGATGCACCTGCCCTCCTCCATTCAATGCACCCTCCATGAAGTTTAATGGAGGGCTGAGGAGACCCTTTGCCCAGGGGCTTAGCAACCCCCTGGGTGGGTTAAACTCAACCACAGCAACTGGAAGCAGCCGGGGTAGGAGAAGCTGTGGGGTTTTAGCAAGGGGAGAAAGGTGGTGTGGTGGAAATTGAACAGGGGCAAATCCCCCAGTGTAGAATGTTTATGTTTGTATATATCTATACCTACATATCCACACACAAAAAATGCAGGATAATAGCATATCAAACTATATTCAGTGCAAAATAAACTAATTAACAGTAAGAACTCAACACAGCAGGGTAGCTACTGAAACTGCTGCTGATGAGGGTCTGGCTTGTTGCATTTTGTTGTTTTATTGCTTGCGGTTAGCTGTTGTGTTCTGTTGTTATATTTTAAGCTGCATTGTAAAATAGTTTTGAAAGCTGAGAAGTGGAAGAGACTCCCTTGGGAAGTGGTGGACTCTCCCTCCTTGGAGGCTTTCAAGCAGAGGCTGGATGGCCATCCATCATGGATGCTTGAGTTGAGATTCCGGCATTGCAGGGGGCTGGACTAGATGACCCTCGGGGCTCCCTTTAAAGGTAAAGGTAAAAGGACCACCTGACCAATAGGTCCAGTTGTGGCCGACTCTGGGGTTGTGGCGCTCATCTCGCTTTACTGGCTGAGGGAGCCGGCGTTCAGCTTCCGGGTCATGTGGCCAGCATGACTAAGCCGCTTCTGGCGAAACCAGAGCAGCGCACCGAAATGCCGTTTACCTTCCCGCCGGAGCGGTACCTATTTATCTACTTGCACTTTGAGGTGCTTTCGAACTGCTAGGTTGGCAGGAGGAGGGACCCAACAACGGGAGCTCACCCCGCCGTGGTTCCCTTCTGATCAGCAAGTCCTAGGCTCTGTGGTTTAACCCACAGCGCCACCCGCGTCCCTTTACAATCCTCTGATTCCATGAGTCTGTGACCTGCTCACAAACAGGGACTGAGCAGAGCCTAACAGAACCCCCCTGCAAAAGTCTGCCAAGCAGGGCCCATTCCCACCTCTGGACCGTCCCAGCTCCTGCCATCTGCTGGCCTGCAGAGGGACGGGCCTTTAAGCAGAGAGGCTGCCATCTGGGGGCCCACTTTGTGGTCAGGAGGCCTGGGTCTAGGAAGCTTCCTCAGAGCAAAGCCAGCCTTACTATGGGGTAGCATGGGGCAGCTGCTCCAGACCACAGTTCTGCAGAGAAGTGTGTCTGCATGGTACACGAGTTTCCTGCCTCCAGCTCTGTGCATCAGCAACCAAACCTGGAGTCCCAGTCCTGAGAGGGGCATCATGTTGACTTTTCACAACAAGATGCAAAAATGGCCAAGGCTGGCTGGCTCTCCAGTCTGTCTTTGCCTTTATTTCTCCCCCAACTCAAGGCAAGACCCCTCCCGGAACAGGGACACACTCTTTCCTGTCTTGTGCGGATTGTGCAGTATGGGGCTGAGGATCCCCACCATGCCCCACACCCTCAACTGCCCTGCCCCTCTTTAGCCACCCCTGCCAGGGCGGTTTAATCGACTCCTGTGATGCTCTGGACCCGACCTCAGCATGGGAGCAGGGAAAGAGCTTTCCTTTTGACTTCCAAGAAAGAAACGGTTCAGCCGTTGGAAATAATTGCTGCACTTTAGAAATCTTGAAGGATTTCAAGAATAATCCAAGCAGAATGGAAATCCTTTTTGGAGGACTCTCAAGGGGACGACCTCCTGCTTGCTTTCGCTTAAGCTTAAAAAAGAGAGACGGGAAAACCGCCTTCTGCGGGCGCAGTGACCTCGGAATGCCAAGGCGTGGCAAAACCGGAGGGGGGTCTGCCCCCACTTTGGGGGGTCTGCAGGGGGGGTCCTGCCCCCACTTTGGGGGAGCAGGGGCAGGATGGGGGGTGGCTGGGACCTGCCCAGAGCCCTAAAAATGACACATAGTCCTCAGTGCAGCAGAAATGCCAGGATCTGGGGGGGGGGCTCAGCCTCACTTCCTGAATTTCCCCCCACGCACCTCCTCCTCCCAGAATTCTCCCTCGCTCACTGTCCCCAGGCTATAAGCCTTCTTCCCTTGGGGGCTCCTAGCTGGTGCCCCCACCACGCCTCTGCGTCCATGACAGTACATTTTCCATGTGGCTACGGCTGCTGTGCGCTTAGCCCCCCCCCCCCCCCCGCTCCCCGTCCCACAAGCAAGGAAGAAGGACTCTAAGGAGGGAGCCTCTGTTTACATCCTGGGCAGGCCCCCCTTAAACAGAAAGAGAATTGCACATTAAAGGACGTCCTAAGAACGAGCCTTAAATCACTGTTTACCTAAAACAGCTGGAAATGTGAATGCGGAGAACAGAACACAGATTAATTGGATCTCTCTTCCCCGGGCATCCTGCATACCTTAAAACCATCCCACACAATGCATTGCAAGAGAAGCTGAAGGGCACCTTGGGGTGCAGACACCCCAAGTCCCAAGGCCTTTAGAGCTTGGCTGTGGGCCCCTCCCAGAATGTGACTATTTTGCAGGGGTGATCTAATTGTAGGCCAGCAAATTTAAGCTGCACAATAAAAATGGATTTGGCACTCTCTTGTGGGAGAAAGCAGCAGAGTACCTACAACACCCCACACAGTTTTGAACTGTATGTCTACCGTACACATCTGCCCTTGTTGGCGCCAGCTGCTTCCATGCGCTCCCCATCTCCCCACAAGCCACTTCTGTGTAGCATCTTCACTCCCTGAAGAAACCGTTCTAGCATTCCCCCTGCCTTAACCTCACAAACAAACGAAGACCTCCAGGACCAGCCTGGCACTCTGGCACTCGAAGGTGGCATGGCTGTTGCAGGAAGCGCTTCTCCCACACTGGAAGGGACACACTGCCATCTGCAGGCCACTTGAGAGCCCTAAGGGAGGCTGCATTGCAAGGGCTCTGGGACGGAGAGGGGGCAAGGAGGGGGAGGAGGAGGAAGGGGCTGTGGGAATGTGGATAGTAGGAGAGGATAGATTGATTAAATATTATCCTTCCTCACTCACAATAGTGAGCTAGTAGCAGAGCACATTCCCTTGCTGGAAACTGGTTGATGGATTAGTCACAACAATCCATTCTGGCTTGTCCAGATTGGATTGTTCCTGGTAAATTTCCCCTTTAGTTCCCTCTTAAAAGCAATAATGACACAACAGTCTTCTATTAAATGTAATGATAAGGTTTACTTACATTCAGTTCACAGTATGATTCCAAAGGCAGGCTTTAGCTAGTAGTTACAGTTGCAGAGAAAAGTGTGGCTTCATCCTCTGCGAAGGATGAGCCCATGTGCTGCTGGCTGAGAGCCAGCAGACAGCAAAAGGCATCAAGAGAGTCAAGAAGAGTGAGAGGAAGGTGGCTGCGTGATTAGCCCCATATGATGGTGGCCAGAGACTCCCTAGAACACTTGTAAATGCAAAGACCCTCTTTGGGCTCATATACTCTCTTTCTTTTTTATGTATTTTTATTAAATATTTTCTTGGTTTACAAAAGTATGTGCAATCTCTCTCTCTCTCTCTTTTTTTTTTTCCCAAGTAACATTTTTTACAGATCAGTTTCATTTCTGAATGCCACCTGACGATGCTTCAGAGGGTGCCTTGCAAACAATACAAGGCATGGGATAATTAAGCCCTTTTGTTTCAGATAAACAGATATAGAAAGTGACCTTCCAACTCTACAATTCTGTGATTCTGTGATTGAAATGGAGGGCAGGTCTGAAAGGCAAACAGAGACATGCCTTGGGCAACCTTTTTTAATGCTACGCACACAAATTATTTCACACACAACTCTATAATGAATGTAGGACACTGTGTGAGGCAACAAAGGCATGTTTGTAAATGTGTGTAGTAGTAGTAATAATAATAAATACCATAATAAATAAAAATATTTTTTTACTTATACCCTGCCCATCTGGCTGGGCCTTCCCAGCCACTCTGGGCAGCTCCCAGCAGAATACTAAAAGCACAATAAAACATCAAACATTAAAAACTTCCCTAAACAGGGCTGCCTTCAGATGTCTTCTAAAAGGATAGTTGTTTATTTCCTTGACACCTGACGGGAGGATGTTCTACAGGGCAGATGCCACTACCAAGAAGGCCCTCTGCCTTCTCTTGGTGCAGGCTAATGCAAACTATGGGAGAGACAGAGCTTGAATTTCTTGCTCTGATCATAATTATATTTTTAAGAAAAACCTATGCTTGAATATGCATGTGCTTTATACAACTTTCTGTTTGTTTTTTTTTAAAGATATTTATTAAATTTTCAAATATTACACAGAAACAAACAACCATATAAACAAAAACAAACAAAAACAAGTATAATTTCAATCCCTTATTTTCTTATACCTTACTTCCCCGACCTCCTCATACCTCCCCTTTCTGTATTCCAATTTCTAGTTATCAGTTCAGCAAATCCTCTCCCTTATTCTCCATTTGATTCTTGACCTTTCTTTTCTTTTTACTTAATCACTACCGCTGAAAACCACTTAACTTCTAAACCCACGTCATTCTAACATTCATTAATTTTGCAATGTTTCCTAAGATAGTCCTTAAATTTCTTCCAATCTTCTTCCACCGTCTCTCTTCCCTGGTCCCGGATTCTGCCAGTCATCTCTGCCAGTCCCATGTAGTCTATCATCTTCATCTGCCATTCTTCCAAGGTGGGTAGATCTTGTGTCTTCCAATACTTTGCGATAAGTATTCTTGCTGCTGTTGTAGCATACATAAAGAATGTTCTGTCCTTCTTTGGCACCACTTGGCCAACTATGCCCAGGAGAAAGGCCTCTGGTTTCTTCAGGAAGGTATACCTAAATACCTTTTTCATTTCATTATATATCATCTCCCAGAAATCCTTAATCCTTGGGCACGTCCACCAAAGGTGAAAGAATATACCTTCATTTTCTTTACATTTCCAACATTTATTATCTGGTAAGTGGTAAATTTTTGCCAGCTTGACTGGGGTCATGTACCACCTATAAATCATTTTCATAATATTCTCTCTCAAGGCATTACATGCCGTAAATTTCATACCGGTGGTCCACAAACTTTCCCAGTCAGCAAACATAATGTTATGACCAATATCTTGTGCCCACTTAATCATAACTGACTTAACCGTTTCATCCTGCGTATTCCATTTCAACAGCAAGTTTATACAACTTTCTGGATGTATCATTGATTGTGATTGTTTTCTACCTGTTTTTGAACATGTTTTGGTTAGTAAAGCTTTGAAGAAAAATTATGAGTCTGGACTATTTTTATTCCAAAAGGAGCCAGTTTTCATATATCCAATTGCTTCAGGCTGTGCAATATTAATATCATGAGTCCCGAGGAAGCCCACATTGAGGGCCCACGTTGCCAAAAAACACTCCCCAAGCCTCACCCACAGAAGACAACCATCCAAGGAGAACCAGAAGCACAGTGGTTGATGGTATGAAAAGTCACCAAGAGGTCAGTTGCATGGGCTTCTCTCACATCAACTCAAAGCCCTCAGTCACCTGGTCAAGCCAGGCAACCACTCTGCACACCTCTGTAGCAACTGCACATTTGGACTCTGTGGAAGAAAGAGCTGCACAATGGTGTTTATATCTACCCCAAGAAATGGGACCATTCCCATACATAAAAACATAATGACATGCCTACTTATAGCATTCAGGGTTCTGAAGCGCCTGGAAGCCCTGGGATTTCACTCAGCTCAGAGACTGGGGTGGCATGCAGCAATATGGGATGCTGCATTTTTGTAATATTTTGTTTAAGTTGTCTGTGGTTGATTTTAATATATTAAGTGGTATAGGAAATTAGATAATCAAATCCACTCCCAGCTTTGCAGGAGAGCAGCTGCAGTCTCCAGCCAGTAAGCCATTGTACAAAGGTGAAAGAGGGGTCAGTCGGTGGAATGGGGAGAGCCAGCGGGGTGTAGTGGTTAAGTGCAGTGGACTCGTAATCTGGGGGACCGGGTTCGTGTCTCCGCTCCTCCACCTGCAGCTGCTGGGTGACCTTGGGTCAGTCACACTTCTCTGAAATCTCTCAGCCTTACTCACCTCACAGAGTGTTTGTTGTGGGGGAGGAAGGGAAAGGAGATTGTTAGCCACTTTGAGACTCCTTGGGTAGTGATAAAGCGGGATATCAAATCCAAACTCCTCCTCCTCTTGTTCTTCATCACACCAAAATATATAAACTTATTTAGTGATAATTACTATAAAAAATGGGAAGAAATTTAGGGAAGTTTTTAATGACTGGTGTTTTAATGTATTTTTAATCTTTTGTTGGAAATTGCCCAGAGATGGTTAGCTGCTTATTTATTGGCAGTTTATTTCCTGGGCTGAAATCCTAAAAAAGCTCCACAACTTTGGTCAGCCCTCATGCATGTCCACTTCATCAAATCTGGCCCTCTTTGAAAAAAGTTTGGGCACTCCTGGGGAGTGAAAGTCGTCCAAACTCCTCCTCTTCTTCTTCTTCTGAGGAAGGGGATGAGACAAGTGCTCTCCTCCCACCACAGCACCTTCTCTCCATCCAAAGACACATTGCAGTCAGTTTTAAAACAACAACAAAACCAAGGAAGGTGCAAAGGAGGGCGGGAGGTGGCCTGAGCCCTGACACAGAGGCATGAAGGGCTGCATTTAGTCCCTGAGCCTGATAGTCTTTCTCAATGCTCTAGCCTAGTGCCATTCACAAACTACCATTCATGGCAGGCGCACACCCCTTTCCTAGCTCACCACGGGAAACAAAATGTCTCAGGCCGGCCCAAATTAGAATGAACCTCTGTGCCACATGCATTTGCAATTTCCTGCACAGTAGGGGTGCGTGCAAAACAATTTATGTGCAAATTTTGAAAAGGAAATGTGCAAGGCATCTTTGCTGTCTTGGTTTTTGTCTTCCAAGTGCCCCAGATCCGTCCTCCAGTTCACCCCTTGCTGCCTTATTTGGAAGCAGGAGGCTTGGACCAGACTTCATTTCCTGCCAAACATTTGATTCAATGCTGCTTATATCCTTGTATCTAACAACTGTGGATGGGGGTGGAATCAGGAAGGAGGGGTCAACCCTTTCCTTGCCTCTCACCGGGTCCTCTGCTGGGCCTGACCGTTGCCCTCCAAAGCACAGCCAATTCCTGGAAGTGGATATTTGTATCCATGAGTCAAGCTGCCTTTCTGGGAGACCGAAGTGCACTGTCATTTGTTATGGATCCTCTCACTGAGGAAAAAGCAATAGAATCAAAGAGTTGGAAGGGACCCTGAGGGCCATCTAGCCCAAACCCCTGTAGAGCAGGAATCGTCTTGCCTAACCTGGGTCTTGAACCAACAACCCTAAGATGAAGTCCTTCATCCTCTACCGACTTCCTGGAGTCTCTTCCCTCTCAGAGATGGGGATGCACGAAACAATATTTCAGTTACCAGTAATAATCTTTGAATCACGCTGCCCAAAATACTGAATGCTCCCGATGCATGGTGAATAGGCTGAACGTGATTTCTGGAAAGGTTTGCACCTCTAGAGGTGGAAATCAGGTAACGGACTTGCAGCATGATTTTGCATGAGTGATGGAGGAGGGGGCGCCTGAGAGAGGATCTCCCACCCCCTTCCTTGCCCAGCTGCAACACAACAGCCCTGCAGTGCTGGCCGTGGGTCTTATTCTCCGGGGGTTGCTGCTTTCAGCTCAGATGGAGAGGGACCTGGAGTGGGGGGGATTATTTATTTGTTTGTTTGTTTTGTTTTGTTTTGTTTCGACTAGGGCAGACCAACACGGCTACCACCTGTAACTTAAAAAATAAATAAATTTCCTAGCCAGTGAACCCTGCACTTTTGGGTCCAATGGGCACCCAAACTGCTGGGAAGAACAGGGCTAGCTTCCAGCTTGGTTTTCAGAACTACAGTGAGTCTAGGAATGGCCTTCAACTGGGTGGCTGTTGAAAGTTCAGCAGAGTTAATTAGCAGAAGTGGCTCAGTAAAGCAGTGGATTTGGTGGACTTCATTCCCACCTGCTCTTATACCAGGAATGAGGACGCAAGAGTGTCTTAAAATTCAAGTCACAGGAATGTGTGGAGCTTCTTGGCTCTGAAATGGGGGCTCCGAGGTGGGGCGGGGGGGGTTGGGTAGGGAGGGTCTAATGGCGTGCACCCACTCTCCACTCAGCCAAGAAGTTCACTGGGTGACTTGGGCTCCGTCACTGCCTCCCCTCCGTGAGGGTGAACCCCGCTCATACCCACAGGCTGGGACCCTCATGCATCCCCTGCTTTGGAGACGTGAGGGAGCGCAACGCTCTCCGCCTCCCTTCTGCCCCATTCACAAGCCAGATGGGGGGCGGTTGAGCCTTTCTCTAGCTCCTCTCTCCTCCTACCATGATCTCGGGCTGGCAGAGGAAGAAGTTTGAGGGGTGGCAGGGTCCCTGCAAAACTGCCCCCCTCCGCAAGCCAGATGGGGGTGGGTGATGGGGAGGCAAGGCCCCCACTCCTTGGGCTAAGACGTCCCAGGCCCATCTCCACTCCCCGGAGTGGGAAGTTTCGATTCAAGGTGGGCTGTGGGGGTGTTAGGATCCCAGATGTTGTTGTTTAGTCGTTTAGTCATGTCCGACTCTTCGTGACCCCCTGGACCAGAGCATGCCAGGCACTCCTGTCTTCCACTGCCTCCCGCAGTTTGGTCAGACTCATGCTGGTAGCTTCGAGAACACTGTCCCACCATCTCGTCCTCTGTCGCCCCCTTCTCCTTGTGCCCTCCATCTTTCCCAACATCAGGGTCTTCTCCAGGGAGTCTTCTCTTCTCATGAGGTGGCCAAAGTACTGGAGCCTCAGCTTCACAATCTGTCCTTCCAGTGAGCACTCAGGGCTGATTTCCTTCAGAATGGAGAGGTTTGATCTTCTTGCAGTCCATGGGACTCTCAAGAGTCTCCTCCAGCACCATAATTCAAAAGCATCAATTCTTCGGCGATCAGCCTTCTTGATGGTCCAGCTCTCACTTCCATACATCACTACTGGGAAAACCAGAGCTTTAACTATACGGACCTTTGTCGGCAAGGTGATGTCTCTGCTTTTTAAGATGCTGTCTAGGTTTGATGTTGTAGGTGGTGCTATTGAGCCGCATCAAAATATTGGAAGTCGAAACAAAACAAACAAATAAATAAAAATTATAAATATAATAAATATCATACCAATAACTAACTTTGTTGGTCTCTAAAGTGCTACTGGAAATAATTTTTTTGTTTTGTTTTGTTTCGACTACGGCAGACCAACACGGCTACCCACCTGTAGGTAAAATATTGGAGGTGTGTCACACAGAAATATGTACTGAATTTCAAAACAGATGCTCTTCCATAAGGGATTCCAACTTCCAAGGTACGACTGTATTGTGAAGGAGAGGATCGCGGCCCCTCCCCCGCCCAGCAGGGGGGGCTTCGGCTCTGGAGGACTCTCCCTCCCCTTCGGATTTCCTCTCCTCTCTAGGAATGCAGCTCAGTGCCTTTTAACCCTTAGCAAGCCGAGCAAACCCAGCCCTCGCCCTGAAAAACCACAGGCTTCATAAACACCTGCTAGGCTAGGCTTCCTCAATGTTCTGAGACTCCAATTCCCATCATCCCTGACCACTGGTCCTGCTAGCTAGGGAGCATGGGAGTTGTAGGCAGGTTTGAGGAAGTCTGTTAACTAGGCCCTGCAGAGGCAGTCTACCTGAAGTCTAGGCTTAATGGGGACTCGACCTCCATTCCTGAGGAGATTTCCTCCCAGTCCTCTCCTTGCCCTTGTCCAAGATGGCGGTGGTGCCTCCTCCGCCCGCTTCTTGCGTCACATCCTATCCTCAGTGCCTCTCCTAAGATGGCGCCTTCGATACCTGCCCTATCGCTCCCTTTTCCAGCATGACGGAGCCCTCCCTTCCGCCCTGTTCCAAAATGGCGCCTTTGGTGTTTTGGCGCGCACAGCCGCATCCCCCACCGCCTCGAGGACCGGAAATAACGCGACGGAAGGGCGGGGCGTGCAAAAGTCCTTCCTGCCAATCACTTCCTGCACTGAGAGGGAAGGGAACCGGGAATCTGTCTTCCTCTCTTCTGGAACCTGGTTAGTCTCTTCTGCCATAGGGCAAAGTGGGGAGAATTCAGGGTCCCGGGGTGCAGGGGGAGGGTGCGTGGGGGGACCCACCTCTCGGGTGGGGATGCGTCCTGGGGTCCCCCCCCGCTCCTTCCTGTCACGGGAATCGCAGGAAAGGCTTTGGCTGAGGGGCTTCATAATAATAATAATAATAATAATAATAATAATAATAATAATAATTTATTATGCATGTCCCGCCCATCTGGCTGAGTTTCCCCAGCCACTCTGGGCAACTTCCAATCGAGTGTTAAAAACAATACAGCATTACATATCAAAAACATCCCTGTGGGTTAAACCACAGAGCCTAGGACTTGCCAATCAGAAGGTTGGCGGTTCGAGTCCCCGCAACGGGGTGAGCTCCTGTTGCTCGGTCCCTCCTCCTGCCAACCTAGCAGTTCAAAAGCACGTCAAAGTGCAAGTAGATTAACAGGTACCGCTCTGGCGGGAAGGTAAACGGCGTTTCCGTGCGCTGCTCTGGTTCGCCAGAAGCAGGTTAGTCCTGCTGGCCACATGACCCAGAAGCTGTACGCCGGCTCCCTCAGCCAGTAAAGCGAGATGAGAGTTGCAACCCCAGAGTCGGTCACAACTAGACCTAATGGTCAGGGGTCCATTTACCTTTAAACAGGGCTGCCTTCAGATGTCTTTTAAAGATAGGATAGCTGCTTATTTCCTTCACATCTGAAGGGAGGGCGTTCCACAGGGCGGGCGCTACCACCAAGAAGGCCCTCTGCCTGGTTCCTTGTAACTTGGCTTCTCTCAGTGAGGGAACCATCAGAAGGCCCTCGGCGCTGGACCTCAGTGTCCGGGCTGAACTATGGGGGAGCTGATGGGTCTCAAATCTACAGTGATGCAAAGATGGGGTTCAGCATGCTGAGTGGACAAAACCGAGAGGGGGTCCAAAGGTCAAGTGGGGGGCAGATGGGGCTCCTCGACCCAGAAAGGGAACCCAGCTAGGAGAAGGAAAACTCTGATCCTGAACCTCCTTCAGAAGAAAAGGCTGAGGAGTAAACCTTCCACAAACCCAGAGTGGATTCCCTAAGGTGGTTGGGTGACACTTTGTACGCCTCCTTCCAGCACCTTCTGCAGTCACTTTGGTGCTGCTCACAAAGCAAATTGACTTCACCCTCAGAGATGCACTCCATTGTTAATTCTTCAATTTGACATTTAAATTTAGATCAACCAGGTGAAGCAAAATGCCGATGGGGTGTTTGTGCTTACCTACGCCAAAATCTCAAGGGCTTTATTTTCCCCACACTTGATGCTTTATGTTATTGCTGCTGTTGTTGTTATTATTAATATTATTAGAATTATACAATCGTAGAATTGTAGAGTTGGAAGGGATGCCAAGGGCTGTCTAATCTAAGGTTACCAGACATCCCTGTTTCCCAGGGACAGTCCCCAGATTTACAAATCAGTCCTCTGACAAAATCCATCTATTTAGTAGGAAGTTGAAAAGTGTCCCTGGATTCACTGAAAAAAATTTGGTAACCTTAGTCTAGTCCAACCTTTTCAGTGCAGAATCCAACTACTACTACACTTATTACCCAAGGCAGATTAAAATTCTTTATTAATAAGAATTAAACCAAGACTCATCCACGCCTGCCCAAGGAACATTTTTCTTCTCCTGACAGTGTGTCAATCTTACAACAATGTATTTGTTTTGTAGTTTTTTCTAGCACCTCTAATTTGGACAGATAGGACTTGGCAGAAGACTACAGGTTACTTCCAGTCTCTTGGGGGCTTCCTGAGAGCCCAGATGGATGAGCAATACTCAGCTGGCCCTGAAGCAGGAAGAGGCCATGTCATCAAAACCGAGAGCAGTGGGGGATTCTGGGAAAATTCTGTGAAGAAGATCCTGGGAGAGGAGGACATTGTCCGCTCAGATGTGCAGAGCCAGCAGCTCAGGCAATTCTGCTACCAGGAGGCCAAAGGACCCCGAGAGGTTTGCAGCCGACTCTACTGCCTTTTCCGTCAGTGGTTGAAGCCAGAACGGCGTACGAAAACCGAGATGCTGGACCTGGTGATCTTGGAGCAGTTCCTGGCTGTCCTTCCGCCAGAGATGGAGAGCTGGGTGAGGGAATGTGGAGCGGAGACCAGTTCCCAGGCGGTGGCCCTGGCCGAAGGATTCCTCCTGAGTCAGGCAGAGGAGAGGAAGCAGGCAGAGCAGCAGGTGAGAGAGACTTTCCTCTAGATCTCCCAGGGTCTTCCATCATGAGGGAGAGGACCCCCAAATTCTCAGCTAATGGCTCTTGTTTTTTGGAAAGCATTCAAGGAATGAGATCTGATACCCCTAAATTGTTTGCTTCTGCCATTCCTTTTCTAACCCTTCTCCTCATTCTCTGTTTGGAATCCTTGTTGAGGTTCCTGCTTTGGAGGGAGTTGGACAAGATGGCCCTTGGAATCCCTTCCAACTCTTAACATTCCATGATTCTTTTATTTCAGGGAAAGGATCTGTTTACAGAAATGGGCTGGTATTCCTCTGAGGCAGAGAGAACTCCGTTGGACATCAAAGAGAGGCCACAGGGTATGGAGGATTGAGTTGTTTTTCTGTTTGGTCACATTCCGTGAATCCTGAAACTCATCCAGGGGTTCCTTGAATCTTCTTGGGGGAAAGCCCCAAGGAAGGGAAGACGCTAAAATACGAAATGGGTACAAACGTCCAAATGCACTCTGCGGGTGAGTTTCTAAGGCCCATCTGTCGTTAGAGCTTCACTGCTTCACCTCTGAGAGAAGCATGCACACCTGGCTTCACACTTACCTTTGTCTCTTGCAGGTGACGGAAGGATGTTGGCAAGACCTTCTCATTCATCTCTTCATGGGGGAGGAGGGGAAGCGGCCGCTGTGGAACCAGATCAGGTAGCAGGAATGAGCATATTGTGGAAAGAGGCTGATGGGTGGGATAGTCCGGGTGCCTCTGGGCCCAAGCAAATCTCACTCTTCCTCCACTTTGTTTCTGGCCAAGCTGCCCTGAACAAAGACCAAATAGGCCTTTCTAGAAGGTCAGGGTGCTGAAAATAAGGAACAGCCGCCTTGCCTCAACTAGCCTTACTGTTGCTTGCATTATTTCTCGGTCACCGTTTTCTTTCTTTATTGTTGAATACTATAATAGGCTTCTAAGCAGTTGAGAAACCATAAAAACAGTAGCCAGGATTCACCTTCAGGGCTTTCCTAGGTCTCCTTTTGCTTCCCATTTGCCCCCTGAAGAACAGCACACAGAGAGAGTACAGAGGGGATCCTCCTTCTCCCCCGGCAAATTGGAACACTTGTGCCAAGAGAATTATTTGAGGAACACCATGTTCAGTTCCACCCATTTACAACAAAATTAATACTCACCATTGAAAGACACAATAGAAGAATTTATTTAAAATATAAAAATTATAATCCATAACTAAAATGTGCAGCAAATCAATTCCTTTAAAACAACACAGCCATTAACAGGCAGAAAACACCAGATCAATGTCTAGTCGATCATCTTTACGCTATATGAGGACATTTCCCTTTTTCTTTTAGGGTTCAGTGCGCTTTGAAGATATCACTGTTCCTTTCACAGATGAGGAGTGGGTGTTGCTGGATCCTGAACAGAAAGCTCTGCATAAGGAAGTCATGGAGCAGAATCGTGAGATGATGGACTTGTCAGGATTTCGGTCCCTACGAGCTGCACGAGCTGCCAGGAAGCAGCAAAAGCTAAAAGGTTGTTGTTTACATCAGGTGTAGCTGACCGGGGGAAAGGAAGTCTGAGCCGGTTCTCAGACTGTCCTCAGTGTAACCGGGGCGGAGTTACACTTCTTTCTTCCGCTCCTGGACTGGAGCAGTGTTGAGTCGGAGAACTCTAAGCTGGACTACTCAGGACGTGCAGTCATGTGTACAGTGGTGCCTCGCAAGATGAAATTAATCCGTTCCGTGAGGCTCTTCGTATAGCGGTTTTTTCGTCTTGCAAAGCAAGCCCATTGACAGCTTAGCGGATTAGCGCTATTAGCGGTTTAGCGGCTTTTAGCGATCAGCTGTTAAGCGGCTTATCAGCGGATCAGCTGATAAGCGACTTAGCGGCCTAGGAAAGGGGGGGGGGAGGGAAAAAACCCACAGGAACTCGCAAGACATTTTCGTCTTGCGAAGCAAGCCCATAGGGAAATTCGTTTTGCGAAGCGCCTCCAAAACGGAAAACCCTTTCGTCTAGCGGGTTTTCCGTCTTGTGAGGCGTTCGTCTTGCGGGGCACCACTGTATTTTCTATGCAGTTTTAATAAAGTAGATGAAGTCTACAAACTGCCTTTTCTTCTGATGTTTGCTCAGGAGAAATTGGTGTGCTTTACTCATAAGAGACAAGTCGCCTAATTATCGGTCTCTCTGGACTAAAGGAGGATTCCTGGATGGTAGCCAGAGAGTGACCACCGGACTAATCGCCCCGGAGTGCTTTGGGATGCTGGCAATGCTCCCGGGCGGGCGATCTTCCAACAGGACTTTCTCGGTAAAGCTCCCCGTTGAATCATAATACAGTCATACCTCGTGTTGCATACGCTCCGTGTTGCGTACGTTTGGGATAAGCACGCTCACTGCCTGGAAGTGTTTCTGGAACACGTGTGACCCGGATGCGCAGAACACTTCTGCACACTTTGCGCATGCACAGAAGCGCCCAAATCGCGCTACTTCTGGGTTTTTTGTTTTTGTTCTCGTGCGTTCCCGTTACGTAAACGGATCACATACGTAACACGTGGTTCCACTGTATGTTCTGAAATGTAATATGTATATCTCTATGTGACAAACCTCTAATATTTTTATGGAGCTCAACAGTGCCACCTACAATATCTGTGACTCTTAACACCCGTACAGAACATTTTGAATAGGGAGATATCTACTGTTTCATCTGTGACCATTCTTTCTCCAGGTAAAAGAAAAATCCTTCCCAAGTTGCCACTGGAAGGAGTTTTTTATTTTGTTTCGCCTACGGCAGACCAACATGGCTACCTACCTGTAACTATTCTTCCTCCAGGTATTATTACTACTATTGTTATTATTCTTTTTATTTCAGATTTAAAAAACCTCAAAGCAGTTTACAAACTATGTTAAAAGTCAAATAAAACAATCCAGAATAAAACAGTACATAAGAAAGTCAGCCTAGTCTGAGCTGCCAAGGCCTTTCCAAATGTAGGCTTTTGTTTCTCCAGTAGTTTCTCCTAGGCTCTTTTGATGAGGCTACTGACCTTGGAGATGAAGCGGATTCGATGATAGGACCAAGTAAAATCTTATCTGAGAAAAGAGCCAGGTTTTCTAATTTCAGGATCTCATAAATATCATCCTTGATGCCAGTCAACAAAGCTAATGAACCCTTTAGTAAGACCTCACAGATAACTCCCTTCAGTTCTTCCCTTATGAAAAGCACTCGTTGTTAGCATTTCACCCCTCCCTTCTGGGAGAATCGTATGATCTGGTGGTCAGAGAGAAGGGGGAGGGAACTGTGTCTTTAATCTTCCTTTTCCTGACTCTGAGCCTCGTGTTTAGGGAGTGTGATTTCATCTCTGCTGTAGATAAGATGTGTGAGTAAGAAGCTATACCACACAGTCTGTATATTCTGTAAATAATTCTGTAGCTTGTAGAAATCAAGAAGAACTGCTTCAAAACTCTTGCAGCCCCATCTACGTTTATTGAACCTCTGACGGTGGTGCTCATAATGCACAGTTGTGAGTCCAGGTTTCCGGATTATGCTGAAGGTGTTCCTGTCGGGGTGCATAGCAGGTTCCAGACGTGGACAAACCCTGGCATCAATCCACACTCATTAGCATTGTTCAAGCATTGAGGGCTAAATTTCCTCCTGAGGCTCTGATCTGTTTTTCTCTTTGTTGCAGGTGGTGATCAATTAGAAATGAAAAACAAGGGAGAAACCGGGGAGAAACTATATCGGTGTTTGGAATGTGGAAGGAGATTCAGTCAGGAATCCCAACTCATGTCCCATCAAAGAATCCACACTGGGCGCAAACCCTATCAGTGCTTGGAATGCGGAAATACCTATAGTCACAGAAGTACTCTCATTGCCCATCAAAGAATTCATACAGGGCAGAAGCCTTATCGGTGCTGGGACTGTGGAAAGGGTTTCAATCAGAGGGCCAATCTCGTGGCACATCGAAGACTTCATACTGGGGAGAAACCCTATCAGTGCCAGGACTGTGGGAAGTGTTTCAGTCAGAGGAACAGTCTCGTGGTACATCGAAGAACTCATACTGGTGAGAAATCCTATCAATGCTTGGAATGTGGAAAGTGCTTCAGTCACAGCTTCACTCTCACTTGCCATCAAAAAACTCATACTGGAGAGAAATCCTATCAGTGCTTGGAATGTGGAAGGAGCTTCAGTCAGAAGTCCGGTCTCACTTCCCATCAAAGAACCCATACTGGGGAGAAACCCTATCAGTGCCTGGAATGTGGGATGAGGTTCAATCGGAAAGGTAGTCTCACTGCCCATCAAAGAATTCATACTGGGGAGAAACCGTATCAGTGCTTGGAATGTGGAAAGAGCTTCAGTCAGAACTCCACTCTCATTACCCATCAAAGAAGTCATTGTGGGAAAAACTAACAATGATTGGAATATGTACTGAGCTTCAGTCAGAGCTCCTCTCTCACTTCCCATGAAATAATTTACACGGGGGGAAACCTTGTCAGATCTTCAAATACAGAAAGAATTCCGCAATCTCACTGCCCACCAGTGAACTCACAATCAGGAGAAGCCATAGCCATGGCTGTGTACAGAACTAAATTTTAGGGGACTTTACTTAATAGGTAGATGAGGATTGCAACCATGTTTTTGACCTTTGGGGACCCAGCACAGAAGTCGACCGTGTCTTTAAGGACCATGGAGTATGGGTATGCCAATAATAAGAGCAATAAAAGCAATTTATAACAATCAGATGGCAAATTTGATTATAAATAATGAGTTGACTGAATATTTTCCAATCCAAAAGGGGACTAGGCAGGGATGCCCTCTCTCCCCTTCATTCTTTATACTTACCTTGGAGGTTCTGAATGATGTAATAAGGGAGGAATGGAATAAAATTAGGAAGAAACTCATATAAACTTAGAGCCTTCGCTGATGACATGCTGATAATGGTAGACGAACCAGTAGATAGTATACAAGAATTAATGGCAAGGATAGACAATTTTGGGAGAGTGGCGGGGCTCAAAGTAAACAAAGAAAAAACTAAGGTCATGGTTAAAAATTTGGGTGAACAGAGGAAAAAATACAAGAGAGGAATGGTCTTCAAATTGTAAAAAAAGCAAAATATCTTGGAATTCAAATAACAATGAAAAATATTGAATTATTTGAAGAGAATTACAATAACATTTGGAAAGGAATCAAAAAGCAATTGGACATTTGGCAAAGATTAAAATTATCACTTTGGGGCAGGATTTCTACGATAAAAATGATTGTATTACCGAAATTGTTATTTTTATTTCAAATGCTCCCAATAACCAGTAATTACCAGATATTTGAAGGATGGAGGAAGGATATTACACAGTTTGTTTGGCAAGGAAAGAAGCCAAGGATAAAGTATAAAATATTAACAGATTCCAAAGAAGGGGGGGGGTTGGATTACCTAATTTGAAACTTTATTATTTTGCAGCCAGTTTCAGGTGGGTTAAAGATTGGATTTTGCTGAGGAATGCGGAGATCTTAGATATTGAGGGGTGGAACAACCGATTTGGTTGGCACTTATATTTGGCATATGCTAAAGTGTTAAATAATAAAGATTTCTTAAATTATATAATAAGAAGGCCCGTATATAAAGTTTGGGAAAGTCATCTTTGGTTACTTGAACCGAAAACACCCTGGTGGGTTTCACCATCAGAGGTCATAGGAATTAAAAAATTGAACATGGGAGAGGTCTGGCCAACCTACCATGAGTTAGTAACAAAAGAACAAGGTATTTTAAAATTAAGAGCATATGAAGAAATTAAAGAGCATTGCAGTAGTTATCATCAGATAGCAAATTTGTTTAAAGAGGATACAAAACAGGGTTTTGAACAGGGGATCTCAAAGTTACAAAAGGAATTATTACAATTGGATAAAAAGATAATATCAAGAATGTACTATTTATTATGGGAGTGGGATTTAAAAGATGAAGTCATAAAGGAATCAATAAAATGGGCGCATGACCTGGGCAAAACAATATACCTAGAAAACTGGAAAAGATTATGGACCCAAGATATAAACTTTACCGCTTGCTACCTGATAAGAGAAAATATGAAAATGTGCCACCGATGGTATGATACACCAGTGAAACTGGCCAAAATATATAAAAATTATTCAAACAAATGTTGGAGATGCAATGCAGAAGTGGGAACCCTAATTCACATGTGGGGGTGTAGGCTAATAAAACAGTTTTGGATAAGGATTCATGAAGAGTTGGGGGGTAATTAAGATTACAATTCATTAAAAATCAGAAGCATATTTATTGGGACTACTAACAGATGATATTCCTAAAAACAAGAAGAATATATGGAACAGCAGCAGCAAGATTATTGGTTGCAAAAAAATGGAACACAATAGTACCAGAGCTATCGGAATGGAGATCCAAAATTTGTGAATTCATGAGCATGGCAAAATTAACAGGGTCAGTGAGAGGAGGCTTCACTCAGAAGGTCAATAAAGAATGGGAATGTGTTAAAACATATATGGAAAGGGTTGGAAAGGTAAGCTAATTATTAGCAAATAAATATTATTAGTAAAAAGTAGTAACTATATCGCAAGGTAAATGAATAAAAATAAGAAAAATTAGTTTATTAAAGGAATTTAAATAGAACAGCAGAATAATATAAGAACAACAAGATTCCATATAGGTGAGGGAAGTAGGGAGGAGGGGGAGGGAGAAGAAATATTAAAGATTAAAATAATATAGGATGTAGTATGGGTTTGTTTGCTGATTTGTGTGTTTATTTTTGTCTGCATGCTTTGTTATGGTTATCAATAAAGTTATTTTAAAAAATAAAAAAGGACTATGGAGTACACACCCAGGCCCCAACACTTCTTCACACTACTATGCTACTACATTAGCCAATGACCTTCTTCATGCCATGCCTGGTGGAGGGTCAAGCACGATTTGGCCCCACTGATGAGGTTACTATCTATCAGCATAGCTGTCAACTGTCCCTTATTTGGCGGGAAACTCCCTTATCCCAGCGCTGTGTCCCGCTGCTGTCCCGGATTGATGGTGTCCCTTAAATTTCCCGGGTTTCAAAGGACGCAGCTCCTCTCCCTCCCTGCTGGCCAGGGAGGAGGGAGGCTCCAACTGTGTTGCTTGGCTGCCTGGCCCACCCCACTCCAGCCTCCTCTCATCAGCCTCGGCCCCTGGGAGCCCCTCCCCACCGGGACTGGCGGGAGCCTTGGGCTCTTCCGCCGCCATCATCCTCGCGGCCGCTAAACTGAGCGTCTCTGCCTGGGGCCTCCCCTCTGCCCGCCGCTGCCGCTCCCGCTAGGCCGTACTGCGGCTGCGCTGCCAAAGGACCCGGATGAGATGGGCAGCCTGGTGCAGCCTATGAATTGCTGAGGAGCCCTGAGAGGAGAGTGAGGGCAACCATAGAGAAAGCAGTTCAGAGAGAGGAGGCAGAGGCAGAGGCGCAGGCAGGTGTTCCAAGGGCTAACCATAGCGGGGGAAAGCGGAGGAAGAACCGCAAGCGCTTCTCCCACAGATTTGTAGTGGTAGACTAGCATAGATGATCTGATCTGAGGGTTTACTTCCCCCCCCTCTCTTCCTCCCGCCCCGCCTGATGGAACTGAGAGCTGCAGATGGAGCACAAGAGAAAAGATACAGAACTGCAGCAGCATCTTCATAGCTTGGACTTCGTTTTGCGCCAAAAGTGGTTGCTGCTTGGAGTTATTTAATTGCAGTGTTTCATCGGCTGGTGTCTTGAGCAGCAACACTAAAATCCCTTATTTTGGCTGCTGGTCCCTTATTTTCAAATCTGTATTGATACGGAAGGAGGGGGGGGACCTTTCCTCACCCCTCCTCCGTGTGACTACGGGGCCCGAGGCGATGACCTCGGTGGCACCCAGCTCTGCCGCAACTCCTGAACCCCCACACTGTTGCACAAGCACCACACTATACCCCCCACTTTATAGATAATATCTTTTCCTTATATATCTTTCCTTCTATATACAGCCTCCGCTTGAGTCTTGTTTCCCCTATTTCTAATGAGTAGACCGTATCATACTGTTTCCCCATTGACCATAATGGCCGCGTTTTAGCCAATCAGGAACGTGCATTCCCCTGCAGGAGCTAGCACAGGGAGCTCTTGCACGCCTCATTTAACCTCCTGACAAGGTGTTGACGGCCCCCCACTGCTACAACAATGGATCCGAAACTAGCGACCTCGTAAAACTGTCAAACTCCTGTTACATTGTATCCATTTGTTTCCGCTCTCAATTTACAATATACACTTGACCGGCAAGAAGCCGAAAACTTCGGAAAATCATATAAAATCAGCCAAAGCTTCGATCTTCTCCATTTTAATGTTATTCTACTCGATTCCCTCCGGACTCCATGATGCTACCCTCGACGCCATAATCCTCGAACCGACAGGTCACGTACTCAGGGAAACCTAATCCTGTCGGATGGTCCAGCCAAGCCCTTCCTCCGGACAATACCAGATAATGGGCGATGCATGGCTATGCCATTATCTTGCCATCACCTGTACTCAGGAAACGTTTATGCATATCTCTACCACTCCAGGCAATCCCTGCTCTGCCTACCTTATTATACTGCTGATCTCTGCTCTGCCTACCTTATTATACTGCTGATCTCTGTTCTGCCTACCTTATTATACTGCTGATCTCTGCCCTGCCTACCTTATTGTACTGCTGATCTCTGTAGCCCCCACCTTGATTTGTGTAAACCACCACCCAATTTCTTGTACTGCTGATCCGTGTAACCCCACCTCTTTATGATGTATATGTGACGTTTTCTGCACTGTATTCTGGGACCTGGAGGGAACCTTTAAAAGTTTATGTCGCCCCACTCTCGGGGTTCAATGCCATTTGTTGAACCTGTTGCGCAATAAACTTGGGATCTCCGTTCATTGCTCCTGTCTCCGGCTGAACTCATTTTTCCGCTAGGACCCGCGGACATTGTCCGACGAGCCGGGTGGCAAGGAAAACCAGCACCCAGAATTTTTTCCGTAACATTTGGCGCCCAACGTGGGGCCGGGCGGTTCTCCCGTGCTGCTGACCGGGGGCCCCGAAATCTTCAGCCGGCACCAGGCCATTTTGCCTGGGAAGATCCTTAGGACCCCCGGCCATCTTCCGGGCGGTAATCGAACGTCCCAGGGTTCAGCCCAGGAGCAAGGGGAATCCGGCCGGCATACTCATCGATCCCGGGATCAACGTTGAAGACGCGTGAGTATAGTGGAGAAACCCAGTGCACTGGTGGTAAGGGGGTGGAATCTCCTGGCAACTGAATTCTCTGCCCTCCTCTCTATCGATCCTTCTTACCTTTTCCCTTGGTCCGTCGCGAGAGAGAACGGGGACCACTGCTCAACCCAAAAGGGGGTTCTGAGCTCTATCTCTTTCTCCTCTCAAACCCTCCAGTCAGCTGCACCAATTGGGGGTCCGAAAATAAGACGGAGAGACCCGGCTTGAAAAGATAGCCGACTCCCCGCAACGGACTCTCTCAGTTGAAGCAAGGGTCTGGAATTCTTCTTCCGAACTTCCCGAGCGCCCTTACGGAGGGGGCAGGAAGGGGTCTGACTTTCTGTATCAATCCCAGCCGCACCGGTCGGGCCACGTAACACGTGAATCGTGCGTGAGCCCGCTTCCGAAAGCAAGGGGGATTTTCCGTTCAAAACTCTATCAAGGGACCACCCGATCTGGCACCGCACGGCGCGGGCGTTCAGTAGGGCCCCCTTTTCCTAAGTTTGTGACGATAGGTAGGAGGTTGCCAGGAGGGGTAGTCCAGGGAGGACTGGGTGGGACTTGGCAGAGTGGAAAGGAAACCCCAGGAAATTGAAGAAGAAGTAGGAAAGGAAGAGAATAGGAAATAAGTAGAAAGAGCTCTCAAACCCCGTTAGGAAACTGTTGATAATCCCCAAGACCCAAATAAACCCTAACAACCCCCTCTCCCTCTCTTTACCCAGACACGCGTGAATAAAATGGGTACCCAAGCTTCTAAACATGAGCGGGCTCACTCCGGGAGGAAGGCTTCAAGGAAGCCATCTGAATCCCAGAGGGACCCCGACTCCCCTCTTGAATTCGTCATCTCTTATTGGAAGTCTATCCCCGGGCACAACTTGCTGTCGAAGCAGAAATTAGAAGATCTATGTAAAGAAACCTGGCCGGCCGGGACTGCCTCTGCAAAGCCCGAGTTACGATGGCCAACAGGGGGCTCCTTTAATGAAGACCGCCTGAGGCATCTAAGAAACTACTTGATGGAAGAAAAACCCCGTCAACTAGGGTATTTAGCCGCTTTTGAAGCCGTCCAAGGACTGCTCCACGTTGCAAAGGGAGGAGCGACCTACCAACTGCCTATCCTAAATCATGGGAGGTCTCCTCTGCCCCCCCCTTACGAAGGACACCCTATAGACGACTCCGTGGAACAAACGCTTATCCCCTTTTACTACAGACAAACTGTTCCACCCGCCCCAAGTGATGACCAGGATAATGATAACAGCGAAGAGGCAGAGGAACAAGGGGCACGGGGGGGGCGAGTCAAATCATAACTAGGCAACGAGCCAGAGGAATGCAAAATGCTACCTCGGAAAACCTTAGCTCCCTCCCACCGGCTAGAGAAGTTCAGGGTATGACTTCAGAGAACATCAGCCCTTTGACACGAGCAAGGGAGATACAGAATGCTATCACGGAAAACATCAACTCCTTAGCCAGGGAGGTACAAAATGCTACCCTAGGAACCTCACTTCCTTTAGAAAGACCCGAAGAGACCCCAGAGACGTCCAGGCAATTGGACTCTACGGCCGTCCAGATGCCCTTAAGGGCTCTGCCAATCCCACCGTTGCAGCCGGACGGAGCCCCCCGAATGATATATACCCACCAACCATTCTATACGGCAGACCTGGTAACTTGGTCGAACCAAATGCCATCATTGAGGGACGACCCAGATAAATGTCACCGTCAGGTCAGCGCAATATTTTCAACCCATAAGCCGACCTGGCCAGACGTTCACGTTCTCCTGAACGCACTTTTCAACGAGGCTGAGAAGGCAGATATTTTAGCCAAAGCCGGAGAAATGATTGAACTTCCGGATTATCAGACAGGACGCCCGGTAGGGTTAGCGGCGCTCACAGCCCAATGCTTGCGCACCGAACCGACATGGGATTATAATACCACAAATGGAATCTGGTGCTTAAATTTGTTTAAAAAGGCAATCTTAGACGGCATCAAGGCCGCCGGACAACGCACCGTTAACTGGACGAAAGTCCAGACTGTGCTACAAGGAGCAAATGAACACCCGTCCGACTACTATACGAGACTTGTATCCGCCATTAAGACCTGGGGAGGAATTGATCCAGAGAACTCTCAGCACGAAGTCATAGTGAAAGGCTTCTTTAAAGATCAAGCCTGTCCCGATATTAGAAAAGCCTTAAATTTGCAGATAGGATACGATGGGAAAAGTATCAGCGAAATCCTCTCCATCGCTAAATCAGTCTATAACTCACGAGATGAGAGGAAGAAAAGGGACCCCAAACCTGAAACCGAACAAGTCCTAGCCCTTAGTATGGAGTTAAACCCTAGTAGGGGCAGGGGCTTCAACCGAGGGAGGGGAATCCGAGGAGGAGGAAACCCCAATCCCCATAGGCCTTGGGGACCTACCACCACCGGATGCTTTTATTGTCAAGAAGAAGGACACATTAGGCGGTTTTGCCCCTACCTCAATAACACGATCTACGGGACACCACATCCAAACGCAACCTATGGATATGGAAACCCACCGCCCATCACTTACAACCCTCAGCCAGCCTCTGCCCCCCACAAACCACCGCCACCTCCAACTATACCTGCTCAAACCCAAAGACCCTTACCAGGACCAAAGGCTCAGATGCCCGCGATCACTCCATCCACCCGCCCGTGGGCCAACGCTACAGCACCTCCCTTACACCCCCCTAACCAACCCCCTCCGGACGATCAAGGGAGTTATTGACAATTAGAAGGGGATCCCAACCAAACCCAAACTATCTGCCCAATCTTAACGTTATCCTCCGAAGAACCATTTTGTACCATTGAGATAGATGGCCATCCATATCAATGTTTATTGGACACAGGAGCCACTTACTCCACCTTAACGGATAGCCACCTGGAACCAAGTCCGGAGACCAGAAAAGTCATGGGTCTGGATGGGATACCCCGCACTTGCCCGCTATCGCGTCCGACTAAAGTTACCCTCGGACCCCTACTAGCTGAACATACCTTCCTTTTAACCAACAGCCCGGTGAACCTCTTAGGAAGGGACCTACTTTGCAAATTAAATGCCACCATTAAATGTTCTGAGGAAGGCATCTACTTACATATGCCAGAGGAATCCATCCCCGCCTTCCAGGGAATAATTGAAGAGGCCAAAACAGACAGGCAGTTCCCGGAACTCCCTCCAGAACTGGAAAATGAATTGCCCTCTTCTCTATGGGGCACTGAGTCAACCTCAGTAGGTCTTTTGTTGTCGGCAGCCCCAGTCAAAATCGTCTATAGAACAGACTTACCCTTTCCGTGTACAAAGCAATATCCCCTACCTAAAGAAGCCATAGAGGGACTAACTCCTATGATAGAGGACTTCCTCGAGAAGGGCATCCTAATCCCTTGCGCATCCCCTTGTAATACCCCAGTACTCCCAGTAAAGAAACCATCGACAGAAGGGGCCCCGGTCCGGTACCGTTTTGTCCAGGATCTGAGACTGGTGAATCAATTTGTAATACCCCGCCATCCAGTAGTCGGCAATCCCAATTCCCTCTTGAACGCCATTCCAGCAGAAACCAAATGGTACACTGCCGCAGACTTGTGCTCCGCCTTCTTTAGTATCCCCCTGGACCCAGCCAGCCAATTTCTTTTCGCCTTTATAATAATAATAATAATAATTTATTATTTGTACCCCGCCCATCTGGCTGGGTTTCCCCAGCCACTCTGGGCGGCTTCCAACAGAGATGAAAAATACACTAAAATATCACATATTAAAAACTTCCCTGAACAGGGCTGCCTTCAGATGTTTTCTGAATGTCAGGTAGTTGTCCATCGCCTTGACATCCGATGGGAGGGCATTCCACAGGGCGGGCGCCACCACCGAGAAGGCCCTCTGCCTGGTTCCCTGCAACTTGGCCTCTCGCAGTGAGGGAACCGCCAGAAGGCCCTCGGAGCTGGACCTCAGTGTCCGGGCAGACCGATGGGGGAGGAGACGCTCCTTCAGATATACTGGACCGAGGCCATTTAGGGCTTTAAAGGTCAGCACCAACACTTTGAATTGTGCTCGGAAACGTACTGGGAGCCAATGTAGGTCTTTCAAGACCGGTGTTATATGGTCTCGGCGGCCGCTCCCAGTCACCAGTCTAGCTGCCGCATTCTGGATTAGTTGTAGTTTCCGGGTCACCTTCAAAGGTAGCCCCACAAAGAGCGCATTGCAGTAGTCCAAGCGGGAGATAACCAGAGCATGTACCACTCTGGCGAGACAGTCTGCAGGCAGATAGGGTCTCAGCCTACGTACCAGATGGAGCTGGTAAACAGCTGCCCT
Source organism: Podarcis cretensis (assembly GCF_951804945.1). Classification (NCBI taxonomy): domain Eukaryota; kingdom Metazoa; phylum Chordata; class Lepidosauria; order Squamata; family Lacertidae; genus Podarcis; species Podarcis cretensis. The sequence goes on along the minus strand of NC_137181.1, from coordinate 1,699,579 downwards.
GGATACAGATTTGACCTGTGCCTCCATGGACAGCTGTGAGTCCAAAATGACTCCCAGGCTGCGCACCTGGTCCTTCAGGGGCACAGTTACCCCATTCAGGACCAGGGAATCCTCCACACCTGCCCGCCTCCTGTCCCCCAAAAACAGTACTTCTGTCTTGTCAGGATTCAACCTCAATCTGTTAGCCGCCATCCATCCTCCAACCGCCTCCAGGCACTCACACAGGACCTTCACCGCCTTCACTGGTTCTGATTTAAAAGAGAGGTAGAGCTGGGTATCATCTGCATACTGATGAACACCCAGCCCAAACCTCCTGATGATCCCTCCCAGCGGCTGCATGTAGATGTTGAAAAGCATGGGGGAGAGGACAGAACCCTGAGGCACCCCACAAGTGAGAGCCCAGGGGTCTGAACACTCATCCCCCACCACCACTTTCTGAACACGGCCCAGGAGGAAGGAGCGGAACCACTGTATGACAGTGCCCCCAGCTCCCAGCCCCTCAAGACGGTCCAGAAGGATGTCATGGTCGATGGTATCAAACGCCGCTGAGAGATCCAGCAGAACTAGGAAACAGCTCTCACCTTTGTCCCTAGCCCGCCGGAGGTCATCAACCAGTGCGACCAAGGCAGTTTCAGTCCCATGATGAGGCCTGAATCCCGACTGGAAGGGATCCAAGTGGTCCGCTTCTTCCAGGCGTGCCTGGAGTTGTTCAGCAACCACTCGCTCAATCACCTTGCCCAAGAATGGAAGGTTTGAGACTGGGCGATAGTTGGCCATCGTGGCCGCATCTAGAGATGGTTTTTTAAGAAGCGGTTTAATAACCGCCTCTTTCAGCGGGTCTGGGAAGGCTCCCTCACGGAGAGAAGCATTCACCACCCCACGAAGCCCATCGCCCAGTCCTTCCCGGCTAGCTTTTATAAGCCAGGATGGGCAAGGATCCAGGAGACAGGTGGTTGGCTTCACTCGTCCGAGCAGCCTGTCCACATCCTCGGAGGTAACAGATTGGAATTGATCCCACACAACTTGACCAGACAGGACTCTAGCACTCTCCCGCCCCGGCCCTGCTCCCACGGTGGAGTCTACTTCTTCCCGAATCTGAGCGATTTTATCTGCAAAAAAATTTGCAAAATCATTGCAGGAGAACATGTGGCCCGTACTGGGCCCCGATGTTACAGGTGGTTCCGCTAAATTGTGAACCACCTGAAAGAGTCTCCTGCTGCTGTTTTCTGCAGATGCAATAGAGGCGGTGAAGAAAGTCTTCTTCGCCGTCGCTATCGCCACTTGGTAGGCTCGACGTTGAGCTCTAACCTGTGTCCGGTCAGATTCAGAATGGGTTATCCGCCACCGGCGCTCTAGCCGTCTCAACGATTGCTTCATTGCCCTCAGATCCGTGGAAAACCACGGGGCTCTCCGGGCTCCATGCAATCGGAGAGGGCGCTTCGGAGCCAAACAGTCAATAGCCCTGGTTAACTCCGCATTCCAGCGGGCCACCAGGGAATCGGCTGAAAGGCCATCAACATGGGATAAAGCATCCCCTACCACTCTCTGGAAACCATTTGGATCCATTAAGTGGCGGGGGCGGACCATCCGAATCGGTCCCACCTCCCTGCAGAGGGGATGGGTCGCAGAGAAGTCCAGTTGCACCAGGAAGTGATCTGACCATGGCACTTCTTTCGTTTCACTTTTACTTAGTGTCAGATCACCAACATCCGTAGAGGTAAACACCAGGTCCAAGGCATGTCCGCGGCTATGGGTTGGGCCAGACTTATTCAGGGACAGCCCCATGGAGGCCATGCTTTCCACGAAGTCCCGAGCGGCCCCTTGTAAGGTCGTGTCGGCATGGATGTTAAAATCCCCTAGGACGACCAAGCTAGGTGTCTCCAGGAGAACATCCGCCACGACCTGAAGCAGCTCGGGCAGGGAATCCTTGGTGCAGCGGGGAGGTCGGTACACCAAAAGGAATCCTGTACTGCCCCTATTGCCCAACTTCCAGAACATGCACTCAGAAAACTGGGTCTTCCCAATAGGACGCCTGGTGCAAACTAATGACTTCCTAAAAATCACTGCAACCCCCCCTCCCCGCCCACATGACCTGGGTTGCTGTGCGTAAGAGAAACCTGGTGGACAAGCAGCGGCAAGGACAGGCCCATCTGCTTCATCCAACCAAGTCTCTGTTACACATGCCAGGTCAAGTCCTCCATCCATGATCAAGTCATGGATGGCAGTGGTCTTATGAATCATTGACCTGGCATTGCACAGCAACACTTTCAGGTCATGTGGGTATCCCTTGCTGATTCTAGTATTCATCCGGTCAGGACCAGACCCGGAGGCAGGGATAGTCCTCAGACAACGACTAAACCTGCCTCCTCTGTAATGACATGGTCTGGTCTTAGCGTAACTCCTCCTCCTACCCGTGATCACTGAGATCGGTTGTCCCAGTGCATCCCCCCCTGTGGAACATGCCCCAGCCATTTTGTGGGCTGGGGCCCAGTCAATTAACCTGGACGAGGTTACCCCAGGGATACGTGGAATCACCTGCAATATTTTCGGCCATCTTGCACCAAGATTTACAGGATGTCCAGCTCCCTGCAAACTCCGCCCTCTTGCTTTACGTGGATGACCTCCTTCTCTGTTCCACCAGTGAGGAAGCATGTAAGATAGACACCAAACATCTCCTTGCAGAACTAGCCAGAAAAGGACATAAGGTGTCACCAAAAAAGTTGCAATACTGCAAGCAAGAAGTAAAGTACCTCGGGCATATCCTAGGAGTAGGCACCCGAAGCTTAGCGACCGATAGAATAGAAGCAGTCACTAAGATCCCCCTTCCTAAAACTAAACGACAACTTCGGGGATTTTTAGGTATGGCTGGCTTCTGCAGAGCCTGGATCGCGGGATACAGCGAAATAACAAAACCCCTCTCCGCTATGACCCGCCAAGATCATCCAGACACCCTAGTTTGGGAGGAAGACGCATACAAATCTTTTGAACGTTTAAAGCGAGAACTAAGATCTGCCCCTGCGCTAGGCTTACCCGACTACAGGATCCCATTTAACTTGTTTATCCATGAGCAAATGGGAGTAGCTTCCGGGGTATTGACACAGTCTTTCCGAGACCAAGAGAGACCTATAGCATATTACAGTCTTCAATTAGACACCACCGCGAAAGGCGCAGTAAGCTGCCTAAGAGCCATAGCTGCCGCAGCGGTCCTCCTCGAAAAGGCTCAGGAAACGGTTCTGGGACATGAAATCATCATCCATGTGCCCCATTCCGTCTCCACCCTATTAACCCTCAGAGGCAGCCATCACTTTTCAAACTCTCGATTAAACAAGTATGAGGCCCTTCTATTGACCCCATCAAATGTCACTATAAAGAGGGTTAACTCCCTCAACCCAGCCACCCTTCTCCCTCTCCCTGATGATGGAACCCCACACCATGACTGCGCCACCATAGTCCGTCAAGCCGAGAAACCCAGAGAAGACCTAGACCACCTACCATTAGAAAACCCAGATTTAATACTTTATACAGACGGCAGTTCAAAGGTTGTGGACGGGGAAAGGAAAACAGGATATGCTGTAGTCACCGACTTCGAAGTAATAGAATCAAATCCGATAAACCCACAATATAGCGCCCAAGCTGCAGAACTAATAGCGCTCATACGGGCCTGCGAGATCAGCGAAGGCAAGCGAACTACAATCTACACCGACAGTAAGTACTGTTTCGGACTAGTCCATACAACTGGCCAGATTTGGTTACAAAGAGGCTTCTTAACCGCTGCAGGCTCCAAAATTTCACATTCCGCTTTAGTAGAGAGACTACTGACCGCTATCCATCTACCGACCGCAATCGCAGTAGTCCATTGCAAAGCGCATACCCGGGGTAGAGACCCCGTCTCAAGGGGTAACAGGCGAGCTGATAAGGCAGCCCAATCAGCCGCGCTCCGCCTCCCAAACAATGAATCGGAATTTCAAGCCTTGCAAATCCCACTTCATATTGATCCCACACAAATTTACAAAGAAGCCCCCGAGGAGGAAAAGACTCTCTGGCGTTCTGTGGGTGCGATCGAACAAAATGACGTTTGGACTCTCCCCGACGGAAGGACTGTCCTTCCAAAAGCTTGGGTTCCAAAATTGGTGAGGGTCCTCCATCAACGTACACACTGGGGAAAAGGGAGACTGATAGAGCACGTTAAAAGATCTTGGTACGCTCCTGGACCTGCGGTAGCGGCCACAGCAGCGTCAAAGAACTGTGTTACCTGTAGCTCCTTTAATCCCAAACGACAACCTAGAGCACCGCCAGGAGCCAGACTGTGGGCATTCGTTCCCTTTGAAAGTCTACAGCTGGATTTTATTGACTTACCGCACTGTCAGGGTTTCAAACACGCTCTGATCATAGTGGATAAACTCTCCTCCTGGGTAGAGGGATTCCCCTGTAGAAAACCTACCGCCTCTGTAGTGGCCAGAGCCCTCCTACACGACATTATTCCCCGATTTGGGGTTCCCCGTCGACTAGACAGTGACAGAGGAACTCATTTCACCGCTCAAATAGTACAATTAGTTGCCAAGGCCTTACAAATAAAATGGGACCTTCATACGCCCTATCACCCACAGTCTTCCGGCCAAGTAGAGCGCATGAACCAAGAAATCAAAACACAACTAGGAAAGCTCTGCAAACTCACTGGACTAAAATGGGTAAATGCCCTTCCACTAGTTCTCCATAACATACGAAGTGCCCCAACTGGACCATTGAAACTATCCCCATACGAACTCCTATTTGGGAGACCCCCTCCCATTTACAACACTCTGTTTCCCCTCTCAGAACTTGAACTGGGGGAAGCAGAACTCACTAATTATGTCATTCAGCTCCAGACACAGCTTCAACGTCTCCACCACTACGCGGCCATCGAAGGACAAAATCTACCCACCGACGTCCAGGCACACTCCTTCAAACCAGGCGATTGGATCCTTGTCAAAGTCTATCAGAGGGCACTCCTTCAGCCAGCGTGGGAAGGTCCCTACCAAATTCTCCTCACATCGCCAACCGCCGTGAAAATAGGTGAGAAGCACTCATGGTTACACCATACCAGGTGTAAGTCGACGCCCCCCCCTCAAGAGACGGAGGGAGACCTCGGCGAGGACTTCACTTTTTCGACCCCTCCTACTCCACCAACCTCATATATCGACGACAACGACGACCAACAGACCGGACCAGCAGATCGGGGCCAGAATCGGGCCCAACAGACCGGACCAGCAGATCGGGGCCAGAATCGGGCCCAACAGACCGGACCAGCAGATCGGGGCCAGAATCGGGCCCAACAGACCGGACCAGCAGATCGAGGCCAGAATCGGGCCCAACAGACCGGATCGAGCACAGATCCACCCATCTGGACGTCTGAGATCATCCCAGATCCCAGGGCCATCAAACTACGCTTAAAGCGCGCCTTTGACAGCGCGCCTTTGACAGCTCGCTTTGACAGCTCTTTTGACAGCTCCTCTGACAGCTGCTTGGACAGCGCGCCTTTGACAGCTCCTTTGACAGCGCGCCTTTGACAGCGCGCCTTTGACAGCGCGCCTTTGACAGCTCGCTTTGACAGCTCTTTTGACAGCTCCTCTGACAGCTGCTTGGACAGCGCGCCTTTGACAGCTCCTTTGACAGCGCGCCTTTGACAGCGCGCCTTTGACAGCGCGCCTTTGACAGCTCGCTTTGACAGCTCTTTTGACAGCTCCTCTGACATCTGCTTGGACAGCGCGCCTTTGACAGCTCCTTTGACAGCGCGCCTTTGACAGCGCGCCTTTGACAGCGCGCCTTTGACAGTTCTTTTGACAGCTCCTCTGACAGCTGCTTGGACAGCGCGTCTTTGACAGCTCCTTTGACAGCGCACCTTTCACAGCGCGCCTTTGACAGCTCCTTTGACAGCTCCTCTGACAGCGCGCCTTGACAGTTAGCTTTGACAGCTCCTCTGACGAAGCGCCTTTGACAGTACACCTCTGACAGCGCGCTTGACAGCTCGCTTTGACAGCGTCTTTGACAGCGTACCTTCGATAACCCTATTAAAGGCACACCTTAGACAGCTTCTTTGGCGACACGCCCTGACGACTCCGTGATTAGCACACTTTATAATTTCTTCTCTTCGATCATGCCTTGCTGTCCCCAGACTCTGATCATGTATTTCCTCTTCCTCTTCCTTGATTACGGGACTTTGACTCAATCCTCAGTCACACCAACGGACCATTGCACCGGATTAACTACGGATTACCACCTTTTAGGCTACCATCGAGTCGAAACCGGCGGGAAGTCAAACCCGGACCGAATGGGGGACTTTGATTTCTGCCTCCCTGAGTCTCGGACATTGCTACGCCATTCCCTTGTGCCCCGATTAACTGGCAACGAGTACTGGGAACTTTTCATCAGAGATGGACGCCTACACCGGATTGGGTCGGCAACAGTCACCCTTGACCGCTCCTACTACCGCCTTAGTTGTAAGAACGGGACCCATTTTCTTTATAGCAACGGAGAAGTCTCAAGGAACCCAAATTGGACTGAAGTCACAAAAGGGGGGGCCACATCGTCCTACACCGACACAACAGACCCCTCTGACAACCTAATTTTCGGGTTCCAATGTCTCTCCATGACTCCAGAACCCCAGAAACCCCAACTACAAGGACTTTGCTTGAGAGGGTTCTGTTGCCTCTGGAATCTTGGAGTCGTCCACGACTGGAGAGGGGCAGAATATTTAGAAGGATGGTATCATCCGGTACATCCCTCACGCTCTCCCACTTGGGATCACGTTGGACCTTTGAGATGCGGGGGCATAGCCAAGGATAGGCGACTCCTTAATACCACGGACCCTCTTCATCCACTCGGCACGGCACCCCGTCAGCTCGGCAACGATCCCTCCCTCCCAGGGGAAGACCTCCTCTCCTCTTGGGAACAGAACTCTTACATCAAACTCTTGGGCAAGGTGGCTAAAGAGGCACCCTATCCTGAATGCTGGATATGCGCACATGCACCCAGCCACCTCCAACAAAGTCTCCCCCTTGTTCCTGTACCCGTGACCACTGAACAGTTCCGATCCGGAGATGTCACCTCTTGGAATTTAACGGCCTTGAACTTGACCCACCAATACCTCTACCTCACTGGCTCTACGAAAGGGCCCCTTTGCCGCATTTTCACAGGAGAGGGAACTTTCATTGGGTCCAGTACCTGCCCCTCCAACTTGGAACTTTTGCCCACTGGTCACGTCACTCTTACCGATGTGACTGGGTCCCACACCTTCCAAAATCTCACCCTTGCTTGGGCCACTGTCATCGGACACCCACCTACCTGGCTACCTCAGCCCACCGACTCCATGTTGCTCCAAGCTTTTGCCTCCGGGAGGATGGAGTCTTACCTCAGCGGCCTGTTTTGGGTATGTGGCCATCGCGCATATACCTGGGTAAGCCCTCATATGTCAGGATCTTGCTTCGTAGGATACATTCTCCCCGGCATTAGAGTAGTCTCACACCTACCCCCTGGGAGGCAGAGGAATAAAAGAGAACAAAAGGGACTGTCGGACCTATCGGATGTCGCTGCCAACGGAGAGACTGTTGGTCGAGCACTCTTCCCTGCCTATGGAGCCGGCTCTAATCATGTGGACATCCTCCGGCTTACCGACATCCTTCTGAAATTCATGCAAGAGGCAACCCAAATCACCGACTCTCTGATGTCGGAGCTGTCAGAGGTGAGACAACTTAGTTTGCAGACCAGGATTGCGACGGACTTTCTCCTGTCCAGTCAAGGAGGGACCTGTGCCCTAATAGGCACTGAGTGTTGTACATATGTGACTGATCAGACTTTGAATATTACCGGACATTTGAACAATATCCACGAGCTGGCAGGGAAACTAGATGAGATACGACATGAAGGTCTATCCGACATAGACTTGTGGGGATGGTTGCCCAAGCTCGGATGGCTCCGACAGTTACTCAAGGTGATACTGCTTACTGCCCTTATTATTATCCTTTGTGCCTCAATGCTCTGCTGTACTATACACTGTGTCTCTCCTTGTTGCTCTCTCCTCCGCTGTCCTACTCAATCCACCCCTCTTCCTATCCGAGCTTATTCCCGCTCCCACAGTGCCTCTATATTCCCTGAATATGTACAAATGAGACACCTAGGGGAAGGAGAGTACGAAATCACGGGGGTATAGGGTGCGGAGAAAGGATTTGCAAGTTCTTACAGAACTTTAATGCAAATCTATCTCCGAATGGGGGACTGATACGGAAGGAGGGGGGGGACCTTTCCTCACCCCTCCTCCGTGTGACTACAGGGCCCGAGGCGATGACCTCGGTGGCACCCAGCTCTGCCGCAACTCCTGAACCCCCACACTGTTGCACAAGCACCACACTATACCCCCCACTTTATAGATAATATCTTTTCCTTATATATCTTTCCTTCTATATACAGCCTCCGCTTGAGTCTTGTTTCCCCTATTTCTAATGAGTAGACCGTATCATACTGTTTCCCCATTGACCATAATGGCCGCGTTTTAGCCAATCAGGAACGTGCATTCCCCTGCAGGAGCTAGCACAGGGAGCTCTTGCACGCCTCATTTAACCTCCTGACAAGGTGTTGACGGCCCCCCACTGCTACAACAATGGATCCGAAACTAGCGACCTCGTAAAACTGTCAAACTCCTGTTACATTGTATCCATTTGTTTCCGCTCTCAATTTACAATATACACTTGACCGGCAAGAAGCCGAAAACTTCGGAAAATCATATAAAATCAGCCAAAGCTTCGATCTTCTCCATTTTAATGTTATTCTACTCGATTCCCTCCGGACTCCATGATGCTACCCTCGACGCCATAATCCTCGAACCGACAGGTCACGTACTCAGGGAAACCTAATCCTGTCGGATGGTCCAGCCAAGCCCTTCCTCCGGACAATACCAGATAATGGGCGATGCATGGCTATGCCATTGTCTTGCCATCACCTGTACTCAGGAAACGTTTATGCATATCTCTACCACTCCAGGCAATCCCTGCTCTGCCTACCTTATTATACTGCTGATCTCTGCTCTGCCTACCTTATTATACTGCTGATCTCTGTTCTGCCTACCTTATTATACTGCTGATCTCTGCCCTGCCTACCTTATTGTACTGCTGATCTCTGTAGCCCCCACCTTGATTTGTGTAAACCACCACCCAATTTCTTGTACTGCTGATCCGTGTAACCCCACCTCTTTATGATGTATATGTGACGTTTTCTGCACTGTATTCTGGGACCTGGAGGGAACCTTTAAAAGTTTATGTCGCCCCACTCTCGGGGTTCAATGCCATTTGTTGAACCTGTTGCGCAATAAACTTGGGATCTCCGTTCATTGCTCCTGTCTCCGGCTGAACTCATTTTTCCGCTAGGACCCGCGGACATTGTCCGACGAGCCGGGTGGCAAGGAAAACCAGCACCCGGAATTTTTTCCGTAACATTATGTTGACAGCTATGTCTATCAGTGGAGCACTGCTGTAATTGGTCTCACAAATGTAGTGTAATGAACTGACTCTTCTGTCAATATAAATATCACCTTAGAAAACTCAGAGCCCCAGAAATGGGGGGGGGGTATTGAATACAGTACAAGGGATCCCTGCTACCCACATGCGTTTTGCACAATAACAATTGGACAAATGGTTGTGAGACCAACATTGAAATCCATGAGGCTTCACTCTCTTCTTAAAGCCTCTTGCAGCAGTTTGCACTGCAATGCAGGAAGCAAAAGGGATGCGGGTGGCGCTGTGGGTTAAACCACAGAGCCTAGGACTTGCCGATCAGATGGTCGGCGGTTCGAATCCCCGCAATGACGGGGTGAGCTCGCCTTGCTCGGTCCCTGCTCCTGCCAATCCAGCAGTTCAAAAGCACGTCAAAGTGCAAGTAGAGAAATAGGTACCACTCTGGTGGGAAGGTAAACGGTGTTTCCGTGCGCTGCTCTGGTTCGCCAGAAGCGGCTTAGTCATGCTGGCCACATGATCCGGAAGCTGTACGCCGGCTCCCTCGGCCAATAAAGCGAGATGAGTGCCGCAACCCCAGAGTCGGCCACGACTGGACCTAATGGTCAGGGGTCCCTTTACCTTTCTACAGGATGTATAAGGCAGCACAGCCTGTATTAGGTATCCATTCTGGGCACTTGGGATTTGCTACCTCTGCTCCTTTTACCGATAGCCAGACCAGTCTTTCAAATGAGCATAAAAAGGTTTACTTATAAGAATCTTGTGTCCTTCAAAGCAGTGTAAAGGTAAAGGGACCTCTGACCATTAGGTCCAGTCGTGTCCGACTCTGGGGTTGCGAACTTAAAAATGGAAAGTGTAATGCTGGTGGTCAACGAAAGAGGTTTAAAGACTCTCTCAAGGCAAATCTTTAAAAATGTAGTATAAACACTGAAAACTGGGGAACACTGGCCAGCGAGAGCTCCAGTTGGAGAACAGCCTTGACCAAAGGTGTCCTGGGCTTTGAAGATGCTCAAACTCAGGACAAAAGGGAGAAACGTGCTAAGAGGAAGGCACACTTGGCAAACTCTCACTGTGATCCACTCCCACCAATGTCCCCAGGGTGGAAGGAGGTGTGGATCCAGAATTGGCTTCTACAGTCACCGTTAAAACCGTGTTTATGGAAGATGTCAATCTTACTGGGCTACGAGGGATCGCCAAAGAAGAAGTATGCATAATAAATTATGATTATGATTATGGGGCTGCGCTTCTGGAGAGAGCCGGCTCGGGCTTCGCGCATTCGGCTCTTGCGGGGCAACCTGCGCGGGAGGCTTTCTTCCTGCGCTCGGCTTTTGGAGGGTTAAAAGAAACTGAGCCGGATTCCTAGAGAGGCCGGGAGAGAAAGGGGGGCGAGGCGAGCCGGTCCTCCAGAGCAGAACCCCCCCCCCGGGGCCTCGCTTTTGTCTTTGGGATCCGGTGAGTCTCGTCTCTCTTCCCCCTGCGGGTGCAATGGGGAGAAGGGGGCTGCAGGGATGCATGGGGGGTCCTGCTCAGCTCAGGAAGAGGGGGACCCCCAAGTCAGGGAGCAGAGAGTCCTACTGCCCCCAAAGCCAGAGAGAGGATGAGGAGGGAAGGAGGTCTGCAACTCTATCCATGCCCCTTTGGAGAGGGGGCTTGGGGTCGGGGGGGGGAGCCAGGAAACCCCAGTCAGATGGATGAGCCCAGTCTCAATATCGGGGGGGGGGGGCTGGCCTGATCCTGCAGGGCTCCTCTCCTCTTCTGATGCTGAGTTCCTGCAAATGCAAGCGAACCTTCCTTTGCACTTCCCTTACAATCAATCAAAGCTCCCCCACCCTCAGATAGGACAGGGGTCTTATCCAGACTCCTGACTGGCGCATGTGCACCTATTCAGACCTGCAGGCCCTACATGCTCAGAGGATCTTTTGAGATTGAACAGGAAGCCCTGTCGAGAACCTTGGCTCCCTGCACTGCAAGGGAATGGACTGGGTGGCGCTGGGCGTCCCTGAGACTGGAGGTGTCTAGACCCTGCTACAAGTTCCTCACTTGTCCATCACGGTTCGACTTCATTCCTTGACTGCAAGCACTGAAAGGCAGGAGCAGCCAGGCTGATTCATCTCACAGAAATCCCTTCAGTTGCCTTCACATTTTGCTTGGGAAGTGTCCTCCTACGTGGGCTAGAGGCTGACTTCCCTTTTTCAAATAAAAGAAAATTCAGTGTCTGGGCTGTGGTGCAGACCAGCCCTTGTTTCTAGACTCATCTAATCTTGCTCAATGAGCATTTTTCTTCTGCTGATCACGACAATGCATTTGCTTTGTAGGATTTCCTAGCACCTCTACTTAGGACAGACAGAACAGGGCAGAAGACCAGGGGGCTCCTTCCGATCTCTTGGGGGATTCCTGACAGCCCAGATGGATGAGCAAGACTCAGCTGGCCCTGAAGTGGGAAGAGACCATGAAATCCAAACTGGGAGCAGTGAGGGATTCTGGGAAAACTCTGTGCAGAAGATCCTAGGAGAGGAGGACGTTCTCCGCTCAGTTGTGCAGAGCCAGCAGCTCAGGCAGTTCTGCTACCAAGAGGCCAAAGGACCCCGTGAGGTTTGCAGCCGACTCCACCACCTTTACCGTCAGTGGCTCAAGCCAGAAAGGCACACGAAAGCTGAGATGCTGGACCTGGTGATCTTGGAGCAGTTCCTGGCTGTTCTTCCACCAGAGATGGAGAGTTGGGTGCAGGAGTGTGGAGCGGAGACCAGTTCCCAGGCGGTGGCCCTGGCCGAAGGATTCCTCCTGAGTCAGGCAGAGGAGAGGAAGCAGGCAGAGCAGCAGGTGAGAGAGACTTTCCTCAGGATACCCTCAAGGGGTTCTGAACAGGAGGGACAGTACAGTGGTACCTCGGGTTACAGACACTTCAGGTCACAGATGCTTCAGGTTACAGACTCCACTAACCCAGAAATAGTACCGTGGGTTAAGACCTTTGCTTCAGAATGAGAACAGAAATCGTGCCCTGGCGGCGCGGCAGCAGCAGGAGGCCCCATTAGCTTAATTGGTGCTTCAGGTTAAGAACTGTTTCAGGTTAAGAACGGACCTCTGGAACGAAATATGTTCTTAACCAGAGGTACCACTGTATACCAAAATTCTTTCCTAATGGCTCATCCTTTCTGTTTTTGGGAAGCAAGCAATGAGATCTGATAGCCCTGAAGTGTTTACTTCTGCCATTCCTATTGTAATCCTTATTTTCATCCCCTGTTTTGAATCCTTGTTGCTCCTTCAGGGAAAGTTTCTGTTAGCAGAAATGCCTGAGACAGAGAGGACTCCGCTGGACACCAGAACGAGGCTGCTGGGTAAGGAGGAAGGAGTGTTTTCTCTTTTTGGTCTCATTCTATTAATATGGAAACTAGTCTTTGGGTTTTCATCTTTGGGGTGGGTGGAGACAGTTGAGGCCAAGAGGAGGGGAGATGTATTTTTACACAAATAAAATATGAAATGGGTCCAGAAGTCCAAATGTACTCATCACATAAGACTTTTTCTAATGCCTGTCTTAGAGATGCACAGCTGAACCTCCGAGAGAAGCATGCAGGAATGTCTTCCCACTTACCTTTGTGTCTTGCAGGTGACAGAATGATGCCGACAAGACCTCCTCACCCCTCTTTTCTTGGTGGTGGAGCAGAAGCAGCAGCTGTGGAAGCAGATCAGGTCAGGGGAAGGATCCTTGTGGGGAGAGGCCAAGGGGTGGGAAAGCCAGGTGCCTCTGAGCCCAAACAATTTTTTTTCCTCCTCTTGTTCTGTCAAAGCTGCCCTTAACAAAGGCTGAAATGACATTAATAATAAATAATAATAATACATTTTATTTATACCCTGGCCAGAGCCATGCTCAGGGCGGGTAACACCAGTAAAATTACGGTAAAAACATAATGGGGGGGCCAATTTAAAATACAGGTTAAAATGCAATTTAAAATGCATCCTCATTTTAAAAGTAGCCCATAGATCAAAACCAAAAGGGGAGGGAAACATAAGGGTCAGACTGAGTCCAAACCAAAGGCCAGGCGGAACAGCTCTGTCTTGCAGGCCCTGAGGAAAGATGTCAAGTCCCGCAGGGCCCTAGTCTCTCAGGACAGAGCGTTCCACCAAGTTGGGGCCAGTACTGACAAGGCCCTGGCCCTAGTTGAGACCAACCTGACCACCTTGCGACCTGGGACCTTCAAAATGTTGTCATTTGTGGACCTTAAGGTCCTCTGCGGGGCATACCAGGAGAGGCAGTCCCGTAGGTACGAGGGTCCTAGGCCGCATAGGGCTTTAAAGGTCAAAACCAGCACCTTAAACCTGACCCTGTACTCCACGGGGAGCCAGTGCAGTTGATAAAGCAGTTGGTAAAGTTAGTATAATTGATTGCCATTTGTTGCCATTTTCTTCCTATGCTTAACAATGAATGCTAAAACAGGTTTCTAAGCAGCAGGCAGACTAGTAAGAGTGGTCAGGATTCAGCTACCCGGCTCCATGAGTTGCACAACGGGGCCTCCCTGCTCTCCTTCCCACGCCTCGGCTGCCATGCACTCCTTAAAGTTAGTTTTAGGACATTGGGAAGGTACCCTTCCACGTAACAGCGAGATGAGAGAGAGGATCTTTCCATGTGGCAAATGGGAATGTTTGTGCTAGCAAAATGACACGAAGAACACAATGTGAAGTTCCACCCATTTAAACAGTGATTAATACCCATCATTAAAATACAGTGGTGCCCCGCAAGACGAACGCCTCGCAAGACGGAAAACCCGCTAGACGAAAGGGTTTTCCATTTTGGAGGTGCTTTGCAAAACGAATTTCCTATGGGCTTGCTTTGCAAGACGAAAATGTCTTGCGAGTTCCTGCGGGGTTTTTTTCCTTCCCCCCCCCTTTTTCTAAGCCGCTAAGCCGCTTATCAGCTGATCTGCTAAGCCGCTTATCAGCTGATCCGCTAAGCCGCTTATCAGCTGATCCGCTAAGCTGCTTATCAGCTGATCCGCTTATCAGCTGATCCGCTAAGCCGCTAATAGCGCTAATCCGCTAATAGCGCTAATCCGCTAAGCCGCTAATGGGCTTGCTTCGCAAGACGAAAAAACCACAAGACGAAGAGACTCGCGGAACGGATTCTTTTCGTCTTGCGAGGCACCACTGTACATGAAAAGAAAATTCCACAGAGATGTCAAAATCAGCATTCGTACTAGAAATCTGCAGCAAAACAATCCCATCCAAACAAGACAGCCATTAACAGGCACAAAATACCAGAGCAGTGTGTAGTAGATAATATTTACGCTGCCTAAGAGGAGAAAATTTCCCTTTTCCTTTTAGGACCCTTTATCATTTGAAGATATTGCTGTTCATTTCACAGATGAGGAGTGGGCGTTGCTGGATCCTGACCAGAGAGCTCTGCATAAGGAAGTCATGGAGGATAATTGTGGGATCTTGGCCTCTCTAAGTAAGGCTCCCTGTTGGATCACAATACAGTGGTACCTCAGTTTAAGAACAGTCCTGTTTACGAACGATTCTGTTTAAGAACTCCGCAAAACCGGAAATAGTGTCCCGGTTTGCAAACTTTACCTTGGCCTAAGAACGGATTCCGAACAGTGGAAGGGCACCAGCGGCGGGAGGCCTCATTAGGGAAAGCGCGCCTCGGTTTAAGAATAGTTTTGGTTTAAGAACGGACTTCAGGAACGGATTAAGTTTGTAAACCGAGGTACCACTGTATTTGTTTTGAAATTCCATACATATATCTATAGGGGAAATCTGCAGTACTTTGATGGAGCTGGTTGCACTCACTGAGCAAGAGCTGGCTGTCTTGGAGGAGAAGGGGAGAAAGTGAGGGTTCTGCGATTCCCCCCCCAAAAAAACCTCCAGGGGAATCGAGCCTTGAAGGACACCCCACAGTGCAGAGGATCTTGAACAGGGCTGAGAAAGCTCCATGAAGGATCGGGGGGCGGGTTAAGATGGCAGAGGGGAGCTATGCTCCCTCCAGGACAGAAGGCCCCTGATGTGGACCTAATCGAGTGAAAGCACCCCAGAAACAAGAGCTGGATCTGGGAGGAAGAGCCACAGGACCCCCAAAAGTACTTAAGAAAAAGGAAGCCCATCTTGAAATGGCACTACGCTGCCTGGGGGGAAACTGACTGTGGTTGCTGTTGAGAAGAACAGACCTGTTTGTGGGTATGAGGGAGGTGGAAGGGGGGCAAGAAGCAAGAGGGATGAGAATGAGAGAGATGAACTTCTAAAGCCCAAACAACTGGGAAATGGAAAGGATAAGAGGTGGAAGAGAGGATTGGAAAGGCGAGAGTGGAGCGGGGGGGGAGATAAAAAGACGGTGTGTGTGTGTGTGTGTGAGAGAGAGAGAGACTGTCTCACTGGTGGAAAATAGCGCTGAGAGGGAAAATCTGTGAAGGGGCGTAAGGGATTCTCTCTCTGAAAAAGACCACCCCAGAAAACAAAGATTTCCACTCAAGAAATTTGAGGCTAAAATTGGAGTATAAAACAGACTCCAGACAAGAGTGAATGCATGAGGGAAACGTCTTAGAGAGACTGAATAAATAAATAGTGTGGGTGTTGAAATACGGCAAGACCTGAATGGACTATTGGACAAATGTGGATTGTGGAACTTGAGTGGACTTTGGCTTGATTCAAACCTTCAAGGGGGCAGGTAACATTAAAACTCTCCTAAGGAAAGAATAAGCCAAGAGAGGAGTGTAGGCTGTAAAGGAGACAAGGCTACAGGCAACGGGGAGAGGAGGGCAGATGACATAAGAAAAGCAGAGGGCTTAAGACTGAAGGGAGAAGGAAGAAAGAAGCTTTTTATCAGTTTTGTTGGGGGGAGGTTAGTTTATTTTCCCCCTGCTTCCCATTTCTTGATGTCCAGAATTATATTTAAGAGTGGTGTTTTGTTTTGTTTTGTTTTGTTTTGTTTTGTTTTGTTTTGTTTTGTGTTTTGTTTTGTTTTGTTTTGTTTTGTTTTGTTTTTGAAAGGAGGGGGGAAGTATAGAAGGAGTGGTCTGGGAGAAAGACATCAGGGGAGTGGGCATTGTTGGAATTCTGCCAGGGTCAGAGGAATGTGCCTACCTCTTCTAGGCACCGGCAGATATTCCTAGGCGACCTCCCGGCTGCTACTCCCGGCAGATAAGCTGGCGAGGTCTCGGCGATTTTTCCCAGGCTGTGAGAAAAACACACCGTTCCTTCTCTCTCCTCTTTGGTGTCCCCCAGGGAGGGGAAAGAAGCAGACAGAAATCTATTTACATATTTTATTTCTGTCTTTCACTTCAGTACAGAGAAAACATGTCTGCACTCAACAGCAGTAAGAATAAACTCCACCCATGTACTTCCAGTACGGGTCATATGACACACACACTGAGCTAACATCCGGTGCTCAGTACAGAATGGACTGCCCCTTTGTTCCCATGGCAACAGTCACAAACATCCTGTTTGGCTTTCCAGCCACAAGCAGCTGACTGAGCTGCTAGAGCCTTTGCTTGCTGCTGCATTGCTGCTTTAGAATAACAGGCATATCATGGCTTTTGATAATGTTTCCTGGGTTTTCCTGACAAGACTCCCTGGAATGCCATTGAGAGATGGACTGGAAAGTCCGAGGATAAGAGATAATGATGAATACGATATGATGCACATATGACTTCTAAAAATGCATTAAAATAAGTAAATGATGGTGCTCAGCAGTGCCGCCTCCAGCACCTCTGATTCCAACACCCCTAAAGCTCACCTTGAATGGAGGCCCATCTCCTGGTTTGTCTGCAAATATTCTTCCTCCATTCCTTTTAAAAAACAATGATGAAGCTGGTCTGAACTGCCCCAGCATTTTTAAATGTAGGCTTTGCAGTGGTAAGAAAAGTAATTTCTGCCAGGATTTATGCTTTCGTTTTTGCTTTTGTCTGTTTTTGGCTGACCAAAGATGGAGTGGATTCCATGATTGGCCCAAATGAAACACATCCCAGGAAAGAGTCAGGATTTTCAAATCTCAGGTTCCCATAAATATGTCAGCTAATTCCAGTCAATAAAGGCAGTGAACCCTGTAGTTGTACCTCACATCTAATTCCCTCCGTCTTTTCCCCTGTCACAAGCATTCATTAGCATTGTTCAATAATTTGGGGCTCCATTTCTTCCTGAGGCTCTTAATTAGTTTCTCTCTTCATTGTAGGAGGGGATGAATTGGAAAGGAAGGATGAGGGAGACCATGACAAAATCTACACAGTGGAGAATCCGTATGAATATATGGAGTGTGGCGAGAGCTTCAGCCAGAGCTCCCTTTCCACTTCCCATCAAATAAATCCCATTGGGAAGAAACACTATCAGTGCCTGGAATGTGGAAGGGGCTTCACTCGGAACTCGCGTCTCACGGCCCATCGAAGAATTCATACAGGGGAGAAACCCTATCAGTGCTTGGACTGTGGAAAGAGATTCACTACAAACACAAGCTTCCATCGACATCAGAGAATTCACTATGAGGATGAAGACTATCAGTGCTTGGAATGTGGAAAGAGGTTCAGATGGAAGGTCAGTCTCACTTCCCATCAAAGAATTCACACAGGGGAGAATCCATATCAGTGCTTAGAGTGTGGAAAGAGCTTCAGTCAGCGGGCCCATCTCACGACCCATCAAAGAATTCATACAGGAGAGAAACCGTATCAGTGCTTGGAATGCGGAAAGAACTTTAATACAAGGCCAAACTACTATCGACATAAAAGTATTCACCGTGAGGAGAAACCATATCAGTGCTTGGAATGTGGGAAGGGGTTCAAGTGGAAGAGTAGTCTCACTTCCCATCAAAGAATTCATACAGGGGAGAATCCCTGTCAGTGTTTGGAATGTGGAAAGAGTTTCACTGTGAAGAAAAACGTCACTTGCCATCACAGAATTCATACAGGCAAGAAACCCTATCAGTGCTTTGGGAAGAGCTTCAGTCAGAGCTCCCATCTCAGTTCCCATCAAATAACTCACAGTGTGGAGAAACCATAGCAATTGCTGTGTAGTGATGACTGCTTGGGAGAGACTGTGGAAGATAGATTTGAAATTTACTGCATATTATACCTTGAGAGAAAACTATGTGAAAATAATGCATAACACCATATAAACTAGCAAATATGTATAAAAATGTACATGCCAGAAATGTCAACAGGAGGAAGGGTCATTTTATAATATGTGGTGGTCCTGTGAAAAGGCAAAGTGTTTAGGGGGAATGATATATAATTAACTGAAAAGGATGTTTAAGCTGACAGTTCCTTAAAAACCTGAGGTGTTTCTGCTAGGAGCAGTGGGGACGGAGGTTGTGAGAAAGCTAACCAATCTATTTATGTAGCATCAACAGCAGCTAGAACTTTATTTGCACAGAGGTGGAAAGAGGATTACCAACAAAAGAGGAATGGCTTCTGAAACAGAGGGATTATGCTGAAATGGTGAAATTAACTGCCAAATTAAGAGGATATAATGAAGTTTTCAAGGAGGATTGGAGACCATTGGTAGATTATCTATTAAAGTATCACCCAGACATGAAGCTGTTAGCAGGATTTGAAATATTAATGGATAGGTGAAAGAATTAACAATCCTAGAGTTTAGAAAGTAAAAACATGTGTGCTGTGAAACAACTAATAAAATGGAGCAAAAAACAAACATCAGGAAAGGGAGGTGGGAGTCAAAAAGAAAATTCATGGCGTAAAAAAATTATATAATGTTGTGAAATACTTTTGGAGATTTAATAAAAAATGCTTTTTTAAAAAACCAGTTGCTATGTCGTAATTAAATTTTAAGAGACTTTAATTAGTATTTAGGTGAGGATTGCAACCGTGTTCTTGTGCTTCGTAGCCCCAGCGGAGAAGTCATTCTCGCCTCTCAGAGTCATGGGGTGCAAGCCTGGTGCCCACTATTTCTTCATACTACGAATCCATATCTGCAAGGTGGAAGTCACTGGCCAAGTGTTGAATGTATCAAAATCACTGAGGCCTAATTGGATCCGTAGAATGTTTGGGATCTGGTGGGCGGGGCTTGTGTGTTCTGCTCTGGAACCAGCCCCTCCAGGGTGTTCCGCTAAGAGGGACCAACAGCCTCTTTGTGCTTCTTGCCCCACACAGACTTGCTTCATGCTGTTGTATTTAGTGTTGACTCATGTTAAGCTAATAGTCTGCTAGGACCCCTTGACCCTTTTCCCATATGCCACTGGCAACCCAGATGTTCCCCATCTGATATTTGTACATCTGGTTCTTAAGTGCAGAACCTGACATTGGTCCCTATTGAAGTTCACTTTCTTAGTTGGGGGCCAGTTCTCCAACTGGGAGATGTACTGATTCTTTTACAGGTGGTCCCTTTAGATCAGGCATGGGCAAACTCGGCCCTCCAGATGTTTTGGGACTACAATTCCTATCATTCTTGACCACTGGTCCTGTTAGCTAGGGATCATGGGAGCTGTAGTCCCAAAACATCTGGAGGGCCAAGTTTGCCTATGCCTGCTTTAGATATTTCAAAAGATGGCTCTTATATCTGCTCTTGGTCTCCTCTTCTCCAGGCTAACCATACCCAGGTCCCTCAACCATTCCTCAAGATGCTTGGTTACCAGACCCTTGAGCGTCTTGGTGGCCCTCCTCTGGACATTTTCCAGTTGGTCAATATTCATCTTGCAGTGCCCAGAACTGGACACAGCATTCACTTTCTCTGCTGCTGCATTGGACTGTTGACACATGTTCAGCTTATGGTCTACTAGCAAGACAGGTCTCCCCACCCACCCCCTATATTTGTAATACAGCAGTTCTTATTTACTGAGCTGTGTGTGTGCAATTACTTCCCTCTCCCCTCTCTTCCACACACCAGCGTCCCCTCTTTTCCTCTCCTGCACAATGAGGCCACCCATCTGAGCCCCAGAAGAGGGAGCACAGAAAGGTCAAGGGTGAGTGGGCAGTGTTGAATGGTCTCTTTAAATCTGGAGGTTCATTATTGCTCCACACGATGTGTATTTCTTTAAAGGCCAGAGCAAATAACGTGACCTAGTTTTACAGCTGTGAAGCAGTATAGCAGGTGCTGTTAAGTTGTGGTAATTAAGCTGTTGTGTGTGGTATATTAAAGAGCACCATGTAGCTCTCTCAGTACCCTGGTGCAGTGTTTCCCAACCTTGTGCCTCCAACTGTTTTTGAACTACAACTCCCATCATCCCTGACTAGCAAGACCAGTGGCAAGGGATGATGGGAATTGTAGTCCAAAAACAGCTGGAGGCACAAGGTTGGGAAACACTGCCCTGGTGGATGGGTCACGCTTATTAATATATTGTAATTTAATATAAAGGGAGTTTTTGTTATTAAAACCTAGCAAAAGTTATTTTTGCGTTCCTTGTAATGTGTGGTCTCCCCAGCATGCCTTCTGCAACACAACTAATCTGCAAATAGGCAACAGGCAACCCCAGGACCTGCCCTAGGCACCCAGACTGAGCCAGTTTGGACATCCAGGCCCTGGTTTCACACCATCAACCCCATTAGACAAAGTGTGCCTCCACCTGAGGAAGAGCGCCAAGGGAGATTAGCTTTCTACCAGTTCTACCATTCTAGGACTCTGTGGCTGAGGAGAAGGGGACTTGGGAGGAGCCCTTTGCCTGCAAGAGACTGCCTGCCTCTGAACAACCAGGCAGAAATCCAACCGGTGGAAGCAGCTCCCCTTTCTCCTTACTTTGGCAAAGTAAGCTTTTGGTACACCACCTACAGTTCTCCCCAGCTGCTCTGGGATGCAATTCTGTGTGCTGATCAGTCAGGAAATACCAAAGTCTGCAGCCAAGCATATACAGTAGAAGCAAAAAGCAGCTCGTAATCCTGGTCTTTATTGTTGCTACAAGGGTTTGACTTGAGTGGCTAGTGAAGAAGAAGCCCAAACAAAGGGTTACTCTCTGTGTTTGAGATTACTCAAACAAAGGGTTACTCTCTGTGTTTCAGAGCACTCCTGACATATGGTTGTCAAGCCTCTGCTTAAAGACCTCCAAAGAAGGAGACTCCACCACACTCCTGGGCAGCAAATTCCACTGTCGAACAGCTCTTACTGTCAGGAAGTTCTTCCTAATGTTTAGGTGGAATCTTCTTTCTTGTAGTTTGGAGCCATTGCTCCGTGTCCGCTTCTCTGGAGCAGCAGAAAACAACCTTTCTCCCTCCTCTATGTGACATCCTTTTATATATTTGAACATGGCTATCATATCACCCCTTAACCTCCTCTTCTCCAGGCTAAACATGCCCAGCTCCCTTAGCCGTTCCTCATAAGGCATCGTTTCCACGCCTTTGACCATTTTGGTTGCCCTCCTCTGGACACGTTCCAGTTTGTCAGTGTCCTTCTTGAACTGTGGTGCCCAGAACTGGACACAGTACTCCAGTTGAGGTCTGACCAGAGCAGAATACAGTGGCACTATTACTTCCCTTGATCTAGATGCTATACTCCTATTGATGCAGCCCAGAATTGCATTGGCTTTTTTAGCTGCCGCGTCACACTGTTGGCTCATGTCAAGTTTGCGGTCAACCAAGACTCCTAGATCCTTTTCACATGTACTGCTCTCAAGCCAGGTGTCACCCATCTTGTATATTTATACAAGATGGTATATTTATCTTGTATATTTATACCCTGCCCATCTGGATGACTGCTGGTTTGTGTCTGTGGGATGCTCTCCCCAAGGAAGTTGTACGTTAAAGAAAATTCTGGGTTGAGAGACTACTCAGCAGCCCAGCTCGCCGGGGTACCATTCCCCCAGGGTCCATGCGGTCAGTAAAAGAAGCCAAGCAATTTGGAGCAAAACAGCAATCAGTAGACTTAGGTCCTTTATTGTTGCGCAACAGGTTCAACAGCAGCAAGTGAACCCAGAGCAGGGGTGATATTGACTTTTAAATCTTCCCACCATGTTCCAGAATACAGTTCGCACAGCATCATCAATACATCATCTTTACATCCCTGACATGTCACAAAAGTCCTTGGTACAAATTAGCATAAGCAGACATGACAGGGCAAGACCCAGGTATAAGATGAGCAGAGGCTAATAAGGATACCTGAAGTCTCACCACCCAAAGCACAATAAAAATCCTTTTCATGTCTGGAATCCTTGGCAAGTCTGGTGATGGGGTTAGGCTTTCCTTGGCCAACAATCAGCTCAGCAATTGTCACCTCTGGGCACTTCCTGGAGTCCCTATTTTACAAGGGCAAAATAGTGTTGGAATGGAGGAAACTGGCAAAGGAGTTGATTTTACAGTATATGATTTTTAAAGCTAGGTAACTTCCCTGAGCTGTCAAGTTGAAAGGATACATTCAGGCATAATACTTGTAGCATTTAACAACTTTGAAGATGCGGGGGGGGGGGCTTTTATTTCTGTAACATCCTTATGAGTTTGAGTTTGTAATCTCTGTTTGAGTTTGTAATCTTTGTCAGAATACATACTTTTGAATGGATTAGTTTTTGTTACAATTAACTATTGATTTGCGAGGAGGGACCACTCCCACTATTGAAACTTATATTGGCCTGAGTTCTTGGTGTGCTTTCTTCCAGGGCTCTCGAGGTGGCCTGATCCTGCTTGGCAGATGCAGCGCAGGGGGAGCCTGGGTTTATTCCTTTCCTTTTTTTGAATCACTTTTATGGGGCTTTATAGATAAGGATCATGGGAATAACAAGGAGACAAATAAATGGACAGTCTTTTCTCATGTCATTTGTATATCACAAAAAAGAGCAGAATAAATTTCCAGGAATATTTACAACCTATTAGCCGTCAGTGTAGCAATTCCTGGTTAATTAATTGGTTGAAACAGAAAAGGGGGAAACGCGGTAGAATTTGTTAACAGACAACAGTCAGCATCCCAGAGCCAAACGCCTAGTCAGCTGCCCTTGTGGTTCTGCTTCCTGTAGGTTGTGACCAAGAGTCATTTTCCCTCTTCCGTTACCAATGAAGCCCTATAAAGTCTTGGTCTATTTGATGAACTTTCAAGGGGTGTTCAAAGCCGAGGTGATAAATTCTGTTTAAATTTAAATTTAGAGCAACCAGATTGAGCCAAATAGAGATGCAATGGGTGAGTTTTCTGAAGGCTGTTTTTTCCTTAAGATGCTATAATGTGTATGTTGTTAGTTGTGCCAAAACAACAACAACAAGGCTTTGTGTGTTTCTTGAGGCTTTATGTTTTTCCACCCTTGAGGCTTAATGTTATAGATGTTCAGGTTGTTCTGGTTGTGGTTAATACTCTTATTCCTACATTTATTACCCAAGGCGGGTTATAACCATTTTAAAATGCCATATTAAAAAGAGTTACAACAAATGTCATTCACCGGAATAGGAGCAGGGCTCTAGTGTATTTGCTCTTATTTTTAATTATTATAGTTTAGTAATTCTTTATTGTAGTGGTTAAGCGTAAACAGTTTAATATCTTCTGATAATTATACAGTTTGCTGTTATATTCTAATGGATTATTGAATATTGCTTTATTTTATATAAGTTGTTTATTTTAAAGCTATGGTTTTATTAACTTTTTGGTATTGGATCAGATTGTTATTAGGGGTGTGATCTTTGCTGGCTATTTTGCTGTTTCTTCAGCTTGTAAACTGCCTTGTGTATAGTAACATAGAAAAGCAGTATACAAATTAAAAGTGAAAATGAAATGAAACTAAATGAATGGGGGAGGAGGAGATCTCCAAGACAGGAAACAGAGGATCCTGACCCTGATAGCTATTTGTGATAAAAAATATATATATGCCACACGCAAATAATTGAATATAAATCTTAACTTGTCAGGCTGGCAACAGATGACCACAACGTAACTGGCTGTGTTTAACTATATGAATTCTTTATACATCATATAAACATAACTCTTTTCACATTATCTAATTGAGTAGAATAATAATAATAATAAATTTTATTTATATAAAATAAATATAAAGTTTATTTATTTATTTATACCCCACCCTCCCCGGGCTCAGGGCGGCTAACACCAGTAAAATACAGTAAAATCATAATAGGGGAAAAAAACAATTTAAAATACAGGTTAAAATGCAATTTAAAATGCATCCTCATTTTAAAAGTAGCCCATAAATCAAAACCATAAGGGGAGGGAAACATAAAGGTCAGACTGGGTCCAAACCAAAGGCCAGGCGCAACAGCTCTGTCTTGCAGGCCCTGCGAAAAGATGTCAAGTCCCACATGGCCCTAGTCTCTTGTGACAGAGCATCCCACCAAGTCAGGGCCAGCACTGAAAAGGCCCTGGCCCTAGTTGAGACCAATCTAGCCACCTTGCGTACTTGGGACCTCCAAAGTGTGGTTATTTGTGGACCTTAAGCTCCTCCGTGGGGCATACCAGGAGAGGCGGTCCCGTAGGTACATGGGTCCTAGGCCGCATAGGGCTTTAAAGGTCAAAACCAGCACCTTGAACCTGATCCTGTACTCCACCAGGAGCCAGTGCAGTTGGAAAAGCACTGGATGAATATGATCCCGAGGCAAGGACCCCATAAGGAGTCTCACCGCAGCATTCTGCACCTGCTGGAGTTTCTGAGTCAGCTTCAAGGGCAGCCCCGCGTAGAGCGTAGAACGAGTTACAATAATCAAGCCTGGAGATGAAGCAATTAAAGACCAACATTTAGAACAGGAAATACAAATAGATCAGTTCTTATATACGTAATGTCCAAATAGAAGTTTTTGTGTTCCACGTATTTACAAATGATTTAGTTTTTTTTAAACATAATGTCCAAATAGAAGCTTTTTGTGTTCCACATATATCTTTGCGAATACAAATATCAAATGCAACAACTTTAAGGAGCAGTACTTGCAAAAGATGAAATTTTCTTTGTAATGTTCCACATCTGCCTTTGCAAAGTATAGTTGTTGTATACAGCTGCTGTTTCCTGTTGCAGGTGGCAGCAATCTACAGCAAAGCTTTTTTTCTCTTAAAGTGACCCCCTTGAAACCACCATATTCAACGTAGATTTTTAAGGTTATCAATGGTGTATCAAGATATTAAGAATAGCTCATAGAAAACAACTATATTCTATTTCTGTATTTAAACCTGAGAGATGCAAAGAATCGAGTAGGAAAATAAATCTTGTTTCTTTCTGCATAAGAATCTTTTTGGCTTGTTCTACAGGTCTTTGATATGCCCAGATCACAAAGAAAGTTAAATATTCATCTGAATGTGACGCTTGAATAAAATGTTGCACTAAAGACACGTCAACAACACTGTTTCTGATTCTGGAACGGTGTTCTGATATTCTAACTTTGATGGGCTTAGACCTATTAATGGTGTGACCTACATATAGTAACCCACAAGGACACTTAATCACATAGATTACTCGTGAAGTTGCACATGTAGCAACCGACTGTAAAGCAAATTTAAAGCCTTCTTTGTTAGAAAACTCCTTTATTTGCAGTACATATCTACATGAGGTACATGGGATTTATTTGTGGAACACAAACAGCTTCTGTTTAGACATAACGTATATAAGAACTGATCTATTACACAGTTTACATGCCAGCCATTTCCCAGTTTTGTTATCCTGCCGATTTCCTTTAAGTGGGGAATTAAGTTGTATGAAAATCCCTGCAGGGACTTTTTCCTCTCTTCCAGGACCCTGAAGCTTCTTTTGGCTCCTCGACTCCTCAGGAAGGATGAAAGAGACGGATCCTGCAAAGCTAGCAAGGATAGAAGGGGGAAGATGGACGGTTGACCTGGTCAGGTTGTCTCCTGCATCCCTCCTCTCAACCTCTGAGTGTTCCCTCCCAGGGACCTCCAAGAGATCAGGTGAGTTCCAGGGGAGGGGAGATGGGGACCTGGATGGATGGAGCCAGAGAGGTATTGGGGCTTCCTCAGTTTGGGGGTGGGGGGAGACAGACAGGCGGATGGAGATGGAGAAGGGGAGCACCTTTCCGGGCTCCTCCACCCACCTGCCTGCCTGCCTGCCTGCCTGCGCCTTTGTCATCTGCAGGCAATTTGAGCTAGGAATATATCACAGCTCCCTGGCCACCGCGATATATTGGCAGCTCAAAATGTCTAAAACCAGTGCTGTGATCTGAATGCCCTACCAATGTCAGACAACTTACCAATCCATCGCGCAGCACTAGAAGCCACGACTCTTTAAAGTAACCTGATCCTGCTTTGCAGATTGAACACAGATGAGGTCTCCGTGTGTTGCCTTTTTGTATAACTTTTATTTGCTTTTAAGAACAAGGATCATAGGACTAATAAATGATACAAATATGTAGACTGAGTCTTCTCATGTCATTTGTACATCTCAAAATAGCAGAGTACATTTGCAGGAATATCGATAACATGGGTAGGCAACCTAAGGCCTGGGGGCTGGATCCGCCCCAATCGCCTTCTCAATCCGGCCCGCGGACGGTCCAGGAATTAGCGTGTTTTTACATGAGTAGAATGTGTCCTTTTATTTAAAATGCATCTCTGGGTTATTTGTGGGGCGTAGGAATTCATTCACTCTCCCCTCCCCAAAAAAAAATATAGTCCCGCCCCCCACAAGGTCTGAGGGACAGTGGACCAACCACCTGCTGAAAAAGTTTGCTGACCACTGATCTATAACATATGGCTCATCATTACTGGGTTCATGAATTGGTTTAAACTGAAACAAAAAAGGGGCAAACAGGAGAGAACAGAGAACATTCAACATCACATAGCCAAATTCCTAGTCAGGAGCTCTTGTGGCCGTTGTGCTTAGATTAAGTGTGTGTCATAGTTATTTTTCCTCTTGTATCACCAATGAAACAATACAGAGTTGGTCTCCTCGTGAACATGGGAGGGGGGGGTTCAAAGTGAAGAAAGTGATCTACATATAAATTTAAATTTAGACCGACCAGATTGAGGTAATTGCTGATGGGGAATGTGCAGGTGAAGATGTTGCTGTTTGTTTCATAGATGAGGCGTGAACGTTGCAGGATCTTGACCAGAGGGCTTTGCATAAGGAAATCAAGGAGGAGAATCATGGGATCATGGACCCTCTTGGTAAAACTCCCTGTTGGATCATAAGATCAATTTTGAGATTCCATACATACCTCTACGTGATGAACCGCCACTATTTGGTGTGTGAATGTTCAGGGAGGCAGGAGAGAATATATTGTTAATTAATATCCTTCCTAACTTGCGCTAGCAAGTTTCTTCACTTAGCAGAGTGCATTCCCCTTTACACAGGAGAAAACTAGTTGCAAATTCGTGTGAGTTTCTTAAGACAACTAGCAATTCAATCTGGCTTGTCTAGATTGAGATATGTTCTAATATTCCTGGTAAGACCCTTTTGAATCCCTGCTAAAAGAATAAAGGCACCACAGTCTTATTCATAAGTAACGAAAAGCAGTTTTACTTATGATCAGGCTGAGCACAGTGTGATCCCTGAAGGCAGGCTTAAGGCTTAAAGTTACAAACATGTACAAACAGGTTTACCCCATATGGGAGATGACCGGAGGGACTGCTATGGCAGCCAGCAGTCCAGTCCAGGTGAGGCAGGAAGCAGGCAGGACAAACAGGGGAGGAAAGAGAAAGGCGGCAGGGTGACTTGGCCTTTTACCACGTCTGGAAAGGTCACGCCCACCCACTAGTCACATGCAAGGAAGGATGCTCCAGGCCAGGAGGAACAGGAAGTTTCGACTGGCTGAACCAAACATTCCCTTGCAAGTCCACTCTAGCAAAACAAGGAATGCTGTACTTGACTGCTCCCAGTGGATTACATCCCACATATGTAATTCTGCGCAGTTGTACGTAGGGCAAATAACCAGTCTGCTTCTGTTAAGGATCAGCGTTTGATTGTTCTGAATTATCTTATTGCGAATGGGGGCGATAGTCTCCACCGTAGAGGGGGTTTGCCAGTCTTTATCTAATTTTTCATTCCGATCTTTCGTTAATTGAGGATTAGGGGGTTGTGATACGCTTGTCACTTTAGGTTGCTGGGTAATGCTCTGTTTTGGGGTCACGGGTTTAGTATTCTTTATATTTGATTCCTTTATTGTGGGATTCTCCAGGAGCTTGAATAACTTAGAAAAATTCAGTTTCTTAGTTCGTGTATAACTCTTAGTCCGCCTTCCCACTTTTATGTTTTTTGACTTCTTCTTATGAAGTAGGTGTATTCATTGGTGGCGATGCTTCTTTTTGGGTGAGGAGTGTGTGACTCGACTGTTGCTAGACATGGGAGTGGCTCTCTTTGGGACCTTCTCTGAAATACTGGGCTCTGTTGGAATTTCGGCCGCTGGAGCAGGGGGGTGTGAGATTGCTCCCTTCCTGATAAGCTCTGTCAGGCTTACTAGCTATCATGTGCTGTAAAACCTTTGAGCTGTTGCTCAAATGAGCCCTGAAAAAGTTTCAAGTTTGACATGGGCTGCGGAATATGGTTTAAAATGCACAGCCCCTTGGCCACAACTGCAGTGCTTCTGCGTCGCTAGGAGTCACAGCATGTGGAAATGCTTGAGATTATGGAGCAATGTGAGCAAGCCTTGAGATTAAGAGTCTCATGCTCTACCGACTGAGCTAGCCGGGCTCTGGGCTGGCAGCAAAGGTAAACAAAATTTTTCAGCTAACTTTTCTTCCTGATAGATGAAAAAACATCATAACTTTCTACCAGGTCTGAACAAAGCATTGGTTGCCAAGTTACGCAGAGGCGCATCCGCCCTCTCATTTCCTGCAGAGAGCGAGGCCCATGCATGTTATGTGCACGGATGTGGTTTACCACAAAAAACTTACAGCATGCTGGCTGATTAGACACAGCAAGGGGAGAAAAAGACTCAAGGATTTTCATCTCTTAAACGCGTGATTTGAACTATTGGCAATCGATGAATCAATTGATAGGCACATTGTGAGTCCAGCACCAATTTGAAGGGTGTGGCTGGAAAGTTTAGAAACTAAAATCGAAGCAGCCATTTCCGCTCATTGGGATGACGAAAGCAGGCTGAGGCGGAATGAATTTAAATACATCACTCTACAGTTCCAGGAAGTTGGTACGCCAGCACCCGCCTCCCCGTGCCCTGTCAGTGGATGGCTTGGGGGATGGGTGCTGAGCAGCAGAGTTGGCGAAGTCTGAGAGGGATATGTAGGTGACAGGCAAGCATCCTTGGGTAAGTTAAAAATTCAACTCTCTTACAAACTCTGCGAGAGTACAGAGTATTGCAATCAGGGTACAACATCTGCTTTGTGAAAGGGTAATGCAATAGACTAGATCGAAGCCAGTGAGCTGTAATGCTCGAGAAGTCCTTTCCTAATTAGATCTACCACATCTTCAATGTGGGAGCATTTTTGGGAGGAGTGGTGGCAAGGTACACCCATTCTATAATGTAGACTGCTCTTTGTGTTTGCGAACCTGTGGTGTGTGTGTGGTGTCTAAGATCGCTAAGTGCAAAGTCTAACAGTGTTTGGTCCATCTACAAAGCGCTGTGCCAATGAGGCATTTAGCTCAGCTAAACATGTGCAATAGCTAGCAGTTATGGAAATACCCTGTGAGGGGCTTTTGCTTCTCTTAGCAACTCAAGCAGAGGCTGCAATTGTGCAGTGAATAATTTATAAAGGTTTGGGGAAACTCTAGTTGGGGCAAGCAGGAGCAGATTCCAGGGGCTATCTGGAACCTCTGTATGCTGAAAGGAAAGTCCTTCTGCCTGCAGGGCAGATGAAGCACTTAATTTCGCCCTGAGATTGGCCATTGGTCCCTCCAAATAAGCTCTTGCATTAGCCACTTTAAAGGCAACGCTGAGACAAAAATCAGACATTGATTTCAAGGTTTGAACGCAACTAAGGAAGAAGTAGGCTTCCCGGGCCTGCCTGGCCATGGGGGGGGGGAGGAATCCAGCTGCCCCCCAAATAATGGGGAAAGGAGGAACAGGAAGAGAATGAAGGAGAAATGAAGGAGAAGCTGGGAGGGGGAGCAGCCAAGAGGGAAACTCAGGGGGGAAACTCCCTCAGGAAACCAGGCGAAGGAGAAGACCAGGCCCAGGGGAATCTGAAAGGGGATTGGCCAGCTGTCCATGGAGAGGCTTCTGATTGGTCCAGCCCCAGTCTGGGGTGGGAAATGGGGTCGGATGGTTCTGGGAGCCCAGTATAAACTGGTTTTCTGGCCGGAAACACAGGGAGAGGATGACAGGTGTCCCTCTTGCTTTGAACTGGCTTAGGGAGTCGGGAGGGAGAGTCCCATGGTGAGGGGCTGCGCCCTGAGCAACATGTGCCCCCTCCCTCCCTGGTTTCCCCTTTCTTGCCTGTGGGGATTTTACACTGGCGGGGGGGGGGGCTTGCCACCCCTTGATCGCGTGGGCGTTTCATTCCTTGCATGGGACACTTCCTCCTCTCTTTTCCTGGGATGAAAAGAGGGGGGGATCTCCTGCCTGGGAAGCCGCCCCCTCCATCCTTCCCCCCCCCTCGCTGAGCTGGGGGGTTTTCCCCCGGGGGTGTCTTGATGGAGCCATCTCTGAGCCCAAGACACCTCCTGCCACTGCGCAGACTTCCGCCTCTTCTCCATCCCAGCCTTTCCTTGGGATCCTGGAGCCTCTCTTTGGGGGGAGAGCCAAGGTAACCCCCCCCATGGCCACCCCCGCCTCCCTTGGTGTTAGTCTGCTTCGATGTGGGCTCCTTGGGGCAGAGGCCTTGGCACAGAGGGAGGGAAGGGGGGCAGCCCCTAGAGCGCAGGGGCGGAAGCAGGAAGTCTGCGCGCATGGAGAGGCGGGCTCGGTGCCCTCGGTTTCCCAAGGGTTAAAAGGAGCCGAGCTGGATTCCTAGAGAGGACAGGAAGTGAAGGTCTGGAGAGGGAGGGGAGGATTTGGTGCCCTCGGCTTCCCAAGGGTTAAAAGGAGCCGAGCTGGATTCCTAGAGAGGACAGGAAGTGAAGGTAGAGTTGCACCTTTGGGTGGGCAAAATACAGGTGGGGGGGCGGGGTGTAATTGGGGGGCAACAGATTCCTTGACCTCTTGGTGACCCCCTGGACCAGAGCACGCCAGGCACTCCTGTCTTCCGCTGCCTCCCGCAGTTTGGTCAAACTCATGCTGGTAGCTTCCAGAACACTGTCCCACCATCTCATCCTCTGTCGTCCCCTTCTCCTTGCGCCCCCCATTTCTCCCAACATCAGGGTCTTTTCCAGGGATTCTTCTCTTCTCATGAGGTGGCCAAAGTCTTGGAGCCTCAGTTTCATGATCTGTCCTTCCAGGGAGCACTCAGGGCTGATTTCCTTCACAATAGATCGGTTGGATCTTCTTGCAGTCCATGAGACTCTGCACCATAATTCAAATACAATGTAATGCAACCCATTACAATGATCCAATGGAAGCTCACAGTCACTGCAAACATTCCAGCAACAATATTGACAGGAAATCCTCCTTACCTGCTGGATTTCTGCCTGCCAGAATGATGTAGAAACCCACCTCAAGAAGGGGGGGATGCTGGGAGAGAGAGCAACAAAGCCTGCTTCTCTTCCTCACAGATTGGCATAACCCCAGGGCACCGAGGTCCCTTTGGTTCCCCCATGAAATATTTGAGCCCCCCCCCATTAACGGGCATTGCCATTCAACTGGTGTGTGCACGCTGCATCTTGTGATCAGTTTTGCAGGGTGGGGCTTACTTGGGTCCATGGGCGTCCGATGGGCAGAATTAAATCCTTAATTGACTGAGATTCTGCCCCTTAACATAAATCCTGGCTATGCCCGATGCCTGCTCCCTCCTAATATTTTATTCAAGTTGGCACCCCTGATTGACTGTAGCTGTTCACTGCTGCTATTATTATTGTTGTTATTGTTGTTAAATTTGTATCCTGCCCTTCATCCAAAGTTTACAGGGCGATTCACAACATAAACATGCAAAATTAGAACACCAAATGCATAATGAAACAAAGACAAAGGCAAACCAATGATCTCTCCTCCCACAAACATATTGAAAAGGCCATAGAATGCTAACCAGCCAAAGGCCCAGTTATAGAAAAAGGTTTTTGCCTCCTGGCACCTCAAGATGTCAGGAAGGTGCCAGGCGAGCCTCCCTTGGGAGACCTTCCCCCGAATGGGGAGCCACTGCAGAAAAGCTTCATTTGTGTGTTGCCGCCACCCAGACCTCTCGTGGAGAAGGCACGCAAAGAAGAGGCTGGATGGCCATCAGTCAGAGATGGTCTAGTTGAGACTGCTGCATTGTCCCAGGGGGTTGGCTAGATGACCCTCAGGGGTCCCTCCCTACTCTACAACTCTCTGGCGCAGGTGTGTGAAGATTTTTAGGTACAAGTTGGATGCAGGGGGTGCATAGGATTCTAGCCCATCTTATGCACCGTTGGCTCAGGAATAAGTCCCGAGTCTCATGATGAGACTCCCAGGCTGTGCAGTCCTGCTTTTTAAATAAATGTTTTCCTTTTCAGATAATACAGAGCATGGTGAAATCCCAATATATCGTGCCTTTGCTAGACTCTTTTCAGGCACCTGCTAAAAGCATTCTTGTTTAGGCAAGCTTACTCAGATGCTTGGGAAGCTGAAGGAATTTTTTTTTTTTTATAAATGTTTATTAAGATTTTTTAAATACAAATGCAAAAATAATCAACAATATAGCATATATCATCACATATTTTCAAAACCTCTTTGGACTCCCTCACATCTCCCGCTCCCACTTACGTCGTCTTAAATTTTAACCAGCAAATTATCATCTTATTTAAATTCTTAGGTCCCATTCTTTTAAACATAATCTAATCGTTCTCCAAATGATTTATATTTTCCTCGATCTACTTATCATCCTAATTCCATCTAATTTAGTGGTGGTCAATTATTTATGATCTAGCATCCTTCTTAACATTCAACCAAATTACAATACTTTTTAAAATAAATCTTAAATTTCTTCCAGTCTTCTTCAACCTTCTCTTCTCCCAGATCTCGGATTCTGCCAGTCATCTCGGCTAGTTCCATATAGTCTATCAGCTGCATCTGCCACTCTTCCAGTGTGGGTGGATCTTGGGTTTTCCAGTGCTTAGCGATAAGTATCCTTGCTGCTGTTGTTGCATACATAAAAAATGTTCGGTCCTTCTTTAACACCTTCTGGTCGACAATACCCAAAAGGAAGGCCTCTGGTTTCTTAGTGAAGGTATACTTAAATACCTTTTCTAGCTCATTATATATCAATTCCCAGAAAGCCTTCACTCTAGGGCAAGTCCACCAGAGGTGAAAGAATGTTCCTTCATTTTCTTTACATTTCCAACATTTGTTATCAGACAAATGGTATATTTTGGCAAGTTTAACTGGGGTCATGTACCATCTATATATCATTTTCATTACATTTTCCTTCAAAGCATTACATGCAGTGAAGTTCAACCCAATGGTCCACAACCTTTCCCAGTCCTCAAACATAATGTTGTGCCCAATGTCCTGTGCCCACTTTATCATAGCCGATTTAACCATTTCATCTTGTGTATTCCATTTTAACAGCAGGTTGTACATTCTTGAAAGTATCTTAGTCTTAGGTTCCAACAGTTCTGTTTCCAATTTCGATTTCTCCACCCGGAACCCTAACTTTTTGTCATTTTTAAAAACTTCATTAATCTGAGCATAGTGTAACCAGTCTCGCACTTTGTCCTTAATTTTCTCCAAACTCTGGAATTTCCAATTGTCTCTGAAGGAATTTTAATCTGTTTTAATAGTTTAGCTTTTGTATGTTTTAAAGTAGGGTTGTTAATTTTTCTTGATTTTACTGCTGTGATTTATTGTTTTGTTTTATGTTTTGGTAAACAGTTTTGCAGGTTTCTAAAAATAAAATTTATTAAATAAACAATAAATATAAATAAAATAACAGAATCCAAAACACAACCCATCCTGTAGATTTAAGTATCTGTCCCCAGTGGCCCACTTGTTATCAGAGGCCCAGAATCCACATTCCTTTGTAAGAAAATATGAAATAATGTCAAAACAAAATCAATGGGGGGGGGGGAGGACAGGAAATTTTCCGCACCGGCTGTGGGTTTTGATAAAAAAGAAATGGAAATTGGTGCAGTCTCAAAAGAGGCTAGTTCTTTCAAGCTACCCTCAGCCTTTGGGAATCTTGTCACAAGAGGAGTGTAAAGCTCACCTCCGGAGTTTATAAAGGGTATACATGCCTGCTGTTCTTAAGAACACTACAGATTTAGGACATGTGGAAGATCTATACTTTGATGGCTTCCATGCCAGGGTGGGGGCCACATTTTGAGACTGGAGACTTGCGAAAATCGTGTATAAACACAGACAATACCTAAGGAGGAGTGGTGTATTCCTCTCATATTTCAGAAACGTGGCGTCACCAGCTCCTCTGCTTCCACATACAGATTTGGTCCCCAGGCAACCCCTGACAGAGGCAAATAGGGCCACAACATCTACCTGGCTTGCAGTGAGAGAGCTCAAAGAGTGTGAACTGGGCTCTCCATTCAAAGCACCTAGCATGGGGGCACCCACATGTAATAGCTACTCGTCAATTTCTGCCCATGCTCTGGGGTTGCAGTTTTCAGGATTGGGGACAGGATGGTGACTGGTTTTGGCACCAAGTTCTGTCCATAAGCCCCACTGAGTTGAATGGGATCTGCTCTCTGGTCACTACTCTGCAGGCCATGCAGGTGAAATTGGAACCACTGGAGATGTTTAGGAAAAGGGCTTCTGTTGGGAAGGGACTGCCCCATTTGTGCTTCTCCAGGGGCAGGAGAATATCTAGGGCAGGAGAATCCCTGCAGGGCCTCTGAGGTTCCCTTTGCTTCTTCCTCTCTCCCAGGCTCCTCAACTCATCAGGAAGGATGAAAGGGACGGATCCTGCAAAGCTAGCGAGGATGGAAGGGGGAAGATGGACGGTTGATCTGGTCAGGTTGTCTCCCGCATCCCTCCCCACAACCTCTGAGCGTTCCCTTGAGAGATCTGGTGACGTGGATGGATGGAGCTGGAGAGGTATTGGGGCTTGCTCAGCTTGGGGGTGGGGGGAGGCAGGAAGGCGGATGGAGATGGAGATGGAGAAGGGGAGCACCTTTTCAGGCTCCTCCACCTGCCTGCCTGAACCTCCACTGTTTGGAGGGAGACCAACAGCATCTGGGATTCTATTTTATTTTTTTTAAGATATTTTTTATTAACAATTTTTTGTTTAAATCACAATGTCAATAAAACAATACAATATCACATCTCTTAACATAGATCTTTTCACTTCTTTGGACTCCCTCGCATCTCCCGCTCCTGCATTCCTGGTTAAATTTTATTCAGCAAATTTATCCCCTTATTTTTAGTCTTCATATCTAATTTTCCAATATTATATCTCTAATTTTGACTATCATTTTATTCAAATCTTAAAAAGTTTAGATATAACCAACGTATTCCAAAATTTTTATCATTTCTTAAATTTATCTTATCTTCATAATTCACTTCCTTGAACTCAATGGTGCCAAGTTATTTATACTCTAGCATCCTTCTTAACATTCATACAATTTACAATATTTTTGTAAATAAATCTTGAATTTCTTCCAATCTTCTTCCACCGTCTCTTCTCCCAGGTCTCGGATTCTGCCAGTCATCTCAGCCAGTTCCATGTAGTCTATCAGTTGCATCTGCCACTCTTCCAGTGTGGGTAGATCTTGTGTTTTCCAGTGCCTAGCGACTAGTATCCGTGCTGCTGTTGTTGCATACATAAAAAATGTTCGATCCTTCTTTAACACATTCTGGCGGACAATACCCAAAAGAAAGGCCTCTGGTTTCTTAGGGAAGGTATACTTAAATACCTTTTTCAACTCATTATATATCATTTCCCAGAAAGCCTTCACTCTAGGGCAAGTCCACCAGAGGTGAAAGAATGTTCCCTCATTTTCCTTACACTTCCAACATTTGTTATCAGACAAGTGGTATATTTTTGCAAGTTTAACTGGGGTCAAATACCATCTGTATATCATTTTCATAACATTTTCTTTCAAAGCATTACATACAGTAAACTTCAGCCCAGTAATCCACAACCTCTCCCAGTCTTCAAACATAATGTTATATCCAATGTCCTGTGCCCACTTTATCATAGCCGATTTAACCGTTTCATCTTGTGTATTCCACTTCAGCAGCAAGTTATACATTTTTGAAAGTACCTTAGTCTTAGGCTCTAACAATTCCGTTTCTAGCTTCGATTTTTCCACCTGGAATCCTAACTTTTTATCAAGTTTAAAAACTTCTTTAATCTGAGCATAATGTAGCCAGTCTCGCACTTTGTCTTTCATTTTCTCCTGACTCTGCAATTTCCAATTATCTCCATCTTTTTCTAATATTTCCCAATACTTCGGCCATTTGGCCTCCATATTGAGTCTTTTCCGGGCCTTAGCTTCCAATGGTGAAAGCCACCTTGGAGTTTTATTTTCCAATAAGTCTTTGTATTTTATCCAGACATTAAACACTGCTTTTCTGACAATATGGTTCTTGAAAGTCTTATTGATCTTAACCTTTTCATACCATAAATATGTATGCCACCCAAAAGCATTGTTAAAACCTTCCAAATCTAGTACATCAGTGTCCTCGAGAAGTAGCCAATCTTTTAGCCAGCAGAAAGCTGCGGCCTCATAATACAACTTTAAGTCTGGCAGGGCAAAGCCCCCTCTTTCTTTTGCATCAGTCAATATCTTAAACTTAATTCTGAGCTTTTTGCCCTGCCAGACAAATTTAGAGATGTCTCTCTGCCACTTCCGAAAGCACTCTGTTTTGTCCACAACCTGTAAAGTTTGAAACAAAAACAACATTTTTGGCAATACATTCATCTTAATAGCAGCAATTCGGCCTAACAAGGAAAGTTTCAGTCTTGTCCAACTTTCTAAATCTCTCTTAATTTCTGACCAACATTTCTCATAGTTGTCCTTAAATAAACTCAAATTTTTGGCTGTTATATTTACCCCTAGGTATTTTACTTTTTTAACCACATTTAACTCTGTCTCTTTCTGAAACCTTTCTGACTTACAGCGTCTGGGATTCTAACATCCCCACTGTGAACCCAGAATGGAAGGATATCAACTCTTTCCTCTGTGAATGTTCTCCACCTAGTCATGCCTTTTTAAACAAAAACCAGACTTGTCTGAACCTCCAGGCCTTCTTCAATATTGGCTTCAGAGCTTTTAGGGAAGTTGAAATAACTTCTGTGAGGTCTGTTGTTTTGGCTTCTGGCTGCATTAGACTGACCTCGGAGATGGAGTGGATTCCAGGATTGAGCCAAACAAAATATATCCCAGATTAAAGCCAAACAATATGTCAGTTAATACCAATAAACAAAGACAGTGAAAACTATAGTAAGGCCTGACACATAACTCTCTCCAGTTCTTCCTCTGTCACAAGCATTTATAAACTTTGTTCAATAACGGATGTGAACCATGTCGCCTTCGCTCTGAGTGGGGTTTGGGTCCAGGACAGCGATGCAGAGTTTGCATGACTTACATTTACATGGCAGTGCATTGCTGGGGGTGTGTGTGTCAGGATTTGATACTTCTGTGTCATATGCGCCCCTGTCACAGTATGCTGGCAGTGTGGTCCCACCGGTTTCAAGACAGTCAGGTGCCCCGCAGGGGTGCAGAAATGCTGGGGGGGGGGTCAAAGATGCCACACATCGACAGTGACATTAAGTTAGACTCCAGGGATGTCTGCTTGAGGCTGAAACAGCACTCTCAAGTCTCGCAGTGGGGGGGGGGGGGACTTTGTTCAATAATCTGGAGCGCTATTTCTTTCCGAGCCTCTAATTAGCTTCTCTCTTCATTGCAGATGGTGAAGAACTGGAAGGGAAGAACAAGGGGGACCAGAACAGAATCCACATAGCAGAGAAGTCATATAAATATTCAGAGTGTGGAGAGAACATCCGTCAGAGCTCCCAGTCCACTTCCCATCAAAGAAAGAGCTTCGTTAGGAGGGATAGCTTC
This sequence comes from Podarcis cretensis, assembly GCF_951804945.1. Classification (NCBI taxonomy): domain Eukaryota; kingdom Metazoa; phylum Chordata; class Lepidosauria; order Squamata; family Lacertidae; genus Podarcis; species Podarcis cretensis. The sequence continues at coordinate 1,661,296 of NC_137181.1, read as the reverse complement.
ACTTCACACAAAAGACCACAGAGTAGGGAGAAATTGTATCAGTGCAGAGAATGTGGAAAGAGTTTCACTCGGAAGGGCAGTCTCACTTCCCATCATAGAATTCATACAGGAGAGAAACCCTATAACTGCATGGAATGTGGAAAGAGCTTTAGTTACAGCCACCAACTCACTTCCCATCAAAGAATTCATACAGGGGAGAAACCCTATCATTGCTTGCAGTGTGGAAAGAGCTTCAGTCGGAAGGATCATCTCACTTCCCATCAAAGAATTCATACGGGGGAGAAACCCTATCAGTGCTTCGAATGTGGAAAGAGCTTCAGAAAAAGTTCCCATCTCAGCTCTCATCAAAGAATTCATACAGGGGAGAAACCCTATCAGTGCTTCGAATGTGGAAAGAGCTTCAAGGAGGGGGCAACGCTCTCTTCCCATCAAAGAATTCATACTGGAGAGAAACCTTATAAGTGCACAGAATGTGCAAAAAGCTTCAGCCAGAAGGGTAGTCTCACTTTACATCAAAGGATTCATACAGGGGAGAAAACATATCAGTGTTTGGAATGTGGAAAGAGCTTCCGGAAGGAGATTAAGCTCACAAGCCATCAAAGAATTCATAGAGGGGAGAAACCTTTTCAATGCCATGAGTGTGGAAAGAGCTTTCGTATCCGGCTGAGTCTCACATTCCATCAAAGAATTCATACAGGGGAGAAACCCTATCAGTGCTTAGAATGTGGAAAGAGCTTTAGTCAAAGTGCACATCTCACTTCCCATCAAAGAATTCATACAGGGGAAAAACCCTATCAGTGCTTCGAATGTGGAAAGAGCTTCAGTCTCAGCCATAGTCTTACTTCCCATCAAAGAATTCATACAGGTGAGAAACCCTATCAGTGCCTGGAATGTGGAAAGAGCTTCAGGGATAGGTCAAAGCTCTCTTCCCATCAAAGAATTCATACAGGGGAGAAACCTTTTCAATGCCACGAGTGTGAAAAGAGCTTTCGTCACAGTTCCAGTCTCACTTCCCATCTTAGAATTCATACTGGGAAGAAACCCTATCAGTGCTTGGAATGTGGGATGAGGTTCAATCGGAAGGATAGTCTCACTTCCCATCAAAGAACTCATACAGGGGAGAAACCTTTTCAATGCCACGAGTGTGAAAAGAGCTTTTCTCAGAGTTCCAATCTCACTTGCCATCAAAGAATTCATACAGGGCAGAAACCATATCAGTGCTTGGAATGTGGAAAGAGCTTTCGTCAGAGAGGTGATCTCACTTCCCATCAAAGAATTCATACAGGGGAGAAACCCTTTCAGTGCCTGGAATGTGGGAAAAGCTTCAGTCTCAGTCACAGTCTCACTTCACATCAAAGAATTCATACAGGGGAGAAACCATATCCATGCCTGGAATGTGGGAAGAGCTTCAGTCACACGAACAATCTCATTTCCCATCAAAGAATTCATGCAGAGGGAAGACCCAAAAAGAAAAGTAATAAAGCAAAAATTATTAAACAACCCGTACCAAACACAGTTGAATGGGAAAGAGAAAGGGACGGGGGAGAATAACTAAAAATACCCTTTATCACATTTGTATCATATAACAAGAGAATGGGAAACACCAAAGATCTGTTCAAGAAAATTGGAGATATGATAGGAACATTTCGGGCAAAAATTACCATAATAAAGGACAAAAGTGGTCAGGAGTTACAGTGAGTATTTGATCCCCTACTAAATTTGCCTGTTTGCCCTCTGACAAAGATATAAGCCATCCTTAATTTTAATGGTATGTTTATTTGTAGCTGTGAGACAGAATAACAACAAGAAAACCCCCAGAAACCCAGAAGACAAAAGTCAGAGATTGATGTGCTGTGCATTATAATGAGTGAAATAAGTATTTGATCCCTTTGCAAAAGATGACTTAGTACATGGTGGCAAAACCCTTGTTGGCAATTACAGAGGTCAGACGTTTCTGTGGCCACCAGGTTTGCACACATCTCAGGAGGTATTTTGTCCCACTCCTCTTTGCAGATCCTCTCCAACTCAGTAAGATTTCAAGGCTGATGTGTAGCTACTCGAACCTTCAGCTCCCTCCACAGATTTTTGATGGGATTAAGCTCTGGAGACTGGCTAGGCCACTCCAGGACCTTAATGTGCTTCTTCTTGAGCCATTCCTTTGTTGCCTTGGGCGTGTGTTTTGGGTCATTTTCATGCTGGAATACCTATCCTCAACCCATTTTCAATGCCCTGGTAAGATTGATTGCTTCTGTCAACAGGTGTCTTTTGCACAGGTACTGTAACGACCTGGGATAACAGGTAAGACTTCTCCCTTACACCAGGTGCTTCTAATCTCAGTTTATTACATACAGTGAAGATACCAGGTAGATTTGACATCTGGCTGCTTGATAGGGGATCAAATACTTATTTCACTCATTATAATGCACATCCATCTCTGACTTTTGTCTTCTGGGATTCTGGGGATTTTCCTGTTGTTATTCTGTCTCTCACAGCTACAATAAACCTACCGTTAAAATTATGGACTGGTCATTTCTTCGTCAGAGGGCAGCGATGGATAATTTTGGGAATATATGCTCCCAATGAAAGGACATCTGAACTTTATAAAGGGGATATAAACTTTATAGGGAATATAATGTTAATGGGAGATCTAAATGGGGCCGTTTCATTAGGTTGGGCAGGATAATATAGAAATTGGACACAAAAGGAAGGGGAAATGCCTAATTCCTTTTTGTACATGACAACAAATTAGTGGACTTATGGAGACAAACATCCATTAGACAAGGAATATACATTTTATTATAATGCTTAAAGCTTCCGGGTGGGGGCTAAGCTCACTAGCCATCAAAGAATTCATACAGGGGAGAAATCTTTTCAATGCCACGAGTGTGAAAAGAGCTTTTCTCAGAGTTCCAGTCTCACTTCCCATCAAAGAATTCATACAGGGAAGAAACCCTATCAGTGTTTGGAATGTGGGATGAGGTTCAATCGGAAGGATAGTCTCACTTCCCATCCAAGAACTCATACAGGTCAGAAACCATATCACTGCTTTGAATGTATTTTCCAGTATTTTCTGGTTTCTGTCCTCAAGACTTGAGCCATGACATTTTACCCCTCTGCCAGAAGAGCATCTTTAGCTCCCTAGTTTCTGTGGCAACACTTTTTGGGATATGGTTCTTTGCAGGCACAAATGAATTCAATAAAGGCCTATCTTTCCACTTGGAGACTTCCTCCTTTTCTTTTGGTTTTCTGCGGGTAACCTCCAGTCTAGGATTCTCTTTTTGAATTTCTCCAACATACACATGACTCAATTAAATAAATAAATAAATATGAAAATGATTTATAATGAGACTGAAACACTAAAATTTTTGGTAAGAACAACTCTTTAAAACATTCAAAAAATGAATCCGCGACAAATTTTAAAGCATATTTTTTTCATACTGTGAAGTTCATTTTACAGGTGGTTTGGGGGGGGCATTATTCCAAAGCAGAACCCATCTTTTTCACAGGATCCTTATGAAATTTGGGGATGTCTGCATGTGATCCCATCTCCACAGCTCACATATAAACACCACAGAGAAGGTGGCCGGAGCCTGAAAGGCGAAAGCATCGGCCTCAAATGCAGGCCTCAGGGATGCTTCCCCTCCATGGAGACCTGGGACCCCTTCTCCTTCGGAAGGGACCTCCGAGAAGGTGGCCAGGGCAGATCAGTCCCTGGACCTTGGAGGCAATTCCTAGACTATTCTGGAAAGATGTGTGATGGAAATGACCGGGGGGGGGGGCACATCGTTAAAATTGTTAAATGTTACAAATATTCTGCTGAATTTATCCTTTCAATTTGTCAGCTCAGGGAAGATACTTAGCTTTAAAAATATAAAATTCCCTCCTTTGCCAGTTTCCTCCATTCCATTGCCCTTGGAAAAAGGACTCTTTCCCCTGCCACCTCTCCAAGTGTCAAGTCATCTATACACACCTCCTACCCCAGGAAATGCCCAGAGGTGACAATTGCTGGGCTCATTGTTCTCCAAGGGAAGCCAGATCTCATCACCGGACTTGGCTCAGGCTCCAGGCATGCAAAGGAAGTTCTGTTGTACTTTTGGGTGGTGGGTACTTAAGACATGTTTGCCTATGCTAATCTTATACTTGGGTGTTGTCCTCACACATTTGCCTATGCTAATCTTGTGTAACCCTCCCCTTTCTGACATTTTAGCGATGTAGCAATGATGTATTGATGATTCTGTGCAATGTATTGATGATCTCCCCTCCCGCCGCAAAAGGCAATCAGGCCGTGTTTGCGGCCTAGCCGGGCCTGCGACGTCCTCCCGGGTCAGCAGGGGCCCCGGGCCAGCGGTAAGCGATGCCTCCCCCGCCGCCGCAAAAGGCGAGCAGGCCGCACTAGAAGCCCCGCTGGGGCTCAGGCCAACAGCCTTAGGAAAGGGAACTGATGCAGGCTCTGGTTGCTCCCCAGGGCCCTGCAGGGGATTCAGGCTGGGGGGGGGGCTGTCTGTTCCTCTGGCCATTGCAGCCCCCAAGAAGCCTTGTAAGAAAGGCAGGAGACCCTCAGCAGAAAACAGCCAAGCTTGTTTCTTCTCCAAAACGCCTTCCTCTTCTGAGGCCGCTTGCCTGGCCTCTTCCAATGGAGAGGCCTCCTCTGTTGGGCAAACATGGCGAGGAAAGAGGCCGCCCTGTGGAGGCAATGCCACCATGGCAGGAAGGCGGCTGAGGAGACCCCGTGAGTGCTGGCACCCAAAGGTGCCACCCTCCTTCAGCCAGGAGGAGAAACCCAGAGTGTGGGACCCATGTGGCCCACGGGGGAGCCATGGCATCTCTGGGAGCAGCTGGGACCTCCAGAAGATACAACATGGTGTTCCTGCCTATTTCAGAAAAGGGCGGGAGATGCCATATCCTGGCCCTGCCGCCCCTGTGGGCTCCTCCTGGGCCTGCCTGGCCATGGGGTGGGGGGAACCCAGCTGACCCCCAAAACAATGGGGGAAAGAGGAACAGGAAGAGAATGAAGGAGAAATGAAGGAGAAGCTGGGAAGGGGAGCAGCCAAGAGGAAAATTCAGGAGGAAAACACCCTCAGGAAAGTGGGCAAAGAAAGCAGATTGGCCAGCTGTCCAAAGCAGATGCTTCTGATTGGTCCAGCCCCGCTCTGGGGTGGGAAATGGGGTCAGATGATTCTGGGAGCCCAGTATAAACTGGTTTTCTGGCTGGAAACACAGGGAAAGGATGGCAGGTGTCCCTCTTGTTTTTAACTGGCGTTGGGAGAGTCCCATGGTGAGGGGCTGCCCCCTGAGCAACATGCACCCCTCCCTCTCCCCACCTTCCTGGGCTTCCCCATTCCTGCCTGTGGGACTTTTATTGGGGGGGGGCTGTTAGACAAAAACTGTCCAGGGGCTCTTTCCCAGAGGGATTCAGATGTCTCTGTGAAAGGAGTCACAGTACTGCACGGGTAAAGACCCCCCCCCCAGCTCATGCTGGAAAGAGGGAGTGCGCATTCCAGTTCACATCACAGATAATTTTTAACCGTCCAAATATCCCTCCTCCAATTCCTATTAGTTAAGAAATTGCACTTTACAGGCTTCCCGCAAGGCCTTCTTCATTTTTGCTCCTTAATATGTTCTCCCACCTGTTACATACATTACCTGGTCATTCAAATTAGCCATTTCTCCCACAGAGGTGTGTTCTATACTATTCATGAAGCGTTTGAGCATGGGCACTCATTCTTCAGCTACCACCTGCTATTTCTCCTTGTTATATCGAGTCACCTCTCAACTGTAAATCTGTCCCTCTTTCAAGGCAAACCACCGACTTCTGACACGTTCTTCCTTTAGTTGTAACACCAGCAAGGAAAGGAGCCTCTGAGGGAGTATTCTCACTTGTCGTGTCCAACATCTGCTTTGTCTCATCCGTAGTGTCTCCAGCAACTCAGGTTGTCAAGGTCAACCATTCCCCGAAGGGACCCCCTTCTTTTGGGTGTCGGTTGAAACCTTTTGCAAGCAGAGGTTGAAACAGAACCTCAGTCTTTGAAGGCAGGCACGGTCGCTTCTTTTCTCCAACGCCTTCCACCATGAGAGGAACGCAGTGGGGTTGTGAGGGGGGGAGAGAGACGAGAGACCCCCCTGCCGCCCCTTTGTCTGAGAGCCCTCCTTTCTGCTCCCCTCACAAGAGGGTCCCCCTTTTTTCTCTCCGTGTCTGAGGGACAAGAGAGGAGGAGCCCCTCCCCCCGCTGCTTCCTCCCCTCAGCGGCTCTGAGGGAAACGACTTTTCCCGCCTTTTCCCAACTTCCCGCCTGAGCCTCGCCTCAGTTTTAGGCGCCAAGGAGGCCGGTTCCTGGCAGACCAGGCTGCAGTATCCCTGGGCTCCCTCGTTTATCGGGGGATTTCTTCTAATTCGCCCCCATTTCTCTTCATATCTCTCGCTTTTCAAGCTTCTCTCTCTCTAGAAAGGCTGTATAAACAACCCCTTCACCACTGCCTGCATCCCTCACAGCATTTAAAAGTCCGATTTCTTTTCATTTGCTGCGCATAATCCTAACACCAGGACTTTTATTCGCTCCTGGCAATGTCTTTTTTCGATTTATCTGAAGGTATAAATTATTGGCCTCAAGCTTTACTTATTAACCATTTTCCATGGGTCCTTTTTACGTGGGTCTCCTGCAAGCTTATTAAATCTCATTCCTGCTTTCTTAATACATGTGTTATGCCTTTCGGATTTCAAATTTAGTCCATCACATTCCAGGTTAGAAATTTATAAGCCATATTCTAGAAACCCGAGTCTTTCTTTTCGCAAAGAAAACAACACAAGTCCAGCCCCAGTAATTCTGACTTGCTCTTCTTCATGAGATTCCACCTGTGCAGGATCTCCCAGCTCCTTCTAATTCTTCCTCCAGAATTCCTCCGCTTTCAGAATCATAACTGTCAACTTTTCCCTTTTCTTGCGAGGAATCCTATTCGGAATAAGGGAATTTCCCTTAAAAAGGGGAAACGTTGACAGTTATGTTCAGAATCTACACACACTTTTCTTTCTTGGCTTTCCAAGTGAAGCAGATCCCTTCAGGAAACTCCCAGCAAAAGGGTTCCTATTGCATCCCCTGCAGTTACACGCAGGGGGTTGTGAACCCTTGTATGTGTGAATGCACTTATTATCCCTGTGCGTTTATAAGAGCACGGCATTAATTTCGTGAGATCCGCACACTGATCCCATCACTTTTGGAAGCACTGCTGTGCAGCCCCATCCGAGGCATGCTTACTCAGAAGTAAGTCCTACTCTCCGATGCAGGCAGGCATGGTCATTTCTTTTCTCTTCCACATCTGCCCCCCCTTGAGTCTCCCCCGCCCAAAGGATCGCATGTGCGTTTCATTCCTGGCATGGGACACTTTTTCCTCTATTTTTCCTGGGATAGAAAGCGGCTGCAGAAGCAGGAAAATCCTCTTGGCGGGTGGAAAGATCATTTTCGGGAGGGGGGATCTCCTGCCTGGGAAGCCGCCCCCTCCATCCTTCCCCCCCCCACTCGCTGAGCTGGGGGGTTTTCCCCCGGGGGGGGTGTCTTGATGGAGCCATCTCTGAGCCCAAGACACCTCCTGCCACTGCGCAGACTTCCGCCTCTTCTCCATCCCAGCCTTTCCTTGGGATCCTGGAGCCTCTCTTTGGGGGCAGAGCCAAGGTAACCCCCCCCCCCCATGGCCACCCCCGCCTCCCTTGGTGTTATGTTAGTCTGCTTCGATGTGGGCTCCTTGGGGCAGAGGCCTTGGCACAGAGGGAGGGAAGGGGGGCAGCCCCTTGAGCGCAGGGGCGGAAGCAGGAAATCTGCGCGCATGGAGAGGTGGGCTCGGTGCCCTCGGTTTGCCAAGGGTTAAAAGGAGCCGAGCTGGATTCCTAGAGAGGACAGGAAGTGAAGGTCTGGAGAGGGAGGGGAGGATTTGGTCCCTCGGCTTCGGAAGGGTTAAAAGGAGCCGCGCTGGATTCCTAGAGAGGACAGGAAGTGAAGGTCTGGAGAGGGAGGGGAGGATTTGGTCCCTCGGTTTGCCAAGGGTTAAAAGGAGCCGCGCTGGATTCCTAGAGAGGACAGGAAGTGAAGGGGGGCAGGTCCTCCCTGGCCCAATTCTTTCTTCTCTCCCTCTGCCAAAGCTTCCTGGGTGAGTCTCCTCTCTCTTCCCCCGGAGGGGCCGTGGGGAGAAGGGGGTCCCGGGGGGCAGGGAGGGGGCATGGGGGTCCCTGCGAAGGGGAGAAATGGCAGGCAGGCGTCGGGGCGGAGAGGAGGAGGCTGGGCAAGGGGGAGAAAAGGGGGAGAAGGGCCGAAAGAAGCCGGGGAAGGAAGGGGGGACCCCGGGGTGGAGGCCGAGCCGGGAGCTCAGGTAGAGTTGCACCTTTGGGTGGGCAAAATACAGGTGGGGGGGCGGAGTGTAATTGGGGGGCTACAGATCCCTTGACCTGGTGCAGAAATCCCTTCAAAGCAATCCATTGTGGTTGTTTAGTCGTGTCCGCCTCTTCGTGACCCCCTGGACCAGAGCACGCCAGGCCCTCCTGTCTTCCGCTGCCTCCCTCATGCTGGGAGCTTCCAAAACACTGTCCCACCATCTCATCCTCCGTCCTCCCCTTCTCCTTGTGCCCTCCATCTTTCCCAACATCAGGGTCTTTTCCGGGGAGTCTTCTCTTCTCATGAGGTGGCCAAAGTCTTGGAGCCTCAGTTTCATGATCTGTCCTTCCAGTGAGCACTCAGGGCCGATTTCCTTCAGAATGGAGAGGTTTGATCTTCTTGCAGTCCATGAGACTCTGCACCATAATTCAAATGCAATGTAATGCAACCCATTACAATGATCCAATGATGCCAGAATGATGTAGAAACCCAGCCCAAGAAGTGGGGGGGGGGGATGCTGGGAGAGAGAGCAACAAATTCTGCTTCTCTTCCTCGCAGATTGGCATACCCCAGGGCACCGAGGTCCATTTGGTTCCCCCATGAAATATTTGAGCCCCCCCCCCCATTAATGGGCATTGCCATTCAACTGGTGTGTGCACGCTGCATCTTGTGATCAGCTTTGCAGGGTGGGGCTTACTTGGGTCCATGGGCGTCCGATGGGGAGAATTAAATCCTTAATTAACTGAGATTCTGCCCCTTAACATAAATCCTGGCTATGCCCGATGCCTGCTCCCTCCTAATATTTTATTCAAGTTGGCAACCCTGATTGACTGTAGCTGTTCACTGCTGCTGCTATTATGATTATTATTACTACTACTTACAAAAACAAAGGCAAAGGCAAACCAATGATCTCTCCACCCACAAACATATTGAAAAGGCCATAGAATGCTAACCAGCCAAAGGCCCAGTTACAGAAAAAGGTTTTGCCTCCTGGCACCTCAAGATGTCAGGAAGGTGCCAGGCGAGGCTCCCTTGGGAGACCTTCCCCCGAATGGGGAGCCACTGCAGAAAAGCTTCATTTGTGTGTTGCCGCCACCCAGACCTCTCATGGAGAAGGCACACAGAGAAGAGGCTGGATGGCCATCGGTCAGGGATGGTCTAGTTGAGATTGCTGCATTGCCCCAGGGGGTTGGCTAGATGACCCTCAGGGATCCCTCCCTACTCTACAACTCTCTGGCGCAGGTGTGTGAAGATTTTTAGGTACAAGTTGGATGCAGGGGGTGCATAGGATTCTAGCCCATCTTATGCACCGTTGGCTCAGGAATAAGTCCTGAGTCTCATGATGAGACTCCCAGGCTGTGCAGTCCTGCTTTTTAAATAAATGTTTTCCTTTTCAGATAATACAGAGCATGGTGAAATCCCAATAAATCGTGCCTTTGCTAGACTCTTTTCAGGCACCTGCTAAAAGCATTCTTATTTAGGCAAGCTTACTCAGATGCTTGGGAAGCTGAAGGAATTTTAATCTGTTTTAATAGTTTAGCTTTTGTATGTTTTAAAGTAGGGTTGTTAACTTTTCTTGATTTTACTGCTGTGATTTATTGTTTTGTTTTATGTTTTGGTAAACAGTTTTGCAGGTTTCTAAAAATAAACTTTATTAAATAAACAATAAATGTAAATAAAATAACAGAAGCCAAAACACAACCCATCCTGTAGATTTAAGTATCTGTCCCCAGTGGCCCACTTGTTATCAGAGGCCCAGAATCCACGTTCTTTTGTAAGAAAATATGAAATAAAGTCAAAACATTTTTGCAGGCCAAAAAAAATATATCCATATGGGGGCGTGACAGGAAATTTTCTGCAACGGGTACCACCAGACCTTGCTACGCCACTGCCAGGTGGTGCATGGGGGTCCCTAAACAAGGATAAAAGACTCCTTCTCCCAACCTTATGGGACATATGAGGAGGGATTATCAGTCATTGGGTGGCTTGTACTATTAACAGAGGACATGGAACACATAAAATCCTTTTTGGCTAACTGTAATAAAATTCTAAGCATCCTGATAGGTACTTGTAAAGCCTTCTGGAACAATCTAACAGAGCTTCTGTGGGTTTTGATAAACAAAAAATGGAAATTGGTGCAGTCTCAAAATAGGCAAGTTCTTTAAAGCTACCCAAAGCCTTTGGGAATCTTGTCCCAATAGGAGCGTAAAGCTCACCTCCGGAGTTTATAAAGGGTATACATGCCTGGTGTTCTTAAGAACACTACAGATTTAGGACATGTGGAAGATCTATACTTTGATGGCTTCCATGCCAGGGTGGGGGCCATATTTTGAGACTGGAGACTTGCAAAAATCGTGTATAAACACAGACAATATTTAAGGAGGAGTGGTGTATTCATCTCATGATATTTCAGAAACGTGGCATCACCAGCTCCTCTGCTTCCCCATACAGATTTGGTCCCCAGGCAACCCCTGACAGAGGCAAATAGGGCCACAACATCTGCCTGGCTTGCAGTGAGAGAGTTCAAAGAGTGTGAACTGGGCTCTACATACAAAGCACCTAGCATGGGGCACCTACATGTAATAGCTACTTGTCTACTTTCTGCCCATGCCCTGGGGTTGCAGTTTTCAGGATTGGGGACAGGATGGTGACTGGTTTTGGCACCAAGTTCTGTCCATAAGCACCACTGAGTTCAATGGGATCTACTCTCTTTTCACTACTGTGCAGACCATGCCAGCCTTAGGAAGTGGGGTGAGGAGCAAACAGGTGAAATTGGAACCACTGGAGATGTTTAGGAAAAGGGCTTCTGTTGGGAAGGGGCTGCCCCATTTCTGCTTCTCCAGGGTCAGGAGAATATCTAGGGCAGGAGAATCCCTGCAGGGCCTCTGAGGTTCCCTTTGCTTCTTCCTCTCTCCCAGGCTCCTCAACTGATCAGGAAGGATGAAAGAGACGGATCCTGCAAAGCTACCAAGGATGGAAGGGGGAAGATGGACGGTTGACCCGGTCAGGTTGTCTTCCGCATCCCTCCCCACAACCTCTGAGCGTTCCCTCCCAGGGATCTCAAAGAGATCTGGTGAGAATTCATACAGGGGAGAAACCCAATCAGTGCTTGGAATGTGGAAAGAGCTTCAGTCAGAGCTCCAATCTCATTTACCATCAACGAATTCATACAGGGGAGAAACCCTATCAGTGCTTTCTATAGTTTCCTTCAATGTATACCATAAATTTTTTCCAGTCACTAATAAACTTTGTATTTTTTTGGTTTCTAATTTTTTGCATCATTTTTGCTAATTCAACATATTCAAATAATCTTGTTTGCCAATCCCTAACCGTTGGTATATTTATACTTTTCCAATTTTGTGCAATTAGTATTCTGGCTGCTGCTGTCGAATATTGGAATAAAATCTTATCTTCCTTTTTAATTTCATCCCCAATTATTCCTAGTAAAAAGGCCTCTGGTCTTTTAGGGAAGGTATATTTAAATATTTTTTTAAACTCATTATAAATCAAATCCCAAAATTTCTTCATTTCCTCACAAGTCCACCACATATGGTAGAAGTTGCCTTCTTTGATTTTACACTTCCAGCAGGCCTTATTTCCTGTTTTGTACATTTTCCTACTTTTGCTGGTGTGATATACCACCTATATATCATCTTCTCCAAATTTTCTCTAAGTGTAACACTTGCCGTAAATTTTATTCCATTGTTCCATAATTTCGACCATTTTTCGTATTCTATATTATATCCCAAGTCCATTGCCCATTTTGTCATAACCTCCTTTATTTCTTCATCTTTGGTGTTCCATTCCAATAATATATCATACATTTTGGATAATAACTTGGTTTTACCTTCAATTACTTCTATCTGAAATTTGGATTTTTTTTCACTCATCCCTACTTTTTTATCTTCCATCCACATTGCATTTATTTGATGATATTATAGCCAGCCTGTTAGTTTTTCTTTCAGATCCTCATATGTTCTCAATTTCTAGCCGCTTTCTGATCTTATCAGTAGGTCTTCGTAGGTTAATCTTTCTCCTTCCATATTTGTTTTCTTAGTTATTAAAATATCCGTTGGCGATAACCACCAGGGTGTTTTCCATTCTAAGAGTTTTTTATTTTTCTCCCAAACTTCATATAGTGGTCCTCTAATAATGTGGCTTGAAAACCCTTTATGTACCATTTCTTTATTTAACCACAAGTAGGCGTGCCAGCCGAACCTATTATTGAACCCTTCTAGGTCTAATAAGTCAGTATTTTCCAAAGTTATCCACTCTTTGATCCAGCAAAGGCAGGCAGCCTCGAAATATAGTTTCAGATTTGGGACCGAGAATCCCCCTCTTTCTTTTCGATTTGTGAGCAATTTAAATCTGATTCTCGGTCTTTTCCCTTGCCATATAAACTTCGAAAGGGTTTTCTGCCAATCCTTAAACATTTTGGAACCTTTGATCACTGGTATGTTTTGGAACAGGAACAACATTTTTGGGAGTATGTTCATTTTTATTGCCGCCATCCTTCCCATCCACAAAAGTTTAACTCTATTCCATATATTTAGATCTTTTTTAATTTCCTTCCATGTTGTCAAGTAGTTATCTTGAATTAAATTTATATTTTTTGTAGTTAGCCAGATTCCCAGATATTTTATTTTTTTAGCCACCTTTATTCCATTTTGTATCTCTAATATTTCTCTTTCACCCTTTCCCAGATTCTTAGTCATCATTTTTGTCTTTAATTTATTCAATTTAAAACCGGATAGTTTGCCGTATTCTTCTAATATTTCCAGCGCCTTGCTGACACTTTTTTGCGGCTCTTCTAGGGATAGCATCAAATCGTCTGCGTAAGCTTTTAATTTATATTCTTTCGTTCCTACTTTAATCCCTCGAATCTCTGGTGTTGCTCTTATTACCGCGATTACCTCTAATACTATGATGAACAGAAGCAGGGAAAGAGGGCAACCCTGTCTTGTTCCTTTTTCGATTCTAAATGGATTTGTTAAGTTGTTATTTATGATCAATTTGGCAGACTGATTCGAATATACTGCCTTTATTCCTTTCATGAATTTGCCCTCTATCCCTGCCTTCTCCATACTTTTTAATAGGAACGACCACGAGACATTGTCGAATGCCTTCTCCGCATCAATAAAAATCAGCGCCGCAGGTATCTCATTCTTACACTCCAGATATTCAATTATGTTTATAGTATGTCTTATATTATCTTTAAGAAACCTGTTTGGGAGGAATCCTGCTTGATCTTTATGAATTAAATTTACTAAACACTTTTTAAGTCTGTTTGCCATTACCTCTGCGAAGATTTTGTAGTCATTATTTAATAATGATATAGGCCTGTAATTTTTAATGTTTAATTTGTCCGTGTCAGGTTTAGGGATCACCGTGATGTGAGCCTCTTTCCATGACTCTGGTATCTTTCCTCCCCCTAATATTTTGTTCATGATATCACATAGCACTGGCATTAGTTGATTTTCTAATACTTTGTAGTATTTTGCAGACAGTCCATCCGGTCCCGGGGCCTTCCCTAGTTTCATTTTTCTTATCGCATTCTGGATCTCTTCTATTTTTATAGGTTTGTTTAGTTGAAATCTTTCTTCCACTGTTATGGTCTTCCCGCTGCAGTCTTCTAAATATTTTTCTATTTGGTTTAAATCTTCGTCTTCCTTTTTATACAATTTCTCATAAAATTTGAGGGAAATTTTCCTTTATTCCTTTTGGATCTTCTATCAATTGCTCCCCTATTTTTATCTTATTTATCACCTTTTGTTTTTGCCTTCTTCGCAATTGCCAAGCTAGTAGTTTACCTGTTGTATTAGCTGATTCGAAATATTTTTGCTTCATTAACTTAATTTTCCATTCAATTTCTTGATTTGTCAGCATTGAATATTGTGTTTGTAATATTTTTGTTATTTGTATGTTTTGTTCATCTTTCGGATTTGTTATTAATTTTTTCTCACATTCTCTTAGCTGACTAAGAATTTCTTCTTTCTTTTGTTCCCTTATTTTCCTCTTATAGCTATTTTGCTGGATAAAGAAGCCTCTTAAGACTGCCTTGCTAGCATCCCAGACTAACTCTATACTTGATTCTGTATTAAGGTTCAAATCAAAATAGTCTTTTAAGGTTGCTTTAGCCTTTTCAATAACTTCTTCACTCTCCAATAAGTATTCATACATTCTCCATCTGAACCCCCCCTGTGATACACCTTTTATTTCCAACATTATCAAATTATGATCAGAGAGAGTTCTCGGTTGGATTTCACATTTTGAAGTTCTTAAAGTAAGTTCTCTTGAGATCCAGATTTGGTCAATTCTACCCCAGCTTTTGTGTGTTTCTGAGAAAAAGGTGAATTGCTTCTCCATTGGATGTTTGTGTCTCCAGATGTCTATTAAATCTAGATTTTCTTCTAAATTATTAAAGGATCTTCGCAGCTTCCCTTGATTATGCTTTTTCTTTTCTGTTTGTCTGTCAATTTCTGGTACTGGTACTCCGTTGAAATCTCCCAGTAATATCGTCCTGTTACACTCTTAACTCTAATAATATTTGCTCTAATTTCTTAAAGAATTCCAATTTGTTCGAATTCGGGGCATATATATTTATCACATTAAGTTTTTCACCCTGGAAATTAATTTGCACCCCCAATATCCTTCCTTCATCATCTTTATAAATCAATTTAGGTTCCCATTTTTCATTGACATATGTTACTACTACTCTTTTTTTTCTGCGATGGAATTTATGAATTCAACTCCCAGTTTTTTATTTATCAAAATGTGTTTATGTCTTTTGGTCACATGTGTCTCCTGCATACAGATGAAATTAAGGTTCTTTCTTTTCAAGACATTCACAATTTTATTCCTCTTGGTTTTCTCATTCACACCATTCACATTCCATGACAAAATTTTTAGATTCATTGTTATATTTACTTTCCGATGTACAAATAATTAATTTGTATCCGAGCGGTTTTGTTTTCTGTTTCCTCTTCCTCTTTTTCCACTTCCTCTTCCACTATTCCCTCTTCTCCTTCCTCCTCCTCCTCTCCTCTTTCCCTTCCCTTATCCTCCTGTTCTCCTCCCTTCTCTCTTCTTCTTCTTCTCTCTTCTAGGTCACCATTTTTCCCTCCATATCTCTCCTCCACTTTCCCAAGATCTTTTTCATATCTACGTAGAAATTTACCCACTTCCTGGCTTTCAGTGATCTTAAATCTTTTATCTTTATAGAAAAAGGAAATCCCTTCAGGGAATTCCCATCTATGTTGTATCCTGTTCTTTTTTAGAACGCTCACTAACTGTTTGTATCCCTCTCTTTTGTGTAGGAGTCTGGTTGGTATTTCTTTAAAGATGATAATTGGTCTGCCTTCAATTATCAGTTTCTTTTGATAACTTTCTCTTAAGATTGTATTTCTCATCTCTATCGAGTTAAATATAACTAAGCAGTCTCCCGGGACTTTTTTGGATTTTACTTGTTTAGACCTTATTTTTATTCTAAAAGCATTTTCTATCGTGTATGCAATCTCTTCTTCCTTCAGTTCTAACCATTTTGCTAATTCTTTAATCATTTTTTCTTTGATGTTCTCATTAGTTTCTTCTCCTACTCCTCTGAACTTTAAATTTAACTGTTTTTGTTTCATTTCCATCATCGCTAAATTATCCAAAACTTGATCTTGGTTCCTGTTCAATTCTCCAAGTTCCTCTTTTATCCTGTCTGTCTCCTTCCTTTGTTCCTTCATCTCTTTTTGTGTTTTTTTGTTCGATTCTTCTAAAATCTTTGATCGAACTGTTAAGTCTTTTATTTTACTTGACAATTCCCCTACTACTCCCTCTATCTTCTTGTCAATCAACTCATGCATCTCTCCTAGCTTTTTCTCCATGTGAATTTCATTCTGTTTAAATTCCTCCTTTATTTTTAACCATAGGATGTCTAGATCTTTAATATCTTCTTGTCGAGATGCTTTCCTCTCTGATGGTGTTCCTCCTATCTTTTTTCCATTCTTCCCAGACATTTTCTCCGTTTCCACTCTCTCTCCTTTTTTTATTTTTTGTTATATATAATTAAATTTCTTGTAATATTTATTCTCTCTCCTAGAGGGCGCACAATCTTAACAAGTTTTAATTAATTATCAAGAAAATAATTACAACAGCATTCGCTTGAGCAATCTAATTCCAGGTTTTTACCAATTGCAATCAGGCAGAGAGATATGGAGTAGTTCAGTAAGTTTAACCAATCAAATTATCCCCTGTCCCTTTAAATTTCTCCTAATGCATCAAAATATTATTACTTTATAGGTTTTCCAAATCAAAATCCGTGATTTCAAATGTTCTCAAATCCCGTGCCCACTTAATTCATTTACAGTCCATACATTTCGTACATTCTAAATGTGGGTAAATCCAAAATAAACTCCTAATCAATACAATTTTGTCTGAAACTTATCAAATATATAAGGGTAAAGGCTCTATAATAAGGCCCTTAAATAAATGTCAGCCTTAAAGGGAACCTTTATGTAAAATATAAAAAGACAGGACAATCAAAAGTTTAACCTGTGACCAACTTTTTGTTTTAAATAAGGGCAGTTTATTCTTTCTTTTGTTTGATCTTCAGCCACTTGGTTAGCTTAATCCAATTCGAAGGAGGGTAGACAGTATTTGGGAACCTTTATGTAAAATATAAAACCTTTATGTAAAATATAAAAAGACAGGACAATCAAAAGTTTAACCTGTGACCAACTTTTTGTTTTAAATAAGGGCAGTTTATTCTTTCTTTTGTTTGATCTTCAGCCACTTGGTTAGCTTAATCCAATTCGAAGGAGGGTAGACAGTATTTGGGAATCTGTCTCGGTAAAGTCCCTTCTATATCCAAAAAAAAAGGAGAAGATGAAAAGCGGAAAAAAGGAAAAAAGAAAAAAGGAGGCAGAAAGTTCCAAAGCCCCAATACAGTCCAAAAACAGTCCGTGAAAAAGAGTAAGTTCTAAGTTCTAGGCTTTTCAGCCACTTGCTGGGTTATTCCAATATAAGGCTGTGTTGGGGGGAAAATCCAGGGGTCCAAAATTAAGTCCAGTCCATCAGGTGGAAGGGGGTATATGCCTCTAAGCACACCCCTCTTTGACTCAGTTCGTTAGTAATTCAGATCCAGAAAGTTCCAAATCTTTGAACGTCCAAAATATTCCAAAAATTAATCCAGTCACTCAAAAAAAAAGGGGGGGGGAGGAAAGTAAGTGTCCTACTGGGAATATATGTAGGACCCTATAAGTTCAGTTCGTATGAAATCCCCAACCATTTAGCAGGAGGAAATAAAGAGGAAATCAAAAATCCAAGTTCTTTTAAGGGGGGGGGGAGGTTAGAGTCCGAAGTTGAGGTTTGGGGGGAAAAGAAACATTTACTTGCCCAAAATATGAGATAAAAAGTCCAAAATTTGAAGCAGATAGAGTAGTGAGTGGGGCGCCTTAGCACCTTTGAAGCCTTTGTATTTATTCCGTCTTTACCTCCTCTCCCTTCTCTATATTTCCGTCTTAAGATTTAAGGCTTTAACATGCTCTTTTTCTTTGTAGCCACTCTGTTTAGTTCTTCCACATTCTTTAGTGCTTTCCCCAAAGGAAATACAAAGTCTCTAAGTATCTTTTCTTTCTGCTACTTTTATTTTATTTTGTTTCCATTGCCTCGCTTAATTGCTGCTGAGGGCTTTCACTTTTCTGTTTCTACAGTGGGTGACTGGTCATTTCCTTTTTCGCTCTTACGACTTTATATCCTGCGCCATTTTGACTCCGAAAAACAGGTCGGGCTCCTCATTTAAGTCCTTTTACATCGAGAGCTCACTTAGTGTATAATCCAGATTTTTAGCCCAAGATTGTTCCCAAAACACTAAGGGTTCTGTTCTTAAAGTTACGGAGGTTTGTCGCCTTTCCAGTGAGAGCTAGAGGCATCGCCACACGGGGTCCGCAGAGCTTACCGTTCGCGTTTCTCAGTCCCGTCGCTCCCGAGTCTTTAAAAAAAAAAACCCGAAAAAACGACGGAACCACTCCAACGCTGCTGGTTAGCTTTTTCCCCCAAGAGTACCCCTCTTGAGATTTCGTGGGTCACAGTGCCTTTGCGTTGCCCCCAAGCCCCCGTGGAGCTCGGAAAAGCTCTTCAGCGGCTTCTCTGCGCTCCCTGCTGCTTGCGATCCAAACCGGAAGTCCCCCTCCCAGGGATCTCAAAGAGATCTGGTGAGTTCCAGGGGAGTGGAGATGCGGACATGGATGGATAGAGCTGGAGAGGTATTGGGGCTTGCTCAGTTTGGGGGTGGGGGGAGGCAGGCAGGCGGATGGAGATGGAGAAGGGGAGCACCTTTCCGGGCTCCTCCACCTGCCTGCCTGAACCTCCGCTGTTTGGAGGGAGACCAACAGCGTCTGGGATTCTAACATCCCCATTGTGAACCCTGAATGGAGGGATATCAACTCTTTCCTCTGTGAATGTTCTCCACCTAGTCATGCCTTTTTAAACAAGGACCAGACTTGTCTGAACCTCCCAGGCATTCTTCAATATTGGCTTCAGAGCTTTTAGGGAAGCTGAAATAACTTCTGTGAGGTCTGTTGTTTTGGCTTCTGTCTGCATTTGACTGACCTCGGAGATGGAGTGGATTCCAGGATTGAGCCAAACAAAATCTATCCCAGATTAAAACCAAGCAATATGTCAGTTAATACCAATAAACAAAGGCAATGAAAACTATAGTAAGGCCTCACATCTAAATCTCTCCAGTTCTTCCTCTGTCACAAGCATTTATTAACTTTGTTCAATAATGGATGTGAACCATGTCGCCTTCGCTCTGAGTGGGGTTTGGGTCCAGGGCAGCAATGCAGAGTTTGCATGACTTACACTAACATGGCAGTGCATTGCTGGGAGAGGGGGGTCAGGATTTGATACTTCTGTGTCATATGCGCCCCTGTCACAGTATGCTGGCAGTGTGGTCCCACCGGTTTCAAGAGTCAGGTGCCCCGCAGGCATGCAGAAATGCTGGGGGGTCAAAGATGCCACACATTGACAATGACATTAAGTTAGACTCCAGCGATGTCTGCTTGAGGCTGAAACAGCACTCTCAAGTCTCGCAGTGGGGGGGGGGGCTTTGTTCAATAATCTGGAGCGCCATTTCTTTCCGAGGCTCTAATTAGCTTCTCTTTTCATTGCAGATGGTGAAGAACTGGAAGAGAAGAACAAGGGGGACCAGAACAGAATCCACATAGCAGAGAAGTCATATAAATATTCAGAGTGTGGAGAGAACATCCGTCAGAGCTCCCAGTCCACTTCCCATCAAAGAAAGAGCTTCGTTAGGAGGGATAGCTTCACTTCACACGAAAGAACAAAGAGTAGGGAGAAATTGTATCAGTGCAGAGAATGTGGAAAGAGTTTCACTCGGAAGGGCAGTCTTACTTCCCATCATAGAATTCATACAGGAGAGAAACCCTATAACTGCATGGAATGTGGAAAGAGCTTTAGTTACAGCCACCAACTCACTCCCCATCAAAGAATTCATACAGGGGAAAAACCCTATCATTGCTTGCAGTGTGGAAAGAGCTTCAGTCGGAAGGCTCATCTCACTTCCCATCAAAGAATTCATACGGGGGAGAAACCCTATCAGTGCTTCGAATGTGGAAAGAGCTTCTGGGACGGGTCTAAGCTCAGTATCCACCAAAGAATTCATACCGGGGAGAAACCATATCCATGCCTGGAATGTGGAAAAAGCTTCAATGTCAGGCAAAGTCTCACTTCCCATCAAAGAGTTCATACAGGGGAGAAACCCTATCAGTGCTTTGAATGTGGAAAGAGCTTCCGGGAGGGGACTAAGCTCAGTATCCACCAAAGAATTCATACCAGGGAGAAACCATATCCATGCCTGGAATGTGGGAAAAGCTTCAATCTCAGGGACAGTCTCACTTCCCATCAAAGAGTTCATATAGGGGAGGAACCTTTTCAATGTCAGGAGTGTGGAAAGAGCTTCAGTTTCAGGCAAAGTCTCACTTCCCATCAGAGAGTTCATACAGGGGAGAAACCCTATCAGTGCTTCGAATGTGGAAAGAGCTTCAGTCAGAGCTCCGGTCTCACTTCCCATCAACGAATTCATACAGGGGAGAAACCCTATCAGTGCATCGAATGTGGGAAGAGCTTCAGTCAAAGCACCCATCTCACTTCCCATCAACGAATTCATACAGGGGAAAAACCATATCCATGCCTGGAATGTGGGAAGAGCTTTAGTCTCAGGCACAATCTCATGACCCATCAAAGAATTCATACAGGTAAAACCAAAAAACAAACAAACAAACAAAAATATTAAACAACCCTTACAAAGCACAAGTGTATAAAAAAGAGAAGGCAGGAGAATAACTAAAAATACCCTTTATCACCTTTGTATCATATATATCATATCATTTATCAACCCATAGAAAGGCAGGCTCCCCCAGCTCTCCCCTGGGTGCCCCCCTCTTTTCCCCATCTCCTACCCTGAGAGATCCTTCACTGCGTTCCTTGCAGGCCCCTCCCCCCTTCCTGTTTTATATAATTTTTAAACCTTTATTATACCGAAATCTTAGAAATACATACAATATAAAACATTACATTCCAACATTACAGATTATGAATACACGCCTTCCCCTCTGTCCCTGGACCCCTTTTGAACCAAGGGGCGGCAACGAGGAGAAGCGATCTTCTCCCCTCCTCCCCTTGCTTCTAAAGCGCGCGCCTTCCCCTCTCTCCCCAGACCCCTTTTGAACCAAGGGGCAGCAACGGGGAGAAGTGATCTTCTCCCCACCGCCCCTTGCTTTAAACAGGTCCGGGGACAGAGGGGAAGGCACGCGGCGCTTCCCCTCTGTCCCCGGACGGTCTCCATAGGAACGCATTGATTGATTTTCAATGCATTCCTATGGGAAACCGTGCTTCGCAAGACAAAAAACTCGCAAGAAGAAAAAACTTGCGGAAGGAATTAATTTCATCTTGCGAGGCACCACTGTAGTTTCCTAAATTCCCACACACACACACACCTCACATTCTCCTTTTGGGTTCTAGTTTTCTCCAATATTTCCTTACATTACAAGACTCATTCGATATACTGTTGTTAGCTGCTCTGAGCCCAGCTTCGGCTGGGGAGGGCAGGATATAAATAAATAATTATTATTATTATCATCATCATCATCATCATTATCTGCCATAAAGCTTTTGTTATCACAGTAATCTTTAAGATATTCTTTGATTACTTTCCATTCTTTATTACTACTCTGGTTATCCTTGCTGCTAATAATAATAAAAAATTATTTATACCCCGCCCATCTGGCTGGGTTTCCCCAGCCACTCTGGGCAGCTTCCAACAAAACACTAAAATACAATAACCTATTAAACATTAAAAACTTCCTTAAACAGGGCTGCCTTTAGATGTCTTCTAAAGGTTTGGTAGTTATTTTGCCACTACCAAGAAGCCCCTCTGCCTGGTTCCCTGTAACTTGGCTTCTCGCAGCGAGGGAACCGCCAGAAGGCCCTCGGCGCTGGACCGCAGTGTCCAGGCAGAACGATGGGGGAGGAGACGCTCCTTCAGATATACTGGACCAAGGCCGTTTAGGGCTTTAAAGGTCAGCACCAACACTTTGAATTGTGCTCAGAAACATACTGGGAGCCAGTGTAGGTCTTTCAAGACTGGTGTTATATGGTCTTGGCAGCCGCTCCCAGTCACCAATCTAGCTGCTGCATTCTGGATTAGTTGCAATTTCCGGGCCACCTTCAAAGCTAGCCCCACATAGAACGCATTGCAGTAGTCCAAGCAAGAGATAACCAGAGCATGCACCACTCTGGCGAGACAGTCTGCAGGCAGGCAGGGTCTCATCCTGCGTACTAGATGGAGCTGATAAACAGCTGCCCTCGACACAGAATTGACCTGCTCCTCCATGGACAGCTGTGCGTCCAGAATGACTCCCAGGCTGCGCAGCTGGTCCTTCAGGGGCACAGTTACCCCATTCAGGACCAGGGTGTCCCCTACACTTGCCCGCCTCCTGTCCCCCCAAAACAGTACTTCTGTCTTGTCAGGATTCAACCTCAATCTGTTAGCCGCCATGCATCCTCCAGACACTCACACAGGACCTTCACCGCTTTCACTGGTTCCGATTTGAAAGAGAGGTAGAGATGGGTATCATCCGTATACTGATGAACACCCAGTGGCTGCATGTAGATGTTGAAAAGCATGGGGGAGAGGACAGAACCCTGAGGTACCCCACAAGTGAGAGCCCAGGGGTCTGAACACTCATCCCCCACCACCACTTTCTGAACACGGCCCTGAATTGAAAGTATACTAGCAGTTTGGTTTGCCATTTGAGTTTTGAGGGGATGGTTTTGCTTTTCCAACTTTTCGCAATTCGAATGCTGGCAGCAGTTGTGGCATACATAAATAATGGTCTATTTGACTTCTTGATTTCCGTTGTCATGATTCCTAACAAAAAAGTCTCCGGGCTCTTGGAAGGTGTGAATACTGGAAATCTGTCCTCCTCCTATGTGTGTCCTCCTTAATTCAAAATAAAGGAATCTTAATATAAAACATACAAATATAGATGAAAGGAAACTCTCATCTGCCTGTCTGAAAATTATCTGTAGCGACAATTATTCAGAATTTGAGCTCCAGAATAAACCCAGCTGTATTTAATACCCAGCCTTTTCCCTTCCCTTCTGCAAGATGACACTTTCCCTACATTTCCCTCCCTAGCCCAGCCTTCAAATCTTAACCACTCAGACAGGGCAATATGACTCTTATAATAATCGTCTAATAATCCAAATTAGTATTTCTCCAGTTTCTCGGTCCAGTTCCTTTAAAACCTTTTAAAAGCCATTCCATCAAATCTCAGGCAAGTCACAATCCAAAATTCTTGTCTCTTTTAATCATCCAATTCCTGCTTTCTCTTCTTTTCCTAATCTTTGAAGATTTTAATCCACTGGGGATGGGGAAGAAGGCATCTTCATTCCCTTTCCTCAGAGTTTCCCTCAAACGAGATCGCAGCTTGCGTTGTCAACAGTTCAAGGAGCTGCATTGCATCCCCTTTTGCTGGCTGTATATTTTTCTCTGCCGCTCATTCCCACACCCGCTCAGCCCAACCTCAGCTTTCCATGGGGCTCTTTCTCTCCCCTCCTGTTCTTCCCTCGCCTGCTCAACAGAACCTCCTGCCTCTCCCAGCGACTCCTTCCCAACGACTCCCAGCTTATGACCCACACATTCCCCTCGGTCTCTTTTTCTGGGTCTTCAGTCCCAAGGAGCAGAGCTGCAGAAGCTTCGTTTTTGGAGTGGCTGCATCTGGTTCTCCAAAAACCACGCAGAGGCAAAGTTCACTGGCAAAAGAACAACTTTCTGCTAAAGGGTTTTCAACTTCATTACAGAAAAAAAACTTTAGGAAACCTAGCAGATGTGAAAGTAAGAGAGAAACAGCCCATTGAGCTCACAGATTTATCTTTCTGGCTCAGTGTGCCCTTGAGAGAACAAAAGGCAAATATAATATATCCAGCTGCCTCAGCAGAAAAGAACCTTCCGGAAGGAACCAGTATTTTCCGGTTTCTGCCCTCAAGACTTGAGCCATGACATTTTACCCCTCTGCCAGAAGAGCCTCTTTAGCTCCCGAGTTTCTGTGGCAACACTTTTTGGGATGTGGTTCTTTGCAGGCACATTTGTATTTCAATAAAAGCCTATCTTTCCACTTGGAGACTTCCTCCTTTTCTTTTGGGTTTCTGTGGGTAACCTCCAGTCTAGGAACCGCTTTTTGAATTCTGCTACATACACATGACTGAATGGAAAAAATAAATTTGAAAGTAATTTATAATGAGACTGAAACACTAAAATAATTGATAGAAACAACTCTTAAAACATTCAAAAAATGAATCAGCGATAAATTTTAAAACGTAACTTTTCCATACTGTGAAGTTCATGTTACAGTTTGTTGGGAGGGGGGCATTATTCCAAAGCAGAGCCCATCTTTTTCACAGGATCCTTATTAAACTAGGGAATGTCTGCATGCGATCCCAGCTCTACAGCTCACATAAACACCACAGAGAAGGTGGCCGAAGCCTGAAAGGCGAAAGCATCAGCCTTGAATGCAGGAGTCAGGGACGCTTCTCTCCCCCCCCCCCCCGGAGACCTGGGACTCCTTCTCCTTCAGAAGGGACCTCCAAGGAGGAAGCCAGGGCGGATCAGTCCCTGGACCTTAGAGGCGATTTGTTGGCTCATCTGGAAAGATGCTGTATAATTTTCCTTTCCCCGTTTGCCATTTGGGGTTCCCCCTTCCGCACCACAAGGTTCCTCCTGAAGTGATGGACATGAGGCAGGAGTTGAGAATGCAGGTGAGCTTTGCACAGGTGAGCTGCATGCAAGCTGCCAGCCAGCCCTGTGGAGCCTCCTTTTATTGACAGAAATATGCAAACCCAGGCAGATACATTTGGGGCTGTGACCTTTACACATCTTCCAGTCCTGAGATAGTGGGGTGGTACAAAGTTATTTTGGCACCTGTTTCCACTGCGTCATTTTCCCCTTGCACAGTGTATGACGAAGGAGACAAAAGGTCTCCGAGACAAAGGTTACAGACAGGACACCGCAGACTACTGCAGAGAATACGATATTCAGACAGCTGTGGCTTGTCTGTAAGGGAGGGTGTGCCCCGCACCCCAAGGTCACGCGTGGAGGCAGACTGTGGCTGCCTGCGGGAGGGGAGTGTGCTCCCTCCGGACCCCACGATCATCCGTACACCTCCAAGGCCTTGGGGAAGGAAACTAAGGCAGGCTTAGCCATGGCAAGAGGAAGAGCTCTGGTTGCTCCTGCAGGGCTCTGCAGGGGATTCAGGCTGGGGGGGCCCTGTCTCTTCCTCTGGCCATTGCAGCCCCCAGGAAGCCGTGGAAGAACGGCAGGAGACCTTCAGCAGAGAACAGCCAAGCTCGGTTCTCTCCGCAATGGCTTCCTCTTCTGAGAGCTCCCTTTCTTGTTTGGGCTAGACCAGGAGGAGCCCAGTTCAACCAGTTCCCCAGAGTGCCCCCACTGGGCTCCAGTGGCCCCCTGAGACCGTAGGGATCCGGAGTGGGGGCAACTTCTGTTGAACTACCGCCTGAGGGGGAGGAACAGATGTCTTGGCCCATTTGGGGGGCAAGTGAGGGCCATCCAGAAAGGGCTCCTGGGACCCCGAGGGGCCAGAAGGGGAGTCTCCAGCCTTGTCTGGGGAAGAGCCCCTCTTTCCCCTAGGCCTGCAGGTGGAGCCCTTCTGCTTGTTCTGGCTCTTGGGGTGACGAAGGAAGCCGGTCCAGGGGAAAAACTCCCCTGAGGGAACCTTCACCCTCTGAGGGGATAAAGCCCCTCTTCTTCTTCTTCTTTGGCCTCAGAGACAGAGTGGGGCTTTCCCTCCTCCTGTTCTGGCCGATAACCTGGAAGATCCCCCAAGGCATCTTGCCTGGCATCTCCCAATGGAGAGGCCTCCTCCGCTGGGCCAACATGGCGAGGAGAGAGGCTGCCCTGCGGAGGCAAAGCCATCATGGCAGGAAGGCGGCTGAGGATGCCCCATGAGCGCTGGCACCCGAAGGTGCCGCCCTCCTTCAGCTGGGAGGAGAGACCAGAGGGCGTGGGACTCGTGAGGCCCACAGGGAAGCCATGGCGTCTCTGGGAGCGGCTGGGGCTTCCAGAAGAAACAACATGGCATTCCCGCCTTTTTTGGAAAAGGGTGGGAAACGCCATCTCCTGGCCCTGCCGCCTCTGTGGGCTTTTCCTGGGCCTGCCTGGCCATGGGGGGGGGGGGGAATCCAGCTGCCCCCAAAACAATGGGGGAAAGAGGAACAGGAAGAGAATGAAGGAGAAATGAAGAAGCAGCTGGGAGGGGGAGCAGCCAAGAGGGAAACTCAGGGGGAAAACTCCCTCAGGAAACCAGGCGAAGGAGAAGACCAGGCCCAGGGGAATCTGAAAGGGGATTGGCCAGCTGTCCATGGGGAGGCTTCTGATTGGTCCAGCCCCGCTCGGGTGGGAAATGGGGTCAAAATCCGCTTGGAAGGGGGGGAAACATCCTTTTCGGGGGGGGGATCTCCTGCCTGGGAAGCCGCCCCCTCCATCCTTCCCCCCCCCTCGCTGAGCTGGGGGTTTTTCCCCGGGGGGGGGGGTGTCTTGATGGAGCCATCTCTGAGCCCAAGACACCTCCTGCCACTGCGCAGACTTCCGCCTCTTCTCCATCCCAGCCTTTCCTTGGGATCCTGGAGCCTCTCTTTGGGGGGAGAGCCAAGGTAACCCCCCCCCCCCATGGCCACCCCCGCCTCCCTTGGTGTTAGTCTGCTTCGATGTGGGCTCCTTGGGGCAGAGGCCTTGGCACAGAGGGAGGGAAGGGGGGCAGCCCCTAGAGCACAGGCGCAGAAGCAGGAAATCTGCGCGCATGGAGAGGTGGGCTCGGTGCCCTCGGTTTGCCAAGGGTTAAAAGGAGCCGCGCTGGATTCCTAGAGAGGACAGGAAGTGAAGGTCTGGAGAGGGAGGGGAGGATTTGGTGCCCTCGGCTTCCCAAGGGTTAAAAGGAGCCGAGCTGGATTCCTAGAGAGGACAGGAAGTGAAGGTCTGGAGAGGGAGGGGAGGATTTGGTGCCCTCGGCTTCCCAAGGGTTAAAAGGAGCCGCGCTGGATTCCTAGAGAGGACAGGAAGTGAAGGTCTGGAGAGGGAGAGGCGGGCTCGGTGCCCTCGGTTTGCCAAGGGTTAAAAGGAGCCGCGCTGGATTCCTAGAGAGGACAGGAAGTGAAGGGGGGCAGGTCCTCCCTGGCCCAATTCTTTCTTCTCTCCCTCTGCCAAAGCTTCCTGGGTGAGTCTCCTCTCTCTTCCCCCGGAGGGGCCGTGGGGAGAAGGGGGTCCCGGGGGGCAGGGAGGGGGCATGGGGGTCCCTGCGAAGGGGAGAAATGGCAGGCAGGCGTCGGGGCGGAGAGGAGGAGGCTGGGCAAGGGGGAGAAAAGGGGGAGAAGGGCCGAAAGAAGCCGGGGAAGGAAGGGGGGACCCCGGGGTGGAGGCCGAGCCGGGAGCTCATCAAGTACCTTTTGCTGCTTCCTTCCTGGGCTTCAGGTAGAGTTGCACCTTTGGGTGGGCAAAATACAGGTGGGGGGGCGGAGTGTAATTGGGGGGCAACAGATCCCTTGACCTGGTGCAGAAATCCCTTCAAAGCAATCCGTTGTTATTGTTTAGTCGTGTCCGTCTCTTCGTGACCCCCTGGACCAGAGCACACCAGGCCCTCCTGTCTTCCGCTGCCTCCCACATGCTGGGAGCTTCCAGAACACTGTCCCACCATCTCGTCCTCTGTCGTCCCCTTCTCCTTGTGCCCCCCATCTCCCCCAACATCAGGGTCTTTTCCGGGGAGTCTTCTCTTCTCATGAGGTGGCCAAAGTCTTGGAGCCTCAGCTTCAGGATCTGTCCTTCCAGTGAGCACTCAGGGCTGATTTCCTTCAGAATGGAGAGGTTGGATCTTCTTGCAGTCCATGAGACTCTGCACCATAATTCAAATGCAATGTAATGCAACCCATTACAATGATCCAATGGAAGCTCACAGTCACTGCAAACATTCCAGCAACAATATTGACAGGAAATCCTCCTTACCTGCTGGATTTCTGCCTGCCAGAATGATGTAGAAACCCAGCCCAAGAAGTGGGGGGGGGGATGGTGGGAGAGAGAGCAACAAAGCCTGCTTCTCTTCCTCACAGATTGGCATACCCCAGGGCACCGAGGTCCCTTTGGTTCCCCCATGAAATATTTGAGCCGCCCGCCCCCCCTGTTAATGGGCATTGCCATTCAACTGGTGTGTGCACGCTGCATCTTGTGATCAGTTTTGCAGGGTGGGGCTTACTTGGGTCCACGGGCGTCCGATGGGGAGAATTAAATCCTTAATTAACTGAGATTCTGCCCCTTAACATAAATCCTGGCTATGCCCGATGCCTGCTCCCTCCTAATATTTTATTCAAGTTGGCACCCCTGATTGACTGTAGCTGTTCACTGCTGCTGCTATTATGATTATTATTACTACTACTACTTACAAAAGGGACGCAGGTGGCGCTGTGGGTTAAAGCCTCAGCGCCTAGGACTTGCCGATCGAAAGGTCGGCGGTTCGAATCCCTGCGGCGGGGTGCGCTCCCGCTGCTCGGTCCCAGCGCCTGCCAACCTAGCAGTTCGAAAGCACCTCCGGGTGCAAGTAGATAAATAGGGACCGCTTACCAGCAGGAAGGTAAACAGCGTTTCCGTGTGCGGCTCTGGCTCACCAGAGCAGCGATGTCACGCTGGCCACGTGACCCGGAAGTGTCTCCGGACAGCGCTGGCCCCTGGCCTCTTAAGTGAGATGGGCGCACAACCCCAGAGTCTGTCAAGACTGGCCCGTACAGGCAGGGGTACCTTTACTTTTACCTTACTACTTACAAAAGCAAAGGCAAAGGCAAACCAATGATCTCTCCACCCACAAACATATTGAAAAGGCCATAGAATGCTAACCAGCCAAAGGCCCAGTTACAGAAAAAGGTTTTGCCTCCTGGCACCTCAAGATGTCAGGAAGGTGCCAGGCGAGCCTCCCTTGGGAGACCTTCCCCCGAATGGGGAGCCACTGCAGAAAAGCTTCGTTTGTGTGTTGCCGCCACCCAGACCTCTCGTGGAGAAGGCACGCAAAGAAGAGGCTGGATGGCCATCAGTCAGAGATGGTCTAGTTGAGACTGCTGCATTGCCCCAGGGGGTTGGCTAGATGACCCTCAGGGGTCCCTCCCTACTCTACAACTCTCTGGCGCAGGTGTGTGAAGATTTTTAGGTACAAGTTGGATGCAGGGGGTGCATAGGATTCTAGCCCATCTTATGCACCGTTGGCTCAGGAATAAGTCCCGAGTCTCATGATGAGACTCCCAGGCTGTGCAGTCCTGCTTTTTAAATAAATGTTTTCCTTTTCAGATAGTACAGAGCATGGTGAAATCCCAATAAATCGTGCCTTTGCTAGACTCTTTTCAGGCACCTGCTAAAAGCATTCTTGTTTTGGTAAACAGTTTTGCAGGTTTTTAAAAATAAACTTTATTAAATAAACAATAAATGTAAATAAAATAACAGAAGCCAAAACACAACCCATCCTGTAGATTTAAGTATCTGTCCCCAGTGGCCCACTTGTTATCAGAGGCCCAGAATCCACGTTCCTTTGTAAGAAAATATGAAATAAAGTCAAAACAAAATCAATGGGGGGGGGGGAGGAGGACAGGAAATTTTCCGCACCGGCTGTGGGTTTTGATAAAAAAGAAATGGAAATTGGTGCAGTCTCAAAAGAGGCTAGTTCTTTCAAGCTACCCTCAGCCTTTGGGAATCTTGTCACAAGAGGAGTGTAAAGCTCACCTCCGGAGTTTATAAAGGGTATACATGCCTGGTGTTCTTAAGAACACTACAGATTTAGGACATGTGGAAGATCTATACTTTGATGGCTTCCATGCCAGGGTGGGGGCCACATTTTGAGACTGGAGACTTGCGAAGGTCGTGTATAAACACACACAACATTTAAGGAGGAGTGGTGTATTCATCTCATGATATTTCAGAAACATGGCGTCACCAGCTCCTCTGCTTCCCCATACAGATTTGGTCCCTAGGCAACCCCTGATAGAGGCAAATAGGGCCACAACATCTGCCTGGCTTGCAATAAGAGAGCTCGAAGAGTGTGAACTGGGCTCTACATACAAAGCACCCAGCATGGGGGCACCTACATGTAATAGCTACTTGTCTACTTTCTGCCCAAGCCCTGGGGTTGCAGTTTTTAGGATTGGGGACAGGGTGGTGAATGGTTTTGGCACCCAGGATCTACTCTCTGGTCACTACTGTGCAGGCCATGCCAGCCTTAGGAAGTGGGGTGAGGAGCAAACAGGTGAAATTGGAACCACTGCAGATGTTTAGAAAAAGGGCTTCTGTTGGGAAGGGGCTGCCCCATTTGTGCTTCTCCAGGGGCAGGAGAATATCTAGGGCAGGAGAATCCCTGTAGGGCCTCTGAGGTTCCCTTTGCTTCTTCCTCTCTCCCAGGCTCCTCGACTCATCAGGAAGGATGAAAGAGACGGATCCTGCAAAGCTACCAAGGATGGAAGGGGGAAGATGGATGGTTGACCTGGTCAGGTTGTCTTCCGCATCCCTCCCCACAACCTCTGAGCGTTCCCTCTCAGCGACCTCCAAGAGATCTGGTGACGTGGATGGATGGAGCTGGAGAGGTATTGGGGCTTGCTCAGCTTGGGGGTGGGGGGAGGCAGGCAGGCGGATGGAGATGGAGATGGAGAAGGGGAGCACCTTTTCAGGCTCCTCCACCTGCCTGCCTGAACCTCCACTCTTTGGAGGGAGACCAATAGCGTCTGGGATTCCAACATCCTCACTGTGAACCCTGAATGGAGGGATATCAACTCTTTCCTCTCTGAATGTTCTCCATCTAGTCATGCCTTTTTAAACAAGGACCAGACTTTGCTGAACCCCCAGGCCTTCTTCAATATTGGCTTCAGAGCTTTTAGGGAAGCTGAAATAACTTCTGTGAGGTCTGTTGTTTTGGCTTCTGTCTGCATTTGACTGACCTCGGAGATGGAGTGGATTCCAGGACTGAGCCAAACAAAATCTATCCCAGATTAAAGCCAAGCAATATGTCAGTTAATACCAGTCAACAAAGGCAGTGAAAACTATAGTAAGGCCTCACACCTAACTTTCTCCAGTTCTTCCTCTGTCACAAGCATTTATTAACTTTGTTCAATAATGGATGTGAACCATGTCGCCTTCGCTCTGAGTGGGGTTTGGGTCCAGGGCAGCAATGCAGAGTTTGCATGAGTTACACTAACATGGCAGTGCTTTGCTGGGGGAGGGGGGTCAGGATTTGATACTTCTGTGTCATATGCGCCCCTGTCACAGTATGCTGGCAGTGTGGTCCCACCGGTTTCAAGAGAGTCAGGTGCCCCGCAGGCATGCAGAAATGCTGGGGGGGTCAAAGATGCCACACATCAACAATGACATTAAGTTAGACTTCAAGGATGTCTGCTTGAGGCTGAAACAGAGCACTCTCAAGTCTCACAGTGAGGTGGGTGGGGGGCTTTGTTCAATAATCTGGAGCGCCATATCTTTCCGAGGCTCTAATTAGCTTTTCTCTTCATTGCAGATGGTGATGAATTGGAAGGGAAGAACAAGGGGGACCAGAACCGAATCCACATAGCAGAGAAGTCATATAAATATTCAGAGTGTGGAGAGAACATCCGTCAGAGCTCCCAGTCCACTTCCCATCAAAGAAAGAGCTTCGTTAGGAGGGATAGCTTCACTTCACAGGAAAGAACAAAGAGTAGGGAGAAATTGTATCAGTGCAGAGAATGTGGAAAGAGTTTCACTCGGAAGGGCAGTCTCGCTTCCCATCATAGAATTCATACAGGAGAGAAACCCTATAACTGCATGGAATGTGGAAAGAGCTTTAGTTACAGCCACCAACTCACTCCCCATCAAAGAATTCATACAGGGGAGAAACCCTATCATTGCTTGCAGTGTGGAAAGAGCTTCAATCGGAAGGATCATCTCACTTCCCATCAAAGAATTCATACGGGGGAGAAACCCTATCAGTGCTTCGAATGTGGAAAGAGCTTCAGAAAAAGTTCCCATCTCAGTTCTCATCAAAGAATTCATACAGGGGAGAAACCCTATCAGTGCTTCGAATGTGGAAAGAGCTTCAAGGAGGGGGCAACGCTCTCTTCCCATCAAAGAATTCATACTGGAGAGAAACCTTATAAGTGCACAGAATGTGCAAAAAGCTTCAGCCAGAAGGGTAGTCTCACTTCCCATCAAAGGATTCATACAGGGGAGAAAACATATCAGTGTTTGGAATGTGGAAAGAGCTTCCGGAAGGAGATTAAGCTCACAAGCCATAAAATAATTCATAGAGGGGAGAAACCTTTTCAATGCCATGAGTGTGGAAAGAACTTTCGTATCCGGCTGAGTCTCACTTGCCATCAAAGAATTCATACAGGGGAGAAACCCTATCAGTGCTTACAATGTGGAAAGAGCTTTAGTCAAAGTGCACATCTCACTTCCCATCAAAGAATTCATACGGGGGAGAAACCCTATCAGTGCTTCGAATGTGGAAAGAGCTTCAGTCTCAGCCATAGTCTTACTTCCCATCAAAGAATTCATACAGGTGAGAAACCCTATCAGTGCCTGGAATGTGGAAAGAGCTTCAGGGATAGGTCAAAGCTCTCTTCCCATCAAAGAATTCATACAGGGGAGAAACCTTTTCAATGCCATGAGTGTGAAAAGAGCTTTCGTCACAGTTCCAGTCTCACTTCCCATCAAAGAATTCATACTGGGAAGAAACCCTATCAGTGCTTGGAATGTGGGATGAGGTTCAATCGGAAGGATAGTCTCACTTCCCATCAAAGAATTCATACAGGGGAGAAACCTTTTCAATGCCACGAGTGTGAAAAGAGCTTTTCTCAGAGTTCCAGTCTCACTTGCCATCAAAGAATTCATACAGGGCAGAAACCATATCAGTGCTTGGAATGTGGAAAGAGCTTTCGTCAGAGAGGTGATCTCACTTCACATCAAAGAATTCATACAGGGGAGAAACCCTTTCAGTGCCTGGAATGTGGGAAAAGCTTCAGTCTCAGTCACAGTCTCACTTCACATCAAAGAATTCATACAGGGGAGAAACCATATCCATGCCTGGAATGTGGGAAGAGCTTCAGTAACACGAACAATCTCATTTCCCATCAAAGAATTCATACAGGGGAGAAACCCTTTCAATGCCTGGAATGTGGGAAAAGCTTCAGTCTCAGTCACAGTCTCACTTCACATCAAAGAATTCATACAGGAGAGAAACCATACCCATGCCTGGAATGTGGGAAGAGCTTCAGTCAAAGTGGAACGCTCTCTCACCATCAAAGAATTCATACAGGGGAGAAACCCTATCAGTGCTTGGACTGTGGAAAGAGTTTCAATCGGAAGGATGGTCTCACTTCCCATCAAAGAATTCATGCAGAGGGAAGACCAAAAAAGAAAATAAAGCAAAAATTATTAAACAAGGCGCCCATCTAACTTCCCATCAAAGAATTCATACAGGGGAGAAACCCTATCAGTGCTTGGAATGTGGGATGAGGTTCACTTGGAAGGATAGTCTCACTTCCCATCAAATAATTCATACAGGGGAGAAACCTTTTCAATGCCCCGAGTGTGAAAAAAGCTTTTGTCAGAGTTCCAGTCTCACTTCCCATCAAAGAATTCATACAGGACAGAAACCATATCAGTGCTTGGAATGTGGAAAGAGCTTTCGTCAGAGAGGTGATCTCACTTCACATCAAAGAATTCATACAGGGGAGAAACCATATCCATGCCTGGAATGTGGGACGAGTTTCAATCGGAAGGATGGTCTCACTTCCCATCAAAGAATTCATGCAGAGGGAAGACCAAAAAAGAAAACTAATAAAGCAAAAATTATTAAACAACCCGTACCAAACACAGTTGAATGGGAAAGAGAAAGGGAAGGGGGAGAATAACTAAAAATACCCTTTATCACACTTGTATCATATAACAAGAGAATGGGAAACACCAAAGATCTGTTCAAGAAAATTGGAGATATGTTAGGAACATTTCGGGCAAAAATTACCATAATAAAGGACAAAAGTGGGCAGGAGTTACAGTGAGGGAGGGGGGTGAGTATTTGACCCCCTGCTAAATTTGTCTGTTTGCCCTCTGACAAAGAAATAAGCCATCCTTAATTTTAATGGTATGTTTATTTGTAGCTGTGAGAGACAGAATGACAACAAGAAAACCCCCAGAAACCCAGAAGACAAAAGTCAGAGATTGATGTGCTGTGCATTATAATGAGTGAAATAAGTATTTGATCCCTTTGCAAAAGATGACTTAGTACATGGTGTCAAAACCCTTGTTGGCAATTACAGAGCTCAGACGTTTCTGTGGCCACCAGGTTTGCACACATCTCAGGAGGTATTTTGTCCCACTCCTCTTTGCAGATCCTCTCCAACTCAGTAAGATTTCAAGGCTGATGTGTAGCTACTCGAACCTTCAGCTCCCTCCACAGATTTTTGATGGGATTAAGGTCTGGAGACTGTCTAAGCCACTCCAGGACCTTAATGTGCTTCTTCCTGAGCCATTCCTTTGTTGCCTTGGCCGTGTGTTTTGGGTCATTTTCATGCTGGAATACCTATCCTCAACCCATTTTCAATGCCCTGGTAAGATTGATTGCTTCTGTCAACAGGTGTCTTTTGCACAGGTACTGTAACGACCTGGGATAACAGGTAAGACTTCTCCCTTACACCAGGTGCTTCTAATCTCAGTTTATTACATACAGTGAAGATACCAGGTAGATTTGACATCTGGCTGGTTGATAGGGGATCAAGTACTTATTTCACTCATTATAATGCACATCAATCTCTGACTTTTGTCTTCTGGGTTTCTGGGGATTTTCCTGTTGTTATTCTGTCTCTCACAGCTACAATAAACCTACCGTTAAAATTATGGACTGGTCATTTCTTTGTCAGAGGGCAGCGATGGATAATTTTGGGAATATATGCTCCCAATGAAAGGACATCTGAACTTTATAAAGGGGATATAAACTTTATAGGGAATATAATGTTAATGGGAGATCTAAATGGGGCCGTTTCATTAGGTTAGGCAGGATAATATAGAAATTGGACACAAAAGGAAGGGGAAATGCCTAATTCTTTTTTATACATGACAACAAATTAGTGGACTTATGGAGACAAACATCCATTGGACAAGGAATATACATTTTATTATAATGCTTAAAACTCAACAAGTAGAAGAGATGCGGCGTGGGCGACAAAAGAACTGGGTCTTTTGTTGGAAAGTGGAAATACAACTGAGAACAATCTAAGACCACTGTTCAGTATTAGTTATATGTCAAAGGGAACAATTAACACAGAGAAGATGGAGACTAAATGAAGCTTCCGTGTGGGGGCTAAGCTCACTAGCCATCAAAGAATTCATACAGGGGAGAAATCTTTTCAATGCCATGAGTGTGGAAAGAGCTTTTGTCACAGTTCCAGTCTCACTTCCCATCAAAGAATTCATACAGGGAAGAAACCCTATCAGTGTTTGGAATGTGGGATGAGGTTCAATCGGAAGGATAGTCTCACTTCCTATCCAAGAACTCATACAGGTCAGAAACCGTATCACTGCTTTGAATGTATTTTCCAGTATTTTCTGGTTTCTGCCCTCAAGACTTTAGCCATGACATTTTACCCCTCTGCCAGAAGAGCATCTTTAGCTCCCTAGTTTCTGTGGCAACACTTTTTGGGATATGGTTCTTTGCAGGCACAATTGTATTCAATAAAGGCCTATCTTTCCACTCGGACACTTCCTCCTTTTCTTTTGGTTTTCTGCGGGTAACCTCCAGTCTAGGATTCTCTTTTTGAATTTCTCCTACATACACGACTGAATTAAAAAAAAATAAAAATGAAAATGATTTATAATTTTTGGTAGAAACAAATCTTTAAAACATTCAAAAAATGAATCAGCGACAAATTTTAAAACATATTTTTTTCATACTGTGAAGTTCATTTTACAGGTGGTTTGGGGGGGCATTATTCCAAAGCAGAACCCATCTTTTTCACAGGATCCTTATTAAATTTGGGGGTGTCTGCATGTGATCCCATCTCCACAGCTCACATATAAACACCACAGAGAAGGTGGCCGGAGCCTGAAAGGCGAAAGCATCGGCCTCAAATGCAGGCCTCAGGGATGCTTCCCCTCCATGGAGACCTGGGACCCCTTCTCCTTCGGAAGGGACCTCCGAGAAGGTGGCCAGGGCAGATCAGTCCCTGGACCTTGGAGGCAATTCCTAGACTATTCTGGAAAGATGTGTGATGGAAATGACCGGGGGGGGGCACATCGTTAAAATTGTTAAATGTTACAAATATTCTGCCTGAATTTATCCTTTCAACTTGATAGCTCAGGGAAGATACATAGCTTTAAAAATATAAAATTACCTCCTTTGCCAGTTTCCTCCATTCCATTGCCTTTGGAAAAAGGACTCTTTCCCCTGCCACCTCTCCAAGTGTCAAGACATGTATTTGTTGTTGTTGTTTAGTCGTGTCCGACTCTTCGTGACCCCCTGGACCAGAGCACGCTAGGCCCTCCTGTCTTCCACTGCCTCCCGCAGTTTGGTCAGACTCATGTTTGTAGCTTCGAAGACACTATCCAACCATCTCGTCCTCTGTCGTCCCCTTCTCCTTGTGCCCTCCATCTTTCCCAACATCAGGGTCTTTTCCAGGGAGTCTTCTCTTCTCATGAGGTGGCCAAAGTATTGGAGCCTCAGCTTCACGATCTGCCCTTCCAGTGAGCACTCAGGGCTGATTTCCTTCAGAATGGAGAGGTTTGATCTTCTTGCAGTCCATGGGACTCTCAAGAGTCTCCTCCAGCACCATAATTCAAAGGAATCAATTCTTCGGCGATCTGCCTTCTTTATGGTCCAGCTCTCACTTCCATACATCACTACTGGGAAAACCATAGCTTTTACTATATGGACCTTTGTTGGCAAGGTGATGTCTCTACTTTTTAAGATGCTGTCTAGGTTTGTCATTGCTTTCCTCCCAAGAAGCAGGCGTCTCTTAATTTCGTGGCTGCTGTCACCATCTGCAGTGATCATGGAGCCCAAGAAAGTAAAATCTCTCACTGCCTCCATTTCTTCTCCTTCTATTTGCCAGGAGGTGATGGGACCAGTGGCCATGATCTTCGTTTTTTTTGATGTTGAGCTTCAGACCATATTTTGCGCTCTCCTCTTTCACCCTCAATAAAAGCTTCTTTAATTCCTCCTTACTTTCTGCCATCAAGGTTGTGTCATCTGCATATCTGAGGTTGTTGATATTTCTTCCGGCAATCTTAATTCCGGCTAGGGATTCATCCAGCCCAGCCTTTCGCATGATGATAAGTTAAATAAGCAGGGAGACAATATACAGCCTTGTCGTACTCCTTTCTCAATTTTGAACCAGTCAGTTGTTCCATATCCAGTTCTAACTGTAGCTTCTTGTCCCACATAGAGATTTCTCAGGAGACAGATGAGGTGATCAGGCACTCCCATTTCTTTAAGAGCTTGCCATAGTTTGCTATGGTCGACACAGTCAAAGGCTTTTGCATAGTCAATGAAGCAGAAGTAAATGTCTTTCTGGAACTCTCTAGCTTTCTCCATAATCCAGCGCATGTTTGCAATTTGGTCTCTGGTTCCTCTGCCTCTTCTAAATCCAGCTTGCACTTCTGGGAGTTCTCGGTCCACATACTGCTTGAGCCTTCCTTGTAGAATTTTAAGCATAACCTTGCTAGCGTGTGAAATGAGTGAAATTGTGCGGTAGTTGGAGCATTCTTTGGCACTGCCCTTCTTTGGGACTGGGATGTAGACTGATCTTCTCCAATCCTCTGGCCACTGCTGAGTTTCCCAAACTTGCTGGCATATTGAGTGTAGCACCTTAACAGCATCATCTTTTAAAATTTTAAATAGTTCAGCTGGAATACCATCACTTCCACTGGCCTTGTTATTTGCAGTGCTTTCTAAGGCCCATTTAACTTCACTCTCCAGGATGTCTGGCTCAAGGTCAGCAACCCCACTACCTGGGGTGTACGAGACATCCATATCTTTCTGGTATAATTCCTCTGTGTATTCTTGCCACCTCTTCTTGATGTCTTCTGCTTCTGTTAGGTCCTTACCACTTTTGTCCTTTATTATGGTAATCTTTGAACGAAATGTTCCTTTCATATCTCCAATTTTCTTGAACAGATCTCTGGTTCTTCCCATTCTGTTGTTTTCCTCTATTTCTTTGCATTGCTCATTTAAGAAGGCCTTCTTATCTCTCCTTGCTATTTTTTGGAAATCTGCATTCAATTTCCTGTATCTTTCTCTATCTCCCTCGCATTTTGCTTGCTTTCTCTCCCCCGCTATTTGTAAGGCCTCGTTGGACAGCCACTTTGCTTTCTTGCATTTCCTTTTCATTGGGATGGTTTTCGTTGCTGCCTCCTGTATAATGTTGCGAGCCTCCATCCATAGTTCTTCAGGCACTCTGTCCAGCAGATCTAAATCCTTAAACCTGTTCCTCACTTCCACTGTGTATTCATAAGGGATTTGATTTAGATTGTATCTTACCGGCCCAGTGGTTTTTCCTACTTTCTTCAGTTTAAGCTTGAATTTTGCTATAAGAAGCTGATGATCTGAGCCACAGTTAGCTCCAGGTCTTGTTTTTGCTGACTGTATCGAGCTTCTCCATCTTTGGCTGCAGAGAATATAATCAATCTGATTTCGATGCTGCCCATCTGGTGATGTCCACGTGTAGAGTCGTCTCTTGTGTGATCCCCTTCATGGATCACTGCCCCTTCATGGATCACTGCCTTGCCGTGGCGAAGGGGCTTGAAGAACTCAGAGAAGCTATGAACTATGCCGAGCAGGGCACCCAAGATGAACAGGTCATAGTGGAGAGTTTTGACCAAACGTGATCCACCTGGAGGAGGAACCGGCAAGCCACTCCAGTATCCCTGCCAAGAAAACTCCATGGACAAAGACAACAAGACATGTATACACACCTCCTAACCCAGGAAATGCCCAGAGGTGACAATTGCTGGGCTCATTGTTCTCCAAGGGAAGCCAGATCTCATCACCGGACTTGCCTCAGGCTCCAGACATGCAAAGGAAGTTCTGTTGTACTTTTGGGTGGTGGGTACTTAAGACATGTTTGCCTATGCTAATCTTATACTTGGGTGTTGTCCTGACACATTTGCCTATGCTAATCTTGTGTAACCCTCCCCTTTCTGACATTTTAGCGATGTAGCAATGATGTATTGATGATTCTGTGCAATGTATTGATGATCCCCCCTCCTGCCGCAAAAGGCAATCAGGCCGTGTTTGCGGCCTAGCCGGGCCCGCGATGTCCTCCTAGGTCAGCAGGGGCCCTGGGCCGGCGGTAAACGATGCCTCCCCCGCCGCCGCAAAAGGCGAGCAGGCCGCACTAGAAGCCCCGCTGGGGCTCAGGCCAGCAGCCAGTGGCAGAGCAGTCAAGCTCCCTCCCACGCTGCGGCCAAAAAGCCAAAAAGGCCGCAACGTGCCCAACCGAGCACGCCAAAAATGTGGCCTAGCCTGGCGGAGGGGCCAAATCTCTCCCCCGCCCTCTCATCCAGGCAAAGCAAAGAAGGCTGGCTAGGACACGCTCCTGATATTGATCCTGATCCTGGAAGGAAGAACAGCAAAAGAGGCTTGAGCAAGGGAGTCATCC
Organism: Podarcis cretensis; assembly: GCF_951804945.1. Lineage (NCBI taxonomy): Eukaryota > Metazoa > Chordata > Lepidosauria > Squamata > Lacertidae > Podarcis > Podarcis cretensis. The sequence continues at coordinate 1,621,715 of NC_137181.1, read as the reverse complement.
TCTTTTCTTTTGGCCTTAGGCCCACCCCCGGCCAGCCGTCCATTGTCCTCCCTGGCCAAGGGCAGGTCAAAGGCCGGATCAAGCAGGTAGGTGGCACCCGCCCAGGTGAGCCCCGCTTGGTGCTGCAAACCCCGCCCACCCGTGGGGAAGGGAGGGTGGATATTCTGGGATATGGTGCGAAAGTTTTAAAAGTTAATGTTGCCCCATGCTCAGAGTTCATACTGCTGTTTGAACCTGTTGCGCAACAATAAAGAATCTAAGTCTACTGACTGCTGTTTTGCTCCAAACTACTTGGCTGGAATTTCGTTCTTTTACTGACCACATGGACCAGTGGGGGACTTGTACCCCAATGAGCTGGGCTGCTGAGAAGTCTCTCAACCCAGAGTTTTCTTTAACAGAGGCCATATAAAGTTCCTTTCCCCATTTGTCAGGAGCCTGATCTCCCTTTGGGGCTCCTCCATCTGCGCCCCAAGGTTCCTCCAAGGCCTTAGGAAAGGAAACTGATGCAGGCTCTGGTTGCTCCCCAGGGCCTTGCAGGGGATTCAAGCTGGGGGGGGGCTGTCTCTTCCACTGGCCATTGCAGCCCCCAAGAAGCTTGCCTGGCCTCTCCCAATGGAGAGGCCTCCTCTGTTGGGCAAACATGACGAGGAAAGAGGCCGCCCTGTAGAGGCAATGCCACCATGGCAGGAAGGCGGCTGAGGATACCCAGAGAGTGCTGGCACCCAAAGGTGCCACCCTCCTTCAGCCAGGAGGAGAAACCCAGAGTGTGGGACCCATGCGGCCCACGGGGGAGCCATGGCATCTCTGGGAGCGGCTGGGGCCTCCAGAAGATACAACATGGTGTTCCTGCCTATTTCAGAAAAGGGCGGGAGATGCCATATCCTGGCCCTGCCGCCTCTGTGGGCTCCTCCTGGGCCTGCCTGGCTATGGGGTGGGGGGAACCCAGCTGACCCTCAAAACAATGGGGGAAAGCAGAACAGAAGGAGAGGGAAGGGAGCCCCTTCCCCATCCCTCTCCCCACCTTCCTGTGTTTCCATGCCTGCCTGTGGGGCTTTTATGGGGGGGACTGTTAGACAAAAACTGTCCAGGGGATCTTTCCCAGAGGGATTCAGATGTCTCTGTGAAAGGAGTCACAGCACTGCAAGGGCAAAGACCCCCCCCCAGCTCATGCTGGAAAGAGGGAGTGCGCATTCTAGTTCACATCACAGATAATTTTTAACCCAAGACCGTCCGAATATCCTTCCTCCAATTCCTATTAGTTAAGAAACAGGCTTCCCGCAAGGCCTTCTTCATGCTTACTCAGAAGTAAGTCCTACTCTCCCATGCGGGCAGGCATGGTCATTTCTTTTCTCTTAACGGGGGGGGGGGGCTTCCACATCTGCCCCCCCTTGAGTCTCCCCCGCCCAAAGGATCGCATGTGCGTTTCATTCCTTGCATGGGACACTTTTTCCTCTATTTTTCCTGGGATAGAAAGCGGCTGCAGAAGCAGGAAAATCCACTTGGCGGGGGGAGAGATCATTTTCGGGAGGGGGGATCTCCTGTCTGGGAAGCCGCCCCCTCCATCCTTCCCCCCCACTCGCTGAGCTGGAGGGTTTTCCCCCGGGGGGGTGTCTTGATGGAGCCATCTCTGAGCCCAAGACACCTCCTGCCACTGCGCAGACTTCCGCCTCTTCTCCATCCCAGCCTTTCCTTGGGATCCTGGAGCCTCTCTTTGGGGGGAGAGCCAAGGTAACCCCCCCCATGGCCACCCCCGCCTCCCTTGGTGTTAGTCTGCTTCGATGTGGGCTCCTTGGGGCAGAGGCCTTGGCACAGAGGGAGGGAAGGGGGGCAGCCCCTAGAGCACAGGCGCAGAAGCAGGAAATCTGCGCGCATGGAGAGGTGGGCTCGGTGCCCTCGGTTTGCCAAGGGTTAAAAGGAGCCGCGCTGGATTCCTAGAGAGGACAGGAAGTGAAGGTCTGGAGAGGGAGGGGAGGATTTGGTGCCCTCGGCTTCCCAAGGGTTAAAAGGAGCCGCGCTGGATTCCTAGAGAGGACAGGAAGTGAAGGGGGGCAGGTCCTCCCTGGCCCAATTCTTTCTTCTCTCCCTCTGCCAAGGCTTCCTGGGTGAGTCTCCTCTCTCTTCCCCCGGAGGGGCCGTGGGGAGAAGGGGGTCCCGGGGGGCAGGGAGGGGGCATGGGGGTCCCTGCGAAGGGGTGAAATGGCAGGCAGGCGTCGGGGCGGAGAGGAGGAGGCTGGGCAAGGGGGAGAAAAGGGGGAGAAGGGCCGAAAGAAGCCGGGGAAGGAAGGGGGGACCCCGGGGTGGAGGCCGAGCCGGGAGCTCATCAAGTACCTTTGGCTGCTTCCTTCCTGGGCTTCAGGTAGAGTTGCACCTTTGGGTGGGCAAAATACAGGTGGGGGTGTAATTGGGGGGCTACAGATTCCTTGACCTCTTCGTGCCCCCCTGGACCAGAGCACGCCAGGCACTCCTGTCTTCCGCTGCCTCCCGCATTTTGGTCAAACTCATGCTGGTAACCTCGAAAACACTATCCAACCATCTCATCCTCCGTCGTCCCCTTCTCCTTGTGCCCTCCATCTTTCCCAGCATCAGGGTCTTTTCCAGAGAGTCTTCTCTTCTCATGAGGTGGCCAAAGTCTTGGAGCCTCAGCTTCAGGATCTGTTCTTCCAGTGAGCACTCAGGGCTGATTTCCTTCAGAATGGAGAGGTTGGATCTTCTTGCAGTCCATGAGACTCTGCGCCATAATTCAAATGCAATGTAATGCAACCCATTACAATGATCCAATGGAAGCTCACAGTCACTGCAAACATTCCAGCAACAATATTGACAGGAAATCCTCCTTACCTGCTGGATTTCTGCCTGCCAGAATGATGTAGAAACCCACCCCAAGAAGTGGGGGGGGGATGGTGGGAGAGAGAGCAACAAAGCCTGCTTCTCTTCCTCATAGATTGGCATACCCCAGGGCACCGAGGTCCCTTTGGTTCCCCCATGAAATATTTGAGCCCCCCCCCTGTTAATGGGCATTGCCATTCAACTGGTGTGTGCACGCTGCATCTTGTGATCAGTTTTGCAGGGTGGGGCTTACTTGGGTCCATGGGGTCCGATGGGGAGAATTAAATCCTTAATTAACTGAGATTCTGCCCCTTAACATAAATCCTGGCTATGCCCGATGCCTGCTCCCTCCTAATATTTTATTCAAGTTGGCACCCCTGATTGACTGTAGCTGATCACTGATGCTATTATTATTGTTGTTGTTGTTAAATTTGTATCCTGCCCTTCATCCAAAGTTTACAGGGCGAATCACAACAGAAACATGCAAAATTAGAACACCAAACGCATAATGAAACAAAGGCAAAGGCAAACCAATGATCTCTACTCCCACAAGCATATTGAAAAGGCCATAGAATGCTAACCAGCCAAAGGCCCAGTTATAGAAAAAGGTTTTTGCCTCCTGGCAACTCAAGATGTCAGGAAGGTGCCAGGCGAGCCTCCCTTGGAAGACCTTCCCCCGAATGGGGAGCCACTGCAGAAAAGGTTTGTTTTTGTGTTGCCACCACCCAGACCTCTCGTGGAGAAGGCATGCAAAGAAGAGGCTGGATGGCCATCGGTCAGGGATGGTCTAGCTGAGACTGCTGCATTGCCCCAGGGGGTTGGCTAGATGACCCTCGGGGGTCCCTCCCTACTCTACAACTCTCTGGCACGGGTGTGTGAAGATTTTTAGGTACAAGTTGGATGGAGGGGGTGCATAGGAGTCTAGCCCATCTTATGCACCGTTGGCTCAGGAATAAATCCCGCTGATCATGATGAGACTCCCAGGCTGTGCAGTCCTGCTTTTTAAATAAATGTTTTCCTTTTCAGATAATACAGAGCATGGTGAAATCCCAATAAATCGTGCCTTTGCTAGACTCTTTTCAGGAACCTGCTAAAAGCATTCTTATTTAGGCAAGCTTACTCAGATGCTTGGGAAGCTGAAGGAATTTTAAACTGTTTTAATAGTTTAGCTTTTGTATGTTTTAAAGTAGGGTTGTTAATTTTTCTTGATTTTACTGCTGTGATTTATTGTTTTGTTTTATGTTTTGGTAAACAGTTTTGCAGGTTTCTAAAAATAAACTTTATTAAATAAACAATAAATATAAATAAAATAACAGAAGCCAAAACACAACCCATCCTGTAGATTTAAGTATCTGTCCCCAGTGGCCCGCTTGTTATCAGAGGCCCAGAATCCACGTTCCTTTGTAAGAAAATATGAAATAAAGTCAAAACATTTTTGCAGGCCAAAAAAAATATATCCATATGGGGGCGTGACAGGAAATTTTCTGCACCGGGTACCACCTGACCTTGCTACGCCACTGCCAGGTGGTGCATGGGGGTCCCTGTTCAGATCATGCCTGGTGGGTGAAGACCCCCAAGTCAGGCCGTGGAGGCCAAGCCAGGCCAGGGAGGGGCGAGTTCACAGGAAGTCTGCAGCTCTGCTGCTCCTTTGGATCCAGATGCTGCCTTCCTTTTTGGGGAGGGGGCTTTGGGTCAAGGAAACCTGGGCATGCAAAGAAACCCCCTTCAGATTGGGGGATAAGTCACATTTGTTAACAGAGGCTGTAGCCAGACGGGAACATTTGCACATGGAAGGAGCACAGGGAGAAGACAAGCCCTTCTGCATCTGCAGCAGCACAACCGGACCACTTCCTCTGTCCCAGATGCAACAAAACATGTCTCTCCCCTATTCAGACTAAACAAGTGGATGAACTAATGTGAAAGCAAATTTCAGATCTATCCTCAGGAAATGCTAAACAAGGATAAAAGACTCCTTCTCCCAACCTTATGGGACATATCAGGAGGGATTATCAGTCATTGGGTGGCTTGTACTATTAACAGAGGACATGGAACACATAAAATCCTTTTTGGCTGACAGCAATTCTAACCATCCTGAAAGGTACTTGTAAAACCTTCTGGGGGAAAAATCTAGCAGAGCGTCTGTGGGTTTTGATAAACAAGAAATGGAAAATGGTGGTCTCAAAAGAGGCTAGTTCTATCAAGCTACCCTCAGCCTTTGGGAATCTTATCACAAGAGGAGTGTAAAGCTCACCTGCTGTATACATGCCTGCTGTTCTTAAGAACACTACAGATTTAGGACATGTGGAAGATCTATACTTTGATGGCTTCCAGGCCAGGGTGGGGGCCACATTTTGAGACTGGAGACTTGCGAAAATCGTGTATAAACACAGACAATACCTAAGGAGGAGTGGCGTATTCCTCTCATGATATTTCAGAAACGTGGCGTCACCAGCTCCTCTGCTTCCACATACAGATTTGGTCCCCAGGCAACCCCTGACAGAGGCAAATAGGGCCACAACATCTGCCTGGCTTGCAGTGAGAGAGCTCAAAGAGTGTGAACTGGGCTCTCCATTCAAAGCACCTAGCATGGGGGCACCCACATGAAATAGCTACTTGTCTACTTTCTGCCCATGCTCTGGGGTTGCAGTTTTCAGGATTTGGGACAGGGCGCCACTTGTTTTGGCACCAAGTTCTGTCCAAAGCCCCACTGAGTTCAATAGGATCTACTCTCTGGTCACTACTGTGCAGACCATGCCAGCCTTAGGAAGTGGGCTGAGGAGCAAACAGGTGAAATTGGAACCACTGGAGATGTTTAGGAAAAGGGCTTCTGTTGGGAAAGGGCTGCCCCATTTCTGCTTCTCCAGGGTCAGGAGAATATCTAGGGCAGGAGAATCCCTGCAGGGCCTCTGAGGTTCCCTTTGCTTCTTCCTCTCTCAGGCTCCTCGACTCCTTAGGAAGGATGAAAGAGACGGATCCTGCAAAGCTAGCGAGGATGGAAGGGGGAAGATGGACGGTTGACCTGGTCAGGTTGTCTCCCGCATCCCTCCCCACAACCTCTGAGCGTTCCCTCTCAGCGACCTCCAAGAGATCTGGTGACGTGGATGGATGGAGCTGGAGAGGTATTGGGGCTTGCTCAGCTTGGGGGTGGGGGGAGGCAGGCAGGCGGATGGAGATGGAGATGGAGAAGGGGAGCACCTTTTCAGGCTCCTCCACCTGCCTGCCTGAACCTCCGCTGTTTGGAGGGAGACCAACAGCGTCTGGGATTCTAACATCCCCACTGTGAACCCTGAATGGAGGGATATCACCTCTTTCCTCTGTGAATGTTCTCCATCTAGTCATGCCTTCTTAAACAAAGACCACACTTGTCTGAACCTCCAGGCCTTCTTCAATATTGGCTTCAGAGCTTTTAGGGAAGTTGAAATAACTTCTGTGAGGTCTGTTGTTTTGGCTTCTGGCTGCATTAGACTGACCTCGGAGATGGATTCCAGGATTGAGCCAAACAAAATCTATCCCAGATTAAAGCCAAGCAATATGTCAGTTAATGCCTATAAACAAAGGCAGTGAAAACTATAGTAAGGCCTGACACCTAACTCTCTCCAGTTCTTCCTCTGTCACAAGCATTTATTAACTTTGTTCAATAACGGATGTGAACCATGTCGCCTTCACTCTGAGTGGGGTTTGGGTCCAGGACAGCGATGCAGAGTTTGCATGAGTTACACTAACATGGCAGTGCATTGCTGGGGGAGGGGGTCAGGATTTGATGCTTCTGTGTGATCTGCGCCCCTGTCACAATATGCTGGCAGTGTGGCCCCACCGGTTTCAAGAGAGTCAGGTGACCCGCAGGCGTGCAGAAACATGCCACACATCAACAATGACATTAAGTTAGATTTCAAGGATGTCTGCTTGAGGCTGAAACAGAGCACTCTCAAGTCTCACAGTGAGGTGGGGGGGGGACTTTGTTCAATATTCTGGAGCGCCATTTCTTTTTGAGGTTCTAATTAGCTTTTCTCTTCATTGCAGATGGTGATGAATTGGAAGGGAAGAACAAGGGGGACCAGAACAGAATCCACATAGCAGAGAAGTCATATAAATATTCAGAGTGTGGAGAGAACATCCGTCAGAGCTCCCAGTCCACTTCCCATCAAAGAAAGAGCTTCGTTAGGAGGGATAGCTTCACTTCACAGGAAAGAACAAAGAGTAGGGAGAAATTGTATCAGTGCAGAGAATGTGGAAAGAGTTTCACTCGGAAGGGCAGTCTCGCTTCCCATCATAGAATTCATACAGGAGAGAAACCCTATAACTGCATAGAATGTGGAAAGAGCTTTAGTTACAGCCACCAACTCACTTCCCATCAAAGAATTCATACAGGAGAGAAACCCTATAACTGCATGGAATGTGGAAAGAGCTTTAGTTACAGCCATCAACTCACTTCCCATCAAAGAATTCATACAGGGGAGAAACCCTATCATTGCTTGCAGTGTGGAAAGAGCTTCAATCGGAAGCATCATCTCACTTCCCATCAAAGAATTCATACGGGGGAGAAACCCTATCAGTGCTTCGAATGTGGAAAGAGCTTCAGAAAAAGTTCCCATCTCAGTTCTCATCAAAGGATTCATACAGGGGAGAAACCCTATCAGTGCTTCGAATGTGGAAAGAGCTTCAAGGAGGGGACAATGCTCTCTTCCCATCAAAGAATTCATACTGGAGAGAAACCTTATAAGTGCACAGAATGTGCGAAAAGCTTCAGCCAGAAGGGTAGTCTCACTTCACATCAAAGGATTCATAAAGGGGAGAAAACATATCAGTGTTTGGAATGTGGAAAGAGCTTCCGGAAGGAGATTAAGCTCACAAGCCATCAAAGAATTCATAGAGGGGAGAAACCTTTTCAATGCCACGAGTGTGGAAAGAGCTTTCGTATCCGGCTGAGTCTCACATTCCATCAAAGAATTCATACAGGGGAGAAACCCTATCAGTGCTTCGAATGTGGAAAGAGCTTTAGTCAAAGTGCACATCTCACTTCCCATCAAAGAATTCATACAGGGGAGAAACCCTATCAGTGCTTCGAATGTGGAAAGAGCTTCAGTCTCAGCCATAGTCTCACTTCCCATCTTAGAATTCATACAGGTGAGAAACCCTATCAGTGCCTGGAATGTGGAAAGAGCTTCAGGGATAGGTCAAAGCTCTCTTCCCATCAAAGAATTCATACAGGAGAGAAACCTTTTCAATGCCATGAGTGTGAAAAGAGCTTTCATCACAGTTCCAGTCTCACTTCCCATCAAAGAATTCATACTGGGAAGAAACCCTTTCAGTGCTTGGAATGTGGGATGAGGTTCAGTCGGAAGGATAGTCTCACTTCCCATCTAAGAATTCATACAGGGGAGAAACCATATCAGTGCTTGGAATGTGGGAAGAGCTTCAGTCAAGGCGCCCATCTAACTTCCCATCAAAGAATTCATACAGGGGAGAAACCCTATCAGTGCTTGGAATGTGGGATGAGGTTCACTCGGAAGGATAGTCTCACTTCCCATCAAATAATTCATACAGGGGAGAAACATTTTCAATGCCACGAGTGTGAAAAAAGCTTTTGTCAGAGTTCCAGTCTCACTTCCCATCAAAGAATTCGTACAGGGGAGAAACCATATCCATGCCTGGAATGTGGGAAGAGTTTCAATCGGAAGGATGGTCTCACTTCCCATCAAAGAATTCATGCAGAGGGAAGACCAAAAAAGAAAACTAATAAAGCAAAAATTATTAAACAACCCGTACCAAACACAGTTGAATGGGAAAGAGAAAGGGACGGGGGAGAATAACTAAAAATACCCTTTATCACATTTGTATCATATAACAAGAGAATGGGAAACACCAAAGATCTGTTCAAGAAAATTGGAGATATGTTAGGAACATTTCGGGCAAAAATTACCATAATAAAGGACAAAAGTGGTCAGGAGTTACAGTGAGGGGGGAGTGAGTATTTGATCCCCTGCTAAATTTGTCTGTTTGCCCTCTGACGAAGAAATAAGCCGTCCTTAATTTTAATGGTATGTTTATTTGTAGCTGTGAGAGACAGAATAACAACAAGAAAACCCCCAGGGACCCAGAAGACAAAAGTCAGAGATTGATGTGCATTACAATGAGTGAAATAAGTATTTGATCCCTTTGCAAAAGATGACTTAGTACATGGTGGCAAAACACTTGTTGGCAATTACAGAGCTCAGATGCTAAGCTCACTAGCCATCAAAGAATTCATACAGAGGAGAAATCTTTTCAATCCCATGAGCGTGGAAAGAGCTTTTGTCACAGTTCGTCTCACTTCCCATCAAAGAACTCATACAGGTCAGAAACCGTATCAGTGCTTTGAATGTATTTTCCAGTTTCTACCCTCAAGACTTGAGCCATGACATTTTACCCCTCTGCCAGAAGAGCATCTTTAGCTCCCTAGTTTCTGTGGCAACACTTTTTGCAATGTGGTTCTTTGCAGGCACAAATGTATTCAATAAAGGCCTATCTTTCCACTTGGAGACTTCCTCCTTTTCTTTTGGTTTTCTGCGGGTAACCTCCAGTCTAGGATTCTCTTTTTGAATTTCTCCTACGTACACGACTCAATTAAAAAAATAAATAAATATGAAAATGATTTATAATTATAAAAACTAATTTTTTTGGTAAGAACTCTTTAAAACATTCAAAAAATGAATCAGCGACAAATTTTAAAACATATTTTTTTCATACTGTGAAGTTCATTTTACAAGTGGTTTGGGGGGGGCATTATTCCAAAGCAGAATCCATCTTTTTCACAGGATCCTTATGAAATTTGGGGGTGTCTGCATGTGATCCCATCTCCACAGCTCACATATAAACACCACAGAGAAGGTGGCCGGAGCCTGATAGGCGAAAGCATCGGCCTCAAATGCAGACCTCAGGGATGCTTCCCCTCCATGGAGAGCTGGGACCCCTTCTCCTTCGGAAGGGACCTCCGAGAAGGTGGCCAGGGCAGATCAGTATCAGGGAAGATACATAGCTTTAAAAATATAAAATTACCTCCTTTGCCAGTTTCCTCCATTCCATTGCCCTTGGAAAAAGGACTCTTTCCCCTGCCACCTTTCCAAGTGTCAAGACATGTATACACACCTCCTAACCCAGGAAATGCCCAGAGGTGACAATTGCTGGGCTCATTGTTCTCCAAGGGAAGCCAGATCTCATCACCGGACTTGGCTCAGGCTCCAGACATGCAAAGGAAGTTCTGTTGTACTTTTGGGTGGTGGGTACTTAAGACATGTTTGCCTATGCTAATCTTATACTTGGGTGTTGTCCTGACACATTTGCCTATGCTAATCTTGTGTAACCCTCCCCTTTCTGACATTTTAGCGATGTAGCAATGATGTATTGATGATTCTGTGCAATGTATTGATGATCCCCCCTCCTGCCGCAAAAGGCAATCAGGCCGTGTTTGCGGCCTAGCCGGGCCCGTGACGTCCTCCCGGGTCAGCAGGGGCCCCGGGCCGGCGGTAAGCGATGCCTCCCCTGCCGCCGCAAAAGGCGAGCAGGCCGCACTAGAAGCCCCGCTGGGGCTCAGGCCAGCAGCCAGTGGCAGAGCAGTCAAGCTCCCTCCCACGCTGCGGCCAAAAAGCCAAAAAGGCCGCAACGTGCCCAACCGAGCACGCCAAAAATGTGGCCTAGCCTGGCAGAGGGGCCAAATCTCTCCCCCGCCCCCCATCCAGGCAAAGCAAAGAAGGCCGGCTAGGACACGCTCCTGATATTGATCCTGATCCTGGAAGGAAGAACAGCAAAAGAGGCTTGAGCAAGGGAGTCATCCTCTTTTCTTTTGGCCTTAGGCCCACCCCCGGCCAGCCGTCCATTGTCCTCCCTGGCCAAGGGCAGGTCAAAGGCCGGATCAAGCAGGTAGGTGGCACCCGCCCAGGTGAGCCCCGCTCGGTGCTGCAAACCCCGCCCACCCGTGGGGAAGGGAGGGTGGATATTCTGGGATATGGTGCGAAAGTTTTAAAAGTTAATGTTGCCCCATGCTCAGAGTTCATACTGCTGTTTGAACCTGTTGCGCAACAATAAAGTCTCTAAGTCTACTGACTGCTGTTTTGCTCCAAATTACTTGGCTGGAATTTCGTTCTTTTACTGACCACATGGACCAGTGGGAGACTTGTACCCAAATGAGCTGGGCTGCTGAGTAGTCTCTCAACCCAGAGTTTTCTTTAACAGAGGCCATGTAAAGTTCCTTTCCCCATTTGTCAGGAGCCTGATCTCCATTTGGGGCTCCTCCTTCCGCACCCCAAGGTTCCTCCAAGGCCTTAGGAAAGGGAACTGATGCAGGCTCTGGTTGCTCCCCAGGGCCCTGCAGGGGATTCAGGCTGGGGGGGGGCTGTCTCTTCCTCTGGCCATTGCAGCCCCCAAGACGCCTTGGAAGAAAGGCAGGAGACCCTCAGCAGACAACAGCCAAGCTCGGTTCTTCTCCAAAATGGCTTCCTCTTCTCAGGCAGCTTGCCTGGCCTCTTCCAATGGAGAGGCCTCCTCTGTAGGGCAAACATGGCGAGGAAAGAGGCCGCCCTGTGGAGGCAATGCCATCATGGCAGGAAGGCGGCTGAGGATACCCCGTGAGTGCTGGCACCCAAAGGTGCCACCCTCCTTCAGCCAGGAGGAGAAACCCAGAGTGTGGGACCCATGCGGCCCACGGGGGAGCCATGGCATCTCTGGGAGCGGCTGGGGCCTCCAGAAGATACAACATGGTGTTCCTGCCTATTTCAGAAAAGGGCGGGAGATGCCATATTTATCCTGGCCCTGCCGCCTCTGTGGGCTCCTCCTGGGCCTGCCTGGCCATGGGGTGGGGGGAACCCAGCTGACCCCCAAAACAATGGGGGAAAGAGGAACAGGAAGAGAATGAAGGAGAAATGAAGGAGAAGCTGGGAAGGGGAGCAGCCAAGAGGAAAATTCAGGAGGAAAACACCCTCAGGAAAGTGGGCGAAGAAAGCAGATTGGCCAGCTGTCCAAAGCAGATGCTTCTGATTGGTCCTGCCCCGCTCTGGGGTGGGAAATGGGGTCAGATGATTCTGGGAGCCCAGTATAAACTGGTTTTCTGGCTGGAAACACAGGGAAAGGATGGCAGGTGTCCCTCTTGTTTTTAACTGGCGTTGGGAGAGTCCCATGGTGAGGGGCTGCCCCCTGAGCAACATGCACCCCTCCCTCTCCCCATCTTCCTGGGCTTCCCCATTCCTGCCTGTGGGACTTTTATGGGGGGATGGGCTGTTAGACAAAAACTGTCCAGGGGATCTTTCCCAGAGGGATTCAGATGTCTCTGTGAAAGGAGTCACAGTACTGCCCGGGCAAAGACCCCCCCCCCAGCTCATGCTGGAAAGAGGGAGTGCGCATTCCAGTTCACATCACAGATAATTTTTAACCGTCCAAATATCCCTCCTCCAATTCCTATTAGTTAAGAAATTGCACTTTACAGGCTTCCCACAAGGCCTTCTTCATTTTTGCTCCTTAATATGTTCTCCCACCTGTTACATACATTACCTGGTCATTCAAATTAGCCATTTCTCCCACAGAGGTGTGTTCTATACTATTCATGAAGCGTTTGAGCATGGGCACTCATTCTTCAGCTACCACCTGCTATTTCTCCTTGTTATATCGAGTCACCTCTCAACTGTAAATCTGTCCCTCTTTCAAGGCAAACCACCGACTTCTGACACGTTCTTCCTTTAGTTGTAACACCAGCAAGGAAAGGAGCCTCTGAGGGAGTATTCTCACTTGTCGTGTCCAACATCTGCTTTGTCTCATCCGTAGTGTCTCCAGCAACTCAGGTTGTCAAGGTCAACCATTCCCCGAAGGGACCCCCTTCTTTTGGGTGTCGGTTGAAACCTTTTGCAAGCAGAGGTTGAAACAGAACCTCAGTCTTTGAAGGCAGGCACGGTCGCTTCTTTTCTCCAACGCCTTCCACCATGAGAGGAACGCAGTGGGGTTGTGAGGGGGGGAGAGAGACGAGAGACCCCCCTGCCGCCCCTTTGTCTGAGAGCCCTCCTTTCTGCTCCCCTCACAAGAGGGTCCCCCTTTTTTCTCTCCGTGTCTGAGGGACAAGAGAGGAGGAGCCCCTCCCCCCGCTGCTTCCTCCCCTCAGCGGCTCTGAGGGAAACGACTTTTCCCGCCTTTTCCCAACTTCCCGCCTGAGCCTCGCCTCAGTTTTAGGCGCCAAGGAGGCCGGTTCCTGGCAGACCAGGCTGCAGTATCCCTGGGCTCCCTCGTTTATCGGGGTATTTCTTCTAATTCGCCCCCATTTCTCTTCATATCTCTCGCTTTTCAAGCTTCTCTCTCTCTAGAAAGGCTGTATAAACAACCCCTTCACCACTGCCTGCATCCCTCACAGCATTTAAAAGTCTGATTTCTTTTCATTTGCTGCGCATAATCCTAACACCAGGACTTTTATTCGCTCCTGGCAATGTCTTTTTTCGATTTATCTGAAGGTATAAATTATTGGCCTCAAGCTTTACTTATTAACCATTTTCCATGGGTCCTTTTTACGTGGGTCTCCTGCAAGCTTATTAAATCTCATTCCTGCTTTCTTAATACATGTGTTATGCCTTTCGGATTTCAAATTTAGTCCATCACATTCCAGGTTAGAAATTTATAAGCCATATTTTAGAAACCCGAGTCTTTCTTTTCGCAAAGAAAACAATGAAGGAAGGTGAGGACAGGTGACCTCACCTAGGCCCGAAGTCACCCCCCACCCAAGCAGGCTCAAAGCTTCTCATAGCTTTTCAAAATCATTTTCTCAGCAGCTAAGCATCAGAAACATTCCGCTTGCTGTAACTAAAAAGATTGCAACAAGGTAGAGAACAGAGCCCATTGTCTTCTCAGGCCTTTCTCAGAACCACATTGCAACTTGCTTTCTCTCCGGGAACCATGCCAAAGCACAAGAATGAAACAACGGGAACACTCTGAAAACCCCCTCACCCCCTTTCCTGCCAAGAGTCCACAATAGTCCCAAGACAGCTTTCTGTTCATGCTCAGGAACCTCAACATGGGGCAGGACTCCTGAGGGAGGAGAAAGGAGGAGGGAACTGGAAAGGTGTATATATGCTTGTGCACATGACTGTGAACTTCGTGCATGCTTTTTGTGACTTATCGCACTTGCTCCTTCTACCAGTTCATGGATGGTAGAAATAAAAACCTTTTTCTCCGAAACTATTCCTTGAGTGTCTGTTGACTCCCACTTCCCTTTCCCAGGCGCAGTATTTTTCCCACCCGAGGGCAAAGCCTCATAAGGCTACAATACAAGTCCAGCCCCAATAATTCTGACTTGCTCTTCTTCATGAGATTCCACCTGTGCAGGATCTCCCAGCTCCTTCTAATTCTTCCTCCAGAATTCCTCCGCTTTCAGAATCATAACTGTCAACTTTTCCCTTTTCTTGCGAGGAATTCTATTCGGAATAAGGGAATTTCCCTTAAAAAGGGGAAACGTTGGCAGCCATGTTCAGAATCTACACACACTTTTCTTTCTTGGCTTTCCAAGTGAAGCAGATCCCTTCAGGAGACTCCCAGCAAAAGGGTTCCTATTGCATCACCTGCAGTTACAGGCAGAGGTTTGTGAACCCTTGTATGTGTGAATGCACTTATTATCCCTGTGCATTTATAAGAGCACGGCATTAATTTCGTGAGATCCGCACACTGATCCCATCACTTTTGGAAGCGCTGCTGTGCAGCCCCACCCGATGCATGCTTACTCAGAAGTAAGTCCTACTCTCCGATGCAGGCAGGCATGGTCATTTCTTTTCTCTTCCACATCTGTCCCCACCCCCACCCCCTTGAGTCTCCCCCACCCAAAGGATCGCGTGTGCGTTTAATTCCTGGCATGGGACACTTTTTCCTCTATTTTTCCTGGGATGAAAAGCGGCTGGAGAAGCAGGAAAATCCTCTTGGCGGGGGGAAGAGATCATTTTCGGGAGGAGGGATCTCCTGCCTGGGAAGCCGCCCCCTCCATCCTTCCCCCCCCACTCGCTGAGCTGGGGGGTTTTCCCCCGGGGGGGTGTCTTGATGGAGCTATTTCTGAGCCCAAGACACCTCCTGCCACTGCGCAGACTTCCGCCTCTTCTCCATCCCAGCCTTTCCTTGGGATCCTGGAGCCTCTCTTTGGGGGGAGAGCCAAGGTAACCCCCCCCATGGCCACCCCCGCCTCCCTTGGTGTTATGTTAGTCTGCTTCGATGTGGGCTCCTTGGGGCAGAGGCCTTGGCACAGAGGGAGGGAAGGGGGGCAGCCCCTACAGCACAGGCGCAGAAGCAGGAAAAACTGCAGCCAGGGAGAGGGAGGGGAGGATTTGGTGCTTTCAGCTTCGCAAGGGTTAAAAGGAGAGAGAGCACAGGAAGTGAAGGTCCTCCCTGGCCCTGTTCCCTTCCTGCAAGCCGAGAGGAGGCCGCTTTCTTCTCTCCCTCTGCCAAGGCTTCCTGGGTGAGTCTCCTCTCTCTTCCCCCGGAGGGGCCGTGGGGAGAAGGGGGTCCCGGGGGGCAGAGAGGGGGCATGGGGGTCCCTGCGAAGGGGAGAAATGGCAGGCAGGCGTCGGGGCGGAGAGGAGGAGGCTGGGCAAGGGGGAGAAAAGGGGGAGAAGGGCCGAAAGAAGCCGGGGAAGGAAGGGGGGCGCCCGGGCTGGAGGCCGAGCCGGGAGCTCATCAAGTACCTTTGGCTGCTTCCTTCCTGGGCTTCAGGTAGAGTTGCACCTTTGGGTGGGCAAAATACAGGTGGGGGGTGTAATTGGGGGGCTACAGATCCCTTGACCTGGTGCAGAAATCCCTTCAAAGCAATCCATTGTGGTTGTTTAGTCGTCTCCGCCTCTTGGTGACCCCCTGGACCAGAGCACGCCAGGCACTCCTGTCTTCCGCTGCCTCCCGCAGTTTGGTCAAACTCATGCTGGTAGCTTTGACAACAACACTATCCAACCATCTCATCCTCTGTCATGCCCTTCTCCTTGCGCCCCCCATTTCTCCCAGCATCAGGGTCTTTTCCAGGGAGTCTTCTCTTTTCATGAGGTGGCCAAAGTATTGGAGCCTCAGCTTCAGGATCTGTCCTTCCAGTGAGCACTCAGGGCTGATTTCCTTCAGAATGGAGAGGTTTGATCTTCTTGCAGTCCATGGAACTCTGCACCATAATTCAAATGCAATGTAATGCAATCCATTACAATGATCCAATGGAAGCTCACAGTCACTGCAAATATTCCAGCAACAATATTGACAGGAAATCCTCCCGACCTGCTGGATTTCTGCCTGCCAGAATGATGTAGAAACCCAGCCCAAAAAGTGGGGAGGGAGGGTGGTGGGAGAGAGAGCAACAAAGCCTGCTTCTCTTCCTCATAGATTGGCATACCCCAGGGCACCGAGGTCCCTTTGGTTCCCCCATGAAATATTTGAGGCCCCCCACCCCGTTAATGGGCATTGCCATTCAACTGGTGTGTGCACGCTGCATCTTGTGATCAGTTTTGCAGGGTGGGGCTTACTTGGGTCCATGGGCGTCCGATGGGGAGAATTAAATCCTTAATTAACATAAATCCTGGCTATGCCCGATGCCTGCTCCCTCCTAATATTTTATTCAAGTTGGCACCCCTGATTAACTGTAGCTGTTCACTGCTGCTGCTATTATTATTATTACTACTACTACTATTAGGTGTGTATCCTGCCCTTCATCCAAAGTTTACAGGGCGATTCACAACATAAAAATGCAAAATTAGAACACCAAACGCATAATGAAACAAAGACAAAGGCAAACCAATGATCTCTCCTCCCACAAACATATTGAAAAGGCCATAGAATGCTAACCAGGCAAAGGCCCAGTTATAGAAAAAGGTTTTTGCCTGGCACCTCAAGATGTCAGGAAGATGCCAGGCGAGCCTCTCTTCGGAGACCTTCCCCCGAATGGGGAGCCACTGCAGAAAAGGTTTGTTTTTGTGTTGCCGCCACCCAGACCTCTCATGGAGAAGGCACACAGAGAAGAGGCTGGATGGCCATCGGTCAGGGATGGTCTAGTTGAGATTGCTGCATTGCCCCAGGCGGTTGGCTAGATGACCCTCGGGGGTCCCTTCCTACTCTACAACTCTCTGGCGTGGGTTTCTGAAGATTTTTAGGTACAAGTTGGATGCAGGGGGTGCATAGGATTCTAGCCCATCTTATGCACCGTTGGCTCAGGAATAAGTCCCGAGTCTCATGATGAGACTCCCAGGCTGTGCAGTCCTGCTTTTTAAATAAATGTTTTCCTTTTCAGATAATACAGAGCATGGTGAAATCCCAATAAATAGTGCCTTTGCTAGACTCTTTTCAGGCACCTGCTGAAAGCATTCTTGTTTAGGCAAGCTTACTCAGATGCTTGGGAAGCTGAAGGAATTTTAATCTGTTTTAATAGTTTAGCTTTTGTATGTTTTAAAGTAGGGTTGTTAACTTTTCTTGATTTTACTGCTGTGATTTATTGTTTTGTTTTATGTTTTGGTAAACAGTTTTGCAGGTTTCTAAAAATAAAATTTATTAAATAAACAATAAATATAAATAAAATAACAGAAGCCAAAACACAACCCATCCTGTAGATTTAAGTATCTGTCCCCAGTGGCCCACTTGTTATCAGAGGCCCAGAATCCACATTCCTTTGTAAGAAAATATGAAATAATGTCAAAACAAAATCAATGGGGGGGGGGAAGGGCAGGGAATTTTCCGCACCGGCTGTGGGTTTTGATAAAAAAGAAATGGAAATTGGTGCAGTCTCAAAAGAGGCTAGTTCTTTCAAGCTACCCTCAGCCTTTGGGAATCTTGTCACAAGAGGAGTGTAAAGCTCACCTCCGGAGTTTATAAAGGGTATACATGCCTGCTGTTCTTAAGAACACTACAGATTTAGGACATGTGGAAGATCTATACTTTGATGGCTTCCATGCCAGGGTGGGGGCCACATTTTGAGACTGGAGACTTGCGAAAATCGTGTATAAACACAGACAATATCGAAGGAGGAGTGGTGTATTCGTCTCATGATATTTCAAAAATGTGGCATCACCAGCTCCTCTGCTTCCACATACAGATTTGGTCCCCAGGCAACACCTGACAGAGCCAAAAAGGGCCACAACATCTACCTGGCTTGCAGTGAGAGAGCTCAATGAGTGTGAACTGGGCTCTCCATTCAAAGCACCTAGCATGGGGGCACCCACATGTAATAGCTACTTGTCTACTTTCTGCCCATGCTCTGGGGTTGCAGTTTTCAGGATTTGGGACAGGGCGCCACTTGTTTTGCCACCAAGTTCTGTCCAAAGCCCCACTGAGTTCAATAGGATCTACTCTCTGGTCACTACTGTGCAGACCATGCCAGCCTTAGGAAGTGGGGTGAGGAGCAAACAGGTGAAATTGGAACCACTGGAGATGTTTAGGAAAAGGGCTTCTGTTGGGAAAGGGCTGCCCCATTTCTGCTTCTCCAGGGTCAGGAGAATATCTAGGGCAGGAGAATCCCTGCAGGGCCTCTGAGGTTCCCTTTGCTTCTTCCTCTCTCAGGCTCCTCGACTCCTTAGGAAGGATGAAAGAGACGGATCCTGCAAAGCTAGCGAGGATGGAAGGGGGAAGATGGACGGTTGACCTGGTCAGGTTGTCTCCCGCATCCCTCCCCACAACCTCTGAGCGTTCCCTCTCAGCGACCTCCAAGAGATCTGGTGACGTGGATGGATGGAGCTGGAGAGGTATTGGGGCTTGCTCAGCTTGGGGGTGGGGGGAGGCAGGAAGGCGGATGGAGATGGAGATGGAGAAGGGGAGCACCTTTTCAGGCTCCTCCACCTGCCTGCCTGAACCTCCGCTGTTTGGAGGGAGACCAACAGCGTCTGGGATTCTAACATTCCCACTGTGAACCCAGAATGGAAGGATATCAACTCTTTCCTCTGCGAATGTTCTCCATCTAGTCATGCCTTCTTAAACAAGGACCAGACTTGTCTGAACCTCCCAGGCATTCTTCAATATTGGCTTCAGAGCTTTTAGGGAAGTTGAAATAACTTCTGTGAGGTCTGTTGTTTTGGCTTCTGGCTGCATTAGACTGACCTCGGAGATGGATTCCAGGATTGAGCCAAACAAAATCTATCCCAGATTAAGGCCAAGCAATATGTCAGTTAATACCAGTCAACAAAGGCAGTGAAAACTATAGTAAGGCCTCACACCTAACTCTCTCCAGTTCTTCCTCTGTCACAAGCATTTATTAACTTTGTTCAATAATGGATGTGAACCATGTCCCAAGTGCATTTCTGTTGTTGTTTTTTTAAATGATATTTATTAGAGTTTCAAATAATACTCAAAGGCAAAAAACAACAAGACAACTTTCCAGAAAAGATAAAAAAGATAAAAAAGGAAAAAGACAGAGTTAAAAAACATAAAACATTTACAGTCCTTATTTTCATTAACTTTTTCCCACGACTTCCCCTCGCCTCCCCTTCTTGTATTCCATGTCCAAATATTTGTTCAACAAGTTCTTATCCCTAATTTTTAACCCTAATTTGTTATTATATTTAATTCAATTTATATATCAACTTTTAACTTATATACATCAATCATTATACTTAAAGACTTTTTCTAAGATTGACCCAATTTTCCTTCCATGAATTCCCCATTTTTATACTAATAACAGAGCAAAAAAAGAAACAATAAAAAGAATCAGAATATATTTGCGCACCCTTTGGATTCCCAAACCCCACCCTCCCTTTCCCGGTTTCGATCCCCAAACCATTGTCCATTAGTCCATCTGCTATCAGCCTGGATTCCTCACGTCTGAGGCTCTTAATTCTCTCTCAGTTCCTCTCTGACGGTTTTTTTGATAGTCCCTTGTATTAACCACCAAGTCTCGGAGGGGCTCTATGTTGGATAATTGGCGTGGCGTAGCTAATTGTTTTACGAACCCAATTAGCCCCAGCTGCTTACAGCGTTCTCTGGTCCGGCACGTTTCCCTCTCAGCTGCGCCGATCCTTCCGTCCGCCACTAAGTGCAGAGTAAAACACAGTGGAGCTATTGCGTCCCGGTGTAAAAGATGCAAACACACCCAGTCGTTAGTGTGTTTATTTATCAGTCTTTTATTACAGCAACAAAACAACAAAACGGCACTTCAGACATTCCCTGGGCTTCTAGCGCTCATGGCGACTACCATCTCTTTCAGAGACAAAGAGGCAGTGAGGAAAAACTCCTCCCTCCTTCCAAATCACACGTCAGGAATTGAGGGACGTCACACAGAACTCTTTAACCCTGTGAGTTCTGAAAACATCCACACCCCCTCTTCCCTCCATTCCTGAGGTGACATGGGTATTTACCTTTACAGACCTTTTGTGCCCCTTCCTGGCATTCTTGTCAGGCACCAGTGAAACCTCCTCACAACTCCCAGGTTCACACTTTGCGAAACCAACCCATACACCTGTGGCCTGATACCTCTCAGGTGGAATGCCCTTCGTTGTGCGACTGGACCGCCTGGGCACAAACTCAGGTACTTCCTCTGACTCACTGTGGTCAGCAGGTGTGTCCTCTGCATCACGGGATTCCCCCTCTGACTTAAAGCGTCTTCGAATTCTCTGCATTACGCTAACAGGAGACGCAGGCTCACTCTTGGGCTCTCTTTTAACAACCTGTGGAGATGCCCCATCCTGTTCTTGACCTTGGTCAGTGACCTGGTCGTCAGCAGGTACAGCCTCTGGCTCTCCTTCCTCCTCTGAATCAGACAGACATTCTGAGAGAACGTCACGCCTTGCAGGAGTCTTTGACCAACCATCCTGCTCATAGAACTCAGCATGTTTACTGACCAGAAGCTTGCTCTGATCACCTCCTGGATATGCAAACCGCCATGCTTTAGAAGATGGTTCATACCCACAGAAGATCATTTTCTGGAACTTGGGTCCACCTGGCTTTTGCAAAGCCTTTGGCACCGGCACAGATGCCGCTGACCCGAACAGACGGAGAAAATGAATCTGGGGTTTCCTTCCGTGAAGCATGAAAAACGGGGTGTCACCTACCACTGAATTGTAGGACCGATTCCAGGTGAAATTCACATTCTTAATTGCCTCCATCCAAAAACTTGGAGGTAACCCAGAATCTGACAGCAACACCTGTGTAGCCTTAACCAGAGCTTCACTTCTAAGCTCTGCCACCCCCCTCTCTTGAGGAGAAGTCACCTTGTGACGTATCCCTTTCTGGTGAAAGAACTTCTGCAAAGCAGACCCAGTAAACTCTGCACCTCGGTCACTAGTGACTACTTGCACCTTGGTGGAGAACCTTAGTTCCACCTCCTCAACCCAATTTTTAATCAGTTGAGCTGCATCTCCCTTAGATTTCAGAGCATGTGTCCAGGAGTTCTGTGTATGGTCATCCTGCATCGTTAACAGAAACCTGGCTCCTCCCAGACTTGGCTCTGCCATGGGGCCAAACAGATCTATGTGAACAAGCTCAAAAGGTTTTGTGGTTACCCTGTCCACCCTGGGGTAACTGCACCCATTTACCTTTGCCCTTCTGCAAGCCTTACAATCTAGGGATTTTCCACATTCCCGAATTTTACAACCTCTGGTGCACTCTTGTAACATCTGAAGTTCTTCAAGAGAACTATGAGCTGTCTTCTTGTGCCAAGCACACGCACATGAAACATGAGTGGGAACTGTAGCACGCATAGCTTGTGCCCTCTCAGCCTTCCCCTCACCCTTCAGAGGTGTTTTAAGAACAAAGAGATCATTCTGCCCCTTTGCAACTTTGACCAGCTGCTTCCCTCCTTTGTAGATTGTGCACACATCATGTTCAAAGCAAACCTTAAACCCCTTCCGCAACAAATAAGGGACAGATAAAAGACAGTGAAGCATCCCAGGTACAGTGCAAACTTCCACCTGCTCCTGCAAAACAGAAAAATAGACATTTGCAACGTTAGTTACATTTTTCTTTTCTCCATTTGCAAACTGAACAGTTTTTCCACCTGGAATTGCCTTGCAATTCCACATCTCGACAGCAGGGGTCTCAGGAATCAGGTTTCGGTTAGCTCCAGAGTCGATGACAAAGCAGAGTTCATTGTCTCTCTCAGAGCTGTTCTCAAACATTGCCATAGCAACAAACGTCTCGCTGCCCCCTCCCTTGGGGCTTCTGCAGCTGTTCTCTCTGGTTGGCACGGCAACCAACTCCCCCTTGCAGGAAGACTTGCTCAGGACTTTGGCAGCTTCCGTAAAAGCAACTGCCTCCGTTGCCTTGGAGACCGGACTGGCCTCTGCGTTCCCACGCAACTCTGTAGAGCTTATCTGCACATTGTGCAGGTGGTTGGCCTTGAAGCGTCTAACTCTCCGCAGCTTTCGAGGCCTCGGCGCGCGACGAAAACAACTCTTGGCTGCCTTTGGAAAACAAGCCATTTCTGAGCTTTCACTGTTCACTGCCCCCCCACTGCTCTCAGGGCTCCCAGGACGTCTTCCTGCACCCCCTCTGGTGGGTAAAGGGCTCCCAACGCTTGGCTTCTGTCCTGGCTCCTCACACAGGTACGGTGCAGCATTCAAACAGCTGCCTGCAATAGTCCCTTCGTCCCCCCATGGGGGCTCACAGCTCCCTTCAGCTGTGTGTTGGCTCTCAAGAATGTGCTCAGCACCATCTTGCCTCTCCCCTTCGGATGCAGCCACATCTTTTTTTTTTTATAATGACCTTTGTTTAATTTTCAAAAGGTTACAAATAACAGAGCAGAAAAAGAAAAAGAGAAGTAAGAAAAAAATAAAAAGACCAGTGCAGTAAACAAAAAACAACAAAAAAAGTTTCCACCTTTTAGACTCATTTTCCTTAACTTCTTTTCAAGACTTCCCCACGTCTCCCCTTATTGTATTCCATCTTCAATTGTTTATTCAAGCAAGTTTTCCACTTAATATCCTAAAACATAGTTTATTTAAAATCACTTAACCCTAGTTTAATTAAAATAATTTTTAATAATAGAATTAAGCTTTAATTCATTATTATACCTTAACCGTTTATTAAAATATATACCTTAGCCCTATATATAGAGAAGAAGAAAAAAAGAAAGAAAAGAAATATACCCTTCCTAAGGTTGCCACTATTTCCCCTCCACCGATTCCCCATTTTTATAATAATAATAAAACCCCTATAATTTTTATACTCCTAAAGCAAAAAAAAAAGAACAGACCCCTTCGGACTGTTAGGTCCCACCCTTCCCTCCCCGGTTTCCATCCCTAACCAAAATCCATTTGGTCCATCTTTTTAGCCTGGTAATCTTACATCCGAGGCACGCAAGTCTCTCTCAGTCCCTTTCAGCCGGTTACTTTGAAAGTCTCTCTTGCTTAACACCCAGGGTCGAAGATGTATTTTCTCGGTGCTGACCGTGATTCTTCCAATGAGACCTACTTGTTTACAGGTGGTACTCCAACACTGTTTCCAAAATCTATATGTCCCAACTAGTCCGACTTACGCCTTGGTCAGTTTAAAGTTCTTCTTGGCAGGTCTCCAGTTCTCTTTTCTCTTCTGTATCATCTCAGCCATCCCTTCTTTCAGCTCCTCCTGCTTGGCAGATATCTTCTCCTCCTCAATCTTTGGTTCTTTTCCTTGTCCAGCTGCCTGTGTTTTGAGCAGTGAGTCCTTTTCCAATTCAGTTGGTATATCTTCAGATAACTTCGGGTTTGAGGGGCTCGTAGACAAAGCAAGGCCTTTCTCATTCATCTCTAACAACTTTCCCACGAGAGAGATCAGCTTTTCAAGTCAGCACGTATTTCCTGTATTCCCTGTTTTAGTTCCATTCTTGTAATGTCCAAGAATCCCCTCTAGAGGGATTCTGGTTACTTAATGTTCTTTTCCCCTCCAACCCAAAAGTCAAATTTGTTTATAACAATCTTTCTTTGTTTTCAATATTTTGTAACGATATAACCAGTTAAAGTTTCAACTTTCAATTCTTCCAACTTTGACAGCTAGTTTGACAGCTGTCAAAGGTTTCTATAAATCCTCAGCAGGCTCTTAACTCGGATTACTCCCGGGCTTGAGAAGAATGGTACTTAATTCAAATAAAGTAAACTCTAGTCCTCCAGCACATTAGCTTAGTCTTTTTAAATCCGTGGAATTTGTATCTTTATCCAATCCCGACGGCTCTTCCCGCAACCTTAGTTGACAGGTCCTTGCTTTGAACTGTTTACAATAGGGGGGAGACGGACTTCCTTTTTTCAGCTCCCCCGCTCGTGCCAAATCCAAAGCCAAATATATTATAATCCAATTTTCAAATTACTCACGGGTTGTTGTTCTTGCTTTTAAGTCCAAATTTAATAGGAAGAAGTCAGCGCTGACCGAAGAATGGCTTGCGGCTTCGCTCGGCAGGGGAAGCGGAGGACTCACAGCACCATGCCACTCCCTGGCACCCGATCCGTAGCCTTTAAAAAGGCTCCTTCACGAGTCGGGAGGGCGCTTATGGTGCCCGCCGAGTCACCATGTCCACGGGCTCCGTGCCCGTGGTTTTTAAGGGTCCCCGTGTCGCCGGCACGGCAAGACCCAGCACCCTGCTAAGCCGATTCCCTCCGGAGCTCAGAGGGAATCCGCCATTAGCCAGTCGCGCCAACCCGGAAGTCCCGGATGCAGCCACATCTTGACTCTTGCTTCCCACTCCTGCTTCACAAGCCTCACAGAGTGCCAGCCAAGCAGCCTCAGGTCTTTTAGCATCCAGGATAACATGCATCAAATCAGCACTCACATTTTCCGCCAGAAAAGCAAGCACACGCTTTTCAGCTTCACTCAGCTCTGCAGCCTTTATAGCTTCCCCAGCCGCTGTCTGTGGGGGCTGGACTGCTTCCCAAAGGTTTTTTCCGACGAGGAAAAGTTCTACGTGAAAGCTCCACTGCAACCAGCTTTCACACGTCAACTTCTCACATGGCAGCTTAAGCTCAAAGCCATGCTTCTGGGACTGCGCCATCTTCTCCCCCAGTGCCCTAGCTTACTCACGTAGCAGCAGCTTTCCGGCACCTGTCTCTTGGAGATGCGATTCCCTCAGCGAGCTCCTCTGCCTCTCAGCATCAGGCAGGACTCAGCGTCTTCCCAGCTGGCCCCAGCGTCTTCCCAGCTGACTTCAAAGCACACCGGCACACTTCGCAACAGCTTTATAGCAGTAATTAGTCCCATAACCTGTTGGATAATTGGCGTGGCGTAGCTAATTGTTTTACGAACCCAATTAGCCCCAGCTGCTTACAGCGTTCTCTGGTCCGGCACGTTTCCCTCTCAGCTGCGCCGATCCTTCCGTCCGCCACTAAGTGCAGAGTAAAACACAGCGGAGCTATTGCGTCCCGGTGTAAAAGATGCAAACACACCCAGTCGTTAGTGTGTTTATTTATCAGTCTTTTATTACAGCAACAAAACAACAAAACGGCACTTCAGACATTCCCTGGGCTTCTAGCGCTCATGGCGACTACCGTCTCCTTCAGAGACAAAGAGGCAGTGAGGAAAAACTCCTCCCTCCTTCCAAATCACACGTCAGGAATTGAGGGACGTCACACAGAACACTTTAACCCTGTGAGTTCTGAAAACATCCACACTCTATCCCAAAAATGTCCATGTTCCTTCCAGCCAGACCTCCATATTTAAAGGTGGAGCTCAAAACTTGTTTCTTAATCCTTTTAAGTCCAAATGTCCCAGAAGCTCCAACTTCCACCTTAATCAGGTTAATAGTCCATAGATCTTCAGATCTCCACAAAAGGAGATCTTTCCATTCCTCCTTCTTCAATTCAAACCAAATTTTCATCATCCAGTCCTTTTTTTCTTTTATATCCATCTTGACAGGCCTCACTTCCTCAAATTTCTCAAGTTTCTTTTCTTGTTCAGCTGCCTGGACTGTAGACAAAACATGACTTTGCTCTAGCAATTTTCTCACGAGAAAAGCAACCTCGTCCAGATCAGCTAGTATTTTTCGACCTATTTCCATTCTTGTAATGTCCCTGAACCCCCTCTAGAGGGATTCTGGTTATTAAGTATTCCTTACACTTCCAGCCCAGAAGTCAAGTTAACTTGTTTCAGTTCTTCTTTATTTTCAACAATTTATCACTATATTGTAGCTAATGTAACCAGCAAAAACATCAGAAACAAAGTTCTCTATTTTTTCCAACTTTGACAGCTAGTTTGACAGCTGTCAAAATCTTCTATGTCTCCTCAGCAGGCTCCTCTCGCGGATCACTCCCGGCTCCCGGGGGGGGCACTTTAGCTCTCAAAGTTAGCTCTTATCCTCCAGCACAATTACTTATACTATCAATCCGTGCAATTAATAGCTTTATCCAATAAAAAGGAGATATTCTCGTGACCTTAATTATTTAGTCCTTGCTTCAAATTGTTTACAAGGCGGGGAGACGGACTTCCTCTTTGCACCTTCCCCGATCATGCCAAATTCAGACAGAAAAAATCTTTCTTTTATAGATCCAATTACTCACGGGCTTTTACTTTAGGTCCAAATGTTCAAAGGAAGAAGTCAGCGCTCTCCGACCATGGCATGCGGCTTCCCTCAGTAGGAGTAGCAGTCGACTCTCAGCACCGCGCCTCACCCCGTCCCCCGTTCCGAAGCCTTTAAAAAGGCTCCTTCTCGGGTCGGGGAGGGCACAAATAGTGCCCGCCGAGTCACCAGGTCCACAGGCTTCCGCGCCTATGGTTTCTGAGGGTCGCCGCCACGGCAGGACCCATCTCCTACTGAGCCGATTCCCTCCGGAGCTCGGAGGGAATCCGCCATTAGGCGATGGCGCTAACCCGGAAGTCGATTTCTGGGGGGGGGGTCAGGTGTTGGATTTGATGCTTCTGTGTCACCTGTCACAGTATGCTGGCAGTGTGGCCCCACCGGTTTCAAGAGAGTCAGCGTGCTGAAACGCTGAGGGGTTGAAGATGCCACACATCAACAATGACATTAAGTTAGACTCCAAGGATGTCTGCTTGAGGCTGAAATGGAGCAATCTCAAGTCTCGCAGTGGGGGGGGGGACTTTGTTCAATAATCTGGAGCGCCATTTCTTTCCAAGGCTCTAATTAGCTTCTCTTTTCATTGCACATGGTGAAGAATTGGAAGAGAAGAACAAGGGGGACCAGAACCGAATCCACATAGCAGAGAAGTCATATAAATATTCAGAGTGTGGAGAGAACATCCGTCAGAGCTCCCAGTCCATCTCCCATCAAAGAAAGAGCTTCGTTAGGAGGGATAGCTTCACTTCACACGAAAGAACAAAGAGTAGGGAGAAATTGTATCAGTGCAGAGAATGTGGAAAGAGTTTCACTCGGAAGGACAGTCTCACTTCCCATCATAGAATTCATACAGGAGAGAAACCCTATAACTGCATGGAATGTGGAAAGAGCTTCAGAAAAAGTTCCCATCTCAGTTCTCATCAAAGAATTCATACAGGGGAGAAACCCTATCAGTGCTTCGAATGTGGAAAGAGCTTCAAGGAGGGAACAACGCTCTCTTCCCATCAAAGAATTCATACTGGAGAGAAACCTTATAAGTGCACAGAATGTGCAAAAAGCTTCAGCCAGAAGGGTAGTCTCACTTCACATCAAAGGATTCATACAGGGGAGAAACCCTATCAGTGCTTCGAATGTGGAAAGAGCTTCCGGAAGGAGATTAAGCTCACAAGCCATCAAATAATTCATAGAGGGGAGAAACCTTTTCAGTGCCATGAGTGTGGAAAGAGCTTTCGTATCCGGCTGAGTCTCACATTCCATCAAAGAATTCATACAGGGGAGAAACCCTATCAGTGCTTCGAATGTGGAAAGAGCTTTAGTCAAAGTACACATCTCACTTCCCATCAAAGAATTCATACAGGGGAGAAACCCTATCAGTGCTTCGAATGTGGAAAGAGCTTCAGTATCAGCCATAATCTCAGATCCCATCTTAGAATTCATACAGGTGAGAAACCCTATCAGTGCCTGGAATGTGGAAAGAGCTTCAGGGATAGGTCAAAGCTCTCTTCCCATCAAAGAATTCATACAGGGGAGAAACCTTTTCAATGCCACGAGTGTGAAAAGAGCTTTGGTCACAGTTCCGGTCTCACTTCCCATCAAAGAATTCATACTGGGAAGAAACCCTATCAGTGCTTGGAATGTGGGATGAGGTTCAATCGGAAGGATAGTCTCACTTCCCATCAAAGAATTCATACAGGAGAGAAACCTTTTCAATGCCACGAGTGTGAAAAGAGCTTTTCTCAGAGTTCCAATCTCACTTGCCATCAAAGAATTCATACAGGGGAGAAACCCTATCAGTGCTTGGAATGTGGGATGAGGTTCACTCGGAAGGATAGTCTCACTTCCCATCAAAAAATTCATACAGGGGAGAAACCCTTTCAATGCCTGGAATGTGGGAAAAGCTTCAGTCTCAGTCAGAGTCTCACTTCCCATCAAAGAATTCATACAGGAGAGAAACCTTTTCAATGCCACGAGTGTGAAAAGAGCTTTTCTCAGAGTTCCAATCTCACTTGCCATCAAAGAATTCATACAGGGGAGAAACCCTATCAGTGCTTCGAATGTGGAAAGAGCTTCAGAAAAAGTACACATCTCACTTCTCATCAAAGAATTCATGCAGAGGGAAGACCAAAAAAGAAAAGTAATAAAGCAAAAATTATTAAACAACCCGTACCAAACACAGTTGAATGGGAAAGAGAAAGGGACGGGGGAGAATAACTAAAAATACCCTTTATCACATTTGTATCATATAACAATAGAACGGGAAACACCAAAGATCTGTTCAAGAAAATTGGATATGAAAGGAACATTTCGTGCAAAAATTACCATAATAAAGGACAAAAGTGGTCTGGAGTTACAGTGAGGGAGGGGGGGTGAGTATTTGACCCCCTGCTAAATTTGCCTGTTTGCCCTCTGACGAAGAAATAAGCCGTCCTTAATTTTAATGGTATGTTTATTTGTAGCTGTGAGAGACAGAACAAGAAAACCCCCAGAAACCCAGAAGACAAAAGTCAGAGATTAATGTGCATTATAATGAGTGAAATAAGTATTTGATCCCTTTGCAAAAGATGACTTCGTACTTGGTGGCAAAACCCTTGTTGGCAATTACAGAGCTCAGACGTTTCTTGTAGGTGGCCACCAGGTTTGCACACATCTCAGGAGGTATTTCGTCCCACTCCTCTTTGCAGATCCTCTCCAACTCAGTAAGATTTCAAGGCTGATGTGTAACTACTCGAACCTTCAGCTCCCTCCACAGATTTTTGATGGGATTAAGGTCTGGAGACTGGCTAGGCCACTCCAGGACCTTAATGTGCTTCTTCTTGAGCCATTCCTTTGTTGCCTTGGCTGTGTGTTTTGGGTCATTTTCATGCTGGAATACCTATCCTCGACCCATTTTCAATGCCCTGGTATGATTGATTGCTTCTGTCAACAGGTGTCTTTTGCACAGGTACTGTAACGACCTGGGATAACAGGTAAGACTTCTCCCTTACACCAGGTGCTTCTAATCTCAGTTTATTACATACAGTGAAGATACCAGGTAGATTTGGCATCTGGCTGGTTTATAGGGGATCAAATACTTATTTCACTTATTATAATGCACATCCATCTCTGACTTTTGTCTTCTGGGTTTCTGGGGCTTTTCCTGTTGTTATTCTGTCTCTCACAGCTACAATAAACCTAACGTTAAAATTATGGACTGGTCATTTCTTCGTCAGAGGGCAGCGATGGATAATTATGGGAATATATGCTCCCAATGAGAGGTCACCTGAGGGGGGATATAAACTTTATAGGGAATATAATGTTAATGGGAGATCTAAATGGGGCCATTTCATTAGGTTAGGCAGGATAATATAGAAATCGGACACAAAAGGAGGGGGAAATGCCTAATTCCTTTTTGTACATGACAACAAATTAGTGGACTTATGGAGACAAATGTATTGATGATCCCCCCTCCCGCCGCAAAAGGCAATCAGGCCGTGTTTGCGGCCTAGCCGGGCCCGCGATGTCCTCCCAGGTCAGCAGGGGCCCCGGGCCGGCGGTAAGCGATGCCTCCCCCGCCGCCGCAAAAGGCGAGCAGGCCGCACTAGAAGCCCCGCTGGGGCTCAGGCCAGCAGCCAGTGGCAGAGCAGTCAAGCTCCCTCCCACGCTGCGGACAAAAAGCCAAAAAGGCCGCAACGTGCCCAACCGAGCACGCAAAAAATGCGGCCTCTTTTCTTTTGGCCTTAGGCCCACCCCCGGCCGGCCGTCCATTGTCCTCCCTGGCCAAGGGCAGGTCAAAGGCTGGATCAAGCAGGTAGGTGGCACCCACCCAGGTGAGCCCCGCTCGGTGCTGCAAACCCCGCCCACCTGTGGGGAAGGGAGGGTGGATTTTCTGCGATATGGTGCAAAAGTTTTAAAAGTTAATGTCGCCCCATGCTCAGAGTTCATACTGCTGTTTGAACCTGTTGCGCAACAATAAAGTCTCTAAGTCTACTGACTGCTGTTTTGCTCCAAATTACTTGGCTGGAATTTCGTTCTTTTACTGACCACATGGACCAGTGGGGGACTTGTACCCCAACGAGCTGGGCTGCTGAATAGTCTCTCAACGCAGAGTTTTCTTTAACAGAGGCCATGTAAAGTTCCTTTCCCCATTTGTCAGGAGCCTGATCTCCCTTTGGGGTTCCTCCTTCCGCACCTCAAGGTTCCTCCAAGGCCTTGAGAAAGGAAACTGATGCAGGCTCTGGTTGCTGCCCAGGGCCCTGCAGGGGATTCAAGCTGGGGGGGGGGCTGTCTCTTCCTCTGGCCATTGCAGCCCCCAGGAAGCCTTGGAAGAAAGGCAGGAGACCCTCAGCAGACAACAGCCAAGCTCGTTTCTTCTCCAAAACGGCTTCCTCTTCTGAGGCCGCTTGCCTGGCCTCTTCCAATGGAGAGGCCTCCTCTGTTGGGCAAACATGGCGAGGAAAGAGGCCGCCCTGCGGAGGCAAAGCCATCATGGCAGGAAGGCGGCTGAGGAGACCCCGTGAGTGCTGGCACCCAAAGGTGCCACCCTCCTTCAGCCAGGAGGAGAAACCCAGAGAGTGTGGCACCCATGTGGCCCACGGGGGAGCCATGGCATCTCTGGGAGCGGCTGGGGCCTCCAGAAGATACAACATGGTGTTCCTGCCTATTTCAGAAAAGGGCGGGAAATGCCATTTCCTAGCACTGCTGCCCCTGTGGGCTCCTCCTGGCCATGGGGGGTGTTACGGAAGGGGGGGGGCATGTCTTCTTCACCTTCTTTGCCACAATATATTTGCTCAATTTCTCTAGGACTCCATCACCCCTCCTCCATAATCCCTCAAGGTGTCAAGACCCTAATCCTGTCAAATCGCTCTGATCAGCCTTTCCTCCAGGCAATGTCAGGTGGCAAACTATGCATATTTGGGACCATTGTTTTCTCATCCCCAGGAAGTGTTTATCTGTGCATATCTCCAGCTCTGCATATTCCCCCCTCCCTCCTCCATATGTTAATCTGTGTAACCCAACCTCCCTTTAATATATTCATGATGTAATCTGTGTAACCAAACCTCTCTTTAATGTATTCATGACGTGTTTTGCACTGTATTCTGGGACATGGAGGGAGTTTCAAAAACTCATGTCACCCCTTTCTCACTGTTCAATCTCGCCTTGAACCTGTTGCGCAATAAACTTGGATCTTCTGCAGTTTGCTCCTGTCTCCGGCTGAGCTCATTTTCCTCCGCAGGGACCCACGGACTTAGTCCGATGAGCTGGGTGGCAGAGCAGCCTCGCACCCAGATTTTGCCGTAACAGTTGGCGCCCCAACGTGGGGCATGAGGTTCTCCCGCGTTGCTGACCGGGGGCCCCAAAATCTTCAGCCGGCACCAGGCCATTTTGCCTGGGAAGATCCTTTGGACCCCCGGCCATCTTCCGGGCGGTAATCGAAAGCCCCAGGAGTTCAGCCGGGGAGCAAAGAGGGATCCAGCCGGCTTATTCATCAATCCCAGGATCATCATAGAAGACACGTGAGTATAAGGAAAAGGAAAAATCCAGTGCACTGGTGGGAAAGGGGTGGAAATCTCCTGGCAACTGAATTCTCTGCCCTCCTCTCTATCGCTCCTTCTCGCCTGTCTCTTGGTCCAATTGGTGAGAGAGACCGTGGACTGCTGCTCGACCCAAAAGGGGGGTTCTGAGCTCTATCTCTTTCTCCCCTCAAACCCTCCAGCCAGCTGCACCAATTGGGGGTCCGAAAATAAGACGGAGAGACCCGGCTTGAAAAGATAGCCGACTCCCCGCAACGGACTCTCTCAGTTGAAGCAAGGGTCTGGAATTCTTCTTCCGAACTTCCCGAGCGCCCTTACGGAGGGGGCAGGAAGGGGTCTGGCTTTCTGTATCAATCCCAGCCGCACTGGTCGGTGCCACGTAACACGTGTAGCGTGCGTGAGCCCGCTTCCAAAAGCAAGGGGGATTTTCGGTTCAAAACTCTATCCAGGGATCACCCGATCTGGCACCGCATGGCGCGGGCGTTCAGTAGGGCCCCTTTTCCTGAGATTGTGGCGATAGGTAGGAGGTTGCCAGGAGGCATAGCCCATGAGGAATTGGGCAGGATCGGCAGAGTGGAAAAGCACCCCAGGTTATTGACTAAGGAAACAGGAAGGAAATATAAGGAACCGGATAGCTAGAGCTCTTTAAAAACCCACTAAGGAAGTCGCCAAGCGACGAAAGACCCCTCTTTACTATAGCCCCCTGTACAAGTTACCCAAATCCTAATCAACCCCTCTCCTTCTCCCTTCTCTATCCCCCCCCAAAAGAAAACAACAACAAAAGCAACAACAACAATGCATGCTTATATAAAAGGGTACCCAGTCAACTAAGCATTGTGAGCCCTGCCAGTTTGGTTAACTGGTGGTGTTTGAAGAGGCAAGGAGGCTCTTAAAACCATGTGGGACCTTCCTACTAATTTCACTTAATGAAGCTAAAGGAAGCAGCCCAACTCCTTGCAATAACCAACTAAAGGATGAGAGTATATATGTTTACATGTTGTCTGTTATGTGTGTTGTGTGTTAATACATATATGCGAATATGTATGTTTACATGTTGTCTGTTATGTGTGTTGTCTGTTCCTTCTGTCTCTGACAGACTGCCTTTCTTAAGCGCGCATAGTTTAAACTGCAAGCTTGCTTCAAAATTTAAATCTAAGGAAGCCATGCTGGACCTTATCAGTCCTAAATAAGACAAAATGAGAATGAAGGGTGCAAATGTTTACCCCACCTCTTGCTTTATTTGAGTGGTTATATCAACTGAAATAACCCTATGCTTATAAAATATTCTCTCCCAGATTCTCTTCCTATCTTATCTTAGGAAACTGTTCTTCCTTTAGAGGGTTCTGTATAAAACTGGATACTTTTATTTTCCTCTTCCTTAGTACATGATAGGAGCATTGAGTGTGCTCTCTTCCCCAGTAGTGCCTGTGTACATAAGTATGTGTGTGTCTCTTTGGTAGTACAAATCTTGCTGTGAAATCTTGCTGTGAACCTTTATTTTGGAGGGTTGGACTAGATGACCCCAGGGTCCCTTTCAACTCTCCCAATTTGTGGCTGTGTGGAAGGACATGTGTCCGCAAGCATTGCAGGGTAATTCTTAATTCTGGTGTGGTGATGGAGTTGAAATTCAGCCTAGCTTTGCTCTTTAGTTTTAAAAGGTGAGAGGTGAAGCTGTGATGTTTTGAAGCACAACTGGTAATATCAAGCATTTGAGTGATTACAGTGTTTATCATTTTGTCTACTATTTAAAAATCAGACTTCAAAGTCAATTTAAAGTTTAAACACATACAAATACATATGGGCCTTGACCAATCCTGTAAATAAAGGGGCAGGAAAATTTTTGTCTGCAAATGGGAAGGCCGAAATAACTTAGAATGCTAAAAAAAAAAAATCCTATGAATTCTGACTCTCTGGCCATTTTTCCCATATATAAGGGCGTGGCATTGTTCCGCGAATGGCCAGAGGGATATTAGCCCTTTCCTGTACATAAAGGAAGCAGTCGCTTTGCTTGGGCTGAAATTGCTAGCTTTTGTTGGTGAATACTTCAATTGCTGAGTTTCTCTTTTTTGTTTTAAATCTAACCCTCTTTTAAAATCTACTCCTCCTTACCCTTCCCTTATTCAAATTCTAATTTTGCCAAAAGATGCGACATTTCAATAGTATAGAAGATTTGCTGAGACATGAACACACATGCACAGAGACTAGATCAGCTAAAAAAAAAAAAAGAGAGAGATAGGAAAAAGAGAGAGAGAGAGGAAGGAGGGGGAACTGTAGGGGGGGGGGGAGAGGAGGTTTATGTAAAACTTGGAACCATTGAGAGAAATCACCCTTAATGTGTCCCAAGTTTGAAATCTTAACATGCCAAGTTCTTTTCACAGGTAAATATCAAAGCATTCCACCCCTCAATGGGATTTAAGTCACAGACTTTGTTTATGTGCAATTTTAGGAACAGCATTTCCTGACAGGCTTCTCACATGAAATAATTTCCCCTTTTAACAGGATATGTGAACCCCGATAACAAAGTGTTTGTCCCTTTTTCCTCCCACAACAACTTTCTTTCTGTTCTGTGAAATCCCTGCTGTAGTAGTGACTTCCATCTCTTTGTGGCTTTGACACTTTTAAAGTTACAAATAATCTGTTTCCATTTATTTAATCCGTTTTTCCATGGTCTATGAAATTAATCGAAGCATAACCAAACATTGTTTGTGGAATGGTATTTGTTTACCTTTTGCCTGAGCATTTCTTATTAATTCTGTCATTTGGCTAGTTCAAGGTACTTGCACAACTTTAAATTGCCATTAAGTCATTTTCCAGTATTTTGCTATTAACATTCTAGCCAATGTTGTCACATCAAGAAACACTCTTTTATTTTCATTGTTACTTCGAATTTCTTAAAATTCTGTGTCTTAGCATTTATTTATTTTGGTTCCTCATAGGTCATTGTGTGTGTTTGTGTGTGTGTTTTATTATTTTAACTGTGTCTTTTAAGTCCACCCTGCCCTTACAGGATATCACTTCTACAAGTGTGTTACTACAGATCCAATGAAAAGCTTCGCCACCACAACAACAGACACCAAAGTTTTCAAAGTGGCCACAGCTATCTCTTTCAAAGGATATAGACTGCCGGGGGGTGGAGTTGAATTACAAGGACATTTTCTGACTTTTGAACCTCAAGATACATACATAAAATATCCCAATTGTCTCAAGATATGCAA
The DNA here is from genome assembly GCF_951804945.1 of Podarcis cretensis. Taxonomy (NCBI): domain Eukaryota; kingdom Metazoa; phylum Chordata; class Lepidosauria; order Squamata; family Lacertidae; genus Podarcis; species Podarcis cretensis. Next base: position 1,586,757 of record NC_137181.1, on the reverse strand, counting down.
CTGATATTTAATTAGTTTGTTTTGTATTATGTGTTATTACGTAGGAATGTTGAAATGTGTCTGACAGTGTGTCATTTCCACAAATGGGGGGGCTATTTTTGTGGCTATTTTTGTGTGTAAGTGTTTTATGTCTAATGTCTTATTCCTTACACCCCAGTGGAGGATCCTCATACATTTTATGCCTTTTAACAGATCAGGCTATTATGTAGTCCAATGTTTAGACTTAGATAAATTTATAACCATATTTCGTTGTTTCACCTGGCACTCTGCCAACTTCCCTACCCATTTTAAAAATGTGCTAAAACTCACTTTACCAAGGAGAAGCTTCAGGAAGGTATATATGCTTTGGTTTAGCAGGAATAATCCCTTATAGAGTTAAATTGACTTATTTGGACGAGTGCCCTTTAAGAGTGGTTTTATTTTAACTGATTGGTTTGGGAAGTCGAGAACCATGGGGCAAGATAAATTCAAATTGGACTCAGTTTGAATTGGGCAAGTGTATCCAGGATGCAATTAGCTTTTGGTCCTTAATGTGCAAGTGAGCAACTTCCCATGACTGCAAGACCAGAGCCTATAATAATAAAATCCCATGGAATGGCCAAGGCTAGGATATTTCCCTCAGGACGTGTCCAAACCTGTGCCAGCTGTGATGGGTGCCAGGCAACATGGTTAATATGAAAGCCCTAAGTGGATTCACCAGGGATTGCCACTACTGTGAGACCACAGAAGAGCTACCTTGACACCTGAGAACACAAAAATGGCGGGGAACAAAGCAAACTGCATTTTTTTTTTCAGTCAGTAGTGAACCTTCCTGCTAAATGTAAAGCATAGACCACTATTAAACAAAATACGACAGGTGTCCTTTTACGCGATATCCTATATCCAGCTATCTGCACTACTATACTTGCAAATGGCCTTAAGAGGCATGATTTGCAAGTCCCTTTCAGGTTTGCATAAACCCACACCTCTGGTACGGTAGATACCAAGTTATTAGTTAGCGCATATCTATAACACGCATGTACATTGTATTGGTCTGTGTTGCTCCCTCCTTTGCTGCCCTGCTCAACCCACCTCCTTTTCCATTAGGGCCTATTCCCACTCACACGGCACCCCTACCTTCACCGAGATTTAGGGTGCGGAGAAAAGATTTGCAAGTTCTTACAGAACTTTAATGCAAATCTATCTCCGAATGGGGGACTGTTACGGAGGGGGGGGGCATGTCTTCTTCACCTTCTTTGCCACAATATATTTGCTCAATTTCTCTAGGACTCCATCACCCCTCCTCCATAATCCCTCAAGGTGTCAAGACCCTAATCCTGTCAAATCGCTCTGATCAGCCTTTCCTCCAGGCAATGTCAGGTGGCAAACTATGCATATTTGGGACCATTGTTTTCTCATCCCCAGGAAGTGTTTATCTGTGCATATCTCCAGCTCTGCATATTCCCCCCTCCCTCCTCCATATGTTAATCTGTGTAACCCAACCTCCCTTTAATATATTCATGATGTAATCTGTGTAACCAAACCTCTCTTTAATGTATTCATGACGTGTTTTGCACTGTATTCTGGGACATGGAGGGAGTTTCAAAAACTCATGTCACCCCTTTCTCACTGTTCAATCTCGCCTTGAACCTGTTGCGCAATAAACTTGGATCTTCTGCTGTTTGCTCCTGTCTCCGGCTGAGCTCATTTCCTCCGCAGGGACCCACGGACTTAGTCCGATGAGCTGGGTGGCAGAGCAGCCTCGCACCCAGATTTTGCCGTAACAGGGGGGACCCAGCTGACCCCCAAACAATGGGGGAAAGAGGAACAGGAAGAGAATGAAGGAGAAATGGAGAAGAAGCTGGGAGGGGGAGCAGCCAAGACTCAGCAGGAAAACTCCCTCAGGAAAGTGGGTGAAGAAAGCAGATTGGCCAGCTGTCCAAAGCAGATGCTTCTGATTGGTCCAGCCCCGCTCTGGGGTGGGAAATGGGGTCAGATGATTCTGGGAGCCCAGTATAAACTGGTTTTCTGGCTGGAAACACAGGGAAAGGATGGCAGGTGTCCCTCTTGTTTTTAACTGGCGTTGGGAGAGTCCCATGGTGAGGGGCTGCCCCCTGAGCAACATGCACCCCTCCCTCTCCCCACCTTCCTGGGCTTCCCCATTCCTGCCTGTGGGACTTTTATGGGGGGGGGGGGGCTGTTAGACAAAAACTGTCCAGGGGCTCTTTCCCAGAGGGATTCAGATGTCTCTGTGAAAGGAGTCACAGTACTGCACAGGTAAAGACCCCCCCCCCAGCTCATGCTGGAAAGAGGGAGTGCGCATTCCAGTTCACATCACAGATAATTTTTAACTGTCCAAATATCCCTCCTCCAATTCCTATTAGTTAAGAAATTGCACTTTACAGGCTTCCCGCAAGGCCTTCTTCATTTTTGCTCCTTAATATGTTCTCCCACCTGTTACATACATTACCTGGTCATTCAAATTAGCCATTTCTCCCACAGAGGTGTGTTCTATACTATTCATGAAGCGTTTGAGCATGGGCACTCATTCTTCAGCTACCACCTGCTATTTCTCCTTGTTATATCGAGTCACCTCTCAACTGTAAATCTGTCCCTCTTTCAAGGCAAACCACCGACTTCTGACACGTTCTTCCTTTAGTTGTAACACCAGCAAGGAAAGGAGCCTCTGAGGGAGTATTCTCACTTGTCGTGTCCAACATCTGCTTTGTCTCATCCGTAGTGTCTCCAGCAACTCAGGTTGTCAAGGTCAACCATTCCCCGAAGGGACCCCCTTCTTTTGGGTGTCGGTTGAAACCTTTTGCAAGCAGAGGTTGAAACAGAACCTCAGTCTTTGAAGGCAGGCACGGTCGCTTCTTTTCTCCAACGCCTTCCACCATGAGAGGAACGCAGTGGGGTTGTGAGGGGGGGAGAGAGACGAGAGACCCCCCTGCCGCCCCTTTGTCTGAGAGCCCTCCTTTCTGCTCCCCTCACAAGAGGGTCCCCCTTTTTTCTCTCCGTGTCTCTGAGGGGCAAGAGAGGAGGAGCCCCTCCCCCGCTGCTTCCTCCCCTCAGCGGCTCTGAGGGAAACGACTTTTCCCGCCTTTTCCCAACTTCCCGCCTGAGCCTCGCCTCAGTTTTAGGCGCCAAGGAGGCCGGTTCCTGGCAGACCAGGCTGCAGTATCCCTGGGCTCCCTCGTTTATCGGGGGATTTCTTCTAATTCGCCCCCATTTCTCTTCATATCTCTCGCTTTTCAAGCTTCTCTCTCTCTAGAAAGGCTGTATAAACAACCCCTTCACCACTGCCTGCATCCCTCACAGCATTTAAAAGTCCGATTTCTTTTCATTTGCTGCGCATAATCCTAACACCAGGACTTTTATTCGCTCCTGGCAATGTCTTTTTTCGATTTATCTGAAGGTATAAATTATTGGCCTCAAGCTTTACTTATTAACCATTTTCCATGGGTCCTTTTTACGTGGGTCTCCTGCAAGCTTATTAAATCTCATTCCTGCTTTCTTAATACATGTGTTATGCCTTTCGGATTTCATATTTAGTCCATTCACATTCCAGGTTAGAAATTTATAAGCCATATTCTAGAAACCCGAGTCTTTCTTTTCGCAAAGAAAACAACACAAGTCCAGCCCCAATAATTCTGACTTGCTCTTCTTCATGAGATTCCACCTGTGCAGGATCTCCCAGCTCCTTCTAATTCTTCCTCCAGAATTCCTCCGCTTTCAGAATCATAACTGTCAACTTTTCCCTTTTCTTGCGAAGAATCCTATTCGGAATAAGGGAATTTGCCTTAAAAAAGGGAAACGTTGACAGCTATGTTCAGAATCTACACACACCTTTCTTTCTTGGCTTTCCAAGTGAAGCAGATCCCGTCAGGAAACTCCCAGCAAAAGGGTTCCTATTGCATCCCCTGCAGTTACACGCAGGGGTTTGTGAACCCTTGTATGTGTGAATGCACTTATTATCCCTGTGCGTTTATAAGAGCACGGCATTAATTTCGTGAGATCCGCACACTGATGCCATCACTTTTGGAAGCACTGCTGTGCAGCCCCATCCGAGGCATGCTTACTCAGAAGTAAGGCCTACTCTGTGATGCAGGCAGGCATGGTCATTTCTTTTCTCTTAACGGGGGGGGGCGGGGCTTCCACATCTGCCCCCCCTTGAGTCTCCCCCGCCCAAAGGATCGCATGTGCGTTTCATTCCTTGCATGGGACACTTTTTCCTCTATTTTTCCTGGGATATGTTACCGGAAAATCCGAGGGCTCTCTTGGACAAATGAAGACACCAACCAGAGCAATTCAGAGCAAAACAGCAGCCAGTAGGCTCGGTCTTTATTTAAGGAAAAGACTGTCGCGACAGGACTTCCACCGCCCACGAGGTGAAGCAAGATGGAAGCCCCGAACAAAGGACGACCCTAACTTTTATTAATTGCTAATCCCCCAAGCTACACCCCCAGAATTACATCATATTTACATCACGATTACATCAAAATTGGGAGGAGTCGAGGAGGGGTTACACAGGTAATCCGAGAGTCCTGACACCTGGCCGGAGCCCCCTCTCCCCATCCCACATGAGTCATTTTCAAAAACAAAAGAAGGGCGAGGTTTCCTGCCCCCTGAGGGGAATCCTGGCCAGAGTCCTTTGTGAGAGTCTGTGCGGAATACACTAAAACATGCCGGTTATTGTGTTCCTGATAGCCTTTCGTCTGGGCCCATCACGATGGCCATCAAGGTGATCACATCAGCTGGGAAGCTCTCCAGAGTACGTGACTGCCCGGTCAAAGGATTATGGCTGCCGTGCATCAGGTCACCCCCCTTCGATAGCCTTTGTAATATGGAGTAGAATAAAAGTGGTCCGATGAAAATCCGAGGTACGGCTGATTTTTGGCGAATTTATGAAGAATATTGTCCTTGTAGTTCAAAGTACTTTCACTTTTCGGAAGCAACTTGCTACATTTTGATTAGATCAGTCACGGTCAATTGAACTCGGAAACATTGTATTGAGAGCTGTCAAGAGGTGAGGGAAAAAGCGCTTGCAGCCTGCAGTACCAGCGTGGCTGCCGCAAGGGGCGCTGTTCGACAATGTTGATTGGCTGAGACGGCCGTTGCTTACCGTAAAGTTCAGGCGGCCGGTCTACTGGCAATAAAGATAGGGCGATGCGGAGCACTATTTTGGAAAGCTGTCAGGTTCGCGCTTCCTTATTTACGGAAGGCTTTCCTTAAGAGATGGCCCTCTAAAGGAACATCTCTAGGGTTAGAGGGGGAGATACGTGTGTGTGAGTATGGTGCTTGTGTGAAACACGTGTTAAGGGGGGGGGTGATTTCCGGCGACAGTTCCCCCCTTCGGAGATAAGATTGCGAAGGTGGGGAAAACCGCGCAATCCTTCTCTCCGCACAAATCAATAAAAGTTTGACATGTCATACCTAGTGTCCGGATTCTGGAAGTCCTTCAGGGGTCCCATTTCGATGGAGGTGGACTGGGTTCCGGGTGCTGGCGGTCTATAGGTGGCAGTCGACCGCGGGTGAAGGATTGGAGGGCAAAAGCCGCAGGTTTGACAGCACATCGGGAAGCAGTGGATTGCGCAGCAAAAGACAGCAATGCAGATGGTTACAGTGATCAGGATCAGTAGTCCGTTTCCAAGGAGCTGTTTTATCCAGTCAGACCCCGGTAGCCAGCTCCACAACTGGCTATCTGACAATCCTTCATGTTGTATATCTTTAAGCTCGTCGGTTAGTTTATGGATGTTATTAAGGTGTCCCGTAATATTGAGGGTTTGATCGGACACGTGTGTACAGCACTCAGTTCCAACAAGGGCACAAACGCCTCCTGTCGAGGCGAGAACGTAGTCCAAAGCAAGGCGGTTCTGTATCGCAGTCTGCCTGACTTCCGTTAATTCCGTCAGGATAGATTGAGTGGCGGCATTGGACTCCTCCATGAAATTTAGTAGGATGTCCGTTAATTTAAGGATGTCGACGTGGTTGGAGCCAGCTCCATACGCGGGAAAGAGAGCCCGACCATAAGTTTCGCTATTAGCTGCCACGTCGGAGAGTTGTGATAAGTCCTTTGCCCTCTTATTGCGTCTCCTCCCGGGGGGTAGATCTTGTGTGACCCGAACCCCAGGCAAAATTAGTCCGAGGTAGCAAGTGCCACGGGAATGGGGGCTGGCCCACGTGTATCCGCGGTGGCCACAAACCCAGAACAACCCCTGTAGGCACGAGTTTATGCGGCCAGTGAGGAAGGTGCGGAAGAAACACCGGGAGGCCGGGGAGGGACTCCAGGAGTCAGGTAAGCTCATTACGCGTTTCCATGCAGACATTAAGGTGGGGTGAATAGAGGGGTTGTCCTGGTGCCATAGGGTAATCCTGCCATTTAGAGCAATATCAATGGTGTACTTACAGGTGCTCTCTCCGATGGGCTTGTCATTTCCGCTGAACTTCCGGCAGAGGTCACCCGTTGTGGGTCCGGTTAGGTAGATGTATTGATGGGTCAAGTTCACGGCAGTCAGGTTCCAGGATTGTACGTCAGCGGAGAGATGTTGTTGTAGGGTGAGGGGTACTCCAAGAAATGGTAGGCCGCTGTGGAGGTGTGCGGGAGCATTGGCACAAATCCAGCACTCATTGGTCGTTGTCTGTTTCGCAATTTGAGAGATCAGTTTTACGTAGGTGTTGGAGTGCCAAGTGGATAACAAATCATTACTGTCGGGGTTTTCGGATATTGACAGTTCCCCCCTTTGTCGAGGTGCAGTACCGGGGGGGTGGAGAGGGTCTTGGCGGAGTAGGTAAGTGAGGTTTGTAGTAAGACCACCACATCTTTGGGGTCCGGTAGTGTCCCACTCTGCTGAAGATGTAAGGGAGTGATGCCAGCCTTCTAGGTATGCTTTCCCGTCCCAAGCGGAGGCGAGTCCGATGTCCGAGACGCAGCAGTACCTGCGCAGGCAAACTCCCTGTAGGATGGTTTGGCGGGGAGTGGAATCAACTCGTTGACAGTAAAACCCATGGATCAGGTGATCTGTGGGGTGATTTCGGTCAGTATAGACTGAGTCACCGCCGCCATTGTCCAGAAGTGTCCAGTTTAGAGTTTGTTTGGGTGTACCGTCAGAAAAAAGTACGTAAGAGCCATTGAGGCAGCGGGCTCGGTTCCAAGGGCCATCTTTAGTGAGGATGAGTTTGCCAAGTGGTAGGTATGAGGGTGAGCGAATGAAAAGTTCCCACGTTTGGTGAATAGCGAGGGTTGGTAGTATGGAATGTCGAAGGAGAACGCGGGTTTCAGGTAAGCAGAAATCAAAATCTCCTAGGCGGTCGGGCGTCCCTCTTTTTACCATATCAACAATTCCGAAGTCTAGATATTTGTATTCCATTTGTAATCCAGGGCATGAGTCGTGTGTGGTTATGGTGTTATGAGAAAGAGTCGAGGTAATAGAGAGAAAGAGGAGGGTGGGTATGGTGATTATCATTGTAAATAGCGTTTGTTGTCAGGTTGTGGAGCTGTCAAATGGAGCTGTCAAATTGTAGAGCTGTCAAACGGAGCTGTCAAAGTGCGGAGCTGTCAAACTGTAGAGCTGTCAAACGGAGCTGTCAAAGTGCGGAGCTGTCAAAATGTAGAGCTGTCAAACTGGGTGTGTCTTAGAAAGTCTGAGGCGTATTGGGGGTTGGTCGTCCTGGGTGGCTGATGTGATTATTTCGGAGGTCCAATGGGCTGATGTATATGGTGGGTGAGGTTCGGTCTGTTGGGTTCGGTTTGTGCCGCGATCTGGTCCGGTCTGTTGGGCTCGATTCGTGCCCCGATCTGGTCCGGTCTGTTGGGCTCGATTCGCGCCCCGATCTGGTCCGGTCTGTTGGGCTCGATTTGTGCCCCGATCTGGTCCGGTCTGTTGGTCTTCCTCTATCTCAGTGTCGTCATCTACCGGTTTGCCTGGGACGCAGCAGGGGGAGTCGTCTGAGGCAGGTTCGGGTGGCAAAGCAGGCTTGCAGCGAGTGTGATGCAACCAGGCTGTCTTTTCAGCTACCTTAATAGAAGTTGGAGTGGTTAAAAGTACTTGGTAGGGGCCCTCCCAGATGGGCTGTAGGGGTACCTTATGGTAAGTTTTTGCTAGTATCCAATCCCCTGGTCGGTACGGGTGGATATTCTCATCTAAGGGAATGTTTTGGCCTGAGGCGGCGTATTTGTGGAGAAGAATGAGTTGTTGCTGGAGCTGTATTACGTATTTAGTTAATTCTGACTCGCCCACTTCTAGCTCTGAGGTAGGAAACTGGGTATTGTACACTGGGGAGGGTCTTCCGAATAGTAATTCATAGGGGGATAATTTGAGGCTTCCACGGGGGCATGCTCTTAAGTTATGGAGGACTAGTGGGATGGCGTTGACCCATTTGATGCCAGTGTCTTTACAAAGTTTTCCGAGCTGCGTTTTAAGCTGTTGATTCATTCTTTCGACCTGTCCTGAGGAAGGTGGATGGTATGGGGTATGTAGCTTCCATTTAATTCCGAGGGCACTGGCAACCTGTTGAGTTATGTCGGATGTGAAATGTGAGCCCCTATCGCTGTCTATGTGTCGGGGAACTCCAAAGCGGGGTATGATCTCTTGTAATAGAATCTTTGCAACAATGTGGGCAGTTGCTCTGCGAGTGGGGAAACATTCGACCCACCCGGTCAACTGGTCGATGATTACCAAGGCATGCTTGTAGCCTAGGCAGGGTGGTAGGTCTATAAAATCTATCTGAAGACTTTCGAATGGGACAAAAGCCCATGGTCTGGCCCCTGGTGGACATCTGGCGGTATGTTTTGGGTTAAAGCTCTGGCAAGTATGGCAATTCTTTACAGCAGCTTTAGCGGCGAGGGCAAGACCTGGGGCATACCAGCAGCGTTGCATTGTGTCTATAAGGTTGTCTCTGCCCCAGTGGGTACGTTGGTGTAGGACTCTCAAATGTTTGGGTACCCATAGTCTGGGCATTATGAGCCTTCCGTCTGGGAAGTACCAAACGCCATTTTCTAAGTGGGCCCCTTGTTCCTCCCATCTTTTAACCTCCTCTGGGGTCGCAGTTTTGTACATCTTTGTGAAATCTATGTCTGATAAAACTTGTGGTCCCTGGAACTCATTGTCTGCAGAGAAGGGTTGAAGGGCTGCCTCCTGTGCCGCGCTGTCAGCGCGTCGGTTCCCTGTTGAGATTGAGTCTCTCCCTTTCGTATGTGCCTTACAATGTACTACTGCAATGGCTTCAGGAAGGTGTATAGAGTTCATGAGACGCTGTACCAGGGTAGCATGTGCAATTTGGGTCCCTGCTGCAGTCAAGAAACCCCTTTGCAACCAGATCTGGCCCGTGGCGTGAACTAACCCGAAGCAATATTTTGAATCTGTGTAGATGGTAATTCTTTGCCCTGCCCCTAATTCACAAGCTCTGATTAGGGCGATTAGTTCAGCCGCTTGCGCACTGTATTTGGCATGGACAGGTCGTGCTTCTAAGATTTCGCTGTCAGTGACTATGGCATATCCACTTTTTCGTTCCCCACCCACAACCTTGGAGCTTCCATCTGTATACAGGATGAGGTCAGGGTCCGTTAAAGGAAGGTAGTCAAGATCTTCCCGTGGTTTTTCCACATGGCGGACTATTTGAGAACAGTCGTGATGTGGGGTGCCGTCGTCAGGGAGGGGCAGGAGGGTTGCAGGGTTGAGAGAATTTACTCTTTTTATGGTGACATTTGAGGGACTGAGGAGGATGGCCTCGTATCTGTTTAAGCGTTGTATTGTGAAGCGTTGACATCCTTGTAAGCTAAGGAGGGTAGCGACAGCATGGGGAACGTTCACGGTTAGTTCGTGTCCTAGGACAGTTTCCTGCGCTTTTTCCAGCAGCAGGGCTGCAGCTGCTACAGCTCTAAGGCACCCCACGTTTCCTAGTACAGTAGTGTCCAACTGAAGGCTATAATAAGCGACGGGCCTATTCCTTCCTTGAAATTGCTGCGTGAGGACACCCGAAGCTACTCCCTTATTTTCGTGCACATATAGAGAAAAGGGTAGTCTGTAGTCCGGGAGTCCGAGGGCAGGTGAGGTTCTCAATTCTCTTTTAATAGATTCAAAGGCTTCAAGCGCCTCTGCAGACCATTGTAGTTGATCTGGGGCATTGTCATGTGTCATTGCTGTAAGGGGGCGGGTGAATTCTCCGTAGCGCGGAATCCATGCTCGGCAGAACCCGCTCATTCCGATGAAACCTCGGAGTTGTCTCTTAGTCTTTGGTAGGGGTAATTTGGTTATCGCCTCAATTCTGTCTGTAGTTAGTGCCCGGGTGCCCTCTCCTAGGATGTGGCCAAGATATTTAACTTCCTTTTTACAATATTGTATCTTTTTCGGGGATACTTTATGTCCTTTTTGTGCTAGTATGTTTAGGAGGGCTATAGTATCCTTTTTGCAGGATTCCAGATCCCGTGCACAGAGTAAAATGTCGTCAACGTAAAGCCTCAGGGCAGAACCTCCGGGTAGGTTTACGTCCGACAAATCCTGATGTAGTATAGATGAGAAGATGGCCGGGGATTCTACATATCCTTGGGGTAAGCGGGTCCACGTTAGTTGCCCTGTCTGCCATGTGAAAGCGAAGAGGAATTGGCTTTCCGGGTGCACGGGGATGCTGAAGAAGGCAGAACATAGGTCTATGACGGAATAGACCACAGTTTCCTCTGGGATGGTGCTCAAAAGATGGTGCGGATTCGCGACTACAGCATGTCTAGGGATGACAAAGGAATTCACCAGCCTGAGGTCCTGTACCAAGCGCCATTTGGTGGGATTTGTATTGGGCTTTTTGACGGGAAGAAGGGGGGTATTACAAGGAGAGGCACATGAGACTAAAACTCCCATCCTCAAGAATTCCTCGATCATCGGGGTCAGTCCGTCTATGGCGTCTGGAGGAAGTGGGTATTGCTTGGTACAGGGGAATGGTAAATCCTTCCTGTAGTTGATCTTTACTGGTATTGCGGACTTTAGGAGTCCGACGGAGGTCGACTCGGTTCCCCATAGGAAAGGGGAAACGCTACTTAGTAATTCGGGTGGAAGATCAATGGGTGTAGTGTGGACTTCCTGTAGGACCCCTTGAAAACTGAAGAGGGATTCATTTGGCATGTGTAAATAAATCCCTTCTTGGCCACATTGTATGGTGGCGTTTAATTTACAGAGCAGATCCCTCCCCAAGAGGTTGACAGGGCTAGATGTCAGTAAGAAGGTGTGCTTAACAGATAGAGGTCCAACGGAAACTTTTGCAGGCTTGGAAAGAGGGCAGTTTCGGGGAATTCCATCCAGTCCCATTACGGTTCTGGTTTCTTCCCCGGGGATCAAATGGCTGTTAGTGAGGGTGGAATAAGTGGCTCCCGTATCTAAGAGGCAATCGTAAGATTGGCCATCGATTTGCATAGTGCAGATCGGATCGGAGGAGGATAGTTGCAAGACGGGGCAAAGAAAAGGGAAAGAGGCGGGATCTGCTTCTAGTTGTCAATGCGACTTATACTCGTCTATCACCATTTCATGGGCTGGATCAATGGTGCGGTTTTCCGGCTTGAAGGGATTTATTGGATCTTGAGTGGGGTTCCTGGGTCTAGGTTGTGGAGGGGGTGGACCCGCACGATGTGGCGGCTGGGTTCTAGGTGGAATATATCCATATGAGGTGTCTGATCCTCTGGGTCTGGGGTAGACAGGGTCCCGATAATCCGTTCTGTAAGTTTTTGTGTCTCCGTACTCTGGTCCTGCAGTGTCAGTTAGGAGGGGGCAAAATTTCCTTATGTGTCCTCTTTCTTCGCATTTGTAACAAATACGTTTGTCTCGGAAGTCAGGTCCCCTTTGGTTGCTTCTGTCTTTGTAAAGGGGGACCCCTCCTGCATAAGCTAATACTCGCGGAGAGTCGGGCCTCTGATCTTTCTTTCTCCGCTCGTCCCTTGAATTAAAGACTGACTTGGCGATGGAAAGAATTTCAGTTATAGTTTTTCCATCATATCCCAGGTGTGAGTTTAGGGCCTTCCGTATATCTGCCGTTGCTTGGTCTTTGAAGAAGCCTTTTACTATGACTTCATGTTGGGGGCTCTCCGGGTCTATCCCGCCCCAGGTTTTAATTGCAGATACCAAGCGGGAGTAATAGTCGGACGGGTGTTCTTCTGGCCCTTGCAGAATGGCTTGGACTTTTGTCCAGTTTACGGTTCGCTGACCAGCAGCTTTGATTCCATCTAAGATGGCCTTTTTAAAAATCTTTAATCCCCATATCCCGTCAGTGGTGTTATAATCCCAGTCCGGATCATTAAGGATCGTCTGGGCGGTTAGAGGGGCCATGGAGGCAGGACGATTTGGCTGGTAGTCTTCTCGGGTTAGAGCCTCCCCCGCCTTTGCTAGTATTTCTCTCTTTTCTGCCTCATTAAAAAGGGCCCCTAGCAGCATGTGCACATCTGCCCAAGTGGGGTTGTGAGTGGAGAAGATGGTGGCCACCTGACGGTGGCATTTGTCAGGGTCATCTCTTAAGGAGGGCATCTTGTCAGACCAGTTCATCAAGTCCGAAGTAAGAAACGGCTGATGAGTAAAAACCATGCGGGGTGGGTCTCCTGCCCTGACTGGGGGTATGGGTAATGCTCGCAGAGGGAAAGCGCCCTCTATGTCTCCGTTTTGCGGAGTATCCTTGTTTCTAGTCCTGCTGGAGACGGGTCCCTCTCTTCCTCCGTTAAGGAGTTGCCCGTTGAGTAAGGGTTCAAGGCCCAAGTCTGCTGGGCCTTCCCTTAAGTTGTGTATATTTGAGGGTGGGTTGGACGGCGAGGTATTCAGTATGTTTTGAGGATGGGCAGTAGCGGGTGGGATGGTTACGCCTTCTCTTAGTCCCGCACCTTGGGAAGGGGTAGCATCGGGTGGATTTGTTACGGCTTCCCTTAGTCCCGCGCCCCCTCCACCAGCTTCTGTTCTGTCACCTGCCCCAGGTCCTGGCGGTCGGGGAGCCCGTGATTCGGGGTAGTAGAAAGGAACGAGGGTCCTTTCCAGCTGTTCCTCCTGGGTTCTGATCTCATCATAGGGAGGGGGTCCGTTGGGTTTTAAAACAGCCATTTGACGGGCAATTTGGGCTTGCTGCCGTTGAAATAGTTCGCGGGCTTCGACAAAGACATTTAGGTAGTATAGTTGACGGGGCTTCTCGTCAGCTAAATAGGACTTAAGTGCTTGCATTCTTGTGAGGTTAAAGGAACCATGAGGTGGCCATTTAGAAAGTGGTTCCAGGTGGTGGGTGAAGGCAACCCACGAGACGTTACAGAGATCCCTCAGTTTAGATTTTGAGAGTCCCTTTCTCCCTCTCAATTCCTTCCAGTTGAGGAGGACAAATTGCAGAGGGGTATCGGAGTCCTCTCTAGAGCAGAAAGGCTTCATAGAAGCCTTGTCGCCAGGAGGAGTCCAGTCAGAGTGTTGGGAAGCGTGGGCTCCCATTTCTTTATCCTACAAAATGGGGTTTCGCTAGCGGCACGTCCTACAGACTAAAGGATAGTCGGACAGGAAATGGGGAGAGAGAGAAAAAGGAAAAAAGAAAGAAAAAAAAGGAGGGGGGTGGAGAGAAGGCAGAGAAATAGTTTTTTTGGTTTTTTTTTTTTCCTCTTTTTTTTTTCTTTTTCAGTAATTAAGGTACCTCGGTTTATCCCTATAGAGCTTAATCTCGTCTACTATTGAACCGTAATTAATCTCACATTCACAACTCTCAAACATCAGCCTTGAACTCACGGGTCTCTCTCTTTACCCGATACACAAACACAAATCCTAGAGTTTCACCGCAGTACTGCTTACACAACTGGTCCTAGTGTGGGGCCCCAATCCGTGAGCCGCCCCTTCTACCCTTCACGACAGCCTCCTGCCTAGCCGTTGTGACTAAGTTCGGAGCCCCTACTGAACGCTTGCGCAGTGCAATGCCAGATTGGGGTCCGAGAAAATGAAAGTTTGGAAAGGAAACAAATGACCTTGCGTTCTCACGTACCCGGGTCATCCCTAACAAAGGTCGCCGGGCAGGAGGGGCGGCTTCATTTGCATGATTAGAGGAGAGAGAGAGGAGAGAGAGTGCTTTGAAGGACGCCTCTGGACGACTCCGAGAGAGGGACGTCAGAGAAAAACGGTAAAGAGCCACGCTTTCCCGGACTCAATTCCAAGACGGAAAACGGGGGAGAAAAGGGATAGAGAGATAAGACGTTCCTGGACGACCCCGAGGGGGAACGTCGGAAAACAGTAAAGTACCACAATTTCCCCGGACACGTTCCGCGTAAGAAATTGGGGGGAGAGAAAGGGAAAGATGAGAGAGAGAGAGAGGAGAGAGAGAGCTTTGAAGGACGCCTCTGGACGACTCCGAGAGAGGGACGTCAGAGAAAAACGGTAAAGAGCCACGCTTTCCCGGACTCAATTCCAAGACGGAAAACGGGGGAGAAAAGGGATAGAGAGATAAGACGTTCCTGGACGACCCCGAGGGGGAACGTCGGAAAACAGTAAAGTACCACAATTTCCCCGGATACGTTCCGCGTAAGAAATTGGGGGGAGAGAAAGGGAAAGATTTTGGCGTTCCTGGACGACCCCGAGGGGGAACGTCAGATAGTAAAGTTCCGCGACCTCCCTGGCCACTTTCCGAAAGGGGAGGATCGGGGGAGAAAAGGATAAAGTTGAACGTTCCTGGCCGACCCCGAGAGGGAACGTTGGAAATGAAAGAAGGAAAGTCTGGCTGTCGTGAGGACGTTTATTTCCACCCGCCACCCAATGTGTTTTCTTCAAACCATACTCACGTTCGAAGATGTCCCCCGCAGATCCCGGGATCCTTTTCTTTTAGCCGGCTTTTACCTCGCCTTTGCTCTCTCTGGTCGGACTTCTGGTGACGGTTGATTACCGCCCGCAAAGAGGAGGCAGGGAGAGGAAGAAAAGGATCCCTGGGCTAAGGTTGCCCAGTGGCGCCCGATCCCCTCTATCTCCCCTCTCACCTCTGCAGGAGAACCAAGTGTCCCTGAGCACGGTCGCCAAAACTGTTACCGGAAAATCCGAGGGCTCTCTTGGACAAATGAAGACACCAACCAGAGCAATTCAGAGCAAAACAGCAGCCAGTAGGCTCGGTCTTTATTTAAGGAAAAGACTGTCGCGACAGGACTTCCACCGCCCACGAGGTGAAGCAAGATGGAAGCCCCGAACAAAGGACGACCCTAACTTTTATTAATTGCTAATCCCCCAAGCTACACCCCCAGAATTACATCATATTTACATCACGATTACATCAAAATTGGGAGGAGTCGAGGAGGGGTTACACAGGTAATCCGAGAGTCCTGACACCTGGCCGGAGCCCCCTCTCCCCATCCCACATGAGTCATTTTCAAAAACAAAAGAAGGGCGAGGTTTCCTGCCCCCTGAGGGGAATCCTGGCCAGAGTCCTTTGTGAGAGTCTGTGCGGAATACACTAAAACATGCCGGTTATTGTGTTCCTGATAGCCTTTCGTCTGGGCCCATCACGATGGCCATCAAGGTGATCACATCAGCTGGGAAGCTCTCCAGAGTACGTGACTGCCCGGTCAAAGGATTATGGCTGCCGTGCATCAGGTCACCCCCCTTCGATAGCCTTTGTAATATGGAGTAGAATAAAAGTGGTCCGATGAAAATCCGAGGTACGGCTGATTTTTGGCGAATTTATGAAGAATATTGTCCTTGTAGTTCAAAGTACTTTCACTTTTCGGAAGCAACTTGCTACATTTTGATTAGATCAGTCACGGTCAATTGAACTCGGAAACATTGTATTGAGAGCTGTCAAGAGGTGAGGGAAAAAGCGCTTGCAGCCTGCAGTACCAGCGTGGCTGCCGCAAGGGGCGCTGTTCGACAATGTTGATTGGCTGAGACGGCCGTTGCTTACCGTAAAGTTCAGGCGGCCGGTCTACTGGCAATAAAGATAGGGCGATGCGGAGCACTATTTTGGAAAGCTGTCAGGTTCGCGCTTCCTTATTTACGGAAGGCTTTCCTTAAGAGATGGCCCTCTAAAGGAACATCTCTAGGGTTAGAGGGGGAGATACGTGTGTGTGAGTATGGTGCTTGTGTGAAACACGTGTTAAGGGGGGGGGTGATTTCCGGCGACAGATAGAAAGCGGCTGCAGAAGCAGGAAAATCCGCTTGGCGGGGGGAGAGATCATTTTCGGGAGGGGGGATCTCCTGCCTGGGAAGCCGCCCCCTCCATCCTTCCCCCCGCTCGCTGAGCTGGAGGTTTTTCCCCGGGGGGGGTGGAGGACAGGGGTGCCTGGCCTGCTCTGTTCCAGGGGGTCACGAAGAGGCGGACACCACTCAACGACTCTACAACAACAACAAAAGGAGCCGAGCTGGATTCCTAGAGAGGAGAGGAAGCGGAGATTTCGCTGCACTTCAACCCCTGCACGTGGGAACTTAAGCCAGTCCCGTGTACACCCGCCGCCCTCGCGCGAGTCAGCGGCCATCTCTCCCTTCTCAGCGGCTCCCGCCCAAGTTCATGTATTTCTCAAACCCCAGAAGAGGCTGGCGGTGCTGCTTGGGCTGCGCTTGGCCCGGGATGCGAGTTGCAAGCCGGTCTGGTCCTCCTCAGCCCCCCCCCCCCCCAGGTCTGCCCGAGAGACTCAGCAGGGGGAGGGGGGGCTTTTGCTGCTGCACCTCCAGAATTATTCTTGGGGGGGGGGGAGGCCAGGAAGATGCTCTGGGAGCAGAGCCCCCTCCTCCGCCTCCAGGGGGCGCACAGAGCAAAGAGACGCCTGGCCGGAGAGAGAGAGGGACGAAGGGGAAGAATCCAGACCCGGGACCCTGTAAGAAATGCCTTGACATTATGACAGCACTTAGGAACGGGCTGCTTACAGACGAAGACATGGTTTGGAAAATCATTTGTATTAGTTTTCAAATACAATATTCCAATAAAAACCTCATTATAACCATGCCAAATTATAATACTATTAATAATATGAATCATTCAAAAGCCAAAGTGTACAATTTAGGTGCCCCCCCCCCCACGTGCTGGAATTGATGGTTTGATTTACTTTATTTCTGCGTTCCAAAATCTTATAGATTTCCACCAAACTCCAGTCAGAAAAACAAACCCTTATACCCCGAATGCAATTTTAACGCCTTCCATTCACATTCACACATTCAATGATTTATAGTCCTACAGCTGAAGCATTTAAACTCTCTCTTTGCTCTTTTTGTTATTCTGTCCATGATGTTTCTTCCTGTCCTTGTAATATATTGTCTATCTTTTGTCAGTTGCTGTTCTCCATCATTCTTTGGGCAGAGCTAGTGTCCCGCTGCTGTTTCAGAAGTTCTCCATTGCTCTGTCCGGAGCTTCAGTGTTTTGCAACATTAGCAGCAGCTGCAAAAATCATAGTGTCCCTAAAAAATATCCTGCTTTCGCCATTTTTCTCTCAGCCCAGGGAATAGAGCAAGCTGTCGAATTTAAAATAACTCAGTAATGAACCTTCTTTGGCAGGCTCACAGCTTCACTTCCAATTAAATTAAATTCAGTTCAGTCCAAGGATGATAAAGACTAGGGAAGAGTCCGCTCTTAAGTTTCCATCATAAACCTTTTGTAGAATAGAGCTTCTCTCCCTTTCCCCCCTTTTTTATTTTTACTTTACACACACAAGTCCATTTGATGTTATATTCCATCTCTGCAATCCATTTTTCACTGCTAGACATTGTTTGGATAAACATGACAACATCTGGAATGAGTTTATGGCTATTAACATCTACATGTGTATTAGGATAACAACCCTGTATCAATTTATATAAGAATGTTTCAGAGTATATTGCATTGTATTTTTGTATCTTGTTCTTTTTTCTGACACATCTTTGTTATCCCACATTCCCCCTTTTTTCTCTGTATCACTTAATTTTTTTATACCTGAAATTATTTCAATAAAATATTAACATTGCAGAGAGAGAGGGGGGGGGGGGAGAGAGAACGGCCCATCTAGTTCAGCATCCTGCTCTCCTGAAGGTTTAGCCCCCTGGCAGGACTCGAACGCAAGACCAATGCTCTCCCCTCCTGCAGCTCCCAGCACCTGCTAACCAGAAGAACTGCTGCCTCCAGCTGTGGGGGCAGGGCATAATCACGACATGCAAAACTAATATTGTTTAATGATTATGCAATTCTACTTTTACTTGTCCCTCCCCCCCCAAAAAACCCAACTTCCACTTATTCCAACTAGTTAAAAGCTTTTCCAGATATATAGTAAATTATCCTAAATATTAAGAAAGCATGAGCTGTTTAACCATTAGAGCTGTGCAGAGTCACCCTGATCTCCCCTGGATCAGTCAGGCCAGGGGTCAAGCACCCCAGATCCAGCCCCAGATCAGTTCAGGGACAGAGCTAATGTTTAAGTAGGGAGTGGTTTAACCCCTAATTAAATGTGCAATCTGGAGGGGGGAGGAGGAGATTCTGCATCTCTTCTCCGCCTACAGAGAGGAAGAGTAGCAGTAGGGAGACAGTGCTTTGATGAAGGTAAGAAACACTTTATTTTTCCAAGTCTGCCCTGTGACATTTTAGAACAATATATCTGATATCGTTCTAACAACATTGAACAGGTCAGTGTAGATCCAGCCTCAGAGTCCCTGCACTTAGCAAAAAGGATATGGGGGGGGGGCGCTTATACAGAGATCTAAGGCTGAACAGCTGTTGTGTTGCCCCTTCATTTCGGGAGAATATTCATCGCCTTTCTCTTCCAATATCTGGCTAACAAGCGGAATTTGCTTTTGTCCCCCCGTTCGCTCATCATCTCCTCCTCCTCTGGTAGCAGAGCCTCCTTATTTGCAATCTTCTGTATGATCTCTGCTTCTTTCTTCACGTCCTTGAGCAACTGAATCCTTTTCTGATATCCAAGCTTGCGTTCCTCCTCTTCGGACGCAATGAGCATGTCGATGTATTCTGGAGTGGAGAGCGGGTTGGGCTTCAGGGCAATTTCCTGCAGGCGCCGCAAGCTTTGAGACGCTCTCTCGATGTTTTCGAACAAATTTTCTCTTACCTCGATGTACTCCTGGCTGAGGTGCCAAATCAGCTCCTCCGCTGTCATAACCCCATGGCAGGCGTACTCATATTTTTTCTTCAGGTCCGCATATGTCTTCTTCTCTTTCCTTATTTCGTCCTTAAATTGGTAATCCTGGTTGCAGTGGTCACTGGCTGAGCACTTGCCGGGACAAACGTTGCATTTTCCTGAGTAGAAACTAATAGCGGAGCAAAAGCGGTTCAGCAGGTTCCAGGTATGCCAGCAAGGATAGTGGCAGGTGAACTTGCAGTTCTTGCAGTTGGTTGCATATTGATGAGCTCCAGAGAGGTCTTGCCTCACTTTGACGGTGACTGGGAACTCATACTCAAAATCTCTGTTGGCCGCCATGTCAGCTTTGTGCTGGTCAAGGACTTGTTCCGTTTCCTTCAGTTCTTCCAGTTTGACCAGCCCGGTTTTGATCTGGGGCAGCAGGCCCTGCACAACCGTCTCCAACTCTTTCCGCTCCCTGAGAACTTCCTTCGTCAAAGACAAACTCCTCGTGTTCATTTTGCTTAGTGAGTCAAAGTAGGTCTTCATGCTGATCAAACCCATTTTCCAAAACATTTCGTCAAAGTTAGGGCTCTCCCCGTCCCCCACGACATTGTTGGCAAACAGGGCGGAATTGTTGAATTTGAAATGCACGGGGTTCCCCTTGCCATCTTTGGCACATGGAACGTTGGCCGTCTTAATGGCCTCAAGGACCAGGGGAGTCTGTGAATCTGCAAAGGTGATCAGGAACTGGATGTTCTCCTTGATATCTTTCCCAAAGATGGAGAGCACGGAATCAAAGACGTATTTCTCGGCTGCTGTTAAGCGGTTTGTGGAAGCCTTGACCACAAAGCAGACACAATCGATGTGGTCGATTCCTCCTGGGATGGAGAAAAACTCCCGGATCTTCTCCACTAACTTTTTGTCCTGCTCTATTCCTCTCGTGTCTCCGAATCCTGGAGTGTCAACAAAAGTGAGGGAGCAAGGGATCTTGAGACCCTCTTGATAGTTCACCACATAAGCCATCACTTCAGATGTCTGGCTTTCTGCTTGGTTTCTGCCGGTCACTTCATCAATAAGTTTGAACCGGAATTCATCTCCCCATTGCACGCCCAGGATATAATTGATCATCCCATTGATGAGAGTGGTTTTCCCGGATCCAGACGCTCCCATCATCATGATCACTTTGTTGGCGATCTGCAAGTTCTCTTTGCCTAGATGGTACTTTGGAGACATTTCAGACGCCTTTTTCAGTTTTAATGCATAAACAGAAGGGTCACCCCTTTCTACAAGGATACTTTCTTTGAGATATTTCTGAGGTGGTTTGATTTTACTTCTTTCCTGTGTTCTGGATGACGCCATCTTCTTTTTAACAAACTTGCTGTCACAATTAAAAGATAAACACATGCATTAGAAAAATAAATGTACTCTTCTTCCTATCATTATGATTTTATTGCTTTCGACACACATCTCAGGAAAAAGTACAAAATGTAATAAAAACAGTTCAAAAACATTCTAAAACAAATAGTAGCAACTTACAAAAAAAAACCCAGTGCCAAGCAGACTATCAAGGCACAAACTTGTTGGAACAGAAAAATGTTTTCTATTTTTTTCTGGGTGCCTGTCCTATCTTGACAGAAATGCTGTTCCACAGATCAGAGGCAGCCACACTAAAAGCCCTGCTCTGAGTTACCAGTTAGAACCTGGGTGCATATATCGGGTAAGAATTTCTCAGTTATCAAAGAAACAAACAAACAAAATCAGGACTGTCCCAAGTCGGAACATTCAGGTGTCATTCCAGTAATGCAGAGAATTGGGCCCCTTCCAACTCTGCAATTCTATGACTATGATTTGGAGCATATGGGAGACCCAAATGCCGTCATCCCACTCACCCCAAAGTAACATAACTCACACATCCCCCGCCCCAAAGTCTCTGCTGTGGTGCTGAAGGAGCCAAATTGTTCAGAACGAAACAGACTTGATTCCCATCACTTGGGGGTAACCAAGGGCAGAGGTGAAATCCCCCACTGCCATGTTATGTCTTAGCCACCATGTTGCATTCTGAACCCTATCCATATGGAAGCCACCCTTCCCAAGAAGGCTTCTGGTCTCACCAAGCATCCACTAGTCTACTTGTGAGGTGACAAGGGTTAGGCCCAACATGACCACAGGGCTCATTCGCAGTGAGAGCCGGGCTCTCAACCAGGCCCTCTGGCTTGCAGCCAGCTGAGATGCTATGGTTGACACCCGGAATTTAAAATGTTAACTATTAGCAAAGAGGTTTTTGGATCCTGGGCTGTTGTTTTTTGGCCAGAGTGTGTAGGTGTGTACTGCCGCTGCACCCTTGCTTTGCAAAAAGCAAATAACCAAACATTTATTCTTGCATCAAAAGACACCTACACCCTGACACCAATCACCCTCTTCTTTCTGTTTCCAAATACACTTTGCCAGGTGCTCAGGTCACCTCTTAAAAATCATTTCCTTGTCTTCTCCAAGGGCCTTCCTAATGGCCTTCTCCATGGCCTTCCTAATCTCAGTCATCTAAAGATATGGACAATTTGCCCTTTGCTTCCTGCTCTCTTCCTCTGTTTACAGAGTCCCTCTCCCCAGCTATCCAACTCATGTAGAAATATTGAATGTCGGAAACTGGAAAACATTCTTTTGTGTGTCTTGGGAGGGGTGTGTGTTTCAGAGTTTACTTTCAGACAGAGGGAGACATGCCGGGAGTGAGAGGCAGAGAGAAGCAATCCCATGCTGATGCAGCAAGTTGGCAGCAGCAGAATAGACCCAGCGGTGGAGAAGAAATTGAAATTGAAATACTTTATTGTCACTTGTACAACTTGTATACAGTGAGATTACACAAGCACCCCCCACTCAGCTCTCTTGGTCTTAATTCCCCTTGTTTACTGACCCACACCCACCAAACCCGAAAGTCAGTTGCCCTGTTGTTCTCTTCATTCAGCAGCCCAGCAGCCCACGGACAGAAGCTGTTCTTTTTTAAAAATATATATATATATTTATTTGCTTTTACAGAAGATAAATAACATCAAGGAAAAAAAAAAGGAAAAAATTAAAAATAGAAATTCCAGCTTTTAAATTGATATTTGCAAAACTTTCTTTCCAGACTTCCTCCCGCCTCCCTTTTTTGTGTTCCTCTTTACTCAATCAGATACAGCAAATCCTTACCCACTTTCAAAGCTCATTTCTGATTATTAAAATCTTTCTATTATGTCTCCAATCCTTCCTCCTTATGTTTAAACACCTTTAACATATTATTTACTTTTGACATAATATAACTTTAGTCTTTCACCTTTTTTCAATTACATTTTTACATAACTTTTAAACCTATATCACTAATGCCGTATTATTTTTAAATCCAACATCGTTTTAGCACTCATAAACTTTACAGTGTTTCTGTAGATAATCTTTAAACTTCTTCCAGTCCTCTTCCACCGCTTCTTCTCCCAGGTCTCGGATTCTGCCAGTCATTTCTGCCTGAGCTGTTCTTCACCCTGTTGGTGTGACTAATCATGCTTCTATATCTTCTGCCCGAGGGCAGGAGATCAAGAAAGTGCCGGCCAGGGTGTGAATAATCATCCCTGAGAATTTTCCTCACTCTCCTGAGGCAACGTTCTGCTGCTATTTCATCCAGTAGATTTACGGGACAGCCCATAATATCTTGTGCTGAGTTGTATTTGATACCCTGATTTATCACTATCTGAGGGAGTCTCAAAGCGGCTAACATTCTCCTTTCCCTTCCTCCCCCACAACAAACACTCTGTGAGGTGAGTGGGGCTGAGAGACTTCAGAGAAGTGTGACTGGCCCAAGCTCACCCAGCAGCTGCATGTGGAGGAGCGGAGACTCAAACCCGGTTCCCCAGATTACGAGTCTACCGCTCTTAACCACTACACCACACTGGTGCCCTCCCAGGTGCGGGATAGCTGCTCAGGTGCACGGAGCAGTAAATGCGCCGTGCAGCCGGGGGCGAAGCAAGCTGCCCACAGGGGTGGAATGAGCCACCAATGGCGGACATTTAGTGTGCTGCCCGCCTGCGACTCCTAAGCCTCCCCCAGCTGGCAAAATGAAAGGGAAAGGGGGGAATGCCACCAGCAAAGCGGCGCAGCTCCCCCTGACAGAGAAGACACCCGGGGCGATCCACCCCCACCGCACCCCATTCCTCTGCCCCTGAATAGACCATGTGGGCTACAGTCTCTTATCCTCCTGTCTGTCTTTGCTTGTTTCTTAACTGAGTCACAAGTCCACACGGATTTTCCCTTGCGGCTGGGATTTGGGACTCTTGGGATTATTTTCAAAGTTTTTGGAGGGACTTCAGTGGCAACTAACAGAGAGAGAGAGAGAGAGAGAGAGAGAGAGAGAGCCCTCTCTATGCTGGTCTTGCAGTAAAAATTGCAGTTGTCGTGGTTGCATTTTGTTTTTCCTTTTAATTTACATTTAACTAACATTTCCATGTTAATCTTTCTGTAAAGCTGGTAAAAACTACTGTATGGGAGGCTTCAAAAGCAATAATGAGAGGTCAAATAATTCAAAAGGCATCATTAAAATAAGCAAAGGGAGAAGGCAACTTATGGTCCAAACTGAGCAGCTGTGGGGGTTGCTCTACAAAAACATTATAGAAAATTAGAGGTATTAAGAAAACAATATGGTCTCATAAACTGTGCTCAAACAGAAAAAAAACACTGAGGTTTGTAATACAGTGTTTCTTTGGAAAAGGAAACAAACCTGGCAAATTGTTACCAGATTTTCTAACAAAGAGCAATATAAAAAAAAAAAAGCCGCACAACCATCTTCCCCACTTCTCCATTGTCTCTTGAGACAGACAGATGCCAACATCCCGTTCCCACGCAATCACCCTGCAGCAGCTCCAATCTCACCTTTTCTCTCTTTTCCAGATTTCCAGGGTCCTGGTGAAATCTGAGAGGAGAAATTGCACTCTACTCTGCTCTTAGTGGTTCCTGGCTCCTGCTGTTTGCTTCTCCTTGCCTACTTAAATACCCTTCCCACTGCACACCCCACCCAGTTCTTCCAGAGTCCTCATTGCCCTGGTTATTATGGGTGGCTGTCTGCAGAATCATTCATCCCGCCCAGAGGCGGAGCTAGCTGCTCTGGCACCCAGGGGCGGGGCCATGGAGGCAGGGCAAGTGTCCCAGGGGGCGAGATGCCCGTGGGGGCTGAGCAAGCCTCCCATGGCGGGCTGCTTCCTGGGCGGCAGTGGGGAGGGAGCTGCACCACTTGGCCCGCAGCCTTCCTCCCTTCCCTCTTCCTTTTGACAGCTTGGAGGAGGCTTTCCTTCCCAAGAAAGCAGCCCAGGAGTGGGGGGCAATGGCATGCCCCCCACCCGCAACTCCCAAACCTCCCCTGAGCTGTCAAAATGATGGGGGAAGGGGGGAAGGCTGCCGGTAGGGCAGCACAGCTCTGCTTCTTCCCTCAATGGCTTGGGATGGGCTTGGGAGTCTCAGGTGGGCAGGTAGCACGCCAAATGTCACCCCTCTCAGTGATGACACCCCGGGCGAGCCACCCCCACCGGCCCCCTTCCTTCGTCCCTGATCCCACCTCCCCTGTCGTGGAATCACAGAACTGAAGAGTTGAAAGGTACCCAACTCCTGCAATGTCATGCAGGAATCTCAGCTAAGCAATCCAGCCTCAGTTTAATAACCTCCAATGAAGGTGAGACCAGCTCTTATCACCAGGAAGTTCTCCCTCGTGTCTAGTAAGAATCACCTTTCTGGTAATTTGAAACCTTTGGCCTGGGTGCAGCAAGAAATGAACTTTTCCCGGAAAGAGCGATCTGAAGTTTACAGCATGTTATTCCCTGAGGGAGAATTATCTAAAATGATTTACAGGTGTTATCTGACTCCAAGTAGGCCTGCTAAGATGTATAAGGCTGAATCAGATAAGTGCTGGAGGTGCAATGAGGTCGAGGGGACGTTACTTCATATGTAGTGGACCTGTACAAGGGTAAAAGAGTATTGGGAAATAATTTATAATGAATTTTAAAAAATGTTTAAAAGCACTTTTCCAAAAAAGCCAGTGTCCTTTTTGTTGGGGATAATTCAGACGGAAATTCCCAGGTGTCAAAAAAGGTTATTTCTGTATGTCACTACTGTGGCCCATGTTTTGTTAGCCCCAAAATGGAAAAGGAGCGAGGTCCCAACCAAAGAAGAATGGCAACTTAAGCTGATGGAATATGTGCAGCTTGCAGACCTAACATATAGAATAAGAGAACAAGAATATATAGTGGCACCTCTACTTACAGACGCGATCCGTTCCAGGGTGCCGTTTGTACCCCAAAAAGTCCGTAAGTAGAGTGCTGCACATGCGCGTGGCACGATATAGCGCTCCTGCACATGTGCGAAGTGCACAGATTGCTCCTGCGCATTTGTGAAGTGGCGAACTTCCGGGTTTGCCACATTCATAACCAGAAAAAACACAACATGAAGCAAACGCAGCTCAAGGTATGACTATATTTAAAGAAGACTGGGAGGTATTGGGGGGGGGGAATTGTGTACACCTGAAAACGTTGGCAGCATTAAGATAAATTCAACAATGTATATAAGTTTTGATGGATGTAATAATGGAATACTGAATGGTTTAATTTATATAAGATATGTGGGGATTTATGTTATGCAAAATGAACCATGGGAAGAGAAGAAGGGAAGTCATCAGTATTTTAAGGTTGTTTAAATGAATATTCTAAATTGTAAAACAGAAGATTTAATAAAAATTATAAACAAAAAACAAAAAAAAAACCCCGCCAAGCTTCTATTCCCTCCTCTCGTCTAAGTGGCAGCGCTCCAGCTAGTCAAACATGACTGTCCCATCACCTCCGAGTCTTCTCTTTTTCAGGTGAAACATACCCACTCATTCCTTTTCATCTTCCAAATGCATTCCTCTCCATGAATGTAGCCAGGGGTTGGGGTGAGGCAGCTGCCCCCCCAAAAAAAAATCAAGTAAAAGAATGAAAATACTTAACTAAAAGTATAAATTGTAGAAAGATTTGGGCAGGTTGTTCTGAGCACTTGGGGTAAAAATAAAAGAAAAAGCAATTTAAAACAACTGTTGTTGAGACATTTCATTCTGAATCTGCTAGACAGAGCCAGACAGAGGATAATGACAGGTGGGTTTCTGCCCCCCCCCCCAGCACAAATACTGGCTGCCCTTCTGGCCTGGGTGAAACTAAAAGCATTATTTTCTGTGTGCGCGCAGGCTATGAGTCACTGAAAAGTCCCTGTGTCAGGGATGAGAAAGGGACAACAAAAATTCACAAGTTTTTTAAAACAACTTACCGTATTTCTAAGCACCCTGATTGGCTCTCAGCCAAATACGGAGGGAGGTGTGTTTCCTCCAACCGTTTGCTCTTCCAAAAGTGTGTCTGTGCCCACGCTCCCAAACACTTATCTGTGTTTACCTCCAACCACTTGTCACCACTCCCTTTCAGAACCCGCCTCCTTGGTCACCTTCCTGGAAACACACCTATTTCGAGAAGCTATTCAAATAAAAAGTTGGATGGCAGTGTGTGGGTTTGTTTGTTTTTTTATATAGCTGGTTGAGTGTGGAGAGTTTAACTGGAGCGGCATGGCTCATTTTCCTACAGAACAGGTTGAAACCTGAATTTCAGATGGGAGCAGGGAGGCCACAGAGTGAAAACAGAGCAGAAGTTAAATGAGGTGGGGGGAAGCACAGCCACAGGTACAAGATTGATATTGGGGCTGGAGCACCCCCTCTTAGTTCAAAGGGTTGGTGCTGACCTTGAAAGCCCTAAACGGCCTTGGTCCAGTATACCTGAAGGAGCATCTCCACCTCCATCGTTCTGCCCAGACACTGAGGTCCAGCTCCGAGGGCCTTCTGGCGGTTCCTTCCCTGTGAGAAGCCAAGTTACAGGGAACCAGGCAGAGGGCCTTCTCGGTGGTGGCGCCTGCCCTGTGGAACGCCCTCCCATCAGATGACAAGGAGATGAGTAACTATATAACCTTTAGAAGACGCCTGAAGGCAGCCCTGTTTAGGGAAGTTTTTAGTGTTTGAAGTTCTATTGTGCTTTTAATTCTGTTGGGAGCCACCAGAGTGGCTGGGGAAACCCACCAAGATGGGCAGGGTATAAATAAATGAGTAGTAGTAGTAATCTTATCACGTCTGTTCTGCCCCCCTAACAAAATCCTGCCCCCCCAAAAAAAAATTTGGCTATGCCCATGATGGCAGGGGGTTAGACTAGATTACCCTCATGGCCCCTTTCAACTCTACCATTCTCTGTTTACTGCTTCTTAAGAAGCATATTAGAAGACTACCAGAATGAAAGGGGCAGGGAAACAGAAGAGCTGAAATGGGTAGCAGGACTTTATTTTATTATTCTTTTTCTACTAATAATAATCCACCTTTCCTCCACAGAGCTCAAGACACCATGCATGGTTATTATTATTTTATTTATTATTTATATACCGCCCTAAACCTGGAGGTCTCACAGAATAAAATCAAAATATAAAACCACAAAATACATAATCAAAATATGAACAACCCCAGACCCAGACAACCCTATTTTCCAGGGACGGTCCTGGATTTACAGAACCCATCCCAGTTTCTGATTCCTGGAATGTCCTGCTTTTCCTTAGGATGTCCCTATTTTCTTTGGAGAAATGTTGGAGGGTCTGGAGTTATGTGACCCCGGAACCAAGGCGATAAGGAACTATAGAACATTAGAAGACATCTGAAGGTAGCCCAGTATTTTTTTAATGTCCATTGTCTTATTATGTTTTTATATATGTTGGAAGCTGCCCAGAGTGGCTGGATAGACAGGAGGAGGAGGACGACGACACCCTCATTTTCATCATAGGAATATTGGAGAATAGGACTCTCCTGTGTGGGTGTCTGAGGGCCCTGCTCCTTCCTGCCACTCACCATCTGGCCTGGGGCGGGGCCTGAAGCCTCACAGGGACTGCTGGACTCTGCTGCCCAGGAGGACTCTCCTGTATGTGAGTGTCTGAGGGCCCTGCTCCTTCCTGCCACTCACCATCTGGCCTGGGGTGGGGCCTGAAGCATCATAAGGACTGCTGTGCTCTGCTGCCCAGGAGGACTCTCCTGTATGTGAGTGTCTGAGGGCCCTGCTCCTCCCTGCCACTCACCATCTGGCCTGGGGCGGGGCCTGAAGCCTCATAAGGACTGCTGGACTCTGCTGCCCAGGAGGACTCTCCTGTATGTGAGTGTCTGAGGGCCCTGCTCCTTCCTGCCACTCACCATCTGGCCTGGGGTGGGGCCTGAAGCCTCATAAGGACTGCTGTGCTCTGCTGCCCAGGAGGACTCTCCTGTATGTGAGTGTCTGAGGGCCCTGCTCCTTCCTGCCACTCACCATCTGGCCTGGGGCGGGGCCTGAAGCATCATAAAGGACTGCCGGACTCTGCTGCCCAGGAGGACTCTCCTGTATGTGAGTGTCTGAGGGCCCTGCTCCTTCCTGCCACTCACCATCTGGCCTGGGGTGGGGCCTGAAGCCCCATAAGGACTGCTGTGCTCTGCTGCCCAGGAGGACTCTCCTGTATGTGAGTGTCTGAGGGCCCTGCTCCTTCCTGCCACTCACCATCTGGCCTGGGGCGGGGCCTGAAGCATCATAAAGGACTGCCGGACTCTGCTGCCCAGGAGGACTCTCCTGTATGTGAGTGTCTGAGGGCCCTGCTCCTTCCTGCCACTCACCATCTGGCCTGGGGTGGGGCCTGAAGCCCCATAAGGGCTGCTGTGCTCTGCTGCCCAGGAGGACCCTCCTGCGTGGGTGTCTGAGGGCCCTGCTCCTTCCTGCCACTCACCATCTGGCCTGGGCGGGGCCTGAAGCCCCATAAGGGCTGCTGTGCTCTGCTGCCCAGGAGGACCCTCCTGCGTGGGTGTCTGAGGGCCCTGCTCCTTCCTGCCACTCACCATCTGGCCTGGGCGGGGCCTGAAGCCCCATAAGGGCTGCTGTGCTCTGCTGCCCAGGAGGACCCTCCTGCGTGGGTGTCTGAGGGCCCTGCTCCTTCCTGCCACTCACCATCTGGCCCGGGGCGGGGCCTGAAGCCCCATAAGGACTGCTGTGCTCTGCTGCCCAGGAGGACTCTCCTGCGTGGGTGTCTGAGGGCCCTGCTCCTTCCTGCCACTCACCATCTGGCCCGGGGCGGGGCCTGAAGCCCCATAAGGACTGCTGTGCTCTGCTGCCCAGGAGGACTCTCCTGCGTGGGTGTCTGAGGGCCCTGCTCCTTCCTGCCACTCACCATCTGGCCCGGGGCGGGGCCTGAAGCCCCATAAGGACTGCTGTGCTCTGCTGCCCAGGAGGACTCTCCTGTGTGGGTGTCTGAGGGCTCTGCTCCTTCCTGCCACTCACCATCTGGCCTAGGGCGGGGCCTGAAGCCCCATAAGGACTGCTGTGCTCTGCTGCCCAGGAGGACTCTCCTGCGTGGGTGTCTGAGGGCCCTGCTCCTTCCTGCCACTCACCATCTGGCCCGGGGCGGGGCCTGAAGCCCCATAAGGACTGCTGTGCTCTGCTGCCCAGGAGGACTCTCCTGCGTGGGTGTCTGAGGGCCCTGCTCCTTCCTGCCACTCACCATCTGGCCCGGGGCGGGGCCTGAAGCCTCACAGGGACTGCTGTGCTCTGCTGCCCAGGAGGACTCTCCTGCGTGGGTGTCTGAGGGCCCTGCTCCTTCCTGCCACTCACCATCTGGCCTAGGGCGGGGCCTGACAGGCCTGACAGGGACGATTGCTGTCACTGCTGCTGCGGCCCAGGGGGATCCGGAGGGGTGCAGAGTTCTTTTTAAAATGTTTTAAAATTTTCCTTTTCCTTTTTATTTCATTATTATTATTATTATTGTCATTATTATTACTGTATATGCAGGGATGGGGTGGGGGTGGGATGGATGTTTAGTTGGGAATTTGTTTTGATTTTGATGGATTTGTAATTTTTGGAGTTTTTTATTTGTATTGTTTTTTGTTTTTTGGGGTTTCTTTTTTGTTTTGTTTTCAATGTTTTAAGGTCTTATTTTGTTCTTAAGGGGAGGGGTCAGGGCTGCCGGGGAGTGGGTCCCAGCCAACAAAATGGCTGCGGCATGTTCCACGGGGGGGATGCGTTGGGACAACCGATCTCAGTGATCTCGGGTAGGAGGAGGAGTTACGCTAAGACCAGACCATGTCATTACAGAGGAGGCAGGTTTAGTCGTTGTCTGAGGACTATCCCTGCCTCCAGGTCTGGTCCTGACCAGATGGATACTAGAATCAGCAAGGGATACCCACATGACCTGAAGGTGCTGCTGTGCAATGCCAGGTCAATGATTCATAAGACCACTGCCATCCATGACCTGATCATGGATGGGGGATTTGACCTGGCATGTGTAACAGAGACTTGGTTGAATGAAGCGGATGGGCCTGTTCTTGCTGCTGCTTGTCCACCAGGTTTCTCTTACGCACAGCAACCCAGGCCTTGTGGGCGGGGAGGGGGGGTTGCAGTGATTTTTAGGAAGTCATTAGTTTGCACCAGGCGTCCTATTGGGAAGACCCAGTTCTCTGAGTGCATGTTCTGGAAGTTGGGCAATAGGGGCAGTACAGGATTCCTTTTGGTGTACCGACCTCCCCGCTGCACCAAGGATTCCCTGCCCGAGCTGCTTCAGGTCGTGGCGGATGTTCTCCTGGAGACACCTAGTTTGGTTGTCCTAGGGGATTTTAATATCCATGCCGACACGACCTTACAAGGGGCCGCTCGGGAATTCGTGGAAAGCATGGCCTCCATGGGGCTGTCCCTGAATAAGTCTGGCCCAACCCATAGCCGCGGACATGCCTTGGACCTGGTGTTTACCTCTACGGATGTTGGTGACCTGACACTAACTAAAAGTGAAACAAAAGAAGTGCCATGGTCAGATCACTTCCTGGTGCAACTGGACTTCTCCGCGACCCTTCCCCTCTGCAGGGAGGTGGGACCGATTCGGATGGTCCGCCCCCGCCACTTAATGGATCCAAATGGTTTCCAGAGAGTGGTAGGGGATGCTTTATCCCATGTTGATGGCCTTTCAGCTGATTCCCTGGTGGCCCGCTGGAATGTGGAGTTAACCAGGGCTATTGACTGTTTGGCTCCGAAGCACCCTCTCCGATTGCATGGAGCCCGGAGAGCCCCGTGGTTTTCCACGGATCTGAGGGCAATGAAACAATCGTTGAGACGGCTAGAGCGCCGGTGGCGGATAACTCATTCTGAAGCTGACCGGACACAGGTTAGAGCTCAATGTCGAGCCTACCAAGTGGCGGTAGCGACGGCGAAGAAGACTTTCTTCACCGCCTCTATTGCATCTGCAGAAAACAGCAGCAGGAGACTTTTTCAGGTGGTCCGCAATTTAGCAGAACCACCTGCTACATCAGGGCCCAGTACGGGCCACATGATCTCCTGCAATGATTTTGCAAAGTTTTTTGCAGATAAAGTCGCTCAGATTCGGGAAGAGGTAGACGCCACCGTGGGAGCAGGGCCGGGGCGGGAGAGTGCTAGAGTCCTGTCTAGTCAAATTGCATGGGATCAATTCCAATCTGTTACCTCCGAGGATGTGGACAGGCTGCTTGGACGAGTGAAACCAACCACCTGTCTCCTTGATCCTTGCCCATCCTGGCTTATAAAAGCTAGCCGGGAAGGACTGGGCGATGGGCTTCGTGGGGTGGTGAATGCTTCCCTCCGTGAGGGAGCCTTCCCAGACCCGCTGAAAGAGGCGGTTATCAAACCACTTCTTAAAAAACCATCTTTAGATGCGGCCACGATGGCCAGCTATCGCCCAGTCTCAAATCTTCCATTCTTGGGCAAGGTGATTGAGCGAGTGGTTGCTGAACAACTCCAGGCACGCCTGGAAGAAGTGGACCATTTGGATCCCTTCCAGTCGGGATTCAGGCCTCATCATGGGACTGAAACTGCCTTGGTCGCACTGGTTGATGATCTCCGGTGGGCTAGGGACAAAGGTGAGAGCTGTTTCCTAGTTCTGCTGGATCTCTCAGCGGTGTTTGATACCATCGACCATAACATCCTTCTGGACCGTCTTGAGGGGCTGGGAGCTGGGGGCACTGTCATACAGTGGTTCCGCTCCTTCCTCCTGGGCCGTGTTCAGAAAGTGGTGGTGGGGGATGAGTGTTCAGACCCCTGGGCTCTCACTTGTGGGGTGCCTCAGGGTTCTGTCCTCTCCCCCATGCTTTTCAACATTTACATGCAGCCGCTGGGAGAGATCATCAGGGGGTTTGGGCTGGGTGTTCATCAGTATGTGGATGATACCCAGCTCTACCTCTCTTTCAAATCAGAACCAGTGAAGGCGGTGAAGGTCCTGTGTGAGTGTCTGGAGGCGGTTGGAGGATGGATGGCGGCTAACAGATTGAGATTGAATCCTGACAAGACAGAAGTACTGTTTCTGGGGGACAGGAGGCGGGCAGGTGTGGAGGACTCCCTGGTCCTGAATGGGGTAACTGTGCCCCTGAAGGACCAGGTGCGCAGCCTGGGAGTCATTTTGGACTCACAGCTGTCCATGGAGGCACAGGTTAAATCCGTGTCCAGGGCAGCTGTGTACCAGCTCCATCTGGTACGCAGGCTGAGACCCTATCTGCCTGTGGACTGCCTCGCCAGAGTGGTGCATGCTCTGGTTATCTCCCGCTTGGATTACTGCAATGCACTCTACGTGGGGCTACCTTTGAAGGTGACCCGGAAACTACAACTAATCCAGAACGCAGCAGCCAGACTGGTGACAGGGAGCGGCCACCGAGACCATATAACACCGGTCTTGAAAGACCTACATTGGCTCCCAGTACGTTTCCGAGCACAATTCAAAGTGTTGGTGCTGACCTTGAAAGCCCTAAACGGCCTCGGTCCAGTATACCTGAAGGAGCGTCTCCACCCCCATCGTTCTACCCGGACACTGAGGTCCAGCACCAAGGGCCTTCTGGCGGTTCCCTCACTGCGAGAAGCCAAGTTACAGGGAACCAGGCAGAGGGCCTTTTCGGTAGTGGCGCCCTCCTTGTGGAATGCCCTCCCACCAGATGTCAAAGAGAACAACAACTACCAGACTTTTAGAAGACATCTGAAGGCAGCCCTGTTCAGGGATGCTTTTAATGTTTGATGTATCATAGTATTTTAATATTCTTTTGGAAGCCGCCCAGAGTGGCTGGGGAGGCCCAGCCAGATGGGCGGGGTATAAATAATAAATTATTATTATTATTATTATTATGCAACCCTGTAAGGTAGATTAGGCTGAGAGAGAGTGATGGGAATGGCCGCTAAAGATGAACTGTGCTGAAAGGGCGAAAATGACTGGGTAGATCAGAGATCAAAAAGATAATAAATTTAACAAAGAACGGGGATAATTTATAATTTACTTAGAAGAACATTGTCAACAATTAAAAACATTGGCAGGATTCTAAAAAACAAACACTTAACACTTGCAATGTAGCCAGAACTATGGTGAGAACTGAGTACAGTGGTACCTCGAGCGTATTAAGAAAATATGGAGAACGTTATAAGATGCAGTTGGAAAAGAATAACGTATTGATGTTTCGCAACTTTAACCTGTTGCAGGATCTTAGCCAGACCCAGTGGAATATAGCAGAGCATACGCAGACTTCCAGAAGCAATCAGTTGCAGGCAGGAAGGATGAAGCAGGAACAAGACACTGCTACCAGTAACTTGATTACTTAGAGGTGTTTATTATTTGCAGCAGACTCTACAAGTTACTAATAGGGGACGTGGGTGGCGCTGTGGGTTAAACCACAGAACCTAGGACTTGCCAATCAGAAGGTCGGCAGTTTGAATCCCCGTGACGGGGTGAGCTCCCGTTGCTCGGTCCCTGCTCCTGCCAACCTAGCAGTTCAAAAGCAGGTCAAAGTGCAAGTAGATAAATAGGTACTGCTCCGGCGGGAAGGTAAACGGCGTTTCTGTGCGCTGCTCTGGTTCACCAGAAGCGGCTTAGTCCTGCTATCCACATGACCCAGAAGCTGTCTACGGACAGTAAAGCAGGATGAGCGCTGCAACCCCAGAGTCGTCCGCGACTGGGCTTAATTGTCAGGGGTCCCTTTACCTTTACCTTTTACAAGTTACTCTGTGCAAGATACAGATACTGATCTTAACTCTCTCTCTTGACAAACTCCAAACGACTCTCAGAACACCACTGATCAACAACCTAACGAACAAGGAAGGTCATGAGCCATCATGCCTATGTGGAGACCTCGACCAATAGCAGAGGCCCCATATCTCTAAGCAGAATAACTCCCTCTGCTCAGTCTTCTTGGCCTTCGGCCAACTTCTTAATTGCTTTTGTGGGAAGCTGCATCAAACAGCAGGTAGGCAAAAAAAACCCAGCATAACGATGGAAACCAGGGAGGGGGGGGGCAGAGGAAAGTCCAGGGATTCAGAGAATCCTATGTATACATGATTATGATTTATTTGTGATGATAAGAGAAAATTGAATAAAAATGTTTTTTTAAGAAAAGAGAGTGACGGAGCCCAAGTCACCATGTGAACTTTGTGGTGGGGGTGGTGGTACATGCCATAAGACCCTCCCTCCCTATCCGCCCCCCCCCCAACCTCAGAGCACCCACTGCTTTCTTAGCTGGCACAGGGGAAGGGGATCAGGGTCTTACCCCTCTCAGAGCCAAGAAGCCCTGCACATCCCTGTGACCAGGGGTCGGCAACCTAAGGCCCCTGGGCCAGATGTGGCCCAATCGCCTTCTCAATCCGGCCCACGGACAGTCCGGAAATCAGTGTGTTTTTACATGAGTAGAATGTGTCCTTTTATTTAAAATGCATCTCTGGGTTATTTGTGGGGCAGAGGAATTCGTTCCTCCCCCCCCCCCCAAATATGCTGGTCCCCCACATGGTCTGACGGACGGTGGACGGGCCCACAGCTGGAAAAGGTTGCTGACCCCTGCCTGTGACTTTAATTTTAAGGCACTTCTGGGTTCTCATCCCTGCTTCTGCCAAATCCTTTATTTTCTAGATTGTCTGCTGGACTCAGCCACGGCTGCTACTGTTCCGGGACAGCCTTGAACACGTTTTAATTGTTTCCTGCACTTCAAAGAAGCACGAGATGAACTTCGAAGCGGAAGGTGAAAGCGGGGGAGGCGCGTCTCCCTTGCCCGGACCGAGCACTGCCCAGTCTTCTCCTCGTGCCCAACCGAGGAATTGGCAGCCTGTCTCAGTGACGCGTCTCTGTCTCTCCGCGTCCGGGGATTCATTCCAGAAATCCCTGGGGCTCGGGGGACCTCGCTGGTGGCCTCATTTTGCTCCCAAATGTCGCGGACTTTGCAGAAATCCGTGATTCCTTTTCAATCCCTTAACGTGGAACCGTTCCCCGAGCGCGGCGGCGGCTTAATGTAATGGATCCTTGGAAACTTTTTGTGAAACAAAATAAAATAAAATTTACTGGATTTCTTTTATATATTGGGAGGGGGGAATCATTTTTTGTAGTTGCAGTTTGCTGTTTTGCTGCTTGGGGTTGTCGGTTTCTTCTCCCATTGAATCCTGTCAATGCTTACCGTTTAATTTCAAATTGCTTTTATATGTTGAGTGTGCCTCTCACATTTTTTATACAGACTTTTGTGAAAGCCAAAAGGCATGTTTTCAGTGAATAGAATAGGTGAGATATAATTGAATGTATGAATGGCTGGTATTTTGGTCTGGATGTGGAGGGTGTTTTTAGCTGTGGCCCATAAAGGAGATGCGTCGCTAGCAGCTGCTCACGTTCCTGATGTGGATTTTCACAGGAGACAAACAAATCTCAGGGGCATAAATTGGGTGGCAAATGTAAGGGAAGGCTTTGAGTCCCTGGGATTTGAATGGCACAGACCTCCCATCTCATAACAGGGAAAGGCAGATTCAGGTAGGTAGCCATGTTGGTCTGACATGGGGGTGGGGTGGGAATTGTTCAGTAGCTCCTTAGAGACTGTTATGTACTGAGTTGAATAGGATCCAAACTGCAACAGTCTGATTGGTCCTAGAACAATAGGATCCAAAAGGCAGCAGTCTGATTGGTCCTAGAACAATAGGATTCAGAATGCAGCAGTCTGATTGGTCCTAGAACAATGCAGCAGTATGATTGGTTGGCAGGAACTACCCAATCATGCTCCAGATAGAAGTGAATCCACAACCTGATTGGCTTAGAGTAGAATTCCGGAATGAGCCAATCATGTGCAGCCCATTGTGTAAATAATGTATATAAAGCAGATACTTTGAGGGGACATTCATTCATTCCTCCTCACCACTATGAGCTGAATAAAGAGCATGAAATCACTTTGCGACTCTGAGTATATTTCACTGGCGACGAAGGTGGGATCCCGCTGAGCTGACTGCCACACACAGCACCGCAGCACCGCCACCTGCCACACCGCTGCCTCGCACCGTGTATCCAGGCTTCAGCTCCGGGACACAAGGAACTCAGAATGGCAACCGACAGCAGCTTCTCGCCGTTCAACCCAGCATCTGGAGACTGGGAAGCGTACGCCTCCCGTTTCACCTTCCTCCTAGAAGCCAAAGAGGTCACCGATGAAGAAGACGCCAAGAAGAGGGCAATATTCTTCAGCGTCTGCGGAGAGGAGACGTTTGAAATCGCCCGGGCTCTCCTTGCACCTGAAGACGTCACTACTGTTCCATACAAAACAATAATGGAACAGCTGAAGGGGCACTTTTCGCCACAGCCCTCAGTGGTGGCTCGTCGAAATGCCTTCTACGCAAAGCCGCCACTGTGACCAGATACGGCGACGATTCCCAGGAGAAAACCAGGAGGAGGAAAGTGCAGAGGAGTCCCAAGGGAACAGAGGGGCAGTGAAGCTCATAGAGCACGAGGGGCCAGCAGGAGAGGCAGAATCAGTAAATACAGAGAGGACCCATGAGGCCGAAAGGACACCAGAACCAGAACCACGACTGAGTGAGCCGGTTGCGCCAGACCAAACAGCCCCATCACAGCCAGCATCCTTGGAACACGAGCCAGAACCTGAACCCCGGACCAGGGAACACCCCAGGCCGCAACGCACACGTAGGCCGCCGGCGTACCTTGAGGACTATGAATGCGACCTCCCGGGCAGGACTGGAACTTAGAGGGGAGGGGTGTTATGTACTGAGTTGAATAGGATCCAAACTGCAACAGTCTGATTGGTCCTAGAACAATAGGATCCAAAAGGCAGCAGTCTGATTGGTCCTAGAACAATAGGATTCAGAATGCAGCAGTCTGATTGGTCCTAGAACAATGCAGCAGTATGACTGGTTGGCAGGAACTACCCAATCATGCTCCAGATAGAAGTGAATCCACAACCTGATTGGCTTACAGTAGAATTCCGGAATTAGCCAATCATGTGCAGCCCATTGTGTAAATAATGTATATAAAGCAGATACTTTGAGGGGACATTCATTCATTCCTCCTCACCACTATGAGCTGAATAAAGAGCATGAAATCACTTTGCGACTCTGAGTATATTTCAGAGACCAAATAAGTTTGATCCGGGTATAAGCTTTCGTGCGCATGCACACTTCTTCAGATACCAGGGAAAGGCAGCAGCAGCAGCAGCGGCAGGTGGCGCCATGGGTTAAACCACAGAGCCTAGGCCTTGCCAATCAGAAGGTCGGCGGTTCGAATCTCTGTGACGGGGTAAGCTCCCGTTGCTCTGTCCCAGCTCCTGCCAACCTAGCAGTTCGAAAGCACAACAGTGCAAGTAGATAAATAGGTACCACTCCGACGGGAAGGTAAATGGTGTTTCCGTGCTCTCTTGTTTCCATCACTGTGTCCTGTTGCACCAGAAGCAATTTAGTCCTGCTGGCCACATGACCTGGAAAGCTGTCTGTGGACAAATGCTGACTCCCTTGGCCTGAAAGCGAGATGAGCGCCACAACCCCATATTCACCTTTGACTGGACTTAACCATCCAGGGGTCGTTTACCCACCTTTACCAAACCCTTGGATCCCTCCTGTTGCTAACAGCCGAGGGGAAGAGAGAGGGAACCTTCAGTACTCCCAGAGACCGCATGCTGAGCAGGCCCAGCCCAGCAAGCAAGGCGGAGAGGAGAGCTTAAACACTCCTTTTGTACCCAATAACCCAGGTGGACCTGGTGCAGAAAGAGCTTTTAAGCTCCCTGCCTTGCTTGCTGGGCAAAGCCCACTCTGCACTCCAGCTCTGAGGAGCTAAGAATGCTCACACCAGATCCTGTGGGTGTCAGAGTTAGGTCCCTGAGGGCTTTTGGGATCTGGGGACACTGGTGACCCTGGGAGCTGTCCTCCTTAGATAGCTCTTTGGCCGTGCTTTTCTGCATGGAGCAAGACTTTGGGTTTCAGCTTCAGACTTCAGAAGGTGAATTGCAATAAAAACTTTTCCTCTCCCTATTTCTTTAGCCCCCTTTTCCTACTTCCCAGCAAGATGGCTTAGCTGGAAGAGAAATTATTATTTTCTCCAACACACACACAGACACACTCCTGACCAGAAAACCCTAACCAGATGTAGGCTGGGATGTATTTACACTGGTGAAATCTCTCCCTTTCTGGGAAAGGCTCTGGCTGGGGAGAAACCTCCCTTACAACTGGCCTTGACCGGCTGTGAAATTGAGCTTCTTGTGCCTTTGTCTCTTCCGCTTTCACTTCATTTGGCAGAGCCCAGTTTGAACCCCCTGCACTCTCCCCATTAGACCCAGCCAAATCTTGAAGCTGCCAAAAGAGAGAAGAGCAGGGCAGAGCTTACAAGACAAGGCTGCTAACATTTGCTCCTATTCCTTCCTTTTTTTGTAGTAATTTAGATAAATGTGTTTTTAAAATGTGAGGAAACGCACACACAATGCCAGTGTCCACCAGGGCTGATGAACCTCAACACAGGGCAGCAACTGTAGCCCTGCAGCAGCAGGACCCAGTCTGGCCTGGCCTCAGGCTGTGCCCCTCACTGGCCCTGCTCCATGCCTCCCACCCCAAGGGCTTTTTGCCTTCCTGGAATATGTCCCTGGACTGTGATAACGTTGCAGTCCGCTATCAGGGTGACCAAGTGTGTTTCAGTAGCACCAGACAAATGGATAGCCCAGTGTCATCCAAGAATATCTGGAGTTGAACAGCCCCAAGCCCCAAACACTCATGTGTTTTCCCTCACAGAGATGACTTCACAAGAGCCAGAGAGTTGGAACTGTCTTTGCATCCAAGGAGGGCTTCCTTCAGAGGAGTCTCCTTATCCCACATTCAAGGAGACCAGGACCACACCTGATGGGGCATTAGGTGCCTCCAGCACCCAGCTGTCCATCCCACCACAGAGATGCCTGTGATGTTCTACCAGGGAAGCTCATCCTAACCACCTTCCAGCTTGTCAACCTCCTTCTTAAATTGTGGTGCCCAGAACCGGACACAGTATTCCAGGTGAGGTATGACCAAGGCAGAAGAGAGATGGACCATGACCTTCCTTGATCTGGACACTAGACTTCTGTCGATGCAGCCTAGAATACCATTAGCTTTTTCAGGCTGCTGCATCACAGTGTTGACTCGTGTTCAGCTTTGCTCCACCAAGACTCCAAGATCCTTTTCACATGTCCTGCTAGTGAGCCAGGTGTCCCCCATCCTATATTTGGGCATCTGGTTCTTCCTGCCTAAGTGCAGAACTTTACATTTGTCCCTATTGCTATGAGCGCAGCAGCAGCCTGCCATGGAAGGGTTCACAGGGCATGTGGGCTGTGAGGGGGCAGTTCTAACATCTTTTTTCTAGAGAGAAAGCACTGCATTTACTGTTGCGGTGTACTAGGTTCTGAAGTCCTCAAGCCCTCCTTGTCTCTCCCAAGGATCCTCTGAAGACCATGAAATCCCCAGAGACTCTCTCAGAGCAAGTTGGCCTTCTTGTCAGGATAGGGTCACTTCTTCCCTGAAATTCACCTTTACTGTTCCCTTTTGGGCTCCTGCTTAAAATATGCTTGTCAGGCAAGCATCTCTGGACGCATAAATGTAGATGTGTTTTAGTCTTGTACTGTTAATATTAACATTGCAGTCCGCTATCAGGGTGACCAAGTCTGTTTCAGTAGCACCAGACTAACCATAGCATCCTAACCATGAAAAATTGTTCCCATAGCAATTTCCACGAAGCACAACTCTCTCTTTCAGGCCCTCGCTCCCTGTTAGAAAGGAAGGAGTCAGCTAATTCTCTTTTTGGACCACAATACGCTCTGCTGCTTATGTCCTGCACCAGACTGGTGACTGGAATGTCATGGAGGACCCTCTGAACATCTGCAACCATCATCGCCCCTTTTGGAACTGGTTTCAGAATAACACTGCGGCAGAGGCCACAAGTCTTTCAAAAATCTCATACAATATTGAAAATAAATACCTCAGCAAAATCTGCTCAACTGAGGAAGGAAGTTGAGAGGTTCCTCCAGGTCAGCAGCACTTCGTGGAAATCAGTCTCTTCCTCCTGAGTTTTAAGGGACCCCCCCCCCCAAGTCTCATAAGAATGTAGAAAAGAACATAAGAAACCCCCCTCTTGTCCAATCCTCTTTTAAATAATAATGATTATTATTATTATTATTATAATTTATTATTTATACCCCGCCCAAATGGTCCGCATCCTCCAGGCGTGCTTGGAGTTGTTCAGCAACCACCCGCTCAAGCACCTTGCCCAAGAATGGGAGATTTGAGACTGGGCGATAGTTGGTCATACTGGCTGGTTTTTTAAGAAGCGGTTTAATGACAGCCTCTTTCAGCGGATCTGGGAATGTTCCCTCACAGAGGGAAGCATTCACCACCCCGCAGAGCCCATCGCCCAGCCCTTCCCGGCTCACTTTTATCAGCCAGGATGGGCAAGGATCAAGGAGACAGGTGGTCGGTTTCACTTGTCCAAGCAGCCTGTTCACATCCTCAGAGATAACAGATTGAAATTGACTCCATGTGGTGAGAGCCAGTGTGGTGTAGTGGTTAAGAGCGGTAGTCTCGTAATCTGGGAAACCGGGTTTGCGTCTCCGCTCCTCCAGATGCAGCTGCTGGGTGACCTCGGGCCAGTCACACTTCTTTGAAGTCTCTCAGCCCCACTCACCCCACAGAGTGTTTGTTGTGGGGGAGGAAGGGGAAGGAGAATGTTAGCCGCTTTGAGACTCCTTAGGGTAGTGATAAAGCGGGATATCAGATCCAAACTCTTCTTCTTCTTCTTCTTCCATGTAACATGACTAGACAGGTCTCCAGCCATCTAGGTTTGCTGCCATCACTGCCTCCCATAGGACCAGATAAAAGCTGTTTCATGTAAGAGCACTTCTGCGCAGAAGAGATGTTTTAAAAATAGAAATATATTGGTACCTCAGGTTAAGAACTTAATTCATTCTGGAGGTCCGTTCTTAACCTGAAACTGTTCTTATCCTGAGATACCACTTTAACTAATGGGGCCTCCCGCTGCCACCGGGGCATTTCTCTTCTCATTCTGAAGCAAAGTTCTTAACCTGAGGTACTATTTCTGGGTTAGCGGAGTCTGTAACCTGAAGCATCTGTAACCCGAGGTACCACTGTACTACAAACGTGCCTTCGGTGGAGAAAGGGAGGCTGCATCCTTTCCTTTGGATCAATGGAACCCAAAGCGCATGGGTGCCGCATGGAAACAGCGCCCCATGAATGCATGTACTCCCTATTGCAGGGGCTCAACCTAGAGGCTTTTGAGGGCAGAATGCTGAGCACTGCAGCTAGTTCCCACAATCTCTCGGCTTCCCTCTCATGCAAGGCATGTTTTTTGCCTACACATAAACTTTCATTATCAACCAGATAAAAGGAGAAGTGGTCTGTGTGCCTTGAAACAGACTTTTGCCAAAAAGGAGACGCACATCTTTTGTAGGTTTCCTTAAGACGACGCAAAAAAATCTTGAGGCTAACAGGAGATTCCTCTGATTTCTACAGCCTTGGTAAGTAGCTGAAAGGCGGAGGGAAAGTATTGCTTAGAAATGCTCAGCGTCTGCAGCAGATCCTCTTGTGTGACGTCTGTTATCCATTCAATTTGGGATACTGAAAGAGGACACCAACAGTGTGGGGCAATGGATAGAGTGCTGGACTAGGGACCAGGAGACCCAGGTAAAAATCCCCACTGAGCCATGAGGCTCACGGGGTCAGCCTAACTTTCCTTCCAGGGTTTTTGTGAGGCTAAAGGGGAGACAGGAGAAGCATGCAGACCGCCTTGCGCTCCTGGGGGGGGGGGAGGCAGCAGGTAATTTTTTTATTATTATTATTAATTTCATTTCTATACCGCTTTATATTTTTTAAGAAAAATCTCAAAGCGGTTTACAGAATATTAAAACAGCAACAAAACAATCTGAAGAAAGTCAAATATAGTATACAGTCAAACCAACACAATTAACAGAAAACTAAAATATTATCTTAAGGATTTCAAAATAAAGACACTTGTGGAATATTTTTTGTAAATATTGTTATATAATAGATAGATAAGGGTAAAAGACGCAGTAAATTTAATCTTAAAGATGGAATCCATGGAGGGAGGAAAGGAGGTCTAAGCGTTCGAAAGAACTCTGTATTGCAATGTTGGGAATCGTTTTGTTTTATATGTATACCGGTAATTTTTTTTCAAAAACTCATTAAAAAAATTATAAAAAATAAACTTGCATTTTAATGATTGCAGCTGCAGCTAGGGCTGAGAGATATCTGGTTTCCCACAT
This sequence comes from Podarcis cretensis, assembly GCF_951804945.1. Lineage (NCBI taxonomy): Eukaryota > Metazoa > Chordata > Lepidosauria > Squamata > Lacertidae > Podarcis > Podarcis cretensis. The sequence continues at coordinate 1,544,170 of NC_137181.1, read as the reverse complement.
ACACCACCAGCTAAAGATCGCCATACACCAATAGATCACAACATCTGAAATAAGGATGGAGCTACCTATGTAAAGACATTGGCTGGCTTCACAGTTTTCCCCACATTGTGATCTTTTGCATTACACACATGCATGTCATGATTGCCAGGTCAGAAATTATGAAACCGATATCACAATAGGGACTTCAAACCCATTTTGGACAATATATGGATATATCTCCCAGCCCTCGCTGCAGCAGCGTTTTCCTGCAATGTATGTTTGCAGGAACTCTGGTCTTGCTGAGAAGCCAGGCGGGCAGAATCTTGCTCTCTTGGGCACTTTTTTCAGGGCAGCGCGTAGCTAGAACTACAATTACAACCTCTCCACCAAACCTACCTGACAGGATTGTTGTAAAGAAAAAATGTACGGGGGAAAGGGTCGTGTACAACACTTTCAACAGATAAATGGAATGAAATATGATTTTAGCTGTAAGATGCCTTGAGTCCCTGTCAGGGAAAAGGTGGGAAAACATCATCATTATCAGTGTTTTTTTCTGGGGGTATACAGGGGTACACATACCCCTAAACATTTTGTGAATCTTTGTACTTTTGTCCATTTACTGTTTTTATTTCCCCCAATTTGAAGTATAAAAAGGTGATTTTCTTGAGTCAAAATGAGAATACCCCTAAACATTTTTTAAGAAAAAAGCACAAATAATAATAATAATAATAATAATAATAATAATTGCTCTTTTCCTGAAAAAAAAGAGGTGAACACCTTCCTTTTTCTCTTATAATGGCAATGGTGCCCACCTGAGAAGTGCAGGTGATTCTGGCTGGGGGAAAAAGCCCTGATGATGATGATGATGATATAAACTGTGATCATGATCAAGAACATACCAGAGAGTAAATCCTATAGAACTCAGTGGGACTTAGTTTGGAGTCTAAATGCTTCGGATTCAGTTGTAAGGCTGCCCATTCTTGACCCTGTTACCTGGGAGTAAGCTCCACTGAGTAGACAGTGTCAGGCTCCATTTACAATAAAGGAACCAAGACTCCCTGCATTTCCCAAGACTTGCCTGGCTGCTGAGGCATTGCAATTGCAGAATGCAAAGTGTGACCTTTTCCTTCAACGTTATAGGAAGGGCTTCATGCGCCAGATTCATCATGCCAACGCCAGGGCCCTGATCCAGATTGCTCCCCGGCTTTAGTAGAAGAGAATCACAGAAACATACAGTTGGAAGAAACCGCGAGGGTCATCTTGTCCAACTCCCTGCAACGCAGGAATCTTTTGCCCAATGTGGGGCTTGAATCCATGACCACACACACACACACACACACACACACACACACACACTTTTTACTGTTTGGATAGACTATATTTTCTTCAGCCTCTTTCAAACCACAGGCATGAGCACACTTTTTCTTTTCTCCTTTCTCAAAACTGGCCATGTTTTAGGTTCATCAAACCAAATACAAAGTTGTTGAGGTGCGCATGCATGTGCAAACATGGGGAGGGGGTGTCAAACGGAGCCTTTGACCCAGATGAAAGAAAGTCTAGCCTTCCAAGGGAATTGGTTCCAATGGAACTGTCAAGCAGTTCTCACCCTCACAAAGTTACTTTATAATGTTTAGCCAGAATCCTGTCATTTGAATCCTCTGGTTCAGTCCTGCCCTCTGGAGCAGCAGAAAACAAGCTGGCTCCATCTGGCATCTTCTTGGATAAAGGTAAAGGGACCCCTGACCATTAGTTAGGTCCAGTCGCAGACGACTCTGGGTTTGTGGCGCTCATCTCACTTTACTGGCCGAGGGAGCCGGCATTTGTCCGCAGTTTTTCCGGGTCATGTGGCCAGCATGACTAAGCCGCTTCTGGCAAACCAGAGCAGCACATGGAAATGCTGTTTACCTTCCCACCGCAGTGGTACCTATTTATCTACTTGCACTTTGATGTGCTTTCAAACTGCTAGGTTGGCAGGAGCAGGGACTGAGCAACGGGAGCTCACCCCGTCTCGGGGATTCGAACCGCCAACCATATGATTTGCAAGCCCTAGGCTCTGTGGTTCAACCCACAGCGCCACCCGCTGAAATAAGCATCTTATTTCACTATGCAACATTCCCCCCTCTTTTTGGTTCCAGCCTTGCTGGCACCCCTCTTGATGGTGTCGCTAGTCCTCCTCGTGCTCCAAAGTCTGCCCTGGCTCCTTCACAGCTTCTGTTTCTTGCAGGGAAGTGAAAGCGGGAGAGCAGCATGACCTGATCCATGGCGGGAACAGACAACACCATTGACATCCCGGCCCTGGGCCGCCCGTTCCAGCTGGGAATGCTGTACGACTGCCGCAAAGACTCCCTGATCCCAGGTAAAGCTGGCAGAGAGATGGGGAGATCACTTTGGGTGGGACGTCTGGGGCAGAAAATGGTATTTCATGTGGCATACGAAATACGGGGAGACTTCGGTTGCATAAATGCCCCCACCCTCCAAAAAGGATCCTGGGAACTGTTTTCTACCCTCACAGAGCTACAATTTCAGCACCCGTAACAAAATGAAGTTCCCAGGACTAGATTTAAATGTATCTGTCAGGGGCTCAGGAGCAGAGGCACAGGGGAGAGAGGAAACGGAGAGCGAAGGGGAGGAATCTGAGGGCAGCGTAGGGGAGTATGACAGTGGCCCGAGAGATTCCATGAGCTTCTCCAGCGATTCAGAAGATTCCCAGAGGGGGGCGCCGATGGCCAGGGCAAGGGGGGTCCCAGGGGGGACACACCAGAAGCAAGGGGCCAGCGGGGACTCCCAAAGCAGCAGCGGGAGATCAGGACCAGTTCCCCCACCAGAGCGGAGTGGGGGGGAAGCGTCCCATGAATCAGGGCCAGCGTCTCCTCCAGTAGGGAGAGAAGATGAGTCAGGGCTGGCCACACCTCTATCGCAGAGTGAGGGAACGGAGGGGAAGTCAGGTCCAGCTACCCCCCCCCCCCGAGGGGGGAAGCAGTGACAGGAGCAGTGAAACGGTCAGGAGAAAGGTTGCCGGCTGGGCGCGCGCACCAAGTTCAAATGTACAGGCGCGCGGGACAGCAGGTAACCCGGATTGGGAACCAGGTCCTAAAGCCCGCCGGAGGCAGGGGGAAGACTCAGGGGACTCAGCGTCAGAAGAGTCTAGAAAGGGCAAGACCCCAGCGGACAGGCGGACCCAGAGGAGGAAAGAGCAAAGGAAGAGGTGGAGCAAGGCTAGAGTCTTAAACTGGTGTCTGGGGGGAGGAGATTCAGACGGAGCTTCAGCGGTCTAGAGTTTGAGACGTAGAGCTGCGCGCCGCGGCTTTGGAATCGAAACTGAACTTCAATAAAGACTTTTGTATATAACAAGAACTGGCGTTGGTCCTTTGTGAGCTGGGACCTGAGGCAGCTCTGACAGTATCGTACAGTGGTACCTTGGTTCTCAAACTTAATCTGTTCTGGAAGTCCGTTCCAAAACCAAGGTGTTCCAAAACCAAGGCACGCTTTCCCATTGAAAGTAATGCAGAACCGATTAATCCATTCCAGACTTTTAAAAACAACCCCTAAAACAGCAATTTAGCATGAATTTTACTATCCAGCAAGACCATTGGTCCATAAAATGAAAGCAATAATCAATGTACTGTACTATAAAATAAATAAGACAGTATTGTAGATGATAATAATAATAATAAAAACTTTTTCTTACCTGCACTGATGACAGTCATTGTCTGGATGGGGGACTTTTATTAAAAACAAAAACACAAAATAAATAGCAAAAAGAAAAGCGCCAATCTTAATCTGTTCCAGAAATCTGTTTGACTTCTGAAATGTTTGGAAACCAAGAAGCAGCTTCTGATTAGTGCAGGTGCCCCGGAAACAACAGCAGACAGCCACATCGGACGTTCAGCTTCCGGGAAACATTCGCAAACTGGAACACTTACTTCTGGGTTTTTGGCATTTGGGAACCAAGGCGTTTGAGCACCAAGATACCACTGTATATGTCTCACTTGCTCAATTATTTGTCCATTTAGGAACAGGGCATACTATGTCTATCTCCGTTTCTCTTTTCAGATTTAATTCAAAATAATATTTTAGGGTCTTTTGTGCTTTCTCAATAATTTTCTGATTTTCCAATAGTCCTTCGTTCATTTTCCACCTAAACGATGAATTGTCTGTCCCTCTTAACTCCATTAAAATTGAATTATGATCCGAAAGAGTTTTTGGCAAAATCTCTACTTTTACAGTCCTTTAATGTGTAGTTTTTACTGTTTTATATATCATGTTATAGGACTGATGGAATGGTTTTGTTGATAGTTCTGTGACCCGTTTATAGTGAACAGTGATCTTAGGAATAAATGAAATATAACAACTGCAACTACAGTTAGACTAATTGAAATGAATGGAGCTCTTAACCATGCCTAGTTTGGGCTGAGCGATGTCTGGTTTTCAACATCGTGATATATCACCAGCTAAACATGTAGTTGGTCAAGGGAGTCATGGGTTCAAAAAGGTCAAAAACCTCTATTTTCATGAGAGTAATATTGGAGGGTATGGTATTTTCACTGGAAAAATGTTGGAGGGGGTGCAAATTATTCCAACAAACCAGTGTTAGTGGCAAGATGCATCACTTATGATGATGATGATGATTGTTTATTAAATTTGTTAGTCTTTATGGTCTGAAGCTCAACATCAAAAAACGAAGATCATGGCTACTGGTCCCATCACCTCCTGGCAAATAGAAGGGGAAGAAATGGAGGCAGTGAGAGATTTTACTTTCTTGGGCTCCATGATCACTGCAGATGGTGACAGCAGCCACGAAATTAAAAGACGCCTGCTTCTTGGGAGAAGGGCAATTACAGGCCTAGACAGCATCTTGAGAAGTAGAGACATCACCTTGCCAACAAAGGTCCGTATAGTTAAAGCTATGGTTTTCCCAGTAGTGATGTATGGAAGTGAGAGCTGGACCATAAAGAAGGCTGATCGCCGAAGAATTGATGCTTTTGAATTATGGTGCTGGAGGAGACTCTTGAGAGTCCCATGGACTGCAAGAAGATCAAACCTCTCCATTCTGAAGGAAATCAGCCCTGAGTGCTCACTGGAAGGACAGATTGTGAAGCTGAGGCTCCAGTACTTTGGCCACCTCATGAGAAGAGAAGACTCCCTGGAGAAGACCCTGATGTTGGGAAAGATGGAGGGCACAAGGAGAAGGGGGCGACAGAGGACGAGATGGTTGGATAGTGTTTTCGAGGTTACCAGCATGAGTCTGACCAAGCTGCGGGGGGCAGTGGAGGACAGGAGTGCCTGGCGTTCTCTGGTCCATGGGGTCATGAAGAGTCGGACACGACTAAATGACTAAACAACAACAACAACAACATGTAGCCCAAGGCAACTCCAAGCAACTTACAACCAACCAAAAGAAGCCCAAACCCAGGGGGGTATTAGCCATAGAAGCTAGTGGCGCGGGGCACCAGGGTTCCAAGTTCTGGAGGGCGCCAGGGAAGAGGCGGAGGCTGGACGTGGCGCCTCCTGGCATTAGCTCACCGCCTTTGCCATGCCGAAGCAGAGCCACGCCCGGAGCCTCCGTCTGCCATGGTCACCATGGCACAAAGCGGCCAGCTGAGCCACTCGTTGCCTCATCCAGCCTCTGCCTCTTCCGCACCAGAGGAGCCGCCCTCCAGCCGCTGCCCACCTCCTACAGCTGCGCCAGCAGCGCTGATCTCCCTACAAAACTCTGGGAAACAGTGGGGGAGGGCCTGGAGGGAGCTTTGCACCATGGCACCAGATATGCTTAAGAAGGCCCTGCCCAAACCTCACAAAGATACATGAAAAACAATAGGGAACGATACAGTTAAAACACCCCCCTTTTAAAAGGCCACAGACAGTTTGAGACCAAATGCCTGGTTATAAAGATTCTGCCTGGAACCTAGAGATATGTAATGATGGTGCCAGGCAAGACTCCCTGGGGAGAGCATCCCACAAACTGGGAGCCACCACAGAAAAGGCCCCGTTCTTGTGTTGCCACCCTTGGGACCTCTTGCAGAGGGGACACACAAAGAAGGTTCTCAGGTGATGATCTCAGGGTCTGGGTTGGCTCATTTGGGAAGAGTCGGCCTTGAGATCCTGTGGTCCACTTGCTTCCATGTGGGTTAGCTGTGTTTGGTGGCTTCCTGCTGTTGACGCTGCCTTTCCTACCTTTGTTTGGGCACCCAACTCAACAGGCAGGCAGGTGGCAGCAATGGCGGACCTTGGGGTCTCAAATTCCAGCGGCACCCTGTGCAAGAATTTGGCGGCCCCTCTCTTGTGCTCCATTCTAACTGGCCATGCTCCCCTAAACTTGCCTCTGGTGGCAGAGGGGGCACCTCAGTGGGCCTCAGCCTCTGCCTCGCTCGAGGGGCACAAGAGGTTGGGCCTCCTGCTGGTCGAGGCCTCCATCTGAGGTGCCTTTCCCTGCAAAGTCCTCCCATCAATTGGTGGCCTCACCAGTTCCCAGGATTCTTTGAGGTAAGTCATGTGCTTCGAATGTGCTCTGTGCAAACTGAGCAGCATTTAGGCTCCCAGAACAACCTGCTCTTCCATTAGGTTTCTAAGGGGCTACAAGCAGCATAGGGTTCTTCTAGGTTCCTGGGTCCCACTACACCTGTGGATGCAAACTTCAGGAATCATCTTTCACCTGCAAAAATGTCCCAGGGTGGTCACTTTTTGCTCAAGTGTGAACAAAACCTTGCAAAACCTTACAGGGAACCAGGCAGAGGGCCTTCTCCATAGTGGCACCCGCCCTGTGGAACACCCTCCCATCAGGTCAAGGAGAAGATATCTGAAGGCAGCCCTATTTAGGGAAGTTTTTAATGTTTGATGTTTTATCGTGTTTTTAATATTCTGTTGGGAGCCACCCAGAGTGGCTGGGGAAACCCAACCAGATGGGAATTATTATTATTATTATTATTATTATTATTATTATTATTATTAGCATATGCTAAAGAGAAAGCACCTCCTCGCTGCCCTCCATGTGTGGTTTGTATAGTTTTTTTCATCATATATTGCTCACTTCCTACCAGAAGAGAACCACCACTAAAAGGGCTTTAGATATTTCCAAGGGCTCGGGGAATTTTTCTGCTCAGGCTTCGGTAAACCTCTGATTTCAAAGTTCTCAGACAGCAGTGGTGCTTATCGAAAAGGTCTTCTTGGTTGAAATAGAAGATCAGAACAGGGAACAGGAGAGAGGTTCCCTGTGCTCACCTATGAAGAGAAACAAATCCATCTTCTGAGAGCGTTGAAGGTGGCAAATCAGGGCTCATCCATACTTTCGCTTGACCTGTATTTTGTGTATAGATCCCTGGGTCCGAGAGCTTTTCTTGTTCTTTGGCAGCTGTGACTTGCAAAAGCCCATCTCAGCCACTAACTGAAGCTCAGTTCAGCACAATCTCTCTTTGCATCTAATCCATGCATCTAATAAGATCTGATTCAGCGGCTAAGATCGGGTTTTTGCAATTACAGCAATGGAGCAACGAGAAAGTTCTCAGACCCTGGCGGAATTAATTGGCACACGATACAATTAAAATAAAGGTCAAGGGAAAGTGTGGGCGAGACCCTGAATCATCTCTGGTCAAACAGCTTAGGAGTCATTTTGGAAACCTTTACAAAGCTGCGCAAAACTGCTCAACCGGGGATGATAATGGGAGAAAAGAAATGTGTGCCCCATCCTGGGCAACGATGGCTCTATGGGGCCACTTTTAACTCAATTATTTCCCTATGCAGACTTAAGCGTTTTGGATAGAGGGGCTCGCTATTTATCTGAACATCAATAAAACCTTGTGTGGTTGTTTCTCTGTTTGATTCCAGGAATCACCCTTTGGGACCAAGACTCCCTTCAGAAGGACCTGGATATCAAACCCCAGCCCAAGACGGAATCTGAGATCATTGCTTCCGACTCCATCGATGATAAGGCCTCCGCCCTCAATGTCTCAGCATCGCTCAAGGCCAGCTTTTTGGGTGGAATGGTTAAAGTGGAAGGGTCAGCCAAGTACCTTCAAGACACCAAGCAGTCCAAGCAACAGGCCAGAGTCACTCTGCAGTACAAAACAACCACCAAGTATTCACAGCTGACCATGAGCCATTTGGGAATCCAAAATGTCTCTTACCCAGCAGTTTTTGACCACGGCACAGCCACCCATGTTGTCACTGCCATCTTGTATGGAGCCCAGGCTTTCTTTGTGTTTGACCGAAATGTCTCTTCTTCCGAGTCCATGCAAGACATACAAGGAAGCCTCAAAGCTATGATACAGAAGATGGTCACTATTGAAGGCGAGGCAGCCCTCCACATGAATGACCAGGAAAGAAACCATGCAAGTCAGTTCAACTGCAAGTTCTATGGAGATTTTTCTCTGGAGAGCAATCCAGGGACTTTTCAAGACGCCATGAAAGTCTACACTGCTCTGCCCAAAATGTTGGGTACCAATGGGGACAAGGCTGTGCCTGTCAGAGTTTGGCTGTACCCACTGACCAAGCTGGATCCCAAAGCAGCTAAAATGGTGCGTGAAATCAGCTTAGCACTCATCTATGATGCCCAAAGCATCATGGAGCAACTGAGCGAAATCGATATGAGATGCAATGATCTGGCTACCAATCCCATTGCTAGCACCTTCCCAGAAATAAAGTTGAAAATCAAGAGATTCCAGGATTTCTGCAAGCAACACAGGCAGACTTTCCAGCAAGATCTGGCAGGAATCTTGCCTTTGATCCGGGGAGGGGCGAAAGAGGAAATAGTTCTGGCAGACATCTTAACGTCCATAAATCAATCACCCTTCAATGGCCAAAGACTCAATGAATTTTTGGACACCAAGGAACGAGAGATAAATATGGTCAAGTCTTACCTTGATATCCTGAGCGGGTTAGAAACCATCTCCTCCCAGAATAAACTGGAAGAGGTAGTGCTTAACCACCAGAATGAATTTGTTGTCTCATTTACATTCACCTCTTTACATGATAAGGAACCATTTTTAACCAGCTTACAACACTTTCTTCAGAAACGATCAGCAGATCATACAGGAGTCCAAAATGCACCAGAGGAGTGGAAGGCCTGGTTTGAGCAAAGAGAGAGAACCCGAAAAGCTCGGAAAGCTGCCAAATCTATTATGCATTTTGCCCAAGTCAATAAATCAAACAGGAAGACCCGGTTCCTTGTGGCTTCTGTCCCAGATCAGGACAACCCAGGAGCTTCCATTTACCTCTATGAAGATGGGGAGATGGTCAACAGCAACTTTGAGCTGCCCTCAAAACCTCTCCCTCCCCTGGTTGGCCGAACTGGACATGACCATGTGCAGCTGACATTTCAACCAGCTGAGTATGGGAGGGCTGCAATCTCCAGCTATCAGGTAGAATACAAGAGTGCAGGAGAAGGAAACTGGAAGATTGTGAATACAGACAACAGTCAGGAGACATTCCACGTGAAAGGGCTGAGCGCAAACACAGAATACCAGTTTCGATACACCGCTAGGAGCAAACCAGGACTTAGTGAGACTAGTGATTTGAGTAGATCTGTACAGACACTTCCTACCAGCCCTCCTGGGAAACCAAGAGAGAGAACTGTAGAGTCTTCCCAAATCAGTCTTGTCTGGGAGAGCCCAAAGGTCATTGGAGTTGATATAAAGGAGTACAAAGTGGAGTACAGGGGGCTGGTGGGCGATAAGGACAAATGGAATGAAAAAAGAACAGGGACAAGAACAGAGTCCTGTCAGCTGGATGGGCTGAAGCCTCACAGAACCTACAGACTCAGAGTCTCCGCTGTATGTTTTGATGGGGCTGAGAGTGAGCCCAGTGAAGAGACTGAGATTTCCACAGCAATGGAAGAAGAAAAAGAAGAAGGGGCAAATATACTAGCTCGAAAATACCTCCAGGAAAGCACCCTGGTGGAAGATGGGCAACCATCAGTGTATGTACTTCCCCTGGAGGCCACCTCAGATCGATCGGCCTCCGTCCAAACATACCAGCTAGGAAAAGAGAACATGCAGGTCCCCAACAAAGTAATTGTGATGATGGGGGCAACAGGGTCAGGGAAAACCACTCTTGTCAATGCCATGATCAATCATATCCTGGGTGTGCAATGGGAAGATGATTTCCGATTCAAACTCATTCAGGCTGAAAGTCAGTCCTCAGAAGTGACCGCCTACATAGTGCACCACCAAAAGGGTTTTGAAGTCCCTTATTCTCTCACTTTCATTGACACTCCAGGGTTTGGAGACACGGGAGGTAAGAAGAAGTACAAACAGATAACAAAGCAGATCCGGGAGTTTTTCTCCACCCCAGGAGGAACGGATCATGTCGATGTCATCTGTATTGTACTTCAGGCCTCCAGTGCTGCCTTAACTCGTGCCCAGAAATACGTCTTTGACTCTGTGCTCTCCATTTTTGGGACAGATATAAGGAACAACATCCAGATCCTGATCACCTTTGCAGATGGACATTCTCTTCCTGTTTTGGAAGCCATGAAGAAGGAGGATGTGCCATGCATTAAAGATTCCAGTGGTAGCCCAGTTCACTTCAGATTCAACAATTCAGCTCTGTTTGCCAGCAATTCTGAAGAGAATGGAGGGAACCTAAATCCTAATGACAAGTTCTGGAAAACGAGCACTGCAAGCATGAAGACATTTTTTGACATGTTAAGCTTACTAGACAGTGAAAGTTTAACTCTGACAAAGGAAGTGCTCAGGGAACGGAAGGAGCTAGAAGCCATCACAGAAGGGTTGCAGCCCCAAATCAGAGCTGCCCTTGGAAAGCTGGAAGAGTTGAGGAAGACGAGGCAAGCTCTGGAGGAACACAAGTCTGAGATGGCAGCCAAAATAAACTTTGAGTTTGAAGTAGAAAAATCTGTGCCAGGGAAGGAAGACATCTCTGCCGCTGGAAGATTCACAACCAATTGCATGAACTGTCACTACACCTGCCATTATCCTTGCCCGATCCGTAGAGATGAGGGCAAGCGCCGTTGTGTAGCTATCAATGCAAACACGGGAAAATGCAATGTCTGCCCTGGCCGCTGCGTGTGGAACATGCACTTCAATCAGAAATACCGGTTTGAATATAAAGTAACAAAAGAGATTAAGTCCTATGATGAGTTGAAGCAAAAGTATGAAGACGCCTCTGGAGAGGCGATGACCCCAGAGAAGGTGCTTGGAAATCTCAACCAGGAATACAAAGAGGCTAAGCAAGCCTTAGAAGACCTCATCCAGAAATCATCTCAAAGCCTCCAGCGCTTGCATCAAATTGGGTTGAAGCCCAACCCACTCTCCACCCAAGAATTCATTGACCTGCTCATCATTTCAGAAGAGCAGGATCTGGAGCCCGGATGCCAGGAGAGAATCCACTTGCTGAAGGAAGTGAGGAAATCTGTTGTAAACAATGAGTGCCCTCTGCTAGTGGATCAAGATCTGTACGACCCAAGTGAACAAGAAAAGTCCTCCTCCCTGCGGGCCAGATTTAGGAAGTTTTTTTGCTTCTGATGCCCATCTGCACCCGGGCATCTGGCAGCTGTTACCAAGTGTTTTAAATAAGGGAGTATTTTCTAAATTGGCGCACACACCCTCTGATTGCTTTTGGCTATCAGTAGTGATTTCAAGTTATAGGGCTGTTAATTAGACCAGAGTTGGGATATGTGTGTGTGAGGGGGTGCTGCCAGATTATTCACGCTGCTTCTTGTCCGGCTGCTTCTCCCCCACCACCACGTTTGCTGCTTTAGCTAAATTTGCACTATTTCCTCACCTGGCTTTGAGGTCTGTCACCTGGCAGGTGACCAGGGGCTTTTAGGTAGGTACTTAAAATGCTTTGCGCTTGGGCTACTGACACAACTTTGTATCCACATGCTGATTTATATGTAGAGGTGAAAATCTGGGACTGTGAGGAAATTGAGATGATGGTTGGCTGGGGAACACCCTGGTGATGTGCTTTCCGTCATGCCCAAGTGCCCTATTAACCAAAATTAAAATAAAATAAAGTAAAATAAAATAAAATAATAAGGGGAGTTACTCCCAAACTACAACCTTACTTTTGCCTAACCAGCATCTCATCTCCTGGAACAAAACTCTTAGAAGGTAATCCTTTTGGCACTTCCATTCCCATCAGTCCCAATTGGCAATGGTGACTGGGTTATCGGGTTGTGTGGTGTTCTCTTCTGTGGGGGGAGGGGAGAACATCACACAAGGAATGTGAACAGGGCCTCATATACTGCAGGAGGGTCCTTTGTACCCATCACAGCATAGGATGGTGGTTGGAAGTTGTTCTCTCTATGTGCCTTCAATTTTTTGATATTTTTTCCCCTTTGAAACTTCAGCTGATCCAGAACATCCCAGCCTAACAGTTGACTGGAGCTACTTAGCTGGGATATATGCAACCCCTTTGCTGCAACTGCTGCATTGGCTCCACATTCATTTCCAAGTCTAATTATAAGTGAAGGTTATAACCTCGGAAGGTTATAACCTTAAAGGGCTTATGAACTGGGGAGGCTCCCCTCTGCATTCCGCCAGAATAAGAGGCAAGATTGCAACCCCCAGAAAGGCTGCTCCAGCCCATTCTCTGCTACTCATCTGCAAGATGACACTCACCTTTGCTCTTCACTTCTAGGCACAGGCCTGGGCTCTCCAGGTCTGTGTCTGAACTCTTTTTCTTTGTTTTGCTCCGCTACTTTCCCCATGAAAACCCACTCTTTGCTGCTGAATCGAAACAAACAGCCGCCAAAGGAAACCTTGAATTGCCGTTTGCTCCATTCAATAGTGAAAATCAGGTTTCCCTGGGGGAAGCTGTGGGGGGCAGGGGGAGTGCTTGGAAATGAACCAGGAAAGCGTGGGCCTGTGCCTAGAAATTGCAGGTCAAAATGTGCATAATCCCAAAGACGTATTGTGCCCTAGCTGTGTATTTAACCTGCCATATTTGATCTATCCTGAGACAGGGTTTTATTGCTATATTCTGCTGTTTTCACTCGCTTTATTCTTTCTGATCATTTTCTTATCAATAGCCATGCTGAAAAAAAGAGATATAAACTTATTTAAATAAATAAGAATGCAAGAAATACTGTAGCATCATCTTAGCCCTTGATATAACTGCACTTGCAGAAATGCTATCCTGCTACTGCTTGTGCCAGTAGTACCTTCAAAGGAAGCCCTGGATATCTCAGCTTTGCTTTCTCCGTTTACACTAATGAAAGATCCTTCAAATAAAAGTTGATCTGTTCTTTAAAAACAATCTCTGAGGTGTCTTTGGGTGGCGGGGGGTATGGCGGAGACATACGAACTTATGACACTTCCTAGCACAAAGCAAAACCTTTGCTCCATCTTTCCCTCTATTCTCTAATCTGTCCAGCAGCATCAGAACATGAGATGAGCCTGCTGGATCAGGCCAGGACCGTTCTCACAGTGGCCAAGCACGTCCATTTCAGGAAACCAGCAAGCAGGATTCGAGCACCAGAGCCCTCTCTCCTCCTGTGGCTTCCAGCACTCCAGGGTAGGGCTGGGGGAGGAATCCACATCACTCACCTTCATAAGTGTGTAGAGTTCCCAAAGCAAGGGAGGATTGGACTCTGATTAATAAAATACAGACGCGGCTTGACCAGCAAGACTCTGGGAAGAGGTGCCAATAATAAGAATCCCTCTCCACTCCTCGGCCCAGGTCGTTTTATTCACAAAAGAACTTTTTACACAGTGTTCGTAAGAACCAATCAGATTTCCTTTGAGCATTTCAAAAAAACCCCACGTGGGGACAAAGTAAAACTACAAAGAAACTATTTCCTACTTGAGCATGCATACATATCTGAGAGTAAATAAAACAGGACTAGAGGAATGCATTCAGCAAAACCCCAGAGGTCATAAACAGGAGAGGAAGGATGGCAGTATATACCGTCTCCTTGTGAACTCTCTTCCTGGCCCTTAAGATCTATCTAAAGATTAACAAGCTACATCAAAATAACTTACTATCTTTATGTACTGAGGATGCCTGGTGAAGCAACTGGCCTGTGTTTAGAATGCTTATACGTGCCTGTCAGGCGTAGAGAAGGAAAATGGCAGAGGTGCAGAGGCTTGTGGGATTCGATCAGAAATTATTGTCAATGAATCAAACCCAGCCAACGCCATGCTTTCATCGCGGACGCAATGGCTTGCTCCATATTTCATAATTCCTCATAGCAATCCCACCTGACCCCCACACTCTGGATAGTTGTACCCCTACATAAGTGGACTCACCTGATGTGATCCAGGTTGTAGCAGCCCCATCCCATTCTGAAGTGTGCCCCTACCTCCATTTTTAAAAAAGAAATAAATAGAAAGCACCTGCGCCGCGTCTAGGCAGCATCCACAATGTGATGGAGAGTCGGGGGTTTTTCTGGCCCAACATGATTACCGTATATATGTCACGAGCCCCATTTCTTTGCAGAAAGCCATGATAGTAAGAACATGGTGGGTGAGATTAATTTATTTTTATTTAATAAAATGTATATGCTACTTGATGGTAATAAAAACATCTCAGCGGTTTACTGGAAATCTTAAAATTATCTATTACAAACAGTTAAAAACAAATCATTTAAATTAAACAGCTAAATAAAAATCAAAAACAGTAAAAACATTAACTGTACAAGACTAAAAGACATCAACATCTATGCGTCCAGAAATGCTTGCCTGAAAAGCATATTTTAAGCAGGAGCCCAAAAGGGAACAGTAAAGGTGAATTTCAGGGAAGAAGTGATCCTATCCTGACAAGAAGGCCAACTTGCTCTGAGAGAGTCTCTGGGGATTTCATGGTCTTCAGAGGATCCTTGGGAGAGACAAGGAGGGCTTGGGGACTTTATAACCTAGTACACCGCAGGTTCACAGCCGGTCAAGGCCTGTTGTAAGGAAGGCTTCTCCCCAGCCAGAGCCTTTCCCAGAAAGGGAGAGATTTCCTTTCACCAGTGTAAATACATCCCACACTGCAGTTGGTTCAGGGTTTCTGGTCAGGGGTGGGTGTGGGTGTGGATGGGTGTGTGTGTGTGTGTGTGTGTGTGTATATATATATATATATATATATAGGAGAAAACAATAATTTCATTTTGATTATTCCATTTACTTTTGGGTTTATGGCCTAGCTAAACTGCCTTTTACAGTACAGAACTAGCTGCTTTTAGGGACTGCATGTAGTGAATGTCCGTTCCAGAACACGGAAAAGAATAAATTGTTATGGGCTCTATGGTGGTCACCGTATGCCTGGAAAGAGAATCGGCTAGACAGGGCAGTTGGGATTAATCTTGAATTGTTTTGCAGACAGATGGAAAAGGGTATTGGGAGACATTTAATGAACAGGAAACATAGTCAAACTCTTAATAAAGAAAGATCTTGGAAATGGTTAGCTTTAGCTGAGATTCCTGCATTGCAGGGGGTTGGACTAGATTACTCTAGGGGGTCCCTTCCAACTCTACAACTCTATGAGTCTATGAAATAAACCACAGTCTCTGAAGTGCCTCATTTCCAAAGGAAACAGGAACCTCAGCAAATGCCTAGACCACTGGAATCTCACACTGCTGTGGAGACTGGGGTGGCATGGGACAGTATTTTAATGTCACAGTACAGTCACATTCAAGAACAGCTATGGGGAAGGACTGCAGGTGATAGGTTGGAAGACAGAATACCCATGGACAAAGTTATACATTGGACAGAATCGTTTCCCATTCTTGTGAAGAAGAGCAAGAGCGTGAGAACCAATAATCTGTGGGGCACCAGACTTATGTGGAGAGGGTCGCCACAAGGCCTTGACTCGAGACACAGCCGCCTAGCATGGTTTCAAAAATACCTTTTCCATTGTGACTGCGTCTCAGTTAACATTGGGGAGAAGTAGAACAGTGACACCTGCTCAAGGAATATACGTGAGATACTGATAAAAGAATTCCAATTCGTCAAGATCTGTTGATTATGTCCACGTGGCATGGGGAAAAGTGTCGGACACCTGGCACTGGGATGAGTTGTGTTGTTTAGAATCTTGGTTCAATCTAAGCCTTTTTCCATGCGTCGGATGTGTGCAGATGAGGACTGGGGTTGGCTAAAGAAAATAAACTTTGCTTGCTGTTGCTCCCAACCACCTTTGAGTGCAATAAACACGTAACTTTTTCTTCCTCGTGGATAACAATTATTTGCTCCTTGCACCCCCTCGGAATGTACTTTGAATAATCGGAGGAGGACAGCAGCAAGGGAAACCTCAACTTACTCTTCTCACAGAGGGAAGCCTTAAACTTCTGGCTCTCCTGGGAGCTGTCCTGTGTCTGGTCAGGACATACCAGGAAGAGCTTCAAGCTGACACCACTGCCATCCTGGACATGCTGAGGATGGAAGCAGTGCTCAGGAGCACCACAAATTTGTAAACTGTGAATTGCTTGTCAACTTTTCAAAAAAAAAAATTCAGCATTTTGGGCTGCCTCATCAGTGTTGCCAAATTGTTCTTTACCCTCTCCCCAGAGGGGACATTCAAAACCTTTGCCAATGACTTGCACCTCACAGATCTGGGTACACAGAATAAGAAATATTGGGCACAGGGTGTTTTATAAGACAAAGTCCACTTCTTTGCTGGGTTGACAAATGAGAAATACACTAATGCAATCTTTACTCTCATACTAATTGAAGTCTTCTAAAATCAAATTTGTACACAGCCATTGATATGGTTTCTCCCCACTATGAATTCTCTGATGTTGACAGAAGTTTGTGCTTATATTAAAGCTCCTCCCACATTCCAAGCACTGATATGGTTCCTCCGATGTATGAATTATTTGATGGGCAGTGAGACTTTCTTTCCGACTGAAGCTCTTTCCACATTCTAAGCACTGATAGGGTTTCTCTCCCGTATGAATTCTTTGATGGGAAGTGAGGCTTTCCTTCCGGCTAAAGTACTTTCCACATTCTAAGCACTGATAGGGTTTTTCCCCACTGTGAGATCTTTGATGGGAAGTGAGATGGGCACTCTGACTGAAGCTCTTTCCACATTCCAAGCACTGATAGGGTTTCTCCCCTGTATGAATTCTTTGATGGGAAATGAGACTTTTCTTCCAGGTGAAACACTTTCCACATTCTTGGCATTGAAATGTTTTCTCCCCAAGGTGACTACTTTCATGATTATGAAAGTTTGTGCTTGTATTAAAGCTGTTTCCACAGTCGAAGCACTGATATGGTTTCTCCCATGTATGACTTATTTGATGGGAAATGAAACTTTTCTTCCGACTGAAGGTCTTCCCACATTCCAGGCATTGATATGGTTTCATCCCTGTATGAATTCTTTGATGGGAAGTGACATTTTCCTTCCGGCTGAAGCTCTTTCCACATTCCAAGCACTGATATGGTTTCTCACCTGTATGAATTCTAAGATGGGAAGTGAGACTTTCTTTCCGAGTGAAGCTATTTCCACACTCTTGGCATTGATATGGTTTCTCCCCGCTGTGAGTTCTTTGATGGGAAGTAAGATGGGAGTTCCGACTGAAGCTCTTTCCACACTCTTGGCATTGATATGGTTTCTCCCCTGTATGAATTCTTTGATGGGAAGTGAGACTTTCCTTCCGAGTGAAGCTGCTTCCACATTCCAAGCACTGATAGAGCGTCTTCCCAGTGGGATTTATTTGATGGGAAGTAGAATGGGAGCTCTCACTCAGGCTCTCTCCAGAATCCAAAACTTCATACGGATTCTCCACTGGATGGAGTTCGTCATGGTCTCCCCTGTTCTTAATTTCCAATTCATCACCACCTGCAACGAAGAGATAAACAGATTAGAGCCTCAGGAAGAAATGGAGGCCCCTACTACTGAGCAATGCTCATGAACACTTGTGATAGAGGAAGAATCGAAGGGAATCATATGTGAGGTCTTACTACAGGGTTCACTACCTTTGTTTGAAAAGCCTAGCTCTTTTCTGGGATGGGTTTTCTTTGGCCCAATCAAGAAATCCGCTCCGTTTCCAAGGTCAGTCATCCCTTTGCTCAATCAAAAACAGACAAAAGCAAAAACAAAAAAGCCTGACAGAAGCTTCTTCAACTTCCCTAACAACTCTGAAGCCTAGACAATTCAGACCAGCCCAATCATCTTTTAAAAAGGAATAAATGGAGGAAGAATATTTGCAGACCAAACAGTAGAAAGCCCTCCATTCTAAATGTGCTGTGGTGGTGTCAGAAAAGCAGGTGCTATAGGTGGCCCTGTTGAGCTCCATCAAAATACAGAAAGTTCATCACATATAGATACGTATTGAATTTCAAAACAGACATCATGATCCAACAGGGAGCCTTACTGAGAGAGTTCATGATCCCACAATTCTCCTCCATGACTTCCTTATGCAGAGCTCTCTGGTCAGGATCCAGCAATGCCCACTCCTCATCTGTGAAATGAACAGCTACATCTTCAAAGCATACTAGACCCTAAAAGAAGAAGAAAAATGTCTTGCTCTCAGACAGCATAACGATTGTATTTTTCACATTGTTACGCTGTTTTCTGCCTGTTCGTTGCTGTGCTGTTTTAATGGGATTGTTTGGCTGCAGATGTTAAGTCTGGATGCTGATTGTAACATGTTAACAGAATTCTTTTATTCTGTATTTTTATGATGGGTATTAATCTTTGTGCAAATGGGTGGAACTCCACATTGTGCTCTTCAAATCAGGTATTCCAGTTGGCCAGACTTAAGGATTCCCTCTCTCTTCTCCTCTCCCCATGTGCTGTTCTGGGGAGGGATACCCCCAGATGCCCTAAAGCCAACTTCAAGGAGCACAGGGGGGCACAGGGAGGGGGAGGAGACAGCGGGAAAGCCCCATTGTGCAGCTGATGGAACTGCTTAAGTGAACCCTGGCAACTGTTTTCTATGGCTTCTCAACTGCTTAGAAGCCTATTTTAACATCCAATGATAAATATATAAGCAAAACTACAACAATTGAAAAACAATACTTGCAACATTCAGAAGGCTAAGTTAAACTGAGGCAGTTGTTCATTATTCTCAGCACATAAACCTTGAATAGCATGTTCAGGGCAGTTTTGACAGAAGCTAAAAGGAGGACAGAGGTTTATTTAGGCCCAAAGGCACCTTGGCTGCCCCACTCCTCAGCTGCTTTCCCCACAATGCTCCTTCTTCCTACCTGGTCTGGTTCCACAGCCACTGTTTCCCCTCCACCACAATGAAAAGATGAATGAGGAGGTCTTGCCAGCATCCTTCTGTCACCTGACAAGGAGGAAGACATTAGGGCATGCTTTTATCAGAGGTGAAGCAGTGCATATCTAACCATAATAAGTCATCATGGGGGACTTCAACTTCCCTGATATCTGCTGGGACTCAAACTCTGCCACGAGTGTAAGGTCTGACAAATTCCTCCATTGCCTCGCGGACAATTTCATTTCCCAGAAGGTGGAATAACCAACAAGGGGGTCATCTATGAGGACCTGGTCCTCACCAATAGGGAGAAACTGATTGAAGTGGAAGTACTCAGAAACTTGGGAGGAAGTGATCATGTTCTCCTGGGTTCCAGGATACAGAGGCAAGGGAAAACTGAGCATAGTCGGAGAAACACTCTGGACTTTAAGAAGGCCAATTTCGAAAAGCTGAAGGAGCTACTGGGTGTGATCCCAAGAAATACTCAAAGAGAAGAGGGTCCAAGCTGGATGAAAGTTTTAAAAGGAGAAATATTGAAGACCCAAATGCAGACAATACCAACAAGAAGGAAAAGTGGGAGGCATGATGTGGCTGAACTGAGAGTTAAGAGGGGCATGTATAAGAAATGGAAGAAAGGGGAAGTCACAAAGGAGGAGAATACACAAGTAGCCAACAGTTGCAGGCTGGCTAAAGCTCAGAATGAGCTCAGGATTGCAAGAGAGGTTAAAAAAAAAGTTTCTTCGACTATGTCCAAAGTAAGAGGAAGAACAAGCAAGCAGTAGGTCCTCTGTGTTGGGAACATGGAGAAATGCTATCGGGTGACAGAGAACAGGCGGAACTGCTCAACACCTTCTTTGCCTCTGTCTTCACCCAAAAGGAAAGTGATGCCCAACCTGGTGGTAACAGAATAAATGATGTAAGGAGGGAGCTGCAGCCCAGATAGGAAAAGGGGTAGTAAGGGAACAACTAGGTACTTTAAATTAATTCAGATCTCAAGGGCCTGATGAGCTGCACCCAAGGGTGCTAAAGGAGCTTGCAGGTGTAATTTCAGAGCCTTTGTCTATTATCTTTGAGAACAGGTGAGGTCCCTGCAGACTGGAGGTGGGCAAATGTTGTCCACATCTTCAAAAGGGGGGGAAAGGAAGACCCAGGTAATTACTGACCAGTGAGCCTGACATTGATAACAGGGTAGGTCCCAGAACAGATAATTCAACGGTCGGTCTGTGAGCGTTTAGAAAAGGATGCTGTGATTACTAAGACCCAGCATGGGTTTCTCCAAAATAAGTCATGCCAGACCAATCTGATTTCTTTACAAACTTGGTGGATCAGGGGAATGCTGTGGGCATAGTGTATCTTGATTTCAGTAAGGCTTTTGACTAAGTCCCCCATGATATTTTCACGAGGAAGCTGGTAAAATGTAAGCTAAACGAGGTAACTGTTAGGTGGATTTGTAGCTGGCTGGCTGACCAAACCCAAAGAGGACTCATTAAAGGCTCTTTGTCATCCTGGGGAAAAGTGACAAGTGGGGTGCCGCAGGGTTTTGTCCTGGGCAAGTTGTTCTTTAGCATTTTTATAAATGACTTGAATGAAGGGACTGAAGGGATGTTAATCAAATTTGCAGATTGCACCAAAGTGGGAGGGGTGGCTAATGCCACAGGAGACAGAATCAGAATTCAAAATGATTGGAGAACTGGGCACAAGCTAACAAAATGAATTTCAATAGGGACAAATGTAAGGTTCTGCACTTAGGCAGAAAGAACCAGATGCACAAATATAGGATGGGGGACACCTGGCTTGCTAGCAGTACACGTGGAAAGGATCTAGGGGGTCTTGGTGGACCACAAGTTTAACATGAGTCAACTGTGTGATGCAGCAGCAAAAAAAGCTAATGCTATTCTAGGCTGCATCTGCAGAAGTCTAGTGTCCAGGTCAAGGGAGGTCATGGTCCATCTCTCTTCTGCCTTGGTCAGACAAAGACCTGGAATACGGTGTCCGGTTCTGGGCACCACAATTTAAGAAGGAGGTTGACAAGCTGGAAGGTGGGCAGAGGAAGGAAACCAAGATGGTCAAGGGTCTGGAAACCGAGCCTGATGAGGAACGGTTGAAGGAGCTGGGTATGTTGAGCCTGGAAAAGAGGAGACTGAGAAGAGATTTGAGAGCCATCTTCAAATATCTTAAGGGCTGTCACATGGAGGGAGTGTGATTGTTTTCTCCTGCTGTGGAGGGTAGGACTCGAACGCATGGCTTCAAGTTGCAAGAAAGGAGATTCCGACTAAACAGTCAGAAAAACTTTCTCACAGTAAGAGCCGTTCAGCAGTGGAGCAGACTCCCATGAGAGGTGGTGGACTCTCTTTCCTTGGAAGTTTTTAAGCAGAGGTTGGATGGCCATCAGTCATGGATGCTTTAGCATTAGGTAGGTAGCCGTGTTGGTCTGACACAGTTGAAATATCTAAAAAAAATTAAAAAATTGTCCAGTAGCACCTTAGAGACCAACTAAGTTTGTTCTTGGTATAAGCTTTTGTGTGCATGCACACTTCTTCAGATACGGTATCTGAAGAAGTGTGCATGCACACGAAAGCTCATACCAATAACTTATTTGGTCTCTAAGGTGCTACTATACACACACACACACACACACACACACACACATTTCGGATGCTTTAGCAGAGATTCCTGCATTGCGGGGGTTTGGACCAGATGATACTTGGGGTACCTTCCAACTCTACAACTCGATGGTTCTATGAAATAGGCCTTAGAAAATGTCTCCCCTGCTGAGTGCAGTTTGAAGTTTGTACCTATTTCATATTTTAATTGTGGGGGGAAATGTCTCCCTTCCTGAGGACTCTTGTCCCCAAGTGTCTTCCCCAAAAAGATTAAAAGAACCCATGGATTAATTTTAAAAACCACAAAACGAGACCAAACAGAGAAAAAACTCCTTCCTCCTTACCCAGTGTCAACTCTCTGGTGTTCAGCTGAGTCTTCTCTGCCCCAGAGGAATCCGGGCCCAATTCTGCAAACATATCCTTTTCCTGAAAGAGCAACAAGGATTCAAAACAGAGAATGGAGAGAAAGATTAGGAAAGTAATGGCAGAGGCAAAAACTTTAGGGGTATCTGTTATCATTATTTGGATACTTTCAAAGAAAAGGTGGGGGCCATTAGGAGAGAATTTTGGGATATTTGCCCTCCTGTTCAGACCCCCTTGAGGGTATCCTGAGGAAAGTCTCTCTCACCTGCTGCTCTGCCTGCTTCCTCTCCTCTGCCTGACTCAGGAGGAAACCTTCGGCCAGGGCCACCGCCTGGGAACTGGTCTCCGCTCCACATTCCCGCACCCAGCTCTCCATCTCTGGCGGAAGGACAGCCAGGAACTGCTCCAAGACCACCAGGTCCAGCATCTCAGCTTTTGTGTGCCTTTCTGGCTTCAGCCACTGACAGTCAAGGTGGTAGAGTCGGTTGCAAAGCTCTCGGGGTCCTTCAGTCTCCTGGTGGCACAACTGCCTGAACTGCTGGCTCTGCACATCTGAGCAGAGAGCCTCCTCCTCACCCAGGATCTTCTGCACAGAGTTTTCCCAGAATCTGCTCCCAATTTTGAAGGCACTGAGTTTTCCTGCTTCAGTTCCAGATGAATCTTGCTCATCCATCTGTGCTCTCAGGAAGCCTTCAAGAGCCTCCAAGTTCTGACTGTGCTAATCAGAGTTGCTGCCAAACCCTACAAAGCAAATGCATTGTTTTTGTTACAGAATTGGTACACAGTCAAGATAAGCAAGTGTGGGCGAGTCTTGCTAAGAACCTGACCCGCAGGACACTACAGCTAAGACTCTAAGTCTTCTTGAACAACAAAAGGAAGAAAATGGAGAAGCTATCCTCTAGCCTTCCTAGAAGTTACTATGCAAAATGTGCAGGCAATTTCAGTGTTTTCAGTCAATGAATGAATTCAGAACTGTGATTGACAAGTGAGTTATTTGTACCTTGTGTAATGTGGACACTAAGCTAGAGTGGGAGGGCTAACCCTGGGGGTCCTCAAGACTTGCTCACCCGCCCACCCTCACTTCCTGCTTCCGTCTCACTTCCTAGCACTTCAAATCTCCAACGTTCTCAAGATAGTCTATTGTGGAAATATATCTATCTGTTATTGTTCTGATGGCCAACCCCTGAGGGCCAAATGAGGGAGGCCAAAGATGGTGCAGGTGAGGGCTAAGATGAAAACAGAACTAAAAAGCAGCTAGGACCCACCTTCTTTCCGTGGTGGTAAGTGGTTTAAACTGTTTTTAACATTGTGTTTTAATGTTGCAATCTGCCCTGGGGACTTGGGGCGAAGGACAGGTAATCGTTGCTGGCATCTGTCTGTCTCTGGGGATGAAGTCAAACTGCTAGGTTAGCAGCACTGAAGTAACCTCTACGGGGCACAAGCCTGGACATTATGTACAGCAGTCCAAGGCTGCCCAGACCCTCCTCTCGGCCTCCCTGATGTGGTCCAAAGGAACGCAGAGCAGAATGTTTGGAACCAGCCTGGCTGCAGGAGTTTCCAGAAGGAGGCGCCCAAGGCACCATCCAACTGTCTCAGGGACTTGATTCTGATTTGTTCAGAGTCTACTCCTTATCCTTTCCTCCTCCCAAATATACAGTGGTAAAAGGTAAAGGTAAAGGTACCCCTGCCCGTACGGGCCAGTCTTGACAGACTCTGGGGTTGGTGCGCCCATCTCACTCAAGAGGCCGGGGGCCAGCGCTGTCCGAAGACACTTCCGGGTCACGTGGCCAGTGTGACAAAGCTGCATCTGGCGAGCCAGCGCAGCACACGGAAACGCCGTTTACCTTCCCACTAGTAAGTGGTCCCTATTTATCTACTTGCACCCGGAGGTGCTTTCGAACTGCTAGGTTGGCAGGCGCTGGGACCGAGCAGCGGGAGCGCACCCCGCTGCGGGGATTCGAACCGTCGACCTTTCGATCGGCAAGTCCTAGGCACTGAGGCTTTAACCCACAGCGCCACCTGCGTCCCTATATACAGTGGTACCTTGGGTTAAAGACGTTTCAGGTTACAGACGCTTCAGGTTACAGACTCCGCTAACCCAGAAATAGTATCTCAGGATGAGAACAGAAATCGTGCTCCTATAATTGGAAGGGGGACCCCCTAGTCCTGTCCCCCCCCCAAAAATCAGCTAAAGCATCCATCCCTGGCAGGTGGCCACCCAGCCTCCTCCCCATCCCTCCCTCCCTCCCTCCTGCTGCCGCCGCTTTCCTCCTCGGGTGTCACTGTGGTTGTCTGCGTGGGACACGGGATCCCGTCTTTGTCTGCTGGGCACTCCTGGAAGCAGGCCTTTCCTCTCCGGTTTAGGCTTGGCCCACCTCCCTGCCAGGGCCACGATTCTGGGGCGCCCTCCCCGGGGAGGCTCCCCGAGGGAGGCGGGAGGGAATGCCCGGAAGGAGCCCGGGAGGAGGAGGAGGAGCCCTGGAGAATTCCTCCTCCAGGAGAGGAGGCTAGCAGGAGGCTGGATCCTTTCCTTCCAGGTTCCTGCAGCTGCCAGCAGCAGCAGCCTCCTCGGCGGGCAACCTGCCCCGGGCGCGCAAAGGGAGGTGTTGGCATCCGCGCTCTCGGCCAGGCGCGTCCCCTCCCGGCTGCAAAACCTCCAGGGACCCGAAACATCTGCATCCCCCCCCCCCTGCCCGGGACAGGGAAATGGCTCCAGACCCACCACCATCACCGCGAGAGAGACCGAGACAGGCAGGCTCCGGGCGGAAGGCGCAAAGCTGGAGCCGGCGCTCTCCAAAAGCCGAGGCCAAAGACACCTGGCGGGCACCTGGGGGCTTGCGGGAAAGGGGCTCCTGAGCCTCTGAGCACACGCAGAGCGCGCCTGCGAGCAGGAGGGAGCCCAGGCGCGCGGCCAGGGGAGGCCCAGGGCGCATCCTCCTCCTCCTCCTCCTCCTCCTGGCCCAAAGGATGGGAGGGAAACCAACCGGCTCCTCTCTCTCTCTCTCTCTTTCGGGCTGGCGGGGCCACGCGCCCGCTTCTCCCCCCCCCCCCCGCCACTCACCCGCCCGAAGAGCCCCGGCAGCAGCAGCAGCAGCAGCAGCCCCAGGCGCGCTCCCGCCAGCCCGGCCCCTCCAGCTCCGAGGAAGCAGCTGGGCTCGCCGAGCGGGAGGAGCGCAGGCGCGGCGGGGCCCGGCGCGCTCCCGACTCCGCGGCGTGCACGGCAGGGGGCCGGCCCCCACCTCCCGGGAGGAGAGCTGGGAGCCCCGCCCAGGCGGGGGAGGCAGGCAAAGAGACATCCCGCCCACCCCGAGATCTCGTTATTATTTGGGTGTCTTGCTATGGGACACGTTTCTGTGTTTTTTATCTTGAAAACGGCCCTGTGATCCTGGGCGGAGGGCGGTGTAGAAAGGTCAGGAACAACGCGTCCGGAATATCCCGGACACGTCCAGCAGAATGCCGCTGCGAGCAGTTTCGCTCTTCGAAAGATGGCAACCCTAGTAAAGTGAAAGTCGCATGACATCTTTGCCCATCCCTTGCTTTTTCAAATATTCTGCCCACCAAGGAACAGCAGCCTCCGTGAGGGGTTTGGGTTTTTTTTGGGGGGGTTGCAGAAGCAGGGTCATTTTGGTGGTGCTTGTTGCACTTCCGAGCGGTTGAGTTGGGACAGGGGTGGCAGGAACAGTGGAATTTGGGGTTGGCAGCAGCACTCGGGCTCTGATCTGCAGCCAGGTCTCCACCCCACCCTCCTGCACCGCTGGGCGAGGGCTTGTGATCGGCTGAAAGTCGGAGCGATGAGCTCCAAGAAGGGTTTCCTTCCATATGGTCTCACAAGCACCCCCTCTATCATCATCATTTTTTATTTGTATACCGCCTTTCCGCAGTTAAAAAACAATGCTCAAGGCAGCTTGCAGCACAACAAGATTTAAATAATTTCAAAAGTCATAAACAATAGGGGGTGAAGTTTGGTAATCCAAAGGGTACACAATTACTAACTATGTTGTTTTAATTTGTTCTATTATTTGTATGGAAGTTGGGAAAGCCGTGGAAGGAAAAAATCGATCGACTTTAAGAAATATGATAAAGAACAAGAAATGATGTATATGATATTTTAGATTAGATAAGTTAAAATTGGTCTTTAGAATGGTTAAAATGAAATGAAAATAAGGTATGCAAAAGTAATTAAATGGAAGAAAGAGGAAAGGTAAAACAACAGTACGTAAAAAATTATTAAGTGAAGCTTGAGAAATAAGTAATAAGGATTTGCGGGATTAATAACTTGAATGGGAATACAAGAAGGGGAGGAGCGAGGAGGTCCAAGAAAGAAGTTATATGAAAATAAGCAACTGAAATTGTATTTGTTTTTAATTGTCTTTTTTAAGTTTTTTGTATTTTTTGTTATTTTTTCTTTTTCTCTTTTTGTGTTTATATTTAATATTGAAAATGCTAATAAACATTTATTAAAAAACAAAAGTCATAAACAATAAATAAACCACATCAAAAAAATTCACAACCAAACGGGAAACAGTTTCCACAGAAATGAAAATCTAAAACTAAGAATACAGCATTAATGCCACAGATTAAAATGACATAGGTAAAAAATAACAGCAATTTAAACAAAAACAAAACAGAGCCCTCTCTGCCCAGCAGCAGCAGTTCTTATAGACCTGTCAGGCCCTGTCTTTGGGCCAGGTGGTGAGTGGCAGGACTGGGGCCCTCGGGTGCTGAGCAGGGGAGTCCTCCTGGGGGGTCTCTAGGGAACCCTGGGCCACTCCTCCTCCTAAGGAAGCATGAAGCAGTTCCCTCCTAGGCCCAGCCATTCATCCCAGTGATACCCCAGTGATGCTCCTCCAGAGGGGATAATCCATGCAAAAGGACAAGCTGAAAGGAGAAACTCCCACAAAGCAGAGCTTCCTCTTTCAGGCTTCCACGCAATGTGAGAAAGCAAAGTATCAGCTAAATCTCTTTCTGGCCTACAATACACCCTGCTGCTTGTGTTCTGCATCCGATTGGCAAATGGAATGTCACAGAGGGCCCTCTGAACATCTGTGACCATCATCACCTCTTTCAAATTCAGTTTCAGAATAACTTGGTTGCAGGAGATATGTGCCCTTTCTGAGAACTCATACAATAATGAAAATTAATACCTTTGCAAAATCCATTCCATTGAGGAAGAAAGTTGAGAGGTTCCAGGAACTGGTCCACCAGGTCCATATGTCATGGCAAGTAGCCTCTTTCTCCTGAGCTGATCCAGCCTTCATCCTACAATCCAGAGTGACACTGAAGCACCTTTAGCAAGGTGACCCCCGACCTCGTTCCTCTAATCCTCCTCCTGCAAATGGAAGTATTTGCCCAACTCTGGATGTGATCGGTTTCCTTACCTAGCAGCCATCTTCATATTGAATCACTCCGAGAGGAGGCAGTGATGGCCACCGACATAGGCGTCTTCGAAAGAGAATTAGATAAATTCATGGAGGAGAAGTCCATTGAGCTCTCTAGGCAAGATAGCTATGCTCTGCTGCCCCCACAGACGGAAACTGCAATGCTGCTGAATACCAGTTGCTGGAAAGCACAGGAAGGGATAGGGTTCTTGCTCTCAAATCCCGCTTGTGGGTTTTCCACAGACATCTGGTTTGCCACTGTGATAACAGGAAGCTGGACTCAATGGGCTAGTGGCCTGATCCACAAGGCTTTACCTATGCCTGTAGAGTAAATGGCAATGTATGCTCAACCTAGTAGATTATCTAAGGGCCCATACATACTACGACTTAAAGTGAATAGTCAAGCTTCCTGTATCTCCATTAATTCTCCATTGTCCGTATAATGTTCTCTTCCAAATCACTGCCTTCCAACATTTCCCCCTCCCCCCCTTCACATTTTCTCATACAGTCATACCTCATGTTACATGTTTTCGGGTTGCGGACTGTGAGAAACCCAGAAGTACTTCCAGGTTTCACCGCTCGCGCATGCGCAGAAGTACTAAATCATGCTTCGCACATGCGCAGAAGCGCCAAATTGCACCGGTGTCTGCACAGACACAGCGCTTCAGCTTGCGAATGTTGCGGAGGTGCCTCCGTCACGGATTACGTCCGCAACCCTGTTCCACTGTATTCTCTCTTTTTTGGAATATCCCTGTTGTGAGATAATCTGGGTGTTGCCCATCAGAAAGCACACAGAGCAGGCACAGTGGTAGTCCTCCCCACTATGGTGAGACATATTTATTATTTTTAAATATCTAGATTTTATTCATTTATTTCTAAATTCTTATTAATACATTGTGAACCACCCTGAGATCTATAGGCAGTGCTTTTTTCTATTAAAAAAAAGGTTAGGGGTACTCTCATTTTCCTACTCATATTGAAATACTGCCTCTCAATGAGGCCAAACTTAGATTCACAAAATGTTTAGGGGTATGCGTACCCCTGCGTACCCCCAGAAAAAGCACTGTCTAAAGGTATAGGGCAGGATCTCACTACAAATCTCCACTCCCCCCCCCCTTAGTAGTAGTGTGCATATATCTAGCATGGGACCTTTCCTACAAACCAAAAATTGACAAAACAGCCTTTGTAAATATATAAGAACACAAGAAGAGTCTGACGGATCAGGCCAATGGCTCATATGCTCTAGAGCCTTTTGGGGTGAACTGCTGACTAGTGGGAACATTCTCCACCATCTCTCAACCTCCTTCTCTCCTTGAGAGTGATCTTTGTCAACTAGCAAACTTGCATCCCTGAACAGATAAAAGGAGAAGTGACCTCTGGGCCTGAGACAGAATTGTGCTTGTCAGGGGACAAAGGCAAGTTGCACGGCTCCCTCAAGACAACTCAGGCAAGGGAGATTCATCTGATTTCCATGTTTCTGGTAAGATTCATTTCAACTATTAGAATAAGGTTACCAGATTTTTTCCAATGAATCCGGGGACACTTTTCAACATCAATGGATGTTGTATGGGGACTGATTTGTAAATCTGGGGACTGTCCCCGGGAAACGGGGACGTCTGCTAACCTTATATTAGAAGTTATCGTGCAACCACTTCTTTTGCATGGCTGCTGGCATACTAGAAGGGATTTGGTGGTGGGGCTCTTGCGCCAATGTCGTCGCTTAATGTTCTCTGGCTCTTTTGAAAGGTCACAATACTTGGAGCAAGCAAACGAATGAAGGCTGCAGCGCAAGGCTATCCCAGGTTTTGGGAGGGGCTGCAAGGACCCTCCCAGGATTTAGGGTTGGCCCAGAAAGAGGGGCTGGCTGTGGTTGGGTAGCTAAGGAAGAACTTTGTGACAGAAAGTGCTGTTTGGCAGTGCAAAATGCTACCTTGGAAAGTGGTGGAGATTTTTGATGACCATCTGTCAGGGATACTTTAGCTGTGATTCCTGCATTGCAGAAGAATGGACTAGATAAACCCTGGGGTCCTTTCCAAGTCTACAGTTATATGACTCTATGGCCTCAGAAGGTGGTGGCCTGTCCTTCAATGGAGGTCTTTAAACATAGGCTGGATGGCCACCTCTCAGGGATTACCGTATTTAGCTGTAAATCTTGCATTGCAGACGGCTGTGCTAGATTCCCCTTTCTTCGTATCCCATTGTTTCCCTGGAGGAGCAAGGAGGGAGGGAGCTGCCTGTGCTTATGAGGGCAAAGACGCAACCCTCAGAATTGTATTAGAAGATTGTGCTACCTCAGAGGGGTTACAGGAACACCATCTGCAGCAACACCCTCCTTCAGTCAATCTCATTATTTGCCTCCTTCCACACACAAGAGAGAGTGGGGTCTTGCTGGGAATCCATCAAGGTAGATCAAGGCAGATTGCTCTCTCAAGCACCTGCTTCCTCCAGAGATAGGGAGCAGATGGGAGAGAGGAATTATGGGTGCTCCTGCTTGCTTCAGAAGCTTCTCCATCCAAACCTTCGTTTATTTTTATTTTTTATTTCCTCCCTTCCTACGTACATATAAAGGTATGGCTGTCATCACACAGCCCCCACAGGAGGATTTATAGTAATATATCACAATCCTGGATTTGCATGAAATCAGGGTGGGGGAGGAAAGCAAAAGAGAAGGCAGGGTTTAACAAGGTGGCTTTAAACCACAACAGAGGACTGAATAAGCCCTGGTGGAGGAAAACCAAGGAGCTGTGAGGGGATGAGGAGGTTGAAGGAGCTGCAAGGATATGGGGAACTTGAAAGAACTGGGGGGTGGGGTTGAAGGAGCTGTGACAGGGTGAGGGTATGCAGTGGTGAAGCTACCTGCTCTGACACCGGGAGCGGCATACACCTGTGGGCGTGGCTGGCACACGTCACAGGGGGCGTGGTGCGACACTGCAAAGGGGCGTGGCACACGTTGGAGGGAGTGCGCAGCAAGCGGCGAGCATCCCGGGGGGCAGCTGCAATGTCACACACACACACACCTCGAATGGCACCCGGGGTGGCCCGCCTACCCCGCCCCCACCTTCGTCCACCAATGAGGGTATGAAGGTGTGGGTTTGGCAGAGCTGGCAATCTATGCAAGCAGGGGCAGCAGCACCTAGTATTGCATTTTATTGTATTACAATTTTCATCGAATGGAATTCAAATTGCAGGACAATAAATTGCAATGCAACGAATAGAATGAGTGAAAAATGCCATTAAAAACCAATCTAAATACGTGGTGCAGAGATGCTGCAGACCCCCCTGAATGAGGCTTGTGGGCAACTGGTGGTCCACAGACCAGAGCTGGGGAACCCCTCTTCTAGTGAAACATAGGACTGCAATGGAGACAGGAAGAGGAGGCGGCTGATGCTCAGATTCTCCTCCTGTGCTCTGGGTGTGTCTGCTACTTCCCCCAGCACTTCTAGCTGAAGCAGTGTTTCACTGACCTTCCTGGAAGCAGTGCCATTGCTGGTGTGTTAAGTATATTGTGTGTTTATTTGTTTTATCTTTTTGTGTGCGGCAGGCATTCTTCTTTCGATGGCATTTCCTCCCTTTGTCCTCTCACACTCCACATCCGTTAAAATCTGTCCTGCCTCCTTCACATCTCTTGTTTCTTGCAGGGAGGCAAAGGGAGAAGGGAGAGTGATTTGGACCGAAGCCATGGCCATTTCAGATGGAGCGGTTGAAATACCAGCGTTGGGCCGCCCATTTCAGCTTGGGATGCTGTATGACTGCCGCAAAGATGCCCTCATCCCAGGTAAAGCCGATGGGGAGATCACTTTGGTTGCCATGTCTGGGATGGAACATGGCACTCAAAATGAAACACACTTACGCAAAGACTCCAAGGGAGATGACTTCAGCTTCTTCCAGAATAGGGAAGAATTATTGGTTATATGATGCAGGGCTGGGTTAGTGAGCCCTTTGTCAACAAGGTATCATTACTGATGGACTCTGTTAGAAGCAAGAAACCTTCCTCCAGAAAATGGAACTCATATCCAAAATAGAAGAAAAAGGGATAGAAACTTTGACAAAGGAATGCAAGCAAAAATTATGAGATGCTTAAAAAGAATTGGGGAAGTACCGTATTTTTCGCTCTATAAGACGCATCAGACCACAAGACGCGCCTAGTTTTTGGAGGAGGAAAACAAGAAAAAAAATATTCTGAATCTCAGAAGCCAGAACAGCAAGAGGGATCGCTGCGCAGTGAAAGCAGCAATCCCTCTTGCTGTTCTGGCTTCTGGGATAGCTGCGCAGCCTGCATTCGCTCCATAAGATGCACACACATTTCCCCTTACTTTTTAGGAGGGAAAAGGTCTTATAGAGCAAAAAATACGGTACATTATGAAAAACATTAAAACCAGCAACAGGAAGTTCTTTAAATACCTTTGTAGCAGGAGACCATCTATGGAGGAGGTTGGACACTTTGATGACAAGGGAGTCAAAGGACTGCTAATGGAGTATAAGGAGATTGAGGAGAAGCTGAATGAATTATTTGCATCTGTCTTCATGACAGAAGACTGAGGGCCGATCCCAGTGCCTGAACTAACGTACTCAGGAAGAGAGTTTGAGAGGAAATGAGACAGGTTGTGGTGACAAATCAGGTCAGGATAGCATCCACTTGAGTTCTTAAAGCACTTAATTGTGATATTCTTTGAGAATATCAGAAAGCATATAGATTCCTGTGGCACATAATTCACAAATGGTGCTCACCAAGAGGACATTCTTGGGGGCTTTAGCAAATCAGCATGGGACACAGAAAATGAGTTTCCTATGCTGAAGAGAAACAAAAAATAAAATAAAAATTGTGACAGTTGAAGGTGTCCACAGGGAAGCACAATCATCTACAGGGTTCACATGCCTCCTACTATCCTCTCTAGTAAAACAATTTTTAAGTCTTTGCACAATGCTTTAGAAAAGGTGCAAAGCTGTTTGACTTGGGGTGAAACTGAGACCAAAGAATTAGTGTACTCACCATGGAAAATGGTGGCTTAATTCTACCACAATTAATACCTGTTGTTTCCCCATACGTCCTAAGCATTTCAGGCAGCAGTGCTGTTCATTTATCTGAACATAACTAAAGCTTTGTGTGTTTGTTTTTCTGCTTCATTCAAGGGGTCACCCTTTGGGACCCGGACTCACTTCGGAAGGACTTGAGTATCCAAAGGCAGCCCAAGACTGAAATTGAGATCATTGCTTCTGATTCTATTGAAGATAAGACCTCTGCCCTCAGTGCCTCAGCATCACTCAGAGTCAGTTTTCGGGGGGGGGGGTGCTGGTTGAAGTGCAAGGATCAGGCAAATTCCTTGAAGACACCAAAAAGTTTGGGCAACAGCCCAGAGTCACTCTGCAGTACAAAGCTACCACGAAATATGCTCAACTGACGATGAGCCATTTGGGAATCCAAAACATCTCTTACCCATCTGTATTTGAGCATGGCATGGCTACCCACGTTGTCACTGCCATCTTGTATGGCGCCCAGGCTTTTTTTGTATTTGACCGAGAAGTCTCTTCTTCTGAGTCTGTAAAAGAGATAGAAGCAGAACTCCGAGGTGCAATCCAGCTCTTTATAGTCTCTGCTGAAGGGAAACTGGCCTTCAAAACAACAGAGAGGGAGAGGAACTACATTAGAAGTTCCACTGCAAATTCCATGGAGATTTTGTTCTGGAGAGGAATTCAGTGACTTTCCAAGATGCCATGCAAACATACGCCATCCTTCCTGCAATGCTGGGGAAGGACGGGGACAAGGCTGTGCCTGTAACAGTTTGGCTGTACCCACTGACCAAGCTGGATTCCCAAGCAGCTAAGATGGTGCGTGAGATCAGCTTGGCCCTGGTCTTTGATAGTCAAGCCATCATGGAGCAACTGAATGAAATCATGATGAGATGCAATGACTTGACAAACACCCACATTGCGAACATCTTCCCAGAAATAAAGATGAAAATCAAGAGATTCAAGGATTTGTGCAAGCAGCACAGGCAGACTTTCCAGAAACACCTGGCAGGAATCCTGCCTTCTATCAGAGGAGGGGGTAAAATGGAACAAGCACTGGTGGAGATCTTCATTTCCATTAACCAGTCTCCCTTCAACAGCCAAAGACTCAACGAGTTTCTGGATGCAAAGGAATGAGAGATTAATTTGGTGAACTCTTACCTTAATATTCTACATGGGATGGAAGTCATCTCCTCCAGGAACAAGCTGGAAGAAATAGTGCTAAGCCCTGCAAATGAGTTTGTTCTCACATTTACCTTCAGTTCTTTACATGACGAGGAACCATTTTTAGCCAGCTTACAACAATGGCTTCAGAAACCAGCAAGAGGACAGACAGAGCATTGGAAAGCCTGGTTTGAGCAAAGAGAGAGAACCCAAAAAGCTCGGAAAGCTGCCAAATCTATTATGGATTTTGCCCAAGTGAATAAATCAAACAGGAAGACCTGGTTCCTTGTGGCTTCTGTCCCAGATCAGGACAACCCAGGAGCTTCCATTTACCTCTATGAAGATGGGGAGATGGTCAACAGCAACTTTGAGCTGCCCTCAAAACCTCTCCCTCCCCGGGTTGGCCGAACTGGACATGAGAGTGTGCAGCTGACATTTCAACCAGCTGAGTATGGGAGGACTTCAATCTCCAGCTATCAGGTAGAATACAAGAGTGCAGGAGAAGGAAACTGGAAGATTATGAATACTGAGGACAGTCAGGAGACATTCCAAGTGAGAGGGTTGAGTGCAAACACAGAATACCAATTCCGATACACCGCTAGGAGCAAACCAGGACTTAGTGAGACCAGCAACGTGAGTAAATCTGTACAGACACTTCCTACCAGCCCTCCTGGGAAACCAAGAGAGAGAACTGTAGAGTCTTCCCAAATCAGTCTTGCCTGGGAGAGCCCAAAGGTCATTGGAGTTGATATAAAGGAGTACAAAGTGGAGTACAGGGAGCTGGTGGGCGATAAGGACAAATGGAATGAAAAAAGAACAGGGACAAGAACAGAGTCCTGTCAGCTGGATGGGCTGAAGCCTCACAGAACCTACAGACTCAGAGTCTCCGCTGTATGTTTTGATGGGGCTGAGAGTGAGCCCAGTGAAGAGACTGAGATTTCCACAGCAATGGAAGAAGAAGAAGAAGGGGCAAATATACTAGCTCGAAAATACCTCCAGGAAAGCACCCTGGTGGAAGATGGGCAACCATCAGTGTATGTACTTCCCCTGGAGGCCACCTCAGATCGATCGGCCTCCGTCCAAACATACCAGCTAGGAAAAGAGAACATGCAGGTCCCCAACAAAGTAATCGTGATGATGGGGGCAACAGGGTCAGGGAAAACCACTCTTGTCAATGCCATGATCAATCATATCCTGGGTGTGCAATGGGAAGATGATTTCCGATTCAAACTCATTCAGGCTGAAAGTCAGTCCTCAGAAGTGACCGCCTACATAGTGCACCACCAAAAGGGTTTTGAAGTCCCTTATTCTCTCACTTTCATTGACACTCCAGGGTTTGGAGACACGGGAGGTAAGAAGAAGTACAAACAGATAACAAAGCAGATCCGGGAGTTTTTCTCCACCCCAGGAGGAACGGATCATGTCGATGTCATCTGTATTGTACTTCAGGCCTCCAGTGCTGCCTTAACTCGTGCCCAGAAATACGTCTTTGACTCTGTGCTCTCCATTTTTGGGAAAGATATAAGGAACAACATCCAGATCCTGATCACCTTTGCAGATGGACATTCTCTTCCTGTTTTGGAAGCCATGAAGAAGGAGGATGTGCCATGCAGTAAAGATTCCAGTGGTAGCCCAGTTCACTTCAAATTCAACAATTCAGCTCTGTTTGCCAGCAATTCTGAAGAGAATGGAGGGAACCTAAATCCTAATGACAAGTTCTGGAAAACGAGCACTGCAAGCATGAAGACATTTTTTGACATGTTAAGCTTACTAGACAGTGAAAGTTTAACTCTGACAAAGGAAGTGCTCAGGGAACGGAAGGAGCTAGAAGCCATCACAGAAGGGTTGCAGCCCCAAATCAGAGCTGCCCTTGGAAAGCTGGAAGAGTTGAGGAAGACGAGGCAAGCTCTGGAGGAACACAAGTCTGAGATGGCAGCCAACATAAACTTTGAGTTTGAAGTAGAAAAATCTGTGCCAGGGAAGGAAGACATCTCTGCCGCTGGAAGATTCACAACCAATTGCATGAACTGTCACTACACCTGCCATTACCCTTGCCCTATCCGTAGAGATGAGGGCAAGCGCCATTGTGTAGCTATCAATGCAAACACGGGAAAATGCAATGTCTGCCCTGGCCGCTGCGTGTGGAACATGCACTTCAATCAGAAATACCGGTTTGAATATAAAGTAACAAAAGAGATTAAGTCCTATGATGAGTTGAAGCAAAAGTATGAAGACGCCTCTGGAGAGGCGATGACCCCAGAGAAGGTGCTTGGAAATCTCAACCAGGAATACAAAGAGGCTAAGCAAGCCTTAGAAGACTTCATCCAGAAATCATCCAGAAGACTTCATCCAGAAATCAAAGCCTCCAACGCTTGCATCAAATTGGGTTGAAGCCCAACCTGCTCTCCACCCAAGAATACATTGACCTGCTCATCATTTCAGAAGAGCAGGATCTGGAGCCCGGATGCCAGGAGAGAATCCAGTTGCTGAAGGAAGTGAGGAAATCGGCTGAGCTAAAAGAAAACACTGCAAGCAAGGAGCCTCTGCAGCTGGAGGAGCAGGATCTGTACAAAGAAAGTGAAATAAAAAGGCGTTCTGCCCTGCAGGCCAGATTTAGGAAGTTTGTTTGCTTTTGATGCACATTGCACCGGGACAGGTATAAATAAAATATTAATGGTTCTAGATTCAGGTAGGTAGCCGTGTTGGTCTGACACAGTCGAAACATATAAAAAAATTTTAAAAAATCGTGCAGTAGTGCCTTAGAGACCAACTACCATATTTTTCACTCTATAACATGCACCCGACCATAACACACACGTAGTTTTTAGAGGAGGAAAATCCGTAGGCATGCCACCCATAGGCATTCCCTCCATAACACGCACAGACATTTCCCCTTACTTTTTAGGAGGAAAAAAGTGAGTGTTATGGTGCAAAAAATACGGTAAGTTTGTTCTTGCTATAAGCTTTCATGTGCATGCACACAAAAAAAGCAAGGGATAGTATGCATGAGACTGGAATCCAATATCTATATTAAGACCAGGTCTCTCCATAGTTTTCAGTATCACTAAACAGAAAACCGTGTAGAGACCTGGTCTTAATAGAGATACAGTAGTACCTTGGTTTACAACCACAATCTGTTCCAGAGGTCCGGTTGTAAATAAAAACAGGTTGTAATGTAGCACCCTGCTTGTGGTTAACGCTTAGCTGGAATGAAATATTCAATGCAGCAATAGAGAAATTAAAATAATAATTTATTTGTCAGACAAATAAATATGAGGCACAGTGGTATATGGTTACCAAGCTCTGGCCTGGCCTCTTGCCATTCTGGCCAGCACTTATATTTCCTTAACCCAGCCCCCTTGCTCCTCCTGTGGCTGCCTCTGTCCAATCAGCCTGGTTGAAATTCCTATTGGTTGTTTGCTAGAACCAATCACAAAAGATACACCCATTTCCTCTTGCCCTTTTATGGGAATCAAAAAGCTATATATTCTTCTATCTATAAATGACAAATAAGTAGTAATATATCTTACATGTGTCTCAACAAGGAATCTTAATTACCAGCTCACCTCTTGCCCTCCTTGCCCTATTGCCTTCCAAAACAGATGGTTAATCTTGAATTTTTATCTTAAACATATGTCAAGGATTTTGAGTTCACATCAACATTGAGAGATCTCCTTCATTTGAAGGTTTCTAAACAAAAGGCCTGACAACCATATATCAGGAGTGCTCGATGGCGTCTCCTGTCTGGCAGGAGGCTGGTGGCTGATGGCCCCTGTGATCTCTTCCAACTATATGAAATAAGAATCTAGCATTTCTTAAATCCTTTGCATAATTATATTTAAGCTAATATATTTAATACATAAATAACCTTTTAAAAGGAAAAGAAATCTTAAAAGGATCTTAGTTTAAGAAAGAAACAGCTTTAGAAAAGACTTCCCAAAAATGCTCCCTTTCTGCCAGCTAGATGCTTTTTCACTGCTCTAGACCTTTTTAACCTTAGGAAGAAGATATGGCTCATTTTACTATTTATCCACCCTTAATTTGTAGGGTCAGTGTAACCTTGGCTCTCAGCCTGTAATTCCCTTTTTACGACTTTGAGAATTGTTTTCTGCTATAAATCAGGGGGCCCCCTTGTCTAGGAGTAAAAACATTGCCAAGGGTCTTAGGCAGCTGCTCTTCTGCCTGGCATGAAACATTTGAAGATCTTTAAGCTCATTTTTAAAATACAAGCCCTGATTAAACATATAAGCTTTGATAAAAATGCAGGCTTATGATTAGATGCCTCAGTAACCCAAGGCACACTTTCGCCAATGGGGCCTTCCCCCCCAAATTGGTTGTAATTCAAAAAAAAAATTGGTTGTAATCCAAAAAAGAGACACGCACTTCCAGGTTTGACATGGTTGTAATCCAAAACGGTTGTAATCCAAAGCGGTTGCAAACCAAGGTACCACTGTATTGGATTCCTGTCTCATTATATATGCTAATCATCTGCTTACTATCCCTTGCTTTTTCCTGTAGGTCTAATTGCAGTCATTAACAGGTTTACCATACCCATTGAGTCAATCACCCATCTCCTACTACCCTCCTGAGAAAAACCCCACCCCACCCTCCCACTATATATAATGGTCTGGTGACTTCTGTTTCAGTGTATCTGAAGAAGTATGCATGCACATGAAACCTTATACCAAGAACAAACTTAGTTGGTCTCTAAAGTGCTACTGGACAATTTTTTTATACGTTAAAATATTAATTTAAAAACCAATATGCTGATGACACTCAGCTCTATCTGCTGATGGGTGGCCACACCGACTCGGCCCCGAACACACTGACCAGATGCTTGGAAGCTGTGGCTGGGTGGTTTCGTGGGAGCCGATTGAAACTAAATCCTTCGAAGACAGAGGTCCTATGGCTGGGTCGGGATGGCATGGGGATGAGGGACCAACTCCCTTCTCTTGCCGGGGCCCAATTAGTGCCATTGCCTTCCGTTAAGAGTTTGGGTGTAATCCTTGACGACTCCCTTTCCATGGAGGTGCAAGTTACAGCAACAGCCAAGGCGACATTTTTCCACCTTCGCCGCATCAAGCAGTTGGTCCCTTACCTTTCCCGCCCCGACCTGGCCACAGTGATCCATGTGACGGTCATCTCCAGGCTTCACTACTGTAATTCGCTCTACACGGGGCTGCCCTTGAAGCTGTCCCAGAAACTCCAGCGGGTGCAGAATGCTGCAGCGAGGCTCCTCACGGGGTCTCTGCCATGGGAGCATATTCACCCAGTGCTTTTCAAGCTGCACTGGCTCCCGGTGGAGTACAGGGTCAGATTTAAGGTGCTGCTTTTGACCTTTAAAGCCCAATGAGGCCTGGGACCCTCGTACCTACGGGACCGCCTCTCCCGGTATGCCCCACGGAGGACCTTAAGGTCCATAAATAGCAACACCCTAGTGGTCCCGGGCCCTAAGGAAGTTAGATTGGCTTCAACCAGAGCCAGGGCCTTTTCAACTCTGGCTCCGGTCTGGTGGAACACTCTGCCTCATGAGACCAGGGCCCTGCAGGATCTGATTTCTTTCTGCAGAGCCTGTAAGACAGAGTTGTTCCACCTGGCCTTTGGCTTGGAGCCAATTTGACTCCCTCCGTCTCTTTTTTCTTTTCCTCCTCCTCCTGCAATGAGGCTACATTTTAATATTTTAATGTTTCAATATTTTAATGCTGTATTTTAATTTTGTTTTTAAGTTGTAATCATTCAACTTGTTTTTATTATTACTTGTTAGCCGCTCTGAGCCCGGCCATGGCTGGGGAGGGCAGGGTATAAATAAAAATTATTATTATTATTATTATTATTATTATTATTATTATTATTGTATATTGTTGCAGACAGACTCTTGGCTATTAGCAGTGAGTTCAGGTCCTCTTGAGTGTTATTCACATCATGCTGTGGGTGTGCACATGGGGGATTGTGAAACCCTTTTTAACAAATACTGCAACAGGTTCTCCATTTTTCTGTTGCTGTAAATAAAATGCTTCTCAAACAGTGTTTAGGGCTGTTCAAGCTCCACCCCACCCCAAATCCAGTTCAACACCCAATTTGGCAGTTCAGACCAGGCCACAATTTGGACTGAATTGATTGAGAACCAAATTGTTTTGACCCTCTGAATCAAGATTCAGAAATTTGAATCTTTGGTACTCCCATTTATTTGCATTGAGAAACCAAATACTGTAGCTACTTTCTGTTTCTCTCTCTTTGCTCTTTTCACACGTGAGCCCCTCAAGAGGGGATTGTTGCTGCCAAAGCTTAGATGGTTGGCGCTCCAGGGGTGTTTGTGTCAGCAAACAAACTTCTAAAAATACATGTATGGGATTTGATTTATTGGGAGAGGATGGGGGAAAGATGGCAAAATACTGTGTTAAGTATTTTGAAGAATAAATTGAAGGCAAGTCAAAGACTACGGACACAAGAATTCAGGTTAATGGGCGAAAATGGCCACAACTTTATTGATTACAGGTAAGAGGGGTATTGGCTTTAGGCATTGACCCCTAAGAGACTATCCGGTCTAACCGGGAAGGGTTAAGCACCAACAGGGGGAGCCACCCGAGATGCATATCCCTGGGCGCTCCCCAAGGGGTTACCGCTCGGGGGCGCGCTTTAGGCCCTAGCCTCCGTAGGTTTCGGACGAGGCGACGCCCCTCGGAGTCCTTTAACGAACTACCCTTCAAGCCTTGGGGGAGGTGATGGCAATCCTCCCCCCCAACCTCATTTGCATGACAATACCCCGGCCAATGCCTAACCGCCACCCGAGCCGGCCTCACCGGCTCGCCGCCAATACCCTCAGACCTGTAACCAATCCCTCACTCCTTGACAAATGTCGGCCAACCAAATGTCATTACCTGCATCAGAGAGATGCACGCCATCCCAGCGATAGAGTGTTTCCTTGCTAAACTGGATGCATGGGTGCTTTATGACACACCCGCCCATAGCAACCACTCTACGCGCCACTGAGCACTCCACGATCCTCCTGGCTCTATCCACAGCCACGGGATTCTCAGCGTCCCGCCAACACCGCCTTTCCAGCAAAGATGACCAAATTATTGTAATGTTTGAATGGGCAGTATGCAGGACCTCCAGGTCATTGATAATGTTCCACATTAAGTCTACCCCTTTCCTATAAGCCAGGTCGTTCTCGCCCAGTAGGGACGCAGGTGGCGCTGTGGGTTAAAGCCTCAGCGCCTAGGGCTTGCTGATCGAAAGGTCGGCGGTTCGAATCCCTGCGGCGGGGTGCGCTCCCGCTGCTCGGTCCCAGCGCCTGCCAACCTAGCAGTTCGAAAGCACCTCCGGGTGCAAGTAGATAAATAGGGACCGCTTACCAGCGGGAAGGTAAACGGCGTTTCCGTGTGCGGCTCTGGCTCGCCAGAGCAGCGATGTCACGCTGGCCACGTGACCCGGAAGTGTCTCTGGACAGCGCTGGCCCCTGGCCTCTTAAGTGAGATGGGCGCACAACCTCAGAGTCTGTCAAGACTGGCCCGTACGGGCAGGGGTACCTTTACCTTTACCTTTAAAGATAGGGTGGAGATTGACTGTGAAATGATGGAAAACATCAATATATAAACTCTCTCTCTTTTTCTCTCTCTAGGGACTGGGCACAGTACTGAATGATAAAACAAGCTGAACAAGCAACCAAACTCTCCTTCTTTTTCTTTAACATGTAACAATGAACTTGCAAGAGTGAAGGCAGTGGGACTGAACTGGGACTTTTCAGACTTCACCACCCCTCTTCCAAACCATTGTATGGAGACTATTGGGTGAGATTCTAGCCCCAGATTGGAAGCTAGAGCTGTTAATGAGCAAAGGAGTTGATGGCCCATCTGAGAGCCTGGGTCTGAGCAGACAGAGGTTGTCATGGTGATGGGGTATGGGTTCGAAGTGACAGGAAGAGAGAGTTTTTACCAAGGGGCGCTGGGAAGAAGAAGGGGGAGAAAAAAGACTGGGATCCATCTTGGGCAGGCTGGCTGCTGGTTAGCTGAGAGAGATGCCTTGGACTCCAGGGCTGCCCTGCTCTGAGGGACAAGCCCCTCTTGAAATGACCGTGATGTAAGATCTGGACTCCCTCCATGCAAACTGAAGGTGTAAATAGGTGAAGAAAGCATATTTTTTAAAGCTACAACAGTCTCTGCCGTGTCTCAATTCTCCAAAGGAATACAGACCCAGGGTGAGTGCTAGGAAGCACTGGAATCTTGCAGAGAGTGGGGGTGGCACCCAACTTTTGTATCAATACAAAGTGCTTTGTATATCAGCTTCACCATTTCCTTCATTTGGTGCAGGTATTTCATTTTCAGTATAAACAGGACACAGATAGGTAGCCGTGTTGGTCTGCCATAGTCAAAACAAAATAAAAAAATTCCTTCCAGTAGCACCTTAAAGACCAACTAAGTTAGTTCTTGGTATGAGCTTTCGGGTGCATGCACACTTCTTCAGATACACGTTGTATCTGAAGAAGTGTGCATGCACACGAAAGCTCATACCAAGAACTAACTTAGTTGGTCTTTAAGGTGCTACTGGAAGGAATTTTTTTATTTTGTTTTGAGTATAAACAGGACTTCATTTTCATAGCTCATTGTATGCCACAATGTCCTTTCTGTGTATTAATGTAATGTAAACGTGAATGTTGTCCTCCGGATACACACATACAGAACACACATATTATAAACAAGCAATACTCCAGTTCTTATCTTGCAAACCTGCCGTTTAAATTGTTTAATCATGGCAATGGCTCAGCTATGAACTCCAAAATCTGGGATCCCCTCTAAACCAGTTGAACTCAAAAATCTGGGATACACCACTTTAGCTAATGAGGCCTCCTGCTGCCACTGCGCTGCTGGAGCACAATTTCTGTTCTCATTCTGAAGCAAAGTTCTTAACTTGAAGCACTATTTCTGGGTTAGCGGAGTCTGTAACCTGAAGCGTATGTAACCTGAAGCGTATGTAACCTGACGTACCACTGTAATTGATATAGGAAACCTGGGATTGTAGTTAATGTCCCCAAATGCAACATTGTCCAATTCTCTCCAAACAAGTGTCAAACTTTGGCAAACAGTTTGCAGTGAAAATCCTGTGGTTTGCAATGCCCCACAAACAGAGTGATACACACTCTAAGCTGCGAGTCTAAAGCTCACCAAAAACCAAACATTGTCTAATTCACTCTAAACTGGCGCCAAACTTTGGCAAACATTTTGCAATGTCTTGCAGCAAAACCCCTGCATTTTGTAGCACCCCACCAACAGAGCAATAGTCCCTCAAACGGTGGGGCGAGTCAAAAGGTCACAAAAAAGCCAGTGTTCTCTGATTCACTCCAAACTGGTGCCAAACTTTGGCAAACGTTTTGCAGCGAAACCCCCATGGTTTGCAACACCCCACAAAAAGAGCAATGCCCACCCTGCCGCACACCAAGTGCTCTGTTTGTGGGGCACCGCAAAACACGGGGGGGGCTTTCACCACGAAACACTGCTGCAGACCTTTCGTTGGTGTTTAGCTCCACTTCGGAGTGAATTGGATGGTGTCGGGTTTTCAGCAACCTCGTGACACACACACACCCGACTTATTGCTGATTGCTTAGTGCTGATTGCTTAGACTTAATGCTGATTGCTCCACTTTTGGGGCCACTGCTGAAGAAAATGTGTGACTGGCGGACATCTGGAAGCATCTTTTGTGTCCAAGGACTTTGTTCAGAATAGCCTCACAACTGCCACATTTAGGGAAACCAGGATCACTCCTCCTTCTAATGGGGAACCAGGCAACTCCTTCCTAGGCCCAGGCATTCATGCCTCCACAGATACTCCTGTGATGCTCCACGTGAACGGACAATCCTAACCGTTGCAAAAGGAGATGCTGCGTTTACAGTTTGCAAGAAGGATGGCTTCCTCTTTCAGACCCTTGCTCCATGTTAGACCCTCTGAACGCCTGTGACCATCACCACCCCTTTCAGATTCAGATTCAGCATAACTCGGTCGCAGAGGCCACATTCCCTTTCCAGTGTGCCTTGTACAATAATGAAAATAAATACCTTTGCAAAATCTGCTCAGATGAGGAAGAAAATTGAGAGGTTCCAGGAACCGGTCCTCCAGATCAGCATTTCATGGAAACCTCCTTCTTTCTCCTGAGCTGATACAGGCTTCATCCTACAGTTCAGAGCAACAGAAATGCCTGGAGGGACCTTAAGAATATAACATTTAA
The DNA here is from genome assembly GCF_951804945.1 of Podarcis cretensis. Lineage (NCBI taxonomy): Eukaryota > Metazoa > Chordata > Lepidosauria > Squamata > Lacertidae > Podarcis > Podarcis cretensis. The sequence continues at coordinate 1,500,365 of NC_137181.1, read as the reverse complement.
AATATCCACTACGTGTCAGTCCCACAATGTAATATGTGTCTGTAATACAACTGCCCTTGTTGTGGTGCTAGGGACGCGGGTGGCGCTGTGGGTAAAACCTCAGTGCCTAGGACTTGCTGATTGTAAGGTCGGCGGTTTGAATCCCCGCGATGGGGTGAGCTCCCGCCGTTCGGTCCCAGCTCCTGCCCACCTAGCAGTTCAAAAGCACCCCTAAGTGCAAGTAGAGAAATAGGGACCGCTTACCTAGCAGGAAGGTAAACGGCGTTTCCGTGTGCTGCGCTGGTGCTGGCTCGCCAGTGCAGCCTTGTCATGCTGGCCACGTGACCCGGAAGTGTCTTCGGACAGCGCTGGCTCCCGGCCTCTTAAGCGAGATGAGCATGCAACCCTAGAGTCGGTCCCGACTGGCCCGTACGGGCAGGGGTACCTTTACCTTTAACCTTTAAGGTTTTCCCAGATAAAGCAGCAAAGCAAAATGAATAACGGCTCGGTCCTCTGCCTAGAAAGTGTGCTTGAGCCTGTTACCGGGAAATTGGAAGGGGAGCGAGAGACCTACCAAATGTAGCAATTCCCTGATAAATGTCTCTATGTACTGGTTCAATGGGGAAACTTTAGAAATTCATATAAAATCACTCCAGTGACACATTTACACCATTCCAATGTTGTTCTACTCAGAAGGAAAATGGCTATCAGAGAAGAATCTGATGGGTAGTGGCAGCCATAATTCCTGAAACGTGAGACCACATACCCAGCAGGCCCCACTGCCTGGGTGATAATTTCTGGCATCCTGGTAGTCATTCCAAGAACAATTGCAAACCCAAGCTCAGTGGGTTGGGGTCTCCTTCAAGACAAACGGTGTGCTGAACTTGGCTGGGAAAACAGGAACATGTAAATACTTTTGTTTCACCAAAAGATTGGCAGGTGAAGGTCAGGTGAGGGACAGGGCAAGCCTGGTGCTCAGGTTTCTGCCAGAAGACCCCTCCCAATTCAGGACACAGTCATGACAAATGTATGATGTTTTATGGGAAACTCTGGGAAATTTATTAAAAAAAAGTGGAGCCATCCTTTGTTTGGGGCTTCCCTCTGCTTCTTCCATGTGGTAGTTTGAAGTTTGTTGCAACCATAAAGATCAGGCTTCCTGTTTTGCTTCAGTCTCCTGGCTGGAGTCTGTTGCTTGTGACCCCCAACCTGAACCTATGGGAGCCACAGTCAGGCGATTATGGGGTGCTCCAAGGACTCCCTTATACAGGCCCCAAATTTCACTCAGCCATATTTTTTTTACCACAAGAAGCCACTGGGAGGCCAGACTGGGGGATCTGGTTTTAAATCAACCCCGAACAGAATCCCTTGCAAGGCCTTCTCTTATCACTTCACGAGGCATCAGGCCTCAAAGAAAATACATTGCACATTAGAACCGCAATATCCCCCGTGTGATGGGCATCATGCCCAAGGCCAAGTCAGCAGAGTTAAGGGTGGAGTGAATGGGGGGGGGGCATCCCTCCCCACCATTCTTATGGCACTGCTCTGCAGGCCAAATCCTGCCACTGTTCTTCATAAGGCCATGGCCAGGCGGGAGCATCCCCTCAGCCTCCTCTTCTCCACTCAGCCTGGGGCCACACGACAGGCAATGCGCCCCCAGGCTCCATTTTGTGAGGCCAGCATGGTGGGGGAAACAGCCTCCCTCCGCTTGCCAGGAAGGGCCACTTTGGGGAGTGGGCTTGGGGGTTCCCGACTCCTCTGTGGAAGCCCCTCTGGAAAAGCCTTCCCCGACAGGGCAGCCATTTTGGTGCAGCATCAATCCAGCCCCACAGTTCTGGTGCGTGAAATGGCGACCGGAGCCAAGAGGGTGCTGAGGGGGGGGCAGAAATATGTGCCCCAAATAGGCCGAGGTTTCCTCCTCCTGTTCCTTGATGACAGCTGTATTAAGTCCCTTCGCCCAGAGCTTTTCAGCTTCATAAATAGGGTGCTAGTCAGGGATCTGAGAGATTGCACCAAACACTCAGAAGGGATATTATGAAAAGCGAATGGCAGCGTATCCCCTTCCCCATCGCTTTTCCAGGCCCAAAATCCCAGGAGTTAGGGAGTGGTGCTCTTGAGTTTTGTGCAAACGCTGCAGGATGGACAGAAATCGCTGAACAAACATTGTTAACCTAGAAGCTGACTGTGCAAGTTTCTCTCCCCCCTCAGAAGCAAAAGGAGTGAATTGCCCTAAGCAGTTTTGAAGGGGTACAGTTAGGGTTACCCTAAAAACTGTCTGTGAATTCCCCCCCAGCCAGGCCTCAAAAGCCTCACCTCGAGCATTTTAAAAACTGCATTTTCCTGTAAGACAAAATGCATTAGCTAAGCACTCTGCGCTTGCTGTAACTAAAAAAAAGATTGCAACAAGGTAGAGAAGAGAGCCCATTGTCTTCTCAGGCCTTTCTCAGAGCCTTTGGCCTTGCTAAAGAACCACATTGCAACTTGCTTTCTGTCCGGGAAGCATGCCAAAGCACAAGAATGAAACAACGGGAACACTCTGAAAACCCCCTCACCCCCTTCCTGGGAAAAGTCCAAAAATGGCCCCAAGACAGCTTTCTGTTCATGCTCAGAGGAACTCCTGGGCAGGACTCTTGAAGAAGGGGGAGGGGACTAGAAAGGGGGATATAAACTCTGTGCAATGCCTGTGAACTTGGTGCTTGTTTGTGACTTATCACACTTGCTCCTCTGGCAGAATAAAGCTCTTTCTCTGGATTTAACCCCTTGGGGTCGTTTGGCTCCTTTTCGTCCCAGCTCGGGTGCAACATTTTTCCTACCCATGGTTTAAAGGGCCTAAAAAGGCTACAGTTTGAGGACTGGTTCTGAGGAGAATTTTAGACACTTTCCCCTCAGAAACAGCTAGGATTTTCCTGCTCTTTTTCTTGAGGCCACCAGAGCAGCAGGTTCAAAATGTTTCCCTCCAGAGCAGCATCGGAAGAGCCTTTGGCCAGTCAAAGAAATAAGATTTGTGAGGGGAGTTCATCACGAGGAGTTTAAAATGTTCCTTTTCCTGGGGGAGGCGGGGGGGATTTTTGGAGCAAAAGATGTTGCCAAACTACAACTCCCACCGGCCCCAGCTAGCCTGGCCAAAGCGCCCGGTGGTGGGAGTTGTAGTTCAGCAGCCTCAGGAGGGGACGGCCCCATCACATTTATATCGGGAGGCAAATTCCTGTCAGCTCTTCCACCCTCTGAATACACAGAATTTCCTCCTTCACCTGTGAGGGGTTGGAAGGGTTCCCCCAGAGCATGGCCCTGCTGCCCCCACAGTGCACAAAAATGGAAGATAATATTTATTGCGGTTGTTGTTTGTACACCGCCCTTCACCCAAACATCTCAGGGCCCTCAACTGCTTTTGCTCCAGAAAGCCTCTTCTTTCCTAATCTCATATAAATTGAGGCTGGTTGTGGCTCAGTGTCGAGGGAAACCTTCCTCTGCTGCCAAGAGCCCCCATATCTGAGGCCAAGATGGAGGCCCTGCTGGCAACCTCTTTCCCAAAAGCCCAGGGGGAGAACAGATCCCCCGTGATGTCAATCTCTGCTGTATGAAGCCAACTAGCTTCCATAGATCCATTTTGGGTCCAGATACCAGGAAAGGGAGGGTTGTGCAACTAAGGACCTTGTTTCTGCATGGATCCGACTTGTGGGGAGGTCGCAGGAGGGGGTTGGACTGGATGGCCCTTGGGATCCCTTCCAACTCCACGATGCACCGCTTAAGAGCCTTTTTGGAGTGAAATGCTGATGAGTGGGAACGGCTTCCACCATCTCGCAACTTCCTTCTCCCCCTGAAAGTGATCCTTGTCCCCTTGCACTGTGTGACTCCCAAACAGATAAAAGGAGAAGCGGCCTCTGTGCCTGAAGCAGGCTTGCGCTTTACGAGGGGACCAACGCAAGCTGAGACAAACTCAAGCAAGAGAGCCACTTGGAGGCAAGATTCATCCGTTTCCCACGTTTCTGGTAAGACGCGTTTGCACATTAGAAGTTGTCACGGCTTCTTTTGTTGTCAAAGGCTTCTTTTGCTTGTCTGCTGCAAACCGTTCCAGCTGGCATATTGCAGAGGGGACTTGGTGACGAAGATCTTGCGCTGATGATGCCCTCGCCTCCTGCTCTCTGGCTCTTTGGAAAGGCCACAAATCCATCCTGATTTGGCCCAGACTTGGAGCAAATGAGTGAAGGCTGCAGCGCAAGGGTCTCCTGGGATCTGGGGAGGGACATGGGGGACCCCTGCCCTGACTCGGGATATGGCACCTTCCTAAGATGTGAGCACCTCTACTGTCTCCCCCTTTCTCATATTTTACGACTGCCACATGTGTGAGATTGCTCTTAATCCTCGCAATTTGGGGGAGACCTGCATCAGATCTCTTTCTCTCCCTCTCTGCCCTACCTTTCCTTTTGCCTCATCTTGGGGGGAAGCTGGGGGTGTCAAGAGAAACTGAGGGATCTTCAAAGGGTTGGCACCCTGCCCACTTTCTGCAAGCACAATCAGAGCATAGGTGGAACTCAGCTCCTGCTGTCTCACACCTTTGGCTTTTCCCACTCTGTATAGGAGGAATCTTCCCTCCTTGCAAAGTGATTGAATGAAGGGTCTGCTGCCCAGGAAGAGAGGCTGAGAGCAGGTGGCAAATTGCAGGACCCATTTCCTTGTCAGATCTCTTGTGCTGCTGAAATGTGTACTGCCTTGAACTCTGTTTAATTGCGGTGATGAGAGTAGGCATTAATGTTTATTTTATTTTTCTAATCTAGCAAGAATCAAACTTCCTATGAGTGAATACAAAAATGTCGATAATAAGCAAAGTTAATATAGAATGCATTAAAAAATTCATAATGAATATAGAATACATACAAGACAGCAGGGCATACACTGAACATGTGGACAAGGTTTATAGTGATTGCAGCTAAAGGCAGCAAGCCTGAAATCTCCTTAGCAGATTTTGTGAGCACAGGCAAAGTCTTGGCACTTAACCAGGGTTTGTGTTTGTTGACTTGGGCAGAAAGAGATGCTCATCCAATTTGCAGATGACGCTGAACTGGGAAGGGTAGTTAACGCTGAAGAAGAGAGAATCAATATTCAATATGACTGTAACAGACTAAAGAACTGGGGCAAGACTAACAACACAGATTTCAATGGAGATAAAATGTCAGTTTCTGCACTTAGAAGTAATAAACAGATGCACAAATATAAGATGGGGACACCTGGCTTGCTGGCAGTATATGTAGAAAGGATCTAGGGGTCTTAGTAGACCGCAAGCTTAAAATGAGTCAACAGTGAGATGCAGCAGTAACCCCCCCCCCCAAAAAAAAAACCCTAATGCAATCCTAGGCTGCATCAACAGCAGTCTAGCATCCAGATGAAGGGAAGTAATAGTCCCACTCTCTTCTGCCTTGGTCAGACCTCACCTGGAATACTGTGTCCAGTTCTGGGCACCACAGTTCAAGAAGGAGAGTGACAAGCTGGAAGGTGGTTAGGATGACCTTCCCTGGTAGAACATCACAGGCATCTCTGTGGTGGGATGGACAGCTGGGTGCTGGAGGCACCTAATGCCCCATCAGGTGTGGTCCTGGTCTCCTTGAATGTGGGGTAAGGATACTACTCTGAAGGAAGCCCTCCTTGAATATCTAAATTTCTACGAAAAGGGAAAGAAATAGGAGCAAACATGAGCAGCTTTGTCTTGTAAGCTTGGTCCTGCTCTTCTCCCTTTAGGCAGCTTCAAGATTATTCCAGCCACCCTCTCCTGCCAAATCTGCAACTGTTTCCGCCAACACATTAATAGTCTGGCCAGTAATCTGGCTGCTGCATTCTAGACGGGTTGATTTTTCCAAGTGGGGCTGGATCTGGTGCGCAGAGTGCAGGGAGTTCAGACTGGGCTCTGCCAAGTAAAGTGAAAGCAAAAGAGGCGAAGGCACAGGGAGCTCAAATTCACAGCCGGTCAAGGACAGTTGTAAGGAGGGCTTCTCCCCAGCCAGAGCCTTTCCCAGAAAGGGAGAGATTTCCTTTCACCAGTGTAAATACATCCCACACTACAACTGGTTCGGGTTTTCTGGTCAGGTATGTGTGTGTGTTGGAGAAAACAATAATTTCATAAAACTATCATTTTGATTATTCCATTTACTTTTTAGTTTATGGCCTAGCTAAACTGCCTTTTACAGTACAGAACTAGCTGCTTTTAGGGACTGCATGTAGTGAATGTCCGTTCCAGAACACGGAAAAGAATAAATTGTTATGGGCTCTATGGTGGTCACCGTATGCCTGGAAAGAGAATCGGCTAGACAGGGCAGTTGGGATTAATCTTGAATTGTTTTGCAGACAGATGGAAAAGGGTATTGGGAGACATTTAATGAACAGGAAACATAGTCAAACTCTTAATAAAGAAAGATCCTGGAAATGGTTAGCTTTAGCTGAGATTCCTGCATTGCAGGGGGTTCCAACACACCTGGAGTACTTTGTAAGGTTCAAGGCGCCACAGTTTAAGAAAGATACTGACAAGCTGGAACGTGTGCTGGGGCAGGAGACCAAGATGATGAAGGGTCAGGAAACCAAGCTTTTGGGGGGAAGTGGTTGAGGGAGTTGGGTGTGGTTAGCCTGGAGAAGAGAAAACTGAGACATGATATGAGAGCCATCTTGAAATACCTGAAGGGCTGACACAGGGAAGATGGAACAGGCTCTTTTCTGCTGGTCCAGGGGGCAAGAACTGAACCAATGGATTCAAATGTCAAGAAATGACTTTCCAGCTGAGCATTAGGAAGAACCTTCTGACGGAAGGAGCTGTTCGACTGTGGGACACATTCCCTTGTTGTTGGGTGGTGGTCTCTCCTTCCTTGGAGGTTTTCAAGCAGAGCTTGGATGGCCATCTGACCTGGATGCTTTAGTTGAGATTCCGTCAGGGATTCTTCACCTGTGGGTTGCAGGGGGTTGGACTAGATGACCTTTGGGTGTGCCTTCCAACTCTACGGTTCTGTGTTCTTCTACAAAAGATTTCTTTTTAAAATGTATTTTTATTAAAGATTTTCTTTATTTACAAAGGTAGGTGCAATGTCTCTCTCTCATATTTTTCCCCCATGTAACATTTTTCTTTTTACAAATTGGTTTCATTTGCTGAGAGATTAGGAAGACTAGGGGGAAGGAGGCAGAGGGGGGAAAGGTGAGTGGGGGTGGGGTGGGGTGGTGATGTTTCTATTTTACTTAATATATGTGGGGTTTGTGTCAGTATTGCTTGTGCAGGTTCTCTGCTGTTCACTTGTGTTCCTTTGGTAGTGAGAGAGGTTGGGGTTGGCCAAGGTGTGGTTGTTCGTTTGTGGTTGGCTGTGGTGATCTTTGTTTTCTTGGGTGAGTGGGGTGGGTGGGTGTTTTGGATCAGGTTAGCCATATTGATTTGTATGCTGTCGGTGGATTTTTGTCATCGTCTTGTTGGGCTGTGTATGTGATAAAGGGGAGCCATACCAGGGTGAAGGTGTCGTCTTCTATTTGTCCCCCTGTCAGTTTCAGTTTATTGGCAAATTTTTCTAGTAAGGCTGTTTCCCATACTATTTGGTACCTTGGTCCATGCTTACTCCTGACAGGTCTCTCCAGTGTCTGGTTATGGTGTTTCTGGCTGCTGAGAGTAGGTGGGTTATGAGTTCTTTGTGGTGTAAGTGGGCATTGTTGTCTTGGAAGCTGTTTAGTTGGGCCAATTCTGGGGTGATTTCTAATACTTGCTTGGTTATTTTACATATTTATCGTATGGCTGTTGTCCAGAATAGTTGGATTTTGGGACACTCCAACCACATGTGGAGATATGTGCCTGTGGAGGTGCACCCTCTCCAGCATTTTGGTGAGGTTCCTGGGCGTATTAGTGCTAGTTTCCTTGGTGTTAGGTACCACCTGCAGGTGATTTTCAGATTGAATTCTTTTTTCTTTTCTTTTTTGATATGGATTTTAAGGGGGGTTTAGACCACATTATGGTCCATTGAGTGGGGTTAATCTCATAGCCTATGTCATTCTCCCATTGTTTTTTGATTGTATCTAGGGAGTTTGTGAGATTTTGGAGTAGTATTTTGTATATTGCGGATACCATCCCTTTACCGTGTTATTTGGCTCCCATTGTGCCATGAACTTCTTGGTGCAGCACAAGGAGTAATATAAGAGAGCAGGAACTTCCATTTCAGCTTGTATTCATCATGATCAGTGCTGTTTCCTCTCCAGTTTGTTTCTGCCAAATACTACTTTGTGTATCTCGCTCTTAGCTATGGCAGCATCATTCATAATTATTGTTGTTGTTGTGTGATTTGGCTGGCTGCATGTATGAGTTCCCCACTTTGATAGCCTCCTTGAATACTGTGCCAGAGTGGTGCCAAAACTGGTGGTGGTAGAATATTTCTCTACCATCCGAAATGTTCTCAGCAGGCACAATTCTCAGCCAAACGGAAATTCATTGTAGGAAGCACCCAGTGGTTGTTCCTGGAAAATATTGATCTTCCCTTCCAGCTCCTGTGACCCCTTGTGCCCACCCAAACCCTTTCCAGAGGGCCTGGATAGTGTAGTGTCTGCCATACAGGGCTGCAGTGGGATTCACCTGACTTTGGGCCTAGGAATCCTGTCCAAGCAGAGCCCCCATTGGCACATGATCCCTTTGCCCAGTTTCAGGGTGATTTCCGCTCCCACTACAATTCTCTGTGACACAGTCCCCTTTGTTCAGGGATCACAGGATAGAGTTTTCAGCTGCTACAGGGGGCTGTAGATGGGAGGGAAGAAGATCAGTTGCACAAGCTGCCTTGAATATGTGCAACTACTGCATACAACCGTCTAATTCCCCCCATGTGACATTACCTCCCACCTCCCTTTTTGGGGGGTCTTGAAGGCATGTTGGCATCCCTCTTTGGATGGTAGTGCTAATCTTCCTCTTTTCCCCACACACTTTGCATGCCGAATAATCTTTCCAGAGTCCTTCGCATCTCTTGTTTCTTGCAGGGAAGGCAGGAGAGCAACCTGGATCAGAGCCATGGACAGATCAGATGACACGGTTGAAATACCAGCCCTGGGCCGCCCATTCCAGCTGGGGATGCTGTACGACTGTCGTAAAGATGCCCTCATCCCAGGTAGAGCTGGTGCAAGGAAGAGCTTACACTTAGCAGTTGGCCCAAACAGTGCAGTTTCAGTGCTAAACGTGCTCCTCAAATTCATTTTCAACATCCCTTACTGTCTGCTTCCACTTCTTTTGCCTGCGTTTGTGTTCCTTTATGTTCTCTGCATTTGGACAAGACTTCCACTTATTAAAAAGAAGTCTTCTTGCCCGTGATAGCATCTTTGCTCCTTAACCTTGCTGGCATCGTCTTGGCCCAAATCATCACCATCAACATCTGTCAATAAAGATTCAGCAGGTGTGTTCTGTTTCAATTTTTTAAAGCTTGCTGAATACCTTTCTAGTCCACCAGGCCTATGCAGGCCATTAAGAATACATCTTTCCACAATTATTACTGTAGGTAAAAAAACCAGGACTTTTTTTCAGCCAGAACCTCCCAGAACTCAGTTCTGGCACCTCTCAGGTGGGCACCATTGCATTATAAGTGAACAAGGGAAGCATTCATGGAGAGTTCTTTTTTCCTTGAAAAATACCACATTAAACATAAAAAAACTTCCCTAAACAGGGCTGCCTTCAGATGTCTTCTATAGGTTGTCTAGTTACTTTTCTCCTTGGCTCAGGGGTCACATAACTCCATACCCTCCAACATTTCTCTGATGAAAATAAGGATGTCCTACGCCTAAGGGAAAGCGGAACATTCAGGGATCAAATCAGAAACTGGGATGGTTTCTGTAAATCCAAGACTGTCCCTGGAAAATTGGGACACCTGGAGGGACTGTAATCCATTGTTGTGTTCCTGTACCAATAATTTAACAACTTTCACCACTGTAACTAAGCCAAGTTTTACTCCCTGTGTTTTCTGACTGCTGTATGGAAAAGGACATGAATCTGACCTTTGGAGAGTTTTTAAGTAAACCATTACGAACTTACCAAACATGTGGTCTTTTTCAATGCTGGGGGGGGGGACTATTTTGGAAGGAACTCACAAGCACATATTTTAAAGGTCTGACAGCCTAAATTTCCACACTTTGCTTTGTTGCATATTTTGTGATTTTAAATCTGCTGGGGTTCTCTCACCAAAGTGTTTTGTCCCATCTTGGATCTTGGCCCCAGGGAATTCTCCTTATGTATACCCATTTTTTCCGTGCCAGTCAACAACTAGCACCAGCTCTCTAGGGCCTCAAGCAGGAGATGTTCACAGCCCTAAATGGTGGTGACTGAATCTTATCCCTGCTGCTGAGCCGGTGCCCACCCCCTTTCTGAGGCCTGTACAACAGAAGCTCATGAAATGTTCACATTTGTTCCGCTATCATATCTGGTCAAAGATTTTCCCTGTCTTTTGCAAAGTTTTACAAAACTGCACAAACCTCTTTCATTGCAGATGACAGTGGGACAAAATTCATGAGCGCAGACATTGTGGACAATGATAGCTCTATTTTATCTCCTTGTTTCTCTGTTCAGTCTTAGGCATTAGGCTAATTGTGTTCTACATTTGTGTGAACATACTCAAGCCTTGCATATTTCTCTGCTTTATCCCAGGAATCACCCTTTGGGACCAGGCCTCACTTCAGAAGGACTTGTGTATCAAACCGCAACCCAAGGCTGAATATGAAATCATTGCATCTGACTCCATTGATGATAAGGCCTCTGCCCTCAATGTCTCAGCATCACTCAAGGCCAGTTTTTTGGGAGGATTGGTTGAAGTGGGTGGATCAGGCAAATTCCTTCAAGCCACCAGGAAGTCCACGAAACAGGCCAGAGTCACTCTGCAGTACAAAGTTACCACCAAGTATTCACAGCTGACCATGAGCCATTTGGGAACCCAAAATGTCATTTATCCAGCTGTTTTTGAGCATGGCACAGCCACCCATGTTGTCACTGCCATCTTGTATGGAGCCCAGGCTTTCTTTGTATTTGACCGAAATGTTTCTTCTTCTGAGTCTGTGCAAGATATACAAGGAAGCCTCCACGCTGCAATCAACTTGATTGCAGTCTCTATCAAAGGGGAAGCATCTGTCCAGATAGAGGAGAAGGAGAAAGCCCAAACGGAGAATTTCAGCTGCAAGTTCTATGGGGATTTTTCTTTGGAAAGTAATCCGGTGACTTTTCAAGATGCCATGAAAGTCTACAGCGATCTGCCCCAAAAGCTCGGGGAGGATGGAGAGAAGGCTGTGCCTGTCAGAGTTTGGCTGTACCCACTGACCAAGCTAGATTCCAGAGCAGCTAAGATGGTGCGTGAGATCAGCTTAGCACTGATCTTTGATGCTCAAACTGTCTTGGAGAATCTGAATGAAATCAACATGCGATGTAATGATCTGGCTATGAATCCTGTTGCTGAAAACTTCCCAGAATTCAAGATGAAAATCAAGAGATTCAAGGATCTGTGCAAGCAGCACAGGCAGACTTTCCAGAAACACCTGGCAGGAATCCTGCCTTTGATCCGGGGAGGGGGGAAAGAGGAAAGTGTTCTGGTGGACATTTTAATGTCCATTAACCAGTCTCCCTTCAATAACCAAAGACTCAGTGAGTTTTTGGATGCCAAGGAACGAGAGATTAATTTGGTGAATTCTTACCTTAGAATCCTAAGTGAAATGGAAGTAATCTCTTCCCAGAACAAACTGGAAGAAATTGTGCTAAACCCTGTGAATGAGTTTGTTGTCTCATTTACCTTCACTTCTTTACATGATGAGGAACCATTTTTAGCCACCTTACAAGACTGGCTTCAGAAAGATTTTTTTCAGGAAACAGCAAGTTCCACCAGTGGCCAGTCGACACCCAAGAACAGTAAAGCCTGGTTTGAGCACCAAGAGAGAAATCGGAATGCTCGTAAAGCTGCCAAATCCATTACAGATTTTGCCCGGGTCAATAAATCAAATGAGAATACCCGGTTCCTTGTGGCTTCCGTCCCAGATCAGAACAACCCAGGTGCTTCCATTTACCTCTATGAAGATGGGGAAATACTCAGCAGCAACTTCGAGCTGCCCTCAAAACCTCTCCCTCCACTGATTGGCCGAATTGGACATGAGAGTGTGCAGCTGACGTTTCAACCAGCTGACTATGGGAGGGCTTCAATCTCTTGCTATCAAGTAGAGTACAAGATTGCAGGAGAAGAAAATTGGAAGACTGTGAATAATGAGGACAGTCAGGAGACATTCCAAGTGGGAGGGCTGAGCGCAAACACAGAATACCAATTCCGATACACCGCTAGGAGCAAACCAGGACTTAGTGAGACTAGCAACGTGAGTAGATCTGTAAAGACACGTCCTACCAGCCCTCCTGGGGAACTGAGAGTGATAATTGCAGAGTCTTCCAAAATCAGTATAGCCTGGGAGAGCCCAAAGGTCATTGTCCAGGGAGCTGTTATAAAGGAATACAAAGTGGACTCCCGTGAAGAGGCTGGAGAGGCAAAAAGCAAGGACAAAGATGAATGGGCTGAAAAAAGAACAGGGAAGAAAACAGAGTTCTGTGAGATGGATGGTCTGAAGCCGCAGACACCCTACAGATTCAGAGTCTCAGCCATGTGTGCCGGTGGGGCTGAGAGTGAGCCCAGCAAAGAGATTGAGGTTTCCACATTGGAAGGAGACAAGAAGAGAGTAGCTTGTAAATACCTCCAAGGCAGCAGACGTGTGGAGGATGGGCCACCAGCAGTGTATGCTCTGCCACTGGAGCCCATACAGGATGTCTCTGGATCCTGTCTAACATACCAGCTAGGGAAAGAGAACATTCAGGTCCCCAACAAAGTGATTATGGTGATGGGGGCAACAGGGTCAGGGAAAACCACTCTCATCAATGGAATGATCAACTATATCCTGAGCGTGCAATGGGGAGATAAATTCCGATTCAAACTTATTCCTGAAAATACCAACAGAAGCCAAGCTCAAAGCCAAACATCAGAAGTGACTGCCTACGTTGTCCACCACTGCAAGGGTTTCCAAGTCCCCTATTCCCTCACCATTATTGACACTCCAGAATTTGGAGACACAAGAGGAATAGAGCATGACAAGTTGATAACAAAGCAGATCCGGGAGTTTTTCTCCTCCCCAGGGGGCACTGATCATATAGATGCCATCTGTATTGTCGTCCAGGCCTCTTTTGCTCATTTAACTCATACACAGAAATACATCTTTGATTCTGTGCTCTCCATCTTTGGCAAAGATATAAAGGACAACATCCAAGTCCTGATCACATTTGCAGATGGACAGACCCCTCCTGTTCTCGAGGCCATTAAGGAAGCCAATGTACCATGCGCCAAGGATGCCAAGGGCACCCCTGTGCACTTCAAATTCAACAATTCAGCACTGTTTACCAACAATCCTGTGGAGCCCGGAGGCAACTTCAAATTTGATAAAATGTTTTGGAAAATGGGCACCATGAGCATGAAGACCTTCTTTGATTCATCCCACATGCTAGAAAGCAAGAGCTTAACATTGACAAAGGAAGTGCTCAGGGAGCGAAAAGAGCTTGAAGCTGCTATTGAAGGGTTGCAGCCCCAAATCAAAGCTGGACTGGTCAAGCTGGAAGAACTGAGGAAGACACAGGAAGCCCTGGACAAGCATAAGGTTGACATGGCGGCAAACAGAAACTTTACATATGAGGTAGAGGTAACTGTACCAAAGAAGGAGGATATATCTCGCATGGGAAAATACATAACTAATTGCATGAATTGTCACTTCACCTGTCACTATCCTTGTAGAATTCCTAGAGATGAAGATAAGCATGGTTGTGCAGCTATCAATAAGAGGACAGGAAGATGCAGAGTCTGTCCGCGCCAGTGTGAGTGGAGTGTGCACTACAATCAGAAATACAAATTTGAATATACCACAAAAAAAGAGAGAAGGACCTATGAAGAACTGAAGCAAAAGTATGAACGTGCCTCTGGTGAGCTGATGACCACAGAGAAATTGCTTGAAAAGCTTAATGAGGACTATGAAGAAGTGAAACACATCTTAGAAGAGCTCATCAAGAAAACATCTCAAAGCCTCCAGCGCCTTCAGGCGATTGCACTGAAGCCCAACCCACTCTCTACCCCAGAATACATTGATCTGCTCATCATGTCCGAAGAACAGGAGCTGAAGCCTGGATATCAGGAGCGAATCCGGTCCCTGAAGGAAGTGAGGAAAGTAGCTGAGTGAATACAGAAAATTGCCAACAAGGAGCCTCTGCTACCTGGAGAGCAGAAGCTGTATGACCAAATTGAAGAAAAAAAGGCCTGTCTAGGAGGCAAACTTAGGAAATGGGGGGAAGTTGTTGTAAACTGGTTGTATTATCTCCGATGACTGCCAACAATAATAATAAGGAAAGTGAATGGGGCCTCATGCAGAAGTGCTGCTTCTGACCACCCCAGCGTAAGAATGTGCCCATAAATTTCCCTGCCCTAGCAGCCTTTGGAACGTGATTGGAAATTTGGGGTGTTGCAGGAATGCTCTTGACAGGAGCTGCTTATGGCCCCTTTGTCCTAGCAAGCTTTTGACCTGCCTGATTGATCTCTCTCCCATTCTTCCTTATCCATAGAATCTTAGAATTGTAGAGTTGGAAGAGACCCTGAGGGTCATCTAGTCCACCCCCCTACAATGAAAGAATCTCAGCTAAAGCATCCATGACAGATGGCCAGCCAACCTCTGCTTAAAAACCTTCCATGAAGGAGAGTCCACAACCTTCAGAGGCAGCCTCTTCCACAGTCAAACTACTCTTACCATTGGAAAGTTCTTCCTAATATTTAGTCAGAGCTCCTTTCTGGTAACTTGAATCCATGGGTCTGGTTCCTACCCTCTGGAGCCCTTCAGATACGAAGATGTTTCTCCTGTCTCCTCTTAGTCTCCTCTTCTCCAGGCTAAACATACCCGGCTCCCTCAACAGTTCCTCATAAGGCTTGGTTTCCAGAGTATATTTTCAACTGGCGACTGAGTGCAATCTCTCTGTGTGTGATTACTTGTAATATTTTTTCTTTCATTTTCTCATAGCTAGCCATCTAGATGTCTTTTTGAAGATCCAGTAGGATATAATTTCTTTTTGTAAACATTTAACCCTGGATATATCTGTATTTTGGGGGAGAATATTCTATTGCTATTTGTACCAGCAGTGCCAAAGAGGTTCCCTACCAAGGAATTCCTGGAGCTGAATCAGAAATCCGGTCTGAAGGATCCATGCCTAGAAGCCATATTCACCAGCAGGCGACTAGGGCATGACCAGATCACCTCTGCTGGCTGACAACAAGGTCAGACCAGATCCCGCCTCTTTCCCTGCACTGGGAGACTGCTGAGAAACTTGACTGCCGGAGATGTCTTGTGCACTTTGGATTTTAAGCGATGTAACCACAATTGCCCACTGATTTCTCCCATGTTTGGGGAGTCATGTTTTACTGCTCTTTTCCTGCTTCCTGCAGCTGTGCTGTGAAACAGCCTCTAAATAAAAGCTACTCTGTTCTTTAAGAATGGTCTCATCAGTGTCTCCTGAGCAGGGCCTGTGCAAGACATTTTGCTACCTGAGGCGAATTACAAGATGGCATCTGTTCCTCTTACAGAAGTTGCACCAGCAGTTGGACCTTAACCCAGCCTGAGTGCTGAGAGAGTGTCTCCGCCATACCTGAGGCAGCACAATATTTTAGTAGGGCCAGGAGGACATGCTGGGTAGCAGAGGTGTGCACCACATTCAGCTGAAGCCCAAATCCTTTCCCTTGTTTTTTATAATTAAGGTTTTATTCAGACTTTTCATATTACATTTCATTGAAAAGCAAACTGATCTAAAAAAGAAGAGAAGGAAAGGTGCAAGATCTTTGACAGGTAGATCTTAACTCTTAACCCGCACAGAAGGATGTTCCATCTCCTGTGTGGGATAAGACAGAAGGGGGTGGAGCCTCCCAACTCTCACCTGGGAGCTTCTCTTTCTTCTCCCAGCTTCCCACCTTGGAAGATCCTTACTTCCCTGCCTCTCACACAGGGTCCTTCACCAACAATCCATCAGCCCAAATCCTGAGCCAGTTCAGAGGGATCTGGCCTTGGGTCAAATTGGGTCGAGACAGCCCCAGATCAGGTTGGGCCACTCGCTGCAATCCAGAACTGTCAGGTGTCCAAACTGGGCAACTTCCAGCAAATATTAAAAACATAATAAAACATTAAACATTTAAAAAACAACCTTCCCTATACAGGATTGCCCTCAGACAGCTCAGGGGTCAGGTAACTCCATACCCTCCAACATTTCTCCAGTGAAAATAGGGACGTCCTAAGGAAAAGTGAGACATTCTGGGATCAAATCAGAAACTGGGATGGCTTCTCTAAATCAGGGATGTCCCTGGAAAATAAGGACACTTGGAGGGTCTGTTTTCCAAGCAAGCAAGTCATAAATTTCATAAATTACACATCTTGTTCCCATATCGGCCTGCAGTACAAGAAAGGAACGCGCCCATTATTTTAATGCATGTCAGTCACAGAAACAGCACATCATTTTACTTAACAATATCTATTTTAACAAAAGTGGCTGCAGGTTAGCAAAGCCAAAAAGGAGGAAGCTGCTGTCCATTTGAGCAATCAATCTGTGGTATGTTTTGAAATTACAGTATATTATTGAATAAGACAGAAAGCAGAAGGGATTGTACACAGAGAGAGAGAGCAAGCTTGTTCTCTGAATGCCGATCCTTATCTAGCTAACAGCAGAAATATTAGCAGATTTGGGTGGGTAGCAGGAACCCCCAGGTTTGCAGAAGCACAACACGTACACATCCCACCACCTTTCAGGAAAAAATATTTCCCGGGGGAGACTAACCAGCCCAAAGCACAGCGGCCCAGGAAGGCTGAGTCGCTGCTGGGGAAGAAATGGAAAAGTGGGTGGGAAGAGGAATGGAATGGAGTGTCCTGGGAAAGGATGCCGAGTGGGAAGATCCCAGGTGGGCGTCTAAGAGAGTTCAGCTGAACGGGGACACATGGGGTCTGGAACTCATCTCCTCTACCGAGTCTTAAACCTTTTGCGTTCAGGTGGCCTTTGACCAGCCACGATTGGTCCAACAGCCATTCCTGGACCAGGGAAGCCTTGCCACGGTGGTTCATGCACTGAGTACTTCAGGACTGAGTTACTGCCATGTGCTCTGTGTGGAGCTTCCCCCGTGTCTGATCCAGAAGCTGTAGCAAGTGCGGGATGCTGCAGTACAATCGCTGGCCACAGTGAGACCTTGTCTGCATAGGAAGTCTGGGCTCAGAGGTCTGGTTACCCGTTTGAGTTCAAGCCATTAATCTGAGCATGTGGGGAGGGGTCTCTTTCTCCTCCTCTGGGCAGCCTGTCCATCTTCGAGAGTTAATATAGGATGGATATGATAGGAAGTGATGTTTCCACCATAAGCGGAAGAAAGAGAGCTGCTGCCCTCCCTCGCAGGGGTGGCTGTGGACCAGCTCAAGAAAACTGCCCGCCTCAGGGGCAGGGGAGGATGAGTTTGGAGCCCCTCCCTCCTGGGAGAAGCATGCGACCAGTGGGCGGAGCCTCTGCGCACACCTGGGGGGCCCTCCTCCCTCCCTTCAGAATCCCAACTGCCACCTGCCACCTGAGCTGTGGGGCGGGGTGGGGGTGTCCAACTTGTTCAAATCTGCTCAGAAACGGTTAGTGTTTAAAAAAAAGTATATGGTGGTAAATGTTTTGGAAGATTTAACAAAAATGATATGGAGAATAAGGAAACGGTTAGTGGAGAGGGAGGACCCCTAAGAAGAGAGGTTGTGGGGAGCATCAGTGTAAGGGGGGGGGCAGAACAACAGTCCCAGGTTCATCATCTACTCAAAAGAACCTAAGGAGACCCTGCTGGATCAGGCCAATGACCTGTCTAATCCAGGATCCTCTTTGCCCAGGGCCCAACTAGACGCCCCAAAAGGAAACTGACAAGCAGGATTTGCACCCAGAGCCACCCAGAGCCCTTTCCTCCTCCTCTTCCTCCATGAATTTGTCTAACCCTCTTTTAAAGCCATCCAGGTTGGTGGCCATGGCTGCTTCCTGTGGCAGGGAGTTCCACAGTTAAACTCTGTGCTGCATGAATAAGCCCCATCTTTTATCTGACCTGAATCTTCCAACATTCAGCTTCACTGCATGTCCACAACTTCTGGTGTTTTGAGAGAAGCATAATTTTATAAACTTCTAGTATGTCGCCTCGAACTCGCCTTTCCTCTAGACTCAAAATGCTGCAACTCTCAGGGGAGTCGCTCCACTCGCTCAGTCATTTTGGATGCCCTTTTCCGAACCTTTTCAAATTCTACAATATCCTTTTTGGATATTGTAGAATTTGAAAATATCCAGAACTGCACGCAGTACTCCAAATTGAGTTACACCATAGATTTGTGCCCCTCAGTTTTCTGGCTCTCAAGCGCTAACAATCACTTCCTGAAAATGAATCCCAAACCACTGTTGTTGTTGTCATCTAAAAGTCTGGCTGCCGAGAGAGCATATTTGTAAGATTCAGTAGTCCTCTCTCCTGGGGGTTTGGTTCCTCGCCTGCAAAAATTTCCCCTTAGGGGTTCAGATATGGTGCCTTCACACTAATATTCCCGGTTGATCAGACATTATTCAGTACTGCATTGCAGGACAGAGTTCAAGGAGTCTGCAAGAGCTTTCCATTAGGACAAACTCCCTATATAGGAAAAAGAATATACCGTATTTTTCCATGTATAAGACTATATTTTTTCCGAAATTTTTGAAGTTTAAAATAAGGGGTCGTCTTATACACGGCTAGTGCATTTTCTTAATTTTGAGTCCCAAACAATAGGGGGCATCTTATCCACAGGGGCATCTTATACACAGAAAAATACGGTACCTCATCTTGGATGTTTCATCCTCTGGCCAACTGTCTTCTGCCACCCTAACGCCTCACCATCTCTTCATCCAACCATAAGTGGAAACACTTACTCAACCCAATCCATAGTCGTTTTTCACTTTAGCAGGCAGTGCTAGGCTCCTCCTAAACTGGCCCTTACCCACTTTGTGCCTCGACTAATGCCTTGTGCCAGGGGTTTTCAACCAGTGTGCCATGGTACCCTGGGGTGCCTTGAATGATGGTCAGGGGTGCCGCTGGCAACACTGGCCTCTCTCCCTCTTTCCTTCCCTCCATCCTCGGATGCCCTCTCTTGTCTCTGCCTCCCAAAGGCTTGTGTGGCTGTTGTTTGCAGCAGCCCTGGCTACGAGCTTCCCAGTTGAATGGGGCCTCTGGGGCTGGCCAGTGGGTCCTGATTGCCAGGAGTTGAGGCGGCTTCAGAGTAAGCAAGCAAGTGGGTGAGGGAGCCCAGCCAACCAGCCCTTGCTGTTGGGAATGGACAGACAAGTCCCTGGCCCCTGTGGGGCAGGGTGAGGAGGCACCTCTCTATGGGGCACAGGGGCAGCTCAGAGGCCAGGGGCGGCAGCAGCGGCTGCCCAGAGGACTCCCAAGAAGAGGGGAGAGGAGGCTGAGGAATCACTCCACAAGGGAGGGTGTTTGAAAATGGGTGAGGGGCTGCCGGCTCTGCAGAGAAGGGGTGGCATAACTGGGCTCCTGAGCCCCACAGGGGAGCTGCAGAAAGAAAGGTAGTTGGTCCAGGGAGCCTTGGACTCAAAAACGTTGAAAACCTCTGCATTGTGCAATTTCAATGCAGCTCTCTCCAGGACTTTTGCCCGAAGCCTGAAGATGACTGCCTTCTATGCCGAGGAGATTATCTACAACCTGATTCCCAAAGAGGAGAAAAAACCTGTCAAGACGGTCAGGTATGGGGGCAAACTAGCAAACATTAATTTTTTTAAAAAAAACAAACACCCCTTGGGAAATAGTACAGAGGGGCTCTCATCGCACTCCAAATCATTTTAAAGGAAATTAATTTGGTGGGTTGGATCCAGCCGTAGTCAGTCAAACGTGGGCATTAGTGAGATCAATGGGGCAAGCTAGTCATGTCGACTGTAGTGGGAGCTCTTTGCCTTATTTATTTACCTTTAGTTATTTATTTAAAGTCACTTCAGCTCCAAATGGCTCCCACTACCACCTCACCCCACCCCCCAGCACCTGCCACCTGAGGCAGCTGCCCCACATTGCCTGACGGCCGGCCAATGACTCTTGAAATATAAATGGTGTGCTTCTTTCCGCTACCTCTTGAACAAAAGGTTTATGTCGACCTTCAAGCCAACTGTGATACGTGAAATCCAAGAGAGGAAGACGGCGCCCTCCAAAACCATGGGGATCCCCAAGCTCTACATCCCCACTCCAAGAGAGTTTCTTCGGAAGCATGCCAACGAGCCCAAGCTCTTAAAGCGTACGTTTTAGCAGAACCGTGGGGTCAGGGTGAGGTTGGTTGGAAGCACGAATCTCCGGAGCCATTTAAATCTTCTGTGCTATGGGTCTCTCCTAATCCTCTTGGAAAGCATTTGAGAGAGGACCACCGTCCACAACCACCACTTTGCATCCTCTGTACATTGCGGGGAGTTGCACTAGTTGACCCTTTGTGTCCCTTCCAACTTTTCAACTGTATGATTTTAGGATTCTGCATCTGGTCTGAGAGAACAGCTGGACACTGGACCAGACCAGGTCTACCTAGAAAAGTTCTGCTTTCTTCTGGGGCTGCAAGTGAACCCAGTGTGCAACTGTGCTGTTGTTGTTTATTTCTGTATACCTTGCCTTTTCCCTGGTGGGACAAAAAAAAAATTGTGGGTGCCCTGCCCCTTCATGGGGAAGGTTGTGAGGCCTGGAGCACCCACAAGCCCACACACTCGGCACCTACGTTGGGAGCAGAGGAATGGTGGGAGGAACCAGATAAGGAACCACCAAGGAAAGAAGGCTCAGAGCCCAGGGAGGGGTGGTGGGACAATGAGTGGGAAGAAGGAGATGAGGGAGAAGATGGGAAGAGGAGGTATCAGAAGCCGGAGAGGCAACAGGGCTTAGTGAGCGGGGAGAGTCTGTGGCAGAGAGGAGTCCAAATTCAGAGGCAGAAGCTGAAGCAGGAGAGGAGGGAGACCAAGAGGCAGAGATGGGTCTGGATGGTGAAGAGTCATGGGTGTCTCCCCCTCCTGCTGTGATCAGCTCACCTCCTTGGTGGTCTCCAAGAACCAGGTGAGGCATGAAGAGGGCCTGACACATCCTGCTTTTGCTTCTAAGGAGTTAACTCCAACTTGCTCAGTGTGATTTACTGCTGGCTCGCTCCTGTCAGCCAAACTGTAACCCTGGGAAGGGAACAACTCTCAGCACCAACAATTCTTTGGGGGAACCATTCATGGAGGAGATATCGATGGGTGGCCCCAAGCCAGGGTGGCTCTGCTCTGCCCTCCACAGTTGGAGGCAGCGATGCTTCTGAATCCCAGTTGCCAGAAACCGCAGGAGGGGAGAGGGCCTGCGTGCCAGAGGGTCCCCAAGGCAGTTCTTTGCTGATAAAACAGTTGCAAACGTGTGGCTTTCCCAAAACAATGCAGGAAGAAGGAACCAAGGCATGAAGAAGCCGCCAGGGCTGAATGTGCCCGAGAGGAATGACCACCCCATCATGGGCATCCGAAGCAAGAAGGATTACATCTCCTCAAACGTTGCCGAGGCCATCATGGCCGTGGCCAAGAAGCCCCTACGGGCATGTGTTGACGTGCGGAAGGGAGACAAGTTCCTCCTGGATGATTCAGGGCTCGTTCAAAGATACCTCCACAAAAAGGTATGGTTCAGAGGAGCATAGGAAGCTGCTTTTTCTGGATCTGAGTCTTGGGCCATTTGGCCCAGTGTTGCCTACACTGGCTTGCAGCAAAAGCTCTCCAGGATTTTCAGATTTGGGGTCTCTCTCAGCCCTCCTTGGAGATGCCCTTCTCTAGGCACCTTTAAAAATCTCGGATGCTTTGGTTAAAATAATATTTTAAATGTGTTGCTAAGGTTCAAGAGGCCTTACATAGACTCATTAAAGACGCTAACCCAAGAGGGCCTTCTTGGTAGTGGCTCCGTCCCTGTGGGACATCCTCCCACCAGATGTCAAGGAAATAAACAACTATCTGACTTTTAGAAGATATCTGAAACCAGGCTTATTTAGGGAAACATTAATTTTTAATGTTTTATTGTGTTTTTAATATCCTGTTGGAAGCCGCCCAGAGCGGCTGGGGAGACCCAGCCAGATGGGTGGAGTATAAGTAATACTTTTTTGTTATTATTATTATTAAATGGTTTTCTTTGATTCGTGTTTTGCTGATGATCTGATTCATTGGGCAAATAATTGATTAATACACACACATATATATTGGGACGTGTGTGGCGCTGTGGGTTAAACCACAGAGCTTAGGACTTGCTGATCAGAAGGTTGGCGGTTTGAATCCCTGCAATGGGGTGAGCTCCCGTTGCTCGGTCCCTGCTCCTGCCCACCTAGCAGTTTGAAAGCACGTCAAAGTGCAAGTAGATAAATAGGTACCGCTCCAGCAGGAAGGTAAACGGCGTTTCCATGAGCTGCTCTGGTTCGCCAGAAGCAGCTTAGTCATGGTGGCCACATGACCTGGAAGATGTACGCCGGCTCCCTCGGCCAATAAAGTGAGATGAGCAGCACAACCCCAGAGTCGGCCACGACTGGACCTAATGGTCAGGGGTCCCTTTACCTATATATCTCCATAGTACCAAAACTAAAGTATTGGCCACTTTGTTTATTCCTACAGTGAACATTTTCTCGGTCAATTTCTTGCCATGCTTTGTGGGGGTGGAGGAGGAGATTAGGGGGTGTTCAGCTGTTTTCTGCAATGCATCGTTTGGGACATCCAAGTGTGCTTTCCTTGCAGGATTTTGGTGTGACACCAAAATACATTAAGAAGCGGATAATGGACGCCAAGATGGCTCAGGAGGAGAGCGATGCTTACCTCCAGCAAGCCCTCATGCAGAAAGGCCTGACGAGACTCTCCAAGGCAGAGAAGGAGAAAATCATGGAGGTACGCAGGGGTGACACAGATCAGACAGGACGGGGGAGGAAACAGTGGCGTAGCGTGGGGGGTGCCAGGGGGACCGGCCGCACCGGGCGCAACTTGGGCGGGGGGCGCACTCGCACTAGCAGCTCTCTGCCCCTACTAAAATCCACGGGTTAGGGAGCCCGCGCTCGCTCGGCTTGGCGACGAGGTCGCAGAAGGGGGAGAGCAAAGCCTTCTGCCGCGGGCCAAAAAAGGATAGGAGGCCGGGCGGGCGGGCGGGCTGGTTGGCGGGGGTCTGGCTGCACCTGCTGCTGCCCTTGCCGCTGCTGCCGCGGCTCTCTCTCCACTGGCCGCACTGAGCCGGGAGTCTGGCGAGGGGGCAGGAAGAGACTTTCCCCCCCTTTTTTCCACCTCGCCTGGTCAAAAAGGAGAGCAGAGTCTCCTCAGGGCGCCCTCAGGCAGGCCAGGGCCAGGGCAAGGCAAGCAGAGCGAGGAGGAGAGAGAGGGGAAGGGGGGGGAAGCAGCCAGGAAACGCCGCGGTGTGGAGGGGGAATCAATTAAGGAGAGAAAGCGAAAAGCCTTGGAGAAAGGGAAAAAAGGAAAGAAAAGAGGCAGCTCCGGGAGAGCGCCGGGGGAAAGAGAAGCCTCGCTGCTGCTGCTGCTGCTGCTGCTGCTGCTTGGGAGAGTAAATTACTGTACTTGCCTTGCCCCGGGTTAGGGGGCGCAAATTACTTGCCTTGCCCCGGGTGCTGATAACCCACGCTACGCCGCTGGGAGGAAATAAGTTGGCTCAGAAAAGGAACACCAAAATTATCATGGGGCTGGAGAGGCTCCCCTGTGAGGAATGGTTGCAGCGTTTGGGGCTTTTTAGTTAAGAGAAAAGGTGAGGAAGAGGCAACATGATAAAAGTTTATCAAGTTATGCCTCCTGACACCAGGCGGACCCCTACGCTGTCCTCTTTTTGGTGCCTGATAAATACATTCTTGTCTACACAAGCTACTCAGATGTTTAGAAAGTTGATACGAGTCTTAATCTATTTTTAGTCTATCGTTACTTAAAACTTTCAACATCTTAAATCATTGTACTTAATTTTTCTTAGTGATAATTTTATTATTTTGTCTCTTTTGAAAACGGCTTTGAGGGCTGTTCTTGTTTTTACAATCAAGCGGTGCATATGTTTTATGAAATAAATACATTCATCTTATCCATGTTTAAATTTCTTTCTGCACTGCTGGCTGCAAAGGCACATAAAGCACATTTTGGCATTCTGCTGCCGCATACTTCATAAGTTTGCTTAGAGTTTGCTTTTCCCTTCCTTTGCACAGGGCCTGAAGAAAAACTGGGAGGAGATCAACCACGAATACCAAAGTCTTTCCGTTTTCCTCGATTCGATTCCGAAGAGACTTCGCAAAGAGAAGATGGAGGTGGAGATGATGCAGCTGGAACACTACATCAAATTACTCGAGAAACACGACATTGTGTATATTTCAAGCGTATAGGGATACCATCAGAGATATTGGGCATGATCCAGGCTCAGTCAAGCACCTTCAAGGCCCATCATTGGTAACAGGGTGGGAACGAAGGCATTGCTCACAGTTCACCCTCTGAAATCAATGAAGCCACACAGGTCCTCCACTGTGGATGGAATCTGCCCATCGTGTAACAAGTTGTTTTTAACAAATTATTTTAATAGTTGCTTTTAGCCAACATGTAAGTTTAGAATGTTACAGCTTTGACAAAGGTGCAAAATGAAATCTTGTTTTATTTTGAAATAAATGTCCACACCAGTTTCATTCATCACCTGTGTACTTATTTATGAACAGAACAGAATTGTAGAGTTGAAGGAGACCCACAGCATCATCTAGTCCAGCCCCCGCAATGCAGGAACCACAGCTAAGCGATTGCTGCTTACCCACACGCATTGTCCAAAGCGGCGCACAACAAATAAGACCACAAAATATAAATGAACAAGCAAAATTCTTTAAAACCCAAAGCCCAGGCTTAACCCACCTCTCCCTGACGGGCACAATCAGATTTACCAGCTTTTCTGTTTGATGCATATAGGTGGGAAAGGTTCTGGTGCCTTTATTGCACACAAAATGCTGGACTCCGTACATTTATTCGCAAGGACTTGTCGTTGCAAGAACATTGCCTGATCCAGAGTCTTCCTCTGCCACACACAGTCGCTGCAGATTCCTCGACTAACATTCCCACTTTCGGGTCGTGAAATATACTCGGAGTCAAGAGTGGATTTCATGCTCTTTATTCAGCTCATAGTGGTGAGGAGGAATAGAAGTTCCCCCGGAATGTCTGCTATATATACATTATTTACACAATGGGCCCCACGTGATTGATTAATTCCGGGATTCGCTTGTAAGCCAATCAGGTTGCGGATTCACTTCCACCTGGAGCTGGATTGGGTGGCTCCTGTGGACCAATCAGACTGCTGCATTCTAGATTCTATTGTTCTAGGACCAATCAGACTGCTGCACTCTGGATCCTATTGTTCTAGGACCATTCAGACCATTGCCTTTTGGATCCTATTCAACTCAGTACATAACAGGTCAGGAAATCGCATGGCCTGGTCACCCCGCTCTTTCCAAAAGGGAAGTAGGAGAGGATTTCTCGCAAGGAGTCCTCAACCAGGAAGCTCCAGCAAGATTTAGACTTCCTTCTTATGCAAGTGTGTGGCTAAGTCCTACCCGGATGGAGCCAGGGGTGTAGTGTGGGGGTGTCAGGGGGGCAGTGGCCCTGGGCGCAAAATTTTTGAGTGGGCGTGAAGCAGGCAACCCCACACAGACAACCCCAGAGCAGCCCAGCACTCCTTTCCTACCCCATCAGCCAGCTGGGCTTCCCCCTACATGGGTGGGCAGGCAGCTCAGTGCACACCCAATTTGCTCTGGTGGGGGTGGGGTCACTCCAGCATAGGGCTGCCTACCTGGGCAGTTACCTTTCCACAAGAGCTGACACTGATGCCGAAATCCAGCATCGCCTGAGCTCTGTGAGTGCAGCTTTCTCCAGACTGAAGTGCAGAGTGTCTGAGGACCAGGACATTTGCATGGAAACTAAAATGCTTGTTTACAAAGCTACTGTACTACCAACCTTACTGTATGCTTGTGAAACATGGACCACTTATAAACGCCATCTCCAGCTCCTTGAAAGATTCCATCAACGGTGTCTCCGAAAAATTTTACACATCACCTGGGAAGACAGGCAAACTAATACCAGTGTACTGGAAGAAGCAAAGATCACCAGTGTTGAAGCAATGATTCTTCAACATCAGCTTCACTGGACTGGTTGTGTTGTGCAGATGCCTGATTATCATCTTTCAAACCAACTACTCTATTCCGAACTTAAAAATAGAAAGTGTAATGCTGGTGGTAAACAAAAGAGGTTTGAAGACTGTCTCAAGGCAAACCTTAAAAATGTAGTATAAACACGGACAACTGGGGAACACTGGCCTGCGAGCGCTCCATTTGGAGAACAGCCTTGACCAAAGGTGTCATGGGCTTTGAAGACACTCGAACTCAGGACGCAAGGGAGAAACGTGCTAAGAGGAAGGCACACTTGGCAGACCCTCACCGTGATCCACTCCCACCCGGAAACCAATGTCCCCACTGTGGAAGGAAGTGTGGATCCAGAATTGGCCTCCACAGTAACTTACGGACTCACTGTTAAGACCATGTTCACGGAAGACAATCTTACTCGGCTACGAGGGATTGCCAAGCCATACATCCGAGATTCGGCCATCCAAAATGGCGCCCGGGGAGGATTTCCGCAAATCAGCAAAATGTCCAGGGAAACCTGGACATATGGCAACACATTTCAGAATATTTTTTCCCTAAAAATTCCCCCCCCCCCAAAAAAAAATTCAACAACTTTGACCAAGAGGAAAGGAAAGGAAAAGCTTTTTCCGGATTTTCACTTTTTGAAATATGGCAACCCTACTCCATCAGCTGACAACTGCCGCTACGCCACTGGGTGGAGGAACTCCCTATGAAGAAAGGTTGCAGTCTTTGGGACTTTTTAGCACCGGGAACACAAGTGCCCCCCGACACCCCCTTGCACTTGGAATCTCCCTTCCGTCTCCCACCCATCGCAGCTCCGTTACTGAGCTTGGCGCACGTCAACAATATGCCTGTTCTGCTTCTTGTGATTAGAGAGAATGCTCTTCAAGGGCACACGGCACTGTTTAAGATATAGGTCAAACCCTGAACCATCCCTGGAATCTTGGCCATGCCATGTGACCAAATCTTCTGTGCTGTTCGTGAATGCATCCTGCATGAAGAAAGCAGGCAGGTAATTTTCTGGTACACCAAACACAGAAAATTGCTGATGTATTGACCAGACTGAATTTGGCTGATGCAAACCCAGCAGACACACTGATGGTGACAGGTTACCAGGTAGGTGGTACTGCCGAAGCATTTTCTGACACCACACTATACAGATGCATTCTAGGCAAGCTGAATTTCATTGCTAGATGCTCAAGACCTGACATAGCTGTAAGCACTAACCTGCTTAGCAGACATGCCAACAGTCCTACTGTTCAGGATTGGAAAGCTCTGAAGCGCATAGCCCGCTATTTGAAAGGGACTTTGCACTACAGCCTGAAGTTCACAGGTCAGAAGACTGGAGGTCCTAAAATCTTTGCAGATGCTAGTTTTGGAAGTGACACCACAGATGGTACCGGCACTTCTGGAGTGCACTACATGTACAACCACTGTCTGTTTGACTGGCTGTGCAAAAAGCAGACAACAGTAAGCCTAAGTTCCTGCGAAGCAGAACTCAATGCTCTGTCATTTTCACTGGTGGATTGTGAATGGTTGATGCAACTGTTTCAGGACATCGAGGTTTCTGTGAAATGTCCTATACAGGTGTATCAAGACAATAGATCCTGTTTGACTTTGCTGAACTCCGAGAGTTGCAAGCACAGGCACAGCAGGGCAGGAGAAGCCCAAGGTCCTTCTCAATCTGGGAAGGGCTCCCTCATGTTCCCGAGCCGCCTGTCTCAGGGCTCTCTGTGTCCTTCCATGACTGCAGAACAAAATATGACACTTCTCTTCCCCTGACACTTCAGTCCTGCTGTGAAATCGCCTCCTCATATCAACTTTTAGGAAACCAACCAACCACTGACAACACTATACACCCTTAATGCAGTTAGGTCCTCAGAACGTTACCGATGAAAGAAGAATGGCAAATGAAATTGATGGACTATGCAGAATTAGATAAATTAACAGCAAGGATTCGAAACCTGCGGGACCAGAGATTCCTAGAAGACTGGAGTAAATATACGAACTATTTGAAAAGTAACTGTAATGAACAGATTATGCTAGTAGGACTGCAAGAAGTTTTGTAAGGAGGACTATTTGAAATATTGCAAGAAAGACTACGAGGAGAATTATTAGTTAACGATAATTAAGAGTAATTGCGAAATTAAGAAATGCAGAATAAGTGATAAAGAACGAAAAATCATCAGAGGTGTAGACGGAAGTCTAAAATATTGTATAAGATAAGAAGTTATGTTATATGATTGTTGGAATTGATATGTTAAAAAAAATCAATAAAAATGTATATTAAAAAAAAGAACGTCTTTAATTTTTAAAAAAGATTTATAGGCTCTTTTTCCTTTTTGCTGTATTTATTTATTTATCATACTTATATACCACCTTTATCTTCCAGGGGTCTCGAGGCCGTATACATTTCATCAGCACAACAACCCTGTGAAGTAGGTTAGGCTGAGAGGCAGCGACCGGTGAGCTTCGTGGCTGAGTGGGGATTCAAACCCTGGCCTCTCCCAGGTCTTAGTCCGTTACGCCACCACCTTGATATCTGTAGTAAACAAACACAGGCGGGGAAACAGCTGTGTATTTTTACTCGGTCAAAACAACGCCTTGCAATGTTTCCTTGTCAAAAGGAATATTACTCTCTTCTGTTATTCGATAGAGAAGGTGACACATCTTAACACCTTTCATCTCTCTTGGTGGCTCAGCACACCTGGGTTCAAGTTTGTTGCTTTTTAAGAAAAGGAACACCCCTCTTTCCCCATCTCTTTCCACGTTGTAACATCCCCTTACGATGCAATGCTGGATAGGTCCCGTTTCAATTTCCTGTTACTATATATAAAATTCCAGTCTGAACTGTATTGTTATAGGTTGGGGGGTCAGTGTGGATGATCTCCTGAGTCCCTTCCAATTCTTGGGCTCCTTCATCTGCATCAAAGTGAATTGCAGCTCCTCTCTGATCAGATATCCTAAGAAGTGCCACTGACTGCCTTAAGGTAGTCTCCCCTGGTGAAATTAATGTCTGAGATGGGTTTTGAACTAGTGCTCTGGCCTCTGCACCAGCCCTTAGTCACGTGAGCACTAATTTCAGCAGGTCTACGCCGAGTAAAGTCCGTTGAAAAGAACCCGATGTGGATATTTCCCCCAGTGCTGCCCTGTAAGAATATTGCTAGACTCATGGCTATTTCTGCATCGGTTTTTTGTACCTGCTCTTACTCCTTGTCCCACCTCCCCCTTGGTGACAGTTCTTGAAATATCTTCTTTTTCTTGGTGGCTTTTCTAAAAGTGGCAAGAATATACTAGGGATATGCACAGTGCGTTCACTTATTTATTTATAAAGTGTTTAGCCAAAAAGGCGGGGGGGGGGCTTCCAAATCAATGAAAAACAATCTAAAATAGATGGCATAAAAGGAAAGGGGAATGGGGAGGGAGGAGGAAAGGAATAAGCTCAGGTACTAGATCTTAAAGTTATAATGACCAGTTGGGGTGCAAACAGCGCAGGGAGCTTGGTGGAAGGGCTGCTGCAAGGTGACAGGTGTGGAAGAGCCAAAGGCAGCTCTGAGCAGCTGTATGTCTATTTCCAGCATGGTCTACTTTTAAAATGTTTCAATCTAAGCCCTGATCCATAGTTTCAGACTGCATTATGCACCTTCAAACAGCCTTCCTAGACATGTATATTTCTCCCATTGTTCTTCTGCATTCTGACTGCAAATGCAAGAGAATGCAAGAGAAGTGTTTTAGGGACACAGCTAACAACCTTTGGGGGGGGCGTAATATTCCAGCCAAAATGGCCACTCGTCAGCTTAAATCCTGGGCTCCCCAACACGGCACCATGGTAGTGAAATAAAAAAATTAAGGATAAATGTTCATAACTGCATATATAAACCACATGTCTGAAACCCCACAGAAAAAGTTCTGAAACCATATTGTCCCTCCCAAATCGACCCCAAACAATTTCTCTGCAAGGTCAAAGGAAAATGGAAAAGCCTCCCCATTGTCTTTTCCTTCACAAATCCTGTCTTAAGGGTATGTCTGTGTATGAATAGGGTGAGCCTGTGACCTGGCTCAGGAACTAAGTATTTATCATTACAAAAGACTGGCCAGGCTCCCCAGGGTATCCAATCAAGTGAGCATTAACAGGTAATCTGCCAGACAGGAGATAAACAACACACTCAGATTTCTGTTGTAGACCACCCTTTCTGTGATGTAGGTATGATGTTTCTGGGGGTGGTCTTGGACTCGAAGGCGGGCAATTTAAAATGTATATATAAGGGTGGGCACACCTTGGTTCTGGGTCCTCCTCTTTTCCTGTGTGTGAAGGGGGCACCCTGTTGCAACAGTTAATAAAGATCAGGCTTACTGGCTGCTTTGCTTCTCAATATTCTCTGGTTGACCTCTGTTATTTTCTGCTACCAATAAAGAACCTGCAAAGGACTTTATAAGGGCTCTTGTGTCCCCCATAAGGGAATAAGGGCAGATTTTTGTTTATTACAGTAGCCTCATGCCCAGGCCCTTAGCCCCTCCCATTTTTAATGATTGTTTTTATGGGTTGCCTTTTTAACCAAGGATGGGGCTAAATAAAGTCATATTTATGTATGTGACCACAGCTGTGCGGATGCTATTAGCCCAGAGATGGGAAGAAGATAAAGTCCCGACCAGAGAAGGCAGGCAGATCAAGTTGACGGATTATGCCAAAATGGCCAAAATCACCGGAAGAATCAGAAATCAGGAAGAGCAAAATTTCAATAAGGAATGAGGAACATTTATAACTTATCTTAAAGACCATTGTAAACAGTTTAAATCCTTGGAATATCACTTGTAGTTTAAAGGTGAATTTTGGACACAATGGAGAGGTAAAAGATTTGGATTGTCATAAAGGATGCAGGAAGAAATGATTAACAGTGGGACCCACAAAGGGGGGAAGGGAAGTCTGGGAGATTCCTGGGAGTCTAGTTTTTATGTTGTATGTTGGATATTTGGCTGTAAAATCTTAATCTGAAAAACGAAATAAATACTTTAAAAATAATAATGAAGTGACTGGAAAGTGGGATGCAGGCATCTCGCGACCCCTTGACCTTCCCCCAGAATGTCTCTGTGCCCCACAGGGGCCCACAGGGAAGGAAGAGCAGGCAGACAAGCTAGACTAGAGGGATAAGGTGCACCGGATCAGGGCCAGGGCTTAGCTGAGGCCCCCAATCTTTTATTCAAGTTGGTGCCTTGGGGGGGGGGGCGTTACAAAAACATATTCTATTAGTTCAAGTTGGTTGCAAATGTATGTGCATTACGCAGTAGTGCACCAGATATGTGTGCACTAAAATTCTGCTAAATTTTCAAGGGAACTTTTTGCAAACTGATGCAGACATGTGGAGAACTGGAAAAGAAAGGGAAAACGAGAAGCCACATTTGACAGATTCATCCGTTCTTCATTAGGGCAGAAAAAGTGTTGCTCACATATGAAGGTACGGATATTGCTGTCATAGATGTCGAATAATCAGGGAGACAATTCCAAAAATCCAATTGATTGTAGACTTTTATTTGGATGAAACGTATTTTAAGATTTAAGCTCTTTTATGCTTGTTGAGGATTACATCATTTTTGTGGCTGTAAACTGGACGGTGGGGGAGCCAGCCATGAAGAATAAATTTTGGCAATATAATAATTATATTAGCAACTGTAAGTTAAAGATCCGATCCATTTGTGCTTATTAAACAACTCAGACCTTGACACACACACAAAACAGGGTTGGGGGAGATTATTGTGGAAAACTGAGACCACGAGGGGGTTTATGTATCTTTTGCAGAAATAGGCAGGAAAAATCTGCTCCGTCAGGGTGGCAACTGGAACATAACATCCACTTCCGCTTCCCTTGCCAGGTTCATTATTGCCGAGAGCTTCACGGCCATTTTGGCGGCTTTATCCAGATCGTCGCAGGCCAAGATCCTCAGGCCGCTCTCGGCGATCAAAACCTTTGCGTCTTCGACCCGCGTGCCTTGCAACCGCATGACAATCGGTACTCTGAGATCCAGGTCTTTGACCGACATGATGATGCCGTTCGCGATGACGTCGCACCTCATGAGCCCCCCAAAAATGTTGACCAGGATGGCCTGCACGTTTCCGTTGGACGTGATGAGCTTGAAGGCCTCCCTCACTTGCTCCACGGTGGCGCCGCCTCCGACGTTGAGGTAGTTGGCCGGGGTTCCTCCGTAGAGCTTGATGATGTCCATGGTAGCCATCGCCAACCCAGCGCCGTTCACCAGGCACCCGATGTTCCCATCTAAGCCGATGTAGTTGAGCTCTGCGTGGGCGGCATCTCTGTCTTCCTCTGTCACCTGGGTCCAGTCCTGCAGGTCAAAGATCTTCTTCTGGCGAAACGCCGAGTTGCTGTCGAAAATGATCTTGGCATCCATGCACATCACTTTCCCCGTCGAGTCCTCCACCATGGGGTTGATCTCCACCATGTGGGCGTCGTGCTGAATGAAGAAGTCGTAGAGCTTCATCATATTGTCCGCAGCGTCGTACGTCAGGTTAGAAGGGAAGCCCATCTTCTGGGCGAGCTTCAGGGCCTGGTCGTTCCGAAGGCCTTCGACAATGTCGACGGGCTCCTTGATGATGGCCTCAGGTTTCCCTGCCGCAATGTCTTCGATGTGGACGCCCCCCTGGGAGCTGGCGATGATCACGGGCCCTTGGAACGACCTCTCCATCATGATTGCAAAGTAGTGTTCCCTCCGGAGGTACCTGCGCTCGCAGATGAGGACTTGGTTGCAGATCTGGCCCTCTTCTCCCGTCTGCTTGGTGAAGATCTTCTTGCCAATCATCAGGGAGGCGATCTCCCGGGCTTCTTCCGGAGAATAGACGATCCTCACTCCTCCTTTCAGGCCACCCTCAAAGGTCCCCTTCTCCCGCCCTCCTGTCAAAACCTGCGCCTTAACCACCAGGTCCGTGGTGCCCATGTCTCTTGCCACCTGGTAGGCTTCTTCCGGTGTCCTTGCAACCAGTCCGTAGGGAACGGAAACGCCGGCGTCTTTCAAGAGCTTCATGCACAGGTACTCGTGCAGAGACAAGCTCCTTTGTTGCTGCATGGGCAGCCCGTGGCTATTAAATCCTGGGTTCCCACCCAGCACCCTGGCCATGGGGGTCCTCCCCAGCAGCTTCACCATGCTCACCGCCTGCCTGCAGATCATGGAGGCAGCTTTCGCCCACTTTCCCCAACTTCTTCTCCTTCCCAGACTTGCCCACTGGCCCCTGGAGAGAGACTTCCCAAAGTTCCTTTTCCAACAGTCCACCTCCCTGGCCTTCTCCTTGGCCAGGGCAAAGAGTTCTCAGTGACATCATAGATTCATAGAACTGCAGAGGTGGAAGGGACCCTGAGGGTCACCCAGCCCAGCCCCCCGCAATGCAGGAATCACAACCTACTGTTATAAGAATCCTAAGGTCCCAAATATAAAATAAAGGTTCATAAATGTACAAGGCAAACACATACATAAGTATATGCACCACGTGTCTGAAATAGTACAGGAGAGCAGTCCTGAAGCCATTTTAACTCTCACAAACCATTCTGACTCCCAAATTGACCTCAAATATTTCTCTGCAAGGAGGAAGGCCATCCCTTTGTCTTTTTGCTTGCAAATCCTGTAACTTGTGTATGAATAGGGTGAGCTTGTGGCCTGGATTTGGGAATTGATGTATTTACCATCACAAAAGAATGGCCAGGCTGCCCAGGTGAAGCAATCAGTGACCATTATCAGGTATCCTGGCAAACCGGATTTCTGCTGTAGGCCGCCCCCTTCTGTGATGTATGCATGATGTTTTTTGGGGTGGTCTTGAGCTACAGGGTGGGCAATTTCAAAAGCCTATATAAGAGCTTGCAAACCAATGTTTTGGGTTCCTCCTCCCTCCTGCATGGGGGGGGGGTGAGGACCCTGTTGCAACAGTTTAATAAAGATCAGGCTTTTGAGCTGCTTTGCTTCTCAATATTCTCTGCTTGGCCTCTGTTATTTTCTCCGAATGATAGAGAACCTACTTAAGGACTCTGTACAGGCTCTGGATACCCCATAAGGGAAAAGAAGCAGGGTTTTTTATATAACACCAGCGACTGCAGAATGCTGCAGCACAATTGCTGATGGGAGGGTGGCCTTGCCAGCACACCTGTGCTGAGAGATCTGCCCTTGTTGCCCATTTGCCGCCGGGCCAAGGTAACTTTATTAGGGCATGCTGAATTTTCCAACTTTCACATTCCAAAACTGAGGGGTGCTAAAAAGTTGCAACACAACTTGGGAATTCAAAAGCTATTTTAGTTAAATTAATATAATTAGTAAGTGAAATGTGTGTAGAATTGCGTAGAAATAACTTCCAAGTACTTGCAGTTTTATTTTATATTGATTGTTATTTATTTAGCATTACCTGACATTTTCAGAAGGTCAAATTAAAATTCTTTGGTTTTCCAAGGGAAGTTTGTGTGATTTTTAACCAAACGTAGATTTACCAAGCTAAATGTTGTCCAGTGGCTAAAATAATAGCAAGCTTTAATTCCTCACACCCAAAAACATATTTTTAGAAATTCTCACTGAAGAAAATTTAAATAATTAAGTTTCACCCCCTAAAACGACATGCCTGATTGGCATATGTACATTCCTTGGTAGAACCATAAACTCTGCACTTCTTCAGGGAGGGGAAAGTAAATATTGCAAACAAACATCACATCCGCTCCTACCCACCCACAAACCTTAAGGGTGTCCCACTACAATAACATCATTTAGACACCAAAGAGGCGTGTCCAGTCAGGGTGGTGATGTCATCGTGGAATCTTGGCCCTAGCCAATGGGAAGGCAGGTTGAGGGCCGTTAAAGAAGGAACCTGCCCCTTAAAAGGACAGTTGGAAGGTCTGTTGGAGGAGATCTGAGCAGGAGCAAGAGAAATCGCCAAAGAAGGGAACGGAAATCGGCCTCCATGATCTGCCGGTGGACCTTGAGAGCGGCTGGCCTGATGGCCAGAGAAGGTTTCCTGGTGTTTGGTGGGAGCCCAGGATGGATTAAAAGCCTTGGGCTGCAAACACAGCAGCGGAGGCGCTTGTCTCTGCATGAGTACCTCAGCATGGGGCTGCTGAAAGAAGCCGGGGTTTCCGTCCCTAACGGCCTGGTGGCCAAGACGCCAGAAGAAGCTTATAAGGCAGCGAAAGAGATTGGGACGGAAGACATAGTGGTGAAGGCGCAGGTTTTGGCTGGCGGCCGGGGCAAAGGGACATTCGAAGGGGGCCTGAAAGGAGGGGTGAAGATTGTCTCCTCTCCGGAAGAAGCCCGGGAGATCGCCTCCAGGATGATTGGCAAGAAGCTCTTCACCAAGCAGACGGGACAGCAGGGCCGGATCTGCAACCAAGTCCTCGTCTGCGAGCGGCGCTACCCCAGGAAGGAGTACTACTTTGCCATCACGATGGAGAGGTCCTTCCAGGGCCCCGTGCTCATCGGCAGCTCTCAGGGGGGTGTCAACATTGAAGACGTGGCCGCGGAGGACCCCGAAGCCATCGTCAAGGAGCCCGTGGACATCGTGGAAGGCATCCGGAGCGACCAAGCCCTGAAGCTCGCCCAGAAGATGGGCTTCCCGGCCAAGGTGGCGGATGAGGCTGCGGACAATATGATGAAGCTCTACAACATCTTCATTAAGTATGACGCTCTCATGGTGGAGATCAACCCCATGGTGGAGGACTCGACGGGGAAAGTGATGTGCATGGATGCCAAGATAAATTTCGACAGCAACTCGGCGTTCCGCCAGAAGAAGATCTTCGCGCTGCAGGACTGGAGCCAAGAAGACACGAGGGACCGAGAGGCGGCCAGCGTGGATCTGAACTACGTGGGGCTGGATGGGAACATTGGGTGCCTGGTGAACGGCGCCGGCTTGGCAATGGCGACCATGGACATCATCAAGCTCCACGGAGGGACACCGGCCAACTTCCTGGATGTCGGAGGCGGCGCCACAGCCGAGCAGGTCAAAGAGGCCTTCAAGCTCATCACTTCGGACGACAGGGTCCAGTCCATCCTGGTGAACATTTTCGGCGGCATCATGCGGTGCGATATCATCGCGGAAGGGATCATCATGGCGGCCACCGAGCTGGAGCTGAGCATCCCGATCGTCGTGAGGCTTCAAGGGACGCAGGTGGAGG
Source organism: Podarcis cretensis (assembly GCF_951804945.1). Classification (NCBI taxonomy): domain Eukaryota; kingdom Metazoa; phylum Chordata; class Lepidosauria; order Squamata; family Lacertidae; genus Podarcis; species Podarcis cretensis. The sequence goes on along the minus strand of NC_137181.1, from coordinate 1,464,031 downwards.
CAGCCAAGGCCTTGATAGCAGAGAGCGGCTTGAAGATCTTGGCCTGCGACGACTTGGACAAAGCTGCTGAGATGGCCGTGAAGCTGTCGGAAATCATGACCTTGGCAAGGCAAGCTCACCTGGACGTGAAGTTTCAGCTGAGAACCTGAGGGAGTATCAGGTCCTCCTGGCTCATGTTCCCAACCCATTGCAGAATTCCGCTTTCACTTGGTTCCCACCCACTCCAAATTTTGTGTGGTTTTTTCACTTAATAAGTACGCTTGTTTCTGGTCTTTAAGTCATGGTTGATACCGTAATTAAAATGGTCACTATTCATATAAACGTATTATATTGCTAATATTTACTGTTTCATACATTGCAATTTTTCTTTACTCCAGTTTACAGGTTCATAAATGAAGTCAATTTTAATAAGTTTGTTGTCATACAGAGTTGGAAGCTGAAAATGCAGTTATTCCTAATAAAAGTCTGAAATCAATTCAGTATGCATCCCTGATTATTTGGCTAGAAAGTCTGCGCAACAGCAGAGTCCATCTCCACATTACTTCCTTGAAGTCGAAAGGGATCTTTGATATTTCTATGTTCTTCAGCAAGGTGAATAAACCCAAACATACCACGTCTTTGTGTGAACAGGCTATTTTACACTTGGCCTATTTGAATCAGCAATTGTTTTACCGCAATTCTTGAGTTGCCACAGAAAGTCCTGTAGCTTTTCTGGTTCTGATTTACTTTCATTTATTTATTTATTTAGCAGGGAAGACACAGTCAAATTTGCAACTCACCATTGAGGATGTGGAACTGGTCGGCCGAGTCGCAAAACCCTGAGGGAAAGGACCAAAGGAAGAAAAATGAGCAATTATCTCAGTTGTGGAGAGTAAAGAATACCTGCTGGGGAACTCTAACCGCACCCAAACATAAGATTTAATCAATGACAGCAACATGGCATACCATGATGCATGAATTTCTTTATATATTGAAATTTAAGGGGGGGGGGAGCAAAATCCACAGCCTGGAATCTTTTGCAGCATCACAACTTTATGATGATAAGGGGAAACCGCTTTGCACAAGTCCAGGGGACTCAGCTTGCGGGGCTCTGCAAAACATGGGGTTTTCACTGCAAAACTGTTGCCAAAACTTGGCACCAGTTTAGAGTGATTTGAACACTGTCTGATTTTTGAGTGTCAGCCTCGTATTTGAGATATGGATTACTCAGATTTGGGGTGCTGCAAAATGTGGGGTTTTCGCTGAATAGCAACAGCAAAACTTTGGCACACAGGGGGGCATGCCAAATTTTGGCTTTCGTGGTTAATTATCCGGGGGGGGGGGGAGCGGTAACCTCATGGCATTTAAAACCCCGAATGGGCCCATAGCCTTTTGTGGGTGCGAAATGACCTCATAGTCAATCACTCCTCTCTTTTACGTTGAAAGTGCTAGCAGCCGGGGACTTTCTAAGGGCAGAACGTGAGCCCTTGACTGCAGCCTCACCCCATAACGCATCATTCATTGAGGCATCCAATGGTGTCAGGATCCGCAGGGACCCCAAATCCAGAGACCTGTCAAGTCCACTATGTCACCCAAGAATAATGGCACCAACGGGATGGACCTCTCTGACAGAGGGGGGCCTTTCCCCATCACTTGTGGAGGGCCAGGGGATTTCTGCATGTTCAGTATTATGTATTCAGGGGTCTGTGTTTGCCTGAGCTTGAGTCTGGACTAAGGATTCTGAGCTCCTGTGTTCTGATTCGATACATGGTGTCCAATCACATAACACTTCAGGATTTGGGCCTCTGCCATTGGCCCTTGAGCTCTGAGTCGTGATTCGCAGCTTGGAAGTTTAGACAGCCAATCACGTTGGGAGTGGGAGTGGCCCAGGCCTTCAGAAATGTATATAAGCAATTGCTTTGCCCCTGTTTCCCAGTTATGTAGTTCAAGAAAGGTTCTTGCTGTTATCACTATGCCTTGCCTCGTGGGAACCTACCTACTCTTCACTATCCCAGCCAGGCCCCAGAAATTATAGCCCCATCCTCTACTCACCGTAGACAGGGAAGTAGTAGGTCGCGTCCTCGTTCAGGCCTATGCTAGCCACACGCTGCTCAAATTTAGCCGTGACAGCGTCGTTCACCCGGATGGCTCGTCCTTTCATAAATTTAAGTGAAGCGTTAATGCTGTCTTTGTTCCCTAAGCAGCCGACAGGCAATCACAATTCCCCCCTCCCATGGAAAGGTCCAGTTCTGCAATGTCGGAGGTGAGTATGCGCTGCTCTGTCAACAAGTCTCTTGGCGTAAGTCTCTGCTCCTGGAATGCCTCTGGCGCGGATGGAGAGAAGCCTAGGGCAGTGATTCATACAGAGAAGCAACGGGAAACCTTGGGGCAATTTGCCTGCATCTCTGCGGGGTGAGCAGCTGAATGCAGGCCCCCCAAGTGTCCCAATTTCCTAGGGACAGTCCTGGAACTACAGAAGCGTCCCGGTTTCTGATTTGATCCCACTGTCCTGCTCGCCCCTTTTCCTCCACATCTCGGAGTGTGAAAACAGAGTCCTGTTTCTATGGAAGGAAAAGCAAAAGTCTACCCCTAGCATTTAGCACTTTTGAAGTAGACTACCCCTGAGCCTGGAATGTAAGAACCATGAACATGGGTAAGTTGGAGGTGGTCAAAAATGAGATGGCAAGAATAAATATTGACATCCTGGGCATCAGTGAACTAAAATGGACGGGAATGGGTGAATTCAGTTCGGATGACCATCATATCTACTACTGTGGGCAAGAAACCCGTAAAAGAAATGGAGTGGCCCTCATAGTCAACAAAAGAGTGGCAAAAGCTGTACTGGGTTGCAATCTCAAAAATGATAGAATGATCTCGATACGAATCCAAGGCAGACCTTTTAACATCACAGTAATCCAAGTTTATGCACCAACTACTGGTGCTGAAGAAACTGAAATTGACCAATTCTATGAAGACTTACAACACCTTATAGAAGTGACACCAAAGAAGGATGTTCTTCTCATTATAGGGGATTGGAATGCTAAAGTAGGGAGTCAAGAGATAAAAGGAACAACTGGCAAGTTTGGCCTTGGAGATCAAAACGAAGCAGGGCAAAGGCTAATAGAGTTCTGTCAAGAGAACAAGCTGGTCATCACAAACACGCTTTTCCAACAACACAAGAGACGACTCTACACATGGACATCACCAGATGGGCAGCATAGAAATCAGATTGATTATATTCTCTGCAGCCAAAGATGGAGAAGCTCTATACAGTCAGCAAAAACAAGACCTGGAGCTGACTGTGGCTCAGATCATCAGCTTCTTATAGCAAAATTCAAGCTTAAACTGAAGAAAGTAGGAAAAACCACTGGGCCGGTAAGATACAATCTAAGTCAAATCCCTTATGAATACACAGTGGAAGTGAGGAACAGGTTTAAGGATTTAGATTTGGTGGACAGAGTGCCTGAAGAACTATGGATGGAGGCTCGTAACATTATACAGGAGGCAGCAACGAAAACCATCCCAATGAAAAGGAAATGCAAGAAAGCAAAGTGGCTGTCCAATGAGGCCTTACAAATAGCGGGGGAGAGAAGGCAAGCAAAATGCAAGGGAGATCGTGAAACATACAGGAAATTGAATGCAGATTTCCAAAGAATAGCAAGGAGAGACAAGAAGACCTTCTTAAACAAGCAATGCAAAGAAATAGAGGAAAGCAATAGAATGGGAAGAACCAGAGATCTGTTCAAGAAAATTGGAGATATGAAAGGAACATTTTGCACAAAGATTTCCATAATAAAGGACAAAAGTGGAAAGGACCTAACAGAAGCAGAAGACATCAAGAAGAGGTGGCAAGAATACACAGAGGAATTATACCAGAAAGAAACGGATGTCTCATATACCCCAGGTAGTGTGGTTGCTGACCTTGAGCCAGACATCCTGGAGAGTGAAGTCAAATGGGCCTTAGAAAGCACTGCAAATAACAAGGCCAGTGGAAGTGATGGTATTCCAGCTGAACTATTTAAAATTTTAAAAGATGATGCTGTTAAGGTGCTACACTCAATATGCCAGCAAGTTTGGAAAACTCAGCAGTGGCCAGAAGATTGGAGAAGATCAGTCTACATCCCAATCCCAAAGAAGGGCAGTGCCAAAGAATGCTCCAACTATCGCACAATTGCACTAATTTCTCACGCTAGCAAGGTTATGCTTAAAATTCTACAAGGAAGGCTCAAGCAGTATGTGGACCGAGAACTCCCAGAAGTGCAAGCTGGATTTAGAAGAGGCAGAGGAACCAGAGACCAAATTGCAAACATGCGCTGGATTATGGAGAAAGCTAGAGAGTTCCAGAAAGACATTTACTTCTGCTTCATTGACTATGCAAAAGCCTTTGACTGTGTCGACCATGGCAAACTATGGCAAGTTCTTAAAGAAATGGGAGTGCCTGATCACCTCATCTGTCTCCTGAGAAATCTCTATGTGGGACAAGAAGCTACAGTTAGAACTGGATATGGAACAACTGACTGGTTCAAAATTGGGAAAGGAGTACGACAAGGCTGCATTTTGTCTCCCTGCTTATTTAACTTATATGCAGAATTCATCATGCGAAAGGCTGGGCTGGATGAATCCCTAGCCGGAATTAAGATTGCCGGAAGAAATATCAACAACCTCAGATATGCAGATGACACAACCTTGATGGCAGAAAGTGAGGAGGAATTAAAGAACCTTTTATTGAGGGTGAAAGAGGAGAGTGCAAAATATGGTCTGAAGCTCAACATCAAAAAAACGAAGATCATGGCTACTGGTCCCATCACCTCCTGGCAAATAGAAGGGGAAGAAATGGAGGCAGTGAGAGATTTTACTTTCTTGGGCTCCATGATCACTGCAGATGGTGACAGCAGCCACGAAATTAAAAGACGCCTGCTTCTTGGGAGAAGGGCAATGACAGGCCTAGACAGCATCTTGAGAAGTAGAGACATCACCTTGCCAACAAAGGTCCGTATAGTTAAAGCTATGGTTTTCCCAGTAGTGATGTATGGAAGTGAGAGCTGGACCATAAAGAAGGCTGATCGCCGAAGAATTGATGCTTTTGAATTATGGTGCTGGAGGAGACTCTTGAGAGTCCCATGGACTGCAAGAAGATCAAACCTCTCCATTCTGAAGGAAATCAGCCCTGAGTGCTCACTGGAAGGACAGATTGTGAAGCTGAGGCTCCAATACTTTGGCCACCTCATGAGAAGAGAAGACTCCCTGGAGAAGACCCTGATGTTGGGAAAGATGGAGGGCACAAGGAGAAGGGGGCGACAGAGGATGAGATGGTTGGATAGTGTTTTCGAGGTTACCAGCATGAGTCTGACCAAGCTGCGGGGGGCAGTGGAGGACAGGAGTGCCTGGCGTTCTCTGGTCCATGGGGTCACGAAGAGTCGGACACGACTAAACGACTAAACAACAACAACAACAAACCCCTGAGCCGAGGGACGCGGGTGGCACTGTGGTCTAAAGCACTGAGCCTCTTGGGCTTGCCGATCAGAAGGTCAGCGATTCAAATCCCCGTGATGGGGTGAGCTCCCGTTGCTCAGTCCCTGCTCCTGCCAACCTAGCAGTTCGAAAGCACGTCAAAGTGCAAGTAGATAAATAGGTACCGCTCCAGCGGGAAGGTAAACGGCATTTCCGTGCGCTGCTCTGGTTCGCCAAAAGCGGCTTAGTCATGCTGGCCATGTGACCTGGAAGCTGTATCCCGGCTCCCTCAGCCAATAAAGCGAGATGAGCGCCACAACCCCAGAGTCATCTGCGACTGGACCTAATGGTCAGGGGTCCCTTTACCTTTACCGCTGAGCCTGGGGGCTCAATTCCTATCCTGGCCAAAGGGTAACAAGGGCATAAGCAGAGTCCTGCTGACTGAGACCACAGGCAAACTGGGCCAGTTTGTCCTGCTTGCCATCGCTTCCAGGGGTCTCCAAAGATGGGCTTGGAGACCTTTCCTCATTTTTGCCCCACCACTGATACTTGGAGGTGCACTGCCTCTGTAGGTTCTTTTTAGCTCTCAAGGCTGAGCTTAGACAGAGCTCCCCCCCCCTCCTTCAGGAATGTTTCCAGCCCACCAGAAACATGCACAGCAATTCCAAGGAGTCCTCACCATAAAGCTTCGCTGAGATCTTCCGGGCTTTCTGGTAATACACGATGGCGTAGCTGCTATAATCCGTTTCCGCCACCACCATGTCCACAGGGCTGCCACGGCCTGGGGGGGGGGGATACACAGAGCGCCCTAGGTCAGCGCATGGAGAAATGGCGCTTTGCCTGCTCCCCTGCAGGCAAAGGTGCTTCTGAGGCACTTTTGCCCCTGTGCCTTTAAAGAGCAGCACAGCAGGCAGAAATCCAACAGGTGACGTTCCCCCAGTATGGAGACCTGGTGGAGCAGAGTTTGGCTTGCTTTGCGGAATATTTGTCGTAAAACGAAACGGGTTGCACTCCTGCCTGGGAAGCGACAGCGTGGGGGGGTGGGCCAAGGTCTCCAAAATATGCTTTGTGTGAGAAACCTATAAAAGGCCCCAATTGAATGAGACATTGGGGTTCAGTTAAAAACCTTTGGCTTCCTTGGCTCATAGCAGTTCCCTTTTGTTCATAAAAGACACCTAGCCCAGTTGCTGCTTGGCTGCTGAAGACACCAAATAAGAATGGCATTTTGAAGTAGAAGATTTACGGAAGTCTGGCCATGCCAGCTTACCAAGGATGACTCCCTTATGCATAATAATAATAATAATAATAATAATAATAATAATAATAATAATTTATTATTTGTACCCCGCCCATCTGGCTAGGTTTCCCCAGCCACTCTGGGCGGCTTCCAACAAAGACCAAAAATACACTAAGATGTCACACATTAAAAACTTCCCTGAACAGGGCAGGGACTTGTTATCTATGTAAACATAAACCTCAGACTACAATTCTCCCTTTCTTTTAAGTATGTAGGTTGTATCTATGTGGGCTTCAAAACTTTAGAAGCGAGGGGCCCTAGAAGGGCTGGACACACGTCAAGTTGCAGGCAGGACATCCAGACAGTTGCATCCAATGCGTGTTTTGCCAGCCCACCCTCTGCTGATGTTTGCAGCGTTTTGATTGGATTTTACATGAATTATTTGTCTGTAAACCCTATAAAAGGTCCAGGGGGGACACACACACTCACACACACACCGTTCAGCCTTTGTGGAAGAAGCTGCGCTGAACCTATTTACTGCAGTAAATAAACTTTTGGACTCTTTCTTCAATCCAACTCAGGAGGAGTTAATGGTACTAGTGAGACAGCAGATTTGCCCTGCGACAACATGGCAGCAGAAGCATTACGACATAGACCTTCAGCTCCACCCAAAACTCCCTTGGCCAGCTCTACTTTATTCTATAAATGCACCTGGCGACATGGGAATGATGGTTGTGCTCAGGGCTGCTGTACAGGAGTCAACAAACTTTTTCAGCAGGGGGCTGGTCCACTGTCCCTCAGACCTTGTGGGGGGCCAGACTATATTTTGAAAAGAATACATGAACGAATTCCTATGCCCCACAAATAAATCAAGAGATGTGTTTTAAATAAAAGCACACATTCTACTCATGTAAAATCACATAGATTCCCAGACTGTTTGTGGGCCAGATTTAGAAGGCAATTGGGCTGGATCCAGCCCCCTGGCTTTAGTTTGCCTACCCATGCTGTAGGTGTTATAGAGATATTAACTGGGAGTGTTTGAAACGCATAGTAGAAAAGCTGAGGATTATTGCTGAAGGTGACCATCTTGGGAAAAGCTTTGCCTGTTGCTCTGAGTAATTATTTTTTAAAGGGGGGGACTGGGAGAAATGTGAGGGAGGTCCCCATGGGCAAAACCACCCCAATCCTCGCCCACCTTTCAAGAGGAACCTGCCAGGAATCTTGGTGGGGAAGTAGGTTTGCTGGATGTTCCAACAGACGCCGTCCCTGCAGAGATGGAGGAGAAGACCAAGCATTCAGGGCAGTATTCCAGCGGCCGGTCCATGTCAGGCCAGATCCTGTTCCATAGGCTGTTTGCCTAGGAACAACCAGCACCAGAAAAACACATCCCTACTTCCCCAGAAAAAAACAAAGGCATTGGCTCTGTGTGCGAATGTAATAGTAGCTTGAAAGAGCATTCCTTTGGGTTGCCACATTTATACCTCACTAGACTTCCTCCAAAGGTGGCAGACATAGTCCTCCAGGGAAAAACTTTCTGACAGTAAGAGCTATTCGACTGTAGAACGGTCTCCCTCGGGAGGTGGTGGACTCTCCTTCCTTGGAGGTTTTTAAGCAGAGGTTGGATGGCCATCTGCCAGGGATGTTGTAGCTATCGGTGTTTCGCAACTTTGACCTGTTGCAGGATCTTAGCCAGAACTTAGCAGAGCATACGCAGAGTTCCAGAAAGCAGTCAGTTGCAGGCAGGATGGACAAAGCAGGAACAAGACACTGCTACCAGTAACTTGGTTACTTAGAGGTGATTATTAAAAACAGCAGACTCTACAAGTTACTATGTACAAGAACAGATACGGATCTTAACTAGCTCTCTCTTAACAAACTCCAAACGACCCTCAAAACACCACACTGACCAACAGCACTATCCACTCAGTAAGGTCATAAGTCATCATGCCTGCGTGAAACCTCAACCAACGGTAGAGCTGTATCCAAGTTCCCATAACTTTAGGCAGAATAACTCCTCTACTCATCCATCCTTGGCTTTTGGCCACCTTCTAATTGCTTTGTGTGAAGCTGCACAAAATGGCACGTAGTAGAAAAACCCCAACAGTAGCTGAGATTCCTCTAATGCAGGCGGTTGGACCCCCTTGGGGTCCCTTCCAACTCTACCGTTCTATGATTCTTGGGGACCAACAAAGAGGATGGCCTTTCCTCCACATCCCATTCATCTGGGCCCAGTGGATCCTGCCGACTTCCTCGGATACTTACAGCGGGCGGAAGGTGCTCACCAACAAGGATCCCTGAGAGCTTCCGCCACCCACAGAGACCACCAGGTTGGTTGCTTCAAGCCGGTGGCTGTTCTCACTCAAGTAGCTGCATCGCGAGGCCACCCCGACCAGGAACCATTTCCCGGCAAACTGGAAGAGGGAAGAGAGAGAGTCAGCTTGTGACAACGTAGGATGTCACTCTTTTCATCGGAGAAATCTTGGAGGGGAAAAGCAATGACAAACCGAAGAATTGATGCTTTTGAATTATGGTGCTGGAGGAGACTCTTGAGAGTCCCATGGACTGCAAGAAGATCAAACCTCTCCATTCTGAAGGAAATCATCCCTGAGTGCTCACTGGAAGGACAGATCGTGAAGCTGAGGCTCCAAGACTTGGGCCACCTCATGAGAAGAGAAGACTCCCTGGAAAAGACCCTGGTGTTGGAAAAGATGGAGGGCACAAAGAGAAGGGGACAGCAGAGGATGAGATGGTGGGACAGTGTTCTCGAAGCTACCAGCATGAGTTTGACCAAACTGCGGGAGGCAGTGGAAGACACGAGTGCCTGGCATGCTCTGGTCCAGGGGGTCACAAAGAGTCGGACATGACTAAACGACTAAACAACAACAAAATTTCATCAGAGAAATGTTGAGGGGGTGTACATCAGAGTAGGCCCTCTGAAATGGGTGGATATGAGTCTGACTTCGGTTCATTAATTTCAGTGTGTATCCTCTTGAGTAGATACAGCCCACTGAATATGAGAGTGTAAATAACACTAGAAATATTGTTGAACGATTTAAAAAAATAAGATTTGGGTGGGTGGGGGAGTTTGTTTGTTCATTCCTCCAAACCAAGGATATCCAACCTGATGCCCTCCATCTGTTTTGGACCACAACTTCCATAAACCCCAGCAAAGGTCAGGGATGATGGGAGCTGTCCATCACCACCTGCAGGTCAGCATGTTAGCCTTTTCTGCCCCAAATCACACTGGAAAGCATAGACAACTTGCAAAAGCTTTGAGTCTCTTGTAGCACCTTAACAACCAACAGATTTTTGGTCCTTTGTTTTTTAAACTTTGTCTTGGGGTGTGACAGGTGGATTTAAATTATCAAAGCTAAATGGAGGGATGCGGTTGGCGCTGTGGGTTAAACCACAGAGCCTAGGACTTGCTGATCAGAAGGTCAGCAGTTCGAATCCCCGCGACGGGGTGAGCTCCCGTTGCTCGGTCCCTGTTCCTGCCAACCTAGCAGTTCGAAAGCATGTCAAAGTGCAAGTAGATAAATAGGTACCAACCCGGCGGGAAGGTAAATGGCATTTCCGTGCGCTGCTCTGGTTCGCCAGAAGGTGCTTAGTCATGCTGGCCACATGACCCGGAAGCTGTACGCTGGCTCCCTCGGCCAATAAAGTGAGATGAGCGCCGCAACCCCAGAGTCAGTCATGATTGGACCTAATGGTCAGGGGTCCCTTTACCTTTACCTTTAAGCTAAATGGAATTACTTGGCATGGATCAAATTTAGAATTTGAGAACTAAGGTGTGCCATATCACGCCAGTGTGTAAATATCACATTATGGAGCGAGTTTCTCGACAACGCACACAAGCTCAGGGGTGTTTTTTCAAGAGGCGGGGGTTGTTGGGAAGGAAGTTCCCACCTGGCGTCCCCTTCACCTGTGGACCCAGATTGGACTGAGGACGCCTTTGTGACTGGCTTGACACCTGCCAGGTATGCAAGACAGAGACAGAAAGGTAAAGCACAAGGCTGTAAGAAACGCCGTCATGCGAGAGGAGGGCAGAGACAGGGTCCAGATTGCTCCAGGGCATTTGGACAGAGCTCTTTCTGGAACCTTCCTTCTGACGCAGATACTAAAGAGGATTTCCTGTCAACAGGAGATGAACGAAAACCCTTCGGTGAGATCCAGAAGCACCGGCTGGTGTGACAGGGAAGGAAAACACTCTGATTAATATCTTGCAGCCACCTTTAGAAACATCCCGGAGGGCAAAGAAGCAGGGCATTCCATGACATCACAGCATCTCAGCCAATGATTGAGAAGCAGTTTTGGACAGCTCTAGCTCGGCTATCTTGCCCCACTCCAACCCCAGAAGAAATTCTGTTTCCCTTTCCAAATCCATCTGCTCACCTGGCCAAGATCAAAGTTGGCCTGGACGTCAATCTTGTCGATGGGATTCTCTGGGGCTGGGTGTTTTTGGGGACGCCGGGCAGCGCCGGGTGCAGCAAGGAGCAGGGGGAGCAAGAGGACGAAAGGGAACGAGGTGGAACCCATGGCCGGACTGCAAAGAACTTGTGGGGCAGGAGAGGAGGGGGCAGAGCTGGTCAGTCATTAACCAGCCCTATGAATCTTCCTGGAAGTCCGAAGCCAAGGCTGACCCAAAGGGAGCAAAGTCTCGCTAGCTTGTGAAATCAACGCCTGTCAGCAGACAGCAGAAACTTCCCTGGCGCCACCATGAAAAGGGGAGTGGAGCAGAGGTGTGTACATCTGCCTTATTCTGCTTTAAATAAAAATACAAGTGGTCTGCATAGATTGTCTACCCCACCTCCCATCCTAGGATCTTCATGGCAAGACCTCTTGAGCCAGTGTGGTGTTAAGAGCAGGTTAAGAGCAGTGGACTCATAATCTGGTGAACCGGGTTCGATTCCCCGCTCCTCCACATGCAGCTGCTGGGTGACCTTGGGCCAGTCACACTTCTCTGAAGTCTCTCAGCCTCACTCACCTCACAGTGTTTGTCGTGGGGGAGGAAGGGAAAGGAGAATATTCACCGCTTTGATACTCCCAAGGGTAGTGATAAAGCGGGATATCAAATCCAAACTCTTCTTCTTCTTCTCTGGTTCTCTACAAACCTGGAGGTTCCATATTGCCTTTTATCAGTTACCATCAAGGCTGCCTTTCCCCTGTGAAATTTGCCTAATCTCCCCTCCCCTTGACAAAATTACCACTACCCTATCCTGTGGCAGTGAGTTCCATCAATTAGCCTAGGCGTTGTGCCATGATGTGCCTGCTTTCATAAGGAGTCCTGCAGACATCAGACCAACATCTTGGTTTCCCACGGTGGCATGTCAGATGGCCGAATGCAGCTGGACGATCACCGGTCTCCCTTGGTACAGCATCAATCAGCGACACGAGCCTCAGATACGTTTAGAGACCCATGTACGCTTTGTCAGCAGAGTGAATAAATCTTCTCACAGCGTTAGTGGCAGATAGAGAAATGTATAAGCATATTTACAGCATTTATTCAGCATAGTTCAGGAACAAAGGAAAAAACATGTCTGCTTCCCTTCGTCTCCAGCAAAACAGCTAAAAGCAAAAGCAATATACAAACGGAAGTTCCCAGCAAGTTCTGGAAGTAAACAGGCATGTGACACACAACAGTCATGCCTGTTCCTTTTAAGGTGGAACGGAACTATATCCTAACAGTTTCATCCAGCTATTTTGGACCACAGCTCCTGTCATTCCCCTGGCAGCACATCTGGAGGGCACCAGCTTAGCCAAGGCTACCCCAATAGGAAGGCAAGATGGCAACAGCCCTCCCCAGTTTTATGCCTCCGTTTCAGGGCTACTTAGATGAGGCCACCTCTAACTTCCCTTCCTTTTCAAACAGTGGAAACAGCTGGACAGGTGTTGCTGCCTTGGAGAAAATAGCCGTTCTCCACAGGTAAAGTACCTTTGGAAATGGAGGCTCCGTGGAGCTTACTATTTCTTTCCATGACGATTTCCTTTCTTGTTGCATGAGGGATAACGGATTTACTTCATTTCCCCTATTACAATTGACTTTAATATGACCAGGGTGGAACAAAGGTTCTGGTGGGAAATGGCAGAGTTACAGTTCAGGCTCAATTCTGAATCTGAACCAAGCTTTGGTTTGCACAGTGTAAATAACTCTGCATGTGCTCACTGGTCTACCAATGCCAGGATATTTGTGCTATTGGCAACTCTCTCTCCCTCTCTGGCCATGGTTAATCTCTGTCTCATGGCCTTCTTACCTCACAATTCACAATCCTTAGCTCTAAAACAAACCTTTAAAAACTTGTGCATATCTTTTTTTTAAAAAAAAAAAGTATGCAAGGACTGCTGCCATTTTGTGGAAACATCCCATAAACACAAATAGTAACTGTTATGAGAAAAAACTGCTCCTTTTCCCTTATGGGGTGTCCAAGAGCCGTATAGAGTCCTTATGTAGGTTCTCTATCAGTAGGAGAAAATAACAGAGACCAGCCAGAGAATATTGAGAAGCAAAGCGGCTAGGAAGCCTGATCTTTGTTAACTGTTGCAACAGGGGGCTCCTCTCACACAGGAGAGAGGAGGAGGACCACGAACCATGTGTGCTTGCCCTTATACAGTGGTACCTCGGGTTACATATGTTTCAGGTTACATACGCTTCAGGTTACAGCCTCCGCCGCTAACCCAGAAATAATACCTCGGGTTAAGAACTTTGCTTCAGGATGAGAACAGAAATCGTGCTCCGGCGGCACGGCGGCAGCAGGAGGCCCCATTAGCTAAAATGGTACCTCGGGTTAAGAACAGTTTCAGTTTAAGTATGGACCTCCGGAACGAATTAAGTACTTAACTCGAGGTACCACTGTATAGCCATTTTGAAATCCCCTGCCCTTGATCTCAAGACCACCCCTCCATACATCATACATACATCACCGGAGGGGCGGACTACAACAGAAATTTGAGTGCGTTGTTTTTTCCTCTTGTCTGCTAGGTTGCTTGATTGGATTCCCTGGGCATCCTGGCCTCTCCGTTCAGGCCGCAGGCCGCAGGTCACAGGCTCACACCCTATTCATATCTTAAATGTGCCCTTAAGACAGGATTTGTCAAAGAGACAATGGGGAGATTTCCCATGTCCTTCGACCTTGCAGAGAAATATTTGAGGTCATTTTGGGAGAGAGAAAATGGTTTCGGGACTTTTCTGTGGGTTTCGGACATGTGTTTTACATATTTGTATGTGCTTGCTTGGTACATTTATGAACATTATTATATATATATATATATATATATATATATATATATATATATGACCTTAAAATTATTATAAGAGTAACATAATGACCAATATGTTTTAATGTGGACCCATCTTCACGAATTCTCCTTCCCTCTCTCTCTATTAAACCAAAAACCCACATTTTTATTCTGCAATGCTCAATATTCCGCCAGGAGGCGCCGCGGCCGAGCTCCCTCTGGTGGCCAAACAGCGAATTGCTCCCCGCTTCGCCGTCTCCGGTTTCGTCTTCTCCCGCCGCGCCTGCGCAGGGAGAGCGGCGGACGAGGGAGAGCAAGGATGCCTAGAGGGGCCAAGCATAGAGCAGGGAACGGAAGGCGGCTTCTGACGGTAGCGGCCGGAAGCGGAAGGGCCCTTCCGGAAATGATGTAGGAAGCAGCTGGTAGGAGGTCTGTTGTTGTGGGGGGAAGGGTGGGGGGAGTCGCCTGGGATGCCTCGTGGGGGGAGGGGTCCCCAAAGAGATGCGAGGGGGAGGGGAGTCTGTGGGGGGGAGGGGGAGGGGGACCAATTTGGGGGATTGGGGGGGGGGTCTGAGAACCAGAACAAACCAGTCAAAAGGCCCAAGAGGGGAGCTGGGAAGGGGGGGAGAAATGGGGAGAGGATCTCTATAGGGGGAGCAGGAGGCAGTTTTGGCTGGTTTGTTATTTATTATGTATTTCCTAGCATTTACGCACCACTCCATTGCAGAAAACCAGCAAAAATAAGATAGAACTGACAATGGGACCCAGGGAGGGGAGGGTGGGAAGTCTGGAGATTGAGAGAAATCTCTAAAGGTGGATATGTATTTTTTATTTTTCTAATTTTGCACTCGTAAAATCAAATAAAAATTACTTTTTTTAAAAAAAAGATAAAACTGCAAAATAGAGGGGGAACCCACAACCCTACTTTTAAAAACACACCATTGTGGAAATACTAAAGCAGATGGCAATGGCCTTGATTTCCTAAGCATCTGGGTGAAGCTTATCTAAGCAGGGAATATTTTTAGCAGCTGGCACCTGCCTGGGCCCAAGGGGCAGGGAGCTCCATTAAGCGACCAGGTTCTTGCCACATAAGACCTGTTCCGCAGGGCCAGTTCTGCCACTTGAAGAGGGCCAGTGGGCACCAGTAGACACACAATCTGCTAGGTAAATTGGTCCCAAGTTGTTAAGGGCTTTATATGCTCATAGTAGCACCTTGAACTGGGCCCAGCAGCAAATCATCAGCTGGTGCACATCTCTGAGCAGAGGTGTTACATGCTGACAAGGCCTCACAAGGTGTGAAGCAGAAGGGAGAGGGGGTTTCCCCCTACAAATTCCCAAGTTATTTGACAACAAGCAGTGTCCGAAACTCCAATTGTTCTAGGTGCATTTTGCGACAGTGAATTTCATTAGCGCAAGCAGTTTTTGAGCTCTGGGCGCAGTAGGGCGCCTAAGATTTGAGATTAAGACTGCAGAGTGGGAGGAAAGGAGGACCCCAGCTACTCTGAAGACGGGAGAAGAGACCCTCTTAAGAATATTACGGGGGGTGGGGCAGGGGAAGGACTAGCCCATGTGAAAAATGAACATAAGATTTTAGCTGCAGTTCATTCATTTTCAGCTTTGTATTCTTGCCATAAAAAAGATGGGACATTCCATTGTTGCTCCCATAACCTCGGTTTAAGGTGCCATTTAGCTCCTGGCTTCCATATCTCAGTTTCTAACACTGGCAACAAGAAATTGTACAGATTGCTGCCTGAGTTTGCTCCCCCCACCCTTCCATCCTCATCCCTTTCTCCTCTCATGTGTCTCTCTTTCTTGAAGATCGCAAGCCTGCAGGAGCAGGCAATGTCTTGTTCTCACTGACTGTGACCAGGGATTTGAACCCTGGTTTCCAAGTTCCTAGTCCAAACACCACACCACGCTGTCTCTCTTTTTCGTCGTAGCAGCTTCTTCTCCTACCGTTCTAGAGCATCCTTTGCCTAAACCTGTCCCCCTTTCCCTTGGTCTTGCAGGGCGCTTGGCAGTGACAGGATGCCACGATGGACAGTGGGGTTCTCCCTGACAGCATCCTTTTTGAGATATTCCTGTACTTGGACTACTCGGATGTCCTCTCAGCGGGGCTCGTGTGCCGGCAGTGGCATGCAGTGGCTCAGGACGAAGTCCTGTGGAAGGACCTTTTCTACAGATACTATCCAGTAGCTCGGGACGTCCCACGACACCCAGGTACATCCTCCCTTTGCAGAGCAGTCAGCCTCAAAACTGGAAAAGAGTAATTGCTGTTCCCCTAATCTGTTGCCCCTGCTGGGGTCAGCTCAGGTTGGAGGTGAGGCTTATAGCTAACGAATGAGGAAAATTGGAAACAGACTGGAGAGTGAATCTCGCACTCAAGGCAGAGAGAGGAAGCAAGGAATAACACTTGTAGATCTTCAGCTGGGATAGCTCAGCCTGTAGAGCAGACAGCTCTTAATCTCAGGGTTGTGGGTTTGAGCCCCACGTTGGGCAAAAGATTCCTGCATTGCAGGGGTTGGACTAGATGACCCTTGGGGTCCCTTCCAACTGTACCGTTCTGTGATAATCGCAGCAGAAAGAGAGGCCAGCTGGGATAATGCAGGATAGTAGAAATGCTGCCTATTTGGGTATTTATTGATTTCATTTATTTGTTTACAGCAGGGGTCAGCAACCTTTTTCAGCTGTGGGCTGGTCCACTGTCCCGCAGACCATGTGGTGGGCTGGATTATTATTTTGAAGGGGAAAAATGAATGAATTCCTATGCCCCCAAAACAACTCAGAGATGCATTTCAAATAAAAACACACATTCTACTTATGTAAAAACACCAGGCAGACGCCACAAATAACCCAGAGATGCATTTTAAATAAAACATTTTACTCATGTAAAAATACGCTGATTCCTAGACCATCCGCGAGCCGGATTGAGAAGGCGATTGGGCCACATCTGGCCCACGGGCCTTAGGTTGCCTATCCTTGGTTTAGAGCATGTGTGCTGGGCGCTCCTGCTGAAAAGGCTCCTAGAGTAGCACATATACAAGCAAAACAAGACAGTCCCTGCCCCTGCAGGCTTACAATCCACAAAACAAAACAAGGTCATGGCACACAAGGAAAGAGGGAGGAGAGGGAGAAGGAAAACCAAAACCTGGACACCAGTTTCTGAACAGTTGCTCCTATGATGGCCAAATGCTGGTCCATTTCCGGGGCTGGCGGTGCCTGAAGGAAAGGAGGCTTGATGGAGGTGGTCTGGTAATTTCTTCAGATTTTCAGTGAGGGGTGTTGTGTCCTGCTGCCCTCCTCCTCCTCTTCCTCTTTCCTCTGCAGCTGCCACTTCCTGGTATGGCGAGTTCCAGCGGCTGTCTGACACCATCCCCTGCGTGGAAGTTCAGACGTTGGCAGAGCACAGCGACCAAGTCCTCCACCTCAGCTTCTCCCACAATGGCTACCTGCTGGCCTCCTGCTCCAAGGACTGTACCGTTAAGGTGAAGCAGGGCGGAGGGGGAACGAATCCTAACTATAACACACTGTGTTTCAAGCAGTTGAAGCTTTGCTCCGTAATCCTCACAGCAACCCTGGAAGGTAGGTTGCTTGTTTTGATCCCTGCGTCGGTGACGGGAATTGAGAGCAGAGAGACCCAGCTTGAGAGCCCCGCCTCAGCCCTGAAGAGAAGAGGGTGATTTGGGCCCAGTCATCCTTTCTGCTTCACCTACCTTGCAGGGTTGTTGTGAGGATGGCATAAGCAGGCGAGGGAGCCTCATGTGTGCTGCCGAAACCTTCCTGGAGGAAAGGCGGGTATTGCCGTGGGTTGGGCTGGATGACCCTCAGGGTCCCTTCCAGCACTAGGGTTCTGTGAAAGGGTGGGGGGGGCATTCTAAGGCAGGACTGTGTGTCCTGTACTTTAAATACACACATAACCTCTCAGGGACATGAATTTGAGTCCCCTGTTGGGGAGAAGTTTCTTGCATTCCTGCAACTCTTCCAGTGGTTTCCCATAGAGACACTAAATTCTCCAACTCAAGACCGACGTTCATGGTCTCTTTTATACAGTCAAACCTCGGCTGCTGGACATAATCCATTCCGGAAGACCGTTCGACTTCCAAAACTTCTGACAGCCAAGGCGTGGCTTCCCTTTGGTTGCAAAAGCTTCTTTCACTCAAACAGAAGCCGCGTTGGACATTCGAGTTCCGAAAATTGTTTGAAAACCAGAGCATTTACTTTTGGGTTTTCGGCATTCGGGAGCCAAAGCGTTCAAAAACTGAGCCGTTCAAGAACCGATGTTTGACTGTATTGCATTATTTCTGGAGTGGGTTTTGCTGATCATGAGAGGGACAAAAATCTAAACCAGGGTTTCCCAAAATTGGGTCTCCAGCTGTTGTCATCATCCCTGACAACTGGTCCTGCTATTTCGCATGACAGGAGTTGTAGTCCAACAGCAGCTAGAGACCCAAGTGAAATTGTATATCAGCAGGAAGCTGCGCTGGGACACAGTGGAACATTTCAGAGGAGAGAGAAGCAGAAGATTGGGCCCTCAGCTTCTCAGAGGACATCGCCCATCCTCTTCCAAGTGTGTCTCCCCGGCGATAAGGACTAGTAACTTAGAGCTGCCCTTTTGCTGTCCCTCTTTCCTACTTTCTCTTGGCAGATCTGGAACAATGGCCTGCCTCTCTCCCTGCTCCACAGCACCAGCATGAAGAAGTACAACTGGAAGTACACCCAGTTCTCCCAGTTCAACGCAGACGATTCCCTCCTCCTTGTCTCTGGGGTCTTCGTGGGGCCCCGGACTACTTCCTCAGGCGAGATCGCGGTCATCGATCTGGGTAAAAAACAATGGGCTTTGCTGTTCCTCCCTTGTCACCCCACAAAGCTTAAGAATGAGCTTCCTGGGAGCTGCCTTCCTTCCTTTAGCAAAGTCTGCTGGTGTCAAGGACTGGCTGGATGAGGAGGAACAGAGGGGGAAGTACCTGCCAGAGAACCCCCTAGGGAAGCCACAGAAGGGGGAGGCTCAGAGCTCGGGGAATGGGGTGGTGGGCTGGTCACAGGGGGAAGGAATGGTTGGGTGCTAAAGAGGCAACAGGCTTTTGCAAGCAAGAGGAACCAGGTGCAGAAAGTAGTTCAGCCTCTGCAGAGGAAGCAAAGGCAGAGAGGAGAGGTGGCAGAAGCTGCACAGGAGCTGGTCGCTCTTCCTGTGCTAAGGTCCCCTCCCCACTTGACTCCAGGGACATGGAGGGCGTTGCAAGTAGCAGAACAAATAATAATAATAATAATAATAATAATAATAATAATAATAATAATAATTTATTATTTGTACCCTGCCCATCTGGCTGGGTTTCCCCAGCCACTCTGGGCGGCTTCCAACAAAGACCAAAAATACACTAAAATGTCACACATTAAAAACTTCCCTGAACAGGGCTGCCTTCAGATGTCTTCTGAATGTCAAGTAGTTGTTTATCTCTTTGACATATGATGGGAGGGCGTTCCACAGGGCAGGCGCCACCACCAAGAAGGCCCTCCGCCTGGTTCCCTGTAGCACAGATTCCCCCCACCCCCTGGCATAGTTTTAAGGCTGCTTGCGAAACATCTATCTGTGGAGGAAGAGACTTAGAGCGAAGTAGAAAGCAACCGGCAACAGTTTGATAGGGGTCAGTCCTACCTCACAGGGTTGTTGTGAGGATGAAATGGGGAGGGGGAGAACCACGTGGCCACCTAGAGATCCTTGGAAGATAAAAGGCAGTTTTTAAATGTCATTAATAACAACAACAACAACAACAACAACAACAACAACAACAAAAGCCATATTCGGTTCTTGGCATTTTCTCATTCCAGAAAACTTTGCCCTCCTGTCCCGGGTTCGCAACAAGCCCTACGACGTGTTTGGCTGCTGGCTGAACGAGACCCACCTGATCTCTGGGAACCTGCACCGTATGGGGAACTACACCTCCTGCTCTGTGCTGTGGCTGAACAACGCCTTCCAGGTGGGCGAGATATTTGAAAACAGTTTTGAAGTCCATATTGTGATACCAGTTTCATAATTTCTGACCTGGCAATATATATTGCCAGGCATGGTGTGTGTGTGTGTGTGTGTGTGTGTCCTATGCAAAAATCACAATGTGGGGAAAACTCTGAAGCCAGCCAATGCCTCTCTGCAGCTCCATCCTTATTTGAGGCATTGTGATATATCAGTATATTGAAATGTTCAGCTGGTGATGCATCACGATGTAGAAAACCAAATATTGCCCAGCCGTACTGCCCGGCTGGTGTCGGGGATTGTTGGCTTTTGCAGGGAAAGGGAACTGGCTTCCTCATCATCCCTCCGTATTCGGAATCTGAGTGCATGCTTTGATAGGCAACAGAGAAATGCAAAAAACGAGTACGGGAAAGGACATCGTTGAGGGGATCTGCTTGCTCTGGCAATATGAAGTGTGTTTGGGCAGGGAAAACTCAGGCTTGAGCAGGCCTGATGGAGAGGAGGAACCCAGCTCTGAGAGCATGACTTAATTTCTATGTGTGTGTAAAGCTAAAGCGAGGGGCTGCCTGCATAGAAGCCTGTGTGGTTTACAGGTGTGTTGGGCATTCGTGGTTTCCCCCGTGACCAAGTAAAGCTGCCTTAAACGTCACAGCAGAAGGAGACCCACAGCACCTGCCTCCTCTTGGATTGAGGTTGAATCCTGACAAGACAGAATCACTGTTCTTGGGGGAGAGGGGGCAGGTGAGTGTGGAGGACTCCCTGGTCCTGAATGGGGTTACCGTGCCCCTGAAGGGCCAGGTGCGCAGCCTGGAAGTCATTCTGGACTCACAGCTGTCCATGGAGGCGCAGGTCAATTCTGTGTCCAGGGCAGCTGTCTACCAGATCCATCTGGTACGCAGGATGAGACCCTCCCTGCCCGCGGACTGTCTTGCCAGAGTGGTGTATGCTCTAGTTATCTCTCGCTTAGACTACTGCAATGTGCTCTATGTGGGGCTCCCTTTGAAGGCAAGCTGGAAACTACAACTAATCCAGAATGCAGCAGCCAGACTGGTGATTGGGAGTGGCTGCCGAGACCACATAACACCGGTCTTGAAAGACCTACATTAGCTCCCAGTACGTTTCCGAGCACAATTCAAAGTGTTGGTGCTGACCTTTCAAGCCCTAAACAGCCTCGGCCCAGTATACCTGAAGGAGCGTCTCCACCCCCATCATTCTGACCGGACGCTGAGGTCCAGCTCCAAGGGCCTTCTGGCGGTTCCCTCATTGTGAGAAGTGAGGTTACAGGGAACCAGGCAGAGGGCCTTCTTGGTGGTGGCACTCGCCCTGTAGAACGCCCTCCCATCAGATGTCAAAGAGATAAACCTGACATTTAGAAGACATCTGAAGGCAGTCCTGTTCAGGGAAGTTTTTAATGTGTGACATTTTAATGTATTTTTAATATTTGTTGGAAGCTGCCCAGAGTGGCTAGGAAAACCCAGCCAGATAGGTGGGGTACAAATAATAAATTATTATTATTATCATTGGGCTTGCAGGGCGTCGAGTCGGAGAACATGAACGTGGTGAAGAGGCTGTTCAAGATCCAGAACCTGAACGCCAGCAAGATCCGGATGGTGACCGTGGCAGACTGCAGCCGCTACGACCCTTCTGACCTCCTCCTGAACCATGGGGAGCACTTAGAGGGCGGGACCAGGAGCCCCTGCCAGGCCCCCAACCTCTGCAGCGACAGCGAGGAGGAGGAAGAGCAGGCGGAGGAGCAGCAGCAGGCCAAGCAGAAGGCAGTGCCAGAACCGGGCTCCTCGGGGGCAGAGAACCAGGCGGGTGCTGGCAGCGGGCTGGGCCGCTTCCTGACGGACATCATCGAGGGGCGAGTCCGGCCGGTCATGACAGAGCTACAGATGGAAGCCAAAGTCGCCCAGCTCCTGGCGCAGAACAGGACGAAGCCCCCCGAGCCCAACCTGCTGTCCACGGAGGGGAGCACTAAGAAATACTTGATCTTCACCACCGGCTGCCTTGCCTTCTCCCCACACCAGATTGGTAAGCGGGGGGGGGGGGGTATTTGTGTGGGGCTCAGGCAGCCCTGTTTAGGGAAGCTTTTAATGTTTGATGCATTACCATATTTTAATATTCTGTTGGAAGCAGCCCAGAGTGACTGGGAAAGCCCAGCCAGATGGGTGGGGTATAAATAATAAATTACTATATTATTATTATTATTATTATTATTATTATTATTATTAGGCAGTGTGAAAAACCGCCTGAAAATGATTGCTAGCTGTGATAGCTAAGGGGCACCTCAAAGTTTCAGGGCTGCCTCTCTCCTACATTGGCTCCCAGCATGTTTCCAAAGCACAATTCAAAGTGTTGCTGTTGACCTTGAAAACCCTAAACGGCCTCGGTCCAGTATATCTGAAGGAGCGTCTCCACCCCCATCATTCTGCCCAGACACTGAGGTCCAGCACCGAGGGCCTTCTGGCGGTTCCCTCCCTGCGAGAAGTGAGGTTACAGGGAACCAGGCAGAGGGCTTTCTCGGTGGTGGCACCCGCCCTTGGAACGCCCTCCCGTCAAATGTCAAGGAAATAAACAACTATATGACATTTAGAAGACATCTGAAGGCAGCCCTGTTTAGGGAAGGTTTTAATGTTTGGTGTTTAATCGTGTTTTTAATATTCTGTTGGGAGCTATCCAGGGTGGCTGGAGAAACCCAGCCAGATCAGCAGGATATAAATAATAAATTATCATGATTAAATTATTATATTATTATTAGTTTCTGGGGAGAAAAAGGGAAGGCGGTCGTCATTTTCATACCCCCTGCCTTCTGAAAGCAGGACCTTCTGGTCTGACCCCAGGCACTGAAGACTGCCAGAGACACACTGGTGTAAAAAGTGGAGACCCAGGTGTCAGTTTTTTATTTTGATAACATTTCCATAGAATCATAGAGTTGGATGGGACCCTGAGGGTCATCTAGCCCAACCCCCTGCAATGCCGGAATCTCAGCTGAAGCATCCATGGCAGATGGCCATCCAGCCTCTGCTTAAAAGCCTCCACAACCTTCTGAGGGAGACCGTTTCACTATTGAGCAGCTCTTGGCCTCAGAAAGTTGTTCCTGATCTTCTTGCCTCTTCCCCCCCTCCCACCCTCTGTGCTCCCCCAGGGATCAAGCAGATCTCGCCTCACCAGATGACGACCGCAGGCCCCGTCCTTGGAGAGGAGAGAAACTCGGACAAGTTCTTTGATTCGCTCGACCACGTCATTGATTTCCATGGACATATTATCGGCATGGGCCTCTCCCCTGACCACAGGTAAGGAGGCGGGCCGGGGGGGCGGCTGCTGACCATATGGAAGGAGGAGGGGGGGGAATCTCGTCTGAAGGGTAGGAGGCAGCAGGGTTCTTTTGCAGGCAGGAATTCTCCAGGTGTCTTCCCCAGAAGCTCCAGGTAAAGGCGGGTTGGGTGGCAGGGATGAGAAAACCCCTTTGCCTGAGGCTGTGGGGTGGATATGGACCCTTAGCTCTTGCAGAAGACCCCCCCCAGCCCCATTTGTCTCCAGAAGGCCCAGTCAAGTTCGGTCCCCAGTGGTATCTGGGAAAGACCCTGCCTTGTTTCACACCCTGGAAATTGAATTGAATTGAATTTTATTATTACAGTCACAGACCAGTTCCAGCTCACTTACAATAATATACAATATACAATAAAACACAACAGGAATACATTGAATTGCAATTGGGTATAACAGAGACAACTCAGATATAGCAGCAATTAAAAATATATATTAAATCTTGATCACTAAAACATAACCTAAACTTGTCATTTAAAACCTTTTGGTAGTACAACTTGTTCCCTAAGTTTTACGGCAGATGCACAGAATTTGGATCTCTAGATCCTTGTCCTCTACCAGGAGTTTTAGACAGACACCTGGAGAATGTGGTCTTGGGGAGTTTAAAAGGGAAAATCCACTCATCCTTTAAATGGTTGGGAGATTCAGGACAGATCGAAGGAAGCCCTTCTTCACACAACTCCCTCCCACTGGAAGCAGGGTTGCCCAGCGGCCTGGTTGGTTTCAAGAGAGGATTAGGCAAATTGGTGGACGAGGAGAGGGCTGTCAGTGGCTCTGCTCTGTTGGAGGCTTCTGAGGACCAGCTCCTGGAAACCCCAAGAGGGGAGAGGGCTACTCTTGCGCTCGGATCCTGCTCATGGGTTTCCCTCTGGGGCATCTGGTTGGCCACTGTGAGAACAGGATGCTGGACAAGATTGGGCCCCCTTTGGCCTGATCCTGCAGGCTCTTCCTACATTCTTAGTCATGGAAGGCGATCTACTTGGGAGCAGCTTGCCAGAAAAGACAGCCCAGTCTCCAAGGGGAGGCAGCCTCCATGTGTCAAGTGCAGAAGCCTCTTCAGAGCGACAAGAACTTTAAGGAGCGGCCCCCCCTCCATCGCTGCCTGTGCTGGTCACAGTCCTGAGCTTTAGCTATTCTTGGCTGAATGGATGAAGCTACCTTATTTCGGGGGTCTATCTAGTCTAGTATCGCCTGCCCCAATTGGCAGCAGCACCTCTTCAGGATTGGGGGCAGAGAAAGGAATTCTTTCCCCTTAACTGCTCCCTTTCCTGGGTCATGCGGAGGCAAGCGGGGGGGGAGCCCCACTGAAACCCCTCTTTCAGCATGGTGTAGTGGTTAAGAGCAGTAGACTCGTAATCTGGTGAACCGGGTTCCCTTCCCCGCTCCTCCACCTGCAGCTGCTGGGTGACCTTGGGCCAGTCACACTTCTCTGAAGTCTCTCAGCCCCACTCACCTCACAGAGTGTTTGTTGTGGGGGAGGAAGGGAAAGGAGAATGTTAGCCGCTTTGAGACTCCTGAAGGGGAGTGATAAAGCGGGATATCAAATCCAAACTCTTCTTCTTCCTCTTCCTCTTCCTCTTCTCCCTCTTCCTCTTCCTCTTCCTCTTCCTCTTCTTCCTCCTCTTCCTCCTCCTCCTCCCCCTCCCTGCCTTTCCTGCAGGTACTTGTATGTGAACAGCCGGGCCTGGCCCCAGGACTCTGTCATTTCTGACCCTTTGCACCCGCCCCCCATCTCTGAGGACATCGACCTCCACGTGGTGGACCTCAAGACCATGACGGAGGCCCAGGGACCCCTGCGAGGCCACCGGGCGCACACTCCCAGCAACGACTTCTTCTTCATATTCTTGGATGTCAGCAGAGACTTTGTGGCCAGGTGAGCTGCAGGAGGAGCTGGTCAGAGTCCTTCGGTCTGTGGGGTGGAGTGGGGGTCCCAACTGCACTTCCCTGCTCTTTCAGCCTTTCCCTCTGCCGCCCTCCCCTCAACCTGAATGCCCTTCCTCACTGCGGTGGCCTGCAGGCCGTTGCGAGTACCAGCAGTGGGGAAGTCCAGTCTGGCATCTGAGCCCCCGGCCTGGTGGACCCGCCTTTGGCTGACCCTCAATGCATCTCTCTCAATGCAGGCTGCAGCTACAGAGCTCGTTGCAACAGCTTGTGTGGGTGATGCCTTAAAGAAAGAAAGAATTGTTGGATTTAGTCCTCATAATCACAAGATTTTGAGGCTGAGAACATCAGTAACCGAAAGGGCTGTCTCTTCTCTTCTCTTCTCTTGAGCAAAGGAGGGGAGGAGCTTCCTGCAATCTGGGACAGATACTTGTATAAATTAAATTAGTATATTAATTGATTGATTGCCTTCTCTTCACCACAAGATCCCGGAGCAGAGCACAGCATTATACTGGAGTAGGAAAATAATGCCAAGATATTTCACATCTGGCAACCAATGCCCCACTTTTGTTTTAGATAGTACAGTATATGAGTAGACAAATCTAAAAAGCCCAGGACACAAATTTTCACAGCCCTCTAGCAGCTCTGGTGCCTCATTTACCAGAAGTCAGGTACAGTCGTACCTTGGTTCACGAATACTTTGCGAGTCGAATGTTTTGGCTCCTGAATGCCACAAACCCAGAAGTGAGTGTTTCGGTTTGCAAACTATTTTTGGAAGTTGAATGTCTGACGGGGCTTCCATGGCTTTCGATTGGCTGCAGGAGCTTCCTGAAGCCAATCAGAAGCTGCGCTTTGGTTTCCAAACATTTTGGAAGTCGAACACACTTCCAGAACAGATTCCATTCGACTTCCAAGGTACGACTGTATTTAGCATTAACTATGGAAGTGTATACTTCATTCTGAACAAACAAAGCTTCCTGATTTATGTTTTGCTCTCGGAGTCTTTGGTCAGAATCGAGTATACAATTGCAGAATAAATGCTAAATACTTTACTTCTGGTCAGTGAGCCTACACAGCTGCTGGAAGGCTGTGAAATACTATGTCCTAGGCTTTTTAGACTCATCTAAAAATGTACTATCTGAAACCCAAGGAGTGCATTGGTTACCAGATGTGAAAAATATGGGCATTATTTTCAGCTCTCCTACCCTACTATTAAAAACAATTTAAAAACACCTTGCAACCGTAAAAACAAGGTGGATCCTCACTGCAAGAAAGATTTACCTGCCCCTGTAGTAAAAGGCCATTTGCCAGACCTGGTACCAGCCACTTAGTAATAATACTGAGGACTAGAATCTTGATGTCTTCTGCAGCGGCCTCTGCAGCAGAAGGCAAGTCCCTGCTTTGTTACAACCGTTCTCTCTCGTATCCCTCACAGTGGGGCAGAGGATCACCACGGCTACGTCTGGGACCGGCACTACGGGATCTGCTTGGCCAAGCTGCAGCACAGCGACGTGGTCAACTCGGTGGCCTTCAGCCCCGTGGAACAGGAACTCTTGCTGACGGCCAGCGACGACGGGGCCATCAAAGTGTGGCGCTCCCCCCGCACCGTGAGGCTCCTTCAGGCTGAGAAGCCGCGGCCACAGAAGCTCTCCTTCTCTTGGGTCACGAACCGGAGGAGGTGAACCGAACCGTCGTGGCCCTGCAACCTGCAAGGTCACCGTGTCTGCTTGCTGCAGCCGGGCTCCCTCGTGAAAAACCCTGCCGTAGACAGACAGCTGGCCCAGTGGCCTGGGGTGAGATCAGAAGGGGGTTCTGGAGTTTTTGGGGTGGGGTTCGCTGGCTAAGAGGGGAAACCCATTCGGCTGCAGTTGCCCTGGGCTCAAAATGGTTAGGGGTGCAGATTTTGACACCCGGGGCTGCCTCAGCACAGCTATGTTCTTCCACCACTGGGGTCCGTTCAAAATGGCTTCTTCATGAGAACCAGGAAGTGACCTCTCCAGACACCGGAATGACTCTTCTTTTCTTATCTCTGTGGCTGCGATCTCCTGGATGATGCAGGCACCATTAGGCAGTTGAATGCACATGCGTACTCCGTTTGTTTCCCTCGCACCCACCACCACACCCTCTGCACAGCCCGGACACTGGCAACCCACGCTATGGCACTGCTTCTCAGTTAAGGCAACTATGGCAGAGCCCTGGGGAAATCGCAAGAGGGCACAGTATTAACATGTCGTACCAGAATCCTCCAAGCCCCTCTCACTCCTGCCACCCAAACGCTGATCTCCTTCTGTTTCCATGGGCAGAAACAGAAACATTTCCATAGTGCTCCTGTTCTACAGTGAAATAGTGCCCTGGCCGAGCCCCTCCTGCTCATTTCTAGGTAGATTGAAAAACACATTTAACTTATTATTTTCCCTTGGCACCTGGACCCTACGATCTGGCAGGTTTGTGTTTTAGCCAGGAATCAGTCCGTGGGGAAGCCTCGCACTCCAGAGAGTCCAGGGTCTCTGTCTCTGCCCAGTAACATGCTTTTGGCTGTTTCTGGGCTGAGCCGCCACCTGCTCCTCGTTTCCTCCTGGTTGCAGAGCTTCTGCAACCAGGGCAGCGCTCACCCTGGTTTGAGCACCCTGGTTGCAGAAGCTCTTTGCTTTTGTCCAGAGCACTCTCAAACACCCACTTTGCCTTTACTCGGAGGCCAGGAGGGAAAGAGAGAGTTGCCGAGGGGGGGGGGGCGTTGCGGGTGTGGGCAAGCATAGTGCCAAATGGGGAGGGAATTTAAGGATTAGATTTTCCTTTTTCCTAGCTGCCAAGTCCCTACTTGCTAGTTCGGATGTATCTCTGGGTGCCCCATCTGGCTTCCTTTCACCACTTGAAAGCTTGCGTGGAAATAAAGCAGCCTCTCCACAGACCTCTCTCCTGGGTGTACCTTTTGGGCACTTCCCCGCTTCCTGCGGCATCTGTGGAAACGTGGGGCTTCTGTTTCCAAAGCTGTAGCAAGACAGGGCTGCTGAGCCATTAGCAGAGATCAGTGGAGCCATTTAAAAATAGATTTCAGAAGCCTGGGAGCTTGGAGGGCGGGGATGGCAGGTCAGGGCAGGGAAAGGAGCTATAAAGGAAGAATAGAAATAAAGGCTGGTTGGTTGGTTGGTTCTCGTAAGTCCTCCTGAAGAACAGGGCGGGAGAGAGAGTGGCAGATATTGGTCCAATACTGTATTAATTGCAGAGTCTGGCTCTCCTTCTAAGATGTGGCAAAGACTTTTCCATGACGTTGCTAGAGGATGCACTTTGAAAAACCCACACAAAAGTTTTGCATGGATCAAAGAATCGGAAAACTGGCATAAGTACAAGTAATGGCAGAGACTGTTCCTGCTGGACACTTGGATCCAAGTTTTGTTTTTTTCTAGAGAAAGAGGTGGTGGAACTTGCTGAGCACCCACCCAAAGGTTGTTGAGCCCCAGATGCCGTGACGCCCCCCGCCCCCCGGCACACAGCCCCAAGAGCTGGTGGAACACACCAAAAAGGTGCTGGAACTCTGTTCCGGTGTGTTCCAGCTGAAGAAAAGGCCCTGCTTAGAACCACAGAATTGTCAAGTTGTAAGGAAGCCCAAGGCTCAGCTGGTCCAGCCTCCTGCCATGCAGGAATTCTGTGAAGAATATTTAATGTGGGGTGCATGTGAAATATGAAAGAAGAACCTCAAACAACAACAAAAGGCCCATTCAGTTTTTTAAAATAACAGTTTAAGCAGTTCCGACAAGTGAAAGCATCAGCCCTCTCTGTCACGGTCCGGTTCATGGGTGATCCACGTCCCAGCAGGGGACATCAGGACTGGGGGCAAGATTGCGGGGTGGGAGCAGGAACAGGAGTGCAGAAGCCAGGAGTCAGGAAGCCAGGAGTCCAAGGGTCAGAGAGCTGGGAGTCAAGAAACCAAGGGTCAAGAAGCAAGGAGTTACGAAGGCAGGGGTCCGAGGATCAAGGAGTCAAGGAGCCAAACGCAGCAAGGCAGGGAGCGTGTTGCTGTGGCAAAAAGCCGAAGGGAAATGCTGACCTTATATCCCTTTCCCGGATCTTGCCACCAGGTGCTGTGAGTTACCAATCGGCCTCACCTGTGTGGCTGCCTCATGCCTCTCCAGAACAAACTTAGGAAGGCCCCAGTCCTGCAGAGTCCTATTGGCCACAGGGCCCGGCTCCTGCACGCACTCCTGACACTCTCTCTGCTTTGCAGCTGGTGCTGCAGCCAGGAGGTGTAGACTGATTGCAGGTGCAGAGATCATAGAATTGTAAAGGGACCATCTAGTTCAACCCCCTGCTCAGCAGGTGCGAGGCTAGCGGGAGTGAGGGGTAGTTGCAGATGGCAAGAGGGCGGACGGGTCTCCTCTGACTCCTCTCCTACTGACCTCCTTGCCACAAACAGCAGTCTCTTGCTTCCTGGAACCCAATGGGCTCTGACCAGATGTGATTTTGGCTTTAGGTGTGATCTTTGAAACACAACCCCCTGTGTCAGTTGTGGGCCTAATGTAGAAATAAATATCTAGCAGTAAGAGCTGATCAACCGTGGGATGGAAAGTGGTGGACACTCCTTCCTTCCTTCCTTCCTTCCGTCTGTCAGAGATGCTTGGATTGAGATTCCTGCATTGCAGGGGCTGGACCAAATGATCTTCAGGGTTTCTGCCGACTCGACAAATTCCATGATTCCTTCCAAAAAAGGGTGCATGTTCAGTTTTAAGTGTTCAGGGTTAGAGTGAATTTCGAGCAGCAAGTACGAGAGGCTGGCATTTTAAATATTTTGAGTGTGACTAAATACAATCTATCAGCACTTAAGAATACAAAAAAAACACCCACATCTTTTTTGAGCAAGTTGTGCTTGTCTTGGTGGTAGTCCTTATGTGTGAATAAAAGAAGGAAATGGCGAAGTGGAAGTCTGAGACTGCAGCTTTCTGAGAATGCAGATGCACGTCAGAACCGAGAGCGATTGCAGCAGTTTTTGCATCCTGAAGTTTAAAGTTGTGGGGTGACTTTCTCAGAGGGTTTGTGCTGTGAACCAGTTTATATTGTTGACATGGCTTGTTTTCATATTATGGGAACACTTCTCAGGATTAAGTTGCCCCTCTCCTTGAACAATGATTAAGTAGCCACAAAAGTCTTTACGTTAGGAAACATTCCATTATCTGGAACGCACCAGAGGCTTTTATTCATTTGTTTAGGAGCACGTGCTGAGGTATAAACAATTTGCAAACCAGACTTGATCCGAATGCTCCATCTCTTCCTCCAGACTCCAGAACCAAAACCAGAACCAGTTTCAATCCATGTGCAAACACTGAAGGTTTATGGCGTCATTCTGTACTTTGGTGCTATGGTTTCAGTCCTTGATGCAGCCACCTTGGAGTAACCACCGCGGAACTTAGTGGAACTTACTTCTGAGTAGGCAAGGATAGCCTTGCCCTGTTAAAAATAACAACAAAAATGGGGTTGAAAGAAAAATTGCATTCGGCTTGTACTGTGGGTCTTGAAACTCTGCCTTCGATGAAATTGGGACCAGTTTCATGGCAGGCACACCATGCCCCTCTGTACCAAACTTTTGTGTGCTGGGGGCCCTCAGCTCTGCCTCCCATGAGCTGCCCTGCCCATCTGACTGGGTCTCCCCAGCCACTCTGGGTGGCTTCCAACCAAGTATTAAAAACAGGTGTCTTTTAAAAGTAAAATAGTTGTTTATTGCCTTGACATCTGCTGGGAGGGCATTCCATAGGATGGGCGCCACTACCAAGAAGGCCCTCTGCCTGGTTCCCTGTAGTGTATTTTTCATCTTTGTTGGAAGCTGCCTAGAGTGGCTGGGGAAACCCAGCCAGATGGGCGGGGTACAAATAAATTATTATTATTATTATTATTATTATTATTATTATTATTATTATTACTACTACTACTACTACTACTCTCACTTCTCGCAATGAGGGAACTGCCAGAAAGCCCTTGGAGCTGGACCTCAGTTTCTGGGCAGAACGAGGGGGGTGGAGACGCTCCTTCAGGTATACAGGACCAAGGATCACAGTCTGACAGAATTGTAGAGTTAGAAGGGATCCCGGGGGTCATCTAGATCAACCCCCTGCAATGCAGGAATCCTTTGCCCAAAGTGGGACTCAAACCCACAACCCTGAGATTAAGAGTCTCCTGCTCTGTCAGCTGAGCTACATTCCCTGACTGGGAATCAAACCTGGGCTGCGGCAGTGAGAGCACTGAATCCTAACCACTAGGCCACCTGCAGGTGATGGTCTCTGCCTGTGAGGGAAGCAGATACTCTCGCATAATCGGTCCCCTCACCTCGCTCTCCCTCCAGGCTGGAACAGGGGGCAGGTGTTGAGACGATTTACAACCACAAGTCAAGCAGGAATCTAGCCTCCCTTCCTGAGTTTGTGCTCACTATCAAGTCTCAGGAGATCTGGGACAGGAATAAAAAGGAAAAAACGGCTTGTGGCTGCATGAACACTGCAAGCTTAGCCTGGGTTGCAGCTGCTGCGCTGAATTGAGTTTCGCTCTGTTTTGCAGAGCTAATGGCCGGCCATTGGGCTTCCTGCTCCATTTCTAGGGTCTGTCTCTGGTCCCGCATTTTGGCCAGGAAGGACACCCCTCCCCAGAGAGGCTTTTGGAACTGCAGTCTGCCAGCGAAGGTCCTGAAGGAGCCCAAATACATGGAGAAGTCAAGCAGGAGGAGGAGGAGGATTACAGCAGTGCCCCTACCCTTAACCCAAATTGGCAGGAATGAGAGTGGCCAGTAGGGCACCTCTTTTTATTAATGCCCCCAGACACCCCTCACTTCATCTCCTTTCAAAAGCCAGACCAGGCAAAGCAGGGAGGGTTTTACTTTCTCACACAAATAACCACTTACACCTTTCCTTCCTTCCCCATCTATGCAGCCATTCCCCAGCTGCTTCCTCAGAGCAACGATCCTTGCAAAACGCAGTGGCGTAGCGTGGGTTGTCAGCACCCGGGGCAAGGCAAGTAATTTGTGCCCCCTAACCCATGGATTTGCGCCCCCTAACCCGTGGATTTGCGCCCCCTAACCCTAACCCCCAGGTGTTGCGCCCGGTGCGGCCGGCCCCCCCTGCACCCCCCACGCTACGCCACTGGCAAAACGGCAAAGAAGGATGAGCCAGGAAAATGCCAGCAAGTCAGGGCAAGGAAGTCCCAGGGCAGTGGTGGCATCACTCAGTTGCCCCACGGCCGGGCTAAGCTTGGCCTGAAAGCCTCCTCCCTGTTTTGCTTTGCCTCGAGACATCAAGCACAACTCCTTTCTCAGGGCAGCAACTAGCTGACTGGGGTTAGGGACTGCCAAGCTGCAGCCATCCACATGTTGCTAGCCCCCCCCCCCCTGGTTTCCAACCCCCCTGAACTGCCAGGTGTAGGAAGCCTGGCTCTTTTCACCCTCCCATTCCAATGATTCAGCACTTAGCGACTCTTTGCCCCAGGGCATGTACAGAGTAACACCCACATTGGCTGATCACATACCCTCCAAAGTGTCTCTATTTTCCTTTTTTTTGCCTTCTCTCTTTTTTAAATTCATTTTTATTCAATCTTCCACTTTAACAATCCAATCAAATCACATTAAATATTCCAAATTATACATATACATATCAAATAATCCAAATATTGTGCCAAATTACAATTTTTTTAATAGGACTTCCCATGCTTCAAGTTCGGAGGGCTCTGATCATCTCATATCTCTACTGCTTTTCATAGTAATTTCCGCTGGTTTCTCTAATTCTTTCTGTTGTTAACCTTCCTTCTTTCACGGCCTCTGAGTTGTTCCCACAAGCGAGTTGAAACAAGCAATAATATGTTTCTGTGTGGATTTTATGTCTATGATTCCCCTCTATATGTTTGCAGCATCTCAGCCGCCATCTTCACTCAGTTCCCATGAAATCAAGTCTAAAAGTCTGCTCATTATTTTTCCCAGACCAGTTGCATCAAACATTAGCCTTTCCAGGGCAGGTTTACGAAATCAAACTGGAAATACAAATATAATGACTTATTAAAGCCTCACCTCCCCCTTTGGCTATTTGTAATTCTGCAGCTCGGTCTTGACTTCCATCATGGCGGATTTCCAAATTAAAGTGCGACACAACTCCTACACAAATTCTAGGAAACCATCCAAAGTTTTTTAACATCTCTCCAGCAGCTAATTAGATCCTGCTTCTGTCTAATATCAACAAATTGGAGAATCTTTTATCCTCTTCCAAGCAAATCAACGATCAAAAGCCTTAATTATATAATATTGTTATTTCCACACAGTTTATAGTTTTTTAGAGCCATATTTATGTCAACAAATACAAAACTTTCCAGGCTCGCTTGGTTAATGTAAACGGTACTTCGGGGGGGGGGGGTTGCCGAATATTATATTGAAGCAAAGTACAATAGTAAGAGAGGCTTAACCCACACACCCCCTTTCCGTTCCATTCCAACATACCAACTTAGATGTTAATCCTTCTTCCACGCAGTCTTTTTTTTAATTTTTTTTTTTAAAAAAATTGGCACCTCAGTGGCTGGCTTAATTGGCAGAGTAATTTCTCCCTCCTCGCTCGAAGCATGTCCAAAACCTAAATCCAATTTTTCATCTTAAGAAATGGAACTTGATTCGCTTGCAGAGACAGCGTCCAGGAGAGCCAGACTCTCTTGGGGGCTTTCCATCCAGTGCCCCCAGCCCCTCCTTCCTTACAAAATTGGGGCTGGTTTGTTGGGTATCTGCGGATGAGACTGTGTCTTCCCGTACCCCGGGAAGATTTTGGGAGGCTGATTACTCCCATCTCAGCCATCCTCCATGGCGCCTCAAGCGGAAGTCGAAGTGTCCCTGTTTTCCAGGGACTGTCCCAGCTTCTGGTTTGATTCCAAAATGTCCTGCTTATCCTCAATAGGACATCCCTATTTTCATCGGAGAAATGTTGGAGGGGGTGGGAATAGGAAAACACTTCTTCTGAATCGGAACAAATGGCAGAAAATCCCATTCAGCTGTAAACCCATGGGTTTTCCGGGGGGCAGGGACGGCAGGGCAAACGAAGGTTTGGATAAGTCCTACATCTTACATAAAACATTAAAGGTAAAGGTACCCCTGCCCGTACGGGCCAGTCTTGACAGACTCTGGGGTTGTGCGCCCATCTCACTTAAGAGGCCAGGGGCCAGCGCTGTCCGGAGACACTTCCGGGTCACGTGGCCAGCGTGACATTGCTGCTCTGGCGAGCCAGAGCCGCACACGGAAACACCGTTTACCTTCCCGCTGGTAAGCGGTCCCTATTTATCTACTTGCACCCGGAGGTGCTTTCGAACTGCTAGGTTGGCAGGCGCTGGGACCGAGCAGCGGGAGCGCACCCCGCCGCAGGGATTCGAACCGCCGACCTTTTGATCGGCAAGTCCTAGGCGCTGAGGCTTTAACCCACAGCGCCACCTGCGTCCCATACACATAAAACATTAGTAACCTCCAATATATGAACCTATACATCACATTATGGTGAGCATACTTCTCCCCTCCCCATTTTTTATTCTCACTACAACCCCGTGAAGTAGACTTTGCTGGGGGAGAAAGAGGGAGAGATTCTTAAGGGAGATTCACGAGGTTTGAACTGGGGTCTCCCCAGTCTTAGCCTGAGACTCCAACCCCACACTTGGGGGCCTCATTACTGCATGTCTGGGTTGGTTGGTTGTGGGTGCTTTTTAAAGAAGATTACAGACAAGTAAGTGAAAGGTATAATCATCAGTAGTGCAGAACAAGAAGTGTGGTTCACCTGATTTACAAGATATGCAGAAACATACATCTATAATTGAACACATCAGAGACATTGGAGTACCAAGAATAAAACGCTCTATATTACATCATGGGGAAAAATTACACCAATTAAATGTTACTTAGCCCAAATTTCTTGAGAGACTTGTGGAAAGGACAAAAGTAGATTTTCCTTTTTTTTTTCATGTATTCAAGAAAATCCCACCAAACGGAGACAAAAGCAATTGCCTTTTTTTTTTACTTTCAAAAAATGAGTGTGCCGCTAGGTTTTTCATGTAATGCGATGGTCCATATCCACCATAATGAGGTGTTAATTTCAGACAATGTTTTCCATCTTTGGGCAATCGACAGTCCTGCAGCAATAAGAAAGTAATTCAACAAATCTTTTATTTTGCATTTTTATTCTCTACTAATAGTAATAATAATACCAACTGGGGCAAGAACAAAATTTTCTTTTGGGATCTTATTTATTTCACCAAAAACCCTCTGTCAAAACTGCTGCACCACCGTGCAGTTCCACCAAGGGTGGTGGTAGGTGCCCTTCAGGCCACAATTCCTCCAGCCACCCAGAGATGCACTTGAGGACATTACTGTGTTTGTGTTGAAGGTACTCGGTTATCTCTTTAGACCAGGCTTCCTCAAACTCGGCCCTCCAGATGTTTTGAGACTACAATTCCCATCATCCCTGACCACTGGTCCTGCTAGCTAGGCCAAAAACATCCAGAGGGCTGAGTTTTGTGAAGCCTGCTTCAGACCTTCTGCATTCCCCATTCTGTCCCAGGGGCTTCAACATTCTGGGCACATTCTTAATACAGTCCAAGGAAGCAGATTCTCCCCCACCTTATCCTATTGCTCAACATCCTCTTCATGCTCAGGGTTGATCCAAACATCCTCTGGTCCCTCTGTTTTACCTTGGGGAAAACCGCTCTTTAGAGCTCTGTTGGAACAAACAGCAATCTGGGTATTCTACAGATTGATGTTTGCTCCAATCTAGCTAAAGAATGGGTTTTCCCTGGGAAAGGAGGGGGGCAGGGGGGAAACTGCTTGGACTCGTGCTTTCTTGGCATGGGACAAGGGTGGACAAGCCCTCATGGAGTTTGAAGGGGTCCTGAGGGTCATCTAGCCCAACCCCCTGCAAGGCAGGAATCTCAACTAAAGTATCCTGCTCAGATGGCCATCCAGCCTCAGCTTGGAGACCCCCAAGGACGGAGAGTCCCCCACCTTCCACCACTTTGACTGCCTTGGCATCTTGGGCTATCCATCAATGCATATGACAGCGTAACTTGCCAAAGCAGGAACTAGGCCTTCTGGGCTGGTTTCCCTGGGGGGCTTGAACGGCAGGTGGTCTCCACCACCCTGCTCACATCACTGAACGGACTGAGGCCTGTTTTGGTCTCTACAGCATATCTAAATTCATATTTTGTTTCTGGCTTCAGTCCTGTGACCCAAAACTTTTCCTGACTGCCTTTTACGTGTGCAAACACCCATTTTTCCTCCCCCAGAACTCTGTGCTGGACATAATATCCCGAGATCACCCCTTTCTCAGACTCTGCCGGCTTAAATGTCAGCTGGAACCGGTCCCAGGAGACAGCATCCGCCAGCAGAGGGCGAGGTTTAGAGAGAAGGTCTAATTTGGTTCCTTCCAGAGACCCACTTTGGTATCGGATGATCACAGCACCTGGATCACTCTTATCGGCCTGCGAGGTCACCACAAACTGAGCCTCCCCAGGCTGAGAAAACAGAGAGTATTCTGCAAAGACCATGGCTGCCTTCTGGACTCTCTTTAGTAGGTCTTCGTCCTCAAACCACGGAGCAAAGCTCTTGTCTCCTGCAGAAGTCTCTGGCTTGAGTTCGGATACTTGATCCAAGGCTGCGTTTAACTTCTCCAAGTAGGGCTCCTTCGCTTGCAATGAAGTGAACGTAAATGCAAGGACGATGTCAATTTTGTGATCAAGCACCCTCTTCACCACGTCATCCTGGGAGGATACCTTCCCCTTTGACAAGCCCAGAAAGAAGTTGACGTAATAGATCTCTCGGAATTTCAGATCCAAGAATTTGTGGAGCCACTGGCTTCTGAACGCCGACTGCTGGTGCTTCCTCAGGGTGTCCCCCAAGGCACCTTCTTGCGCTGCTCCGGCACGAATCGCAGGCAAGAGCTCTGCCACCTGCTTCTGCAAAGCCCGCCTGTACTGCCGGCACAGATTTTGGAACTGCAGGATTTTCTTATGGATTTCTGGGAAGACGGTGGCAGTTGGCTCCTCCAGGAGGTCGTTGCACCTCCTGTCTACTTCCTCCAGCTGCTCCAGAGCTTCCTCGACGTCAGAGATCAGCTTAGAGCTGACCTGACGCACGAGCCTTGCAGCCTTGGACTCCAGCCTGTTCAGTGGGTACAGCCAGACTTTCAGAGGCACTGCCTTCTCCCCTTGGTCACCCAGCATTTTGGGGAGGTTGGAATATACTTTCAAGGCTTCCTCGTAGCTGGTTGGGTTGCTTTCTAGCGCAATGTCCCCATGGAAGGTACAGCTGAATTTTTCAGCCACAGCCTTTTTCTCACCTTCCAGCTTGGTCTCTTCCTTTCCTTGGCAAACCAGAGGAACTTTGACCACCTTCAAGTGGAGTTCGGCTTGAATATCTCGGACTCTCTCAGAGGAAGAAGACATTTGGTCAAACACAAAGAAGGCGTGGGCTCCATACAGGATGCCAACGACCACGTGGGTGCCCAGCCCTTCGCTGAAGACCTCTGGGTAAGTGATATGTTGCAGCCCCATCTGGTGCATGGTCAGCTGCTCAAAATGTGTGGTGGCCGAGTACTGGAGGGTCATTCGGGCCTGGCGTGTGGACTTCCGGGCATCCAAGAGAAATTTGGCTGATCCATCCACCTTGACCAACCCTGCCAAGAAACTGGCCTTCAATGATCCTGAGACATTCAGTGCATGGGTTTTGCGGGAGGTCGTGTCGGATTCAATGACTTGCGTTGCAGTGTTGGGCTGTGGCCGCGCATCAATGTTCTCCTTCAGCACCCCTGGATCCCACAAAGTGACGCCTGCAATTGAACAGAGACGCGGCGAGAGGTCAGTGCAATGGAATGTGGAATTGCATGTGAAATATTGGATGCTCTGTTATGTGCAATCACTTTGCCAATGTGTATGCAGACAGTTCTATTGTGGTTGCAAAAGAATATGACAATCCGCATCTTCCTAGGTTTGGCCACTGGGAGACAATAAAGACTTATGCAACATAAGAACATTAGAAGAGCATCTGCTGGAT
Organism: Podarcis cretensis; assembly: GCF_951804945.1. Lineage (NCBI taxonomy): Eukaryota > Metazoa > Chordata > Lepidosauria > Squamata > Lacertidae > Podarcis > Podarcis cretensis. Next base: position 1,425,922 of record NC_137181.1, on the reverse strand, counting down.
CAGGCCAAAGGGGCCCATCTAGTCCAGGATCCTGTCCTCACGGTGGCTGACCAGATGCTAGATTTGGCTATGTGCTACCATCACTGATGGCAAGTGAAGTCCAATGGAGAGTGAGGGCAGTGTGATGTAAACGAGCATAAGAGTCTTGCTGGACCCTTCTAGTCCAGGATGCTGTTCTCACAGTACTGCCTCCATCTGTGATAACCGTAATGGCTAATAGCCATCAAGAGCTCACTCCAGCTGTTTGGGTGCACAGCTCCCGTCAGCCCCAGACAGTACAGCTGTATGATGCTGTGGGGCGGTTGGGAGTCACTGCCGGGTGAAAGGACGGAAAGCAATATAATAATAATTTACTATTTATACCCCGCCCATCTGGCTGAGTTTCCCCAGCCACTCTGGGCGGCTTCCAATCAAGTGTTAAAAACAATACAGCATTAAATATTCAAAACTTCCCTAAACAGGGCTGCCTTCAGATGTCTTCTAAAGAGAAGATAGCTGCTTATTTCCTTCACATCTGAAGGGAGGGCGTTCCACAGGGCAGGCGCCACTACCAAGAAGGCCCTCTGCCTGGTTCCCTGTAGCTTTGCTTCTCACAGTGAGGGAACTGCCAGAAGGCCCTCAGTGTCTGGGCAGAATGATGGGGGTGGAGACGCTCCTTCAGGTATACTGGACTGAGGCCGTTTAGGGCTTTAAAGGTCAGCACCAACACTTTGAATTGTGCTCGGAAACGTACTGGGAGCCAATGCAGATCTCTCAGGACCAGTGTTATGTGGTCCCGGCGGCAAAATCAGTGACTGCACCCCTGATCTCTTCCCTGCCTTCCTGCACTTGAGGCTGAAAAGCAGAGGCTTCTGTTGAGGAGGAGGAAGAAAACTTTAGAGGAAGTGGAGAACAGGTTTGTGTCCGTTTGCATTTCTTGGTACAGAAAGTATTGATCTGATGTGTAGAGATCTTTCCTATTCTAATTAGTTCAAGGGGATATGGGAAGTTTCTCTGTGTGAAAGAAACAAGCAGAAGGTTCATGATGTTTGGGTTATTCCTTCAGAGAAGCAGTCCTGTTAACTCTTTCTGTCACGGTCATGCTGACTATACAGTGGTACCTCAGGTTAAGAACTTAATTCGTTCTGGAGGTCTGTTCTTAACCTGAAACTGTTCTTAACCTGAGGTACCGCTTTAGCTAATGGGGCCTCCCACTGCCGCCGCTGTACGATTTCTGTTCTCATCCTGAAGCAATGTTCTTACCCCAAGTTACCATTTCTGGGTTAGCGGAGTCTGTAACCTGAAGCGTCTGTTACCCGAGGTACCACTGTAATCATAAGGCCAGAAGGAGCCTGGGTTTCACTCTTTTCTAGCTCTTCCTTCTGGTGTGGTGTTCTGTATGTAGTGTTAAGTTTTAATCTTATTATAAGTTATTGTAAGTTTAAGTTAAGTCTGCTGCAAATGGACTTCTTACGGGCAGTGCCAATCCTGAATGCATTTGTGACCATTTCGCTCAGTTGCCTTCAGTAACAGTAAAGCTCTGCTGGATGAAGTATTCATCGCCTCTGGTCTATTTTTTGGGAATCCTGCAACGTGTTTAAGTTTTTACTCTGCTAATTATACATTGGAGTTCTGCTCTGGATCAATAAGAGTAGAATTCCATGACAGTTTTGGTGCCTTCCAGAAAGTGGTATCACCACAACACCACAAACTGGAGATGAAATGTTGATGGCCAAATAAAATCCCAAGACTCTCCGGCCACCACCTTTGAGACCTTCTTAGAGGGTTTAAGAGTAAAGAGGGGTGCCACCCCCCACCACTACCCAGCCCCCATAATGGCTCATGGTGGTTTGCCAGAAAATCTCCTTCTCTCTGGGCACCGGGAGAGGCAGAGGGATCGTCCATTTACCTGGGATGAGGTTGTCCCTTCGGCAGTCGTAGAGCATCCCCAGCTGGAACGGGCGGCCGAGAGCTGCCATCTCGATCACCTGCTCTTCTTCAGCCATTGCTTCACCCGGGTTGCTGCCTGGGCCCAGGGGTGGCTTTTCTGCAAGAGATGGGACAGGAAAAGAACGGCAAGAGGTGAAAGTTCTAAAGAAGCACAAGAGGTGGAGAAACAGAGTCCTCCTGGGAAGACTACCTGGCCATTCCTCTGACTCTTTCCCTTCATTACGTTGACCAAAAGTGGTTGAGGATTTTCCAGCTTCCAAGATTCACCTGGCTTTGCCCCTGATAGATCTGCGCTTTGCGCCGCAGAGGAGCTAAAAGCCTAGCATGCTCCCTCTTCCATGTGACAGCCCTTGAGATATTTGAAGGTGGCTGTCACGCCTCCTCTCAGTCTCCTCTTTTCTCCATTGTGCCTTATTCCAAAAAGAAACAGGAGTTTGTCAGTTTGCATCTCTTGGTGCAGAAAGTATTGATCTGATGTGTAGAGATCTTTCCTATTCTACTTAATTCAAGAGGGTTCTCTGTGTGAAAGAAACAAGCAGAAGGTTCATGATGTTTGGGTTATTTCTTCTGAGAAGCTGAGTACAACTGGCTTAAAATGGTTCTCTTATCTCTTCTGTCACGGTCATGCTGACTACAATAATAAGGCCAGAAGGAGCCTGGGTTTCACTTTCTCTTTCTGTCTCTTTTCCTTCTGGCGTGGTGTTCTGTACATAGTATGCTTATAATTAAGGTTTTAGTCTTATTATAAGTTATTGTAAGTTTAACTGGATTTCTGATGGACAGTGCCAATCCTGAATGCATTAGATTTGTGACCATGATGCACATTTGCCTTCAGTAGCAGTGAAGCTCTGCTGGATGAAGTATTCATTGCCTCTGGTCTATTCTTACTCCGCTAAGTATACATTGGAGTTCTGATCTGGATCAATATTGAGTAGAATTTCATGACAGAGTTCTGGGCAAGTGCCTGGAACCCCTGGAATCTCACACCGCTTGGAGACTGGGGTGGCGTGCAAAACTATCTTCCTATTTAAATCGCCCTTTATTCATTCATAAGGACTGCGGTCTTGCTGAGGGTTGCATGCAGAGGGTGCTAGATTCAATTCATGGCATTGCTGGGTGGGGCTGCAACCCCAGGAAGCTTCTGCCAGTCCGTCCTGCACTCTGCTGTGCTCGATGGAGCAACTCAGTGCAGAGCAGGTTCCTGTGGGGGGGGGGGAATGGTTGGTCTGCTCTGGATGGGGGCAGCAGTGGGATCTCACTTCCTCTTAAGAAGCAGGTCCTCCCGGATAGACCCAGCACTGCCGATGGAGTCTGAGGGGGCATCAGAGGGCCTTTTTTATCTGCTTGCACTGCTGTGCCAACTGCACCCTTCCTGGAAGAGAGAGGGATCTGGCCCCTGCAGGCAGGCAGGCTGGCCAGATTAGACCAGCAAAGTGTGCTCTGCAGAGGGCTGCCTTTGGAAACGGTCCAGAATGCAGCAGAACCCCACAATGTTATCATCAGAGTCATTTTGCTAGCGGAGTTTCTAGACTGGTCGACATTAAAAGCCCAACAAGGAAACACGTCGTATAAAAGCAAAGTTTTGATAGCTCAAGGATGGAAACATCAAGATCTGCCGACTATCGAGGAATGGCAAACAAAGATGGTAGAGTACGCAGAATTAGCCAGGCTGACCGGACGAATCTGTGAGCAGAATGACCAGACGTTCCAAAAAGACTGGAAGAAATTTATAACTTACCTTGAGAAACACTGTTTACATATAAGAACACTGGCAGGTCTGAGAGAAACCTTACAACGTATAAATGATGAAGCATTCTATGTGAGATTATAGAAAGAACTATGTATAGCTATGAACAGTATGCTGATATAAATCAACATGTAAATATTATAGTGTGGAAACAAGAAAACCAGAAAAGGGGTAGAGGGAAGTGGCAAACCTGAGAGTTTTAGGTTACCAATATTGTAAGGTTGTATAAATATATAATATGAAAATCAATAAAAACAATGGCAAAAAAATAAATAAAAGCAATCTCCCGTAATGAAAACATTCCCGTGGTCACAAGGCTGCCTGCAGCTGTGTGCAGGGAATTAACCATCCTAAACTGGGATTGCCCAAAGGAACGGAAAACCCCCCAGTCGTAGATTGCTGTCCTGAGTTGTACCCTCCAACATTTCTCCAGTGAAAACAGGGATGTCCTAAGGAAAATCGTTAAGCAGTATGTGGAACGAGAACTCCCAGAAGTGCAAGCTGGATTTCGAAGGGGCAGAGGAACCAGAGACCAAATTGCAAACATGCGCTGGATTATGGAGAAAGCTAGAGAGTTCCAGAAAGGCATTTACTTCTGCTTCATTGACTATGCAAAAGCCTTTGACTGTCGACCACAGCAAACTATGGCAAGTTCTTAAAGAAATGGGAGTGCCTGATCACCTCATCTGTCTCCTGAGAAATCTCTATGTGGGACAAGAAGCTACAGTTAGAACTGGATATGGAACAACTGATTGGTTCAAAATTGGGAAAGGAGTACGGCAAGGCTGTATATTGTCTCCCTGCTTGTTTAACTTATATGCAGAATTCATCATGCGAAAGGCTGGGCTGGATGAATCCCAAGCCGGAATTAAGATTGCCGGAAGAAATATCAACAACCTCAGATATGCAGATGACACAACCTTGATGGCAGAAAGTGAGGAGGCATTAAAGAACCTTTTAATGAGGGTGAAAGAGGGGAGCACAAAATATGGTCTGAAGCTCAACATCAAAAAAACGAAGATCATGGCCACTGGTCCCATCACCTCCTGGCAAAGAAGGGGAAGAAATGGAGGCAGTGAGAGATTTTACTTTCTTGGGCTCCATGATCACTGCAGATGGTGACAGCAGTCACGAAAATAAAAGATTCCTGCTTCTTGGGAGAAAAGCAATGACAAACCTAGACAGCATCTTAAAAAGCAGAGACATCACCTTGCCAACAAAGGTCCTTATAGTTAAAGCTATGGTTTTCCCAGTAGTGATGTATGGAAGTGAGAACTGGACCATAAAGAAGGCTGATCGCCGAAGAATTGATGCTTTTGAATTCTGGTGCTGGAGGAGACTCTTGAGAGTCCCATGGACTGCAAGAAGATCAAACCTCTCCATTCTGAAGGAAATCAGCCCTGAGTGCTCACTGGAAGGACAGATCGTGAAGCTGAGGCTCCAAGACTTGGGCCACCTCATGAGAAGAGAAGACTCCCTGGAAAAGACCCTGATGCTGGGAAAGATGGCGGGCACAAGGAGAAGGGGATGACAGAGGATGAGATGGTGGGATAGTGTTCTCGAAGAGACCAGCATTAGTTTGACCAAACTGCGGGAGGCAGTGGAGGACAGAAGTGCCTGGTGTGCTCTGGTCCAGGGGGTCACGAAGAGGCGGACACGACTAAACGACTAAACAACAACAAAAGGAAAATCGGGACCTTCCAGGTCAAATCAGTAACTGGGATGGGCTTCTGTAAATCTGAGACTGTCCCTGGAAAATAGGGGCCCTGGGAGGGTCTGCTGCCTTATACGTTAGGTGTCACCACACTGAAGGAAGTTCCTAATCTGTGCAACTGACTGAGGTGCTGTGAGAGCCGTCTTCAAATATCTGAAGGGCCTCACATGGAAGATGGAGCTGGCTTGTTTTCTGCTGCTCCAGAGGGTGGGACTCGAACCCATGGATCCAAATTGCAAAAAAAGGAGATTCCGACTAAACGTTGGGAGTAACTTTCTGTGAGAGTGTAACTCGGATGCGGCAGACTCTCCTCCCTTGCAGGTTTTTAAGCAGAGGTTGGGTGGCTGGTCAGGGATCCTTGAGCTGCGATTCTTGCATTGCAAGGGGTTGGACTAGATGGCCCTTGGGGGTCCCTTACCTCTCTACCATTCTGTGTGCCCAGTGCCACCGGCAGGTTCTCAGCAGCAGCCCACAGTATTTTAATATTTTGTTGGAAGTCACCCAGAGTGTCTGGGGAAGCCCAGCAAGATGGGTGGGGTATAAATAATAAATTATTATTATTATTATTATTATTATTATTATTATTATTATTACAGGGGTGTCTTTGAGGTTACCTCGTCCCAAGCTGTAGAGGTCTTGCTGAGAGATGGAGGGAACTCGACCCATAACGCTCCCATTGTCCCTCTCCCAAATAAAGGTCCTGCCCCAGGGCTGGTTTGGGGTCTGGATTATCGGCCTCCTCCCTGCAGGGCCTGCAGCCGGGCCCCCAGGACTCCTTCAGGACCCTTCCCCCAAAAGGGAGTTTTAGTGATCAGACATTGTCAAGAAACAGTGGGGGCAAGGTGGGCTTCCTTAAGGGCAGGCACCTGCCTGTGTGTTTGTCTTTTGCCTTTCCTCGCAGGAGCTCAAGGTTCCCTGCATGACCCCACCCTCCATATTATCCGCACAAGACCCCTGTGAGGTAGGCTAGTCTGGGAGTTGGCCCCAGGGTCTCCCCCCCCCCAGCTGGAACTTGGCAGAATTTAGTTCCGGTTCTTCTCCAGTGGAGAGAACAAAGGAGAGATTCATTTCTTTATCTAGAAAAATAGCCCTGGTTGTCCCCAAGATCACCCAGGGATCTTCCCAGCGAAGTGGGTCTATTTGAACCCTGGTCTCTCCCAGGTCCTATTCCAACACGCTAACCACTAGGCCACCGTGTTTCCTCTGACCACAGGTATGCTGACAGCAGCCTGGACCCAGCCAGCCACACATGCAGGATCCCTGCCTAGCTTGAAGAAGCCAAGCGGGGTCAAGGGTCAAGAGAGGATGGGGTCAGCCACAACACTTGAAGGATCCTGTCTATGGTTATTCCTGCGTCGCAGGGGGTTGGACGAGATGACCCTTCATGCCCCCATCCACCTTTATGATTCTATGTCATCAGCAGGAACAGCTGAAACAGACCCTGCAAAAGCAGGGCAGTGAATGAGATACTCTAGCTGGACGTGTGAATTCTCAACGTAATCCAGCCCTGGAGGAGCCCTGCTCCCTCTTTAACCTCGTAAATAAATGTGTTCATGACGGTGTCAGAAAAACTGACGCCTCTGTGTCAGTTCAATCTAGTTCCAACAATTCTTTCTGCCAGCGACCAGCCAAAAGGACTTAATATACTGTATTTACAGCATTTACGTGCCACTTCTCAGTTAAAACAGGCAAAGCTGTTTCCAATAGAAACCCTTCGGATCCAACAGGCTGTAAAAACAGCTCAGTGGCCAGCATGGAGGCGAGGAGCCGCGGACAGTGGACGCTCGGGTTGCGAACGTGATCCATGCAGGAGGCACATTCGCAACCCGCAGCGTTCACAACCTGCAGCACAGCGTCTGCACACGAGCGATTTGGCACTTCTGCGCATGCGCAAAGTGTGATTTAGCGTTTCTGTGCATGCGCAACTGCCAAAACCCAGAAGTAACCCGTTCCAGCGCATGCTCAACTTCCAAAACCTGGAAGTAACCTGTTTTTTCAGGATACAGACGCGCTGAAACCTGGAAGTACTGGAACGGGTTACATCCGGGTTTCAGCACATCCGTAACCCAAAAAACCGCAACCTGAAGCGCCTGTAACCCGAGATATGACTGTATAATCAAAGAGTTTAGCAAAAACAACAACCCCAGACTACTACATGAGATGCATCTCGGAGACCCACCAAGGGGACACGAAGCCCAGAGCCCCCTCCTGTTGTTTCTCCCCCAGCATCAAGAGGTAGACTTCCTCTGAACCTGGAGGTCCCAATGTTCCTAGATCCAGATAGGTCTGTTCTAGAGTAGGTGTGGGTCAAGGACTTCATGGTAGTGGCACCTCCTTCCTTCTCTCTCTGAACTGCGCCCAGTCTCCACCCTTGAATGCCATTCCCCACAGATGCTTCTTACCTGGGAATTCCAGACCTGGGCCTTGCCTTCTGCGCCCGGGATCCAAAACAAAAATATATACACCCCACAGCTAGCACTGGGTGAGGCAGGGCCCACGAGGAGCCGGACCCCACAAATTTAATCCGTTGTCATGAAGTGAACTGCGCCCCAACGTTGCAGCCACAGATCCGAGCCCTGCCAGACTCTCAAGCCGCTTCACCTACAAAAGTGCAAGTTTGCCCCTTGAGATACGTTGTGTGTTCCACCCTGATAAGGCCTGTGCTCAGCCTCACGAGCTCTGGGTGGGGGCCCTGCCTGGGAGGTGGCGCAGCTTGTTTCTCCTTGCCCTCTGAAGGCCCTCCACGAATCTGCCTAAATCTCCAGGTTTAAATCTCCTAAATCCTCCACAAATCTGCCTAAATCCCCTGCGGCAGGGAGTTCCAGGGTTTAACTATGTGCTGCATAAAGGTTTTTCTTTTCTTTTCTCTGCCCTTTCCAGCTTCCAAAGACACAAACATACCAGAAATGGGTTTTCCCAACATCCAAATTAACCCGCCTCCTGACAATATTGCATTTATTCATTGAGCGCCTTTCCGATAGGGAACCTCAAGGCAAAGCACATGGGAATTTCTCAGTGGGTCTCCCATTCAGTGGCTGACCAGGGGACCAGGGTGAGGAGGTCACCATTCACCCCACAGGGAAATCACCAAAGGAAAGTTTGAAAGAATATTGGAGGTTAGATACTCAGGAACAAATTTTAGAAGAAGATTGGGAAAGAATCTTTCCACAACCACCCTTTTTTGCGACCTCTAGGATAATCCAGGAACAGGGGTTGAAGCTGGTACAAAAATAGTATTATACACCGGTAAGGTTCTACTGTATTGTGATGGTTCTAGGGGTTGCTTGTGCGTAAACTGGCGCCACACCTGGCTGGGTTGCCTGAGTGAACCTTTTCTGTCCAGACAGCCACTCGCCCGTGGCTGTCTCAGTCACTGGCAGAATCCGTCAGTGGGCGTTTCTTGAACTTCTTCCAGCAAAGAAGCTCTTTGACGCCCAGTCTCCTCCTACTCTCCCTGCGCGGAAGTCTTCTGCGCAAGGAGGGTGTGGGCAGCGGAGGACCCGTGCTCTCTCCGCTGGTCTCCGGCGAGGAGTCATGGAGCCCCCTCGCCAATTCCCCCATCTGCCCCCCTTCTCCACTGGTGCTACGCTGATTTCCTTCCCCAGAAGATGGGCTGCTTCTCCCCATCCCGGGACACTCCCCGGAATCCCTCTGGAGTCCTCCCTCTCCCTCTGGCTCCGATGGCAGTTCCCTGACATGTATCATATTACAAAATCTGGAAGAAAGAATTGCTGAAGGAAATGTGGAGTGATGGGAACGTACAGTCATATGTGGTGGGATAGTCCGTTACTTAATGAATCTTGGAAACAGATTGGTATAGAAATATCGGGAATTGTGGGAAGGAAGGTGGAAATATCTAAATTAATGGTTTTTATTAGCCTGAGTAGAACCGAGTTAAAAACAAACGAGGAATGCAAATTGGTAATACTGATGGTAACTACAGCCAGACAGGTTATAGCGAGTAACTGGAAAAATGCAGAAGAGCTAGGGGTGAACCAATGGAGGGAAAAACTGAATAATATTATATTTTTTGAATACCTAACTGTGAAGATACACAGAATGAAAGGGTTTAAGGTCAGTGAGAAAGAGGAGGATTGGTTTGAGAAGATATTGAATTATTTGAGTAGGTTTGAACAATTTGGGGCAATTAAAATGTTAAAAGTTAAATAAACCTTGTGGAAGGAGAGGTGTTAAGGTATATAGAAGAGTACATATGGTTGATTTGAATATGTTATTATGGAATATTATTGAATATGTATATTATTGAATATTGCATACCCAAAGTACAGTGGTGCCTCGCAAGACGAAAAGAATCCATTCCGCGATTCTCTTCTCTTTCGTCTTGCGAAGCAAGCCCATTGACAGCTTAGCGGATTAGCGCTATTAGCGGCTTAGCGGCTATTAGTGGCTTAGAAAAAGGGAGAAAAAAGCGAAAAAAATCGCAAGACTCGCAAGACGTTTTCGTCTTGCGAAGCAAGCCCATAGGGAAATTCGTCTTGCGAAGCGCCTCGAAAAACGGAAAACCCTTTCGTCTAGCGGGTTTTTCGTCTTGCGAGGCGTTCGTCTTGCGGGGCACCACTGTATCAGCCTCTTGGGGGGTTTCACTGTTTCCATTTTGGTGATTGGTAAAAAACAACAACAAAAAAACACCATTCACCCCACAGGCGAAAGAGGGGTTGGCAGGTGCCACCAACCAGGAGCTGCAAACCCCGTTTCCTTGGCCTGTGCAACCTGAAATCAAAACTGTTACTAGCAGATAACTTTTGGGTTCAAAAGAAAATAAAACATCAGGCGGCTGGGCAGCCCCATTTCTCGGCCGGAGTGCCTCACTGGGGTTGCAGGACCAACAATGGAATAAACTTGCAATAAAGGAGATTCCAACTAAACACTGGGGAAAACTTTCTGGCAGCAAGAGCTTTTCTACACTGGAAAGTGCTGGACTCTCCACCACCCACCAGCGATTCTTGAACCGGGATTCCTGCATTGCTTGGGGTTGGACTAGATGCTCCTGGGGTGCCCCTTCCAGCTCTGTAACTCAGTTTCTAAATTTTAGAGCCCCTAGAGCGTCCCTGGATCAAGACTCTCTTGCCCACCCCCCGCAGGGTCCAAACAGAGGCCATTTCCCAAGCAGTCACATTCAGCCACTTCCGATTTCATCATCGTTGGTTTATTTGCTTTCAGCTATCTCAAAAACTGTACCAGGGGAGGGGGGAAGAGGGGAGTTTTTGCTACTTTTTCACTCACTCTACTGCTTGTCCTTCAACCACCACTTTAATCTTCCAACGAACATTTCCTTGAAGCGCCTCAAGCCTAGCATTTCGAGCTATTAAAAAACATCAACGAATTTGATCATGCCATCTTCACCGGCATCTCCTATAATTGAAAACTAACCTGGACTTCAAACGAGCCTATCAATTTATCGTCCCGATTCACACACACCCTCCTCTTCCCCCCGCCCCCGATAAAACCACCGGCCAAAGCAAAAGCCCCCCTACCCCGCCCTCTGCGTCCCCCAAGGGGCAAGTGCATCGCTGCTCCCGAACTCTCCGAGAGTTTGGGAACCAACCAAGCTGCAATTTGCTACAGCGAGGAAGACGTTAACAGACAGCTGTCAGTCCGCTGGGGCATGGCCTGCAGTTATAGCTTTGTCCTGAAGTCGTGGCCCACAGCCAACATTTGGAGACCCACGGCCCGGGTGCCCCACAAAAGAGGAAAGTTTCCTCTGCTCCGTTCGTCCGCCCATCTTTGGGCGCCAACCCCCGTGAGATCTCTGGGGCCAGGAGGTCTTCCGGTTGCCCGCTTAACTGATAAATTAAAACAGCCCCTTCTCTCTCTGCCTCCTCCCGGGTCCCGCTAAGGGTCTGTGAAGCCTGCCTCCTGTTTGAATTTTGCCAGGGTCTCCATGGGTGAGCAGGAGAGCAGCAGAGGGTGCACCTGCAGGAAGGGGTTCAGGTTACCCCCGTCGTCTCCGTAGCACGGCAGAAGCCGGCTCTCGGCGTGCGCCGCCTGGTGCGCCTTGAGCTCCTTGCGCTGCCCGAAGACGGCGCCGCACTCGGTGCAGGGGTAGACGCGCTCGACCGTGTGGGTGAGGTGGTGTGTCCTCAGGTTCCCCTTGTACTTGAAGCTCTTTCCGCACTCGAGGCAGGTGAAGGGCCTCTCGCCGGTGTGGATGCGCCGGTGCTTCATGAGGGTGGTCTTGAGGTTGAAGGTCTTGCCGCACTCGCCACAGACGAAGGGCCGCTCGCCCGTGTGGATGCGCTGGTGGGTGATGAGGGTGCTCTTGCGGTTGAAGCTCTTGCCACAGGCCGTGCACTCGAAGGGCTTCTCGCCCGTGTGGATGCGCTGGTGCTTGATCAGCTCCCCGTTGTGGCTGAAGCACTTGCCGCACTCGCCGCAGGCAAAGGGCCGCTCGCCCGTGTGGATGCGCTGGTGGCGGGTCAGGTCCCCGTTGCGGCTGAAGCTCTTGCCGCACTCGGCGCAGCCGAAGGGCCGGTCCCCCACGTGGATCTTCTGGTGGAGGATGAAGGTCTTCTTGGCGCAGAAGCCCTTCCCGCACTCGCCGCAGACGAAGGGCCGCTCGCCGCGGTGGATCTTCTGGTGCGTGACGAAGTTGGCCTTGCGGTTGAAGGCCTTGCCGCAGTCGGCGCACGAGTAGGGCTTCTCGCCCGTGTGGATGCGCTGGTGCAGCACAAAGGTCTGCTTGGAGCAGAAGCTCTTGCCACACACGGTGCACTCGAAGGGCTTCTCGCCCGTGTGAATGCGCAGGTGGCGCATCAGGTCCCCCTTCTGGCTGAAGCTCTTCCCACACTCGGAGCACGGGAAGGGCTTCTCCCCCGTGTGCACCCGCAGGTGCGTCACCAGGTTGCCCCGGTGCTGGAACCGCTTGCCACACATGCTGCAGGCGAAGGGGCGGTCGCAGGCCGCGTGGCTCTTGGGGCGCCGCGCTCCCTCGGGGGTGCCGGCAGGGTCCGGCGGGGTCCGAGGACGGGGCTTCTCCCGAGGCGGTTTCTTCTGCTCCGGACCAGCTTGCTTCGCCCACTGGCTGCCACTGCCCTTGCCGCTGCGGACACTCTGGGAGGAGGCGGCTGCTTCCACTCTCCTCCGACTCGGCTGGATGTCGCCATCTGGTGGTGAGGAAGGGAAAGGGCAAGGCATCAGAAGACAAGACAAGAGGTTTGAAATGAAATGAAATTTCTTACGGTCCCAGACCAGCTTCACATACCGTACTAAGCAAACATTAAAACACAATAGAATTAAGTTTGAATTAACTATCGAATATAACAATAAACAATATGAATATGACAGCCATTAGAAATGCGGTTTAGGTCTTAGTCTCTAAAATATTATCTAGAGTTTGCATCTGAGGCCTTAGTCTTTGTAATAGCACAGCTTGTTCCCTGAGTTTTATGGCAGTCGTGCAAAATTTGGCCTCCCTTAGCGTGATCTCTGGATCCTTATCCTCTATCAGGAATTTTAAGTGATAAAATGTTTAAAAGGACTTTCCCAAAAAAAGCAGAGTCCTTTTCATTGGGGATAATTCAGACGGAAATTCCCATGTGTCAAAAAAGGTTATTTCTGTATGCCACTACTGCGGCCCATATTTTGTTGGCCCCAAAATGGGAAACAAGCGAGGTCCCAACCAAAGAAGAATGGCAACTTAAGCTGACAGAATATGCGCAGCCTGCAGATTTAACATATAGAATAAGATAACAAGAAGAACATATGTTTAGAGAAGATTATAAAACGCTTATTGAATATATAGGGGGGAAATTGTGTACACTTGAAAACACTGGTGGCATTAAGATAAATTCAACAGTGTAAATAAGTTTTGATAGATGCAATGATGGAATGCTGAATGGTTTAGTTTTTGTAAACTAAGATATGGAAAATGAACCATGGAAAGAGAAGCAGGAACTCATTTATATTTTAAGGATGTTTAAATGAGTATTTTAAATTGTAAAACAGAAAATGTAACAAAAATTATATATAAAAAGAAGAAGACAAGAGCTGGGCATTTGGCAGGAATCAGAATGCTTCTGCAGAAGCAGCACAGCTAAGTCTGTGACACAGAGATGTATAGTTGGACGGGACCATGGGGATCATCTAGTCCAACCCCAGGCAAAGCAGGAATTTTTCTGCCCAACATGGGGCTCAGACCCACGACCCCGAGATTAAGAGCCTCATGCTCTACCGACAGTTATCCAGGTGTTTTATGGCTTAAAAAAAAGGCATGTATTTAGTGCGAGGTGCATCATGGGAAATTCCAGCATTGCAGGGGGGTTAGACTGCATGACCTTTGGGGCTATCGTCCAACTCCACAATTCTTTGATTCTATGAAATGGCTCTCCAACAGAACATCGAGGTGCAGCCACTTGGTCTGCATGTCTGTTTGTGAGGCAGTATCAGTGAGCCTCTGAGCATGCGCAGACTGCGCGTTTGGGAGTATGGAGAGGCAGGCAGTTAAAGCAGCTAAGCTGAGGTTCGGAAAAGAGCAGGCAAAATGATCCGGGGGTGGAGAAACTCCCGGATGAGGAAACACAGCAGCGCTGGAGAGTTTTTAGTTTAGGGAAAAGGCAAGTGAGAAGCAACATGATAGAAGCTTATAAAATTATTTTCTGGCCTGCAGAAAAGAGGCTGGAGGAAAGTTTTTCCTCCCTCTCTCCTAACACCAGAACTTGTGGAAATGGCAATGAATGTCGGGAGATTTGGGACAGGAAAAAGAAAGTCCTTTGTAATGCAGCACATTGTTAAACTGTGGAACTCACTCCCACGGGATTATTATTTGTTAAATGTGTATACCACCCTATACCTGCAGGTCTCAGGACAAGTACAATGTAAAATCACAATATAAAAACACTAGGGCCCTGCAGGATTTAACCTCCTTCCGTCGGGCCTGTAAGACAGAGCTATTCCGCCTGGCCTTTAATTTGAATTCAGCCTGATCTTTTATTTCCCTTCTCTTCCCTCCCCTTTTATGAAGATCACCTGCTCTGAGACCCCACAGCTAATTCCCCCCTGGCCTCCTCGCTGGCCCAAGTAGGACCAATTCAGCCATCTAGCCCTGGGGATTATCTAATGCTTATTTCCCTTAAATTGATTTTTGCATTTTATTGTTCTTCATGTTTTCATATTGTATTTTATGCTGCTTTTATAATTAAGTGTTTTAAATTTGTTGTTAGCCGCCCTAAGCCCCGTATTTGAACAGGGAAGGGTGGGGTATAAATAAAAATTTATTATTATTATCATCATCATCATCATCAGACACATAATAAAAACAATAACAAAGAAGACCTAATTGACACGCACGCCCCCCGACACTCCTGCACTTCTCCTTCAGCTAAGATGGAAGAGTCGCAGAACTCACCCATGAGAAGGGTACCATGGGTTGCTCCTGCTCCCATCTCTCCTGGGGGACACACAAAGTCTTCTTCCTCCTCCTCCTCCTCCTCTGGCTCCATCTTCACAATAACGTCAGGTCGGATGTCGGCTGTATGGAGGGAGAGAGAGAGGATTCGGCAGGGATTCTTCAGCTGCCATTTCTGCTCTGCAGGGGGTTGGACTAGATGACCCTCAGGGTCCCCTTCCAACTCTCCAACCCTTTGGTTCTGTGAGGCAAGGGGCTGCAGCATCCGGGAGCCCCTCTGCCCGGACAGAAGCACCCCCAAATCAGCCAGCCTGCGAGGCTTGGCCATGCGCCTTGACAGCCTTCCTCACAGCCACAAACGGGCTATGGGGCAGAGACCCAGCTGCCCCAAAGAGGCCTATAATAGCCCACCTCCCACCACAGACACCTCGCCCCTCACGCCAAAAGCAGCACAGGCTTCCTGGACTCACAGGAGTCCGTGTCGTCGCCGGATTCCCCGCCGCTGTAGTCCCACGGCTCTTCTGCATACGAGTCGTCCTCTGGCTCCATCTTGATGGCCACCTCTGGCTTGATCCCTGAAAGAGGAGAAAAAATCCAGGAGTCTCATTTACTGCTCTGGCCAGGTGCCCTCTTGGGGGGCACAGACCTCTGCCTCTGACACACAGTTCTGAACAAGGGGGGCTTGCGCCCCAAAAGATGAGTTTGCTAAGACAGCAACTGCTGTTCTTAGTAGCTCAGAGAAGGTGTGGGAACCTTCAAGTTTAGGAGTGCAAAGGGGCCAGCGGGCACCGGGTGCCACCCATAGCCTACTCCAGGGGGCCCCTCACTTTGTGCTGGGTGTCCTGGGGGGCTGCGTCATGCACCCCTCCACCTGCTCCCCAGGGAGGAACACCAGCCCCTCTCACCTGCCGGGGAGTCAGGAAGCGGCTCCCTCTCTGCCTCCGCCGGGTCCTGGGGGCACCCGATGCGCAGCTCCTCCTCAGGCTCCACCTTCACCACCACTTTGCGTCCCGAGGGAGCAGCCCAGCCGGCAGCTGCAAGGAGGAAGAATATTATATTAATTTATATGTGCAGCCGAAGCCGTTACCAAGAAACCCCCCAAGATACACATGACAAAATAAAATGCATCCCACAGTTATTGAAACCAGGCCTTCCGTTGCGGTGGGGGGGGGGCAGAGTTTCTTCACCAGAAGAATTTAACTTATCCCTAAGTTGCCGTTCTAAAGGCAAAACAACCCTCACCTTTTCAGAGATGTGAGGAGCCCTGTCCCCGAATAAACAGTTAATCATTTCCCTCTCCAACATTTGCCTTTTGCTGCTGTCAGCCTCCTCTGGACTAAGGATATGGGAGCCAGGTCTGTGCCACCCCAACCCCCCCTCCCTTTGAGCTGCATTGTGCTAGAACCTTTATTGTTGGTTAATTCTTGTTTCCCATGTACAGTGGTACCTCGGGTTAAGCACTTAATTCGTTCCGGAGGTCCGTTCTTAACCTGAAACTGTTCTTAACCTGAAGCACCACTTTAGCTAATGGGGCCTCCTGCTGCCGCCGCAACACCTGAGCACGATTTCTGTTCTCATCCTGAAGCAAAGTTCTTAACCCGAGGTACTATTTCTGGGTTAGTGGAGTCTGTAACCTGAAGCGTCTGTAACCTGAAGCGTATGTAACCCGAGGTACCACTGTATTCATGTACTGAAGGAGCTCGGGATGTTTAACCTGGAAAAGAGGAGACTGAGAGGAGATGTGTTGCTATCTTCAAATATCTCAAGGTCTGTCACAGGGAAGTTTGTTTTCTCCTGCTCTGGAGGGTAGGACTCGAACCCGTAGCTTCAAGTTACAAGAAAGGAAATTCCGACGAAACAACAGAAAGAACTTTCCAACAGTTAAGAGATGTTCGGCAGTGGAACGGTCTCCCTTGGGAAGTGGTGAACTCTCCTTCCTTGGAGGTTCTTCAAGAGAGTTTGAATGGCCATCTGTCTTGGATGCTTTAGCTGAGATTCCTGCATTGCAATGGGCTGGACCCTTGGAGTCCCTTCTATGATTCCAAACCTTTATTTATTTCTTTTCTGCAATACTGAATTTATTCTGCGTTGGCCAAATTGCTGGGTTGTTGGGGGTTTTTTTTGCTCATTTTTGGATTTGCCAAAACGTTCTGCATTTTGCATATTTGCATTTCCATTGCTCTGCATTTGGAGGTTGGGGCTGTTTGCTGTAAGCTGCCTTGGGCAAAAGCTCATGGTGGAAAAGCAACCTACAAGTCAATCAAATAATCTTGGATCCCCCTAGGAGGGTATTAAAACAAATCAGACTGAACAGGGAGTGTGTTTAGGCCCCGTTCTGCATCTCTGCCCCTGGCAAGCTGGGCTCCTGCGACTCACAGAGGGCTCAGGAGGGATGTCTCCCCGTTACTGACCTGGGCTGGGGGGCTCCAGACTGTTGTCCTCCATCTCCTCTCCTGGGGGGGGTAGCCTCCCCTCTCGGTCTGCTCCTACGGCTAATGGGGGCTTCACATCAACACCACCTGCCCAAGAGGAAGGGAGGGAATTTGATTTGATTTATTATATTTCTATGCTTGCATGTCATTCCAATAAACCCCAAATTCCAAACAATAAATAACAACAACATGACAGAACATTTCAGAAGATGGGGCTGCTTGAGAGTAGTGGAAAATTGATTTCTACAATGTACATGTTACTAGAATGGGGTGCTAAAGATGAAATGGTTAAATAAACACGATACAATAGCCTAAAGACTCAGGTCATAATTTGGATAGGGATTCCATGGAGAAGTTATGGGGAAAGGATATGAAGTTTACTGCTTTTTATACACTTGGAGGAAATTATTTCAAAATGATATACAGGTGGCATTTAACACCAAATGAACTAGCCAAGATGTAGAAAATGCTGGAAATGTAAGCAGATAGATGGGCCATTCTTCCATATGTGGTTGATGTGTAAAAAAGCGAAAGGCTTTGGGGAAATGATATTTCTATGTTCCCCAGATAGGCATGTGATAGGAGCTGAAGCTCTCAGAGTTTTCCTGCATGTTTGCTAGAGAAAACTCTGCTGGAAATATGAAGGACGTCTGCAAGTCTGAGTTCCAATGCTCAGAGACAATTTTAAGCTAGACTAAAGTAAGTCTTTGTAACTGAATGACCATTTTAAGCCTGCATGAACATAGCTGCTGTATCTGGTTCTGTATTCCGAGTGAGTGAATCAGTATTAGAAACTAGGTGCCAAATGGCTCCTTAAACCAAGGTTGGAGTCACCAAAACGGAATGCCTGGTTAATATTTTGGGGACAGACAGCTTTGAAGTCTTTATTTTTCAAATGATGGACCGACTGCGATTGTCTGCCTTAAAGCACCCTGGATTACTTAAACGAAAAGGCTAAAACTAACCTATCTAAGCTTCCCTTCTTAAGCTGCACAGGGGTGCACTCTGCTGAACTCACAAACGAGAGCAAGGAAGGATAATATCTAACAAATATACCCTCTCTTAGCCTCCCTATCCACATCCCTCCATAGAGGACCCCTGGGGTCGCTTCCAGCCATACAATTCTGTGATTCCACAGCTCTCAGGACTCACCAAAGGGGAACAAGAGACATGGAACTCACAGCCTCAAAGAGCCAACTTGCCTGGTGCACAACATCAACGCACCACAACGCTAAGCCCCACACGGTGTGGGGGTGCCTGCCCAGCGCTCTCTGGACCACATCACTGGGGCCCTTGTTGCTCCCATCACCCCGTTGCCTGATGTGGCTTCACTGAACATGCGCAGAGCTCCATCCCTGTGATGAGGAGAAACAGGAGGAAGAAGGAAGGAAGGAATTGTACATCAGGCCTGCGACTGCCTGCAATTTGGGAAAGGGGGAGGCAAATTTATTTGTTTGATTTGTACACAACCCTTCATCTGAAGATTTGAGGGCAGTTCACAGCATAAAAATACAAAATAAAAACATTGGACTAGGTGAGGCTTGGGCCCCTCCCAACTCTTTAGGACCAAGTTTGGCCAGCCACATTATAAGGAAGAGGAGAATTAGAGGAAAGTAGCTTTTTTATTATTGTTATTGTAACTGCTTCATTTGCGAAACGATTGCAATCCTTTGTGCTAAGTTTTCAAAATCATAAGACAAGCATCTGCTGAATCAGGCCCAGTGAACCCAGCCTCCTGTTCTCTCAGTGGCTGACCAGATGCCCAAAGAACAACAACAACAACAATAATATATTATTTGTACCCCGCCCATCTGGCTGAGTTTCCCCAGCCACTCTGAGCGGCTTCCAACAAAGATTAAAAATACATTTAAATGTCACACATTAAAAACTTTCCTAAACCGGGCTGCCTTCAGATGTCTTCTAAAAGTCAGGTAGTTCTTTATTTCCTTGACATCTGATGGGAGGGCGTTCCACAGGGCGGGCGCCACTACCGAGAAGGCCCTCTGCCTGGTTCCCTGTAGCTTTGCTTCTCGCAATGAAGGAACCGCCAGAAGGCCCTCGGCGCTGGACCTTAGCGTCTGGGCAGAACGATGGGGGTGGAGACGCTCCTTCAGGTCTACTGGGCCAAGGCCGTTTGGGGCTTTCAAGGTCAGCACCAACACTTTGAATTGTGCTCGGAAACGTACTGGGAGCCAGTGCAGATCTCTCAGAACCGGTGTTATGTGGTCTCGGCGGCCGCTCCCAGTCACCAGTCTAGCTGCCGCATTCTGGATTAGTTGTAGTTTCCGGGTCACCTTCAAAGGTAGCCCCACGTAGAGCGCATGGCAGTAGTCCAAGCGGGAGATAACCAGAGCATGCACCACTCTGGCAAGACAGTCCACGGGCAGGGAGGGTCTCATCCTGCGTACAAGACAGAGCTGCCCTGGACACAGAACTGCCCTGCGCCTCCATGGGCAGCTGTGAGTCCAGAATGACTCCCAGGCTGCGCACCTGGTCCTTCAGGGGCACAGTTGCCCCATTCAGGACCAGGGAGTCCTCCAAAAGGGAACTTGCTAGCAGGATCCGAGCACAAGAATATTCTGGGCATTCAGAAGCCCTGCTGCCTCGTAGAGCAAGAGACTCCTCCATGTCAGTCCTTCAAGCCACAACTGAGAGCCATCTCCCCACAAAATCTCTCTGGCTCCACCTCCACCTCCACTTATTCCCTGCCTCCAGGCAGCCTCCGCACTTTCGAGAACAGCCCGGCCTTCCCTCGCCTCCCTTTCCCAACCCGCCTGCTGTTATGCAGGGAAACCAAGGCAGAGACCCTTTGCCCCGGACGCAGCCCATCCAGGCCTCTGACCTCCCAAGGCAGCGTGCTGCGGCCCCACAACCAATGGGGGAACTCTGGAGAGGTGTGGGGTGCCCAGGAGCAGCCTTGCAAGGGGGCCTGACCTCACCAAACTTCAGCTGGCAGTGGTTATGAATGCTGGATAACCACAGGAGGGGAGAGTTGAATTTGTATTCGGATCCTGCATCCTGCTGGGCGCTGTGAGAAGAGGAGGCTGGGCTCTATGGGTCCCCCTTTGGCCTGATCCAGCTTCAAGGCTCTCCATATGCAAGTTCTCCTGTGCTGGCAGAACCTCCATGCCAGGGGCAGTCTACCTCTGAATAACCAGCTAATAGGAAAATACTGTTTTCCTTGGGACCCATTTCTGGGCTTCCCATTGATAGGCAGCTCGTTGCCCACTGGCATTTTGACCTCCTGCCCTTGTCTCCCTCCGTTTAGGGCATGTCTATTTAGGTCCATCGCTTTCCATTTCTGCAAACAAGCAAGGCTGTGTCCGTGGCAATTTCACCCCCCAAGTTACTTGTGCTGCACCCCACACATAAAAAGGGAAAGGGAAAGGACCCCCTGGACGGCTAAGTCCAGTCGAAGTTGGGTGGAGGCTTCCCAGGAGTGCGCGAGTGGCACTCTGCACATGCCCAGCAGCCCTCTCGTCCTCAGGTGCCAAATCACACCCCCCCCCAAAGTGCTCTATGGGCAGGAAATCTGGTCCTCGGAATCGGGGCCGAGCTGAGTCAGACCAGCCCTGAACCCAGAGGGGTTTTTGGGGGGGAACCTCCTGGAGCGGGCAAGGGGGGCATCGCCCGAGGGGGCGGGCGGCGGAGACAGAAGAGGCTGCGCCCCCTTGGGCCCGATCCTGCAGGATCCCTGAGGGCGCCCCTCTTGCAGAGCAGGGCAGCCGCGCTCCTGCGCCCCCTTTGCATGCCCCCCTGCTGCGTGGGGGTTTCGCAAGGGGCTTTTCTTGCAAAAGGGGGGGCAGAAGCAGCGCTGGCGGCGGGGGGGGGCTTACCTGGCCTGCAGAGGAGCAGGCGTGGGGGTCGGCCTCCCCGCCAAGGGGGCGCGGGGGGAGCCCGGCCGGCGAGAGGAGGAGGAGGAGGACGGGGAGCAGCTGGCTCTGCCTGGGCCCCTCCGCCCGCCCGCGCGCGCCCGCGCGCGCCCGGCTCTCCGGCTGGTGCCCCTCGGGCTCTGCCTGCCTTTGTTGTGGGCGGGGAGAAGACTACAACTCCCGGCAGCCCCCGCGCCGGCGAGGGCGGGGGGAGGGGTCTGGAGAGGGCGGGGGGAGCGGCGAGAGCAGCACCCAACTCTCCACCCCCCGCCCCCCCCGGTCCCCTGGCCTACCTGGCTGGGGGCGCCCGGGAGAGGCTCCTTCCAAGGGGGCTGCTGCAGACCCCCGCCCCCCATTTCCTGGGTGCGGGTGGGAGCCCCCCTCCCAAGCAACGCCGCCCTCCTGGCTCCCCCACCCAGACGGGGAGGGGGGCTCCGCACGGCACAGTGGGGAGGGATGATGGAGATGCACCCGATGGGTGATCTCTGGGGGTCCGGGAGGGGCCCCTTTCCAGCCTCAGCCGCTTTTGGACAGAGGCGATTGGCCCCATTAAGTCCCTGCCCTGCTCCGCTGCCGACTGGACCGCTGCCATGGGCTCTGCGTGGGGCTGCCCTGGAAGCGGAAACTTCTGCTGCTCCAAAGTACAGATTATTCGGTGGGGTTGGTGGTGTAAATCACGCAACAGCCAGTTTGTTTCGGGGTCCCAATTCAAGGTGCTCAAATTACCCTTTGAAACCCCGAGTAGTTTATGCCCCACATCCCTGAAAAGCACCTCCTTCCCTATAGACTCCCTTGGGGGCTGAGGACCGCCATTTATGCACAAACCTAACTCTGTAGCTGGACGATGATCATGGATCTCCCCCCCCCAAAAAAAAAAAATTCAAACCCCCCCAATACCCATAATGCCCATTACACAAAATCTATGGCACAACCCCAGTTTGGAATGACAGTTCTGTTCGCCTCACTCCCAAAGGGATACTGAAGAGTTGGAAAAGGTTTCGAAAAGGGCAATCGAAACATCAGCAGCTCCTTGCAGGGTGAAAGCTTTTTCAGTTTTCAGTTTTGCGTTGCAGCAGAGAAAAACACTGTGCGGTCTACTCATATGAAATGCAGGGCAGAGCCGAAATGTTCAGACCAGGCTCGTTTCAGCATTTGGGGAGGTCAGGCGACAATGCCACCCTAAAGATTTAATCAATTTTCCTTGGGTTAGAAAGCATCTCAGAATGTTTGGGTGGGGGTGGGCTTACCTTTCAAGACATGGGTGCGGGGCTTTGAAAATAATAACAACAATAATCCCCACTTCTTCTGGCAGTAACTGAGCTCCTTTCAGTAGCATTCTCTCCCTATTTGAATCAGAAAACCCCCTGGGAATAGGGCTGAGCCGATTTCTCTCCTAACACCTGAAAAGGAATTTAGCTGCACACGTCCAGGTCCCAACTCCCTCCATCCAGTAAGATGGGCTTGCCTGTCTCTATATTTTTATGACACTGGGCCAGGGTAAGGGGACAGGTTTTCCAGCACACCTGGGTATTTGATGGGGGCGCAGGGTCTGTTCCAGGGGTCACCCTCCAAATGGGGCTGGACTACAACCCCAGGACACAGCTGGTGCTGCCAGGAAGGAAGTCCAAGAACAGGTTCTCTTCTCCATTGATCTCCTGGAAGAGCTGCAATTCTCTCGATAGCCCTCTTCAAATATCTGATGGCATAGGAGTCATGTCCTAAGGGCTGGGGTCCCTTCGCCTGAAGGGCTGTCGCCTGGAAGATGGAGCAAGCCTGCTTTCTGCCGCTCCAGAGAGCAGGACCCTGAACTAATGGATCAGCGGTTCTCCACCTGTGGGTTCCCAGATGTTCTTGGACTACAACTCCCATCACCCCTAGCTAGCAAGGCCAGAGCTCAGGGATGGTGGGAGTTGTAGTCCAACAACATCTGGGGACCCACAGGTGGAGAACCGCTGGATTAAAATCACAAGAAAGGAGATTCCGACTAAACAGCAGGAGGAAGCTCTTTCTGCTGGTGGAACGGTCTCCCTCGGAAATGGTGGGCTCTCTTCCACTGGAGCTTTTTAGACAGAGGTTGGATGGCCATCCGTCAGGGATGCTTTGCTTGAGAGTCCTGCATGACAGGGGGTTGGACTAGATGACCCTGGATGTCCCAACTCTTAAGTTTCTACAAAATTGGCCCAAGTCTTCCCTTTGGCACTTGGCTCCCGAGGGATCGCAAAATGCACGAGAAACAGTAGGCATTTCCTGCAAAAGACACACAAAACCTTTGATTCCCAAGTAGGCTAAAGCTATCCAATATTAGAAGTGCTGGGGAAGGCAGCAGTGGGTTCTTTTATTACAGATTTCCCCTGTGATATCACACGTTTTCCCCAAGGGAGCAAAAAGGCACAAAGAGGCCCCATGGAAGATGTGCAATAACCCTCCACAGCTGCCCAGAACACTCGCCTTGGAAGGGTGAAGTTGCAGTACACCTTGGGGTGCATAAAGAGGAAATGCGATCACCCCTGGAGGTGTTTGGTGGGCACAAGGCTCCCTGCATCTCTGGGCCCCACCTTCCTCCTGCCAGGCCCCACCCAGCCCCCCAAGGACTTCAGGTGAACATGCAAGGTGGTGTGATACTGTGCTCCAGGGTGTCGGCCTGGGACCTGGGAGAGAGCAGGGTTCAAATCCGGCCACTTGGCCATGGAGCTCCCTGGGCGTGACCTTGGCAGCCAGTCCCTGCCTTCGCTCATCCTCAGCCACTTCACAGAGGAGAACCCTGAGCTTGGCAAGAAGGCGGGAAGCCGAATGCCGCTACATCAGCAAAAATGTTGATTGCACAAAATTGGAAGGCTGGACAAGTACCAGCTGAAGAACACTGGCAAGAGAAGTTGATGAACTGTGCAGACTTGGCAAAAATGACAGACAGATGAAGAGAAAGAGACAACAGTGAAAAAGAATGGGAACCATATTTGCAGAAACAAAGAAAGTCAAAAGACTTGCTGGCAGGATTTAAATAAACATTTACATTATTAGCATTAGAAAATGTTTAGAAGATAGTGAAATATTATGGTGTATTTACTTCTATTTTTATGTTTTTAGGCTTGATGTTGTTATTAATAATTTTTTTCTGTTAGGAGACAGCAAAGTGGGTGAAAAGAGAAATGAACCAGAAGCGGATGTTGGGGGAAGCCCTGGAAGGGAGGATTACAGTGGTGCCTCGCAAGACGAAATTAATCCGTTCCGTGAGGCTCTTCGTCTAGCGGTTTTTTCGTCTTGCGAAGCAAGCCCATTGACAGCTTAGCGGATTAGCGCTATTAGCGGTTTAGCGGCTTTTAGCGGATCAGCTGATAAGCGGCTTATCAGCAGATCAGCTGATTAGCGGCTTAGGAAAAGGGGGGGAAAAGGGGGGGAAACCCGCAGGAACTCACAAGACATTTCGTCTTGCGAAGCAAGCCCATAGGGAAATTCATTTTGCGAAGCGCCTCCAAAACGGAAAACCCTTTCGTCTAGCGGGTTTTCCGTCTTGCGAGGCGTTCGTCCTGCGGGGCACCACTGTATATAGAAAATGTTAAGAATTTGAGATGTATGTAATGAATGAAAAAAAAATGAAATTTTTTTTTTAAAAAAAGAAGGTGGGAGGCAGAGACAACAAACAAAACAAACCAGTCAAGGTGCGTTTTTGAAAAACAGATTTATGACGAGTCCAAGATAATGGAGAGAGAGGAGGAGTCTGACTTGCTCCACCTACAGGCAGAACTGGAGCATTACGCCTCTCCCTCCTCCTTGACCCCGTCCTCCTCCAGCTGCCCGTTGTGGTGGCTCTGGTGCTGGAGGAGCTTCTCCCGCGAGCGGAAGCAGCCGCCGCACTGCTGGCAGGCAAAAGTCTTGCCCCGGAGGTGCATCTTGCTGTGAGCCACAAGGGCGACGTTGGTGGGGAAAGCGCGCCCGCACTCGGAGCAGGCAAAGGGCAGGTCCCCGCTGTGGAGGCGCTGGTGGGTCAGGAGGTTCCCGCGGCGGCTGAAGCTCTTCCCGCAGTCTGGGCAGCGGTGGCCCCCCTCCTGGGCGTGCGACCGCTGGTGCAGCCGCAGGCCCTCCTTCCAGCTGAAGGTCTCTGGGCACAAGGTGCAGGCGAAGGGGCGGCGCTCCTCGTGGTGTGCCGTCAGGTGCTGCGCGAGCTCCGCCTCCCCACCCACAGCCTCCCCGCACTCGGGGCAGTGGCAGCCTGCCCTTCCAGCATGCTCCACTGCCTCGTGGGCCAGCAGGTGGGCCTTGCGCTGGAAGACCTCGCCGCAAGTGCCGCAAGGGTAGAGTTCCTTGGCCGCGTGGCTGGCCCGGTGGCGCAGGAGGTCCCCCTTGAGGCAGAAGCGGAGGCCGCAGGGGGCGCAGGCAAGCTGAGCCTTCGCCCGGTGCTTCTTGTGGGTCAGGAGGTTGAGGCGGTAGAGGAAGAGCTTCCCGCAGGAAGGGCAGGCGAAGGGGCCTTTCTGCTCCTCGTGGGTGGCCTGGTGGTCCGCCAGGGAGCCCCCGTCCTCAAAGCTCCTCCCGCAGTCGCCACAGATCAGCAGCTGGGGCTCCTGCAGCGCACCCGTCTCCAGAGGCCCCTCTTGGGCAAGGCTCCGGATGTTTGTCAGCTCCACCTGGCACCACGTGGGACACAGCTCTTGGAGGGAAAGGAACTGGGGTCCCGAGAGGGACCAGGGAGGGGAGGCAGGCGGGTTCCAGTCCCCCCTCGGCTCCTCTTTCATTGCCTGCCAGTTCATGCTCGACTCTCCTGCAGGAAGAAGAAGGAGAAGGTGCAAAACCCAAGTCTGGGAATGGAGTCGAATACATAAAACCTACATAAGGAGAACCTGCTGGATCAGGCCACCACATACCCTCCAAGTGTCCTGGTTTTCCAGGAACAGTCCCAGAATTACAGAAGCTGCCCCAGATTCTGATTTGATCCTAGAAATGTCCCGTTTTTCCTTTTTCCACCCGCTCTAAAAGTGGTGTGTGTAGGTGCAAAAATAGAGTTCTGTTTATACCAATAATAAAATCCCTGCACTGAATGAAGGGTGAAGTTGGCATAAGAAACCCTCCCTACAATTTTGAAGGAAAAGGTCACCAATCTACTTTAAATTCTTTCACTGCGTTGCTTCCTCAGCCAGACATTTCTGAGCAAACGCAGGGAGTGCTTATTCCTCTGGAACTGCTCTGTTTACTCAGAAGTAATCCCACTGTTTTTAATGGAGCTGACTCCCAGGTAATGGGGTCAAGACTGGGCATCCTTACACTAAATCCCAATGAGTTCAGTAAGATTTACTCTCTGGTATGTTCCTGAATATTCCCGGTGTTTTGATGATGATGATGATTTTCCTGACGGGCTTTTCTTCATTCCATTGATCTGTGGAAGGTGTTGTAAATGATCCCCTCCCTCGCACATGTTTTCTTTACAACACTCCTGCGAGGGAGGTGAGGTTGACCTTAGCTCAAGGTGACCGATGCCTCTGAGTCCAGGACGACGCCTGGGTGCGTCACAAGATCAAACGCAGGAGGGCTTCCTGCCGCAGAAGGGAATGTCCCTATTTCCCAGGAGAAAGGTTGGAGGGTGGAACATTGGCCCATCCGGCCCAGCACTCCGGCTGCTTTTCCAGCGCAACGATTCTCTGATTCATTGGAGGGTTTTAAAAGAGAGGTTGGTTGCCAAAATGAAGCAAAATGAGCACCTGCTTAGGACATCAAGGGAAAGGGAGGCACCATGGAAAATTTCCACTGCCAGATTTCTAACATCAAATGGTCACAAATTGCTCAGTGGAGCGTTAGCGTTCTCACTTGAAGTCTATTAAAAATCCCAACAGAAGCAACTCTGCCACAGGACAGGTCGGGTGCCTAGATCTCTACTAAGAATAGAAGCAGGTATATGACCGAAGATTAGTTTTTGGGATCTGAGCAATTAGAAAAAGGAAGAGATATTTTTCCAAATATAAATAAAGTAGATCAGGAGTCAGCAACCTTTTTCAGCCATGGGCCGGCCCATCGTCCCTCAGACCTTCTGGGGGGCCAGACTATATTTTGGGGGGAAAATAATGAAGGAATTCCTATGCACCACAGCGGTGCATTTTAAATAAAAGCACACATTCTACTCATGTAAAAACATGATGATTCCCAGACCATCCACAGGCCAGACTGAGAAGGCGATTGGGCCACATTCGGCCCCTGGGCCTTAGGCTGCCTGCCCCTGGTGGAAGTATAGCAAAACAAACATTGTTTTTCATCCTATTGTAGGTTTTGTTTCATTTTGAAAAATACAGTTTTATTTTACAGTTTATTATCATTTGTAAGTTGAATGAGATCTGTATGGGGGCTCCAGGTATGCAGCCTCGGGGTCATTTTGGATTCACAGTTGTCCATGGAGGCGCAGATCCATTCTGTGTCCAGGGCAGCTGTCTGCCAGCCTTATCTGGTACGCCGGCTGAGACCTTACCTGCCCACAGACTGTCTCGCCAGAGTGGTGCATGCTCTGGTTATCTCCTGCTTGGACTACTGCTTGACCCGGAAACTGCAACTAATCCAGAATGCGGCAGCTAGAGTGGTGACTGGGAGCAGCCGCAGAGAAAGACCTACATTGGCTCCCAGTATGTTTCCAGGCACAATTCAAAGTGTTGGTGCTGACCTTTAAAGCCCTAAACGGCCTCGGCCCAGTCTACCTGAAGGAGCGTCTCCACCCCCATCATTCTGCCCAGACACTGAGGTCCAGCTCCGAGGGCCTTCTGGCGGTTCCCTCCCTGCGAGAGGCAACATTACAGGGAACCAGGCAGAGGGCCTTCTCAGTGGTGGCACCCACCCTGTGGAACACCCTCGCATCAGATGTCAAGGAAATAAGCAACTATCTGACTTTTAGAAGACATCTGAAGGCAGCCCTGTTTAGGGAAGTTTTTAATGTTTGATGTTTTATCGTGTTTTTAATATTTTGTTGGGAGCTGCCCAGAGTGGTGGGGGCAACCCAGTCAGATGGGTATAAATAAATTTATTATTATTATTATTATTGTTGTTGTTGTTGTTGTTGCCTCTAAAGTCTGAATCTGGCCCTCTTGGTTGGACATCTGTCTCAGGATTTCTTCAGCTGAGATTCCTTCTTTTCAGGCACCCCGGGGGTCCCTTCTAGCCGCACAATTCTAGGATTCTGTACTCACCGGCACTCCCCTGGGCGTCTCTGTCCCCTTGCCCAGGGCGACCCACAATGCTGGGCTCTTCCCCTCGCTCAATCCGGGACAGAAGCTCCGGTCTGGGAGGAACAGCTCCTGTGTGCAGACAGACAGCAAAGAAAGAAAAGTCGGCCTTTGCTAGCAGCAGGAGAACAGACAAAAGGAGACCCTGCCTTTCTGAGGCGTGCAGGAGCTCCTGGCGTGCGCAGGCTTCGGTCTTTCAAATTCCAGGGGCACCCTGTGCGAGGCCAGAATTCGGAACCCCCTTCCTCTCGCCTTCCATTCTGCTGCACTCACTACATCATAGCTGTGATGCCCTGCAGTGCCCCAGGGGGACAGAACCAGTCGCTCTGCCCTCCGTTCACCTCTGAGGCAGGGCAGGAGCTTCCTGCAGCCAATCAGAAGCTGCGCCTTGGTTTCTGAATGTTTTCGGAAGTTGAACGAATTTCTGGAGCAGATTCCGTCCGACTTCCGAGGTACCACTTTACATCTGTTTTGAACATCAGGCCGCAAAACCTCTTGGATCCCGAATCCCAGTTCCAATAGCTATAAGGCCGTTGACTTATCTCACTCTTTTCAAATATTATTTCCTTCAACGCCCAGCTCCTCTGAAGTAAGTCGCTGCCATTCCCATTTTGCAGACGGGCAAGTGAGGATGAGGGGTTTGCACTTTGGCCAGTAAGGGACTTCCTCCCATGTTCCTTGTTCATAAGGCAGCCAGTGTGGAGCAGTGGTTAGAGCATCAGACTGGGGCCCTGGAGGCAGAGACCAGGGTTCAAATTCCCACTCAGCCATGAAGCTCAATGTGACCTTGGGCCCGTTACTCCCTCTCAGCCTCACATTGGAGCACATTTATACAAAACATAGCAAGGTTAAAAATAAATATATATCTACTTGGATAATAATATCTATATACAGTCATACCTTGGGTTGAATATGCTTCATGTTGCGCGTGTTCGAGTTGCGCTCTGCGGCAACGCGGAAGTAACAGAGCGCATTACTTCCGGGTTTCGCCGCTCGCGCATGTGCAGACACTCAAAATGACGTCACGCACATGCACATAAGCAGCGAAAAGCGTTGCACGGGTGCACAGATGTGCCGTCCCTAGTTACATTTGCTTCTGGATGCGAACGGGGCTCCGGAACATATCATGTTCTCATTCCGAGGTACCACTGTATTAGATTAAACTCTATAGAATTGAAACTGTGAATCTTATAGTTATGTAGTATGCCTGTCTCTTTTTTATGTTCTCATGTTTATTTTTATTCTATGTTGTTTAAGCGTTGTTTAAAATAACAATAAAATGTATGTAATCAGCAAATAAAAACAGAGTATGGCCCCTTTGTTTTTGTTTTGGCTCCAACATCACCCAGGGAGAGCTTCATGGCCTGGTGGGGATTCAAACTCAGGTCCTCGTCCGACACTCTAACCACTGCTCCACGCTGGCTTCCTAGAACGCCTGCTATAGGGCAGCTTTATAAATTTAGGTAAATAAATACAGTTGTACCTTGGATCCCGAACGCCTTGCAACTCAAACATTTTGGCTCCCGAACATCACAAACCCAGAATTGAGTGTTCAGGTTTGCAAAGGCTCTTTGGAACCCCAACATCCGACGCAGCTTCCTCCTGCAGCCAATCGGAAGCGGCACTTTGGTTTCCAAACGTTTTGGAAGTCAAACAGACTTCTGGAACAGATTCCGTTCGGCTTCCAAGGTACGACTGTATGGGGAAAGCAAAATGTCACTTAGAGAAGAATCGGAAACAATTTACTCGAAGCGTGAATTTGTTTTACGCTCAATGTTTTAATGGGGTGTAAAACTGCTTTGGTGGCGCTGTGGGTTAAAGCCTCAGCGCCTAGGGCTTGCCGATCGAAAGGTCGGCGGTTCGAATCCCTGCGGCGGGGTGCGCTCCCGCTGCTCGGTCCCAGCGCCTGCCAACCTAGCAGTTCGAAAGCACCTCCGGGTGCAAGTAGATAAATAGGGACCGCTTACCAGCGGGAAGGTAAACGGCGTTTCCGTGTGCGGCTCTGGCTCTGGCCAGAACAGCGATGTCACGCTGGCCACGTGACCCGGAAGTGTCTCCGGACAGCGCTGGCCCCTGGCCTCTTAAGTGAGATGGGCGCACAACCCCAGAGTCTGTCAAGACTGGCCCGTACGGGCAGGGGGACCTTTACCTTTACCTTAAAACTGCTTTGAGGTTGTTTTTCTTTCAAATATAAAGTGATATAGAAATTAAATGAATAATAATAATAATAATAATAATAATAGATTTCATAGGGGGTGGGGAATGCCCCTAGACATTCCACCCACAGTCCATGTGCCATTTGGCGACCAGCTTATACATCTGAGTTTCTAACGCTGGCTGTGGGGCCCTGAAGACCCTTTGCCCCCAAGATGCTCACCCAGTGAAGCCACCAGCTCAAAGTTGCCCTGCATGACATCGTAATAGAGGTCCCTCTGCCAGTCCGTCAACAGTGGCCACTCCTCTGGGGAGAAATAGACGGCCACGTCCTCAAAGGTCACTGGAAGCTGAGAGAAAGAAAGAAAAGGGGGACCTGACTCCTTAGAGAAATCTCTTTCCATCGCAAGACATGAGGGAGGTTCACAGACCCCCTGGAGCACACAGGGCCAGGAGCTGTGGAACCTCTTGACACAACCCCTGTACAGTTGGAAGGGACCCTGAGGGTCATCCAGACCAACCCGCTGCAAGGCAGGAATCTCAACAAGCATGCAGGGATGGCCACCCAACCTCTGCTTAAAAGCCCCCAAGGAAGGGGAGCCCACCACCTCCCAGGGAGCCCCTTCTGGTCTGGCCTTCAAAAGGTTTAGTCCGAGTCTCCTCCCTTGTAACTGGATTCTGGACCCTGCCTTGTTTTCCCTGCTGGGCTTCCGCCCCAGAGCAAGGGAAGCAACAGTGAACAAGAGGGGCCAAAGATAAAGGAAATGGCGCTCCTGAGCATGGGCAGAGTGGCTTTCCCCATAGATTAGGAGCCCAGAGCTCAGACAGGCCTCAATCTCAGTAACTCCCTAGGCAAAGAAATTCATCTGTCCTGGAGTGGGGCTTACCTGGTCACCCCCCAATATTTTAATCCATTTGGCACCCCTGCTGCCCCCCAACAGAAGGTCGCCCGCTCTCCACTGGATCAAGGCCCCCGGGCCCCGCTGCAGAGGAGGGGGTTCCCCTTCCCTTCCCCCGCGGGCGCCCCCTCGGCTCCCGCATCCCCCAGCGCGCCTGGACGCCGCCTCTCGCAAGAGCTGGGGCTGCAACGCTCCCGGGACGCCGCAGGCGCCTCGCCTCGAGGGCTGCCGGTACCTGGCGCCCCGCCGGCGCCGCCATCCCCGGCCAGGCTGGGCGGCCGCAGCCGCGTAGCCTCCGCTTCCGCCGCTCGGAGTGCAGAGGGCGCTCGGGGAGGCGCGGCCAGCCGGCGCCGCCTTCTTATCCCGCCCCGTCGAGCCGGGGCCTGGCGGAGACTCCGCGCTCCGCGCCCCTCCGCGCCCTCCCCTACCTGCCGGGCTGCTGGGAGAGGCGGCGGCGGCGGGACGGCGCCCCGCGCCCCCCAAGCGCCTGCCTTCCCGTCCCCGCCGTCCAGGCTCCCGGGCGCCCGGCGGGCTGGAAGGCAGCCTCCCTCTCCCTCTCCCCGGAGCCGCGCCTCGCCTCGCCTCGCCGCCTCCCAAATCGAGAACAAAGCCCGCGGGACCGGAGAGAGGGGGAAGCGGGACCCCCGACAGAACAATGGGGGGCCGGGGAGGGGAGGGGGCTTCCAAAGGATGAGGCAATGCGTCTCAATACAGCTACATTTTTAATTTTAAAACAAACACTTTTCAGGTTGATACATTTCCTTAATTTTACAGTCATTGTAACATTTCAAAATTTGACTTCCCCCTTTCTGCGGTTCCTTAAAGTTATTATATATAATATAACTAAGGAACCGCAGAAATAGGGGGAAGTTCTGAAATGTTAGGAAAATTAAGGAAATGTATATATTAAATAACTTTAAGGAACCGCAGAAAGGGGGGGGGAGTTCTGAAATGTTAGGAAAATTAAGGAAATGTATAAATTAAGGAAAAATTTAGTAAAATTAAGGAAATTTATCTCTCTACTGCATATCCAAATTCATTTAATTTGCTCACTTGTTTATCTACTTTAAATATAACTGCAGGTTAATACAATAATCCTGCTAATGTTTTTATCTGTTTGCAATTTATTTGTAAATATCCAATAAACCATTTCCATTCTTTTATAAAAAGTTTATCTCGATTTCTTATTCTTCCAGCAAGTTTCGCCATTTCTGCATATTCCTGAAGTTTTTTGTATCCATTCTTCCTTTGCTGGGACTTCTGCTTCTTTCCATTTTGGGGCGAGCAACATTCTTGCTTCTGTAGTAGCAGACACAAATAAATTTCTATATGATTTAGGTAGTTCTGACCCCATAATTCCCAAAAGAATACAGCTCCATTAATCCGAAATTTCGGATTCTCCCAACCTGATGCCAAAGTTTAGTGGCCGTTTGTAATGCGAACTCCATGTCCCCTAAACTGAGCAGTTGATACAGGTAAATGCCAAAATAATCCACCTATTGACTCCAAACTGGTGCCAGTCTTGTGCTGTGAATCCATTCTGTGGCTTCCCCCAAACTGAG
The DNA here is from genome assembly GCF_951804945.1 of Podarcis cretensis. Classification (NCBI taxonomy): domain Eukaryota; kingdom Metazoa; phylum Chordata; class Lepidosauria; order Squamata; family Lacertidae; genus Podarcis; species Podarcis cretensis. The sequence goes on along the minus strand of NC_137181.1, from coordinate 1,393,059 downwards.
TAATCGACACCCAAACCAGGATGACAAGTAAATGGCCCAAAACCCAACCTTGTCCCATTGACTCTGAACTGGTTCCAAATTGATGTGCTTCTGAATTTGGTGGAAACTGCAGGCAGTACTTGGGTTCTGTTTGAGGGTTTCCCATAATAGGGTCTCTGGTCGGTCCCTGTGAGAACAGGATGCTGGACTCAATGGGCCACAGGCCTGATCCAGCGGCCTCTTCTTATGTTCTTCAGAGTGAAACCTTCAGCAGCAGAACAAAATAAAAAAATTCCTTCCAGTAGCACCTTAAAGACCAACTAAGTTAGTTCTTGGTATGAGCTTTCGTGTGCATGCACACTTCTTCAGATACAATTTTTTTTATTTTGTTTTGACTATGGCAGACCAACACGGCTACCTATCTGTAACTTCAGCAGCAGAGTCAGTCTATCTCGACTCCTATTGTATTATTATTTACTGAGTTTCTATACCGCCTTTCATTCGAAGATCACAGCGCAGTTTACAAAATGAAAACCCAAAAATGCATATCATGGCAACAAACAAAAACAATGCCTTCCCCAGTGTAAAATACCATATATACTATAGAGAAAATGGAGTGACATAAAACATCTATTACTGAATAATATGCAGTTGATAAGGTTGACCGTAGGACCCATGGAGGGAAATAATAATAATAATAATAATAACAACAACAACAACAACAACAACAACAACAACAACAACAATAATAATAATTTATTATTTATACCCCACACATCTGGCCGGGTTTCCCCAGCCACTCTGGGAGGCTTCCAACAAAGTATTAATATACAGTGGTCTGGTAAACATTAAAAACTTCCCTAAACAGAGCTGCCTTCAGATGTCTTCTAAAAGTCGGATATTTCCTTGACATGTGATGGGAGCGCATTCCACAGGGCAGGCGCCACTACTGAGAAGGCCCTCTGCCTGGTTCCCTGTAACTTGGCTTCTCGCAGGGAGGGAACCGCCAGAAGGCCCTTGGAGCTGGACCTCAGTGTCCTGGCAGAACGATGGAGGTGGAGATGCTCCTTCAGGTATACAGGACTGAGGCCATTTAGGGCTTTAAATGTCAGCACCAACACTTTGAATTGTGCTCAAAAATGTACTGGGAAGGTGGGAAGTCCTGAAATTCGGAGGAATCTTTAAATATGGATGTGTTTGGCTGTATTGTTATAATTTCATACTTGTAAAACCAAATAAAAATTATTTCAAAAAATAAAAAGTTTTGTTTTGCATAACAAACAAACAAAAAATAGCTGAAGGCCTGGGAGAAGAGGAATGTTTTCACACAACACCCAAGATATCACAGAATCATAGACTTGTCCAGTGGGAAGGGACCCTGAGATTGTCTAGTCCCACCCCCTGCATTGCAGGAACATGTAGCTCTTGGGGATCGAACCCGCAGAAAAGGCCCCTTCTTGTGTTGCCACCCTCCTGACTTCCCCTGGGGGTAGCACATGAAGAAGGGCTGGGTTCCTAGGGGTATTTGGCCACTATGAGAACAGGGAAGAAGTGGAAGAGGTGGGTTGGATCTTGCAGCCAGGCTCTGCAGTGAAGAAGTGATCCTATCCTGACAAAATCTCCTACTCCTGGCTTCCCCAGGAGTCTCTGGAGAGTTCATGCTTTTCAGAAGGTATTTGGGGGCCTTGCACTCTGATACACCACAACAGAATATGCAACCAGAACCATCAATGTATTTTGCCATATATTTTAATGTTGCAATAAAGACATTAGCACTCAATAATAGCTGATGGGAAAGAACCACGGGTGATAAGGTTGGTAGACTGGATACACATAAAGAAAAGTTATACATTGGGCAGAGTGGTTTCCAAACCTTGAGAAAAGGAGCAAGACTTTTTGGGAGTGCGAGAACCGACAATCTTTGGAGCTCAGGGTTCATGAGAAGAGGGCTGCAAGGCCTTGGAGACACACACACCTGACATGATTCCAAAAATACCTGGTCTGTTGAGACCGAGTCTCAGTTCACACTGGGGGGGGGGGAGCAGAACAGGGTCCCCTGCTCAAGGAATAGATGCGAGACACAGGCAAAAATGTCCCACCGGTTGAGATCTGGTACTCTGTGCACATGGCCTGGGAAAAGATCTCAGATGCTGCCACTGGGATGAGATATTTGGAATTTGGGTTCAATCTAAGGCTTCATCCATGTATTGGATGTGTGCAGATGAGGACTGGAGTTGGCTGAAGAAAACAAAATGGGTTTGGCATTGCTCCCAAGCACCTTTGAGTACAATGAACAAGTAACTCTTTCTTCCTCAGAGATACAATCCTGGCATCTGCTCAGAATGTACTTTGAATAATCGAAGGAGGACAGCAGCAAGGGAATCCTTGTCTTAAGCTTCTCACACAGGAAAGCCTGAAACTTCTGGCTTTTCTGGCAGATGACCTGGGAGTGCTCAGCAGATACCAGAAACAGCTTCAAAAGGGGCACCGCCACCATCCTGGGCGTGCGAAGGAGAACAGTGGCAGTCAGGAGCACCGCAAATTTGCAACTTGGAGGTTCCTGAAGTACACGAATTGCTTGCCAACTTCTTTTAAGAGCTCAGCACTGAGGGCTATCTCAGCAGTGTTGCCATATTGCTCTTCACCCTCTTTCCAGATGTGATGGATGTGGAGAAGGTATTCAGTACCATGAACCCATGACTTGCACCTCCGAGACCTGAGTATGAAGAAAGACTGGACACTGGTTGTGTACTCTATAGCTTTGAGAGAAAAGTCAACTTCTTTGCTAGGTTGCCACATGACACTGTTGCAATGCTCACCCACAGAGTCATTAAAGTCTCTTAAGTTTAAACAAAATAAAAAAATTCCTTCCAGTAGCATTTTTTTATTATGTTTTGACTATGGCAGACCAACACGGCTACCTATCTGTAACTGGATCTTAAGTTTAAATTTGTACCCAGCATTGATCTGGTCCCGTCCCCCGTATGAATTCTTTCATGGGCCACGAGACAGGCCCTCCGTCTGAAACCCTTTCCACGCACCACACACTGATGTGGTTTCTCTGATATGGGATGGATAACAAATGGAAGAAAGGGCAACTCACGAAGAAGGAAGAGAATACTCCAGGAGCCAACAGTTGCAGGGAGGTGGTCAGGCAGGCCAAAGCTGAAAATGAGCTCTGGCTTGGAAGAGAGGTTAAAACTAATCTCAAAGGGTTTCTTCGGCTATCTTCGAAGCAAGAGGAAGAACAAGCAAGGAGCAGGTCCTCTTCATGGAGAAGACGCAGAAATGCTATTAAGTGATAGAAGGTGGAATAGCCACTCTGCCTCTGTCTTCACCCAAAAGGAAAGCCATGTTGAACCCAGTGTTAACAGAATAACTGCAGCCCAGGATAGGAAGAGGTATAAAGGAACATCTAGCTACTTTTCAAATCTCCAGGGCCTGATGTGCTGCACCCAAGGGTACTACAGGAACTTGCTTATGGAATCTCAGACACTATGTCTATAATCTTTGAGAATTCCTGGAGAACAGATGAGGTCCCTGCAGGCTAGAGAAGGCCAAATATTGTCCTCATATACACAAGGGTGAGGGGAGAAGACCCAGGTAACTGCTGAACGCTCAAGCTTGGGATGGATACCAGGAAAGGTTCTAGAACAGATAATAAAATGGTTGGCTTGTGAGGAATTAAAAAGAATGCTGTGATTATTAAGACACAGCACTGAGCTTCTCAAAAACTAGTCACGCTAGATGGATCTCATCGTTTTCCTGATGCAGTTACAAGAGAGCCATTGGAAAGTAGAACAGACAACCGTGGAAAGTGGTGGACTTTCCTTCACTGAAGGTTTTTCAGGAGAGGTTGGGTGTCCATCTGTCATGGAATGCTGTAGTGGAGATTCCTGCATTGCAGGGGTTGGACTAGATGACCATGGTGGTGACTTCCAACTGTACCATCCCACGATTCTGTAATTTTGGCCGGTGAGTTCTTTGATGGGAAGTGAGATGGGCGCTCTCACTGAAGCTCTTTCCACATTCAGAGCAAACATATAGTTTAGTCCCTGCATGAATTCTCTGATGCAAAGTGAGATGGGCGCTCTGACTAAAGCTCTTTCCACACTCCAAGCACTGATAGGGTTTCTCCCCTGTATGAGTTTTTTGATGGGCTGTGAGGTTTTGCTTCTGGGTGAAGCTCTTTCCACATTCCGAGCACCGAAACGGCTTCTTCCGTGCATGAATTTTTTGATGGGAAGTGAGGCTTTCTTTCCAACCGAAGCTCTTTCCACATTCCACGCACTGATAGGGTTTCTTTCCGCTGTGAGTTATCTGATGGGAAGTGAGATGGGCGCTCTGACTGAAGCTCTTTCCGCATTCTGAGCACTGATACGGTTTCATCCCGCTGTGAGTTCTATGATGGGAAATGAGATGGGTACTCTGAGCGAAGCTCTTTCCACACTCCAAGCACTGGTATGGTTTCTCCCCCGTATGAATTCTTTGATGGGATGTCAAGCTATCCTTCCGACTAAAGCTCTTTCCACATTCCAAGCACGGATACGGTTTTGCTCCTGTATGAACTCTTTGATGTGAAGTGAGACTATCCCTCCGAGTGAAGCTCTTTCCGCATTCCAAGCACTGATAGGGTTTCTCCCCTGTGTGAATTCTTTGATGGGAAGTGAGACTCTCCTTCCGTTTGAAGCTCATTCCACATTCCAAGCACAAATATAGTTTCTCCCCAATATGAATTCTTCGATGGGCTGTGAGGTTGGCTCTGTGGCTGAAGCTCTTTCCACATTCCAAACACTTATATGGCTTCTCCCCTGTATGGATTCTTTGATGGGAAGTGAGAATTTCCTTCCGACTGAGGATCTTTCCACATTCCAGGCACTGATAAGGTTTCTTCCCAGAGATATTTCTTTGATCAGAAGAGACATGGGAGCTCTGACAGGAGTTCTCTCCACACTCTGAATTTTCATATGACTTCTCCACTGTGGGGATTTTGTCGTGGTCTCCCTCATTCTTAATTTCCAAATCGCCGCCACCTGCAACAAAAAGAGAAATGGATTAGAGTCTTGGGAAGAAATGGAGTCCCGAATAATTGAACAATTCTCATGAATGCTTGTGATCTGAAATCAGTTAGCAGTTTACAACATAAAAATAAATTTACAATATTAGGTTTTATAATTGGGAGTGCTTTCATACAGCTGGAATGGAGATTCTTGGCTGCCAGTGCAAATTTGGCTACCTGTAGTACCTTGAATCCCAAACACCTTGGTACTCAGGCATTTTGGCTCCCAAACGCCGGAAACCTGGAAAGTGAGTGTTCTGGTTTGCGAACGTTCTTTGGAACCCGAACGTCCTCTGGGGCTTCCGCCACTTCCGATTGGCGGTTTTGAAACGTTTCCAAATGTTTTGAAAGTCAAACGGATTTCCAGAATGGATTCCATTCAACTTCCAAGGTACGACTGTATAGATGTTTATCTGCTAGTCCATTTTTTGTTTGCTTTTGCTTCTGTCTCTTTTCGGATGACTAAAGAGATGACTGACCATCTCCAAGGTTAACCGAAAATGCACAGAAGCAAAAATAACCCCCCCCCCAAAAAAAGTTATAGCACGTTCCCTAACAACTCTGAAGCCTATCTTTTAAAACAGTGGTCAGCAACCTTTTTCAGCTATGGGTCAGTCCACCGTCCCTCAGACCATGTGGTGGGCCGGACTATATGGGGGGGGGAATGAACGAATTCCTACGCCCCACAAATAACCCAGACATGCATTTTAAATAAAAGCACACATTCTATTCATGTAAAAACATGCTTATTCCTGGACCATCCGTGAGCCGGATTGAGAAGGCGATTGGGCCGCATCTGGCCCCCGGGCCTTAGGTTGTCTACCCCTGTTTTAAAAGGTGTGGGCAGTTCAGACCAGCCTGTTCCTGGTTTTAAAAGGCACAGCTGGAAGAAGAATATTTGCACACAAATCATTCAAGGTGAGCTGCGGGAGCGTCAGAATCACAGGTGCTTTGGTAAGACTGTGGAGCTCTATCAAATTACTAGAGGTTTGTCATACAGAGATACGTATTGCATTTCAAAATAGATATCATGCTCGAACAGGGAGCCTTACCGAGAGAGTCCCTTTTCCCACAATTCTCCTCCAAGACTTCCTTACGCAGAGCTCTCTGGTCAGGATCCAGCAACACCCCCTCCTCGTCTATGAAACAAACAGCTACATCTTCAAAGCACACCGGACCCTAAAATAAAAAGGGAAAGGTCCCCTTCTTAGACAACATACAGATTATCTACTACACATTGCTCTGTTGTTTTCTGCCTGTCAATTGCTGTTTTGTTTTAATGTAATTGTTCTGCTGTACATTTTAAGTATGGATGCTTATTTTAATGCCTTAATGGAATTGATTTACAGTGGTACCTTGGGACTCGAACAGCTTGGATCCTGAACAAATCGGCTCCCAAACGCTGCAAACCCGGAATGAGTGTTCCGGTTTGCGAACATTTTTCGATAGCCAAACATCTGACGCAGCTTCTGATTGAGTGCAGGAAGCTCCTGCGGCCAATTGGAAGCCATGTCTTGGTTTTCAAACAGTTCTGGGAGTCGAACAGACTGCCAGAACGGATTAAGTTTGAGAACCAAGGTACTACTGTATTTTGTATTGTACTGCTGGGGTTGCTTAGGTGAATCCTGGCCACTGCTTTGTACAGTTTGTGAACTGCTTAAGAGCTTGTTTTAGCATTCAACAACCAGTATAGAAATAAAGCTGAACTAGTGATAAATACTACTAGCAACATTCAGAAGCCTAGTGAAGGTGAGGGAGCTGTTCATTGTTCTCAGCGCATAAACCCTGACCGGCATGTTCAGGGCAGTGTTGACAGAAGCCAAGGGGGGGGGAGAGAGATTTGTTTGGGCCCAGAGCCACCTCTGCTTCCCCCACCCCTCGGCTTCCTTCCCCACAAGGCTCCTTCCACCTGCCTGATCTGGTTCCACAGCCTCTTCTTCCCCTTCGCTACCGTGGAAAGACGGAGGAGAAGCTTTGGTCGGCAACGTTCTGTCCCCTGCAATAGAAAAAAGTAAGAAGGAAGCAATGAGCGTGTGCTTCTCTTAGAAGGGAAGCCTTAGAAAAAGCCTTATCTACTGCGTGCATTTTGACATTTGTATTTTAGCTATGTAAAAATACACCTCCCCCACTTTGGGCTCTTGGCCCCAAGTGTCCTCCCCCAAAAGATGGAAAGAACCCACAAATCAGTTTCTAAATCCACAGAATGCAACCAAACAGGAAAAAAAACTAATTCCTTCTTACCTGGTGGCCTCTCTCTGGTGTCCAAGGGAGTCTTCTCTGCTTCAGGGGAATCGGGGCCCATTTCTGCAAAGATAATCTTTCCCTGAAAGAGCAACAAGGATTCAAAATTGAGAATGGGGAGAAAGATTAGACAAGGAATGGCCGATGAAAAAACTTTAGTGGTATCTGGTTTCATTCCTTGGATGCTTTCCAAAAACTGATGGTCCATTGAGGGAGTTTGGGGATACTCTCCCTCATGTTCTCAGCCCCTTGGGAGCATCCAGAGGAAAGTCTCTCTCACCTGCTGCTCTGCCTGCTTCCTCTCCATTCCCTGACGCAGGAGGAAACCTTCAGCGAGAGCCACTGCCTGGGAACTGGTCTCCGCTCCACATTCCCGCACCCAACTCTCCATCTCCAGAGGAAGGACAGCCAGGAACTGCTCCAAGACCACCAGGTCCAGCATCTCAGCTTTCGTGTGACTTTCTGGCTTCAGCCACTGATAGCAAAGGTGGTAGAGTCGGCTGCAAGCCTCTGAGGGTCCTTCGGCGTCCTGGAAGCAGAACTGCCTGAACTTTTGTCTCTGCGCATCTGAGCTGAAGGTGTCCTCCTCACCCAGGATCTTCTGCACTGAGCTTTCCCAAAATCTCCCACTGCTCTCAGTTTTGATGGCATGGCCTCTTCCTGCTTCAGGACCAGCTGAGTCTGGCTCATCCATCTGGACTCTCAAGAAGCCTCCAAGAAATCAGAAGGAATCCTTTTTTTCTTCTGCCAAGTTCTGTCCTAATGAGAGGTGCTACCAAAGCAAATACTTTGTTCTGTTATAATATTCATACACGGTCAAGAGAAGAAAAAGGTTCCCTGAGCAAGCATGGTTGAGTCTTGCTAGGAACCAGGGCTGGACAGCCCAGACTCTGAGCTTTCTTTAAGAAACAAACAATAGGAAAGAAAAAGGAATCCTCTAACCCTCCTAAAAGGAAAGTTACTATGCAAAAGGTGCAGGCAACTGAAGGGATTTCTGTGAGATGAATCCGACTGGTTGCTCCTCCATTTCAGTGTTTCCCATCAGCAAATGAAGTCAGAGGTGTGATTGACAAGTGAGTCATTTGTACTGAGTGTAATGTGGACACTAGGCTAGAGTGGGGTTTCCTAACTCTGGGGTCCTCTAGGGTTGCTCTCCCTCCCACCCCCACTTCAGTGCACATTTATTTCCTGCTTCAGTCTCATTTTCTAGCCCTTGAAATCTGCAAACATACTACTGGAGTGAAGTGCCTTTTTGTTTTTTATTCTGAGAGCCAGATATTTCTCTGGCCAACCCCCTGAGAGCCAAATGGGCAAGGCCAAAGGGCATGTGGGTGGGGCCACAGGACAGCGCTCAAAAGCAAGTAGGAGTTACCTCCTTTCTGTGACTGTAAGTGGTTCTGAACTGGTTTTAAGATTGGGTTTTAATGCTGTGATCTGCCCTAGGAAATTAGAGTGGTCCTGCTCTATCTTGTTTCCCCTTTTTCTTATGATCCCAATCAAAAGTTATTCCAAAAAGAAAGAAATAGACAGACAGACAGACAGACAGACAGACACACACACACACACACACACACCTGGGGCCCATCTGCCATGTATCTGCAAAGCAGGACCACCCCACTTTTAGAGAGCCAAAGCTTCTTCCAAAAATCCTGGGGACTGTAGTTTGTGAAGGATGCTGAGAGCTGCTAGAAAACACCCTCCTAGAGTGCTTTAACAATCTGTCACTATTGCCAGAGAACTCAGGAATTATAGCTGGTGGGAGAGGGGCTCCCAGTAACCCTCAGCAATGGGGGGAGGCTGCCATTTTCACCCCCACCCCAAGTCTGCTTCCTTCCCAGCAGGGCCTCCTCTGCCTTCATTTCCTTGGGGGGCTACTCATCAGGTTCAGTCTCAGAAGATCATTTGGACACCTGAGATGCTGCATGTCTGAATGGGCGCACCTGGGTCAGCCAGGAGTCTGGATAAGTTCCCTGCCTGATGAACGGGTGGTGGGGAAAGCTTTCCTTCTAGCTGGAGGACAAGGGAGGGTGTGCTTGCATCCAGAGGAACTCAGCATCTGAACGGAAGACAAGTCCTGCAGGATCAGGCCATGGAGTCCCCTATTGAGTCCCCCCTCCTGTTCCCACAGGGGCCAGGCAGGGGCCTCTTCTGGGAAGCCACAAGCAGGATCTGAGCCCAGCAGCAACTCTTCCCCTGCCTGTGTTTTTCCAGCAACTGGGATTCAGAAGCGTGGCTGCCTCTGACTGCAAGAAGGCAGACATGGCCCTCCTGGCTAGCAGCCCCCCATCGCCCTCTCCTCCTCCATGCACTGGCCCCCAACTCCTTTGGACGCCATCTACTTTGGTGGCCATCCCTGCCTCCTGCGGGAGGGAGGTTTAACTCTGCACCGCACGAATAAGCTTTTTTCTTTTCTCTGCCCTCCGTCTTCCAACAGTCTTTATTTCTGCACTGCATTAGGTCAGGTTTTCTTTTTTTATTATTTTCTGCATACATTTTATGTCTGAATGTTTCCGTCCAGCTACAACTGTTGAATGGTTTCTTTAAATTTTAGGTTTCATTGTTGTTTCACAAGATGCGTATGTCTTTAAGGGCCAGAGCAAATAACATGACCTAGTTTTACAGCCTCGGTCCTGTATCCCTGAAGGAGCGTCTCCACCCCCATCGTTCTGCCCGGACACTCCGAGGGCCTTCTGGCGGTTCCCTCGCTGTGAGAAGTGCAGTTACAGGGAACCTGGCAGAGGGCCTTCTCGGTAGTGGTGCCTACCCTGTGGAACGCCCTCCCACCAGATGTCAACGAGAACAACTACCAGACTTTTAGAAGACATCTGAAGGCAGCCCTCTTTAGGGAAGTTTTTAATATTTAATGCTGTATTGTAACCTTCGATTGGGAGCAGCCCAAAGTGGCTGGGGAAACTCAGCCAGATGGGCGGGGTATGTATAAATAAATAAATAATTAAATAAATAATTACAGCTGTGAAGCATTATAGCAGGTGTTGTTAAGTTATGTTAATTAAGCTGTTGGGTATAGTATATAAAGAGCAGCATGTAGCTCTCTCAGTACCCTGGTGGAAGGGTCACACTTATAATGTAATTTAGTGTAAAAGGAATTTTTGTTATTTGTTATTAAACCAAGCAAAAGTTACTGTTGCGTTTCTTGAATGTGTGGTTTCCCCAGCCCGCCTTCTGCAGCCCAACTAATCTGCGAAATAGCCAACGAATAAGCTTTTTTCTTTCCTCTGCCCTCCGTCTTCCAACAGTCTTTCTTTCTGTACTGCATGGGTCAGGTTTTCTTTTTTTATTATTTTCTGCATATATTTTAAGTCCGAATGTTTCCGTCCAGCTACAACCCCTGTTAATAATAAATGTGACCTGTTTCCATCCACCTGAACGGGGTTTTATTTGCCTGCCACTTTCCCCGTGACCCAAAGACCCCTCCCCAAAACGGCAAGGGAGAGCAGAGTTGCAGAGCTGCTGCAAACTCCTCCTGGCTTCGCAGAGAGGGAGGGGGAAGGGACGCCTTCTCCCTGACTTGGGGGTCCTCCCCACCCCCCATGCATGGGCTGAGCACCCCCCCCCATGCACACCCACCCCTGCAGCCCTGGGACCCCCCTTCTCCCCAATGCACCCCAAGGGGGAAGAGAGAGGAGGCTCACCGGGTCCCTGGAGCAGCGCTTGCAGAGAGAGCCAAATGCAAGCCCCCGCGACCCCGGGCTGAAAGAGACTGGGGGGGGAGGGAGGGAGGGAGGGAGGGGCTTTTGCTCTGGAAACCCCCCCCCCGCCCTCATTTCCTGTCCTCTCTAGGAATCCCGCTCAGCTCCTTTTAACCCTTGGCAAGCCAGTGCAGCAAGCTCCCCCCTCTTTTCCCTCTCTGCGCTTTCTCTCTCGCCAGAAAAGCTGAATTTTATTAACCTCAACATTTGGGATCCTCTCCAAAGCTGTGCCAAAGTTGCGCGGTCCTTTTGCAGCGAAACACCCGTATATTTTGCATCCCCTCCTCCGTCCCGTCCCCCACTGAGTAAGTGATGCTCTGAGGGTCATAAATACAGTGGCACCTCGGGTTGCAGACTCCGCTAACCCAGAATTAGTACCACGGGTTAAGAACTTGGCTTCAGGATGAGAACAGAAATCGTGCGGCAGTGCGGCGGGAGGCCCCATTAGCTAAAGTGGTGCTTCAGGGCAAGAACAGTTTCAGGTTAAGAACGGACCTCCGGAACGAATTAAGCACTTAACCCGAGGTTCCACTGCACCACCCCAAATCCCAACGCTGCTCGGTTCGGTCCAAAGCAGGGCCAAAGTTTGGCGATGGTCTTCTAGGAAGCGCATCAAGGAAGACATCCAAGTCAGTGCCAAACCTTTTTGCACTGAAACCCCCACGTTTCATCACACCCCAAAAGTGGGTTACTACTCTTTATTTTGGGGGGCCCTCTTGGGTGGCCTTCTGAACTGTTCCCCCCTTGGCCAGAAACAGGAGGAACTGCTAGCTGTGAAAAGGGCTCTGCAAGGAGCAGGAAACCGCATCCCCTAGTCCTCCCTCTCCCCAAAATCAGGAAGGAATCTCAGCTAAAACATCCCTGGCAGCAGAAGGCCCCCCAGCCTCCTCCCCATCCCTCCCTCCCTCCTGCTGCCGCTTTCCTCCTCGGGTGTCACTGTGGTTGTTTGCGTGGGACACAGGATCCCGTCTTTGTCCGCTGGCCAGAGCCTGCTTAGGTTTGGCCCTCCCTCTCTCTCAGGGCCACGGTTTTGGGGGCCCCATGTGGAGGCTCTGCACACACATCCCACCTGTGTCAGGAAGGTTTTTGAATATAAACTGTTAACGGAGAAATCTGAGGTCTCCCTTGGACAAAAACCGAGGACACTAGCCAGGAATACCAGAGCAAAACTGCAGCCAGTCGGCTTGGTCTTTCTTGAAGACTGTCGCGACAGGACTCCCACCTGCCACCAGGTGGAACAAGATGGAAGCCCCGGACAAAAGAGAACCCAAACTTTTATTAGATGCTAATCCCCATGTTACACCCCCCAACGACATCACTCATACATCACGGTTACAACATGAAAGGGGAGGTCTGGCGGCAGTAATCTGTGCTTCCTGGACCCTGCCCCATGGTTCTCCTTGCCCTCCACCAAACACCCATCAAGTGGAACAAAAGAGATATTTAAAAGGTAAAGGTAAAGGTACCCCTGCCCGTACGGGCCAGTCTTGACAGACTCTGGGGTTGTGCGCCCATCTCACTTAAGAGGCCAGGGGCCAGCGCTGTCCGGAGACACTTCCGGGTCACGTGGCCAGCGTGACATCGCTGCTCTGGCCAGAGCCAGAGCCAGAGCCAGAGCCGCACACGGAAACGCCGTTTACCTTCCCGCTGGTAAGCGGTCCCTATTTATCTACTTGCACCCGGAGGTGCTTTCGAACTGCTAGGTTGGCAGGCGCTGGGACCGAGCAGCGGCAGCGCACCCCGCCGCAGGGATTCGAACCGCCGACCTTTCGATCGGCAAGCCCTAGGCGCTGAGGCTTTAACCCACAGCGCCACCTGCGTCCCTAAAGAGATATTTACTTTTCCCTGTTTCCCAGCCAAGTTAATCCCACCCTTTTGTCCTCATCTGGGTTTGTTATTTCTGGAATGGCTACCTGTCTGGCACTCAGGTATCAGGATACCAGGAATTATCACTCAGGCAGAGGGGCGTCTGAGTAGCTGAGCTCAAGTGTCTATATGAATTTCTGAAGTTTTCCCAGTGAGCCAGTGCATAGATACATTGATCAGTGAATTCTTACATTTGGTACCATGCAGCAGAGGCCCTTTGAATAGATAGGAAGAAACTGGGATGAAGTGTTTTGCGGGGACAAGTCACAAAAGTCACAAAAGCGATTGTGCTGGTTTTGGCAGTGGGCTGCGTGTGCATGATATCTGCTGGAGGGGAACCCCCCCCAACCTATACATAAATTCCTGCAACAATACAATCTGATATATATTTGAACAGGTAATATCGGAAGATACGTGGGGAAACAAATGTCAAAAGATTTTGAATAAATGGACAAGTTACAGGAATTGGATATCACCGGGAGAAGCCAACCCAAGCATCCAAATTAGAATGAATAATCTGTGCACATGATTAAAGATCTGAAGAGAGAACAATTTGGGGGGGGAGGGGTTAAAGGGGAGGGAGGAAGGGGGGAAATAGGATAAATGAGCAGGGACAAAAGTATATACGGTTATCAATAACTAGGAGGAGGAGGATTTTGATGCATGTTATTGTTAGATTTTCGATTGAATTTTTTTTGTAAGTTATTCGACATCACTGGATGAAAGTGTGATTATAAAGAATGGAAAAAATAAATTATTAAAAAGAGAGAGAGAGAAGTGGGGCGGGGGGAGAGAAGGAAGGATTCACCCCTGGATAATTAATTCCTCCTCGAGGGTGTGAGCAAGGGGACTGGATCCTTTCCTTCCTGAGAATGCAATGCCCATCTCCCTCCAAGGTCAGGCAAGCAGCTGAAACATCCAAGGATAGGAAAGATTTGCATCCCTTCACCCCAGAGAAATGGCTCCACATATAAAGTTCCCAGACTTCTGGACACCTCTGCAGCCCCTTCCCCAAATGCCCTCTGCTTGCAATGTCCTGTGTTCTGATCCTGCCCTGTTGGTGCAATTTAGAGGGGGGAAATGGGTCAAATTGCACTTAAGTGCTCAGTCCAACATGTGAGCGGCCTATCCCCCATGTCTGGATTTTGTTCAGAAAAACGCCCAGCTGCACTGCCTGGTTTAGAAACAGTTCAAGGCTAAATGCCTGCAGCGTGACTCATGCAGCCTCCTTTTCTGTGTGTGCAGAGGAGGGCACAAGGCAGTGGGCATGGGGACATTGCCATCTCCAAGACGCCGATTCCTACTTTCTTGAGACACTTTCGCCCTGTAATGCATAGCTTTGAAAAAGAGGTTTGTTGTTGTTTTAGCTCCTGGCATTGTGTGAACAAATGCTTACACATTCGTAATTTTCATAGGCAGTCAAGCTTGCAGGACTATGACTAAGTGCTGTAATTCTGCATGGTGCCTTCTAGATTCCCAAGATTGAGGGAAAATGCATACCTTGTTTCTTCCTGTTCTGTGTGTCATTTCTACCTAAAAAATTGGGAAAGGCAGCAGCTACTCACGTTGATTGCATGGTTTGGTGAGATTCGGATTCAGGAGGCACCTTGTACCAAAGGAACATTTTTTTAAAAAAACAACCACCAACAATTCAAAATAAATTTGGGCGTGGGTTGTGTGTGCCGGGGGAAATGTGCTTTAAATGAAGGGTGTGTACAAAGTCTCAGTGGCACTCCAGGTCCCGCAGCTTCAGATTTCTTGACCGAAGGAACAGGGCAGCCGAGGCTAAAGGGTGTGCTATAAGAATTTTTAGGTCTTATATATATAATAAATGTTCATAAATGTACCAAGCAAACACATGTATAAATATATAAACCACATGTGCAAAACCCACAGGAAAAGTCCTAAAGCCATTTTGACTCTTTCAGTCACCTCAAATATTTCTCTACAAAGTCGAAGAAAAGGCAGAAACCTCCCCATTGTCTCTGTCCTCACAAATCCTGCTTTAAGGGCACATTTAAGGTGTGAATAGGGTGAGCCTGTGACCTGGCTCAGGAATTAAGTATTATCTTTACAAAAGAATGGCCAGGCTCCACAGGTAATCCAGTCAAGTGGCCATTAACAGGTAACCTGGCAGACAGGGTAAAAACAATGCACTCAGATTTCTGTTGCAGACCGCCTTTTCTGCGATGTATGTATGATGTTTCTGGGGATGGTCTTGAACTCCAGGGTGGGCAATTTAAAATGTCTATATTAGGGCTTGCATGCATGGCTTGGGGTCCCTCCCCCCCCTTGTGTGTGTAGGGGGGGGAGCACCCTGTTGCAATAGTGAATAAAGATCAGGCTTACTCGCTGCTTTGCTTCTCAATATTCTCTAGTTGGTCTCTGTGACTTTCTCCTACAAATAGAGAACCTACAAAAGGACTCTATATGGGCTCTTGGGTACCCCATAAGGAAAAGGAGCAGTTTTTTTAAACCTTATATCAGGTGTGATATGATTTCTGTGACCAGTTGCTTCATTCCATGTTGGAAGGTGGGTGTCCTAGTCCAGGAGCACATGAACTGTGCCAGATGTCTTTGGGGCAAGGTTCCATCTTTTCATGAACTTCTGAAATACTTTATTTCGATTGCATGTGGGTGTTTTGAGGTCTGTCTTCTATTCTGGTCTTGCTTTCAGATGTGGCCATGGACACTGTAAAAAAGTTACCCTGGCAACTGTTCACTTTGTGACAGAAACCATCATTTCTTTTTATTCATTTAGTTTAAAAATGAAGGGATTACAGGTCATATGAAGGAGGGAGGGGACCTGGGAGGTAAGAAAGAGTGTCTCTGCTCAGCTACGAAGCTCAGTGGGTGACCTTGGAACAGTCAGTCCCTGTGGGTGGATCCAAACACAGGAAAGGAATGCTATAAATAAGCCAGAAAGAAAACAAAAGAAAAAACTTGCCATGGGAAATGTATTGAACCATTCCTGCTCTCTGGTGCCATCAGGTGTTGCATGCTTAAAACGCATTCAATCGTTGCTTCTTTACTAAAGTAGCAGAGATCTGTCTCTCAGCCCAAACTACCATATTTTTCGCTGTATAACACGCACCTGACCATAACACGCACATAGTTTTTAGAGGAGGAAAACAAGAAAAAAAATTCTAAATGAAACCGTGGATGTATGGTTTTTGTGGTTCATGCTGTGGACACAGACATGTGATCTGACGGTGAGTTTGGGGTAGCCCAATGCAAAAATCCTGAGGAGCCATGTGGATCCATGCTTTGTAACCACGTTTTAAGTGGGGAGGGAAGGAAAAGCACTCAAGGGACAAGGAGAAGGATGCTGCTAATAATGCAGAAGAGGGGTTTAAGGGGAGAAGAAGCATGCGTGGGGTGTGTGGAGAAGGATGCTGCTAATAATGCAGAAGAGGGGTATAAGGGGAGAAGGCTCCTCTCCTCTCCAGCTCTGCTCCTTTAAAACAAGCAGGCTCTGCTTCTCTCCTCCCCGGCTCAGCGAGCTGAAAAACTTTGCTGCTATTTAGCGAGCTGAGTGGGGAGGAGGGAGGGTCAGAGAGAACGCACGCTTTAAAGCAGCCAACCAGACAGGAGCCGCTTACACCTGTGTAAGCGGCTCCTCTACCGCTTTGCTGTTCAAAGCGAGCCACGGAGGAGGGAAGGAAGGTGAACCATGGATCCTCTGCTCATGACTGCAGCAGATCCCCCCGCCACCCGTTGGCATTCGCTCCATAACACGCACAGACATTTCCCCTTACTTTCTAGGAGGAAAAAAGTGTGTGTTATGGAGCGAAAAATACGGTACCTTAAAGAATTGTTTGTTTGCTTAAATATTTATACACAGATGTGTCATAAAAGATACCACAGTGGTTTACAGCAATATAAACCCAAACAATAACATAATAAAAAGTCTAAAATAAGGTAAAAACAAAAATAAATTTTAAAACCCCCAGCATCGATAGCCCCTTGTGGGGGATGTACAGTCATACCTCGGGTTACAGGTGCTTCAGGTTGTGTTTTTTCGGGTTACGGACCGCCGAAATCCGGAAGTACCGGAATGGGTTACTTCTGGGTTTCGGCAGTCGCGCATGCGCAGAAGTGCTAAATCACACTTTGTGCATGTGCAGAAGGGCCAAATCACAACCCATGCGTGCGCAGACGCGCCACTGCGGGTTGCGAACGCACATCCCGCATGGATCAGATTTGCAACCCGAGCGTCCACTGTACTCTTAATTACTGTATTTTTTGCCCCACAGGGCGCCCAAGCCCATAGGGCGCACCTAGTTTGGGGGGGATAAAGAAAAAAAATTATTCCCCCCCCCCGGGCGGGGGAAGCCCGAGCTTCCCCCGACCCCAGCCCCCAGAACAGGCTGCTATCTGCAAGCCTAGGGAGCCCGGTGGGAAGTCGCGTCGGTCTCCCCAGGCTTGCGGATATCTGCCCGAAGCCCGGGGTGCGCTCCCCGGGCTTCGGGCTGCAGGCTCCTGTCCGCAAGCCTTGGGAGCCCGGCGGGAACTCCCGCGGGCTCCCAAGGCTTGCGGATAGCTTCCTGAAGCCTGGAGAGCGAGAGGGGTCGGTGCACACCGACCCCTCTCACTCTCCAGGCTTCAGCGAAAGCCTGCATTTGCCCCATAGGATGCACACACATTTCCCTTTTATTTTTGGAGGGGGAAAAGTGCGTCCTATAGGGCGAAAAATACGGTACCTGTACAGGCAGGGTAGAATAGGAAATTTTCCAGCAAGCATTAAAAGGCTGGCACAGCAGGCACCCACTGAATTTCTGGTGGCAGGACTTTCCACAGGACACAGAAGACTAAAGTAAAGGCTTGAAATTAACACTGGTAAAAGGATACTTCCTTGACCAACTTGTGGGGAAAGTGGGATACAGTCGTAATGCAGCTAAATAATAATAACAAATTTAAAAATTCATCTCCAGCCTGCCTGTCCTTGATTTTGAATTGGTGTGTGTGTGGCCAGGAACAGATTCATGAAAAGCCCTCCCTCAATATCAAAGAAAAGAAGAATCTGGGACAGAACCAGGATATTCATGGCTACAATATTCAGCTCTGGCTCTCTGCTGGGAGACGTCTCCTGCCCATTCTTCACAGCAACTCCCTTCCCTCTGCCTCAGTATTAGGGCAATGTCACGGTCACCTTTCCAGCTCAAAGGAGCCTACATAAATCAACGTCGTCCCCCCTCCAAAATACCCCCACCTTAACATCACAATTGAAAAAGCAACAAGTATGAAATACTAAAAAATAGCACCTAAACTGGGGCAGCAAATGCCTGGGGGATTAAAACAAATGTCAACGGTAGCAGAAATCAGAGCGGATTGTGTGGGAAAACAACGCTGTTCCTCTACTCCTTATCTACCCAACACTGCTTCACAACTACCACCCCTCTCACACCCCAGCCTCCAACTGTCTCTGCTGAAGAGGCCAGAAACCATATTGGCTGAGTCCTGGAAGATCTACTCTCTGCCTTGCAGGCCTTTTCCACCTGGCCTGGACTGACTCCAGCTACAAAAGCTGAGGCTGCTGAACAAACTCTTGGGCTTGGAAGTTTTTGAGGGGGGTTCTTGCTGTTGATTTTTTGTATCTTTATTTTAGATCTTGCATATTTATTGTATATCACTACTTTTGTTATGTTGTACTTATTCAAACCCCCTTTAAAACTTTCGGCCAATCACCTCTCACCCCCAGCAGTCCAAATTCATTCTCCCCATCTCCTTACCTAACACTACCTTAAATCTACTATTATACTGTACTTACCATTATTATATTAATTACATGTGTATACAACTTTAAATACAAACACCGTAACATCACAGGCAAACTTTAAGGAAATGCACACACATGCACACTTTCAGAGAGGCTCATTAGAGAGGAAGTGTGGTTTAGTGGTTAGTGTGTCAAGACTACGACCTGGGAGAAGTGGGTTCAAATTCCCACTTGGCAATGAAGCTCACTGGGCGACCTTGGGGGCCAGTCTCCGCTTCATAGCCTAACCTACTTCACAAGGTTCTTGTCAGGATTAAAGGAGCTTGGGGGAGAGCCGTGTGACACCACCTTGAGCTCCCTGGAGGAAAAGGCGGCATATAAATGCAGTAAATGAATTTCAATAAGGACAAATGTCAGGTTTTGCACTGTCATTCAGAATCTTGGTTCAATCTAAGCCATCTTCCATGGGTCAGACATGTGCAGGTGAGGACTGGAGTTGGCTGAAGCAAATAAACTGTGCTTGCTGTTGCTCCCAACCACCTTTGAGTACAATGAACACAAAACTCATTCTTCCTCGTGGATACAATTATTTGCTCCTTGCATCCTCTCTTTGAGGATTTGAAGAACCAAATCTTTGACCTACCCTTCTCACAGAGGGAGCTCCTGACTTTTCTGGAAGATGTCCTGTGTGTGTTCAGCAGAAACCGAGAAGAGCTCAAGGCGGCGGCACCACCCCCATCCTGGACATGCCAAGGAAGACAGTTGCAGCCAGGAGCACCACGAATTTGTGAGTTGGAGGCTCTTGGAAGGGCGTGAATTGTTTGTCAGCTTCTCCAAGGAAGAGCTCAGCGTTGATGGCTAACTCACCAGCACTGCCAAATTGCTCATCACCCTCTTGTATATACGCTGGTAAAATGTGGGATTTGTAGCTGGTTGATTGACCAAAACCAAAGAGTGCCCACTAATGGTTCCTCGTCATCCAGGAAAAAAGGAATAACTGGAGTACTACAGGGTTCTATCCTGTGCCTGTTTTTGCTCAACGTCTTTATAAATGACTCGGACAAAGGAATTGAGAGGATGCTTGTTAAATTTACAAAGGACACCAAACCGGCGGGGTGGAATGGGGTAGCTGAAGAAGACAGAATCAGGATTCAAGATGACCTTAACAGGTTGGGAAACTGGACCAAAACCAACAAAATGAAATTTCAATAAGGTCAGACATAAGGTTCTCCACTTAGGCTGCACAAATATAAAATGGGAGACATCTGGATTGCTAATATTACATGTGAAAAGATCTAGGTGATTCATAGTAGACCACAGTTTAACATGAGTCCACAGTGTGATGTAGTGGTAAAAAAAACCCTCATGCTATTCTAGGCTGTTACCAACAAAAGTCTAGTGTCCCAATCAAGGGAAGTCGTAGTACCACTCTATTCTGGTTTGGTCAGACTACACCTAGAGTCCTGTGTCCAGTTCTGGAAGCCACAATTTAAGGATATGTCAAGCTGAAATGTGTGCAGAGGATGGTGACCAAGGTAATAACAAGGTAATAAAGGCTTGGAAACCAAGCCTTATGAGGAGCTGGGCACGTTAAGCCTGGGAAAGAGGAAACTGGGAGGAGCTTTGATAGACATCTTCAAATATCTAAAGTACTGTCTCTTGGAAGACGAACCAAGCTTGATTTCTCCAGCTCTGGAGGATAGGATCCATATTGGTGGATTCAAGTTACAAGAAAGGAGATTACCTTGACACATAAATAAGAATTTTCTGATTGTAAGAGCTGTTCAACATTGGAATGGACTCCCTTAGAAGATGGTGGACTCTTCTTCCTTGGGGGTTTTAAGCAGATAGCCACCAGCAATGGATGCTTTAGTTGAGTTTCCTTTATTGCAGAGGGTTAGACTGCATGACGCCCAAGGTGCCTTTCAATTCTACAATAATATGATTCCATGATTCTCTCCGTTGTGAGTTCTTTGATGGGCTGTGAGATGGGACCTCTGACTAAAGCTTTTCCCACATTCCAAGCACTGATATGGTTTCTCCCCTGTATGAATTCTTTGATGGGAAGTGAGACCTTCTTTCCGACTGAAACTCTTTCCACATTCCAAGCACTGAAAAGGTTTTTCTCCGCTGTGAATTCTTTCATGTGAAGTGAGATGAGCGTTCCGGCTGAAGCTCTTTCCACATTGCAAACATTTAAATGGTTCCTCCCCTCTGTGAAATCTTTCATGCAAAGTGAGACTTTCCTTCCGACTGAAGCTTTTTCCACATTCCAAGCACTCATAGGGTTTCTCCCCTGTATGAATTCTTTGATGGGCTGTCAGATGGGTTCTCTGATTGAAGCTCTTTCCACATGCTAAGCACTGATAAGGTTTGTCCCCTGTATGAATTCTTTGATGGGAAGTGAGATTGGCCTTCTTACTGAAGCTCTTTCCACATACCAAACACTGATATGGTTTCTCCCCTGTATGAATTCTTTGATGGGAAGTGAGACTTTCCTTCCAAGTGAATCTCTTTCCACATTCCAAGCACTGATACCGTTTATCACCACAGTGAATACTTTGATGTTGAACAAAGTAAGCGCTTGTACCAAAGCTCTTTCCACATTCCAAGCACTGATAGGGTTTTTCCCCTGTATGAATTCTTTGATGGAAATTAAAACTCTCCTTCTGAGTGAAGCCCTTTCCACATTCCAAGCACTGATAGGGTTTCTCACCTGTATGAATTCTTTGATGGACTGTAAGATTGGCCCTCTTACAAAAGCTCTTTCCGCATTCCAAGCACTGATATGGATTCTCCCCTGTATGAATTCTTTGATGCGAAGTGAGACTTTCCTTCCAGGTGAAGCTCTTTCCACATTCCAAACACTGATATGGTTCCTCACCGCTGTGAATTCTTTGATGGATAGTGAGATGAGATTTCCGAATAAAGCTTTTGCCACATTCCAGGCACTGATATGGTTTCTCCCCACGGTGAATACTCTGATGTCGATGGAAATTTGTGCTTGTATGAAAGCTCTTCCCACATTCAAGGCATTGATATGGATTCTCCCCAGTATGAATTCTTTGATGGGAAGTGAGACTGCACTTCTGAATGTAGCTCTTTCCACATTCCAAGCACTTATATGGCTTTTCCCCGGTATGAATTCTTTGATGGGTTGTAAGCCTTAACTTCTGAGCAAAGCTCTTTCCACATTCCAAGCACTGATATGGTTTCTCCCCACTGTGGGTTCTTTGATGGGCTGTGAGGTGGTAGTTCCGACTGAAGCTCCTTCCACATTTCAAGCACTGATAAGGTTTCTCTCCAGTGTGAGTTCTTTGATGGGCTGTGAGGTGGGCCCTTTTACTGAAGCTCTTTCCACATTCTAAACATGGATAGAGTTTCTTCTCAGTGGGATGAGAAGTATAATGGGAGCTGTGACTGAAGATTTCTTCATGCTCCAAATAGTTATATGGTTTATCCACCATGTGTATTTTGTCATATTCTCCCTGGTTCTCAATTTCCCATTTATCATCACCTGCAAGGAGAAAAAAAATGGATTAGAACCTCGGGAAGAAATGGAGCCCTAGATAACGGGAATCTGAAATTTGAAAAGCCTAGATCTTCTCCTAGATGGATTTTGTTTGGTCCATTCATGGAATCTGCTACATCTCCACTGTCAGTCTTCTCTTTGTTTATTTTTTCTATCACTTTTTAGTAAAACCTGACTGAAGCTATGTTAACTTCCCTCACTACTCTGAATCCTACATTTAAAAAGGCCAGGTTAGTTCAGACCAGCCTGATCATTGCTTAAAAAGACATAAATGGAGGAAGACTATACACAGCCAAACAGTTGATAGCCCTCCATTCCAGGAGATTTCACCCCTCCCATATCCAAGAATCTCCTGACGAGTCTGCTGATTCTCCAGAGAGGAGGAGCAGTGTCCTGCTTTCTACTTATTCAGCTCCAGCACCAAGTCAGTCAGTCAGTCAGTCAGTCAGTGTGTCGGGGAGAGAGAGAGAGACTGAGTGTTAGGGATCGTGTATAGAGATAAGGTTGCTGCTAAGAGCAGCTGCAGACACTCAGTGCAGCATTCATTTATGCTTAGACCTATTTAGCTCTGTATATAGTTTTGTATTATAGTTGTAGTTATAGAATAAAAGAAGATATTCTACAGAGCTGCTCTCCGAGTCGTGTATACACTGCTAGACTCTGCTATACTCTGCTGTGCGACGACTGTATTGTGGAAGTGAATCCGGTGCTCACAACTCTAAGCTGTGAGTCCACAGCACTTTGACCTGTTCCTGTGAAGAAGGTGGCCTCTAGAAGTGCTACCCAGCTCGCTTAGCCCAGTAGGGGTTGAAGTGCATGAGTCCAGTTGGTGACACTGGCTCAAGGGCGATGCTGACAGTGAGCTGTGGGGCTATCAGAATCCCAGATGCTGTAGGTGGTGCTGTTGAGCTACATCAAAATCATGGAGGTTTCTCACATGGAGATACATATTGAATTTCAAATCAGATATCATGATCCAACACAGAGCCTTACTTAGAGAGGCCAAGATCCCGCAATTCTCTTCCATGACTTCCTTATGCAGAGCTCTCTGGTCGGGATTTAGCAATGCCCATTCCTCATCTGTGAAACGAACAGCTACATCTTCAAAGCAAACTGAACCCTACAAGAAAAAGGAAAACGTCGCCCTCTTAAGCAGCATTAACATCATCTACTACACATTGCTCTGTTGTTTTCTGCCTGGTAATTGCTGCGTTGCCTTAATGGAATTGTTTTGCTGCACATTTTAAGCATGGATGCTTATTTTAACATCTTAATAGAGTTGTTTTACTGTGTATTTGAATGAAGTGTGTTAATGTTGTTGTAAATGGGAACTCCACATTGTGTTATTCAAATCAAGTATTCTCTCCTTGTACACAATTGGGGGGTGGGGGTGAGCAGACTCTCCTGATGCCCCAAAGTCAAGGGGTACAAAGGGGCATGGGGGAGGGTAATCTCTGATGTGCAACTAAGGGAGATGGTTAGGTGAATCCTGGCCACTGTTTTTCCCCTGTTGTCAACTGCTCAGAAGCCCATTTTAGCATTCAACAAATATAGAAATAAAACTGTTAACTAGTGACAAATAATACTAGTGACATTCAGAAGGCTAGTTAAAATGAGGTGGCTGTTCCTTATTCTTAGCACATAAGCCATCTGCAACGGAATTTTAAGCCTTTGTTAAGGGCAGAAGCCAAGAGAAGGAGATTCAGTCAGGCCCAGAGGCAATCTGGCTGCCCTGTCTCTCACCCTCTTTCCCCCCCCCCATGCTCCTTCTCTTCTCCGCACCTCGTCTGGTTCCACAGCCGCGACTTCTCCTCCGCCACCAAGAAAAGATGGATGAGGCGGTCTTGCCAGAATCCCTCCGCCATCTGTGAGACAGAAAGGTGAATGAGAAGTCAGAGGTGGAGCTGTGCATGGCGAACGAGAGAGGGGCCACAGAAAAAGCCTCACGCGCCGAGAGCATTTGGACATTGGCAGCCATTAATCTTATTTTAGTTATGTGAACATTGATGCACCCTGCTTTGGGCTCTTGGATCCCACCAATGACCATCAACTAATAACGCGGCAGACTCACCCTGCTAACCGCCCCCCATGAAATATAGCGGACCCACCGCTTGGCAGGCCAATTACATGCATTTCTGCAATTTCCCACAGGCGACCTTGTGAGTATCTTGTATGAGGGGAAACTTAAATGATTTAGAGTCTTAGGAAGGAGCTGAACAAAAAGAAGAGGTTTGTGGGGTGAAATTCGGGTCAGGAGATATGTCCTTTCAAATAAAAGTTATTACTTAAACTAAATATAAAGATGTCACTGAAGTACATGCACAGCTTTTCTTAAACTTCAGTTGCTAAAAGCTCACTTGCTGCACTTCAGTTAAATGTTCAGGTTTCTACCATAGGAGGTAAACTCGGTTTCTGTTTCTTCCTTCTCGTTTCTTTACTTATTTATGACTTTTATTACAGCGCAGCTTCCTTCTCAGCCTAATACTTTGCTTCCTGAGCAAGGGGCACTTTTCGTCCATCCGCCTCTCTCTCAGCCACCCTGAGGTATTTCCCACAGACCCAGGGGATCCTCTCAGGCCTTGTTCTTGGTTTGGGGATCTCCTTTTCCTAGCAGATCTCTCCCCTCCTGACTGGAAGGAGACCCTGGTTTAGTCCGTCTTCCCACAGCTCCTCCCTCTCCTGCCTCCTCAGACTCAGCCCTCCAGATTAATTCCTGCCTCCATATTCTCCCCAGACCCTCCACTGGGTCTTCTTCCTATCTAAGCTGTGAGACTCCTTCTTCTGGCTAGAGAGATTCTTCCCTCAGACAGAGCCTCTCCGAATAATAATAATTACTATTGTTATAAAAGAATAATAAAATCCGCACCTCCCCTCTCAGATCAGGCCCTGTCCAACTCTTTCCCTCCGAAAGGGCTCCTCGGATTTTCCCTCCAAAAGGACTGGCAGCCAATCAGAGACAGAGAGAGAGAGAGAGAGAGAGAGAGAGAGAGAGAGAGAGAGAGAGGCTCCCGCCCCCTGGTGGAACCTCGGAGGCACTGCACCCCCACACTCCACTCTGGCTCCACTTTCCCTCACAGGCCATCAAGTGTGTTCTCCAAAAAGATTAAAAGGACTTACAGATTTGTTTCAAAACCCAAAGAATGTGGGCTAAGTAGAGAAGAAACTCCTTCCTCCTTACCCAGTGGCCTCTCTCTGGTGTCCAGTGCAGCCCTCTCTGCCTCAGAGGAATCAGGGCCCATTTCTGCAAATGGATCCTTTCCCTGAAAGAGCAACCAAGATTCCAAAAAGAGAATAGGGAGCAGGATTAGAAAAAGGGTTGCAGAGACAAAAAATGATGCATCTCCCATATCATTCAGAGCTCCTTGACAGCATCCAGAGGACAGTCTCTCTCACCTGCTGCTCTACCTGCTTCCTCTCCCCTGCCAGACTCAGGAGGAAACCTTCGGCCAGGGCCACCGCCTGGGAACTGGTCTCCGCTCCACATTCCCTCACCCAGCTCTCCATCTCCGGTGGAAGGACAGCCAGGAACTGCTCCAAGATCACCAGGTGCAGTGTCTGGGCTTTTGTGTGCCTTTCTGGCTTCAGCCACTGATGGTCAAGGTGGTAGAGTCCTGCTGCAAATCTCTTCGGGTCCTTTGGCCTCCTGGTAGCAGAACTGCCTGAACAGCTGGCTCTGCAAATCCTACAAAGCAAATACACTGTCAGGAGGGGGAAATGTTCTCTGAGCAAGTGTGGCTGCGTCCTGCTAGGAACCAAGCCTGGATTCCACATCACAGATTCTGAGATTTCTTCAACACAAAAAAGAAGAGACTCTAGCCCTCCTAAAATGTGGGTTTCCTAACCCTGGGGTTCTCCAGGGTTGCTCCCTCCCCCAATTCAGGGCCCATTTCTTTCCTGCTTCTGCCTGATTTTCTAGCACTTGAACCTGCAAAGTTCTCAAGACAGACGACTTCGGTGGTGTCTCTTTTTCTTTCTCCTTATCCAACCCACCCCATGAGGGCCAAGTAGGTGAGGCCAAAGGGCAGCGCTAGAGAGCAAGTAAAGAAGGGCTCTCCTTTCTGTGGTTGTAAGTTGTTTTAAACTGTTTTTAGTATTGCGCTTTAACATGGTTGTCTGCCCAGGGTACTTAGGATAAACAGCAGGTTAATAATACTACTAATAAAAATGTTGCATAGCTTAACCCACACGCAGCCTTATATGTTTGGAGGTATTCCTGGATTCAGAATGGTCACTGAATGCCCCTTTCCAGGTCTGGCTAGTTTGCCCACCACTGTCCCCTTGGAGCAGAGATGACATGGCCAGGGTACTCTCTGCTGTGGATCAGATAGGATCATCGCAATGCCCTCCAAGTGGAACTGCTCTTGAGGATGGTTCATGTGATGGCCTGGGACTCGGGCTCAGACTTGGAGCCAGAGGAGTCTCAGTCCACACCAGATCCGTTGCCTAGTCTGGGGCCTGATTCTGAAGAGCTCCAGACTGCACAGGTCCCCTGCAACAAGCACCAGCTGGGCCTAGTTAGGGGCCTGATCCTGCCCTGGCTCCAGAAGCAAGGATGACCTCATTGCCTCTAGCTGGCCCATCACTTACAGCTGCTCCACTACCTGTTTGGTCAGGGGAGGCTGAGGCAGCCCCTGGGTCTAGTAAGCCACTGACGTTTCCCGAGCTGCAGAGACTGAGGTCTGAGAGAAGGAGAAACCTGAGTACTCGCAGGAGAAGTGCTCGCCTTCGGGCGAGACAGGGAGGTGAGTCGCTGGGGGATCAGGACCGGCCGTTACCCCAACAAAGATAAAAGGCTGTTGGACCCCGCCCCAGGTTGCGGGAGTTGTATGCCAGACCCTGCCTGTGATTCTATGCCTTGGCCCTGTCGGACTGACTCCTCACGGAACCCTTGGATTCGGGAACGGACCTGGACCGCGTTACTGGGGCTACCCCCGGGCCCAGCACAGTTCAGAATCTGCTCCAAATGGCAGAAGCCGGATTGTTGGCTGGGCTCCCTTTCTTTATGAAGAGCATTTCTTTCCCATCTTTTTCTCCAAGGAGCATCCAAGGGTCTCCCCCTCCTCACTGAATCCCACCCCCATTACAACTCTTGAAAACACATTTAATTCCTGTTTTAAAGCAGCTGCATTGGTGGCCCGTTCATTTCCAAGTCCAATTCACAGGAGGGGTTCACTTTGGCCCCCAGATATGTGAAGAACCACCTTCTTCGCTAGAGACCCTCTTGGCTGTGAAATTTGGCAGGGGGGGCTCTTGGTAGCTTCACCCCCTTGGGAGTCTCGGCTGGGGGTGGCCCAAGAGAGGGCATCCTGGGGGCAGATCCCCCATTGGGGGATTCCCTCCCTACAGAGGCAGATCCCCCTTTTTCCCAAGGCCTCTGACAACGGAGACGCGCGTTTTCAGGACCCAGCCTATTCCTGTGATTATTATTTGTTTTGACTTTTAAAAATATTTTAAAATGGTTGTAAGCTGCTCTGGGTAACAAATGGAACAGTGGTAACAATAGCAGTAATAATAACAAACAACTACACTAATGAAGCCTCCAGCGTGGAAAAAAGATAAAGTCTACTAGAATCATAGAAATGCAGCAG
This sequence comes from Podarcis cretensis, assembly GCF_951804945.1. Classification (NCBI taxonomy): domain Eukaryota; kingdom Metazoa; phylum Chordata; class Lepidosauria; order Squamata; family Lacertidae; genus Podarcis; species Podarcis cretensis. The sequence continues at coordinate 1,365,365 of NC_137181.1, read as the reverse complement.
TAGGACAAAGAATAGGCAAAACAACATCCAGTACAAAGCCTAAAGCTTCAAGCATGTGGGAAAATAGCCTCAAGTACGGTACGTTGAGAGGCTTAAGAAACAGGCATGGAGCTTGTTCGAATTTGCAGCCTTTTGAGAATTTGGCTCAATCTGGCTGATCTGAATTTAAATTGAAACACACCTTTGCTTTGAACCTCCCTCCCACGTTCATCAATAGACTAACACTTTATCATAGATTTGTAGAGTTGGAAGGGACCCTGAGGGTCATCCAGTCCAACCCCCTGCAATGCCGGAATCTCAGCTCAAGCATCCATGACAGATGGCCATCCAAGCTCTGCTTAGAAACCTCCAAGAAGGAGAGTCCACCACCTCCCAAGGGAGGCTGTTCCACTGACAAACAGCTCTTTCCACCAGAAGATAATTCCTGATGTTTAGTTTGCAATCTCCTTTCTTTTAACTTGAAGCCATTTATTTGAGTCCTGCCCTCTGGATCAGGAGAAAAGAAGCTTGCTCCATATTCCATGTGACAGCCCTTCAGATATTTGACAATGTCTACCATACCTCCTCTTTATATTGTTTCTTTGGTAAGATAAGAAGAAAAATGACTACTACTCACATTTAACCTAAGCACAAACCCAAGGGCTCTTGACTAGGTGTTTGGCTGTTGACTGTTATCTGTTAACTCCGTTTCCCCTTTGTTTCTGTTTAAACCAATTCACGAACCTACAACTCATCCATTGACCATTAATAATGTTGCAGATACCCCTGCAAATCTATTATGCTATTTTTGTGATATACAAATGACACGAGAAGACTTGGCCTACTTATTTGTGTCCTTCATTCCTTCTACAAACCTTGTTTATAAAACTCAATTAAAGGTTCTTCCAAAAGAAAAGAAAAAGGCAAGACACACACACACACCCCTCATCTGCACTGCATCTGCAAAGCAGGATCAGACCCCTTTAAAGAGCCCTGGCTTCCTCCAAAGAATCCCGGGAACTGTAGTTTGTTAAGGATGCTGGGAGTTGCTAGGAGCCACCCCCTCAGAGTGAGGTGTCTGGACACCTGAGAGGTTGCATGTCTGAACAGGCACACGTGTGTCACCCAAGAGTCTGGATGACACTCCTGTCTGATGAAGGGGCTGGGGGAGCAGAAGCAATGGAGATTTTGCTTGCATCTGGAGGAACATCAGAACAGAAGATGAGACCTGCAGGATCAGGCCAAGGGGGCTCCATTGAGTCCCCTCATCTGTTCTCACAGGGACCAACCAGGGGCCTCTTCTGGGAAGCCCACCAGGCGGATCCGAGCCCAAGCGCGTCTCTCTCCCTGCCTGTGGCTTTTCCAGCAACGGGGATTCAGAAGCATCCCTGCCTCCAACTGGCCATCCTGGCTAGGAGCCCCCCCATCCATAGCTGTCAACGTTTTCCCTTTTTTTAAGGGAAATTTCCTTATTCCGAATAGGATTCCTCGCAAGAAAAGGAAAAAGTTGACAGCTATGCCCCCATCCATGCATTCCTTATTCATTTTCTGCACAGGTCAGGTTGTGTTTATTGTTTGGGTCTATTGGACATCTGAATGTTTCCGTCTGGCTGCAACCTCCATTGACAAACGTGACTGGTTTATAAATCTGAAACGGGTTCGGGTTGACCTTCGTGCCCGCGAGCAGCGCATTGATACAAAGGAGGAACATAGTTGCAGACCTCCTGCAAAGTGCCCCCCCCCCGGCTTTGCAGAGAGGAAGGGGAAGGCCCCCCTGCTCCCAAACCTGGGGGTCCCCAGCATGCATGAGCCCCCCATGCACCCTCCCCCGCAGCCCTGGGACCCCCCTCCCGCAATGCACCCGGGGGGGGGGGAGACAGGAGACTCACCAGATCTCCGGAGAGGCCCCCCGCCCCCCGCTTGCAGGAAGTGACTTGGGAGGGAGGGGCCTGGCCCCACCCCCACCTTTCTTTCCTGCCCTCTCTAGGAATCCCGCACAGTTCCTTTTAACCCGTGCAAAGCCGGGAGCACCAAGATCACCCCCTTCTCTCCCCCCCCCCCTCTGCGTTTTCTCCCTTCAGAAAATCCCTGCAAAACAGAACAGGCTAAACAACAAGCACAAGCAGCACGTCGGCTAATAAAATAACATGTATTGTTTTAAAATTCATAAAGAGAAATGTTTCTTCCCGAATTATCGGGGAAGAGCTGCCCTGTCCTGTCTGCTGCTGTGCGTGGAGGAGCCTAGCGATGTTCAGAGCGCCCATCATCTCCTTTTGGGAGGATATTGACGGTGGAAAGGCATTTGGCCTTCATTATAGCGCTCATTTAAGTTACTTACCACTTCTACCATTTCTGTCTATGGAACATTTATACGATTCGCATTAATTTGTGACTCCATGCACATATTTTGTTCTCTGTTTATGAATTTTGAAACAATATACAGTATGTCATATTAGCCGATGTGTTGCTTATGGTGGTTCTTTAGTGTTTTCTCCCTTCAGAGCAGGTTTTGTTTTTATTTCTTGGCTGGTTTTGAGCTATTCCTTCCCTTGGCCATGTTAACGGAAAAATCCGAGGGCTTCCTTGGACAAAAAACAAAGACACCAGCCAGGATAACTTGGAGCAAAACAGCAGCCTGTAGGCTTGGCCTTTATTGAACTGTTGCAACGGTGTGTTCCCCTCACTTGCAGGAGAGAGAAAAGACACAGAAAAATGGTGTGCAAGGCCTTATAAAAACTTTTGAAATTCCCATCCTGTAGGTCAAGCCCACCCCCAGAAACATCATGCATACATCACAGAAAGGAGGGGTTGAGGGAGGAGTTGCGGTGAATATGAGTTAATAGGAAATAAGGATAAAGAAACTATACAGCGACCAATTCAGGAAACTGGTTTGATGGGGCAAGTGCAAGGGCAGAGAAACAAAGTGTGTGCCTCTGAGCACACACAGAGAACACTAGCCAGCCAGGAGCCTCCTCTTTCTCCTGATCCTTCTGGACCAGAGGAGGAAAGAGAAGCCGGAGCCCCATCCAGACAGGCAAAGCAACAGAAAGACGCACACCTGCCCCACCCAGAAGGAAGGCCAAAGGATGTGCCCTTTGGCACTGGCGCCACGTTGCATGTAAGAATGGACACAGAGGCGGCACTCCAAGGCATGCAGCCCTAGACTGCCTTCACCTCTGTCAGGAATCTGTCCAACCCTCTTTGAAAGCCACTGCAGTGGCAGCAAGCGCCACAGATGATGTACTGCTGTTGTGCTCATGTCCTGCTTGCGCGTTTCCCACAATGGCCCCCTGTGTGGCCCCTGCTGGACTAGGGGCCCCCTTTGGCCTGATTCAGGAGGCTCTTCTCAGGTTCTTACAGCAGAGCCAGCAGCTGCGAAAAGAGCCCACCCCTGGGCCAGGCATTCCTGGAAAAGGGACTGGAAGCAAATGAGCAAAACTCCCAGGAGAAGAGATAAATCTTTTTATTAGAGAATATATTGGTTACAAATCAAGCGGCAGGCAGAGAGGCAGCATCTGTCACCCCCTGGAAACCAGGGGCTTGTGGAAGAAGAAGAAGTTTGAACAAGTAATATCAAGAAGTGGCAAAGGACCAGGTGGGGAAGCCCTTTCTGGGGAAGGTCAGAAGTGGCAGCTCAGAGCCCAACTGCAGCCAGGATGGAGGGAAGGCATGAATGGCTCTGGATCTCTGCTGGAAACGGCAGAAGAGGACTCTGCCTGCCTGCCTGCCCCTCCCCTTGACTGGGGGGGGGGGTGCTTCCCCCTGCTTTGTGTTTTTCTAGCAGGTGACTTCTAGCCCCAATTCCGGAAGAGGCTGGAATGAGCAGATATGCAGAGAGAAACAAAGGGCAAGAAAGGGCAGCTGCGAGACAGCCAGAGTTTCAGCAGCTAGGTCCTGGGACCAGGTGGGGGCTCCAGGTGAGAAGGGCACCCCGCTCGCTCAGCAGGACAAGGTCCCCCCACCCAGGCAAGCAAGGGGGCAAGAGGAAGGGGCAAGAGGCAGGCATCGGCTCCTTCTGCCCCACGGCTCAGGCGGCGTTCTCCTCCTTGGCTGGCTCCTCATACGGAGGGGGCACTTCAGGGTCCTCAAGGGGGCTGTAGGTCTTACAGCGACCCTGGAAGGTGGGAGAAAGGGCAGTTTGAGGAAAAGACTGACACTGAGTGTTTTCATCTCTAAACTAACTCAAGTTGCTGTTTCGCTGCTTCCCAGCAGCTCTGCTAAACAAGTTGAAAGCGTTTGCCGAGCTGCCTTCACACAAGTATCTACGCGCAGAGAAAGTGTGATGAGCGGGGACCTTTTAAGACTCTGGTCAGCTGTAGGTCAGCCATGGCAGAAGGGCCAGGCCATACACTGGACACACCCCAGTCGGGCTCCTGCAGTTCCTGATACCCCAAAGCTGCCCAGAAGCTGCAGCTGGTGCCAAGCAGAGCACAGCGGCTGGGAGCTGGGATGGAGGGCAGGGAGCACCCCCACCTGCCCACAGCCAGGCACAGGTTTTGAGAGGCCTAAACAATTTGGGGGACAGGGCTGAGTTGGAAGGGGCCCTGTGGGCCATCCAGTTGTCGTCCCCTGCAATGCAGGGATCACAGCTGAAGGATCCCTGGCAGGGGGCCCCCACCCTCTGCTTAAAGACCTCCCAGGAAGGAGAGTCCTCCAACGCTTCCACTTTGGACCTCTCCCTACAATCGAGCACCAAGAGCGTCACAGATCAGGTCCTGTCTGTTTGGGCCCAGCACTCCTCTCTCCCACCCACTGCGCCCCCCCCCCAGTGCAAGTACCAGGAAGGAGCAACAGAGCCGGCGGAGGCCGTTGCCCAGGCAGAAGACGGCGATCACCAGAGCCCCGATGCAAAGGACTAACAGCAGGATCCTGAGTCCAGCAGCAATTTTCTGGATGGGTGTGGGGAAGCAGAGAGACAAGTGAGGATGAAGCATGGCAACATTCCCCCCTCTCTACAACAGCAACTGCTCCCTTGGGGTCTAGTGGGGTGACGCCACCCCCACCCTCAGGGAGCAGCTCAAGACATACAAGAAGCCCCCACCCATTGCATGGATTGCAACCAAGGTCTGGAAACAGGAGATCCACCATGCCAGGAATCCAGTAGATCCTCCCCTCCTCACTTAAGTGTCCATGCTCCTCACGGCTACTTGGATGCACAGACTCATTGCCTTTTTATCCCACCTCCTCTTCTTCTCCCCCTCCCCATTCAGTCCCCACAACAGCCCTGCGAGGAAGGGAGGAGAAGCAGAGGGAAGGCAGCGAGAGCTTCGTGGCCGAGTGGGAAGACTTGAACCCTGCTCTCTCGCAGGTCCCAGTGTGGCACTCTGACCACTAAACCACACTGTCTACCCCTCACCATGAGCCAGACAACTCACCCAGAGATTCTGGATCATCTCCTCACACTGCTGGACCCTGTCAGTGTCCTCAGGGATGGGGGCAGCTGTCTCCCATGGCTGGTAATAGCGGTCTCTGTACTGGGCGTTCCTGCACAATTTCTCAGAATAGTAGGACTCGTACTTGAGGGGGGGCAAGTCTGCCTCACCGACTGCCAGGGCCACGGAGCAGGCGACAACGCTGGCCAGGTGGGAAAAGGTGGCCAGGTGGACCTGGGAAGGGAGAGTGAGGCCCCAGTCATGAGGAAGGGGGCAGCAGCCCCAGGCCCAGCAGCCCCCTCCCCTGCCTGCAGTGGAAGAGCAGCCCCCACCCCGCTCACTTACCCAGCAGCCGCCACGTCTGTCGCCCACAATGGAGAGGACACCGGCCACGAAGAGCTGGGGAGAAACACCAAGGTCAGGGGTCCACAGAGATGACCCCCGGGGTCCTTATTGGCTTAAATAGATTTCATATATGTATACAGTTTTATTCTATCAAAGTTTGATTGTTTTCTAGTCATTGCTTTTTCTCTGTTTTTAGCCATTCTCATTTTTAGCTGTGAGCCGCCTTGAGTCCCGCCAGGTGGGGAAATAAATCAATATATAATAATAATAATAATATCTCTAGGATTCTGCAATATCTCCACCGGCCCGAACCATCTGCTTCCTGCCCTTTCTTGCCAATGAGGAACTGGGAAGAATCAGGCATCCCCTCCTCTCCTGCCCACCTTCCCCAGCGACTGCCATTCTGAGGCCTTGAGGTTGCTCTCTGTCCAAGGCCAGGCGTGCTCCTGCACCTGCAATGGCTCCGCAGCCCAGAATGACACCCCCCCCCACTCCTCCATGGCCGCAAACACAACACCTGGCCTCTCACCTGAGCCAGGGGGAAGTGGGCTGGACCTGCTGCCTGGGCTGCTCAGGTAAAGGCAGCTCAAACTTCCAGGCAGGTGGATTGAGTCCCCAATGAGGAAAGGCGGCAGCATTGGGGGCGTTTAAGTTTAGAGAAAAGGCGAGTCTGAAGTGACGTGGTAGACATTTATGAACATTTATGATGGCAAGGAGGAAGAGGACAGAGAAAAGGACTTGTCCCCTCTCTTGTGGCTCCAGAACTCCTGGCCCTCCAAGGAAGCTTGGAAGATTCAGGACAGATCAAAGAAAATCCTTCAGGCAGAGTTCAACGATGGAACTCCCTGCCACTGGAGGCAGAGCAGAGCCATCTCAGCTCATCGTCATCCATAGTCCTCTCCACTGAAAGCCGTCCAAGATGGGGCCCATCGCTGCCTACTGAGGAAGTGAGTTCCATAGTTTAACTTCACTTGCTGTGTGGAGAAAGACTTTCTTCGATCTGTCCTGAATCTTCCGACATTCAGCCTCCCTGGGTGCCCACTTCTCGCATTAGGAGGGAGAAAAGCTTCCTCTGTTCCCTTTCTCCAGGCTGTGCGTCATTTGACAAAGTCCCGTCTCTCCCTCGCCCTTTCTCCAGGCAGGCTCTTTTGACGTCCTTAGGGCCAACAGATGCCTCCAAGGGGACCTCCGCCCCACCCTTCCAGAGGAGCGGCGCCTCCTCTCAGCCCCACAGGACTCACCACGCCCCCCGACCAGAAAGGAGCTCCATTCCAGAGTGCTGGGAATATCTCATAGCTATAATATCCATAGTCAGCCCCTTGTCCAAGGCTCAGGACACACCCAATGGCGACAGTGAGGAGTCCAAGCAGGATCTGTGTCCCCTGCAAAGCAAGAGACAAGACTGGCTGACAAATGAGGGACAGGGTCCAACACATGCCCCGCCCCACAAGTCACCCCCCTCAGAGCAACTCAAGTCCCTCTCAGAGCTGCCAGGCCAGGAGGGGCTGTCTCTGGGCATGCACAGAGTTCCATGCAGCCAGCACTCAGGCACTCAAGGGACTAGGGCCCTGCGGGACTTGACATCTTTCCGCAGGGCCTGCAAGACAGAGCTGTTCCGCCTGGCCTTTGGTTTGGACTCATTCTGACCCTTATGTTTCCCTCCCCTTATGGTCTTGATTTATCAGCTATTTTAAAATGAGGCTGCATTTTAAATTGCATTTTATCCTGTATTTTAAATTGGTTTGTTTTTTTTCTCCCTCTCTTTCCCCCCTATTATGTTTTACTGTGATTTTATTTTATTGGTGTTAGTCGCCCTGAGCCCAGCTCTGGCCGGGGAGGGCAGCGTATAAATAAATTTTATTATTATTATTATTATTATTATTATTATTATTATTATTATCTCCAGCAGTGTGCATGTGTCCCACTCCCTCCAGCTCTGAAAATGCTCCCCAAGCCCCAGAGCTGCCTCCCTTCTGGCCTCAGGGCAGCAACTCCCTGCAAGAGAGGGGTTTTGCTGATCTCTGCTTGCAGACTTCCCACCTTCACTTCTGGCTCAGCTGCCCCCTTCCTGCATCACGGGGTGGGTGTGGGGGTGTGTGTGGACAATGTGGCCCTTGAGAGACCCTTCTCTCTTTCCTGCCCTTCCTCACAGCCTGGGGCCCCTCCCCTCCTTCCCCCTGGCCCTTACCCCCAGCACTTTCTGCTCCGCATTGCACCCAGCCTTTTTCGGAGGGGCAGAGGGGCCCTGGGGGTCCTTGGGGCGAGGCTTGGGGGTCTGCCTCCAGGCTGCCAGGGCCTTGAGGAGGGAGCCGAGGGAGGACTCCTGGGTGATGTTGACGTGGATCACCGTCTTCTCTGTGCCCTCCGCCCCGGACACATTCACGATGCTGCTGCTGCTGGCCATGATGCCTCCTTGGGACCCACAAGATGCACCTGGGGGGGGGGGAGAAGAGAGACAATGGGGGGGGGTCAGGGAGCAGAAGAGGGCAGGGTCAGCCTGGAGGGAGCCTGAAAGAGGAGAGAGAGGGGTCTCCCTCCTTCTCTCCTAACACTGGGACTCAGTGAGGATATCCCAGGAAGCCAAATGTGGGAAGATTCAGGACAAATCAAATAGAGTCCTTCTGTGCAATGAAACTGTGGAACTCCCTGCCACAGGAGGCAGAGATGGCCACCAACCTGGATGGCTTGAAAGAGGATTGGGCAAATTCATGAAGGAGGAGGGGGGGAATAAGTAGTTGGGGTGGGAGCGATAAGCAAGGAGAATTTTGCAGCACAAAGGTGATGGCGGGAAGGGGGCGCTTTGCACCAGAGAGAAAGGTGGAAACAAATCAGCTCCTGTAGGTTTGGCGATTTCTGCCCTGCAAGGGGCTGGACTAGATGTCCCTTGGGGATCCCTTCCAGCTCCACGCTTCTCTATTGCACCGAGCACTGTCAGGTCAGCCTGCTCCGTGGAGGGGGGCAGGATTCGTGGAGCCAGGCCAGGGGGCAGTGGAGGCTGGGGGAGGTCCCCCTTCCGCCCACCCGAGGGAGAGGAGCGTCTTTAGGTGCTGGGTGGCCCCAATCTGGAGGTGCGAAGGAAGCGGCGCTCAGCTTAAAATCTTGGGGGGCAGACCCATGAACGTAGCCACGATTTATGCTGGAGGGCAGGCTTTATGTTAGGGGGTGCAGAACCTCAGTTCGCCAAGTACAGTATTTTCATGGATTTCCTTGATTGGGTCCCCCCCCCGGCTACACCCATGGGCAGACCCCTCCCTCCCGCAGCCTTGGGGCTTCAATGGGGGCCGGGGGCGAGAGCTCTTCGGCTCCCCGGCTGCGATTCCTCTTCGCTGGCCGGGCGGAGACCTGGCCCCCGTCCAGAGAGCGCAGGCGGAGGAAGGGCAGAGTCCAGATGCTGGAAAACCCCTTTGACTCAAGGAAGTTTTTACTTCCTGCAGCGAGGTGGCTTCGAAGCCGTTTGCACCAGCCCCGGAACCCCCCCAACCCCCCAACCCCCCTTGGTCAGGCACAGAGCTGGGAGATGGAGGGGAGCCGCCTTCTCCGCCCGGTGCCTTGAAGAGAGATTACAGGCGCTCCACATCGGGGGGGGGGGCGGATAAATAAGCCGCGCTCCCCAAATAACGGGAGGGAGACCCCTAGGCAACTTTTAAAAAATAAAAATAAATGCCCCCCCCTATCCAACAAAGGGGCCAACTTCCAGCAAAGCGCCCCGCCCTGTGAGTGCCCCGCACCTCTTTGTCCGACGGCCTTTCCAGCTGGATGCGCGCAGTCGGGGCTGGGGCTGCTTTCGGGATGGCAGCCTTTGCGCACTGAGCGCAGCAGCGGGAGGAGAAAACGGACTTTGTCGCCTCCCCGGAAGCGCGCAAGGTTGCGCAACCGAGGAATTTCTGGAGCGAAGCTCGGACTTGCTCCGGGAAAGGAGTGCCTGCCTCGTCCCCTAAAACTAGGGGAGAGACCTGGAGGCAGAAGGGCCCCACCTAATGCCTCTTATGCGAAAACCCGGAGCAGGATCCGAGCTCTTCACCTGCGCTTCCCAGCACCTGGGATCCAGAAGCATTGCTGCCTCCATGAATTGCAAGAACATCAGAACCACCTGCGGGATCAGGCCCAGAAGAGCCCTTGGCTCATGTTCTGTTCTTAATGGTTCCCCGAGCTCCGCATCGGGTTCTCACAGTGGCCAGCCAGGATCCGAGCAACCAAACAACAGCTTTCCAACAGTTGCTAGTCAGAAATGTTATAAAAACATGAGGGGGCAGGCACATAAGTAAGGGGCCTCATTTCCAAAAACCCTGCAAAACACAAACATGCTAAAACCCGCTCCTCCGCCCATCTCCGCTTCTCCCTGTTGAATGGTTTCTTTAAATATAAGGTTCATTACTGTTTCACAAGATGTGTATTTCTTTAAAGGCCAGAGCAAATAACACGACCTAGTTTTACAGCTGCGAAGCAGAATAGCAGGTGTTATTAGGTTTTGTTAATTAAGTTGTTGGGTGTGGTATATAAAGAGCAGCATGTGGCTCTCTCAGTACCCTGGTGGATGGGTCACACTTACTGATATAATGTAATTTAGTGTGAAAGGAGTTTTTGTTTTTGTTATTAAACCAAGCGAAAGATACTTTTGCGTTTCTTGAATGTGTGGTCTCCCCAGAACACCTTCTGCAGCCCAACTAATCTGCAAAATAACCAACACTTCCCCCCCCCAATATTTTATTTATTTCCATTTCAAAACTGTAACTTCTATTACTTTCAAAGATACAAACATTATTGGACTTCCCTTCCTCTCCTTCAATGGCTCATTTTATAATCCACTCCCTCCCACATCTTAGTTTTCCAGTCCTTTCTCTTTTATTCTTTATCTCTTGTTCTTACTTACACTGCTGAAGTTACTAGTATCCTGCTAAGCTAATTGTCTGCTATAGTTAATTGTTTATTATAGTTTTTCATGTAATCTATCTATCTATATATTATCCTGTCCTCCTTAAACCTTTATTTCATCCTGATTTCTTATTCTACTGGTCATTCCTGCGAATTCCACATATTCCAACATCTCAAGGTGCCACTCCTCCAAGAGATCGGGAGGAAGCCCTTGGTCTTCTGCCAAGTTCTGCCTGTCCTTATTAGAGTTGCTGGCAAATCCTACAAAAGGAAATACTGTACTGTATTTTTCCGTGTATAAGACTAGGTTTCCCCCCTAAAAAATGATGTCAAAAATTAGGGGGCATCTTACACACAGATACATCTTCCCTCCATTTTCTTAAATATGAGTCCCCAAAAATAGGGGGCGTCTTATATATGGGGGCATCTTATAGATGGAAAAATACGGTACAGTGGTACCTCAGGTTACATACGCTTCAGGTTACATACGCTTCAGGTTACAGACTCCGCTAACCCAGAAATAGTGCTTCAGGTTAATAACTTTGCTTCAGGATGAGAACAGAAATTGTGCTCCAGCAGCGCAGCAGCAGTGGGAGGCCCCATTAGCTAAAGTGATGCTTCAGGTTAAGAAAACTTTCAGGTTAAGAACGGATCTCCGGAATGAATTAAGTACTTAACCGGAGGTACCACTGTACCTGGGTCTTGCCCTGACATGTCTGCTTATGCTAATCTTATACCAAGGACTTGTCTGGACATGTTGGCCAAGGTCGAATTAGTGTAACCCCTGTCTACCCCTCCCCTTTTGTGACATGTCAGTGATGATGTAGCAATGATGCTGTACGAACTGTATTCTGGGATATGGTGGGAAACGTTTAAAAGTCCTTGTCACCCCCATCCTCAGGGTTCAAAATTCCTCTTTCAACCTGTTGCGCAATAAACTTTGGTCTACAGCTATTTGCTCCAGTTGATGGCTGGACTCCTTCCTTTATTCGCCAGGGACCTGCAGGCTCAGCCTGACAAGCTGGGTGACTGAGCTGTCTCGCACCTAGATTTTTCCGTAACACTCCAGATGCCAGTGAATTGTCCACTTCAGTTAGCAGCTCCCCCCTCATTCATCAGGCAGGGCAACTTCTTAGATCTTCTGAGACGGAACAGAAAGCCCTGCTGAGAACCACTGGAGGTCTCGCCATCCAAGGAATCCAAGGTAGCAGGAGAGGCCCTGAGGGGAAGGAAGCAAGCTGGGGTGGGGTTGGGGGTGAAAGAGGCAGCTCCCCTCCCCTGCTCAGAGTTGCTGGGAGACCCTCTCCCACCAGCTATAATTCCCAGAGTTCCGTGGCAAAAAGGACAGGTTGTTAAACTGCACTTGGGGGTGTCTTCTAGCCTCTCAGCACCTTTTACAAACTACGGTTCCCAGGATTCTGTGGAGGAAGCCAGAACCCTAAAGTGGGGTGGCTGTGCTTTGTAGATGCAGTGCAGACGGGGCCTGGGTATGTGTCTTGTCTTTCTCCTTTCTCCTTGGAATGGCTTTTTATTGGGTTTTATAAACAAGTATCAAAGGAGTAATAAAGGATACAAATAAATAGACCAAGTCTTCTCTTGTCATCTGTACAGAAATAGCACAATAGGTTTGTCATTATCCCATCAACATATGGTTCATTATTAGTGGTCAGTGTGTGAGTTCTTGGTTCATGAATTGGTGTAAGCAAAAGCAGAAAAAGGGGAAACAGAGTAGAGCAGAGTTAACAGGTAACAGTCCACATTGCCTGGGGAAGAGTCCTTTTTCCTCTTATGTTGTCAATGAAATACTATAAAGTGTTGGACCGTTGATGAGGGTGGTGTTTAGATTTTACTTTAGATCAACCAGATGGAGTCTGATCCTGATGTGTGTATGTGTGGGGTGTTTCTGGAGACTTTTCTTCTGACAGAACAAAAGAAAAGAGGAGACCTCACCCCAGTAGTCTGTCTGGGTTGGAACTTTGGAGATTCCAAGTGCTAGAAAATGGGACAGAAGCAGGAAATAAATGGACACTGAAGTGTGAGTGGGAAGTGTTATTCTAAAGCAGCAATGCAGCAGCAAGCAAAGGCTCTAGCAGCCAAGTCAGCTGCTTGTGGCTGGAAAGCCAAACAGGATGTGTGTGACTGTTGCCATGGAAACAAAGGGGCAGTCCATTCTGTATTGAGCACCGGATGTTAGCTCAGTGTGTGTCATATGACCTGTACAGGATGTACATAGGTGGAGTTTGGAGTTTCTCTCTGTTTGTTGAAGAGAGCGGACATCTTTTACTGTTTGACTGCTGAAGACAGGAATAAAACATGTAGATACATTTCTGTCTGTGTCTGATTCCCCTCCCTGGGGATATGCTGGAGAGCAGGGAGGAGGAGAGCAATTGGTGTGTTTTTCTCACAGCCTGAGGAAAATCGCCGGAACGGACCTCAAGTGTTTTTACTGCCGGGAGTCGCCGGAGGGAGGTCAAAAGAATTCAGCCGGTGCCTCGAGAGATAGGCACATACCTCTGATCGGCCCTGAATTCCGACATTGGTAGCAGTTGCTGGTTTCTACGATCCATGGAACTCTGCAGAAATAGGAGCCTGAGATGGAGGCTGCTTCTCTGCAGCTAGAAGCTGACCAGAAGAAGCTGAAAGCCAAGCTACGGAGCCCAGGTATGAGATTTTCGGGCTTAAGAGTGTGAATGCAGATGGATTAATTCTCTGCTTCATGGGAGCAACGTTTGGGAAAAACAGCTCCGAGAGAGAAGAGTCTGCATTCCAAACATTCCTGTGGTTTTTCCTGTCCAAGGAAAGGAATGTGGTTGCTTAGCAACGCAGGCCAGTTTCAAGATAAGGGCTGGAAGTCAGGCTATGCCCAAAGAGGCACAAACAGCTCGTGTTTTGACTAGGCCTTTACAAAGGAACTGTGAAAGGGGACTTTCCAAGCGGCCAGTGTTATTGCTGCCAGGTGCACAGAGTGTAAACAAGCCAGCTATTGGATTTTAGAGGCTTGTGTTTGAGAGTCAATGCAAGGACTCAAAATGGATGTCAAGAAGGGAAGCCTGCCTTCTCCATCCCTCTTGACCAGTGACAATTATGCATCTTGGTCTATTAAGATGAAGGCTTTGCTGCAGAATCAGAGACTGTTTGAGGTGATTGAGAACCCCATCCCTGCAGCACCAACGCGTGTTTGGGAGTCACAGGATGTGAAGGCCAGAACTGTTATAATTCTGTGCGTGTCAGACTCTCAGCTTATTCATATACAAGATTTACCGCACGCGAAAGATGTTTGGGACACGCTGAGAAGGACACATCAGAGAGATGCAGGTTCTTCAGCGTTGCTGTATTTTGAAAAGCTGACTAACCTGAGGCTTGCGCCTGATGGAGATGTTCAAGCGCACCTGACGGAAATGAAATTTCTGCGTCAGCAGATGGTGGAACGCAATTTCCATCTGGATGAGGAAGTGTTTTGCTTCATGGTGATCAACAGCCTGAATCAGACTTACAAAACGGTTGCCAGTCAGCTGGGGTCTCTCCCAGCGCAAGATCTAACGTCGGACAGGGTCTTTGCCGTGGTTCTTTGTGAACATGACAGACTTGCCGCCCTGGAAGTGAAGGACAGGGGGAGGGGAGAACGGAGTTCAGACACCCCCACTGCTGTAGCTACTGGAGGAGACGCCGTAGCTTTGAACGTTGTCCGATGCCACAATTGTGGACAGACTGGGCATCTTCAGCGGTACTGCAGGAAGCCACGTCAGAACAAAGGAGCCAAGGGAAGCTCCACGAAGTCTGAGGCGTCAGACAAAGGTCATACCATCTCACAGGCGAAGCCTGCAAAGGCTTTGATGTCGCTAAAAGCCACACCACAAGTGGGGAATTCCTTCGTTTTAGACACGGGAGCGACGGTTCACATGACCCATCGTAGGGATTTGTTTTCGTCGTTTGAGAAGCAAAGCTTCGTTGTACAACAAGCCAACGGTCAAGAGCTGGAAGCCACCGGAATTGGGACTGTGTATCTTAAAAGTCTGAACTTGACTATAAACGATGTTTATTTGGTTCCAGAGTTGAAGTACAATCTGCTCAGCGTTTCGCAGATTGCCAAGAAGGGACTAAAACTGTCCTATGATGATCAACACTGCGAGATCTACAAAGATGGAGAGTTGTATCTTTCTGCCAAAGAGAAAGATGGACTGTATTTGTTGACTTTTAATCAAAGTGATTACATGGAATGTAATTCTTGTGATTCTAACATGATTTCTTTTGCAGGTGTAGCCAAGAAGAACGCCAAGCAGGTCACCTCGAGGGTCGACAGGGCATTTCAGCGGGTGTATGCTGATGTGATTGGTCCTTTAGCACCATCTAGAGGCAATGCAAAGTATTACCTAATATGTGTTGATTCTTTTACAGGTTTTGTCTGGATTTATCTTTTGGAGAGACCGAAAGAAGCCTTAGAAAGGTTTAAAGAGTTTTGTGACAAGGTTAAAAATATGCATGATGCTGACATAGATTGTCTTTGCACAGATGAGAAGCCAATTTTTCTCTTACAGGATTTCCAGAGGTTCCTGAAGAAGAAAGGGATAAGACACAAAATTGCAGCTTCCGAAGAAGCTTGGAACAGATGTGTCTGTGTTAGGGTGAACAAAGAATTGCAAAAGGGAATGCATGCGCAATTGCTTAGTTCACATCTGCCACATGAGTACTGGGCTGAGTCGCTAATGTCGTATTGTTACACGTGGTTGAGAAAGTTTTCAAAAGAGTTGGGATGTTCTCCTTTTGAGAAACTGTTCCACAGAAAACCTTCTGTTGCCCATTTCAAGGTTTTTGGGTCTCATGTGAGGACAGAAGCTCCGGGTGGAGTAAAGAATGCCAGAGGCATTTTTGTGGGTTATGAAAAGGGTCTCTACAGAGTAATTTTGTCTGAATCTGGTAAGGTGATTCTCACAAAATTTCTAGAGAGTGCTCCTGAAAAGGAGAGAGTGATTGTTCACACATTTCCCACAGGAGATGATGATGATTCTGATGATGATGATGATGAGTTTGATCTTATTGAGTTCAGTAGTACTGATGATGACAGCGATAGCTCAGACAGCTCAGTTGTCACAGTCATTGAGAAGAAATCTCACACAATGACTAGACCCTCAGAAGAGGAGGATGAACCACTGATTAAGCTTAGTACTGGTTCTCCAGAGAGTTCAGAGGCTGAACCAGAAAGCAGAGAAGAGCAGCACCTCTTACGTAGGTCTGAGAGAGCAACGAAGGGTGTACCACCCAAGAGGTATTCAAAGGAGTTTGCAAACCTAGCTATTGCATGTGTTGCTGTTGTAAACGACCAAGGTCAAATTGAAGCTGTGTCTGAGTCAGAGACAAAGGCACAACAGAGAGTTATTAACCAAGGTAATGCAGATGCACTCATTCCTTGGAAGTCACACAACCAGAGAGGTACATTGGTAAAACCAGTGGCGGGTAGTTCCAAGGGTGGAACTGAAACAACAGGGGAGTGTTATAAGTATAACAACTGTTTGTTTTCTTCTCTGGATGACGCTTTGCTCGCAGCACGCATTGATACTTTAGGGGGAGTATGTTATTCTAAAGCAGCAATGCAGCAGCAAGCAAAGGCTCTAGCAGCCAAGTCAGCTGCTTGTGGCTGGAAAGCCAAACAGGATGTGTGTGACTGTTGCCATGGAAACAAAGGGGCAGTCCATTCTGTATTGAGCACCGGATGTTAGCTCAGTGTGTGTCATATGACCTGTACAGGATGTACATAGGTGGAGTTTGGAGTTTCTCTCTGTTTGTTGAAGAGAGCGGACATCTTTTACTGTTTGACTGCTGAAGACAGGAATAAAACATGTAGATACATTTCTGTCTGTGTCTGATTCCCCTCCCTGGGGATATGCTGGAGAGCAGGGAGGAGGAGAGCAATTGGTGTGTTTTTCTCACAGCCTGAGGAAAATCGCCGGAACGGACCTCAAGTGTTTTTACTGCCGGGAGTCGCCGGAGGGAGGTCAAAAGAATTCAGCCGGTGCCTCGAGAGATAGGCACATACCTCTGATCGGCCCTGAATTCTGACATGGGAAGGAGAACAGCTCTTGAGGACCACAGCGCACACACCCTCTAGCCTGGTGGTCAAATTGCTCCAGGTCAATCACAGTTCTGACTTCATTCGTTGACTGGAAACACAGAAAGGCAGGAGGAACTAAGCTCTTTCATCTCACAGAAAACCCTTCGGCTGCCTGCATTGTAAGTTTTCTTTTTGGAGGGTTAGAGTCTTACTGTACTTCTCATTATTCCTTTTTTTGTTTATTTTGTTTTTTCTTAAAGCTAGGGTAAGTGCTGTGGTGCAGTCCAGCCCTGGTTCCTAGCAAGACTCGATATTAGAACAAAGTACAGTGGTACCTCGGGTTAAGTACTACTACTACTACTACTACTACTACTACTAATAATTTATTATTTGTACCCTGGCCATCTGGCTGGGTTTCCCCAGTCACTCTGGGCGGCTTCCACAAAGACCAAAAATACACTAAGATGTCACACATTAAAAACTTCCCTGAGGAAAGTGGCAAAGGAGTTGATTTTATATGATTGTTAAAGCTAGGTAACTTCCCTGAGCTGTCAAGTCGAAAGGATACATTTATGCATAATATTTGTAGTGTTACGGTAAAATCTGGGTGCGAGGCTGCTCTGCCACCCAGCTCGTCGGACTAAGTCCGCGGGTCCCTGCGGAGGAAAATGAGCTCAGCCGGAGACAGGAGCAAGCGGCAGAAGATCCAAGTTTATTGCGCAACAGGTTCAAGGCGAGATTGAACAGCGAGAAAGGGGTGACATGAACTTTTGAAACTTCCCTCCATGTCCCAGAATACAGTGCAAAATACATCCCAGTTACATCATGAATACATTAAAGAGAGGTTGGGTTACACAGATGACATCATGAATACATTAAGAAGAGGTTGGGTTACACAGGATTAACATATGGAGGAGGGAGGGGGGAATATGCAGAGCTGGAGATATGCGCAGATAAGCACATCCTGATGAGAAGACAATGGTCCATGTACTGGCATTGCCCGGAGGAAAGGCTTGGCAGAGTGATTGGACAGGATTAGGGTCTTGACACCTTGCCTGAGGGATTATGGAGGACAGGGGAGGGGTGATGGAGTCCTAGAGAAATTGAGCAAACTGGCACGTTGAGTTTCTATGAATGTTATAGATTTTAGCCCCTTCTGACATTGACAATTGGAAATAAATGGATATATTGTAGCGAAGAAGAAGGTGAAGAAGACATGCCCCCCCTTCCGTATCAGTAGCATTTAACAAGATGTGCCCCACCCCCGTAATTTCCGTAACAGGAGGAACTCAGAGTCATAACAAACACCCTGCAGGATCAGGCCACAGGAGTCCCCGCTCTGCTCCTTGCTCAGCCCCCAGGCATGATCGGAATAAGCCTCCCACGCATCCTCTCTGGGACTCCCCTTCTCCCCATTGCACCCCTAAGGGGGGAGAGAGAAGAGACTCGCTTGGCTTGCAAAGAGAGACAAAAGCCAAGGAATTGGGCTCTGGAGGACCTGCCTCTCCCCCGCCTTTCTTTCCTCTCCTCTCCTTTCTAGGAATCCAGCGCGGCTCCTTTTAACCCTTGCAAAGCCGAGACACAAAGCTTCCCCCCCCCCCGCACTTTCTCTCTTGAAAGCAGGAGCCCCGTGCATTGGCACACCCGGAGAGCATTCATTGGGGGGGGGCAAAGCAGGGAGCAGTTCAGATCCCAGACCAGAGGGGCCCCCAAAATAAAACCTCCTGGGCAGAGGGAGGGAGGGAGGGAGGGGCGAGCTCGGCTTTGCAAGGGTTACAAGGCACTGATCTGCACTCCTAGAGAGGACAGGCAAGACAGGGGGGCAGGTCCTCCACTGCAACAGCCCCCCCCCCCGCTTCCTGCAAAGGGAGGCTGGTGCTTTTTGTCTTGTCTGCGGAGCAAGCGCTGCCTCCGTGGCGCATTCCGGGATCTGGTGAGTCTGGGGGAGAGGGGACTGCAGGGGGGGTGTACTGGGGGGGTGGCTGCTCAGCTAATATAGGTGGGGACCCCCAAGTCTGGGAGCAGAGGGTCCTGCCCTAGCCTTGCAGGAAAAGGCAGGGAGGGGACGTGTTTGCAGGAAGCCTGGCGCTCTGGCCTTCCTTAGGACCCCCAGGCTGCTGCTTGCTACTGGGGGGGGGGCGTGTCTCTGGGTCAGGGGAAAAGAGCAGGCAGGGAAGCCTGATCAGGATCAGCCACAGGGACGAGCAGAGGCTGCAGCCGGACGGGGCGTGAAAGAATTATTATTATTATTATTATTATTATTATTATTATTATTATTATTTTATTATTTATACCCCGCCCATCTAGCTGGGCCTCGCCAGCCACTCTGGGCGGCTTCCATAGAAACCAAAAATACAGTAAAATATCACACGTTAAAAACAGGGCTGCCTTAAGATGTCTTCTGAATGTCAGGTAGTTGTTTATCGCTTTGACATCTGATGGGAGGGCGTTCCACAGGGCAGGTGCCACTACCGAGAAGGCCCTCTGCCTGGTTCCCTGTAGCCTCACTTCTCGCAATGAGGGAACCGCCAGAAGGCCCTCGGCGCTGGACCTCAGCGTCCGGGCAGAATGATGAAGGTGGAGACGCTCCTTCAGGTATACTGGACTGAGGCCGTTTAGGGCTTTAAAGGTCAGCACCAACACTTTGAATTGTGCTCGGAAACATACTGGGAGCCAATGTAGGTCTTTCAGGACCGGTGTTATGTGGTCTCGGCGGTCGCTCCCAGTCACCAGTCTAGCTGCCGCATTCTGGATTAGTTATAGTTTCCGGGTCACCTTCAAAGGTAGCCCCAAGTAGAGCACATTACAGTAGTCCAAGCGGGAGATAACTAGAGCATGCACCACTCTGGCAAGACAGTCCGCGGGCAGGTAGGGTCTCAGCCTGCGTACCAGGTGGAGCTGGTAAACAGCTGCCCTGGATGCAGAATTGACCTGCGCCTCCATGGACAGCTGTGAGTCCAAAATGACTCCCAGGCTGCGCACCTGGTCCTTCAGGGACACAGTTACCCCATTCAGGACCAGGGAATCCTCCACACCTGCCCGCCTCCTGTCCCCCAGAAACAGTACTTCTGTCTTGTCAGGATTCAACCTCAATCTGTTAGCCGCCATCCATCCTCCAACCGCCTCCAGACACTCACACAGGACCTTCACCGCCTTCACTGGTTCTGATTATATACACAAAAGATCAAAGGAAAACCTGATCTGTGCAATCCATCAATAAGGAAGGCGGAGAGGGGGAGGGCTGCCTCTGCCCCAGCTATAATTCCCAGATTTCCCTGGCATGAAGCACAAATTCTTAGATCCCTTTTTTGGGGGGGAGGGTTCTTAGCAACCCTCAGCATCCTTAACTGGGAGACCCTCTCCCACCAGCTCCCTCTGCCTGGGCTATACAACAACAACAATAACAACAACAACAACAACATATTATTATTATTTATACCCCGCCCATCTGGCTGGGTTTCCCCAGCCACTCTGGGCGGCTTCAAACAAAATATTAAAATACAGTAATGCATCAAACATTAAAAGCTTCCCTAAACAGGGCTGCCTTCAGATGTCTTCTAAAAGTCTGGTAGTTGGTGTTCTCTTGGACATCTGGTGGGAGGGCGTTCCACAGGGCGGGCGCCACCACCGAGAAGGCCCTCTGCCTGGTTCCCTATAATTCCCAGAGTTTCCTGGCAAAAAGATTGAATTGCTCAGACACTCTTAAGGGGGGCATGCCCTAGGAACTCCCAGCACCTTTTACAAACTACGGTTCCCAGGATTCTTTGGACTCTTTAAAGTGGTCTCATCCTGCTTTGCAGATGCAGTGCAGAGAGGGGCCTGGGAGTGTGTGTTGTGTTTTTGTGTGTTTTTTTAATAACTTTTTATTGGGTTTTATGAACAGGGATCATCAGAAGAATAAAGGATAAGGGAAAACAAAAGACTGAATCTTCTCTGCATCACAAAAATAGCATAATAAATGGACAGGAATATCTTCACTGCATGGTTCATTATTATTGGAGTGTCTGAGCTCTCAGTTCATGAATTGGTTTAAGCTAAAGCAGAAAAGGGGGAAACAGGACAGAGCAGAGTTAACAGATAACATTGAGCATCTTATAGCCAAAGGCCTGGCCAGGAGCCCCTGGGGTTGGCGCTGAGGTCAAGTGTGAAAAATAGTCATTTTTCCTCCTATTGAAATTGAAATACTTTATTGTCACTTGTACAACTTGTATACAGTGAGATTACACTAGCACCCCCCCACTCAGCTCTCTTAGTTTACTGAAAGTCAGTTGCCCTGTTGTTCTCTTTTCATTCAGCAGCCTAACAGCCCACAGATAGAAGCTGTTCTTTACCCTGTTGGCGTGACTAATCCTGCTTCTATATCTTCTGCCCGAGGGCAGGAGATCAAGAAAGTGCCGGCCAGGGTGTGAATCATCCCTGAGAATTTTCCTCACTCTCCTGAGGCGATGTTCTTCTGTACAGGACAGCCCATAATATCTTGTGCAGCATTCACCACCCTCTGTAGGTGCTTCCTATCAGATGATGTCAAACCAGCGTTCCACACCGTGATGCAGTATAAAAGGACACTTTCTATTGTGTCCTTCTATTGTGTCCTGTTGTGTAGAAGGAGATCATCAAATGTTGATTGACATCGTTCTTCTGCAATACTCTGAGGAGATGGAGTCTCTGTTGGGCTTTCTTAACCACCTGGGTTGTGTTGATTTTCCAAGTAAGGCCTTCACTGAGATAAACTCCTAGGACTTTAAAGGAAGAGACTCTCTCCACACAGCGGGGCTAGTTCTCCTCTCTTCCTCTGAAAGTCCAACACCATCTCCTTTGTTTTGCTGATATTAAGGTGCAAGTTGTTCCCTAGGCACCATGGAGATATTTTTTGGACCTCCCCTCTATACGCTGATTCGTCTCCACCTGTTATTAAACCCATTATGGTGGTGTCATCTGCAAACTTAATAATTGCAGTAGACGGGTCAGATGATACACAATCGTATGTATACAATGAATACAGGTAGGGACAGCACACATCCCTATGTTACCAATGAAACAATATCAAGTAATTGGTCTATTGATGAGCATGGGTTCAAAGTGAAGATAGTAGTTTATGTTTAAATTCATATTTAGATCAACCAGGTGCAGCCCAATCCTGAAGGGGTGGGGATATTCCTGGGGAGGGTTTTTTTCTCCCTTTCGTGATGCTGTGTGTGTAGCTTAGTGATGCCAAAACCTGGAAGGGGAGTTATGGCGGTAGAAAAGGAGGCATTTCTTCAGATTCTTGGGGACCTAAGTGAACCCCTGGTGTGAACACCTCAAATTGGGCCCCCAAATGACCAAAAACAGGAATGAAATGTGTTTTCAAGAGCTGTTGAGGAGATTCAATAAGGAGGGGCAGATCCGTGGAGGCCACCTTGAGCTCTGGAGGAAAAAGATGGGGGGGGGGAATGTCGTTAATAAAGAGAGGGAACCCAGCCGATAATGTGGTTGCTCCATTTTGGACCAGGTTGTGAGTTGTTGTAGCAGAACCCACCACTAGCCACCGATTAATAACGCGGCAGACTCACCCCGCTAACTGCCCCCCATGAAATATAGCGGATCCACCGCTTGGCAGGCCAATTACATGCATTTCTGCAATTTCCCACAGGCTACCTTGTGAGGATCTTGTGTGAGGGAAAACTTAGTGATTTAGAGTCTTAGGAAAGAGCTGAACGAACAAGAACAGTTTTATTGACAAAAAGAAGAGGTTTGTGAAACCAATTGGGGTCAGGAGATGCGTTCTTTCAAACAGAAATTAGCTTATTTCTTAAACTAAATAGAAAGATGTCACTGCACAGCTTTTCTTAAACTTCAGTTGCTAAAAGCTCACTTGTTGCACTTCAGTTGGAAGTTCAGGTTTCTACCATAGGAGGTAAAAGAATTAACTCTGTTTCTGTTCATTTACTTAGTTATGAGCAGGGTTACACTTAAATACTTTTAATACAGCGCAGCTTCCTTCTCAGCCTAATACTTTGGTTCCTGAGCGAGGGGCACTTTTTCCCCCCCCCCATCCGCCTCTCTCTTAGTCATCCCACTCCTGAGGGATTTCCCACAGACCCAGGGGATCCTCTCAGGCCTTGTTCTTGGTTTGGGGGGGCAGTCTCCTTTTCCTAGGAGATCTCTCCCCTCCTGACTGGAAGGAGACCCTGGCTTAGTCCATTTTCCCACAGATTCTCCCTCTCCTGCCTCCTCAGACTCAGCCCTCCAGATTAATTCCTGCCTCCATACTCTCCCCAGACCCTCCGCTGGGTCGTCTTCCTCTCTAAGCTGTGAGACTCCTTCTTCTGGCTGTAGAGATTCTCCTCTCAGATCAGAGCCAGTTCTCCCTCAGAAAAGAGCCTCTCCGAATAATAATAATAATAATAATAATAATAATAATAATAATAATCAATAATAAAATCCCCACCTCCCCACTTAGATCAGAGCCAGTTCTCCCTCAGTCAGAGCCTCTTTGAATAATGATGATGATGATGATGATAAATCCCCCTCTCAGATCAGGCCCTGTCCAACTCTTTCCCTCCGAAAAGGCTCCTTGGATTTTCCCTCCAAAAGGGCTGGCAGCCAATCAGAGAGAGAGAGAGAGAGAGACGCCCGCCCTCTGGCGGAATCTCTGAGGCGCTGCCTCCCCCGAGTGTCCCTCACAGTTGCCTTCAAGGGCAGCTGCTCCACATGGAGGGTCTTGCGATGCCCCACCTGATCCTGAGTGGGGAGCCCCATGGCCTCTTCCGCTCTGCCCCAAGGGACGGTGGCTGGCAAAGGAGCTGGAGCTAGAAATGGGCCCTGGTCCGTCACTGAGGCCACCTGAGCCTCCAGGGGTCGTGTGGGATGCAGGAGAACAGCCAGAGATATATGGCTGGGGGTGGGGAATACGCTATGTACCATTATTATTATTATTATTATTATTAATAATAATAATAATAATAATAAAAATAATATTGATTACCTGTGCTTGACCCTAAGTTCCCAGGACAGTATACACAATATTAAGCCCAGTTTAAAACCACTTGCAATCACAGAAAGAAGATTACACCTAATTAACTTGTTTTTAAGTGGTGTCCTTTGACCCCGCCCACTTGGCCCTCAGGAAAACAACAACAACAACAATTTTATTATTTATACCCTGCCCATTTGGGGGTACCCCACCCCATTACCATGTCTTTAGAGTGTTGCAGATTCCAAGTGCTAGAAAACGAGAGAGAAGCAGGAAAGAAATTGTCCCTAAAGTAGGGGTGGGAGGGAGAGCAACTTTTGAGGATCCCAGGGTTAGGACCCCCACTCTAGATTAGTATCCAAATTACACTCCGTATTCGATCGACTCATATGTCGACTTCGCTCTTTGACTGAAAATACAGAAAGGCAGGGACAACCAGGCTGCTTCATCTCACAGAAATCCCTTTAGTTGCCTGCATATTTTGCATGGTCACTTTCTTTCCAGGAGGGCTGGAGGATTATTTATTTATATATTTATTCAGATTTTTAAAAATTACAATTATCAAACAACCAACATAAAAAGAGAATTCCGAAGGATCTCCTGAACTTCCCTCCATCCCTTGGTGGGTCCTTATATTAACCTTTTCCTTCTGCATTTTGTCTATTAATCCAAATCTTTTAAATCTGTTATAGCCGAAATTCAACATTAAACCAGAAGTGTTATTCTAATCCTACTAATAATTTTAGTTGTTTACAATGGTTTTTTAGGTAAATTATAGATTTTCCCCATTCCTTATTAAAATTTGGGTCTTCCTGGTTTCTGATTCTTCCGGTCATTTTTGCCAATTGGGCATAGTCCATCAACTTAATCTTCCATTCTTCTCTGGTATGAAGAAGACTCTGTCTTCTTTCCATCTCTGGGCTAATAACATCCGAGCAGCAGTGGTCACATACATAAATAGTCTTTTCTGATCTGTTGGAATTTGAGCACTTAGAATTCCTAAAAGAAAAGCTTCGAGTTTTCTAAAAAAGGTTATTTTAAACATTCTTTCCCCCGTTTATTATATACCATCTCCCAGAATTCTTTTACTACCTTACATGTGCCTTCTTTTTCCTTACATTTCCAGCATGTATTTGATCTTGTTTTGTACATTTTAGCTAGTTTACCAGGAGTTAAATACCAAAGATACATCATTTTCATAAAATTTTCTTTCAATGTATAACATGCTTCAAATCTCAGCTCCATAGCTTCTCCCATGCTGTAAGTTGTATATTATATCCAAAGTCCTTCGTCCAGTGTATCATAAATGATTTAACCTGTTCATCTTTCGTATGCTATTCTAATATTAATATTTTAATATTAATTTATACATTTTTGAAAGAAATTTAGTCTTGTTTTCTAACAGCTCTCTTTCAGATTTAGGGGTTTTATTAAGAAGACCTTTCTTTTAATCCATCTTAAATATATCATTTAGCTCATGGTATTGTAACTGATCAGTTAATTCTTCTCTTATACTCTCAAACCTCTTAAATCTTAGTTGATGTCCTACTTCCATTAACAGTTCTTTGTAAGTTGCCCAGTCATTTCTCATACTGAATTTTTTCAAAGATATCGCTTCCTGTGGGGAAAGCCACCATGGTGTTTTTTGCTGTAATAGATTTTTATATTTTCTTTATACTTCATAAACCGATTTTCTTACTACATGATTTAGGAAAGCTGTATGTACTTTAACCTTCTTGTACCACAAAAGTGCATGCCAGCCTTATCTATTTTCATGAACTTCGAGATCTAAAATGTGTTTTTAAATAATATACATTCCCTTAGCCAGCATAAACAGGATGCTTCATAATATAATCTTAAATCCGGCAGGGAGAATCCACATCTATCTTTAGAATCTATCAAAGGAGGGCTTCCTTTGTCAAAGAAAGCTCAGACTCTGGGCTGTGGTGGAATCCAGCCCTGGTTTCTAGTAAGACTTATCCATGCTTGCTCAGGGAAACTTTTTCTTCTCCTGACCGTGTATTAGTCTTATAACAAAACAATGTATTTGCTTTGTAGGATTTGCTAGAGCCTCTCATTAGGACAAACAGAACTGGGAAGAAGACCAATCTTCCGATCTCTTGGAGGCTTCCTGTGAGCCCAGATGGATGAGCTAGACTCAGCTGGCCCTGAAGCAGGACGAGGCCATGCCAACAAAACTGAGAGCAGTGGGGGATTATGGGAAATCTCCATCCAAAAGATCCTGGGTGAGGAGGACACCCTCTACTCAGATGTGCAGAGCCAGCGGTTCAGGCAGTTCTGCTACCAGGAGGCCGAAGGACCCCGAGAAGTTTGCAGCCGACTCTACTGCCTTTTCCGTCAGTGGTTGAAGCCAGAACGGCGTACGAAAGCCGAGATGCTGGACCTGGTGATCTTGGAGCAGTTCCTGGCTGTTCTTCCGCCAGAGATGGAGAACTGGGTGAGGGAATGCGGAGCTGAGACCAGTTCCCAGGCGGTGGCCCTGGCCGAAGGTTTCCTGCTGAGTCAGGCAGAGGAGAGGAAGCAGGCAGAGCAGCAGGTGAGAGAAACTTTCCTCAGGATACCCTCAAGGGGCTCTGAATGATATGAGAGATCCATATTTTTTTTGTCTCTGCCACTCCTTTTCTAATCTTTCCCCTCAATCTCTGTTTTGAATCCTTGTTGCTATATCAGGGAACGGACATCTTTGCAGAAACTGACCCTGATTCCCCTGAGGCAGAGAGGACTGCATTGGACACTAGAGACGCACCCCTGGGTAAGACGGAGTTTTTTCTCAGTCTGGTCACATTCTTTTCAGTCTGTGGGTTCTTTTCATATTTTTGAGGATACTTGGGGTCAAGAGCCTAAAGGAGGGGATATGTATTTTTGCACAACTAAAATACGAAATGGGTACCAACATCAAAATGCACTCAGCTGGTGGCACTTTTTTGAAGGCCCATCTGTAGTTAGAGGTGCACTGCTTCACCTCTGAGAGCACACACCCGTGGCTTCCCACTTACCTTTATCTCTCGCAGGTGACAGAAGGATGCTGGCAAGACCTGCTTATCCATCTTTTCATGGTGGTAAAGGAGTAGCAGCAGCTGTGGAACCTGATCAGGTAGGAAGAAGGAGCATTGTGGGGAAAGAGGCTGAGGGGCGGGGCAGCCAGGGTGCCTCTGGGCCAGGATGAACCTCTTTCCTCTTGGCTTCTGTCAGAGCTGCCATTAACAAAGGCTGAACATGCCATTCAAGGAAGTTTATGTGCTAAGAATAAAGAACAGCTGTCTCACCTTAATTTGCCTTCTGAGTGCTTGTAGTATCATTTACCACTGGTTGCAATTTTATTTATATATTGATTGTTGAATGTGAAACCATACAAAACAGTTGCCAGGAGTCACCTAAACAGCCTCATCAGTTGCACAATGGGGCTTCCCTCCCTCTCCTGCTCTCCGTGCCCCCATGCGCCCCTTGAAGCTTTAGTGCATCAGGAGGGTCCCCAACACAGAACTGCACATGGGGAGAGAAGAGAGAGAAATGCTTGCATAGACAAAATATTTTGTAGAACACAGTGTGGCGTTCCATCTATTAAAAAATAGATTAATAGCCATCATTAAAATACAAAGTAACAGAATTACATTAAGACATTAAAAGAAGCATCCATAACATGCAGCAAAAATAAATAAAAATCCATTAAAACAACACAGAAATGAACAGGCAGAAAAGAAGAAAGACATTTGTAGTGGATAATTGTTATGCTATCTCTTAGAAGATAAACTTTCTTTTTCTTGTAGGGTCCAGTGTGCTTTGAAGATGTAGCTGTTCATTTCACAGATGAGGAATGGGCGTTGCTGGATCCTGACCAGAGAGCTCTGCATAAGGAAGTAATGGGGGAGAATCGTGAGATCATAGACTCGCTTGGTAAGGCTCCCTGTTGCATCACAATATCTGTTTTGAAAATCAATACATACCTCTATGTGATGAACCTCCTATATTTTGATGGGGCTCAATAGTGCACCAACAGCATCTGGGACTCTGACACCTCTACAGCTCACCTTCAATGCACATCTACAGCTATCTACTGTTTAGTCTGCAAATTTTATTCTCCAAGTTATGCCTTTTTAAAACATAATCAGGTTGGCCTTAAATGCCTGGCCCTTTTTATAAGCTTCAGAATTATTAGGGAAGTTGATGTAGCTCCCTGGCAGGTTTTTTCGTTTTTGCTTGTGTCGGCTTTTCGTTGATCAAAGATTCCATGATGTGGCCGAACAAAATCCATCCTAGAAAAGAGCCAGGCTTTTTGAATCTCAGGTTCCCATAAATATCCCTGTTAGTGCTAGTAAACTAAGGGAGTGAACCCTGTAAGAGCTCACATCTAACTCCCTTCAGTACTTAATCTATCACATGTGTTTATGAGCAATGTTCAGTAATTTGGGGCTCCATTTCTTGCCGAGGCTCTAATCCATTTCTCTCTTTGTTACAGGTAATGATGACTTGGAAATTAAGAATGAGGGAGACCACGACATCATCCACACAGTGGAAAAGACATATCAATATTCAGAGTTTGGACAGAGCTACAGTCAGAGTTCCCATTCCACTTCCCATCAAATAAATCCCATTTGGAAGAAACTGTATCAGTGCTTGGAATGTGGAAAGAACTTCACTTGGAAGAAAAGTCTCACGTCTCATCAAAGAATTCATACAGGGGAGAAACTATATTACTGCTTGGAATGTGGAAAGACCTTCAGCGAGAGGGGCAAGCTCATGGCCCATCAAAGAATTCATACAACAGAGAAACCATATCAGTGTTTGGAATGTGGAAAAAGCTTTAGTGAGAGGGCCAATCTCATTTCCCATCAAAGAATTCATACAGGGGAGAGACCATATCAGTGTTTGGAATGTGGGAAGAGCTTCAGTCAGAGCACTCATCTCACTTGCCATCAAAGAATCCACACTGGGGAGAAGCCCTATCAGTGCTTGGAATGTGGAAAAAGCTTCACCTGGAAGAAAAGTCTCACTTCCCATCAAAGTATT
This sequence comes from Podarcis cretensis, assembly GCF_951804945.1. Lineage (NCBI taxonomy): Eukaryota > Metazoa > Chordata > Lepidosauria > Squamata > Lacertidae > Podarcis > Podarcis cretensis. The sequence goes on along the minus strand of NC_137181.1, from coordinate 1,336,768 downwards.
CATACAGGGGAGAAGCCATATCCGTGCTTGGAATGTGGAAAAAGCTTCAGTGAGATGGGCAAGCTCACGGCCCATCGAAGAATTCACAATGGGGAAAAAGCATATCAGTGCTTGGAATGTGGAAAAAGCTTCAATAAAAGCGCCAATCTCACATCCCATCAAAGAATTCATACAGGGGAGAAACCATATCAATGCTTGGACTGTGGAAAGAGGTTCAGTCAGAGTGCCAATCTCACAACCCATGAAAGAATTCATACAGGGGAAAAACCCTACAAGTGCTTAGAATGTGGAAAAAACTTCAGAGAGAGGGGCAATCTCACGTCCCATCAAAGAATTCACAGTGGGGAGAAACCATATCAGTGCTTGGAGTGTGGAAAGAGTTTCAGTAAGAGTGCCTATCTCACGTCCCATCAAAGAATTCATACAGGGGAGAAGCCATACCAGTGCCTGGAATGTGGAAAGTGCTTCACCTGGAAAGAAAGTCTCACTTCCCATGAAATGATCCATACAGGGGAGAAACCCTATCAGTGTTTGGAATGTGGAAAGAGCTTCAATAAGAGCACCTATCTCACATCCCATCAAATAATTCATACGGGGGAGAAGCCATATCAGTGCTTGGAATGTGGAAAGACCTTCAGTCGGAGCACCAATCTCACGGCACATCAAAGAATTCATACAGGGGAGAAACCATATCACTGCATGGAATGTGGAAAGAGCTTTACCTGGAAAGAAAGTCTCATTTCCCATCAAATAATTCATAAAGGCGAGAAACCATATCAGTGTATGGAATGTGGAAAGAGTTTCAGTGAAAGTGCCCATCTCACCGCGCATCAAATAACTCATACAAGGGAGAAACCCTATCAGTGCATGGAATGTGGAAAGAGCTTCTGTAAGAGGGCCAATCTTACTTCCCATCAGAGAATCCACACTGGGGAGAAACCCTATCAGTGCTTGGAATGTGGAAAGAGGTTTAATACAAGCACAAACTTCCGTCGACATCAAAGTATTCACCGTGGGGAGAAACCATATCAATGCTTGGAATGTGGAAAGAGCTTCAGCCAGAGCACCCATCTCACTTCCCATCACAGAACTCACAGAAGAGAGGAACAATATCATTTCTCGTAATGTGGAAACAGCTTCAGTCAGAACATCAATCTCATAACCCATAAAATAATTCATACAGGGGAGAAACCATATCAATGCTTCTAATGTGCTAAGAGCTTCAGTCAGAGAATCCATCTCATTTCCCATGAAAGATCTTCCAGAGGAGAGAATCATAAAATTGTAGCAATCGATCGACCCTGAGGTTCGTTTACCCCAATCCCCTCAAGGCTGGAATCTCAGCTAAAGTATCTCAGACTGATGGCCACGCAATCCTTCTGTGGGAATTCCCTTCCATTGTTGACTAGCTATTATGGTATTGTCTAAGTTCTTGTCTGATGTTTAGTTGGAATCTCCTTTATTGTTACTTTAATCCATGTCTTCAGGTCCTTCTCCTGGAGCAAGAGAACACAAGTTTTCTCCATCTTCCATGTGACAGCCCTTTTGATCTTAGAAGATGGCTATCGTATCTCTCTCGGGTTCCATTTGTATGTAAAGTTGTATGCACCTGTATCAAAGTAATTCATAATAATAAGTATAGTATAATAGAAGATTTAAGGTACTGTTAGCTAGGAAGGTGGGGCAGAGTGAGTTTGGAATGCTGGGGTGAGAGGTGATTGGCTGAGTTTCAAAGGAGGTTTGAATAAATACAGTGTCTGAAAAGTAGTCATAAACAATGAATGAAATATTAAAAATATACAATCAAGCTCAACAATTTCCACAACAATTGCAACAACATCTAAAATAAATATACAGGAGAAAAAAACGTAACAGCAACAGCCTCCCCACCCCGAAATCCCTACGCCCCAGAGCCTGTTCAGCAGACTCAGCCTTTGCAGCTGGAGTCAGTCTATCAGTTTGGGCCCTCCCAGGCCAGGTAGGAAAAGGCCTGCAAGGCTGAGAGCAGGTCTTCTGGAGAGGGCCAAGATGGTCTCTGGCCTCTTCAGTAGAGACAGTTGGAGGGTGGAGTGGAGTGTGAGAGTGGTGGTTGTTGTGAAGCAGCCTTGGTTAAATTAGGAATAGAGGAACAGCATTATAATACCTGTTGTTACAGTTGTAATAAAGTGACAAAAATGGAAATGGGGACATTTGAAAGCATTCGTTTACGTACACAAATTTTCTTTGAAACCTTTGTTTATTTTTTCAAAAGTCAGTTGCATTCTACCACACACCTCCTCTTCCACTACATTAGGGCTGAAGTGTTCTGGTAAGAGTGGCAGAGGAGAAAAGGCAGTTGTTTGGTGAAAGACCCAGCTCACAGCTGTGCATCTTTTACCAATGTTGATTTCAAGGCTTTATTTTAGCGTTTCTTGTCCTGGGCCCAGTCCTGTGGAACATCCTGCCACTAGAGATTCCATAGGTTCCCGCTGTGCCAACTTTTAACTGCCTGCTATTTTTGTTTCTATTCCATTAAGAGTACGTACACCGCCCAAGGGTCTATTGATGCTTGTTTTTAAATTTTATTTTTAACTTGTTTTTAATTAACTTGCTTTTAATTTTAATTTTTATTATATTAATTGGTTTTATGTTCTTATATTGCTCTAAACTGCTGTAGTATATTTTGATGATACAGCTGTCTATAAATACTTAAATGAACAATCCTGTAAGGTAGTTTAGGCTGAGAGACAGTGACTGGCTGGCCCTGAGCTTGGTAGCTGAGCAATACTCTCTCACCTCCCAGTCCTCTTAATATGACCTGTAATCCCATCATCTTTAAAATAAATGAATAAATAGAAATGATGGCTTTTGCTGCAAAATGGACAGTTAGTTGCAAGGGTAACTTTTTGCATTGTCCACAGTCACATAGGAAAACCAGACGAGAATACAGTCTTCCAAACAATAAAATCGAAATAAAGTCTTTCAGAAGTTTGTGAAAAGATGGCGCCTTGCCCCAAAGACAGTGTCCATGGTGTTGGGTTCTGCAGCTTCCAGAGAGGAATCTGGCACAGTCCATGTGCTCCTGGACTAGGGCACCCACCTTCTAAACTGGAATTAAACAACTGGTCACAGAAATCATATCACACCCTTTAACCTGCTTAGCTATTGGCTGTCCTGTTCCTTCGGTCAAGAAATCTGAAGCTGCGGGACCTCGAGTGCCACTGAGACTTTGTACACACCCTTCATTTAAAGCACATTTCCCCCGGCACACACAACCCACGCCCAAATTTATTTTGAATTGTTGGGTTTTTTTTATTAAAAAAAATGTTCCTTTAGTGCATTGTGACTTTTTGGGGTTTCTATATAGATGGATAGACTAGAGATACTTTGGTGTCAAAGCAGAGTATCTTAAGATTTAATTACAGATAGGTAGCCGTGTTGGTCTGCCATAGTCAAAACAAAATAAAAAAATTCCTTCCAGTAGCACCTTAAAGACCAACTAAGTTAGTTCTTGGTATGAGCTTTCGTGTGCATGCATCTGAAGAAGTTCATCTGAAGAAGTGTGCATGCACACGAAAGCTCATACCAAGAACTAACTTAGTTGGTCTTTAAGGTGCTACTGGAAGGAATTTTTTTATTTTGTTTTAAGATTTAATGTTACAGTAGAAATGTTCCATTTCATATACGTTAAAGTATCATAAAATTTGTTTGCCTAGTGAATTCATGGGAGGGGGAATCATTTGTACTATTCTGTGAATCTGCTTGCATGGGTTTAATGTTGTTTGGAGACAATAACTCTCAGTAATTTCATATTATCTATGTGTTTGTTGTGTGTTCAGCACACATAATTGCAGATGAGACTAAATAAAATGCTTCCTAGGAAAATCCCTTGGACTGCTGCTGTAGTGTTTCAAGTGTGGCTTCACTTACAGGTAATAATATATTGTATTTATTGCAGAAAAATTACACCATAGTTGGCTATTAATTTGAACCCCAGCGAACCCTGCTGCTTTCTCCCAATTTCTTAGGTAGAAATAACTGATAATGAAAATGAAGAAAAGAGGCACACGCTTTCCCCCAAACGTTTAGAATCTAGTGAGCATCATGGAGAATTTCAGCACTTAGTTATGCGCCTGCGAGCTTGGCCGTCTATAAAAAGTGCAGATGTGTAAGTAGATGTTCACATACTGCCATGAATTAAAAAATAATCCTCCTTTTAAATATAGAAGGTATGCATTACAGTGCTAAAGTGGCTCAAGAAAGTAATTGCTGTGGCAGCTGACATCTTAGAGAGCACAATGCCACTATGCTAACTGCTTTACAGCTAATTAACCTGGAAAGCTGTTGTGTTATCTCTGTAGGGATGTCTGGGGTTGAACATTGTGCATGCCAAGCAGATGCTCTACTACTGAGCTATGGTGATTCCCCATATTTGGTGCTGCCACCTGATTAAAGAAATCTTGGGCAAGGCATCATTTGTCTCTTCAATGATGTGTTCTATGTTGCAAACTGCCCTTTGGTCTCTTGATGAATGGCAGTATCTCAAGGGCATAAGCCTGGGCAGTGTGTATGCAGGTCCTGGGCTGCCCAGATGACAAGACTCCCCCCCCCCCCTTGGCCTCGCTGGTGTGGTCCAAAGGAATCAGAATAATATGTTTGGCACCTGCTTGGCTGCTGGAAGGAGACACACCGTAGGGACTCCACTCCAGATTTGTACAGGGTTTACTCCTTAGCCTTTTCTTCTCCCAAAGGTATCCCACAAGGCTACAGATTGTTCCTCAGGATTTACTCCCCAAGCCTTTCTCACAAATGAGTTCAGCTGCAAGGCAGCAGAGGTTTAGCATCAGAGTTTTCCTTCTAGATGGACTACCTTCCCAGGTTGAAAAGCCCCACCTGCTCCTCATTTCCTTGTACCGCATGTGCAGAAACCGCCTTCTTGACTGTTGGACTCGCTATTGGTCTTGACTGCTCAATCTGGCCCAGCCTGTCTTCACATGCAGAAGATAGGTAAGTCCCTAAGTCACCAAGGGTTTAAGACCCATCAGCTACCCTCACCTGGGCCCTCAGACCAAAGCCATTACCCAAGTTGTGGCCACATTTGCATACCAAGAGCTTCTAGGAGCCACAAACGAGAGCTGAGTGCAGGGTGTGGACCAATGGTGGATGAATAATAACAATAAAAGTCAATTCAGTTAGCAATTAAGCATTTTTGAAAGGGGAAGTGGCATAGGTTTGTGTTTCCTTTTAGATAATGCATAAAAACAAAGTATTAGTCATTATCAGAGTATGATTTATTGTTTTTGAAGTAAGCTTGGCAGCTACCAAGTGCGATTCTTTCCACAGGGATGTAACACAGTGGCAGGGGTCTCCCTCAGTGGGCAGTTATGCCACTGCACTGTGCACTCACTGCAGCTTCTGGGAGAAGCTCAAGGGCAGCCCCACACAGAGCACATGGCACAAGTCACCAGGCTTTTGAGTTTAGACCACCGAGGGAAACCTTTGGTGTGTATTATCACCAGTTTTAAAAGCCAAGCGTGTGTTTGCATCTTGGAACAAAATTATACTAGAAAAAAAACTGCCTCATATGTTATTGTCATACTGAGCTGCTAAAGATTTTGTGATCTGTTGTGTTCTAGATGCTGCCTTCATGTTCACTGAGCTCAGTGTCAAAACAGTGAGAGTATTCACAATTAACCGCCCCAACTGCAGGACACAAAGGGACGTGTGTCATGCTCCTTTAAATCCCAAAATCTTCTTGCACAAGCAAAGACTGCAACAAAAAACCTTGTGCTGACATACCGTATTTTTCGCCCTATAGTACGCACTTTTCCCCCTCCAAAAGTGAAGGGGAAATGTGTGTGTGTCCTATGGGGCGAATGCAGGCTTTCGCTGAAGCCTGGAGAGCAAGAGGGGTCGGTGCGCACCGACCCCTCTCACTCTCCAGGCTTCAGGAAGCTATCCGCAAGCCTTGGGAGCCCGCAGGAGTTCCCACCGGGCTCCCAAGGCTTGCGGACAGCAGCCTGCAGCCCGAAACCCGGGGAGCGCACCCCAGGCTTCGGGCAGATATCCACAAGCCTTGGGAGCCTGGTGCGACTTCCCACCGGGCTCCCAAGGCTTGCAGATAGCAGCCTGTTCTGGGGGCGGGGGAAGCTCGGGCTTCCCCAGCCCCGCGCCTGGGGGGGAAAATAAATTTTTTTTCTTTATCTCACAAAAAAAAAACTAGGTGTGCCCTATGGGCCCGAGTGCCGTATAGGGCAAAAAAATACGGTAATCCTTGACTGTGACAAAGTGCCCAGGCCAGGCTCTGTGTGGCATTTGAAATACTTAACTCCAAGTTCTGGCAGGCTTGTTACAAAAAGTTGTCTCATGCTGCCTGATCTTCTGATGTTTATGTTATTATTGGTCTCCATGGCTATCTTGGGAGAAATCCCAAGGCTGGAGAAATAAATCACCACAAATTTGATAACGGAAAGATTAAGAAGGTCCACCTCCTAAGCAATATCGTGGACTCTTGGCCTTGGCTCCAGGGGTCAGGAAAGAGCCAGAGAAAAACATGCTTCCAAGAACTCTCTGGTGTGACTGTCAATCAGGTCCTGTTAGGCCTGAGGAACCATCAACTTCAGCAGTGTTCACCAAACAGCAAAGAAGCCCTGGTGGATCAAAGGACAACCCTGTGGGAGACTTTGTGCAAGGTGCCTGGAACTTTTGATGAACTACAGTGACCGTCCTAGAGTTGTAGCTCCATCCTAGGGCACCTGCTTTGTATACAGAAGGTCCTCCATTCAACCCCGAACATCTTCAGGTAGGGCTGGGAATGTCTCATCTTTGAAACCTTGGAGAATGGCTGCAGTCTGTGGAGACAAACTGGAGCTAGTTGAAGCAAAGGTCTGACAAGGGATAAAGGAGCCCCTATGATCCCATGTCCTTGTCATCATAAAAAACATGGTAGCATCAGTGCAAGAGGATGCTAAACCCAACGAAAGTGTCCCCAGTGGGCCATAGGACCTTGGTGAGAAATCTGTGAAAGAAGCAGGAGTCCCACTTACACATTCCCCCAGAGAGAGAAGGGGCTTGTGTGGGTCGCCATGCATAAGAGAGCCACTGTGGTGTAATGTGTAGAGCAGCCTTTCTCCACTTTGGGTCCCCAGAAGTTGTTGGACTATAAGTCCCATCATCCCTAAGGTGGTCAGGGATGATGGGAGTTGTTGTCCCACACTGAGGAGACCCCAGGTTGAGAAAGGCTGGTGGAGAATGTTGGATGGACAACTTCTTCATCTTTGGTGATCACTCATAGCTGAGTAAGACCTGGGAGACCGAGGTTCAAATCCCCGCTCTGCCACTCTTAGCCTGACCTGCTTCCCTGTGTTGCTGGGAGAAGACCATGTATGGTGCCTTGAGTTCTTTGGAAGAAAGGGGGGATGTCAATATAATTAGCTAATAAATAAAAATAAATAGCACATGTACATCAGAATAACACATAAGAATCTATTCTCCCCATTCCAACCAAAGGTGACAAAAACAAACCGTTTCATGAACTGCAATCTAACAGCTTCATGCTGCAATCTCCTTTCGAAATTTTTCTCTTGGAGAATAAAAAGTCCTGGGAGAAAAGGCATTGGGAAAGAGTTATGTTCTCTTTCACTTTATACTTTAATAGGCTTTGGCTTGCAGGTGCTCAAATGATCAGTGAAGGGCACGATAATTTAAAAAACCTCAGAGCTCAATTTCTAGGGGCAATAAAATTTTAGAAACTTACCGTAGTTTTCAGCTCTGCTCTAGTAGGAATAACTTGAGGAGCCCCAGTAAACCAGAATCTTAGATGAGATCCCAATTTTAGAGAGGTGGGTAAGAAAAGAAAGAAATACCCATTGATCTATGGTTTCATGTGTCACAGACCAAGCTAGCAGGAGAGCCATCTTTGAATCAACAAGGTCGGTGTATCTCACTGCAAGCTTCAGTTTTTTTGGTAGGGGAAGTGGCATATAAGCTCAGCTGTAAATTTCGTTCTTCAGTTTAAAACCAGTTAGAACTAGCACTTCAGGTTCCTCAGCTTCAGATTTCTAGAGTGGCATACGGCACCTTGAGTTCCTTGGAAGAAAGCTGGGATGTCAATATAATTAGCTAAATAATAAAAATTATTAACACATGGACATAGGAATCTTTTATCCCTATTTCAAAGGTGACAGAATGGAATCGTTTCAGGAACTGCAACACACGGGTTTCATGCTGAATTCTCCCTTCTTGGAGAACAAAAGGTCCAAGGAGAGAAGGTATCGGGAAAGAGTTATGTACTCGCCCACTTTACTGTAATGAGGACCTGTGAGCTACGTAAAGGACCTGTGAGCCAGGGACGAAATCTGGTAAATATATGTATTAAAACTCTCAGAGCTCAATCCTAGGGACAGCAAACCTTTAGAACCTTAATTTTTGGCTCTACCCCAGTGGGATCCCAAATTTAGAGAGGTGGGTAAGAGAGAGAGAGAGAGAGAGAGAGAGAGAGAGACCCATTGATCAATGTGCAACAGACCAAGTTAGCAATCTTAGAACCAACAAGGTAGGTGTATCTCAGTGCAAGCTGCAGTTTTTTGTAGGGGAAGGAAGAGTGGCATATACGCTATGGGTTCAGCTGTAAATTTCATTCCACAGTTTAAAGCCATTCAGAACTGGTTCAGTTTTTCAAAACCAGACTGTAAGTTAATCACCACTTAAGCAAAACCCACATTCCACTCTGCTATCTACTCGAAAAGTAGGACTTGGAAGGTGCTTTCGTCTCCCTGACCAAAATGCCCAGAGTGATCCTGCGTTGGAGAATGAAATCAAGGAAGCATCCAAAAGAGTGAGGGCGGAAGGAAATTTAATGAATTTTTTTGACATACAATAAAAGTCAGACTAGTCTACGTGTCAGGCAGTAGAAGAAATAACCCCCACGGCAGGTTGCCAGGAACAGGGTGGACTAGACAACACACAGAGTCCTCTCAAATGCTACAACACTATAATTCAGAGACTCTATGATTCTGCATTGTGAGTTTCTTGATGGAAAGTGAAAGTGGAGCTACGGCTGAAGCTCCTTTCACATTACAAGCATTTCTATGGTTTCCAACATATGAATTCTTTGATGTGAGACTTTGATCCTGAGTGAAGCCCTTTCTGCATTCCATGTGTCAGGGAACTGTTGGCTGAGAAGGGGGGAGAGATTGGAATGTACAGGGAGCCGCCTCCTTTAATGAGCAGCTGCACTTCGTGAGAGAGCGAAGAGGAGGAGGGGCTGTCAGGAAACACGGAAACAGAGAAAAAGGAACAGCCTCTGACGCTTCGGTCTTTATGTAGGGAGAGGAGGAAAAGGGGGGGGGGCGCTCAGGAAGTTTCTGTGCTGGAAAGGGAAGAGGCAGGAGCCACTTCCGGCAACTGATAGCGACTGAGGAAGACATGCTTTTAAGAGCTCCGGATTGTACATAGTTTTTGGACTTAATAAATCTTGTAAAGCTGGCTGGAGTCCCAGGTTGTTATCTCGGCTAGCACCCACATGTCATCCTGACATCATGCACTGATATGGTTTCTTCCCTGTATGAATTATTTCATGGGAACTGAGACTTTCCTTCCAGATGAAGCACATTCCACACACTGATACGGTTTCTGCCCACTGTGAGTTCTTTGTTGGGAAGTGAGACTTGCCCTCTGATTGAAGTTCCTTCCACATTCCATGCACCTATATGGTTTCTATTCTTTATGCATTCTTTGATGGGAAGTAAGACTATTCTTCCGACTGAGGCTCTTGCCCCATTCCATGCACTGAGGTAGTTACTTCCCACTGTGAGTTACTCAATGAGAAGTGAGACTGGTTCTTTGAATGCAACGCTTTCCACATTCCATGCACTGATATGGTTTCTCCTCATATGAATTCTTCGATGGTACATGAGACCTGCTCTCTGAGTGAAGCTTTTTCCACATTCCAAGCACTGATATGGTTTCTCCCCTGTATGAATTCTTTGATGGGAAGTGAGACTATCCTTCCGATTGAAGCTCTTTCCACATTCTAAGCATGGGTAGGGATTCTCCCCTGTGTGAATCATTTGGTGGGAAGTGAGCATTGTCTTCCAGCTGAACCTCTTTCCACACTCCAAACACTCATATGGTTTCTCCCCTGTATGGAATCTTTCATGGGACACGAGACCAGCTCTGTGAGTGAAGCTCTTTCCGCATTCCAAGCACTTATATGGTTTCTCCCCTGTATGAATTCTTTTATGGTACATGAGACCTGCTCTCTGAGTGAAGCTCTTTCCACAGTCCAAGCACTGATATGGTTTTTCCCCTGTATGAGTTCTTTGATGGAGGGTGAGACTATCCTTCCGATTGAAACTCTTACCACATTCTAAGCATGGATAGGGATTTTCCCCTGTATGAATCATTTGGTGGGAAGTGAGCATTGTCTTCCAACTGAACCTCTTTCCACATTCCGAGCACTCATATGGTTTCTCCCCTGTATGGAATCTTTGATGGGACGTGAGACTGGATTTCTGAGTGAAGCTCTTTTCACATTCCATGCACTGATACGGTTTCTCACCTGTATGAATTCTTTGATGGACTGTGAGCTCGCCCTTGTGACGGAAACTCTTTCCACATTCCAAGCACTGATAGGGTTTCTCCCCTGTATGAACTTTTTGATGAGAAGTGAGCATATTCTTCCCATAGAACCCCTTTCCACATTCCAAGCACTGATATGGTTTTTCCCCTGTATGAATTCTCTGATGGACTGTGAGACTGGCCCTCTGACTGAAGCTCTTTCCACATTCCAAGCACGTATAGGGTTTCTCCCCTGTATGACTTCTTTGATGGAAAGTCAGACTATGTTTCCGGCTGAAGCTCTTTCCACATTCCAAGCACTGATAGGGTTTCTCCCCTGTATGAATTCTTTGATGGAAAGTTAAAGCATCCTTCCGTTTGAAGCTCTTTCCACATTCCAAGCACTTATAGGGTTTCTCCCCTGTATGAATTTTTTGATGGGAAGCGAAACTTCTCTTCCAACTAAAACGCTTTCCACACTGTAAGCACTGGTATGGTTTCTCCCCGCTGTGAGTTACTTGATGGTAAGTGAGGCGGGATTTCCGACAGAAGTTCTTTCCACATTCCAAACACTGATATTGTTTCTTCCCCAAGAGATTTGTTAGATTGGAAGTGGAGTGGGAGCTCTGACTGAATCTCTTTCCAGACCCTGAATATTTAAGCGGCTTCTCCTGTGTGTGGATTCTGTCGGGGTCTTCCTCATTCATTTGCAATTCTTCAGCACCTGCACCAAAGAGAGAAATTAATTATAGCTTCAGGAACAAATGCAGCTCTTCTATATCAGAAAAACAAGGATAAAAAACCAGGCTCTTTTCTTTGATGGATTATGTTGAGTCCAATATGGAATCTGCGCCATCTCCAATATCAGTCATCTCTTTCATCAACCAAAAACAAATAACCCAACTGAAATTCCTTCAACTTCCCTTACAACCTTAAAGCCTACATTTTAAAAGGCCTTGGCAGTTCAGTCCAGCCTGATCACTGTTTAAAAAGACATAACTGGAGGAAGAACATTTGCAGGCAAATCTTTTAGAGCTGTGGGTGTGTTAGAATCCCAGCTGCTATAGGTTGCCCTGCTGAGCTCCATCAAAATATTGGAGATTTGTCACAGAGATATACGTATGGAATTTCAAAACAGATATTGTGATCCAACAGGGAGCCTTACCAAGAGAATCAATGATTCTATGATTCTCCTCCATTAGTTCTTTATGCAGAGCTCTCTGGCCAGGATCCAGCAATGTCCACTCCTCATCTGTGAAATGAACAGCTACATCTTCAAAGCACACCGGACCCTAAAATGAAAAAGAAAAGTATCTTCCTCTAAGACAGCATAAAGATGATCTACTAAACTAACTGTCATCAATACCAGGAAAGGTCCTAGAACAGATAATCAAACATTCGGTCTGTGAGCACTTAGAAAAGGCAGATAAAAAAAAGAAAAAGAAACCTATTGATCTAGGGTTTCATCCACCACAGACCATCTATGTTCATCATCTTGAAATTCCGTCAGGCAACCAGCTACAAATCCTCTCACCCAGCCCAACTAACAGAATGAAATATAACTGCTACTCCCTTGCGAGACTGTAGACTCTCCTTTGTTGGTGGTTGGACTAGATGACCTTTGGGTACTTTCCAACTCTAGGATTCTATTACCCTGTGGGCCATCTAGTCCAACCCCTTGCGATGCAGGAATTTCAGCTAAAGTATCCCTGACAGATGGCCATCCAACCTCTGCTTAAAAACCTCCAAGGAAAGAGAGTCCACACCCTCCGGAGTGAGACTGTTCCACTGTTGAACAGCTGTGTCAGAAAGTTTTATGTATGTCTAGTCAGAATCTCCTTTCCTGAAATTTGAAGCCTTTTATTCGAGTCCTACCTTTTGGAGCAGGAGAAAAGAAGCTTGCTCCATCCTCCATGTGACAACCCTTCAGATATTTGAAGATGGCTATCATAGCTCCTCTTTTCCAGGCTAAACATACTCTCTCAACCGTTCCTCATAGGGCTTGGCTTCCTGAGCCTTGATCATCCTAGTCGCCCTGCACATGTTCCAGCTTCTCAACATCCTTCTTACATTGTGGCTCCCGAAACGGGACACAGTATTCCAGGTGAGGTGTGACCAAGGCAAATTAGAGCAGGACTATTCCTTCCCTTGATCTGGACACTAGACTTCTGTTGATGCAGCCTAGAATAGCATTCACTTTTTTTGCTGCTGCATCACATTGTTGACTCATGTTAAGCTTGTGGTCCACCAAGACCCTGAGATCCTTTCCACGTGTACTGCTAGTAAGCCAGGTGTCCCCCATCCTATATTTGTGCATCTGGTTCCTCCTGCCTAAGTGCAGAACCTGGCATTTGTCCCTACTGAAATTCACATTGTTAGCCTGCACTCAGTTCTCTAATCTGTTACGGTCATTTTGAATTTTGATTTTGTCTTCTGTGGCATTAGCTACCCCTCCCAGTTTGGTGTCATCTGCAAATTTGATTAATAACTCCTCAGTTCCTTCAGCCAAGTCATTTATAAAGATGTTTAACAACATCGGGCCCGGGACAGATCCCTGTGGCACCCCACTTGTCACTATTTTCCAGTATGACGAGGAACCATGAATGACTACTCTTTGGGTTCAGTCAGTCAACCAGCTACAAATCCACCTAACAGTTACCTTGTTCAGCCCACATTTCACCAGATTCCTCGCGAGAATATGACGGGGGACTTTGTCAAAAGCCTTATTGAAATCAAGATACACTATGTCCACAGCATTCCCCTGATCCACCAGGTTTGTAATTCCATCAAAAAAAGAAATTAGAATGGTCTGGCATGACTTACTTTGGAGAAACCCATGCTTACTAATCACAGCATCCTTTTCTAAATGCTCACAGACCAAATGTTGAATTATCTGTTCTGGAGCCTTCTCTGGTATCAATGTCAAGCTCACCGGTCTGTAGTTAACTGGTTCTTCCTTTCCCCCTCTTTTTAAAGCTGGGGACATTTGCCCTCCTCCAGTTTGTAGGGACCTCATTTGTTCTCCAAGATTTCTCAAATATAATAGACAAAGGCTCTGAAATTAAATCCACAAGCTTCTTTATTGGATGCAATCCTTCAGGCCCTGGAGATTTCAATTCATTTAAAGTAGCTAGGTCCCTACCAATTCTGCAATTCTAGAATTCTATGACATTGCTCTGTTGTTTTCTGCCTGTTAATTGCTATGTTGTTTTAATGGGAATGTTGTGCTGCACATTTTAAGTCTGGGTGCTTCCTTTAATATCTTGATGTATTTTTTATTGTGTCTTAAAACGATGGGTATTCGTCTTTGTATGAAAGCGTGGAATGCTACATAGTGGTCTTCAAATCATTCCTTCCACAAAAGCATTCCTGTTGCCGAGGGAAAGATCCCCTCTTTACTCTCCCTGTGCGCAGTTCCAGGGTGGAACTCTCCTGATGCACAAAAGCAAAGTTCAGGGGGCGCATGGGGGCACGGAGAGTAGGAGGAAAGGGGGGAGAAGCCCATTGTGCAACGGATGAGGCTGATTAGATGAATCCTGGCAACGTTTTTCTATGGTTTCTTACCAGCTTCCCAACATATACTAGCATTCCACCATCAATACAGCAATAAGACAGAGCAGGAAGAGAGAGATTTCCTCGGCCTCAGAGGAACCCTGACTGCTGCTTTCCCCACAATGCTCCTTCCCTTACCTCATCTGGTTCTACAGCCACTGCTTCCTCTCCACTACCATGGAAAGATGGATGAGGAGGTCTTGCTGGCATCCCTCTGTCACCTGCGAGAAATAAAGGGTGGTGGGAGACCATGAGTGCATGCTTTCCTCAGAGGCGAATTAGTGCATCTCTAACCACAGATGGACCAAAGAAATAGTGTCACCTGCTGAGTGCATGTGAGACATTGGTATCCATTTCATATTTTAATTGTGCAAAAATACACAATTCAGTGTCTTCTCCAAGATGATTAAAAGAACCTGCAGATTAGTTTCAAAATCCACAGAATGTGATCAAACAGAGAAAAAACGATTCCTTCTTACCCAGTGGCCTTCCTCTGGTGTCCAACGGAGTCCTCTCTGTCTCAAAGGAATCTAAGCCCACTTCTGCAAACAGATCTTTTCCCTGAAGAAGCAACAAAGATTAAAGTAGAGAATGGGAAAATGGATTAGAAAAGGAATGTCTGAGGGGGAAAATCTGGTGGTATCTGATATCATTCCTTGGATGCTTTCCAAAAAAAGGATGGGCCATTAGGAGAGAATTTGGGTATACTCTGCCTCCTTTTCAGAGCCCCTTAGGATTATCCAGAGGAAAGTCTCTCTCACCTGCTGCTCTGCCTGCTTCCTCTCCTCTGCCTGACTCAGGAGGAATCCTTCAGCCAGGGCCACCGCCTGGGAACTGGTCTCCGCTCCACATTCTCTCACCCAGCTCTCCATCTCTGGTGGAAGGACAGCCAGGAACTGCTCCAAGATCACCAGGTCCAGCATCTCAGCTTTTGTGTGCCTTTCTGGCTTCAGCCACTTATGGCAAAGGTGGTGGAGTCGGCTACAAACCTCTCTGGGTCCTCTGGCCTCCTGGTAGCAGAACTGCCTGAACAGCTGCCTCTGCACATCTGAGTGGAGGGTGTCCTCCTCACCCAGGATCTTCTGCATGGAGCTTTCCCTGAATCCTTCACTGCTCTCGGTTTTGATGGCATGGTCTCTTCCTGCTTCAGGGCCAGCTGAGTCTTGCTCATCCATCTGGGTTCTCAGGAAGTCTCCAAGAGATCAGAAGGAACCCTTGGTCTACTGCCAAGTTCTGTCTGTCCTCATGAGAGCTGCTATCAAATCCTACAAAGCAAATACATTGTTCTGTTATAAAATTCATACACTGTCAGGAGAAGAAAAAAGAAAGCATGGTTGAGACTTGCTAGGATCAAGGCCTGTACCCCCTCACAGCTCAGATTCTTAGCTTTCTTCAAGATACAGGCAGGCAAGAAGGAGAAGCAAGCCTCTAGCCCACCTAGAAGGAAAGTTCCCATGCAAAATGTGCAGGCAACTGAAGGGATTTCTGTGCCAAGAATGAGCCTGGTTGAATGAGCCTGTGCTATGAATGAGCCTCCTGCCTTTCAGTATTTTCAGTATATGAATCAAATCAGAACAGTAACTGACAAGTGAGTCATTTGTACAGAGTGTAATTTGGACACTAGGCTAGAAAGGGGGTTCCAACCCTGGGGTCCTCAAGAGCTGCTCTCCCTCCAACCATCCCTTGGAATCTCCAACATTCACAAGATTTCATTTCCCAGAAGGTGGAAGAAGCAACAAGGGGGTCATCTATCTTGGATCTGGTCCTCACCAGCAGGGAAGTACTGGGAAACATAGGACCTGGCCAGAACCAAGGAAGTAACCGTCTCACTCTATTCTGCCCTGGTCAGACCACACCTGGAATACTGTGTCCAGTTTTGGGCGCCACAATTTAAGAAGGATGTGGACAAGCTGGAACGTGTGCAGAGGAGGGTGACCAATGTGATCAAGGGTCTGGAAACCAAGCCTTAAGAGGAAGGGCTGAGGGAGCCAAGTATGTTTAGCCTGGAAAAGAGGAGACTGAGAGAAGAGGTATGGTCTAAATTTAAACACAAATCATTATCTTCACTTTGAACGCTCTTCCCATGTTCATGCATAGACCAACACTTTATACTGTTATATTGTTAACAGAAGGGGGAAATTACTCTTCCTCATTAAACAAGGGCTCCTGACTAGGAATTTGTCCATGTGTTGATGACGGTTAACTCTGCTCTCTCTTGTTTCCCTTTTTCTGGCTTTGTTTAAACCCATTCACGAACCAGGAACTCATGCACTGACTACCTATAATTCAGCATATGTTGTGAATTTGCCTGCAAATTTATTATAGTATTTTTGTGATCTAGAGATGACACGAAAAGACTCCATCTATTTATTTGTATCATTTATTACTCCTACGACCCTAGCTTATAAAACCCAATAAAAAGTTATTCCGTAAGGAAAGGGGAAAGACAACAGGCAGAGACTCAGGCCCCGTCTGCACTGTGTTTGCAAAGCAGGATCAGAGCATTTCAAAGAGCCCTGGCTTCCTCCACAGAATCATGGGAACCATGAATCGGCGTCATTACTCTTTTAAAACCATCTACCGGTACATGGTTTTGTATGTTTTGTGATATTATATGCATTGAGACTTTCCTTTATTTTTATAGATTATGTATTAGTAATTCTTTATTGTAACTGATAAGTATATATTGTTTAATTGTTATTTGCTTATGTTTAATTTTACTGTTTCCTATTAGATTATAGTAATTATTATAGTGAGAACTGGACCATAAAGAAGGCTGATGCTTCTTTATGCTTCGGCTGATGCCGAAGAATTGATGCTTTTGAATTATGGTGCTGGAGGAGACTCTTGAGAGTCCCATGGACTGCAAGAAGATCAAACCTCTCCATTCTGAAGGAAATCAGCCCTGAGTGCTCACTGGAAGGACAGATCGTGAAGCTGCGGCTCCAAGACTTTGGCCACCTCATGAGAAGAGAAGACTCCCTGGAAAAGACCCTGATGTTGGGAAAGATGGAGGGCACAAGGAGAAGGGGACGACAGAGGATGAGATGGTTGGATAGTGTTCTCGAAGAGACCAGTATGAGTCTGACCAAACTGCGGGAGGCAGTGGAAGACAGGAGTGCCTGGCGTGCTCTGGTCCAGGGGGTCATGAAGAGTTGGACACCACTAAATGACTAAACAACAACGACAATTAGATTATAATGCATTATTGAATATTGTTTTATTTTATATTTGTTTTTTTAAATCTTACTGTGACCTTTTATATTGGATTGGATTTTTATTATTTATTGTTTTGTTGTGTTCTAATAAGTGTTGGAAGCTGAACAGAGTGGCTGGGGCAACCTAGCCAGATGGGGCGGGGTATAATAATAATAATCATTGTTATTTAGGTTGGTGGGCATCCCTGCCTCCTGCCCTGCCGAGGGAGTGCCGTAGGTTTAACTCTTCGGCGCATGAAGACGCACTTTTTCTGCCCTCCATCTTCCAACATTCCTTATTTATTTACTGCATAGGTCAAGTTGCGTTTATTGTTTGGGTGGATTTTATGTCGGAATGTTTCCGTCTGGCTGCAACCTCTTCTAACAGATGTGGCCGATTCCTAGATCTGCAGGGAGGCTGTTTGCAGCCCATTGTTTCCTCGCCAAAGCGGCGAGCATCGCATCTCTACAAAGAGCACCGTTGCAAACCTCCTCCTGAAAACTCGCCCCTTCCCTGGCTTCCCTCCCCATGCATGACATGCACAGGACCCTCTCGAATGCATCCCCCCCCCGGCTGCCCTGGGACCCCCTTCTCCCCCCTGCACCCAAAGGGGGAAGAGAGAGGAGACTCACCTGATCTCCCGAGGGGGGCACCAAGGAGGCCCTTGCGCAGGAGACAGACAAAACTTGCAGGAAGTGACGCGGGGGAGGGAGCTTTGCTCGGCAGGATCAGGCCCCACCCACTCCGCGATCTCCTTCCCCCTCTAGTAATCCGGCTCAGCTCCTTTGAACCCTTGCAAATATGAGCGCACCAAGCACACTCCTCTCTGCGCTTTCTCTCTCCGAAGCAGATCTGTGCATTGCGCACAGCCGGAGGAGGGGCTTCATTTTGGGGGGGCCGTCCTGGCTGGGCTCTGAGCTGCCCCCTCCCCTGGCCAAGAACGGGAGGAGCAGCTGGCAGGGAAAAGGCTCTGCAAGAAGCAGGAGTCGCCTTCCTAGGGGAGGAGGAGGGGTCATCCCAGTGGGTTAACCGATAGTGGGGCTTTCATGCACCTTCGTGTATTTCCCCTTGTACTGAGGAACACTCCATGTTGTTAAACAGGGACGACACGTGTGTCTTTTTGTGTGTGTGTGTCTGTGTGTATGAGAGAGAGACAAGGAAAGCCCTTTCTACAATCCGCTGCCTTTCTAGGGGATCCGTAAGGTTGCCTGGGGCTGTTGTCTCTCCGGTTGAGTGCTACGCCAGGCTCCAAGGCAGCAATTGGATGTTAAGCCACGCTTCCTCCGTCGTTTTGTAGCTGACAACCTCAGCACACTCCCAAAATTCAAAACATATTTTTGCTTTTTTTATTTATTCCATAAAATCTATTCAAAATCTTGGTTAATATAAGGTAGGTGTATCTCACTGCAAGCTTCAGTTTTTTGGTAGGGGAAGTGGCATATAAGCCAAGCTGTAAATTTCGTTCTTCAATTAAACCAGTTGGAACTAGCACTTCAGGTCCCCCAGCTTCATAAATAAAATAAATAAGAATAAATAACACCTGTACATCAGAATAACACATAAGAATCTATTATCCCCATTCCAGCCAAAGGTGACATAATTCATCAGCTGCAATCCAGCAGTTTCATGCTACAATCTCTTTTTGAAATTCTTCTCTTGGAGAACAAAAGGTCCTGGGAGAAAAGGTTTTGGGAAAGAGTTGTATTCTCCCACACTTTAATAAGCTTTGGCTTGCAGATGCTCAAATGATCAATGAAGGGCACAATCTGCCTTCCTGTAGCTGCAGGTATGCAGCAAACATGCATAAATGTTCTCAGGGCACAGCTGATCTCAATGCCAGTGACACAGCATCAGAGGAAAAACTGAGTTAAGCAGCACTGTAACTGTAGGGCTAAGTATCCCCATTTGTTTGCTGAATCCATTGAAATTCTAACAAGGGCATGGTGAAAGCACTGTGTGCAAGGAGCTAAATCCAGTTTTTAAAAAAGCCTCAGAACTCCATCCTAGGGGCAATAACGCTTTAGAAACTTAAGTTTTCAGCTCTGCCCCAGCAGGAATATCTTGAGGAGCCAGAAGCTTAGATGAGATTCCAATTTTAGAGAGGCGGGTATAAAAAAAGCAAAACCCACTGACCTATGGTTTCATGTGGCAGAGACTAAGTTCACGGGAGAGCCATCTTAGAATCAACAAGGTAGGTGTCTCTCACTGCAAGCTTCAGTTTTTTGGTAGGGGAAGGAAGAATGGCATATAAGCTATGGATTCAGCTCTAAGTTTCGTTCTTCAGTTAGAACTAGTTCAGCTTTTCAAAACCAGAGTGTAAATTATTCCCCACTTAACCAAGACCCACATTCCTCTCTGCTGTCTACTTGAAAAGTAGGACTTGGAAGGTGCTTTCGTCTCCCTGACCAAAATGCCCAGAGTGATCCTGCGTTGGAGAATGAAATCAAGGAAGCATCCAAAAGAGTGAGGGCAGACGGAAATTTAATGAATTTTTTGACATACAATAAAAGTCAGACTAGTCTACATGTCAGGCAGCAGAGGAAACAGCCCCTACAGCAGGTTGCCAGGAACAGACAATGAAAAGTCCTTACCACCTGCTTTTTATTCAATATTTACAGACAGAGGCTTGGAACACAGCCTCTGGGACTAATGGTGTTGTCCTGCGTGACTCTCCACTCCCTGGGAGCCAGTGTGGTGTAGTGGTTAAGAGCAGTAGTCTCGTAATCTGGTGAACCGGGTTCGCGTCTCCGCTCCTCCACCTGCAGCTGCTGGGTGACCTTGGGCCAGTCACACTTCTCTGAAGTCTCTCAGCCCCACTCACCTCACAGAGTGTTTGTTGTGGGGGAGGAAGGGAAAGGAGAATGTTAGTCGCTTTGAGACTCCTTAAAGGGAGTGAAAGGCGGGATATCAAATCCAAACTCTTCTTCTTCCCTTTTTCTCCCTCATTTGTCACCTTCTCCCCTACAGGTGGCACTGAGGGCCCTTTGCTCTACAGTGGTACCTCGGGTTAAGAACTTAATTCGTTCTGGAGGTCTGTTCTTAACCTGAAACTGTTCTTAACCTGAAGCACCACTTTAGCTAATGCGGCCTCCTGCTGCTGCTGCACCGCCAGAGCACGATTTCTGTTCTCATCCTGAAACAAAGTTCTTAACCCGAGGTAATATTTCTGGGTTAGCAGAGTCTGTAACCTGAAGAGTATGTAACCCAAGGTACCACTGTATTTTCAAGGCTTGCCGGGTTCTGGGAGAGGGGGGGTCTAGGATGCTTTCTAAAGACACTGTGTCTGTCAGCTATTGCCCTCCTAGCAATTCCTCTTCCTCCTCCTCATCTCCCCTTATTTCCCAGCTTTCCCCCTCATCTGCCTCTGAGCTGTGACCTCCCTCAAACCCCTGTTGTAATTCTGAACTGTCTTCTTCTCTGGAAAGGTCAGGCTGGGGAGGTGGTCTACACCATTCCTCCTCTGCCCAGTCCCTAACACCATGGAACAGGAACAAAAAACAAGCCAACCAGAATGGGTGCAGAGGAGGGTGACCAAGACATTCAAGGGTCTGGAAACCAAGCCTTATGAGGAATGGTCAGCCTAGAAAAGAAGACACTGAGAAGAGATATAATAGCCATCTTCAAATATCTCAAGGGCTGTCTCATGGAAGAGGGGACAAGATGAAGAAAGCCTGTTTTGTTCTGCTCTGGAAGATAGGACCTGAAGCAATGGATACAAGTTGCAAGAAAAGAGAATCAGACTAAACATCAGGAAGAACCTTCTACGGGTAAGAGCTATTCAACGGTGGAACAGGCTGCCTCAGAAGGAGGTGGGTTCTCCTTCCATGGAGGTTTTTAAGCAGAGGTTGCATGCTCATCTGCCATAGTGTAGATTCCTGCATTCCAGGTGGGTGGACTAGACAACACACAGAATCCTCTCAAATGCTACAGCTCTATACAGCCAAAGAAGGACAGAACTCTCTTTTTGTATGCGACAACAGCAGCAAGAATACTCATCACAAAATATTGGAAGACACAAGATCTACCCACTCTGGAAGAATGGCAGATGAAGATGATCGACTACATGGGACTGGCAGAAATGACCGGCAGAATCCGAGACCAGGGAAAAGAGTTGGTGGAAGAAGACTGGAAGAAGTTTAAAGACTATTTGCAGAAACACTGTAAAATTAAGGAATGCTAGAGGGATGTTGGATAGTAACTAAGTGGTTTTCAGCTGTAATGCTTAAGAGATAGGAAATAAGGATTTGAAATAAGCAAAAGATCTAATGGTGAGGACTTGCTGAACAAATAATTTTGAACTGGAATATAAGAAAGGGTGGTATGAGGAGGTCTGGAAAGTAAGGTAAAAGAAAATATGTAAATGGAATTTATACATGTTCTTTTTGTTTTTTCTTGTTTTTAAATTGTTTTTCATTTTCTGTATTTTTGTATTTCTGTTTTTTCTTCTTTTTTCTGTTATTATGTATTTACCCTGAAAACTTTAATAAATATTCAAAATAAAAAAATAAAAATCAAATGCTACAGCTCTATAATTCTGAGACTCTATGGTTCTCCTCAATGTGAGTTTCTTGATGGAAAGTGAAACTGGAGCTATGGCTGAAGCTCATTTCACATTACAAGCATTTCCATGGTTTCCAACATATGAATTCTTTGACGGTGAGTGGGTAAAGCTCTTTCTACATTCCAAAACTTATATGGTTTCTTCCCACGGTAAGTTAATTGATGAGAAGTGAGACTGGCCCTCTGATTGAAGCTCTTCCACATTCCAAGGACCAATATGGTTCCTTCTCATATGAATTCTTTGATGGTACATAAGACTGGCTCTCTGAGTGAAGCTCTTTCCACATTCCAGGCACTGATATGGTTTCTCCCCTGTATGAATTCTTTGATGGGAAGTCAGACTATCTTTCCGACTGAAGTTCTTTCCACATTCCAAACAGGGATAGGGATTCTCCCCTGTGTGAATCATTTGGTGGGAAGTGAGCATTGTCTTCCAGCTGAACCTCTTTCCACACTCCAAGCACTCATATGGTTTCTCTCCTGTATGTATTCTTTCATGGTACATGAGACCAGCTCTGTGAGTGAACCTCTTTCCACACTCCAAGCACTGATATGGCTTCTCCCCTGTATGAATTCTGTAATGGGAAGTGAGCTCACTCTTCTGACGGAAACTCTTTCCACATTCCAGGCAAAGATAGGGTTTTCCCCCTGTATGAACTTTTTGATGAGAAGTGAGAATATTCTTCCCATAGAACCCCTTCCCACATTCCAAGCACTGATAAGGTTTCTCTCCTGTATGAATTCTTTGATGGGAAGTGAGACTATCCTTCCGACTGAAGCTCTTTCCGCATTCTAAGCACGGATAGGTGTTCTCCCCTGTGTGAATTATCTTGTGGGAAGTGAGCATATTCTTCCAGCTGAACCTCTTTCCACACTCCAAGCACTCATATGGTTTCTCCCCTGTATGAATTCTTTGATGGGACATGAGACCAGCTTTGTGAGCGAAGTTCTTTCCACATTCCAAGCACTTATATGGTTTCTCCCCTGTATGTATTCTTTTATGGGACATGAGAGCGGCCCTCTGGGTGAAGCTCTTTCCACATTCTAAGCAGTGATATGGTTTATCCCCTGTATGAATCCTTTGATGGAGAGTGAGACTATCCTTGCGACTAAAGCTCTTTCCACATTCCAAGCACTGATAGGGATTTTCCCCTGTGTGAATTATTTGG
This sequence comes from Podarcis cretensis, assembly GCF_951804945.1. Classification (NCBI taxonomy): domain Eukaryota; kingdom Metazoa; phylum Chordata; class Lepidosauria; order Squamata; family Lacertidae; genus Podarcis; species Podarcis cretensis. Next base: position 1,313,750 of record NC_137181.1, on the reverse strand, counting down.
TGGGAAGTGAGCATATTCTTCCAACTGAACTTTTTTCCACACTCCAAGCACTCATATGGTTTCTCCCCTGTATGGAATCTTTGATGGTACACGAGGCCAGCTCTGTGAGTGAAGCTCTTTCCACATTCCATGCACTCATATGGTTTCTCCCCTGTATGAGTTCTTTGATGGGAAGTGAGCTCACTCTTCTGACGGAAACTCTTTCCACATTCCAAGCACTGATAGGGTTTATCCGCTGTATGAATTTTTTCATGAGAAGTGAGCATATTCTTCCCATAGAACCCCTTCCCACATTTTAAGCACTGATACGGTTTCTCCCCTGTATGAATTCTTTGATGGGAAGTGAGACTATCCTTCTGACGGAAGCTCTTTCCGCATTCCAAGCACGTATAGGGTTTCTCCCCTGTATGAATTCTTTGATGGAAAGTTAGACTTTGCTTCCGACTGAAGCTCTTTCCACAAACCATGCACTGATACGGTTTCTCCCCTGTATGAATTCTTTGATGGAAAGTGAAAGCATCCTTTCGACTGAAGCTCTTTCCACATTCCAAACACTGATAGGGTTTTTCTCCTGTATGAATTTTTTGGTGGGAAGTGAAACTTCTCTTCCAACTGAAACTCTTTCCACATTCTTGGCACTGATATGGTTTCTCTGTGCTGTGAGTTATTTGATGAGAAGTGAGGTTGGATTTCCGACAGAAGTTCTTTCCACATTCTGAACACTGATATTGTTTCTTCCCCAAGAGATTTGTTAGATTGGAAGTGGAGTGGGAGTTCTTTCCAGACCCTAAATATTTAAGCGGCTTCTCCTGTGTGTGGATTCTGTCAGGGTCTCCCTCATTCTTCATTTGCAATTCTTCAGCACCTGCAACCAAGAAAGAAATTCATTAGAGCTTCAGGAAGAAATGCAGCTCTTTAATATTGGAACAACAAAGATAAAAAAGCCAGGATCTTTTCTTTTACGTCTTTTGTTGAGCCAAAACATCTCCAATATCATGTCATTTGTCAAACAAAAATGGAAACAACAAAAACAAAAAACCTGACTGAAGTTTCTTCAACTTCCCAAACAACTTCTCAAACAACTTTAAAGCCTACATTTTAAAATGCTTGGGCAGTTCAGTCCAGCTAGATCATGGTTTAAAAAGGCAAAAGGAAGAATATTTGCAGACCAAACAGCAGATAGCCCCACATCCAACGTGAGCTGCGAGAGTCTTAGAATCCCAGATGCTAGAAGTAGCATTGTTGAAATACATCAAGATATAGGTTTGTTACATAGAATTTCAAAACAGATATCACAATCCAACAGGGAGCCTTACCAAGCGAGTCCATGATCCCACGATTCTCCTCCATGACTTCCTTATGCAGAGCTCTCTGGTCAGGATCCAGCAACGCCCATTCCTCGTCTGTGAAATGAACAGCTATATCTTCAAAGCACACTGGACCCTAAAAGGAAAAGAAAAGTATCTTCCTCTTAGCTTAAAGATCATCTACCACACAGGTAATGACTGACCAGTAAGAGTGTCATCAACACCAAGAAAGGTCCTAGAACAGAGAATGAAACAGTCGGTCTGTGAGCTCTTAGAAAAGGCAGATTAAAATAAATAAAGAGAAACTCATTAAAAAGAAGAGTCTTTTTAAATATCTTCTAAAATAATTGTTTTAATTTATTTCGACTACGGCAGACCACCATGGCTAACTACTTGAACCACTGATCTAGGGCAGTGATGGCAAACCTTTTAGAGACCGAGTGCCCAAACTGCAACCAAAACCCACTTATTTGCCAAGTGGCAACATGGCAATTAACCTGTATATCTCATTTTTTCTGTGTGTTTCACATTTCTTCTTTACGACTGCTGTTGTAATAAATAATCCTTCATAAAAGTTATTGCATTACATTCTTCATTAAATTATATTTCTGTTGATATATAATTTTATGGTATAACTCAGTGCTTTTTTTGTTTAAAAATGTTTAGGAGTACTCTCATTTTGACTCAAGAAAATCATCACAGGGGGGAAATGAATACAGTTCAAATCTGGAAAAATAAACAGAGTGAATTTCTTCTCCGGTTAAATTCACAAAATGTTTAGGGAGATGCGTCCCCCTGCGTCCCCATAGAAAAAAAGCGCCGGTGTTACTCCAAAACAAAGTGGTGTTCTGAGCCATCAAACCTTGGAAACACATTTTCCCCAGTAGGTTCCACAATTTTGGCCACTAGTGTAGACTGGAGGGCTGTACTAAGCGCCACCCTCTCCCAATTTTTAATATGAGATAATAATGATTATCTGCATGCGCACATACAAATATAAATAAATAAATAAACCCAGCCAGATGGGCAGGGTATAAATAATATATTATTATTTCTCTGTTGGCTTCCAAGGGAAAGCCCATCGAACATGTAAACCCAGCAGCCCCTTCTTAGGTTGCAGTCTTTATACGCTTACTGACCTGGGAGTTAAGCCCTGCTGAACTTAAGGCGGCTTACTCCTGAGTAGGAAAAACAGACTGGCGGGTTAGGGTTACCTCATCTGGTTCTACAGCCACTGCTTCCTCTCCGCTACCATGGAAAGATGGATGAGGAGGTCTAGCTGGCATCCCTCTGTCACCTGCGAGAAATAAAGGGAGGTGGGAAACCACGAGTGCATGCTTTCCTCAGAGGCGAATTAGTGCATCTCTAACCACAGATGGACCAAAGAAATAGTAGTAGTAGTAATAATAATAATAATAATAATAATAATAATAATAATAATTTTTATTTATACCGCGCCCTCCCCAGCCAAGGCCGGGCTCAGGGCGGCTAACAAGCAATAATAAAAACAAGTTGAATGAATACAACTTAAAAACAAGATTAAAATACAGCATTAAAATATTGAAACATTAAAATATTAAAGTGCAGCCTCATCACAGGAGGAGAAAAGGGAAAAGAAAAAAGAAAGAGATGGAGGGAATCAAATTGGCTCCAAGCCAAAGGCCAGGCGGAACAACTCTGTCTTACAGGCCCTGCAGAAAGAAATCAGATCCCGCAGGGCCCTGGTCTCATGAGACAGAGCGTTCTGCCAGGCTGGGGCCAGTGTTGAAAAGGCCCTGGCTCTGGTTGAGGCTAGTCTGACTTCCTTAGGGCCCGGGACCACTAGGGTGCTGCTATTTATGGACCTTGAGGCTCTCCGTGGGGTATACCAGGAGAGGCAGTCCCGTAGGTACGAGGGTCCTAGGCCGTGAAGGGCTTTAAAGGTCAAAACCAGGACCTTAAATCCGACCCTGTACTTCACCGGGAGCCAGTGCAGCTGGAAAAGCACTGGGTGCTTTTAGCAGTAAAAGGTAAAGGCAAAGGACCCCTGGATGGTGAAATCCAGTCAAAAGGGACTATGGGGTGAAGCGCTCATCTCACTGCAGGCTGAGGGAGCCGGCATTTGTCCTCAGACAGCCTTCAGGGTCATGTGGCCAGCAGGACTAAGCTGCTTCTGGCACAACAAGACACCATGACAGAAGCCAGAGCGCATGAAAACACTGTTTAATTTCCTGCCACAGCGGCACCTATTTACAATGGTACCTCAGGTTAAGAACTTAATTCTTTCTGGATGTCCGTTCTTTGTCATGTGACAAAGACACATGAGAGCAGAAGCAGCAAATCAGGCTGGGAGGTGCTGGGACTGCACAATCATTTGGGCCTACTAAAGTTATTCAGGCCTAACTGCTAACTGTGGAGTCGCTCTGACGTGTGACTCATTCTCCTTATAAGTGGCGGCCATTTTCTCTCTGTGTTCTCAGTAAGATTTCAGTCAGAGTCAGTTGTGAGCAGAGTCAGTATGTAATCTCAGTCAAACTGTTTGGAACCATGTTGTTTATGAAGAAGTTTATTTTAACTCAGTAAAGCTCTTATTCTTTCACTTAAAAACTCTGCATTATTATTTTACTCTGTGCGTCATTCTTAACCTGAAACTGTTCTTAACCTGAAGCACCCCTTTAGCTAATGGGGCCTCCTGCTGCCGCTTCCGCCGTGCGATTTCTGTTCTCATCCTGAAGCAAAGTTATTAACCTGAAGTACTATTTCTGGGTTAGCAGAGTCTGTAACCTGAAGCATCTGTAACCGGAGATACCACTATCTACTTCCACTGATGTGCTTTTGAACTTCTAGGTTGGCAGAAGTTGGGATAGAGCAACAGGACCTCATTCTGTCAGGGGATTCGAACTGCTGACCTTGCAGTCAGCAAGTCCAAGAGGAGGCTCAGTGGTTTAGACCACAGCGCCACCTGCTGAGTGCATGCAAGATTCTTATACCCATTTTATATTTTATATAAAGTATTTTATGTTTTTGTTAAATAGTGGGTAGACATAGCAGATGACGCAGCGATTTCTTCAAAGCAGCTCTTTATTTGCAAGCTGGAACAGAACTGAACAGCAAACAGCTCAGCCGGCCTGCTTTTATAGGCAGCCAGCTGTCAACATTGTAGCAACAACAACCCAGGGTTTCCCGCCTAATGTAACTGACGTGGACCTGAGTGAAAACTACATACACAATACTCCTTTTGGCCAGGGTGAGAACTTCAATACATAACAGTTTTAATCTAAGAAGATTAAAAGAACTCGCAGATTAGTTTCCAAAACCACAGAATGTGACCAAATGGAGAAAAAAACCCTTCCTCCTTACCCAGTGGCCTCTCTTTGGTGTCGAATGGAATCCTCTCTGTCTCAAAGGAATCAATGTCCATTTCTGCAAACAGATCCTTTTCCTGAAAGAGCAACAAAACAGAGAATGGGTCAAACGATTCAGAAAGGATTGACAGTGGCAAACACTTTAGGGCAGGGGTGTCAAACTCAAATTCATCGGGGGCCGCATCAGCAGTTTGGTCACCCTCAAAGGGCCGGTTGTATCTGTAGGACTATGTGTCCACTCTTTATTATCATAAATTATTGTCACTGCATTCAATTATTACTGTTTTTTGTAATAATGTAGACGGTCCAGAAGGATGTTATGGTCGATTGTATCAAAGGCCGCTGAGAGATCCAGCAGAACTAGGAAACAAAGTTGTTACAAATAATGAGCCCTAATGAGACGATTGCTGCAATCCTATGTGCATTTACTTGAAACTCCTGTCGAAGAAAGTGAGGCTGGCTTCTGAGTAAACATACACGGCATGGGGCTGTAAATAAAATGTGTGTGTGTGTGTGTGTGGGAGAGAGAGAGAGAGAGAGAGAGAGAGAGAGAGAGAGAGAGAGCTCTGACAGGAAAGCATCAACATGTTGAATGGTTTCTTTAAATGTAAAGGTTCATCATTGTTCCACCCAATGTGTATGTCTTTAAGGGGCCAGAGCAAGGGCCAGAGCAAAATAACGAGACCCAGCTTTACAGCTGTGAAACATAGCAGGTGCTGCTGAGTTGTACTGATTAAGGTGTGTCAGCATTTGGTTGTAGTATATAAGGAGCAGCACCTAGCTCTCCCATTACCCTGGGGGTTGGGTTGGTGGTTGGGTCTGGTTTGTTGTTAATGTATTTAGTGTATAAGGAGTTTTTGTTTTTTGTAATTAAAACCTTGCTTAAGTTATTTTTGAGTCCCTTTCTTTCTAATGCATGGTCTCCCCAGCAAGCTCTCTGCAGCGCTACCATACTGCAAATAGCCAACATCTTTGGTTATGGGCCCAGCTGCTGAATGGATGACTGCATATTTTTGGACTCTGAGAAAGGTTTGAAAACTCCTTCTCCTGTTAGTGTAGTTTTTGTGGGTCTGGAAGATTTCCAGAATGGTTGACCGGGTTCCTGAAGCTGAGAAGGCTCTGGTCTTCCCACAGCTAACAGATGAGAACTATAGTTTATGGTCTTTTCGGGTGGAGGCGCTTTTGACCTCTAGAGAAGTATGGACCTATGTAACTGATGACCCTCCTAACCCTGTAACAAATGCTTGGTCGAAAGGAGATGCGAAAGCCAGGGCGATAATTAATTTGGCAGTCAGCGACCAGCAAGTAGTCTATATAAGGAATAAGAAAACTGCCAAAGAAATGTGGGACAGTCTTGCAGCAGTGCATGTTAGAAAGGAGTCAGCGTCTGCATTGACGTTTTTCAAGCAGCTGTATCAGACGAAGTTGCAGCCTGGTGGTGATTTGGCAGCACACTTGAGACGTCTGGAGGCAATACGTGGCGAATTAATTCGAAGGGACATGGACATACCTGATATTCAGTATGTTTTTATCATTCTTTGTTCCCTTAATGAGGACTTTGATGGTATAGCTAGCCAGATATCTGCCGTCCCACCAGCACAATTAACTGTGGAAGGGGTGACGGCAAGATTAATGGGCGAGTTGGATAGAAGGGAGGCTTGTGCCATAAGCACTCCTATTTCCAGAAGTAATGAGGAACGCCATAGGCAAACTTGTGGTGATGCGACTGCATTTAAAGCTGCAAAGCGTTGTTGGTTCTGCAATAAGCAAGGACATTTTGCAAAGGACTGCAGATCCAAAAGAAAGCAAAGTACTCCTAAGCCTGTTTCTGCTCGTCAGTCACGGTTGTCATCTCAGCAGCCAACATCGCACCGTAAAGACAGAAATGAGCCGCGAGCTTTTCATGCTCGGACTGCAGATCATAAAAGAATTAAAGGTGCCAAGTGGAATTCTTTTATTGTGGACTCAGGAGCTTCTCACCACGTTTGCAACAATCGAAGCTTGTTTATTTCTTTCGAAGAGGAAATTGGTAATGTACATTTAGCCAATTCACAAGTCTTGCAGTCACTTGGCAGAGGTACTGTTAAACTTGACTCTTTAAATATTACAATAGCGAACTGCATTTACTGCCCATCAGTGGACAATTTATTATCAGTAAGGTGTTTTGCTCGTCAAGGCATAAGTGTGCGTTTCTTAAATTCAATGTGTGAGTTTTTTGAGGGGAACAAACGTCTATTGTATGCCCGGGACTCTGATGGTTTATATAGACTGTATTTTCGCACCTACTCCCAATCGCCTATAAATTGCAGAGCAGCACAGTCAAGCCAGGGGTTGAGGAATGTAAGGCCACATTCTGGGTGTGTCCATGAGGCGCACAGAATTCTGGGACACTTGAATTTTGCTGATGTAATTAGGACGAAGAATATTGTTAATGGCCTCAACTTAAAACCATGTAAATTCTTTATGCAATGTTTATCCTGTTGCAAGAATAAGATTAAGGTTGCACGCAAGGGTAGATGCTCAGATAGGAAAGTAACTGAGCCATTTGAGCGTGTACATTGTGACTTAGTTGGGCCACTCCCACCATCATTAGGAGGTTCAACGTACTGGCTCACTCTCATAGACCAGTATAGTAGATATTGTTGGACTTACGCAATAGCTGAGAAGTCCCAAGCATTTGAGAAGTACAAATTTTTTTGCAACTGGGTAAAAACGCACTTTAACAAACCAATTAAGAACCTGTTTTCTGACCGGGGCGGGGAATTTGTTTCTGAGGATTTTGAGAAATTCCTGGAAGCGCAGGGGACTACTCATGAGTTATCTTGCCCCCGAAGTCCCTGGCAAAATGGGCTTGTTGAAGTTGTGCAGCGTGATCTGCAAGCAGGGGTCAAAACTTATCTGCACGATGCTAATCTGCCCAAAGACTTTTGGGCTGAAGCGCTTAATGCTTTCTGTTATGTTAGAAATCGCAGTTATCATTCTGGTTTAGAAGTCACCCCCTATGAGAAACTGTTTAAAAAACGCCCTAATCTGAAATACCTACGCATTTGGGGTTCAGATGTAATTATGCATTACCCCGCTAAGCAGAAACTGGGTGAGCATAGTGTTCAGGGGAAATTAATGGGCTACCAGCAGGGGGCGTACAGAATTTACATACCAGCAACTGGCAAATTTCATATTACCAGAAGCATGATACAAACTGTAAATTGGAATGGAGTTGCTGTTTTCCAAGATACTGATGGTATAGATAGTACTGAGGAAGAAGAGGAAGAAGCAGCAGCAGCAGGAAATGGTGCTTCTGAATTAATGGAAAAAGACAAAAAGCCTGTTGAATCTGATAATTTGTTTGATGATTTAAAGTCACAGGCACCTGAGGGGAGGTTAGATTCTCTTGATTTTTCTGATCGTGAGCTTAGCCTACAGGCACCTCTTCAGTCTGACAATGATGATTTGCAACCTGAAACTAGTGGTTCCCTTAGTCCTATTAAGTCTGAGGAGTCTGACTCTCCTTCCGGACTGAGACGTTCAGATAGAAAGAGGCAGAAGCCACAACGATTTGCAGATGAACATTTTAATACTGTGTATGCCAATAAGGCGGTTTTTGAGCCAAAAAGCTACAATGATGTTCAGAATTTACCTAAGCACCAAGCTGTAAATTGGTATAAAGCTATGAACTCCGAGATAGCTTCTTTAAAAGAACATAACACTTGGTCTCTTGTACCACAAACCCCAGATATGAGACTTATTGATTCAAAATGGGTTTATAGAGTTAAAATGAATGACAAAAATGAAGTTGTAAGGTACAAAGCAAGATTAGTTGCTAAGGGTTTTCAACAAATTCCAGGTGAAGATTATGATTTGTGTTATTCACCAAGTGTAAAATATGAAACAGTTAAGCTCTTGTTAAAAGATGCATCACAACGTGGACATTCTGTTTATCACCTAGATATAAAAACTGCATATTTGTTTGCAGATTTAAAAGAACAAATTTTTATGCGTGTCCCTGAAGGCATAGACGCCGCTGAAGGTTTGGTATGCAAATTAAATAAATCCCTTTATGGTCTGCACCAAAGTGGAAGGAATTGGCACCAAACTTTAGCAAAATAATTGCTGGATATTGGTTTTTCACAAGGAAAGGCAGACAATTGTGTGTTTATAAAGGAAAGGGCAAACTCTGTAACAAAGATATGTGTGTATGTAGATGACGTGTTAATTTCTACAAAAACTAAACAGGAATATGAAGAGGTAGTTTCACAGTTACAGAAGAAATTTGATGTGGTGGAATTAGGCATAGCTAAAAATTACTTATCCATGCAAATTGAGAAAGGCAAAAATGGATCTTTTCTGGTTCATCAAACTGCAAAAATTGATGATCTTGTTGAAATGCTACGTTTAGAAAATGCAAATGGGAAGGAAACGCCTATGGTGTGTGGTTTCACCTTTACAGGTGAAGATAAGCCATTCTCTAATAAAACTCTGTATCGTTCTGCCATAGGCAAGCTAAATTTCATTCAAAGAATCTCAAGACCAGATATAACTTATGCTTTTCACTTTCTGGCAAAATTTGTGGAAAAGCCCACTACACAATGTTTCTCTGCTCTTAAGAGAGTGGTAATGTACCTTAAACATACCAAACATTATAGGTTGCAGTTTACAACATGTATTGACAAAGGTTTTGAAATTTTCTGCGATGCATCTCATGCAGTGGAACAAAATAATTGTAGGGGTGTGTCTGGTATGGTGTTTTGTTATAACGGTTGTCCATTTGAATGGCAGTCCCAGACACAAACCATTGTTTGTCTCTCCACAACCGAGAGTGAATTATGTGCATGCGTTCAGGCCACTCGTGATGTAGAATGGTATCTGCAAGTATTTGCAGACCTACAGATGCAAGTAACACTACCAGTAAAAGTTTACCTTGATTCCCAGAGTGGACTTGCTATCCTGTGCTCAGAGACCAATACGCAGCGCACTAGAGTCTTAAGATTACGTTTGCAGTTTGTAAAGAAACTAATTGCTGATGAAATGATTGTATTTGAATATGTTCCAGGTAACAATCAAATTGCGGACATTTTTACAAAAGCACTTCCAAAGGTTACGCATGAAAGACATGTACAAAGTATGCTTTATGTTTTTGTTCCACAATGATGAACCGCAGGGGAAATGTTGAATGGTTTCTTTAAATGTAAAGGTTCATCATTGTTCCACCCAATGTGTATGTCTTTAAGGGGCCAGAGCAAGGGCCAGAGCAAAATAACGAGACCCAGCTTTACAGCTGTGAAACATAGCAGGTGCTGCTGAGTTGTACTGATTAAGGTGTGTCAGCATTTGGTTGTAGTATATAAGGAGCAGCACCTAGCTCTCCCATTACCCTGGGGGTTGGGTTGGTGGTTGGGTCTGGTTTGTTGTTAATGTATTTAGTGTATAAGGAGTTTTTGTTTTTTGTAATTAAAACCTTGCTTAAGTTATTTTTGAGTCCCTTTCTTTCTAATGCATGGTCTCCCCAGCAAGCTCTCTGCAGCGCTACCATACTGCAAATAGCCAACATTGTGCACTCTCATTTTCCTTGGCTAATTCCCCTGCCCCCCCCCCATCTCAGGGTGCCATTGCATAGCGCAAAAGGCGAAAGAGCGCGAGCGCGCTGCCTGCAACTGGATCTCCGGCTTCTTCCTTTCCTTCCCCGAGGCGGGAGGGAGAGATCAAGACGGAGCTGCTGGCAGGGCGGAGAGCGAGCCGCCCAATTGTGTGACCGAGTGATGGAAGGTCTGCAAGGAGCCGCGTCCGATCTCCTCCCAGGAATGTGCCAGCGGGACTGACATGTGCCGGAAGGCGGGGAGAACCACCCAGCGCCGCTGCGTCGGCGCGGAGTCCAACTTGTGGAGCTGAGATAGAGAGCCGGGCTCCAGATCGCCTTCCTCGCTTGGCTTGCCGTGAAATTGCAAGAGGAGGAGGAGGAGGAGGAAGGTGGCTGTGAGGGGCGGGGAGTGGAGGGGGTGCCAGAGAACACAGCCCCCTCCCATCACGGCCATCATCATCGCTGCCCCCACTTTACATTTATTTTAAGGGTGTTTGGAGTGTGCGTGCGCGCCTCTCTCTCCCACTCACCCCCCCCCACCAGCCACCCCATATTCCCAAAGAACAACTTGATCACGGGCATCGTCGGTCCTGGAAAGGCTGGCTGTGCAAAGATGGAGCGAAATGAAGAGGAAGGGAAGCCCCGGGCTGGTGAAATCCAGCGCGGAGGAGAAGAGGACGCCTCCCGCAGGGCGAGTTTGCACGCCGGGATCCAGCATCCCCGGAGAAGATCCAAGGCTGGAATAAAAAAGTTTCTCCGAGGAGAAAGACTCCCCCTCCGCGGCGCGGAGAGACCTGACCTTCCGCTTGCTCTTTTTGAGCAGTGAGCGGGAGAGAGAAGCCAGCTGCCCGCCTCGCTTCGGCCCCCAACGACGAAGGCGCAAGTTGAGAGACGCGGGGACATTTGAAGCAGCAGCCACGTCCTTAAGAGCGACGGGGGGAGGCGAGTAGGGAGCCGCACCATGTAAACTTCATTGTGTCAAAAAAAAAAAAAGCGAGAATGAAAGGTGAAGGCTGGCGGCTAGCGGCGGCTACACGGGCCACATGAGGAGGTCTGGCAGGCCGGATTTGGCCCGCGGGCCTTGTGTTTGACACCCGTGCTTTAGGGTATAAGAGATCATTCCTAGGATGTTTCCCCCTCAAAAAATATGGACCATTAGGAGAGAATTTGGGGATACTCTCCCTGATATTCGGAACTCCTTGACAGCATCCAGAGAAGTCTCTCTCACCTGCTGCTCTGCCTGCTTCCTCTCCTCTGCCTGACTCAGGAGGAAACCTTCAGCCAGGGCCACCGCCTGGGAACTGGTCTCCGCTCCACATTCCTGCACCCAACTCTCCATCTCCGGTGGAAGAACAGCCAGGAACTGCTCCAAGATCACCAGGTCCAGCATCTCAGCTTTTGTATGCCTTTCTGGCTTCAGCCACCGACAGTCAAGGTTGTAGAGTCGGCTGCAAACCTCTCGGGGTCCTTCGGCTTCCTGGTAGCAGAATTGCCTGAACAGCTGGCTCTGCACATCTGAGCGAAGGGTGTCCTCCTCACCCAGGATATTCTGCATGGAGCTTTCCCAGAATCCCCCACTGCTCCCAGTTTGGATGGCATGTCCTCTTCCTGCCTCAGGGCCAGCGGAGTCTGGCTCATCCATCATGGCTCCCAGGAAGCCTCCAAGAGGTCGGAAGGGACCCTTGGTCTTCTGCCAAGTTCCGTCTGTCCTTATGAGAGCTGCTAGCAAATCCTACAAAGCAAATGTATTGTTCTGTTGTAAAATCCATACACTGTCAAGAGAAGAGAAGATGTTCCTTGAGCAAGCATGGTTGAGTCTTGCTAAGAACCAAGCCTGGACTCCACCCCACAGTCCAGACTCTGAGCTTTCTGTAACAAGCAAATAAACAAAAGGAAGAAGTAGGAAAAGCAAGCCTCTAGCCCACCTAGAAGGAAAGTTACCATGCAAAATGTGCAGGCAACTGAAGGGATTTCTGTGCCAAGAATGAGCCTGGTTGCTCCTGCCTTTCAGTATTTTCAGTATATGAATCAGTCAGAACAGTAACTGACAAGTGAGTCATTTGTACAGAGTATAATTTGGACACTAGGCTAGAAGGGGGGTTCCAACCCTGGGGTCCTCAAGAGCTGCTCTCCCTCCAACCACTCCTTGGAATCGCCAACATTCACAAGATTTCATTTCCCAGAAGGTGGAAGAAGCAACAAGGGGGTCATCTATCTTGGATCTGGTCCTCACCAGCAGGGAAGTACTGGGAAACATAGGACCTGGCCAGAACCAGGGAAGTAACCGTCTCACTCTATTCTGCCCTGGTCAGACCACACCTGGAATACTGTGTCCAGTTTTGGGCGCCACAATTTAAGAAGGATGTGGACAAGCTGGAACGTGTGCAGAGGAGGGTGACCAATGTGATCAAGGGTCTGGAAACCAAGCCTTAAGAGGAAGGGCTGAGGGAGCCAAGTATGTTTAGCCTGGAAAAGAGGAGACTGAGAGAGGAGGTATGGTCTAAATTTAAACACAAATCATTATCTTCACTTTGAAAGCTCCTCCCATGTTCATGCATAGACCAACACTTTATACTGTTATATTGTTAACAGAAGGGGGAAATTACTCTTCCTCATTAAACAAGGGCTCCTGACTAGGAATTTGTCCATGTGTTGATGACTGTTAACTCTGCTCTCTCCTGTTTCCCTTTTTTCTGGCTTTGTTTAAACCAATTCACGAACCAGGAACTCATGCACTGACCATCTATAATTCAACATATGTTGTGGATTTGCCTGCAAATTTATTATAGTATTTTTGTGGTCTAGAGATGACTCCATCTACTGGTATTTATTTGTATCATTTATTACTCCTGTGATCCTTGTTATAAAACCCAATAAAAATGTTATTCCACAAGGGAAGGGGAAAGACAACACAGAGAGACCCACGCCTCGTCTGCACTGTGTTTGCAAAGCAGGATCAGATCAATGATGTGCTGCAGGATCAGACCTCTTTAAAGAGCCCTGGCCTCCTCCAAAGAATCCTGGGAACTGTAGTTTGTTAAGGATGCTGAGAGTTCCTAGGAGATACCCCATTAAGACTGTTTGAGTAATTCAATCTTTTTCCCAGGGAATTATAGACCAGGCAGAAGAAGCTGGTGGGAGAGGGTCTCCCAGTTAAGGATGCTGAGGGGTTGCTAAGAGGACCCCCACCAAAAAAAAAAAAGGTGTTTTAAGAATGTGTGCTTCTGGTCAGGGAAATCTGGAATTGTAACTGGTCAGAGAGGGTCTCCCAGTAACTCAGCACTTGGGAGGGGCTGCCCCTTTCACCCCCAACCCCCCCCCCACTTTGCTTCCTTCCCCACAGGGCCTCTCCTGCTACATTGGAATCCTTGAGTGTTGAGACCTCCAGGGGTTCTCAGCAGGGTTCCTGTTCCGTCTCAGAAGATCCTCTGGGCACCTGAGAGGCTGCATGTCTGAACAGGGACACATGTATCATCCGAGTGTCTGGATCACACCCCTTCTGGTGAATTGGGGGGGGCAGCTGTACTTCTAACTGAAGGAAAACAGAGGATTTTCTTGCATCTTCAGGAACTCAGCATCAGAAGACAAGAACTGCAGGATCAGGCCAAAGGGGCCCCTATTGAGTCCCCCCTCCTGCTGCTACAGGGGCCAAGAAGGGGCTTCTTCTAGGAAGCCCACCAGCAGGATCCGTGCCCAAGAGCTTCTGCCTGTGGTTTTCCGGCAACTGGGATTCAGAAGCGTCCCTGTCTCCGACTGAGGAGGGGACTATAATAATAATAATAATTTATTATTTGTACCCCGCCCATCTGGCTGGGTCTCCCCAGCCACTCTGGGCAGCTTCCATAAAAACCAAAAATACACTAAAATATCACAGATTAAAAACTTCCCTGAACTTCGCCTTAAGATGTCTTCTGAATGTCAGGTAGTTATTTATTGCTTTGACATCTGCTGGAAGGGCGTTCCACAGGGCGGGCGCCACTACCGAGAAGGCCCTCTGCCTGGTTCCTGTAGCTTTGCTTCTCGCAATGAAGGAACCGCCAGAAGGCCCTCGGCGCTGGACCTCAGCGTCCGGGCTGAACGATTGGTGTGGAGACGCTCCTTCAGGTATACTGGACCGAGGCCGTTTAGGGCTTTAAAGGTCAACACCAGCACTTTGAATTGTGCTCGGAAACGTACTGGGAGCCAATGTAGGTCTTTCAAGACCGGTGTTATGTGGTCTCGGCGGCTGTTCCCAGTCCCCAGTCTAGCTGCCGCATTCTGGATTAGTTGTAGTTTCCGAGTCACCTTCAAAGGTAGCCCCACGTAGAGCACATTGCAGTAGTCCAAGCGGGAGATAACCAGAGCATGCACCACTCTGGCGAGACAGTCCGCAGGCAGGGAGGGTCTCAGCCTGCGTACCAGGTGGAGTTGGTAGACAGCTGCCCTGGAGCCCCCCATCGCCCTCTCCTCCTCCATCTTCTTTTTAAAGCCATCTAGGCTAGTGGCCCATCTCTGGCTCCTGTAGGCGGGAGTTCTGCAGGTTAAACTCTGCGCCGCATGGAAAAGCACTTTCTTTTCTCTGCCCTCCACCTTCCATCTGACCGCCTAGGTCGCCTTTATTTCTTGCTGATATTTTATGTCTGACTGCCTCCGTCTGGCTACATCCTCTGTTAATCAAGGTGACTGATTCATAAATATTTGCACGCTTTTTCTCCTGATCCAAAGACCCCCCCCCCTTGCAAAGTGGCAAGCAGCGCAGCGATACAAAGGAAGGGCAGAGCCGCAGACTCCTCCCTGTCTGGATCTGCAGAGAGGAAAGGCGGCGACGGGGGGGGGAGCAGGACCCTCTGCTTCTTGACTTGGATGCCCCCCATTCATGACCTGAACAGCCGCCCCCCATGCATCCCTCTGACCCTCTTTCTCCCCAATGCAGCCAAGGGGGGAAGAGAGAAGGGACTCACCGGAGGCGCCAGCAAGGAAGCGCTTGCACAGGAGGAAAACCCAAGACCCAGGAGGACTTTGGGGGGAGGAACTGATGCGCTGGAGGACTGGGGCCCCCCACCCGGAACCTAATTTCCTCTCCTCTCTAGGAATCCAGCTCTGCTCCTTTTAACCCTTGCAAATCCGAGGGCACCAAACTCACCCTTCTCCGCGCTTTCTCTCTCCAAAGCAGATCTGTGCATTGCGCACAGCCGGAGGAGGGGCTTCATTTTGGGGGGGGGGCGTCCTGGCTGGGCTCTGAGCTGCCCCCTCCCCTGGCCAGGAACAGGAGGAGCAGCAGCTGGAAGGGAAAAGGGCTCTGCAAGAAGCAGGGAACCCCTTGCTCGAATCTGCAGCTGGCAGTTCTCCTTTCACACCCCAAATAATCAAAACCAGACCATATATGAATTCCTAGGGGTTAGGGGCGTTTCTGGTCTCACAGTTGAGATTCACTGTTGAGACCGTGTTCATGGAAGGCAATCTTACTCGGCTAGGACCGATCGCCAAAGGAGAAGGCACCCCCCCCCCAAAAAAAAAAAAAAACCACACACACCCAACAGTATAAATCTAAGTACAGTAACAGGTTCATGGGCAGATGGGTATTTTTGTGAATAATCCATTTAATGATCACATTCAACCTTAGGCTGCTTTCAACCTGTTGCAATCCTATGAGTATATGTTGATCAATGTCTTTATTTACTTTACTGAATCTGAAATAAAGAACAGTAGAAGAGGACAGGGTGGGGTGGAGAATGCTCAGAGTGTGGGGCACCCAGGAAATTCTCTGTGGGTGCCAGGATATCCGACCCACCAGTCGATTTAATCCGGCCCCTGTGGCACTAGGTAAAATCCTTTTTAAAAAGCTCAACAACTTTGGTTGGCCCTCGCGCATGTTCACGTCATCAAATCTGCCCCTCTTTGAAAAAAGTTTGGGCCCCCCTGATCTAAAGTGTTTGCTGCTCCTGCTAAGGCTCTTTTTCATATCAGATGTAGGTTTTCTGCTCCACAACAGAGCTATAAGCCCTCTTCCCTTTTCAAAAAAAATATTTTTTAATTAGATTTTGCATTTTAAACATCAAAATTTCATATCAACTATATATAAAAAATACAATTCCCACCCACCCCCCTCCGTTATTTCCCTCAACTTCCTCTTCTGGGTTTTTTTACATCTTAACTTCTCCTGCTTGCTCTAATATATTTTAATCTTAAAATCTTTAATTTAGTTAGACTTATACTCTTCTCATTTTCACATCCTCATTATATAGTCCCATTATTTATGTTGTTGCTATAAGCCTCTTTCCTGTCAACCCCCAGCACTCTCTCAAAATTCAAAATATTTTTTTTTAACTTTTACTTATTTCATGAAATGTATACCCTGCCTGCTTGTAAAAAACAACAACAATCTCAAGGTGATTTATAAAAAGATAAAACAAGAAAATCAAGAAAACTCTACAATCATGCTTTAGAACATACAAAAAGCTAAAATACTGAAAAAAATAAAATTCACATCCACTTTCTAAGCATCTGGAAATGTGCTCACTGGTCCACAAGGTTGGCGGCCCCTGCCTAATCACAGGGATTTCTCCCTTGTGCCACAGAATATTCTCTCCGTCTCCTCTCCCTTCATGCAATAACTTGCCTGAAGCTTGCCAGTGATATTTGGCTGAATCTTTTTCAGCAACTCCTCAGGTAAATACAAATACTAGATACACAATAGAACAAACCACCCAGAATCCCAGCTAGACTCAAAGATTCTTAAAACTGCCTCTTGGTAGAGGCTTGGTGAGAATCTCAGCTGTCATGTCTTTGGTTTTATAGTAATAGAACTGCTCTATTCTGCCTTCACAGGACACCTAGAGTCCTGTATCCAGTTTGGGGCAGCCACGATTTGAGAAGATATGGACAATCTGGAACATGTGCAGAGGAGAGGGAGCAAGGTGATCAAGAGTCTTGAAACCAAGCCTTGTGAGGCACAGTTGAGGGACCTGGATATGCTTGGGCTACAAAAGGAGACTGAGAAGAGATATGATGTCCATCTTCAAATATCTAATGGGCTGTCACATGGAAAAAGCCTGTTTTCTACCGCTCTGGATGGTAGGACCCAAACCAATGGATTCAAGTTACAAGAAAATAGAATACTAAATATCAGGAAGGACTTTCTGCAGGTAAGATGTATTCAGCTATGTAAGGGACTCCATCAGAAGGTGGTGGGTTCTCCTTACTTTGAGTTTTTGAAGCAGAGGTTGAATAACTATCTGTCATAGTGGAGATTCCAGCATTCAAGGGGGAGGGACAAGATGATCCACAGAGTCCCTTCAACTCTACAATCCTTTGATTCTCTCCACTGTGAGTTCTTTGATGGAACATTAGATTGGCATGACGGCTGAAGCCCTTTCCACATTCCAAGCACAGATATGGTTTTTCCCCCATATGGATTCTTTGATGGGAAGCGAGACGTCTCTTGGAATTGAAGCTTTTCCGACATTCTAAGCATTTAAATGGTTTCTCGCCACTGTGAGTCATTTGATGGGAAGTGAGATTGGAACTCTGAATGAAGCTCTTTCCACATTCCATGCACTGATAGGGTTTCTCCCCTGTATGAATCCTTTGATGTGAAGTGAGACTATCCTTCCGGCCGAAGCTTTTTCCACATTCTAAGCACGGATATGGATTTTCTCCTGTATGAATTATTTGGTGGGAAGTTAACATTTTCTTCCAATTGAACCTCTTTCCACACTCCCAGCAATGATGTGGTTTCTCTCCTGTATGAATTCTTTGATGGGAAATGAGACCATCCTTCCGACTGAAGCTTTTTTCACATTCCGTGCACTGATAAGGTTTCTCCCCACTGTGAGTTATTTGATGGGAAGTGAGAGCAGCCCTTTGACTGAAGGTCTTTCCACATTGCAAGCACTGATATGGTTTCTCTCCTGTATGAATTCTTTGATGCGACCTGAGACCATCCTTCCGACTGAAGCTTTTTCCACATTCCAAGCACTGAGATGGTTTCTCCCTGGTATGAATTCTTTGATGGGAAGTGAGACTATCTTTTCGACTGAAGCTCTTTCCACATTCCAAACACTGGAATGGTTTCTCCCCTGTATGAATTCTTTGATGGACTGTGCAATGGGCCCTGTTTCTGAAGCTCTTTCCACATGCCAGGCACTGATATGGTTTCTCCCCGGTATGAATTCTTTGATGGGAAGTGAGTCTTTTCTTCCAAATGAAACTCTTTCCACATTCTAAGCAGTGAAATGGTTTCTCTCCTGTATGAATTCTTTGATGGGAAGTAAGACTTTTCATCTGACTGAAGCTCTTTCCACATTCTTGGCACTGAAATGGTTTCTCCCTTTTGTGAGTTATTTGATGAGAAGTGAGGTTGGATTTCCGACAGAAGTTATTTCCACATTCTGAATACTGATATTGTTTCTTCCCCAAGAGATTTCTTAGATTGGAAGTGGAGTGTGAGCTCTGGCTGAAATTCCCATGTCCCAGATATTTAAATGACTTCTCCTCTATGTGGATTTTGTCGTGCTCTCTCTTATTCTTATTTTCCAATTCATCACCACCTGCAACAAACAGAGAAACTGATTCTAGTTTCAAGAATAAATGCAAATTCAAAATATGGGAACCTGAGATTTGAAAAGCCAGACTCTTTTCTCCAATGGATTTTGTTTAGCACAATCATGGAATCCGCACCACCTCCAATGTCATTCATCTCTTTGGTCAAACAGAAATGGAAACAAGCAAAATCAAATAACCTGACAGAAGCTACTCCAACTCAAAACCAAGATTTTAAAAAGCCTGGCCAGTTCACACCAGCCTGATCATGGTTTAAAAAGGTATCAATGGAGGAAGAATATTCAAAGTAGGAAACAGTAGATAGCACTCCATTCAAGCTGAGCTGTAGCGGGGGAGGGTGTTAGAATCCCAGACGCTGTAGGAAGTACATAAAAATTCCTTTTGGGTATGGTGGGCCAAGTGGTGTTAAGGAAGGATAGGACTTTCTTTATGTATGCTACCACAGCAGCAAGAATTCTACTGGCAAAGTATTGGAAGACGCAAGAACTACCTACTCTGGAAGAATGGCAAACAAAGGTGATTGACTTTATGGGACTGGCGGAGATGACGGGCAGAATCCGGGACCAGGGGAAAGAGACAGTGGAAGAGGACTGGAAGAATTTCAAAATATATCTTAAAAATAACTGTAAAATTGAGGAATGTTAAGATGTCAGGGGGTAAGAAGTAAAGAATTGCAGCAGTAAACAAAAAAAAAAACTTAAGAAATATTTATGAAAAGGAACTAAGACAATGGACTTAAGGGTTGCTAAAGAATTTTTAAACAAGGATGCAGGGATGGGGAGGTATGGGGAAGTCAAAGAAAAAAGGTTATGAACCGATGAGTATGAAATTATATTATGTTACACTGTTCTTTATTTTATGTGTGGAAAATTAATAAAAATTATTATAAAAAAAAAAAAACATAAAAATATTGGAGGTTCATCATGTACAGATATATAAAGAATTTCAAAACAGATCTTGTGTTCCAACAGGAGGCCTTACTTAGAAAGTCCATGATCCCACGATTCTCCTCCATGACTTCCTTATGCAGAGCTCTCTGGTCAGGATCCAGCAACACCCACTCCTCGTCTGTGAAACGAACAGCTACATCTTCAAAGCAAACTGAACCCTAAAAGGAAAAAGAAAAGCATATTCCTTTTAGACACAATAAAGATTATCTTCCACACAGGGAAAAGTCCTAGAACAGATGATTAAACAGTCCAGGAGCACTTAGAAAAGGATGCTGTGATTACTAAGATATAGCATGAGTTTCTCAAAAACAAGATTTGCCAGACAAATCTCATTTCTTTTTTTGACATAATTACAATCTTGGCGGATCAGGGGAATGCTGTGGCTGTGGTATATCTTGATTTCAACAAGACTTTTGACAGTGTCCTCCATGATACTTTTGTGGTGAAGCTGGTAACATGCGGGCTGGATAAGGTAACTTGTAGATTAGTAGCTCTACAATCCTATGATTCTGTGAAATATAAGATGGGGAAAATCTGGCTTACCAGTAGTACCTATGATAAGGATCTAGGGGGTCTTAGTCAGTGCTTTTTTTCTTTAAAAATGTTTTGGGGTACTCTCATTTTCCAACTCATGTTGAAATACTGCCCCTCAATGAGGCCAAACTTAGATTCACAAAGTGTTTAGGGGTATGCATCCCCCCAGAAAAAAAGCACTGGTCTTAGTAGACCACGAGCTTAACATGAGATGACTGTGTGATGCAGGAGCAAAAAATGCTAACAGCATTCTAGGCTGCACCCAACGGATCTAGTGTCCAGATCAAGGAAAGTAACAGTCCTCCTCCGTTCTGCCCCGGTCAGACCACACCTGGAATCCTTTGTGCAGTTATGGGCAACCCCAATTTAAGAACAATGTTGACAAGCTGGAATGTGTATGTGGGGGGGAGGGGGTGTCTGAAAACCAAGCCTTATGAGGAATGCTTGAAGGAGCTTTATTTGTTTAGCCTGGGAAAAAGGAGACTGATAGGAGATATGATAGCCATCTTCAAATATGTAAAGGGCTGTCACATGGAAGATGGATGAAGGAACAAGAGGGAAGAGGGAACAAGATGGAGGAAGCCCTTTTCTCCTGCTCTGCACAGTAGGACCAAACCAATGAATCCAAGTTACAAGAAAAAAGCTACATGTTCAGGGAAGTTTTTAAGGTGTGGCATTTTAATGTATTTTTAATCTTTGTTGGAAGCCACCCAGAGTGGCTGGAGAAACCCAGCCAGATGGGCGGGGCACAAATAAATCATTATTATTATTATTATTATTATTATTATTATTATTATTATTATTCTAAACATGAGGAAGAACTTTCTGCAGGTAAGAACTATTCAGCAGAGGAACCGACTCCCTCAGAAGGTGATGGGTTGTCCTTCCTTGGAGGTCGTTAAGCAGAACTTGGATGGACATCTGTCATGTTATTTCATTTTGTTGAAATGATTGCATTGCAGAAGGTTGGACTAGATCAGTGTTTCCCAACCTTGTGTGTCCAGCTGTTCTTGAACTACAACTCCCATCATCCCTGACTAGCAAGACCAGTGGCAAGGGATGATGGGAATTGTAGTCCAAAAACAGCTGGATGCACAAGGTTGGGAAACACTGGACTAGATGACTCTTGGGATCGCTTCCAACTCTCCAAGTCTACATTCCTATTGCTCTCTTGTTTTCTGCCTATCGATTATTCTGTTGTTTTAAAGGGATTGTTTAGCTGCACAGTTGAGTTATGGATGCTTCTTTTAAGGTCTTCATGGAATTCTTAATTGCCTTTTAACGATGGGTCTTAATCTAGGTGTGAACAGGTGGAACTCCACATGGTGGTCTTCAAACCATTCCATCTGCACAAGGATTCCTCTCTGCCTCTACTCTCCCATGCGCTGTTCTGGGCGGAGGAGAGACTTTCCTGATGCCCTAAAGCCAACTTCAAGGGGTCCCTGGGAGGAAAGCGGGGAAGCCATTGTGCAACTGATGGAGCCACTTAAGAGAATCCTGACAACGGTTTTGTATGGTTTCTTGACAGCTTCAAAGCCAATATCAGCATTCAACAATTAGAATAAAATATGGTGATTGATAAATAATGCTGGCGATATTCAGAAGGCGAGGTGAGGTGAGGCTGCTGTTCATTATTCTCCAAATGGCAGTTTCAGCCCTTCTTGACAGCAGCTTTGGCAAAAGCCAAAGGGAGAAGGAGAGACATTTCTTCAGGCCGAAAGGCAGCCTGGCTTCTCCTCTTTCCCCACAAGGCTCCTTCTTCCTACCTGGTCTGGTTCCACAGCCCCTGCTTCTCCTTCACCACCATGAGGAGATCTTGCCAGTGTCATTGTGTCACCTGTGAGAGACAAAGGTAAATGGATAGTCATGAGTTAATGCTCCCCTGAGAGGAGAAACGGTGCCTCTCTCACTTAAGATGGGCCTCAGAAAAAGTCTCCCCACGGAATGCATTTCGGTGTTTGTACCCATAATTTAGTTCTGCAAAAATACATCTCTCCTTTTCTGGGCTCTTGGCCCCAAATGTCTCCCTCCCCCCAAAGAGCAAAGGAACCCACCGATTAGTTTCAAAAGCCACAGAATGTGACCAAACAGAGAAAAAGCTCCTTCCTCCTTACCCAGTGGCTTCTCTCTGGTGACCAACGGAGTCTTCTCTGTCTCAGGGAAATCCAGGCTCTTTTCTCCAAACAGATCCTTTCCCTGATAGAACAAAGATTCAAAATAGAGAATGGGGAGCAGGATTACAAAAGGAATGACAGAGGAAATTGTTAGGGGTATCTGATATCATTCCTAGGCTGTTCCCCCCCCCCCCACATTAGGAGAGCAATTTGGAGATACTCTCTGTCATGTTCAGAGCCCCTTGGGAGTATCCTGAGGAAAGTCTCTCTCACCTGCTTTCTCTCTGCCTGCTTCCTCTCCTCTGCCTGACTCAGGAGGAAACCTTCGGCCAGGGCCACCGCCTGGGAACTGGTCTCCGCTCCACATTCCCTCACCCAGATCTCCATCTCTGGCGGAAGGAGAGCCAGGAACTGCTCCAAGATCACCAGGTCCAGCATCTCAGCTTTTGTGTGCCTTTCTGGCTTCAGCCACCGATGGTCAAGGTGGTGGAGTCGCCTGCAAACCTCTCGAGGTCCTTTGGCTTCCTGGTAGCAGAACTGCCTGAACCGCTGGCTCTTCATATCAGAGTGGAGGGTGTCCTCCTCACCCAGGATCTTCTGTATGGAGCTTTCCCAGAATCCCCCACTGCTCTCGGTTTTGATGGCATGGTCTCTTCCTGCTTCAGGGCCAGCTGAGTCTTGCTCATCCATCTGGGCTCTCAGGAAGCCTCCAGGAAATCAGAAAGAATCCCTTGCTCTCCTGTCCTAAGCAGAGGGATCTGCAAATCCTACAAAGCAAATACATTGTTCTGTTAGGAAACAGATACACGGCCACAGGAAGAACAAAGTTCCCTGAGCAAGCATGGATGAGTCTTGCTAAGAACCAGGGCTGGAATTCATCACAGCCCAGACTCTGAGCCTTCTTCAAGAAATGAACAAACAAACAAACAAAAGGAAGGAAGGAGAAGTAAGCCTCCAGCCCTCATAGAAGGAAAGTTGCCATGCAAAATGTCCAGGCAGGATGATGAATCTGCCTAGCTGCTTCTTTCTTTCAGTATTTTCAGCCAAGGAATGAATCAGAACTGTTATTGGCAAGCGAATCATTCTTACTGGGTTTAATTTGAACACTAGGCCAGATTGCGGGTCCCAACCCTGGAGGCCTCAAGAGTTGCTCTCCCTCTATCTCTTGATATGTGCAATGCTCATTGACTTGGGGGTCCCCCCATGCATGATCTGAACAGCCCCCCAATGCACCCTCCCTCCCCTGCAGTCCTGGGCCCCCTTCTCCCCACTGAACCCAAAGCGGGGAGAGAGAGAGGGCTCACCAAATCCCGGGAGGCGCCCCCAAGGCAGCACTTGCAGAGAGAGACGAAAGCCGGGCTCCCTTTGCAGGAAGGGCTTTTGCTCTGCTCTCCTCCCGCCTTTATTCCTGGTCTCTCCGGGAATCCTGCTCAGCCGAGCGCACCAACCTCCCGCCTCGCTCCCTCTGCGCGCTTTCTCTCTCCGAAACCGGAGTCCCGGCGGAGGGAGCCCCGCGCATTGCGCGCACCTGGAGGAGAGGCTTTATTTTGGGGGGACCCTCCTGGCCGGGGTGGGTTCTGAGCTGCTTCCTCCCTTGGCCAGGAACAGGGAAAAGGCTTTGCAAGGAGCAGGAAGCCCCTTGCTAGAACCCTGGAATGGGAGAGGGGGAAGAGGAGGAGGGACAATCCTCTCTGCGATTTAGAATAACAATGGAACAAAAGCTCTGCTGTAGAGCATCAATCTATGCCTATGCATGTCCTTGCAGGATGGACAATACCTTCCTTTGGTGTGGAGGAGCCTCTGACTTCTGGTTGGGAAACGTCATCCTCAGGATGGGACCCCATGGGTCATCCAGTCCAACCCCTGCATGCAGGAATCTCAGCTGAGAAAAAAGCACACCAAGAACTCAGGCCAGTGTAAGTTTCAACAGTGGGAGGGGTCCCTACTCACAAGTCAATAGTCAATAGTAACAAAAACTAATCCATTCAAAAGTATGTATTCTGACAAGAATTACAAACTCAAGTAGAGATTACAAACTCTAACAGAGATTACAAACTCAAACTCATAAAGATGTATAACACAACAATTTGTTACAAAGATTTTCTCTTTCTCACTCGACAATAATGTTGATCCTTATAATTTATCAGCTTGCAGATGGAAACTCGGTTTCAATCACAGAGCAGAAGTCAGAAGTCAATTATGGATCAGAAACCAGGACAGGGCCCTGTTTCGATGTATTCACCTTCATCAGCTAATTTTTAAAGGGTTGTGTAAGTTTGAAGACTTTCGGATAAATATATCCTGTTATTTTCTATGTTTCTCAGGGATAACAACTACGTGTGGGTAGATCAACATGTATCTTGAGCTGTTGTTAGCCGTCCTGAGGCCGGCTTCGGCCGGAGAGGGTGGGATATATATATAAAAATTATTATTATTATTATTATTATTATATTATTATTATTATTATTATTATTATTATTATTATTATTATATTATTATATTATTATTATTATTATTATTATTATTATTATTATTATTATTATTATGTGCATTTTCCAACCTCTGCTTAAAAACCTCCAGGGCAGCAGAGTCCCCCCCCCCCCCAAGGAAGTGGGCTCCAATGTTCTTAAGCTTTGTTAAAAACAAAGTAATATTCCCGTGCTGCTGGCCCTGAACAAAGGGTTGGTTCAAGTAAAAACATGCCTTCAACCAAGTTGGGCCCCTGGTCCCTTGCGCTGCATAGGAACTGGCCGTGTCTCCACCATTCCAGGCAGGGGGTGTTCCCAGCCCTTATGTTCTTCAAGACTCACTTCTGGGTTTGATCCTGGCAGTCAAGGCGTGTGCAACCATAAACGAGCAGGAGAACCAAGATCACAAGCAAAGCGGATTTGAGATGTGTGTTGAAATCACAGCATACAAATGGCGACCGTTTATAAACTCAGAAAGAAAACGTGTGAGAATGGGGAAAGCAGAGCATCAAAAGGAATGTTTGTGTGATAGGAAAGAATCAAAGAGAAGAGGAACATGTATAAAGCGATTAGCGTGCGCAATAGCTAAAGAGGAAGGCTATAGGCAGAAAAAAACAATGAACTCTATGAGAAAAGCTTACTATTCTTAATATTCCCTACCCACTCTCTCGTACCACGTCCACCACATAAAAATTACACAATAACAAAACCAAAGAAGGCAAAATAAATGTGGAAACTGCCACCCTGGTGGCAGAGACGGCTGAAGGTAGGAGTGAAGGCACTTCCTGTAGTCCTAATGGGGAAACTGGGGGGAGTTTAGAAATAGTTGTCTGCCAAGTCCCTCTCAGACCGAGAGCAGATCAAACTTCAGGGACACTTCAGGCCAGAAGAGCCCAGCCATGAAGCCCAGAGGCATTTGGATGGGGGGGGGGGGCAGTGTTTCCAGCTCTTCTTCGATGGGAAATGTTGACCTTGTCTTGCTGGCCCAGTGGGTCAACGCTCACTGGGACTGTTCTGATAGTGGTGCTTTCATGCCTTTCCTGCTTTTCAGAGGCCCTCGGCCGTTGTATTTCTTGCTGCGTATTAAAACCAATAAGTTATCTGCAGAAAGGGAGATGTGACGTCTCAAATAAAGCTAGTGGGTTGTAATTTGACTAAATGAGTGTGCCAGCAAAAAGATTTGCACTAGTGCAAGGAGGCATCCCCGCCTCACTCTCCTTCCTCCCAGTGCACCTTGTGTATCCCCCCACATCTGCTCTCAAAGGTTGAGGGACTCCCAGGGCAGATTTGGGGGGAGGGAGAGGAGAGGGGGAGAGCGTTCCGTTGCACAATGAGAAATCCTTACACGGGCGCTGCCAACCTTTGGGGCCAGTGAAAACAAAAATCTTTCCTTCTTCCGTTATGGCTTATCCAAGAGCCCATAAAGGTAAAGGGACCCCTGACCATTAGGTCCAGTCGTGACTGACTCTGGGGTTGCGGCGCTCATCTCGCTTTACTGGCCGAGGGAGCCGGCGTACAGCTTCCGGGTCATGTGGCCAGCATGACTAAGCCGCTTCTGGCAAACCAGAGCAGCACACAGAAACGCTGTTTACCTTCCTGCCAGATCAGTACCTATTTATCTACTTGCACTTTGATGTGCTTTCAAACTTCTAGGTTGGCAGAAGCAGGGACCGAGCAGCGGGAGCTCACCCCATCCATATAGAGTCCTTAAGTGGGTTCTCTATTGGTAGGAGAAAATAACAGAGGCCAGCCAGAGAATATTGAGAAGCAAAGCAGCTAGTAAGCCTGATCTTTATTAAAGCTGTTGCAACAGGGGGCTCCTCTCACACGGAGGACCAAGGTGTGCCTGCCCTTATATAGACATTTTTAATTCCCTGCCTTACCCTGTGGTTTAAATATGTAACCCACATGTCTGAAGCAGCACAGGAAGACAGTCCTGAAACTATTTTAATTCCCAAGCTGACCAAATGTTTCTCTGAAAGGAGGGAGGAGGTGAAAAAAAACCTTCCTTGTTACAGGAATTTAGCAATCACCATTTCAAAGGAATGGCCAGACTACCAGGAAAGGTAATCAGATAACAGATAACCTGTCAGACAGGAAAAACAACAACATTCCAATTTCTGTTGTGGACTGCCTTTTCTGTGATGTAGGTATGATGTATGGAGGGATGGTCTTCAGCTCCAGGGCAGTACAAGGGGAAATACACGAAGGTGCATGAAAGCCCCACTATCGGTTGACCCATTGGGATGACCCCTCCTCCTGCTTCTTGCAGAGCCTTTTCCCTGCCAGCTGCTCCTCCCGTTCCTGGCCAAGGAAGGGGCAGCTCAGAGCCCAGCCAGGACGGCCCCCTCCCCCCAAAATTAAGCCTCTCTTCTGGCTGCGCGCGATGCCCGGGGCTCCTTCGGGATTCCTGCTTTCCAGAGGGACGGGGCGAGGGGTGAGCTTGCTCCGCTCGGCTTTGCAAGGGTTAAAAGGAGCGGAGCCGGATTACTAAAGGGGGGAAGGAAGAAAGGCAGGTTTTCCAGAGCAAAGTCCCTTGCTGCCAGGGGAGGAATGTGCATATTTTGTCTTCCTCCTGTGCAAGCAAGCGCTGCCTCTGCCGCGTCTCCTGGGATCTGGTGAGTCTCCGCTCTCTTTCCCCTTCGGGTACATTGGGGAGAAGGGGGTGGGGTCCCAGGGCTGCAGGGGGAGGGTGCCTGTTCAGATGTACGGAGCCCCCCCCTAAAAAATCGGGGAGCAGAGGTTTCTCCCCCTTCCTGAAAAACGAAAGCCAGGGAGGGGGCGAGTTTGCAAGAAGTCTGCAGATCTGTTCTTGCTTTGCATCCCGGAGTGTGTGTGTGTGTGTGTGTGTGTGTGTGTGTGTAGTTCTTTGGGTCAGGAAAAAAGGCATGCAAATTAATCTCACATTTATGCCTGAATGTATCCCTTCGACTTGCCAGGTCAGGGAAGATACCTAGCTTTATAAATTCGTAGGAAAATCCATACTTTAACCGACTCTCCTCATTCCCACGCCATTTTAACCCTTAAAGAAAGGTGAACTTGGGCTCCACCTCCCTCCATGAACCAAGAAGAGGGAAGTCAGGTAGGCAGCAGGAACAGGGCATCCCACCATCATTCCCCACGCGTGAGAGCACAGACACGGCCCCCCACCCAGGGAGTGATCAGGGGGACAAGACCAGACATCCAGAGGCAGCTTATGTTCTGGAAGCCCATCTCCAGAGAAGTCCCAGGGCAAGGAGATGGAAAGCGTCTTATTGTTCTTTCGGTGGTGGGGACTGTTGTAAACAAAATCTGCCCTTCTTCCCTTATGGGGTCTCCAGGAGCCCATATAGAGTCCTTAAGTGGGTTCTCTATTGGCAGGAGAAAATAACAGAGGCCAGCCAGAGAATATTGAGAAGCAAAGCAGCTAGTAAGCCTGATCTTTATTAAAGCTGTTGCAACAGGGGGCTCCTCTCACACGGAGGACCAAGGTGTGCCTGCCCTTATATAGACATTTTAAATTGCCCGCCCTGGAGCTCAAGACGACCCCTCCATACATCATGCATACATCACAGAAGGGGTGTAACCCAAGACCACCACCCACAAACATCATGCCTACATCACAGAAAAGGCAGTCTACAACAGAAATTTGAATGTTGTTGTTTTTCCTGTCTGCCAGGTTATCAGATAATGCCTTATCTGATTGCCTTTCCTGGTAACCTGGCCATTTCTTTGAAATGGTGATATCCCAATTCCTGAGACAATGGGAAGGTTCCCTCACCCCCTCCCTCCTGCAGAGAAAACATTTGGTCAGTTTGGGAGTCAAAATGGTTTCAGGGCGGTCTTCCTGTGCTGCTCCAGACATGTGGTCCACATATCTATGTATGCGCTTGGTTGGTACAGTTATGAACATTTATTACATATATAAGACCTTAATTTTTTTATTATAGTACTTAAGAGGTGTTGGGAAAGGCGTCTGATAAAGTGACCTAATGTTGAACTTGTGTAACCCTTGTATAAAGGTAAAGGTACCCCTAACCGTTAGGTCCAGTCGTGGACGACTCTGGGGTTGCACGCTCATCTCGCTCTAAAGGCTGAGGGAGCCGGTGTTTGTCCGCAGACAGCTTCCGGGTCATGTGGCCAGCATGACTGAGCCGCTTCTGGCGAACCAGAGCAGCACATGGAAACATCCTTTACCTTCCTGCCAGAGCGGTACCTATTAATCTACTTGCACTTTGGTGTGCTTTTGATCTGCTAGATGGGCAGGAGCTGGGACAGAGCGATGGGAGCTCACCCCATCACGAGATTCGAACCCCCGACCTTCCGATCGGCAAGCCCTAGGCTCTGTGGCTTAGACCACAGCGCCACCCACGTCCTTGTGTACCCCTCCCCATTTGTGACATGCTAGTGATGTAGTGATGATGTATCAATGATGCCTCTCAAAGTGTACTCTGGGGGAAAGAGGGAAGGTTTAGAGGTCAATGTCACCCCATGCTTGGGGTTCTTACTCCTGTGGGGACCTGTTGCACAACAATAAAGATCATGGTCTACTGGCTGCTGTTTTGCTCCAAATTACTTGGCTGGAACTTCCTTCCTTTACTGACTGCATGGATCTGCAGGGGACTTGTACCCCGACGAGCTGGGCCGTTGAGTAGTCTTTCACCCCCACAATATTTCCCCCTTAACAGCAGCAAATAAATAAGGACTGTTGGAAGATGGAGGTGTTAATGGAGAAATCTGAGGGCTCCCTTGGACGAAAAACAAGGACACCAGCCAGGAATACCAGAGCAAAACAGCAGCCAGTAGGTTTGGTCTTTATTGAAGACTGTAGTGACAGGACTCCACCTGCCACCAGGTGGAACAAGATGGAAGCCCCGAACAAAAGAGAACCCAAACTTTTATTAGCTGCTAATCCCCCATGCTACACCCCTAAGACTACATCACTCATACATCATGGTTACATCATGAAAGGGGAGGTCTGGTGGCAGTAATCTCAGCATCCTGGACCCTGCCCCATGGTTCCCCTTGCCCTCCACCAAACACCCATCAAGTGGAACAAAAAAAACGATATTTACATTTCCCTGTTTCCCAGCCAAGTGAATCACACCCTTTTGTCTTCATCTGGGTTTGTTATTTCTGGAATGGCTACCTGTCTGGCACTCAGGTATCAGGATGCCAGGGATTATCACTCAGGCAGAGGGGCTGCTGAGTAGCTGAGCTCACATGTCTAGATGAATTTCTGAAGTTTTCCCAGTGAGACAGTACATAGATAACATTTATCAGTGAATTCTTACATTTGGTATTGTGCAGCAAAGGCCCTTTGAATAAATAGGAAGAAACTGTGATGAAGTGTTTTGTGGGGAGAAATCACAAAAGTCACAAAAGTGATTGTGCTGATTTTGGTAGTGGGCTGCATGTGCATGATATCTGCTGGAGGGGCAACAACCCCCCAACCTATACATAAATTCCTGCAACAGAGGGCAGAAAAAAGAAAGCACTTTTTCATATGGTGCAGAACCTATGGAACTCCCTCCCACAAGAGGCAGGGATGGCCGCCAAGCTAAAGGGCTTGAAAAGCAGGAGGAGCTCTTTAAAGCTTTCTAGGACCGCTTAGCCAGGATGGCTCTGCTCTGTCCTCCTCAGTTGGAGATAGGGATGCTTCTGAATTGCAATTGCTGAAAATTACACTTGGTACAACCTCACTTGTCCTTCACAGTTCTGACTTCATTCATTGACTGAAAATGCTGAAAGGCAGGAGCAACTAGGCTGATCCATCTGACAGAAATTCCGTTTCTGTTTCCTTTCCTGCACATTTTGCATAGTAACTTCCAGGAGGACAAGATGCTGGCTGCTTTTCCATCTTCTTCTCTGTCTTCTTTCTGTAAAGAAAGGTCAGAGTTTGGGCTGTAGTGTAGTCTGTCCCTAGTTCCTGGCAAAACTCATCCATGCTTTTTTCTCCTGACCATGTATCAATTTCATATGTATTTGCTTTGCACGATTTACCTCTGCTTAGGACAGATGGAACTGAGCAGAAGACCAAGGGCTTACTTCTGATCTCTTGGAGACTTCCCGAGAGCCCAAATGGATGAGCAAGATTCATCTGGCCCAGAAGGAGGAAGAGGCCATGCCAAACAAACTGGGAGCAGTGGGGGATTCTGGGAAAACTCTGTGCAGAAGATCCTGGGTGAGGAGGACACCCTCCACTCTGATATGAAGAGCCAGCAGTTCAGGCAGTTGTGCCACCAGGAGAGTGATGGACCCCAAGAGGTTTGTGGTCGATTCTGCCACCTTGACCATCAGTGGCTGAAGCCAGAAAGGCATACAAAAGCTGAGATGCTGGACCTGGTGGTCTTGGAGCAGTTCCTGGCTGTCCTTCCACCGGAGATGGAGAGCTGGGTGCGGGAATGTGGAGCGGAGACCAGTTCCCAGGCGGTGGCCCTGGCCGAAGGTTTCCTCCTGAGTCAGGCAGAGGAGAGGAAGCAGGCAGAGCAGCAGGTGAGAGAGACTGTCCTCTGGATACGCCCAAGGGGCTCTGAACAGGAGGGAGAGTGCCCCCAAACTCTCTTCTAATGGCCCATCTATTTTTGGAAAGCCTTAAGTGAATGGTATTAGATACCCCTATTTTCCCTCAGCCATTCCTTTTCTAATCCATCTCCCCATCCTGTTTTGAATCTTTGTTTCTCTTTCAGGGAAAGGATCTGTTTGCAGAAAGGAGCCTGGATTCTTCTGAGGCAGAGAAGACTCCGTTGGTCAGGAGAGAGAGGCCGCTGGGTAAGGAGGAAGGAGGTTTTTTTATGTTTGGTCACATTCTGTTCATTTTGGAACTATTCTGTAGGTTCTTTTAATCATTTGGGGCCAAGACCCCAAAGGAGGGGAGATGTATTTTTGCACAACTAACATATGAAATGGGTACAAACATCAACATTCACTCAGCAGGTGAGGCTTTTAGAAAGGCTCTTCTGTATTTAGTGCTGCGCTGCTTAAACCTCTGAGAAGCAGGCGCTAAGACTTCCCATTTACCTTTTGGTCTTGCAGCTGACAGAAGAACAATGGCAATACCTCCTCACCCATCTTTTCCTGGTGGAGGGGAAGCAGTGGCTGTGGAAAGAATTCAGGTAGGAGGAAGGAGCATTGTGGGGAAGGAGGCTGAGGGACGGGGCAGCCAGGTGCCTCTGGGCCAGGATGAATCCCTCTCCTCATCTTGGTTTCTGTCATGCCTGTTTTTAACAAAGGCTTAAAATGCAATTCCAGAAGGTTAATAAACAACCATCTCACCTTAACTGGCCTTATGAATATTGCTGGTATTATTTATCCGTAATTGTAGTTTTAGTTATTGATTTGCCATTTAATATTAAAATAGGCTTCTAACTATAAAAATAATAGTGGCCAGGATTCACCAAATGAGCCTCATCAGTTGCACTTTCTCCCTCCTTCCCCTCCTGTGACCCCCTGCACCCCCTTGAAGTTGGTCTTAGGGCATTGGGGAGGTTTCCCCTCCAGAACATCAGACGGGGAGAGGAAAGGGGATCCTTCCATCTGGGAAGCAGGAACGCTTGTGCAGACTGAGTTGAAGAACGCCACATAGATTAATACCCATTATTAAAAGACACAATGAAAGACATGTAAAAAAGCATCCATAATTAAAATGTGCAACCAAACAATCCCATTAAAAGAACACAGCAATTAACAGGCAGAAAACAACAAAGCAACGTGTAGTAGATAATGTTTTCTAAGAAGAAGACTTTCCCCTTTTTATATTAGGGTCCGGTGTGCTTTGAAGATGTAGCTGTTCATTTCACAGACGAGGAATGGGCGTTGCTGGATCCTGACCAGAGAGCTCTGCATAAAGAAGTCATGGAGGAGAATCGTGGGATCATGGACTCTCTCTGTAAGGCTCCCTGTTGGATCATGATATTTGTTTAGAAATATATTTTGATGGGGCTCAACAGTGCTGCCTACAGCATCTGATATTTTAACATCCCACAGCTCACCTAGATTGGAGGGCTATCTGCTGTTTTGTCAGTGAATATTCTTTCTCCAATTTTGCCATTTTAAACCACAATCAGGTTGCACTGATCTGCCCAGGACTTTTAAAATGTAGGCTTCAAAGTTATTAGGGAACTTGAAGTAACTTCTGTCATCTTATTTGTTTTTGCTTGTGTGCATTTTTGGTAGTCCAAAGAGACGACAAACATTGGAGATGGCACATATTTCATGGCTGGGCTCAACAAAATCCATTAAAGAAGAGATTCTGGCTTTTGGATCCTTGTTGTTCCAATATTATTATTTTTTTGAAAAATAATTTTTATTCATTTTCAGTACAAATCTTCCAATTACTAACAGATCAAATCATAACAAATCACAAACAATATTGCCAAGTATATTGTGGTGGGATAATGAGCTGCTTGTGCGTTGAAACTGGATCCCTCAGAGCTCACTCAGTGTAGTGAAACTCTGCCTTGAGCGGAGCCCTTTAGCATGGCTCCGTCAGTCGCTGGTAGAATCTGACAGTGGGCGTTTGCGGAAACGTTTCCAACATAAAAGCTGTTTCACGGACATGCGCCGCCTGGATTCCCTGCGTGACAGTTTCCGGCGGGGGGTGGGGGTCCTTAAAGGCTGTTCTGATACCTCCACACTGTTCTCACTGGAAGTATCCCAGAGCCTCCCCTCCGACTCCCTTTCCTTTGGAGCTCCCGCACTCCCCCTACTGGTTCCCTCTTCTGCTGAAGAAGGGTCTCTCCTATTCTCCTGAAGCCTTCTCACCACCTGTCTTTCCGATGGCAGTTCCCTGACATCCACCTCCCCCCCAGGGCCCCCTTCACCCCCCCCGCCTCTTCTCTTACTGGCGGCGAGGACGGAAATCCCTGGAAGGAACTCCCCTCATCCTCCGAGGATTCAAACACTTCTAACCACGGCCTTCCGCCTCTTTCCCCCTCTTCCTCTCCTTCGTCGGAATCTGTTTCCACCTCCACTCCCGACTCTGGGAACCCTTCAAACTCCCCTTCCTCATCTGTAGTCCCGAAGTGTTCCCTCCTAAATCTTGCCACTGGTTGTGGTTTCCTTGGGAAACGCCGATGAAACGTTTCTATTAAAATCTCGTCTTTGACTTCCTCTGCCAGTACCCATGTGTTTTCTGACTCTTCCTCCCCCTCCCATTCTACCAAGTATTCCACCTGATTCCCCTTCCACCTGGAATCAATGATCCCTGCCACATCCATGTTGCGTTCTCTCTCTTCTATGACGGGTGTCCGGGTGACCTCCCTCTCATGTTCCCCCCACTCACATCCCTCTCTGTATGGCGACAGTAATGACCTGTGAAATACTGGGTGCAATTTCATGTGACTGGGCAATCGGAGTTTGAATGCTACTGGGTTGACCTGCTGTATAACCTCAAAGGGTCCCAACCGTTTGGGTCTCAATTTCTTACACCCTCCCTTGAACGGCAGTCCTTGGGTGGATAGCCACACCCGGTTACCCACCCTTATGGTTTCGCCTTCCCTCCTATTTCTGTCTGCTTGCTTCTTATATTCTTCTTTGGCCTTCTCTAAGTTGAGTTGGAGCTGACGGTGGATCGCTTCCATCTCTTCAACAAAATGTTCCGCTGCAGGTACACTCCACCTTCCCCCGCCCTCTCCTGGAAACGCCCGAGGATGACACCCATAATTGGCTAGAAAGGGACTCATCCCTGTGGACACGTTCTCCGCGTTGTTGTAGGCAAATTCTGCCAGAGGTAACCAGTCTACCCAATCAGTTTCTCTGTCCTTTACATAACACCTCAGATATTGTTGCAAAACCCCGTTTGCCCTTTCTGCTTGCCCATTTGTTTCTGGGTGCCTGGCGGTGGAAAAACTTACCTCCACATGCAACATGCTCATTAGTTTCCTCCAGAACCTAGAAGTAAATTGTTTTCCTCTGTCACTCAAAACCCTCAAGGGGGCGCCATGCAACCTAAAAATGTGCTCCACAAACAACCTTGCGGTTTCTTCCGCTGTCACTGCATGTGAACAAGCTATAAAGTGGCACATCTTAGTTAGTAGATCTACCACCACCATGACCGCGGTTTTCCCTTTGGATCTCGGTAGATCGGTCATGAAGTCTATGGATACCATCTCCCATGGCCTTTCTGGGGTGGGTAAGGGTTCTAATAACCCTGCTGGCGCCAACCTCTCTCCCTTTGCTCTTTGGCACCTGTCGCATCCCCTGACATACTCCCGCACGTCTTCCCGCACCTTGGGCCACCAAAACTCCCTGGTAACCAACCACATGGTCTTGTGCTGCCCGAAGTGCCCCGCCGTGGGGCTGTCATGCAACTGTTTAAGCACCCGCCCTCTTAGTTCCCCACCTGGTATGTAGAGCGCCCCTTTGTAATATAGTTTTCCGTTCTTCTCCTCAAACCCCCCTGCGTTCTCACCTGTCTCCCTGAGTTCCCTAAGTTTCTCTTGGGCATATTCATCGTTTTCAATACCCTCTACCAGTTCTCTTTGCCCCACCAATGCCGCCCCACAAACCCAGTGGTCCTCTGAGATGATATGTCTTTCTTCCGCCCCTCCTTCCCCCTCCAAGTACTCAGGTTTTCTGGAGAGAGCGTCCGCCCTGACATTCTCAGCCCCTGGCACGTAGCGAATTTCAAAATTGAACTTGGAGAACTCTTGCGCCCATCTTACTTGTCTCTGGTTCAATACTCGGGCTGTTCTCCAGTATTCTAGATTTTTGTGGTCTGTCCGCACTTGAACCTTGTGTTGCGCCCCAATCAACAGGTGTCTCCATCTCTTGAACGCTTCGTGGACAGCGAGTAATTCTCTGTCGTACACTGTATAATTCCTCTCAGACTTGTTCAGTTTCCTCGAGAAGAAGGCACACGGCCTCCATTCCGACGTATTCGCTCCTGGCTGCAGGAGCACGGCGCCCACCGCTCTGTCAGACGCGTCGGTCTCCACCCTCATCGGCTGCTGCAGATCCACGTGTAAGAGTTGTTCTTCCGAAGCAAACGCCCTCTTTAAACTTTCGAAAGCTCGCTGCGCTTCTTCCGTCCAGACAAATTTCTTCTTACTGCTGAGACAATCCGTGATGGGGGCTGTTAAATGGGCGAAGTTCTTGATGAACTTCCGATAGAAGTTTCCGAACCCCAAAAACCTCTGCACATCTTTCTTAGTTTTCGGTGGCCTCCATTCCAGCACCGCTTGCACCTTGCTAGGATCCATGGCCAGCCCCTTGTCCGACAACCGGTACCCAAGGAATTCCACCTCCCTGGTGTGAAACTGACACTTCTCCAGTTTCACCCACAGCTGGTTTTCTTGCAATTTGCTCAGTACTTCTCGTACATCTCGCACATGCTGCTCTTCATCCTCTGAGTACACCAGTACATCGTCCAAGAACGCAGCGCAGTTCTTGTACAGCAATGGTCCTAGTACGTGATTCATGAATGATTGAAATACTGCGGAACCCGCCTGGAGGCCGAAAGGCATAACGCAGTACTCAAATGCCCCCAAGGGGGTGAACATAGTGGTTTTCCACTCATCTCCCTTTCTCATACGTATCAGGTTATACGCCCCCCTCAGGTCCAGCTTGGTAAAAATCTTCCCTTTTCTTACCCGGGTCAGAATGTCATCGATTCTGGGCATAGGGAAGGTCACGGGTTCGGACACTGCGTTTAGGGCCCTGAAATCCACAATTAATCTCGGTTTGTCTGAGTTTTTTTTGTCTACAAAGAACACTGGGCTACCCCCCACCGCTCGTGACTCCCTGATGAACCCACGCTTGAGGTTTTTGTCAATAAACTCCCTTAGCTCCTGCATCTCTCTGTCAGACATTGCATACACCTTGCCCACTGGCAATTGCGCTCCTGGAAGTAAGTTGATTTGGCAGTCAAAGGGTCTGTGCGGGGGTAGTTTATCTGCTTCCCTTTCGCTGAAGACGTCGGCAAAATCTGCATATTGTCGTGGTACCCTACCTTGATCCATTGCTTCTATCTTTGCTAATGTGGCCTGAGTGCCTACTTGGCCCCCTTTTTCTGTGCAGTGTCCCATACAATGTGCTGACCCAAAGGAAACCACTCTCTGATGCCATCCCACAAGCGGATCATGCAGCGCTAGCCAGCTCATCCCCAAAATGATGGGCGCTCCTCCCAACGTGGCTATATTAAACGCTATCCGTTCCGTGTGTCTTGCCACCCTCATTGTCATGGGGACAGTCTGCTGGTCTACTTCTCCCCCCAACAGCGCCCTCCCATCAATCGTGGTCACCTGCAGGGGATTTTTTAAAGGAATGGTCTGTATCTGATGGGCGGCTGCAAACTCCTTACTCATAAAGTTGCAGGAGCTGCCTGAGTCTAATAGCGCCTTCACTTTTAGTGGGTGTCCGTTTGCCAGCTCCAGCAATACCTCTATTACAAGAGCTGGTCTTGGGGGTTCTGGCGTGGGCACATTTACTGTTCCTTGGCCTGGCTGCTGTGCCCCGTCGGTGGTAGCCAGGCGTTGGCTTTTACTTGCTCCTTAGCTCCTTCTCCCTCCTCCCCAACAGCTCCCGCCATTCCTTGCCATTCCTTTCTTTGCGGGCAAACTCTGGCAAAATGACCTGGCTGTTGGCAGAGAAAGCATTTCTTGGCGCCTTTTCCCTCCTTCTTCCGCCCTTCACTGGGGTTTGAAATTGCGCGTGCGCGCGCTGTTCCGATTTCCATCGGCTCTGCTGGCAGAGAAGGCTGCTCTGGCATCTCTGGAATGCGGAAATCCCTCCAACGCTCCCCTTTCCCTTCCCGCTTCTCCAAGGCTCTGGCCTCCTGGCGTGATCCTATGGCCAGCGCTGATTTAGTCAGATGGTCCATAGACTCCGCCCTGGGCCCCCGGGAAAGTTCGTCTTTCACTGCCGAAGATAGTCCTTCTTCGAACAGCATTTGTATCGGTTCCGCTGACAAATCCCATCCTAATTTATGGATCAACATGGTGAACTCAGTCCAGTACTCACGGACAGATCGGTTCCCTTGTTTACACGCCATTAACTGCCTGCGCGCCACTCCCTGCTCAATCTCGCTGGAAAACATCAGATCCATGGCGCGAAAAAACTTCCTTGTGTCCCTTAGGGCTTCATTATTGGCTGCCATTAGTGGCCTCACCCAATCTTTGGCCCCGCCTTCGAGATGCCCAATCACATAAGCAACCCTCGAATCCTCATCAGGAAAATCATCAAACTGCAGATTGAGGGCATATTGCATCTCTGTCCTGAAGGCTTGATAATTCCTGGGATCACCCCCAAACTTCTGCACCAGTCCTGGCACTTTCCTCGAGAGCTGGGCGGCTTTCCCCTTTTCTGCATCATGAGCCCTCCTCTCCTCCAGCCTCGCCGTTTGCAGAGCTAACTGTACCTCCAACATCCTGTACCTTTCTTCCAGGCTAGGACCGGCTGCAGCTGCTCCCCCATCTCCGGCTCCGGCTGGGTTGCTCATGATGCCTCTCTTTGCACAAGCTGCTTTCAGGGACTGTCAGATTGCTGTGGTGGGATAATGAGCTGCTTGTGCGTTGAAACTGGATCCCTCAGAGCTCACTCAGTGTAGTGAAACTCTGCCTTGAGCGGAGCCCTTTAGCATGGCTCCGTCAGTCGCTGGTAGAATCTGACAGTGGGCGTTTGCGGAAACGTTTCCAACATAAAAGCTGTTTCACGGACATGCGCCGCCTGGATTCCCTGCGTGACAGTTTCCGGCGGGGGGTGGGGGTCCTTAAAGGCTGTTCTGATACCTCCACACTGTTCTCACTGGAAGTATCCCAGAGCCTCCCCTCCGACTCCCTTTCCTTTGGAGCTCCCGCACTCCCCCTACTGGTTCCCTCTTCTGCTGAAGAAGGGTCTCTCCTATTCTCCTGAAGCCTTCTCACCACCTGTCTTTCCGATGGCAGTTCCCTGACATATATATTCCAAATTCAAATAATTTCAAAAGGGGGACTCCCCAAGGCCTGGATTTCAAGAGATAATGTCTATTATTAGTCCTCTGCTTTCTTCCTTGTTCTAATCCAAATTCATAATTCTGTTGTTAACCATCCTCATTTTCTCAATCAGTCAGTCACTGGACCATCTTGTTGGACAAGTCCTTATATCTATAAGTATGCAGGAGGTGTTTTATTCAATATGATCCATATCAGTCTTTGTCAGATTAATTTGTAACACAGTCCTCCTTCAATCTGCCATTTCTTGCTCTGAAAGATTCTGGGCCTTCATCCAAGGTTAAAAAACAATGACGAAGTGTTTTCTTAACGAGCTGGTATTTCAAAGATATGTCTCCAATAATTGCTGTAGTCTAGGATGTACTTCTCAGTCAGTAAGTTATATGAAAATAATTTCCGGTTTCTCTACCAAAATCCATGCCAGCTTTCCCAGGCCCTAAGAAAACTGGCAGGAATCCATAAATCACAATCAGACTCTCTTCAAACCATATACGAAAATAATCCAAACAAATATATTTTTATATGAAGTATCCCCTTTTATAATCCAAAAGGTATCTCCATCTCCTCAGAGGTTTCTTCTTTCCTTGCTGTGCAACAACAGTCGCCATTTTTTTGTTCCCCTCCTCAGCCTGAGCCACTTTCGTTTCTGATCTTATTTTGCCAGATCAAATTAGGGCTCTCCGCCAAGAACTATACAAGTATGTATCCAATTAGTCTTTACACCTCCTGCGTTTCCTTTAGGTAATTAACTTTTTCTTTCCTGGTGAGGTTTGCCAAATCATGAAGTAGCAAATATAACGAAAACAAAAGAACGGCAGCCACTCACCTCATTAATCCAAATGCCAAAAGAAGAATCTCTTTGAACTTGGTGTCCAGCGACTGTATTGTTTGGCAGATTGTTTCATTTATCTCCTTCCATCCAGAACACGCCTGTTTTTAGTCTGAATCTTATTAATTTTTAGAAAGCAGGTCTCCCCTGCTCATGGGAGTGGCTCTGGAGCGTGCCCAGTTTCATCCCAGGCTCGGCACCCAGTGTCCCAGCCCCCACATCTTGTTGCAGGTGGCTGATAATGGAAATCTGCGGGTGAGACAGCCCCCCCCCACCCTGGAGGGGTCAGCAGGACTAATTACCCTCATATTATCCCTGAATTTCTGGCACAACCGGTGGTCCAATCTCATGAGAGGCAGCAACAGGAAGCTGGTTGTTCCAATATTTAAGACCTTTATTTCTTCTTGAAGCTCTAATCAGTTTCTCTCTTTGTTGCAGGTGGCGATGAATTGGAAAATAAGAATAAGGGAGAGCATGACAAAATCCACATGGAGGAGAAGCCGTTTAAATATCCGGGACATGGGAATTTCAGTCAGAGCTCCCACTCCACTCCCCATCTAATAAATCTCTTGGGGAAGAAACTCTATCAGTATTCGGAATGTGAAAAGAACCTCTGTCAAAAATCCAACCTCTCTTCCAATGAAATACATCACAGTGGGGAGAAACCATATTCCTGCTTGGAATGTGGAAAGAGCTTCAGTCAGAAGGCCAATCTCACTTCACATCAAATAATTCATACAGGGGAGAAACCGTATCTGTGCACGGAATGTGGAAAGAGCTTCGCCTGGAAGAAAAGTCTCACTTCCCATGAAATAATACATACGGGGAAGAAACTATATCCGTGCTTTGAATGTGGAAAGAGCTTCAGTCATAGCATCACCCTCACAGTCCACCAAAGAATCCATACTGGTGAGAAACCATATGAGTGCTTGGAGTGTGGAAAGAGCTTCCGTCAAAGGGCTGCTCTGGCTTCCCATCAAATAACTCACAGCGGGGAGAAACCATATCAGTGCATGGAATGCGGAAAGAGTTTTGGTCGGAAGGATAGTCTCACTTCCCATCAAATAATTCACACAGGGAAGAAGCCATATCAGTGCTTAGAGTGTGGAAAGAGCTTCAGTCGAAAGAATGTTCTCAGTTGTCATGAAAGAATTCATACAGGGGAGAAACCATATCAGTGCTTGGAATGTGGAAAAAGCTTCCCTCAGAGCGCCAGTCTCATGTACCATCAAAGAATCCATACAGGGGGAAAACAATATCAGTGCACAAAATGTGAGAAGAACTTCATTAATATGGCCTCTCTCACTTCCCATCAGATAACTCACAGTGGGGAAAAATTATATCTGTGCATAGAATGTGGAAAGAGCTTTCGTTGGAAGAAAAGTCTCATGTCCCATCAGAGAATTCATAAAGGGGAGAAACCATATCTGTGTGTTGAATGTGGAAAGAGCTTCAGTCAGAGGACCAGTCTCATAATCCATCAAAGAATTCATACAGGGGAGAAACCTTTTCAATGCCTGGAATGTGGAAAAAGCTTTAGTCGGAAGGATAGCCTTACTTCCCATCAAAGAATTCACACTGGGGATAAACCATTTATATGCTTGGAATGTGGAAACAGCTTCAATTCCAAGAGGGGTCTCACTTCCCATCAAAGAATCCATACGGTGGAGAAACCATAGCAGTGCTTGGAATGTGAAAAGAGCTTCAGACATAGCTCCAATCTCACTCTCTATGAAATAGCTCATGGCGGGGGGAATCACAGAGTCATATAATTGTATCAGAGCAGGGACTCTGTGTGAGGAGAATCAGAACTTACAGGGTTAAGCAGTTCTGAGTGACGTCTCACATTCTGAGGCGTGGCTATATTCACATAGGGGAGTGTTTCTCTGTGTGTCTTTGTTCTTTCGCTTTTGACGGGAAAGCGGAGGGATGGCAGCAAATTCTCCGGGCTGATTTATGTTGTTATGCTACTCATTAAAGACTATTGAAGATAAGAGAAAAGCCTGCTTTGCAGTTTGAATTATTCCCACACAAAGCAACAGCTTTCCCCGCTGCATGAACTCTGCAAGAGAGCTAAGGGAGCTGGAAGAAGTTTTTGACCGGCACAAACAGCCAGTGACGGAGCAAGGAAACGTGCCGGACGCCATTTTATCTAACACTCTGCAGGTCATCTATTCCATCCCTCTACAATGCAGCAATCTTCACCCTCTGCTTAAAACCCACCGAGAGAGAGAAACCACCACCTTCTGAGGCAGCCAGTTCCACTTTGAAATAGCTTTTACCTGCAGAAGATTCTTCCTGATGTTTAGTCTGCATCTCTTTTCTTCTTATTGTTATTATTAGTTGAATTTATTTGTTGTTGTTTAGTCGTTTAGTCGTGTCCGACTCTTCGTGACCCCATGGACCAGAGAACGCCAGGCACTCCTGTCTTCCACTGCCTCCCGCAGTTTGGTCAAACTCATGCTGGTAGCTTCGAGAACACTGTCCAACCATCTCATCCTCTGTCGTCCCCTTCTCCTTGTGCCCTCCATCTTTCCCAACATCAGGGTCTTCTCCAGGGAGTCTTCTCTTCTCATGAGGTGGCCAAAGTACTGGAGCCTCAGCTTCACAATCTGTCCTTCCAGTGAGCACTCAGGGCTGATTTCCTTCAGAATTTTATTAGGCTTGTTTTTG
Source organism: Podarcis cretensis (assembly GCF_951804945.1). Classification (NCBI taxonomy): domain Eukaryota; kingdom Metazoa; phylum Chordata; class Lepidosauria; order Squamata; family Lacertidae; genus Podarcis; species Podarcis cretensis. The sequence goes on along the minus strand of NC_137181.1, from coordinate 1,271,508 downwards.
TGTGTGTTGTGCATTTGTGAATCTCCCCCCTCTTTTGCTGCATTCCATCTCTCCTTATCTGACCCAGAAAGTGGCACAAATGACAGGATGTTTTCCTATGTCAGTTATGAGTTAGCACTAGAGAAGAAATCCTTGGAAGCTTCCTGATAGATGGAGAAATGTCAGTAAAGACTGATCATAGGCTTGGTTGCCAGGGCAACGAGGGACATCCAGTACCAAAAATGGTCAAATGGCCTGGGCCACTCCAAGGTGATTGTAGGGGTGAAGATACCAGGATGGAGCCCTGCATGTTTTCTATCCAATGACCTGTGACCTTTCTTGACGCATGTAAAGGAGATGTTTTATGTTTAAAACATTGCTTTATTTTTATCTTTTTTATTAAAGATTTTCTTGATTTACAAAAGTGTTTGCAATCTCTCTCTCTCGTATCCCCCCCATAACATTTTTACAAATCAGTTTCATTTGTTGAGACATTAGGAAGAATAGGGGGAAAGAGGTGGAGGGGGGAGAGACGGGTGGGGGTTGGGGTCGGGTGGTGATGTTTCTATTTTACTTAATATATGTGGGGTTTTGTGTCAGTGTTGCTTGTGCAGGTTCTCTGCTGTCCACTTGTGTTCCTTTGGTAGTGAGAGAGGTTGGGGTTGGCCTAGGGTGTGGTTGTTCATTTGTGGTTGGCTGTGGTGGTCTTTGTTTTCGTGGGTGTTTTGGATCAGGTTAGCTATATTGATTTGTATGCTGTCGGTGGATTTTTGTCATTGTCTTGTTGGGCTGTGGATGTGATAAAGGGGGGTCATACATCTTCTGTTTGTCCCCATGTCAGTTTCAGTTTATTGGTTAATTTTTCTAGTAAGGCTGTTTCCCATACTATTTGGTACCATTGGTCCATGCTTACTCCTGACAGGTCTCTCCAGTGTCTGGTTATGGTGTTTCTGGCTGCTGAGAGTAGGTGGGTTATGAGTTCTTTGTGGTGTAAGTGGGCATCATTGTCTTAGAAGATGTTTAGTGAGGCCAATTCTGGGGTGATTTCTAATACTTGCTTGGTTATTTTACTTATTTCTTGTATGGTTGTTGTCTAGAATAGTTGGATTTTGGGGCACTCCCACCACATGTGGAGGTATGTGCCTGTGGCGGTGCACCCTCACCTTTAATTCTGAAGTGCCTTGGGGCAGACCTTCTCAACTGGCATGTTGAATTGAGTGAGCTCTGTCCTACTGCAATAGCTATAATAAATGCTGGGTCCCTTAATCAAGATTTGTTATTGTTGTTGTTTAGTCATTTAGTCGTGTCCAACTCTTCGTGACCCCATGGACCAGAGCATGCCAGGCACTCCTGTCTTTGGTCAAACTCCTGGACGTGAAAAATAGTTTCCTTGGTTCTGTGGTTTATTCAAGAGGTGGTTCCTCTCTACTTGGGTAACAAACAAGGTGGTGTAGAAGTGAATTCTTACCACACATTGGTAAGCCATTTTTAGAGTGGCTCCTCTCACTCTCCTTTTTCTTTTCCAGGCTAAAGATATCCTGTTCCCTCAACCATTTGTCATAAGACTTGGTTTCTATATGCTTGCCCTCCTCTGTAGATGTTCCTGTTTGTTTGTTTGTTTGTTTGTTTGTTTGTTTGTTTGTTTATTCATGTTCTGTAGAGTAGTCTGATTTTTTATTGTATTTCGTGTAAAGAAAAAAATCAATAACAATACCTTTTAAAAAACCACACACATGTAGCCAGTGTATGTGCAGATAATCAGAAGTCGCCGATTCTGACATTATGCTGGTCTACGACTATAATAAAGTGTTGTTGATTCTGGCATCCCTTCTTCTTTTGGCTGTTTCCTTGATTTCATTCTCCAAATCAGTATCTCTCTGGGCATTTTGGTCAGGGGAATGATAGCTTGTTCCAAGTCCTACATTTTGAGCAGACAGCAGAGAGGAATGTGGGCCTTGGTTAATTGGTGATTAATTTACAGTCTGGTTTTGAAAAACTGAACTAGTTCTAACTGCTTTTAAACTGAAGAATGAAACTTACAGCTGAATCCATAGTGTATATGCCATTCTTCCTTCCCCTACCAAAAAACTGCAGCTTGCCTTGAGCTACACCTACGTTGTTGATTCTAAGATGGCTCTCCTGCGAACTTAGTCTCTGCCACATGAAACCATAGGTCAATGGGTTTCGCTTTTTTGTTACCTGCCTCTCTAAAATTGGGATCTCATCTAAGCTTTTGGCTCCTCAAGATATTCCTGCTAGGGCAGAGCTGAAAACTTAAGTTTCTAAAGCTTTATTGCCCCTAGGATTGAGTTCTGAGGCTTAATTTTTTTTTTTTTACTGGATTTAGCTCCTCGCAGACAGTGCTTTCACTATGCCCTTGTTAGAATTTCTGTGGGTGCAACAAACAAATGGGGATACTTAGCCCTGCAGTTACAGAGCTGCTCAACTCAGTTTTTCCTCTGATGCTGTGTCACTGGCATTGAGATCGGCTGTGCCCTGAGAACATTTGTGCGAGCTTGCTTTGTACCTGCAGCTGTAGGAAGGCTGATTGTGTCCTTCATTGATCATTTGAGCATCTGCAAGCCAAAGCTTATTAAAGTATAAAGTGGGGGAGAATACAACTCTTTTCTCCCAGGACCTTTTGTTCTCCAAAGAAGAATTTCAAAAGGAGATTGTAGCATGAAACTGCTGGATTGCAGCTCATGAATTCTGTCACCTTTGGCTGGAATGGGGATAATAGATTATTATGTGTTATTCTGATGTACACGTGTTATTTATTTTTATTCATTAGCTAATTATATTGACATCCCACCTTCCAAGGAGCTCAAGGCGCCATACATGGTCTTCTCCCAGCAACACAGGGGAGCAGGTCAGGCTGAGAGACAGTGACAGAGTGATGATTCGAACCTCGGTCTCCCAGGTCCTAGTCCATCCAACACTCTCCACTCCCATCATCCCTGACTACCTTAGGGATGATGGGACTTGTAGTCCAACAACATCTGGGGACCCAAGCTGGAGAAAGGCTGCTCTACACATTACACCACAGTGGCTCTCTTATGCATGGCGACCCACACCAGACAAGCCCCTTCTCTCTCTGGGGGAATATGTCAGTGGGACTCCTGCATCTCTCAGAGATTTCTCACCAAGGTCCTATGGCCCGCTAGGGACACTTTTGTTGGGTTTAGCATCCTCTTGCTCTGGTGCTACCATGTTTTTTACCATGACAAGGACATGGGATCATAGGGGGCTCCTTTATCTCTGGGGGCTCTGTGTCTCCATGGACTGCAGACATTCTCCAAGGACATTCTCATTTTAAAGGAAATTCGCAGCCCTATCTGGAGATGTTGGGGGTTGAATCCATAGCTCTATATACCACTCTTCACAAACCCAGGGTATGTGTTTCCTTGGAATGAGGGACGGCGGAGACTGTGGTGTCTTTAGGATATACGGTTTATTTACACATATCTACAACCTGACCCTGCGATGGAGGAGATCACAGCATCAATACCCCAAGAAGTTATTGCTTGCCCCATAGTCGCAGCCTTGTATTCAAACAAATCCAGCATTTCTCTGTCCAGCCCAATGCCTTGCTTCCAGCTTCCCCTACTCCTAACCCCACCTACCCTAACAACCTAACTCAAACCTAACCCTAAATCCCTAACCATAAGCTGGAACCTGAACATTAACCCCTAACCGGAACCCAACCCTCAAGCTCTAATCCGAAACTTGATGCCGAATCCTGTACAATTATCCCGACCCTAAAGCTAACGACCCTCTAACCCCACACCCTACCCTGAACCTTAATCCCTAACCCCTGAACTCAACCACTCTAACCGAAACCCCAACACAAACCCCTAACCCTAACGGTGACTTTAATCCAGGGGTAGTCAACCTTTTTATACCTACTGCCCACGAATGCATCGTTCTTGATGGTAAAATTTCCTTACCGCCCCCCAGTGCTCGATGGAAGGAGGATTCAGCTTGTACCATAGAACCCCCTACTGCCCAGCTAGAATCCTGAAACGCCCACTAGTGGGCGGTAGGGACCAGGTTGACAACCCCTGCTTTAACCCCTTACCCCTAATGTAACACTAACTGCAACCCCTATCCCTCTACCCTATTCCAACCCTAACCCTCTAATCCTACACCCCTAACCCTAATCCCTGACTCCTCATAAAAATCTATCACAGTTCTACTCGTCAGTCTTCCTGTGTTCATCAAAACCGGGTCAGCAACCTTTTTCAGCAGGGGGCCGGTCTACTGTCCCTCAGACCTTGTGCGGGGCCGGACTATATTTTGAAGAAAGAAATAATAATGAATTCCTGTGCCCCACAAATAACCCAGAGATGAATTTTAAATAAAAGCACACATTCTACTCATGTAAAAACACGCTGATTCCCAGACCGTGGGTTGGGTTTAGAAGGCGATTGAGCCAGATCCGGCCCCCAGGCCTTAATATGCCTACCCAGGAGCATAATGAACCTCATACCTCGTGCTGCCTTTCCCTAAATTTTTGCTCCTCGAAACACAGCCAATCACCATAGTCTCTTCTGCCCTGGAATCTAACTTATGCCTACTTTCCTTGGGTACACAGACATAGGCAAGACCGCCAAATACATGAATGTGTGACATGTTAGGTGTTCTTCCATGTCTAAGTTCCAAAGCCATACATGTAGCTCCCTGGATTGGCAGTCTATTTTGGAGACCCCCTTCTCCCCATATGCATTTGGGAAGGCGGGAGTCACTCATCACGAACCTAGCCATTTCCAGAAGAGATCTAAACTTTCTCTCAGTGACTGAGCTTTGCTTCAAGGTGTGGCTAACACTCCTCAGGTGTGTTATTCCTTCCTCATTCAAGAGGGTTTTCATGTGGTGTGAGAGAAACCATTTGGATCCCTTTCCAATCGGGCTTCAGGCCCTATCATGGGACTGAAACAGCCTTGGTCGCACAGGTCGAGGATTTCCGGTGAACTATGGACAGAGGTGAAAGCTGTTTCCTGGTTCTGCTGGATCTCTCAGCAGTTTTTGATACTGTTGGCCACAGCATTGTTCTGGACCGTCTAGGAGGGACGGGAGCTGGAGGAACTGTTATGCAATGGTTCTGCTTCTTCCTCCTGGACTGTGTCCTTATTTTCTGTGTGTCCTCAGCAGATACCAGGAAGAGCTTCATGATGACACCATCCTGGACATGCAAAGGACGACAGTTGCAATCAGCAGCAGCACAAATCTGCAACTTGGAGGTTCTTGAAGTACAAATTACTTGTCAACGTCTTCAGAGAATTGATCAGCATTGATGGCTACCTCGTCAATGTTGCCTCATCAATTAAATTCATACACAGCCATTGAAAGATGGTTTCTCTGCACTATGAGTTCTTTGATGGGCAGTGAGACTGGTGGTTACTGAAGCTCTTCCAAGCACTACTATGGTTTCCCCCTTGTATGAATTCTTTGATGGGCTGTGAGATTGCCCCTCTTATTGAAACTTTTCCCACATTCCAAGCACTGATACGGTCTCTCCCCTGTATGAATTAGATGGTGGGAAATGAGACTTAACTTCTGGGTGAAGGTGTTCCCACATTCCAAGCACTGATATGGTTTCTCCCCTGTATGAATTGTTTGATGGAAAGTGAGATTTCTCTTACAACTGAAGGTGTTTCCACATTCCAAGCATTTAAATGGTTCCTCCCCACTATGAAGTCTTTGGTGGGAATTGAGACTTTCCTTCCAGGTGAAGCTTTTCCCACATTCCATGCACTGATATGGTTCCTCCCCACTATGAATTCTTCGGTGGGAATTGAGACTATCTTTCCGACTGAAGCTCTTTCCACATTCCAAGCACTGATATGGTTTTTCTCCAGTATGAATTCTTTGATGGGGTGTGAGATGGCAGCTCTTACGGAAACTCTTTCCACATTCCAAGCATTGATATGGTTTCTCCCTTGTATGAATTATTTGATGGGAAATGAGATTTTTCTTCTGGTTGAAGCTCTTTCCACATTCCAGGCACTGATACGGTTTATCCCCTGTATGATTTCTTTGATGGGATGTCAGACTTTCTCTCCGAATGAAACTCTTTCCACATTCCAAGCACTGGTATGGATTTTCCCCGGAATGAATTCTTTGATGGCAAGTGAGATTTTTCTTATGGGTGAATCTCTTTCCGCATTCCAAGCACTGATACGCTTTCTCCCCTGTATGAATTATTTGATGGGAGGTGAGATTGGAGTTCCGGCTGAAGCTCCTTCCACATTCCAAGCACTGATATGGTTTCTGTCCATTGGGGTTTCTCTGATGGGAAGAGGAATGGGAGCTCTGCCTGAAACTCTCTCCACACTCCAAATATTGATATGTTTTTTTCACTGTGAGGATTTTGTCCTCTTCTCTCTTGTTCCTGATTTCCAATTCATCACCACCTGCAATGAAGAGAGAAACAAATTAGGAAGAAATGGAGCCCCAAATTACTGAACGATGCTAATGAATGCTTGTGATAGAAGAAGAACTGAATGGAATTAGTTGTGAGGTCTTCCTAAAGGGTTTGCTACCTTTGCTAACTGGCATTAACAGACATATCTTTGGTAACCTGAGTTCGGAAAAGCATGGCTCTTTCTTGTTTGGCCCTATCATGGAAGCCTGCCTTTTTTTGGTAATAAAAAACCTGACAGAAGCAATGAAATAAAATAAAAAAACATCCTGTCAGAAGCTACTGCAGCTACTGCAGCTTCCCTTAACACTCCAAAGCCTACATTTTAACAGTCCGGTCATTTCAGAGCAGCCTGGTCATTGTTTAAAAAGGCATAACTGGAGGAAGAACAGTCACAGACAAAATATTAGATAGCTCTCCATTCAAGGTGTGCTTTGGAGGGGGGGGTTAGAATCCCAGATATTGTACGTGGCCTGGCTGAGCCCCATCAAAATATTGGAGGTTGGTTACATACAGATACTGTATGTACTGAATTCCAAAACTGATTATTATCATCCAACAGGAGCCTTACCAAGCGAGTCCATGATCCCACGATTTTCCTCCATGACTTCCTTATGCAGAGCTCTCTGGTCAGGATCCAGCAATGCCCATTCCTCGTCTGTGAAACGGAGAGCTACATCTTCAAAGCACACTGGACCCTAAAATGAAAAAGCATGTTCCTCTTAGACAGCAAAAGGATTATCTACTACACACTGCTCTGTTGTTTTCTGCCTGTCAGTGGCTGTGTTGTTTTAATGGGATTGTTTTCCTGCATATTTTAATTACACGTGAAATTCTTTTAATGTATTTAATTGTGTCTTTTAATGACGGGTATTAATCTTTTGGAAAAGAGTGGAACTCCACAAGGTGGTCTTCAGATCCTTTTATCTGCGCAAACCTTCCCGTTTGCCCCATGGAAGGACCCCCTGTCCGCTGTTCTGGGGCAGAACCTTCCTGGTGCCTTAAAGCCAACTTCAAGGGGCACATGGGGGCACAGGGAAGGGGGTGAGAGGGAAAATAGCCTCAATGTGCAGCTGGTGGGGCTGTTAGGTGAATCCTCACCATTCTGTTGTAAGGTTTTCCAACAGTTTATAAGCCGATTTTAGCATTAAGAGATAAAGATGTAAATTAAACTGAAGCTACTGATAAATAATGCTAGCAACCTTCTGAAGGTGAGGGTCCTTGTTCTCAACACATAAACCTTGATTGACATGCTCAGACATTGTTCAGGGCAGCTTTGACAGAAGTCAAGAGGAGGAGAGGGGATTCCTTTGGGCCGAAAAGCAGTCTGGCTGCCCCACCCCTCTGCCTCTTCCCCACAAGGCTCCTTCGCACTACCTGATTCGGTTCCACAGCCACTGCTTCTGCTCCACCTCCATGGAAAGGCAGATGAGGAGGTCTTGCCAGCATCCTTCTGTCACCTGACAAAGATAAATGGGAAGCCATGAGGGCATGATTCTCTCAGAGGTGAAGCTGTGCATCTCTAGCTACAGGTGGGCCTTAGAAAAAGCCTCACTTGCTGCTTTCATTTGGACATTTGTACCCATTTTGTCGTTTAGCTGTGTAAAAAGACATCTCCCCTCCTTAGGATTCTAGGTCACAAATGTTTTCTCCAAAAAGATGTGAAGAACTCTCAGATCCACAGAATGTGACCAAAGAGAAAAAAAACCTCATTGTTTCCTACCTGGGGGCGTCTCTCTGGTGTCCAACAGAGTCCTCTTTGCCTCAGAGGAATCCAGGCCCATCTCTGCAAATGGATACTTTCCCTGAAAGAGCAAGAAGGATTTGAGAATTAGAAAAAGAATGGCAGATGTAAACACCCTAATGAGAGCCAGTGTGGTGTAGTGATTAAGAGCAACAGACTCGTAATCTGGGGAACCGGGTTCGCGTCTCCGCTCCTCCACCTGCAGCTGCTGGGTGACCTTGGGCCAGTCACACTTCTCTGAAGTCTCTCAGCCCCACTCACCTCACAGAGTGTTTGTTGTGGGGCAGGAAGGGAAAGAAGAATGTTAGCCGCTTTGAGACTCCTTCGGGTAGTGATAAAGCAGGATATCAAATGCAAACTCTTCTAATGGCGTCAGACATCATTCATTGGAAGCTTTCCAAAAAAGGATGGGCAAACTATTACAGTGTTGGGGGATATTCTCCCTCCCCTTTCAGAGCCCCTAGGGAATATCCAGTAGACAGTCTCTCTCACCTGCTGCTCTGCCTGCTTCCTCTCCTCTGCCTGACTCAGGAGGAATCCTTCGGCCAGGGCCACCGCCTGGGAACTGGTCTCCGCTCCACATTCCCTCACCCAGCTCTCCATCTCTGGTGGAAGGATAGCCAGGAACTGCTCCAAGATCACCAGGTCCAGCATCTCAGCTTTCGTGTGCCTTTCTGGCTTCAGCCACTGATGGCAAAGGTGGTAGAGTCGGCTGCAAACCTCTCTGGGTCCATTGTCCTCTTGGTAGCAGAACTGCCTGAACTGCTGGTTCCACACACCTGAGCAGAGGGTATCCTTCTCATTCACGATCTTCTGCATGGAGCTTTCCCAGAATCCTTCACTGCTCTCAGTTTCGATGGCATGGTCTCTTCCTGCTTCAGGGCCAGCTGAGTCTTGCTCATCCATCTGTGTTCTCAGGAAGCCTCCAAGATATCGGAAGGAACCCTTGGTCTTCTGCCAAGTTCTGTCTGTCCTCATGAGAGGGGCTACCAAATCCTACAAAGCAAATACATTGTTCTGTTATAAAATTCATACACTGTCAGGAGAAGAGAAAATGTCCCCTGAGCAAGCATAGCTGCGTCTTGCTAGGAACAAGGCCTGTACTCCCTCACAGCTCAGATTCTTAGCTTTCTTCAAGAAACAAGCAAACAAGCAGGCAAGAAGGAGAAGCAAGCCTCTAGCCCACCTAGAAGGAAATTTACCATGCGAAATGTGGAGGCAACTGAAGGGATTTCTGTGCCAAGAATGAGCCTGGTTGCTCCTGCCTTTCAATAGTTTCAGTCAAAGATTGAAGTCGGAACTGTGATTGACAAATGAGTAATGTGTATGGGGTGGAGTTCATTTCCAGGCTCAATTCAAGGTGCTCACATGAGGGATTCACTTAGGCCCCCAAATATCTGACAAACTGTCTCATTCTCTACAGACCATCTTGGATGTTCAGGTTGGCAGAGGAGGTCCTCCTGGTAGTTTCATCACCACCCTCAGAGTTTTGGGTGGGGATGACCCAAGAGTGGGCATCTTGGTGGCAGTTCCTCAGTGAGGGAATTCCCTCCCAAGAGAGGCCAGTCGGGCACCTTCCCCTCTTTACCACCATATCTGACTGCTGAGACGTGTGTTTTTAATACTGAATACGGTTGCAACCAGCCCTGGGTTATAAATGTAGTTTTAGTAATAAGAGTAATAAAAATAACCACTGGAACAATAAAAAAATAAAGTGTGGGGGGAGGAAAATAAAAGCGCAAGAAAACACCCACTCACCCCATCAGCAATTGGCTCAGTGTGGTTGATCTAAATTGAAATTATCTTCACTTTGAACGCCGCTCCCAAATTCAACCAAAGACCAACATTTTTTTAAAATTTCATTGGTAACATAGGGAGAAATATGACAATTACTCTTAATTAACCACAAAGGCTTCTGACATTGCAGAGGATTGGACTACATGATCCTCAGGACCCCTTCCAACTGATTCTATGGCTTCCTCCACAGTATGCCTGGGATACTGTAATAGCCCTCCCCTCCCTCTTACTATATAGAAGGGTCTGGTGACTTCTGTTTCAGTGTATCTGAAGAAGTGTGCATGCACACGAAAGCTCATACCCAGAACAAACTTAGTTGGTTTCTAAGGTGCTACTGGAAGGAATTTTATTATTATTATTATTATTATTATTATTATTATTTTGTTTCGACTATGGCAGACCAACACGGCTACCTACCTGTTACCTGGGAGCCATAGTTATGGATGCTGACAGTTGCTAGGAGACACCCCCCTCCCCAGAGTGGTTTAACAATCCACCCTCCTTGCCAGGGAACTCAGATAATTGTCCCTTGGGCAAAGGGGGCTGGTGGAAGAGGGGGGCGCTGCCTGTTTCACCCCCAGCTGAGCTTTGCTTCCTTTCCTTGGATAGTGAGGCCCCCCAAGGGCGCACACGGGTTAGCCAGGAGTCTGGATTGCATCAGGACGAACTCAGCATCAGAACAGAAGATGAGTTCCACAGGATCAGGCCAAAGGGCCCACTGTGGGCGGCAGAGCAGACCCACCCTGGCTCCCCTATCCTCCTCTACAAATTTGCCTCTTCCTCCTCCTTTTAAAGCCATCCAGGTTGGTGACTTTGCCTGCCTCCTGCAGGAGGGAGTTCCCAAGGTTTAACTCTGCAGCGCAGGAAGAAGCGCTTTATTTCTCTGCCCTCCACCTTCCAACATCCCTTCTTTCTTCACTGCACGGATCAGGTTTTCATTTTCACTGTGTATTTAATGTCCGAATGTTTCCGCCTGGCTACCACCTCTGGTAATAAGTGTGGCCTGAGCATCAATGTGAATTGGGTTTATCTGCATGACTTTTCCCCCGACCCAAAGACCAGAACCCTCTCCCCCACCCCCACCCCCACCCCCCGCGCCCAAAGTGGAGGAGCAGAGTTGCAGACCAGGCACTCTCCTTGGCTTTGCAGAGAGGAAGGGCTGGAGGGGGACCCTCTGCTCCCTGATTTGGTGGGTCCTCCATGCATGAGCCGAACAGACCCACCCCCTGCAGCCCTGGGACCCCCCCTTCTCCCCAATGCACCACAGGGGGAAGAGAGGGGAGACTCACCAGGTCCCCCGAGGGGCCACCAAGGCAGCATTTGCAGAGGGAGATCAAAGCCACCCCTCTCCCTATGCAAGCGGGGGGGGCTGGAGGGAGGGGGCTTAGCTCTGGGGGGGACCTGCCCCCTCCTTGATTTCCTCTCCTCTCTAGGAATCCAGCTCCGCTCCTTTTAACCCTTGCAAAGCCCTCGCCCCGCCCCTCTGGAAAGCAGGAATCCCGAAGGAGCCCCGGGCATCGCGCGCAGCCAGAGGAGGGGCTTCATTTTTTGGGGAGGGGGCCGTCCTGGCTGAGCTCCGAGCTGCCCCCTCCCCTGGCCAGGAACGGGAGGAGCAGCTGGCAGGGAAAAGGCTCTGCAAGAAGCAGGAGTCGCCTTCCTAGAATCCAAAATGCCAGAGACACCTGGCTGCGAAACCTCTTCGGGCTCCTCGGGAAGGGACCCCCAGGGGTCATCTAGTCCAACCCCCTCGTGCAAGGAGCATCCCCTGCAGACGCCCCCCCCCCGTGCCTCTGCTTACTAACCTCCAGGGGAGGAGAGCCCACCACCGCCAGGCTCAGAGAAATAGGAGAGCTGGGACCCCGCAAGGCCATCTAGTCCAGCCCCCGGCCCGGCCAGGCCCTCGCTCGCCCCCCCCGCCCCTCTCTGTTTCTCAAGCGCCGGAGGCGGAACCTTCGCGCGCGGGCCCTGCCGCCAGGGGGACGCCTTTCCTGAGGACGCGGAGCGCCTTCCGCCTCCGCCTGGCTCTGCCTCTCGTGTCATGGCGGCGGCCCCTCAGTGTAAAACACTGGGGATTGCGGGGAGAATAGAGCAGCTTCAAGCAGGTGCTCTATAGCAGAAGCGGTTTGTTAAGCCTCCTCTTTGGGGCCCCCCAATAAATTAAAGGAACAAATAACCTGGATGTACATTTCCAAACTATAAGATAAAAAACAAATAAAATAAAACCTACATACAGCAACTGTGTTTTGTGTTGTGTCGGCTCCTAATTGTTATGTGCAAATGGCTTCAGATACACCTTCGTCTTCTTTGGCGATCACTCGTAGCCGAGTAAGATTGTCCTCCATAAACACGGTTTTAACAATGAGTCCGTGACTGTGGAGACCATATAGCAGATCAACACAAAAAACAGCAACAATTTGTTGTTGGCAAAAGGACAGCTGGACATAGAAATTACCTTCAGCAGCTTAAAGGTAAAGGGACCCCGCATACAGCTTCCGGGTCGTGTGGCCACCATGACTAAGCCATTTCTGGCGAACCAGAGCAGCGCATGGAAACGCCGTTTACCTTCCCGCCAGAGCGGTACCTAGTTATCTACTTGCACTTTGACGTGCTTTCGAACTGCTAGGTTGGCAGGAGCTGGGACCGAGCAATGGGAGCTCACCCCGTCGTGAGGATTCGAACCACCAACCTTCTGATCGGCAAGTCCTAGGCTCTGTAGTTTAACCCACAGCGCCACCTGCGTCCCTTCAGTAGCTTAGGGCCTCATCAAACCTGAATCCAGCCCTCCTCTTAACACTAGTTGTACAATTCCTGTCTCCCTGGAAGTAAGCCCCACTAAGGGCAAGAGGTCTTAAATGTTTGAGGATTGAGGATTGGAACCTAAAGCACGTTGCAGAACAGCAGTGGGCTTTTCAAGAGTGGAAAGCCCTCCTTTGGGGCAACAGATTCTTCATCCTTGAAGAAGACAGGACAAAGTTGTTCACACAATATGCAAAAGTCGTACCTTGCCATGATGATGATGATGATTCGGGGAAGTTTTTAATGTGTGACATTTTAATGTATTTTTAATCTTTGTTGGAAGCCACCCAGAGTGGCTGGGGAAACCCAGCCAGATGGGTGGGGTATAAATAAATTATTATTATTATTATTATTATTATTATCATCATCATTATCATTGGCATCTTGATCAATGGTTGAGTTTACATCACAGTCCTAAGCATTTCTACCCAGAAGCAAATTCCTCTGAGCAATGGGACCGAGTGTAGAATAACAGTTTTGGATTGCAGCCTTAAACTGCTCTAAATATACCTGGATGGGGTCTGAGCCAACCATGCCAAAATAGAGGCCTGTCTTGGATGAGATCTGTCTCTGTTACTGGATCTGGCAGGTTTGCCTCCTTTTATCACGGATATCTCTGACTGTGGGGCAAATGTATCGTGTGGAGCAGAGTTGGCTCCTCTGTTTGCACTACTCCCTCTGTGCACTCTCAGTCTGTTTTGCAGTTCATGGAGGCTGTTTCTACTGTACTAATAGCTGCTTCTGTCCCAATGATCAAGCCCTGGAGCAGGGTTTCCCAGCTGTTTTTGTACTACAATTCCCATCAGCCTCTGGGGATGATGGGAGTTGTAGTCCAAAACCAGCTGGAGACCCAAGTTTGAGAAACGCTGCACTACAGCAAAGGGTCAATACAAATACAGTAGAATATACAACTGAAATGTTACATTTGTTTTACTACTAATACTGTATTTGAGATACTAATGAGGTCTTGTTTTATTTCGGCTTGGGTCATGAACCATTAGATCTGCTTTTTTATAGTAGCATCACTGGGCAGCTGTCAACATGGATGAATGGCAAAGTGCAGTCCCAATTGGTTCGGTCCATAAAAGCCTCACCTACCACAATCCTCACCACCTCGGCTCCAGTTTTGCTTCACTGTTAAGTGATGTATTTTAGTGTCAATATCTGCACGTTCTTTTTCTTCCAATAGTCAAAGACCAATGTCTGTTGCGACAAAGCCTCCTTCGAATGTGTCTATGTACCTGAGCTTCACAGCCTCACCTACCTCACAGGGTTATTGTCAGATTAAATGAGGAGGGGGAGAGCCATGTGGCACCACCTCAAGCTCCTTAGAGAAAAAAGTGGTACATTAATGCAATAAATGAATTTCAATAGGGACAAATGTCAGGTTCTGCACTTGGGCAGGAAGAATCAGCTGTACCAGTATAAGACAGGGGAAATCTGCCTTGGCAACAGTACATGTGAAAAGGATCTAGGGGTCTTAGCAGACCAGAAGCTGAACATGAGTCCACAATGTGATTTCTTGGATACTCGAAGCCCCTTAACATTAAGAGTAACATATCTTCATACTTCAAAATAGTTTTAGCCCATTTATTTTTTGTTGAATATTCATTAATTTGTATCCAGTTCCATATCTTCCGAACCCATTCCTGTAGGCCATGATGTATCATACTAATTTAGAAATACCATTCCTTTGAGTTCTGCTTCTTCCATTCCACTTGGTGTGTCCAAAACAGTAATTCATGGGGTTTGTTCCATGAATTGGTGATTCTCCCTGTTCAGATTTGCCTCAACACTGCCCCCCATGCCTGCGCCCCCTTCCCACTTGAGCCAAGGTGCAAAGCTCTGACCTGAGTCTTTACTGGGTTTTTCACCAAACACCCCCTTGATTCTGTCTGTCATCACAGAGAACTCTTATCTGAACACTTCGCCCCTAACATAGCAAAGGAGGAGGTGTGCAATGGAATGAAACTCATAGATGATAGATAGATAGATAGATAGATAGATAGATAGATAGATAGATAACAAGGGTTCCCAGGTAACTTTGTGTACATAAATGCATGTTTTCAAATGTTCCTGTTTCTTTCTTTTTTAATAGTTTCTTTATTTATTTTATTACATTTGTACACCGCCCTTAACCCGCAGATCTCAGGGCGATACACAACATAAATATACAATATAAAAACACCAAGTGCATGATGATAAAAACAAGAACAGGAAACAAATCACGAACCCCCACCTCTTCCCCCAACTATAACAAGGGGTAAAGGGACCCCTGACAGTCGCAGACGACTCTGGGGTTGCTGCACTCATCTCGCTCTATAGGCCGAGGGAGCCGGCGTTTGTCCGCAGACAGTTTTTCCGGTTCACGTGGCCAGCATGACTAAGCTGCATCTGGCGAACCAGAGCAGTGCATGGAAACGCCGTTTACCTTCCCGCTGGAGCGGTACCTATTTATCTACTTGCACTTTGACGTGCTTTCGAACTGCTAGGTTGGCAGGAGCAGGGACTGAGCAACGGGAGCTCACCCCGTCGCGGGGATTCAAACTGCCGACCTTCTGATCGGCAAGTCCTAGGCTCTGTGGTTTAGACCACAGTGCCACCCGCATCCCTAACAAGGGGTATTATAAAGCTGTTCCTTTACTGCTAATCTACCCAATGCAACACTGCTTCAAAACAACCCCTACTTTCACTCTCCACCTGTCTCTACTGAAGCGACTATAGACCATCTCAGGAGAGCTGCTCCCTGCCTTGCAGGCCTTTTCCCACCTGGCCTGGGAGGACTGATGGACTGACTCCAGCTGCAATGGCTGAGCCTGTTGAACAGTCTCTGGGGCTTAGGGGCTTAGGGGTTGTCGCTGTCGAGTTTTTTGTATCTTTATTATCTTTATTATTTTACTATTTATTGAATTTAGATACCACCCTATACCTGGAGGTCTCAGGGCAGTTCACAGAAAAAGATCACAGTATATAAAATAAAAATAAAAGCAATAATCTAATAATACTCCCCCCAAAAGAGCTACATTTTAAAAGGGTATTGGATGTTAACCAAAGGCCTGGTTAAAAAGGACGGCTTTTGCCTGGCACCTAAAGGTGTATAATGAAGGTACCAGGCAAACTTCCCTGGGGAGAGCATTCCACAGACGGGGAGCCACTGCAGAGAAGGCCCCGTTCTCGTGCTGCCACCCTCCAGACCTCTTGAGGAGGAGGCACACAAAGAAGGGATTCAGAAGATGATCTCAGGGTCTGGGTGGGTTCATATGGAAAAAGTCAGTCCTTGAGGTATTCTGGTCCTGAGCCATTTAAGGCTTTATAGGTCAAAACTAACACTTCGAATTGGGCCCGGAAACTAATCGGTAGCCAGTGCAGTCGGACCAGGATGGGTGTAATATGCTCAAACCGTCTTGCTCCGGTGAGCAACCTGGCTGCTGAATTCTGCACCAGCTGAAGTTTCTGAACCGAATCTTTATCTTAGATCTTGTTGTGATTTATGTGAAAACTGCTCAGTTTGGTGCTTTCAAGCTCGGAGCCAATAATCTCCCACTTTAGCGTTCCTACCCCCCCTCCCACTCCCTAACTAAAATTTCCTTAAAACCACCATTCTACTTACTTACCACTATTACATTAATTACTTTGATACAGGTGTATACAACTTTAAATACAAAACACCAGAACACTACACACAAACATTAAGGAGATGCACAAGCATGCAAATTTTCCAAGAGTGTTACTAGAGAGCAAGTGATTAGGTATAGTGATAAGGGCTTCAGGAACCCTGGGAGACTTGGGTTCAAATCCCAATTTGGCCATGAAGCTGAATAAATGGATTTCAAATAGGACAAATGTCAGGTTCTGCAGTTAGGCAAGAAGAACCAGTTGCACAAATATAAGGTGGAGTCTCCTGGCTTGCCACAAGCTGATCATGAGACAACAAAGTGATGCAGCAGCAAATTCACTTAATGCTATTCCAGGCTGCAGCAACAGATGTCTAGTGTCCCGATCAAGGGAAGGAATAGTACCACTCTATTCTGCCTTCCTCAGACCACACCTGGAATCCTTTGTTCAGTTCTGGGCACCACAATTTAAGAACGATATTGACAAGTTGGAATGTGTTCTGAGGAGAGCAACCAAGATGATCAAGGGTCTGGAAACCAAGCTTGATGAGGAACAGTAACGGTATTTGGGTATGTACTGAAAAAGAGAAGAGATGATAGGCATCCTCAAATATCTAAAAAGCTATCACATAGAAGATGGAGCAAACTTGTTTTCTCCTGCTCTGGAAGGTCGGACATGTACCAATGGATTCAGGTTACAAGAAAGCAGATTCCAACTAAAAATGAGGAAAAACGTTCTGACAGTAAGAGGTGAATTGGACCAGATAGCACTGGGTCTCTTCCAACTCTACAATCCTTTGATTCTACCCGATGTGAGTTCTTTGATGGGAAATGAGATGGGTTCTCTGACTGAACCTCTTTCCGCATTTCAAGCACTGATAGGGTTTCTCCCCTGTATGAGTTCTTTCATGGGAAGTGAGATGGGCACTCTGACTGAATCTTTTCCCACATTTCAAGCACTGATAGGGTTTCTCCCCTGTGTGAATTCTTTGATGGGAAGTGAGACTTTCTTTCCGACCGAAGCCCTTTCCACATTCCAAACACTGATACGGTTTTACCTCACTGTGAATATATTTATGTCGACGGAAGTTTGTGATTGTATTAAAGCTCTTTCCACATTCCAGACACTGATATGGTACCTCCCCTGTATGAATAATTTGATGGGAAATGAGGCTTAATTTTTGGGTGAAGCTCTTTCCACATTCCAAGCACTGATAGGGTTTCTCCCTGCTGTGAATACTTTGATGTGAAGAGAGACTTTCCTTCTGATCAAACATCTCTGAACTCTCCAAATATTGATATGGCTTCTCCACTGTGTGGATTTGGTTGTGGTCTCCCTTAAGATTAGAACCCGCAATGAAGCTCTTTCCATATTCCAAACACTGAAATGGTTTCTCCCCAATATGAAATATTTTGTGGGAAGAGAGTTTGGCACTATGACTGAAGCTCTTCCCACAATCCAAGCACTGATAGAGTTTCTCCCCTGTATGAATTCTTTGATGGCCCTTGAGATGGGAACTCTGACTGAAACTTTTTCCACATTCTGAGCAGAGATACGGTTTCTCCCCTGTATGAATTCTTTCATGGGATGTGAGATGGGCTCTCTTACTGAAGCTCTTTCCACATTCTGAGCAGAGATAAGGTTTCTCCCCAGTATGAATACTTTGATGGACCGTGAGACCAGGCCTGTGACTGAAGCACTTTCCACATTCCAAGCACTGATATGGTTTCTCCCCTGTATGAATTCTTTGATGGACGGTGAGGCTGGAACTCGCATTGAAGCTCTTTCCACATTCCAAGCACTCATAGGGTTTCTCTCCTGTATGGATTCTTTGATGGGAAATGAGATTGGCTGTCCGACTGAACTTCTTTCCACATTCTATGCACTGAAAGGGTTTCTCCCCAGTATGAAATCTTTGGTGGGAAGTTAGATTTGCACTCTGACTGAACCTTTTCCCACATTGCAAGCACTGATACGGTTTCTCTCCTGTATGAAATCTTTGGTGGGAAGTGAGATGGGTGCTCCGACTGAAACGCTTTCCACATTCCAAGCACTGATATGGTTTCTCCCCAGTATGAATAATCTGGTGGCCCTTGAGGTGGGCACGCTGCCCAAAACTTTTTCCACATTCCAAGCACTGATATGGTTTATTCCCAATGGGAATGTTTTGAAGGGGAGTGGAATGGGAGCTTTGAAAGAAGCTCTCCCAGCAATCTGAATATATATATGGATTTTCCACTATTTGGATTTCGTCATGCTCTTCCTCGTTTTTAATTAGCAATTCATCACCACCTGCAACAAAGGGAGAAATTGATTAGATATTCTCAGGAAAAAATGCAGTCCTAAACTATTGAACAATGCTCATGAACGCTTGTGATAGAGGAAGAACTGAAGGTCTTACCCCAGGGTTCACTGCTGTTGACTGGCAATACATATTTATTGATTTTGCTTGGCCTAGTCATATAATTTGTGCGATTTCAAATGTCAGTAATCTCGTTGGTCAACCAAAAATGTGGGAAGCATAAACCAAAACAAAAAATGTGACAGAATCTACTTCAAGTTCCCTAACAACTCTGAAGCCTACATTTAAAAGCGCAGGGCAGTTCAGGCCAGCCTATTTAGAGTTCAAGAAGACAGATAATTCAAGGGTAGCTGTGGGGGTGTCAGAATCACATAAAGATATGTACAGTGGAGGCTCGGGTTGTGAACGTGATCCGTGCGGGTTGAGATTTGGCGCTTCTGTGTAAAGCACGATTTAGCACTTCTGCGCATGCGCAACCTCCAAAACCCGGAAGTAACCCATTCTGGTACTTCCACGTTTCGGCGGTCCGTAACCCCAAAAAATGCAACCTGAAGTGGCTGTATCCCGAGGTATGACTGTATCGCATTTCAAAACAGATATTATGGTCAAATGGGCAGTCTTACTGAGAGAGTCCAGGATCCCACGATTCTCCTCCATGACTTCATTATGCAGAGCTCTCTGGTCAGGATCCAGCAGGGCCCACTCCTCATCCGTGAAATAAACAGCTATATCTTCAAAGCACACTGGACCCTAAAAGAGGAAGAAAAATGTCTTGCTGTCAGACAGCATGAAGATTATCTTCCACATGTCGTTCTGCTGTTTTCTGCCTGTTAACTGATATGTAGTTTTAATGGGATTGTTTTGCTGTACATTTTAACTATGGATGCTTATTTGAACGTCTTAATGGAATTCTCTTATTGTATATTTTAACGACGGGTATTAAACTTGGGGTAAATGGGTAGAACTCCATGCGGGGTTCCTCAAAGCATTCTGTCTGTGCAAGTTTGCCAAACGGAGGGGTCTCCTCTTTGCTCTCCCTGTGCCCTTTTCTGGGCGGGGGAGAACCTTCCCAATGCCCTAAAACCAACTTCAAAGGGCACATGTGGGCACAGGGGAAAGTGGGGGGGAGGCGAGGAAGCTCCATTGTGTAACTGATGGGGCTGCTTAGGTGAATCCTGGCCACGGTTTCGTATGGTTTGTCAACTGCTTAGAAGCTTTTTTAGCATTAAATGATAAACTTATAAATAAAACTGAAGCTACTGATAAATAACACTAGCAACGTTCATAAGGCTAGTGAACACGAGGTGGTTGTTCATCATTCTCAGCACATAAACCTCCTGGAATGGCATTTTAAGCCTTTGTTAAGGGCAGTTTTGACAGAAGACAAGAGATGAGCCAAAGAGATTCGTTTATGCCCCCTCTCTTGGCCTCCTTCCCCCAAACAATCCTTCTCCCTACCTGGTCTGGTTCCAGAGCTGCTGCTTCCCCTCCACCAGCATAAGAAGATGAATGAGGAAGCCTTGCCAGTATCCTTGTGTCACCTGACAGAGGTAAGTAGGAAGCCATGAGTGAAGCAGGGCATCTCTAACTACAGCTTGGCCATAGAAAAAGCCTCACCTGCTGCATGCACTGGGCTGTTTGTAGCCATTTCGTATTTAAGCTGTGTAAAAATACATAATAATAATAACAATAATAACAATATTAGTAGTATTATTTATACCCTGCCCATCTGACTGGGTTTCCCCAGTCACTCTGGGTTGCTTACAGTATATTTAAAACATAATAAAGCACCAAACATTACAAACTTCCTGATACAAGGCTGCCTTCGGATGTCTTCTAAAAGCTGTATAGTTCGTTATCTCCTTGACATCTAAACAGAGGGTGTTCCACAGGGAGGGTGCCACTACTGAGAAGGCCCTCCCTGGTTCCCTATTGCTTCACTTCTTGCAGGGAGGGAACAGCTAGAAGATCCTTGGAGGAGGAGCTCAGTGTCCAAGCTAAGTGATGGGGGTGAAGAGGCCGTTTAGGGCTTTAAAGGTCAGCACCAACACTTTGAATTGTGCTCGGAAACATACTGGGAGCCAGTGTAGGTCTCAGGACCGGTGTTATGTGGTCTTGGCAGCCACTCCCAGTCACCAGTCTAGCTGCCACATTCTGGATTAATTGTATTTTCCAGGTCACCTTCAAAGGTAGCCTCATGTAGTGTGAATTGCAGTAGTCCAAGTGGGAGATAACCAGAGCATGCACCACTCTGGCAAGACAGTCTGTGGGCAGGTAGGGTCTCATCCTGCGTATCAGATGGAGCTGGTAGACAGCTGGACTGGACACAGAATTGACCTGTGCCTCCATGGACAGCAGTGAGTCCAAAATGACTCCCAGGCTGTGCACCTGGTCCTTCAGAGGCACAGTTACCCCATTCAGGACCACACCTGCCCACCCCGTCCCCCCAAAACAGTACTTCTGTCTTGTCAGGATTCAACCTCAATCTGTTAGCTGCCATCCATCCTCCAGCTGCCTCCAGACATATTCCAACTTACCCAGTGGCCTCTCTCTGGTGTCCAATGGGGTCCTCTCTGCCTCAGAAGAATCTAAGGCCATTTCTGAAAATGGATCCTTTCCCTGAAAGAGCAAAGTTTAAAAACAGAGAATGGGGAGAATTAGAAAAAAGGCAGATGTAAACCCTAACCCTAAACTTAAACTTCCTTGAATGCTTTCTAAAAAGATGAGCCACTATTAGAAAATTAGGGGGCACTCTCCCTCCTGTTCAGATCCCCTTGGGATTATCCAGAGAAAAGTCTCTCTCACCTGCTGCTCTGCCTGCTTCCTCTCCTCTGCCTGACTCAGGAGGAATCCTTCGGCCAGGGCCACCGCCTGGGAACTGGTCTCTGCTCCACATTCCCGCACCCAGCTCTCCATCTCCAGAGGAAGGACAGCCAGGAACTGCTCCAAGACCACCAGGTCCAGCATCTCAGCTTTGGTGTGCCTTTCTGGCTTCAGCCACTGATGACAAAGGTGGTGGAGTTGGCTGCAAACTTCTCGGGGTCCTTCAGTCTCCTGGTGGCACAACTGCCTCAACTGCTGGTTCTTCATATCAGAGTGGAGGGTGTCCTCCTCACCCAGGATCTTCTGTATGGAGCTTTCCCATAATCCCCCACTGCTCCCAGTTTGGATGACATGGCCTCTTCCTGCTTCAGGGCCAGCTGAGTATTGCTCATCCATCTGGGCTCTCAGGAATCCCTCAAGAGATTGGAAGGAATCCTTTGGTCTTCTGCCAAGTTCTCTCTGTCCTAAGTAGAGCTGCTAGCAAATTCTACAAAAGGAAATACATTGTACCATAATAAAATTCATACACGGTTTGGAGAACAAATAGGTTCCCTGAAGAAGAATGGAGGAGTCTTGCTCGGAAACAGGCTGGACTCCACATCCCAGACTCTGTGCTTTCACCTACAAAAAAAAGGGAAGATGTAAGAGTTTCTACCTCTTGGAAGGAAAGTTACTATGCAAAATGTGCAGGTAACAGAAGGGATTTCTGTCAAATGAATCAGCCTACTTGTGCCTTCTTTTCAGCGTTATCAATGAATGAATGGCGTCAAACTGAGATTGGCAAGCGAGTAATTTATATGGGGTGCAATTTTGACGTGAGGCTCAATTCAGGTTGCTCACATGAAGGATTCACTATCCTTCACTAGTGACCCTCTTGGGGGGAGGGTGGCAGAGGGGTCCCTCTTGGTTGTTTCAAACCCCCCCCCCTGAGTTTGGAGTGTGGTGTGGCCCAAGACAGAGCATCCTGGGGGCGGTTCTCAGGTTGGGAAATTCCCTCCCCAGAGGGAAGAGTCTGGCTCCTTCCCCTCTTCACCAAGGCCTCTGACACCTGAGACAATCCAGACTCAACCTATTCCTGTGGCTGTCATTTGTTTTAACTCTTTTTAAGATGGAATTTTACCACTGATGTAACTTGTCCTGGGTAATAAATGGAGCAGAGGAACAGGCAAACCTCCCAGGCACACAGAACCAGGAACATGTTCAGTGTCAAGAACCAAGGAAGCAGCATGAAAATGTCAAGGAAAGAGGCGGAATAGGGCAGGGCAGGAATGGGGCGAACTACGGGGGGGGGGCTGCTTGTCATAATAATGACAAGCTTTACAACAATAACATAAAGCCTCAAGCATGGGGGGGGGGAGAAGCCTCAAGATACACATAGAATCTCAAGAAAGTGGGAGAGCTTGTTGGAATCGGAAATGTTCTCCCTCTGAGATTTTGGCAAAACAAAGCGCACAAACATTACAGCATCATGAGAGAGAGAAAAATTATATAATGTTTATTGTTTTTCTATTTTACATTTTAGAATATTAATCTGAACAACCTTAAAATATCAGTGACTTCCCTTCTTCTCCTTCCATGGTTCAAATTGCAAAACATAAATCCCCACATATCTTATATAAACTAAACCATTCAGTATTTCATTATTACATCCCTCAGAACTCATTTACACTGTTGAATTTATCTTAATGCTGCCAGCGTTTTCAAGTTTACACATTCCCCCCCCCATATATTCCAGTCTTTTCTAAATGTCTATTCTTCTTGTTCTCTTATTCTATAAGTCTGCAAGCTGCGCATATTCTGTCAACTTGAGTTGCCATTCTTCTTTGGTTGGGACGTCACTAGTTTTCCATTTTGGGGCTAACGAAATACGGGTGGCAATAAATAACATTTTTTGACACCTGGGAATTTCCATCTGAATTATCCCAACAAAAAGGACTCTGGGGTGTTTTTTTTGGGGGGGGAAAGTACTTTTAAACATTTTTTCAATTCATTATAAATTATTTCCCAATACTCTTTTACTTTTTTACAAGACCACCACATATGATGGAACGTACCCTCAGCCTCATTAGATCTCCATCACTTAGCTGATTCAGTCTTGTACATCTTAGCAAGTCTACACAGAGTTAGATACCATCTGTGAATCATTTTCAGGTAGTTTTCTTTCAAGGAATAACATGCTGTGAACTTCAGATCGCTCTTCCATAGTTTTCCCCAGAGATTCAAATCTATATTATGTCCTAGATCTATTGCCCAGTGTGTCATGGAAGCTTTAACAAGCTCGTCTTTTGTTTCCCAATCTAATAACAGATTGTACATTTTAGGTAAGAGTTTTTCTTCATTTTGTAAAAGTTATTTTTCAAAGCGTGAGCTTTGGTCCAAAAAACATTCTTTCCTGTCTGTTCTAAACATTTCATGTAACTGATGATACTGTAGCCAATCTGTCACATGGCTCCTTACACTTTCCACTTTCCCCCTCTGTAAAATACAGCAATTCCCTGTAAGTTGCCCATTGTCTGTCCATATTAATTCTCTTTCTTGTAATAGCCTCAGTAGGAGAGAGCCATAAAGGTGTTTTCCTTTCCAGCAGATTTTTATATTTCTCCCTAACTCTGTACCGATTCTTCCTAAGGATATACCGTAGTTAATAAAACTTCTATAAATTTTTGCCTTCCCATATCAAGACATGCAGGCCAGCTGAATTTTAAGTCATGACCTTCTAAATCCAGGATGTCTGCCTCCAGAAACACCATTTGGCTCAGTGTGGTTGATCTGCACCTTACATTGTTTTATTGGTAACGTAAGAGAAAAAAACAACTCTGCCTCACTCTTGACCTAAGCACAACTAACTCCAAGGGCTCCTGACTAGGCGTTTGGCCAGGAAATGTGAACTGTGACCTGTGAACTCTGCTCTCTCCTCTTTCCCCCTTTTCTGGTTTTGATTAAACCAATTCATGAACCAAGAACTCATACACTAATAATGATCCAGGTGTTGTAGACATTCCCATGAACTTATTGTGCGGTTTTTGTGTTGCACAGATGACAAGAGAACACTCGGTCTATTTATTTTTTCGTATCCTTTATTCCTCCTGTGATCCTTGTTTATAAAACCCAATAAACCAGAATTCCAAAAAGGAAGGAAAAAGACAACACACTCTCCCAGGTCCCCACCTGCTCTGCATCTGCAAAGCAGGATCAACCCACTTGAGATTCCTAAGAATCCTGGGATCTGTGCTTTCTTAAGGAGGCTGAGAGCTGCTAGGAGACACCCTCCAAGTGCGCTTTAACAATCTGCCCTGTGTGCCAGGGAATTCAGGGAACTATAGCTGATGGGGAGAGGGTCTTCTAGCAGCTACAGCAGTGGGGGGGCTGCCTCATTCACCCCCATCTCAGGTTCCTTTCCTCTCCTGCCTTGGATTCCTTGGATGGGGAGACCTCTAGGGCTTCTGAGCAGGGCTTTCTGTTCAGCCTCCAAAGATCCTGGGGAAACCTGAAAGGCTGCATGTGTCAAAGACTGGAGAAGATGAATGGGTGGTGGGGAAAGCTTTCCTTCTAACTGAAGGACAACAGAGGGATCAGGCCAATGGGACTTCCTATTGAGTCTCCCCTCCTGTTCTTCCAGGGGCCTCTTCCAGGAAGCCCCCCAGCAAGATCCGAGTGCAAGAGCAACTTTCTCCCTGCCTGTGGTTTTCCAGCAACTGGAGTTCAGAAGCATCTGAAGTGAGGTCCAGCTCCGAGGGCCTTCTGGCGGTTCCCTCGCTGTGAGAAGTGCAGTTACAGGGAACCAGGCAGAGGGCCTTCTCGGTCGTGACGCCCGCCCTGTGGAACGCCCTCCCATCAGGTGTCAAAGAGAACAACTACCTAACTTTTAGAAGACATCTGAAGGCAGCCCTCTTTAGGGAAGCTTTTAATGTTTGATGTATTGCTGTATTTTAATATCTCCTCCTCCATCACTTTGGTAGCAGCAACTAGGAGCAGATGCAGAAAATCTCCACCCTGGTGAAGATGCTTCAAAGCTCACTCTGGGACCTGAGAGGAAAGTGCACAGAACTGCCACCCACATCCCTCCCCTCCTCCCTGCATTGGCCTCCTCCTCCTCTTTGGAAAGCCGTCTGGATTGGTGCCCATCCCATCCTCCAGTGGGAGGGAGTTCCCTCGGTTTAACTCTTTGCCCCATGACGCAGCTCTTTCTTTTGTCTGCCCTCGACTTTCCAACATTGAATGGCAAACGTCAGGCTTTCATTGTTGTTGTTCTGCGTATCTTTTATGCCCGACTGTTTCCTTCTGGCTACAACCCCCGCCGACAAGTGTGACTGATTCACAAATCTGAAATGGGCTTATCTGCATTCCATTATGTTCTCCCCAAAATGGCAGCGTCTTGCCACCGTGGAAGAACAGAGTTGCAGAGCTCCTGCACACTCGCCCCCTCCCTATCTTTGCAGAGAGGAAGCGGGGAGGACCCTCTGCTTCCTGACTTGGGGGGCCCCCCATTGCCCCAGCTGAACAGCGCCCCCCCCCCATGCATCGTTCCCCTGCAGCCCTGGGACCCCCCCGCCCCCGCTTCTCCCCCAGACTCACCAGATCCCGGAATGCGCCACGGAGGCAGCGCTTGCGCCGCAGACAAGACAAAAAGCACCAGCCTCCCTTTGCAGGGACGGGCTTTGCAAGGAGGTGCTTTTGCTCCAAAGGACCTGCCCCCCCCCCGCCTTTATTTCCTCTCCTCTCTAGTAATCCAGCTCGGCTCCGTTTAACTCTTGGCAAGCCGAGGGCACCAAGCTCACCCCTCTTCTTCCTCTCTCCAAAGCAGATCTGTGCATTGCGCACACCCGGAGGAGAGGCTTTGTTCGGAGGGGGGGTCCTGGCTGGCCTCTGAGCTGCCCCCTCCCTTGGCCAGAAACAGAAGGAGCAGCTGGCAGTGGGGGGAATCTGTGCAAGGAGCAGGCAACCCCTTGCTAGAATCCTAGAATAAGAGAGGTGGAGGGAATGGAGCAGGGAAACCCTCTCTGCAATTTGGAACACCAGTTTGCAAACTGTCACCATCGACCAGCTGAGCTTCCGCAAGGAGGGCACCTTCAGCATCATCCTCATCCTCATTTTTAATTTGTATACTGTCTTTCTATCTTACAGTACTCAAGGTGGTTTACAAGCTGAAGAAACAAAAATGTACATCTTATAACAATCTAATGCAAGGCAAAAATGTGATAATAAAACAAAACTTTAAAACAAGCAACCTACATCAAAAAAGGAACATTCAACGATCATTAAAAGGTAAAGGGACCCCTGACCATTAGGTCCAGCCGTGGCTGACTCTGGGGTTGCGGCGCTCATCTTGCTTTATTGGCCGAGGGAGCCGGCGTACAGCCAGCATGTGGCCAGCATGACTAAGCCACTTCTGGCAAACCAGAGCAGCACACGGAAACGCCGTTTACCTTCCCACCAGAGCGGTACCTATTGATCTACTTGCACTTCATGCCTTCAAACTGCTAGGTTGGCAGGAGCAGGGACCAAGCAGGGGATTCGAACTGCCATCCTTCTGATCGGCAAGTCCTAGGCTCTGTGGTTTAACCCACAGCGCCACCCACATCCCTTCAATGATCATTAGAATAGTATAAAATAATAATAATAATAATATCAACATATAAAAGTTAAACAGAAATCCACTCAACAGTTACACTAATTTCTAAACTATAATCAATAAAACAACAGCAAGCCACAGTACATAAAATAATACAAGACACATTGAGAAGCAGAGACTAGAGGGTGGAGCAAGGCAGGTGGAAGGAGGCCTTGCCTGATGAAGTCTCCCCCCTCACCTCTGGGACCTGGCTGGTGTCTCCTTGGAGCAACCTCCTCTCCAGGTGCCCATTGGACTCATACCGATCCCGGACCACGCTGGCCCACAACTGGACAGGTGTGTAAGGATACCTTGAGGTGGTGCGCATGCTGCTTCTCAGCCCAAGTGCTCAGGACAGCTTACGGCAGGGGTTTCCAAACTCCCACCACCAGAAGCCACTTGAAAATTTCTGGCCACTTGATGATTTCATTCAGTTTATTGTAGCTTTTGTGGCAGAATCCCAGAATTGTAGAGTGGGAAGGGGCTCTGAAGATTTAGTCTAACCCCCTGCTATGCAGGAATATACAGCTGCCCAGAACTCATGACCTCAATGTTATCAGCCCCAGGCCCTAGCCAATGTTCTCTGCTAGAGACTGCATGATATTTAATTGTATTTTTTTTATTGCTCCTTTTATATCTTACACATTGTAGTTTTTCATATTCCACAAAATTCAAAGTGCAATGCAATATAATATGCTGGATAAGAGAAGGAACTAAAACACAACTAAAAAGCAATATGAATATTTACTGGGGTAGATGTAGCGTCTTCAGTGACAAAAAAGCAGGAACTATTTGTCTTCTTACTCCTCACTGAGATCTGGCAGAATGAAATACGCGAATGCCACCTCCCAATATCTCAAGGGTTCTGCTGCTCTGGAGGGGAGGACCTGAACCCATGGCCTCAAGTTACAAGAAAGGAGATTGTGACTAAATATGAGGAAGAAGTTACAGGTAGGTAGCCGTGTTGGTCTGCCGTAGTCAAAACAAAATAAAAAAAATTCCTTCCAGTAGCACCTTAGAGAAGCAACTAAGTTTGTTATTGGTATGAGCTTTTATGTGCATGAACACTTCTTCAGAAACACACGAAAGCTCATACCAATAACAAACTTAGTTGGTCTCTATTTTTTTTTATAATAAATTTTTATTATTTTTCAATCCAATCATACAATTTTATCCAGATTTTAACTGATTTTAACAAAGTACAAATTTTGGTCTTCCTTCAGCTTCTCTGGTAACCATCCATTTTTACCCTTCAATACGCATTCCTTTAATTGCATAGCCATTTTCTATTTTCCTTTAACAATACCTCTTAAAATTTTACAGTGCTTCTTGAAACCCCACTAGCGTTGTTTGCACCTCACATATATTCTTCAGATAATCTACAAATTTTCCCCAATCCTCGATGAACTTTTGGTTTCGGGCATATCTTATTTTCCCAGTCAGTTTGTCCAGTTCCGCATAGTCAGTCAGTTTCATTCTCCATTCTTGAATCGTTGGTATTTCCTCTTGTTTCCATTTCTGGGCCAATAAAATTCTCGCTGCCGTAACTGCATACTGGAAGAGTTTATAGTCTTTTCTTCTTATTTCTTTTCCTGTAATCCCTAAAAGAAAGGCTTCTGGTTTCTTAACAAAAGTATATTTTAACATCTTTTTCAATTCATTATATATTGCTTCCCATAAACTCTTTACTTTCTTACATTCCCACCACGAATGGTAGAATGTTCCTTCTTTCTCTTTACATTTCCAGCACTTGTTACATGTTTTATACATTTTTGCCCATTTTGCCGGTGTAATGTACCATCTATAATATACCATCTACAAAACATTAGTTGCTCTCTAAGGTGCTACTGGAAGGAATTTTTTTATCAGGAAGAACTTTCTGGTGGTAAGATGGTGGTGTATTTTGCTTCCTTGGAGGTTCCCCTGAGGAGACGGATGAGGTTTCATAGCCAGGTGTCAGATGCTCAACAAAGGTTTACCAGCTCCACAATGGTCCTACCCCACAAGGTTGGCGCAACCCCTAGAACCTTCTGCCTGAGAAGAGATGGAAGAGATTAATGCTCTGCACCAAAGCTTTTCTTCTTTGGCTATTCATAATGCCAAAGAGGATTCCCCCCCCACACACACTCCTCTTCCAACCCTCTCCCTCTAGGATAGGGTTGCCTACTTCTTGCAGAGCCTTTTCCCCTGCTTGCTCCTCCTCCTGTTCCTGGCCAAGGGAGGGAGCAGCTCAGAGGCCAGCCAGGAGGGTCCCTCAAAATAAAGCATCTCTGGCTGTGTGCGATGCTCTGGGCTCCTTCGGAACGCCTGCTTTCCAAAGAAATAGATGGCCTAGGTCTTCTTCTTCTTCTTCTTCTTCTTCTTCTTCTTCTTCTTCTTCTTCTTCTTCTTCCTCCTCTTCTTCTTCTGCATTGGGGAGAAGGGGGAGTCACAGGGCAGTAGGGGTGTGTGCATGCAGGGCCTGTTCACATACCCTCCAAGTGCCCCTATATTCCAGGGCTGTCCCTGATTTAGAGAAGCTGTCCTGGTTTCTGATTTTATCCCCGAATGCCCCATTTTCCCTTAAAGGTAAAGGGACCCCTGACCATTAGGTCCAGTCATGGCCGACTCTGGGGTTGCGGCGCTCATCTCGCTTTATTGGCCAAGGGAGCCGGCGTACAGCTTCCGGGTCATGTGGCCAGCAGGACTAAGCCACTTCTGGTGAACCAGAGCAGCTCACAGAAATGCCATTTACCTTCCCGCCGGAGCGGTACCTATTTATCTACTTGCACTTTGATGTGCTTTCGAACTGCTAAGTTGGCAGGAGCCATTTTCCTTTAGGGCGTCCCTATTTTCATTGGAGATGCGTCGGAGGGAGATGCCGAGCTATCCAACCCCCAAGCCGTCTGAAAGCAATCCTGCAAAGGGAAGCATTTTTGCTTAACGTTTTATGTTTTCATATATGTTGGAAGCTGCCTAGAGTGGCTAGGGCACAGGACGTCCCTATTTGAATCAGTGAGATGTTGGAGTGTATGTGTTTTGCCAATGCATGGGGGGACCCTGAAGTCAGGGAGCAGAGGGTCCTGCCCCCTTCCTCTCTGCAAAGCCAGGAAAGGTTCAAGGTAGGTTTCCTTTCATCCACTTTGGGGAGGGGGCCTCTGGGTCAGGACAGCAGTGTAGCTTGAATTATTGGTGCGCACCCTGACAGAGCCAAGTGGGGCAGCCTGCCCACCAGCACAGCCATCGCCCCACAAGTGAGCCCCGACAGAACGAGCTCCATTGGCCCCATGCCCTCAAGGCCACGATCCTCCTCCCTGGGGGTCCCTGAGGACTGGCTGCATGTAGACAGACATCAAAATACACAAACAGTGAAAACGGAAACCTGACTCACACAATAAATAAATAAATAAATAAATAAGGAAGATGGAGGGCCAAGAAAAGAAAAGGCTTCTTCTTCAGCGCAGAGTTAGCCCTGGTTAGGGCGAGGAAACAAGCTGGGAGATGGCTGGAGGGGAGGAAAATTATGGTCCAATGCAACCAAGACTGGTGAGGGTTCATCATGGAGCCTTCCTGGTGGCCGGGAGGGAAGCTGTCTCAATATTGCTCCACTTTAACTGTCATTAACCTTTTAGAATGTATTAGGCATGGTTTCTGAGTCTTCTGCATTTGTGAATCTCCCCCCTCTTACGCTGCATTGCATCTCTCCTTACCTGACCCTGAAAGTGGAACAAATGGCAGGAGGTTTGAGCAGCAGAGTGTAAATCAGCTCTCCGTGAAGCTATCTGAGACCCAGGAAGAGGATTTGGGGATGCTCTTCCTCACTGAAGGCGAGGTTGCCAGGGCAATGCTGGACACCTGAGACCTGAAATGGTCCAATGGCCTGGGCACATGGGGCCACTCCAAGGTGATGGGGGCTCTTTCCTGGGGTAGGAGGGAAAGCAGCTCTTGAGGACCCCAGGGTTAGAACCGCCCCCCCCCAGCCTGGTGTGAAAATTGTACTCAGTCAACCACAGTTCTAAATTCCTTCCTTGACCAAAAGCACCAAAAGGCAGGAGCAAACAGGCAGATTCATCTCACAGAAGTCCCTTCAGTTGCCATCACATTTGGCGGGGTCTCTTCCCTTCTAGGAGGGCTAGACACGGCCCGGAATCAACCCCCCACTCCTCCCAGTTTGGACGGCATGGCCCCTTCCTGCTTCTGGGCCAGCTGAGTCTGGCTCATCCATCTGGGCTCTCAGGAAGCCTCCAAGATCTCGGAAGGAAGGAATCCCTTTAGTCTTCTGCCCAGTTCTGTCTCTCCTAATTAGAGGGACCTCTACGTATTACAGTGTTTACGACCTATTTTGACCGGCATTAATGATCCTGGCCCAACTGAACTGGCTCCCAATTAGCTTCCACACTCAATTCAAAGGTTTTGACCTATAAAGCCATTACCATTATTGTTATTATTTCTAACAATTCATGAAACCATAGTGTCAGGGACTCAGCGGGAGCGCAGGGAGGAGAGGAGATGGAGAGCGAGGGGGAGCAATCCGAGGGCAGCGTAGGAGAAGATGACAGCAGCCCGATAGATTCCATGAGCCTCTCCAGCGAATCGGAAGATTCACAGAAGGGGGCGCCGATGGGCAGGGCAAGGGGTGACCCAAGGGGGACACCCCAGAAGCAAGGGGCCAGCGGGGACTCCCAGAGCAGCAGTTGGAAATCAGGACCAGCTTCCCCACCAGAGCGTAGTGGGGGGGAGGAGTCCCAGGTATCAGAGCCCACATATGCACCACCAGCGAGAGAAGATGAGTCAGGGTTGGCCACGCCTCCATCGGAGAGCGAGGGAACGGTCAAGAGGAAAGTTGCAGGCTGGGCGCGCGCGCCAAGTTCAAATGTACAGGCGAGCGGCACAGAAGGTAGCCCGGATAGGGAACCAGGTCCTAAAGCCCGCCGGAAGGAGGGGGAAGAATCGTCAGGGTCAGCGTCAGAGGAGTCCAGGAAGGATGAAACCCTAGCGGGCAGGAGGGCCCAGAGGAGAAAGGAACTTAGGAAGAGGTGGAGCAAAGCGAGAGTGTTAAACTGGTGTGGAAGGGGCGGAGACTCAGACAGGACTTCGCCGGTCTAAGGTCGAGACATAGAGCTGCGCGCTGCGGCTTTAAAATGGAAACTGAACCTCAATAAAGACGTTTGTACATAACTACAGCCTAGCGTTGGTCCTCTGTGAGCTGGGACCTGGAGGCAGCTCTGACAGTAAGTCCCGTCTCTTTCAAAGAACCTCGCAACGTGAGAGGACGCAGCGAGGGGCGAAGATTGGTGCTTCGCGAGCTCACAAAAGCAGCACAAGATGACTACAGAAGAACGACTGGCAGCTTTGCAAGACGCCGTGGCACAACTTAACGCAGAAATACTAGCGGCAAGGAGGAGAGAAGAGGAATCAGATGCTGTCTGCAAGGATCTGCAAACCAGGTTGGAAATGTTGACTAAACAGGGGCCACCGGGAGCCAAATCAGAGGGGATTGGGCTCGGGAAGAGAGGAGGGAGCCTTGTGTCGCATTTCGATGGGAGTCTGCAGCAATATCCTAACTTCAGAGCAGACGTAGTTTTTGCGCTAAAGTTGCTGGAGAAGGACTTTAGAGATGAGCAGGAGAAAGTAGGCTTCATACTAACGCATCTCCATGGAGAAGCTAAAGCGTGGTTGCGCAATCTGTGGAGAGATAATGATCCAGCCCTCCAAAACGCAAAAGCCTTCATTAAGGCGATGGACGATTGTTTTTTATCGGAGATAGATGTGGATGTCGCTAGAAAAGAGATTCACGGTTTGAAACAAGGCAGAGCCACTGTAAGGCAATATCATTCCCGCTTTTTTGCATTGGTGTGCGGCTGGAAGAACGTCCCTGGAGCAAAGATGAAGGGCGTTGGGGACGCACGCCAGCAAGGGCACCTCCTTTCTTTCCCAGGGACTCAACGCGCGCTCAATCCACGCCTCCACTGGGAGGGGGAGAGGAGCCGATGGAGATAGGTGGTGCCAGGGCTCAGTCAGCAGCCAGAGCCCTCACACCGGGAGCAGTCAAAACGAAGGCTCCTAGAGGGAACAGGAAGTGTTACATCTGCGAAAGTGCTCAGCATATGGCAAAAGAGTGCCCCCAGAGGCTCCACAAGCACAATGCAGCCTCAGCAAAAGTAACAGAAGCAGTTCAGCAGAGAGAACCACAGCAGGGAAACGACGAAGTCTGGCTGGAAGCAGAGCCGCTGGGGCCCAGCCAGACGAATCAGTGAAGCAGTCCCCAGGAATCTTACAGCCCACAGACCCCCTCCCGCCCAAACCAGTGGTGCAGCTCACCGCAACACTCCAGCTTCCCAATGGGCTCACCATGGAAGTCCCTATTACCATTGACTCTGGTAGCAATGCAGACTTTATAGGAGTGGATTTCATCAAGCAACATAGCATAGCGCTCCTGCCTGCCGCGATGCCCCTGAAAGTAGTGACAGTCGATGGAAGAGAATTGCTGGGGGGACAGGTGGTACAGCAAACGCCGCCAATGGTGATGCGAATTGGAAATCACCGCGAAGTCATCAGCTTCAATGTCACCCAACTGTCAGACACGCCCATAGTGTTGGGCATGAGCTGGTTGGACAGGCACAGCCCGGCATTGGTACCAGCGTAAATTGACCTTCTGCTCCTCCTACTGCGCAGAACATTGCATCATGACTAACCAGGAGGACGAGGGGCAAGAGGATGACCCACAGCTACAACTGGGCATGCTGCAAGCGGTACCCGACAAGTACAAGGCGTTTTTGGAGGTCTTCTGCGAGAAGGAAGCGGACAAGCTGCCTCCCCACAGACCCTACGACTGCAAGATTGACCTCCTGCCGGGGGCAACGCTGCCGACCGGAAAACTGTACTCCATGTCTGAAGACGAACTGCAAGAGCTCAGGGAGTTCATAGATCACAATTTGAAGCGGGGATTCATCCGAGAATCCAAAGCAGTGGGGGGCAGTCCTGTGTTCTTTGTGAAGAAAAAAGACACGCCCCAAAAGAGGCTGGTAGTTGATTTCAGAATCTTAAACTCGAAAACCAAGCCCACGGCTTTCCCGATGCCCAAGATCGACGACTTGCTCGCGACGGTGAGGAAGGAACGCATCTTCACCAAGTTGGATCTACGAGGGGCATACAATCTTATACGCATGCGGGAGGGCGACGAGTGGAAGACGGCCATGTTCACGCCCTTGGGCACCTATGAGTATAGGGTTATGCCCTTCGGTTTACAAAATGGCTCCCACTGCTTCCAAGCCTTCATGCATCACGTGTTAGCGGGGCTCCTCTACAAGAAGTGCATCTGCTTCCTGGACGACATTCTGATCTTCTCGGAATCGCAGGAGGTTCACGAGAGAGATGTCAAGGAAGTCCTGCAAAGACTACGGGAGCACAGGCTTTACGCCAAACTGGAGAAGTGCCAGTTCGACATGACG
The DNA here is from genome assembly GCF_951804945.1 of Podarcis cretensis. Classification (NCBI taxonomy): domain Eukaryota; kingdom Metazoa; phylum Chordata; class Lepidosauria; order Squamata; family Lacertidae; genus Podarcis; species Podarcis cretensis. Next base: position 1,236,990 of record NC_137181.1, on the reverse strand, counting down.
GAGGTGGATTTCCTGGGCTACAAGCTGTCCGACAAGGGAATCGCCATGGACAGCGCCAAGGTACGATCAGTACTGGACTGGAAAAGCCCGCGCAATCGGAAGGAGGTCCAGAGGTTTGTCGGCTTTGCTAACTTTTATCGCAAGTTCATCAAGGGTTTCGCTATGCAGACGGCGGCCATCACGGACACCCTCAGCTCCAAGAAGAAGAAGTTCATCTGGACGGAGCAGGCGGAGCAGTCCTTTCAGAAACTCAAGCGTCTTTTCGCTTCCGAGGAACAACTGCTGCATGTGAACCCCAGCGGACCCATGAGGGTGGAGACGGATGCCTCCGACAGAGCCGTGGGGGCAGTCCTGTTGCAGCAAGACCCGCAAGGGGATTGGAGGCCGTGTGCTTTCTACTCCAGGAAACTCAGCAAGTCGGAGCAGAACTACACCATCTGGGACAGAGAGTTGCTGGCCATTCATGCAGCCTTCAAGGCGTGGCGGCACTTCCTCATCGGAGCCAAACACACAGTCCAGGTTCGCACGGACCATAAGAACCTGGAGTACTGGCGCACGGCGCGGTTCCTGAACCAGAGACACATCCGCTGGGCGGAGTTCTTTGCGGATTTCGACTTCAGGATAGAATATATCCCCGGAGACAACAACATCATGGCTGATGCGCTATCCAGGAAGCCGCAGTATCTGGAGGAAGCAGCACCGGTAGCGGCCAAACACATTTTCGAACCCAAGGCGTGGGCATGCGCTTCAGCCACCGTAGACCTGGAAGCAATACGGCGCGAGCTGCGAACAGATTCCTTCGCACGATCCAAGATGGAGGAGGTGAGCAGCGGCACGGCGAAGGACGACGAGTTCCAGATACGCGACGGACTGCTCCTCCGCAAGGGGGCCATCTACGTGCCGGGAGATGAACTCCGCGCGACAGTACTGCAACAGCTACACGACGCACCCAACGCAGGACATTTCGGCAAGGACAAGACAGTGGAATTAGTAGCCAGAGACTTTTGGTGGCCCAAGATGCAGGGAGAAGTCGCGGATTACGTCACGAGGTGCGACACATGCCAAAGGGCCAAGCCAGTACACAGACCGCCGGCGGGACTGTTAGAACCGCTACAGACCCCGTCCGAACCGTGGGAGAGGGTGGCCTTGGACTTTGTCACTGACCTGCCCAGCTCGAGGGGCAAAACAGCAGTACTCGTGGTAGTCGACATGTTCACCAAGATGGCGCACTTCATTCCTTGCGCGAAGGTGGCCACAGCGGAACAGACAGCCAAGCTGTTCATAGACCACGTGTTCAAGGTGCATGGCCTGCCACGGTCTATCCTGTCCGACCGGGGGCGCCAGTTCATCTCGAGTTTCTGGCAGAAGCTGATGGGGATCCTGAACGTCAAGGTCAACCTAGCGTCGGCAAGACACCCGCAGACCAACGGACAAGCGGAGAGGGTCAGCGCCATCATGCAGCAGTACCTGAGATGCTACGCCAACCAGCAGCCCTCGACCTGGGTGGACTACCTGCCCCTGGCCGAGTTTGCCTACAACAACACACAACACGTGTCCACGGGGGTGACACCGTTTTTCGCCAACAACGGGCGACATCCCAGGACCTTCCCGGGCTTAGAGAAAGAGGGGGAGGGGGAGCCGCAGGGAGCAGAGGCATTGGCAGAGGAGTTACAGGAGGTCCATGAACAGCTCCGTAGGCAGTTAGACCTAGCAAAACACGTATACAAGATGCAAGCAGACAAACACAGAAGAGTGGGGGAGGACATACGGGTAGGGGACTGGGTCTGGTTAGCGGCCCAGGCAGTGCCGGCCAGATCCTTAGCTAAGAAGAAGCTAGGACACAAGCAGCTAGGCCCTTACCTAGTCGAGGCACAGATCAACCCAGTGGCTTTCCGTTTGACACTACCGGAGGGTTCCAGAATACACCCGGTCTTTCATAGATCGGTGCTAATGCCCTACAAGGCACCTCACAGGTTTCAGGAGCCAGGGACAGCTCCCAGTCCGCTTAGAGATGCACCCATGACAGGGGGGTCGCCGAGGGCAGGGCCACTCAACGAGGTGACGGAGATTTTGGACTCGAGATGGGGGGAAGAGGGGGTCGAATATCTCATCGCAAGGGAAGGTGCCCCGGCCAGCGCCAACAGCTGGGTGCCGTACTATGCGGTGGAGGAGCACTACCTCAAAGACGAGTTCCACGCACTCTTCCCACACAGGCCCATGCCGGAGGATTATTTTGACGAATATCTTTTCACCCCCACACTCTCAGCCAGTACGTTTCAGGGGTTCTCCTCGGCTGAGGAGACGGCTCCAGAGACTACCTCGCCGGAGGGGTCGATCTCAGACTTGGGTGCGGAACGCTCTTATTGGTGGGACACTCAACCCGAGGGGGAGTGGCGCAGGAGACTGCTCAGAGGGCCCTGGCACGCAGACTCCCCAGAGGAAATGGGGGAACAAGGGGGCATGGACGGGTTGGGGGAGGATCCTGGGTTCGAGCACGCCGGCAACGAGATGGAAGCGGAGGAGAGCGATGTCGATGTACCCGTCACGGACTGGCAGCATGCCAGGGGGGAAGAACTGTATCCGGCATGCACCCCCACAGCATTGGAGCACCCGGAACCCACGCCAGAAGAGGGGGAGGGGGAAGGGGGGGCTTCGAGGGGGGGATGGATGTCAGGGACTCAGCGGGAGCGCAGGGAGGAGAGGAGATGGAGAGCGAGGGGGAGCAATCCGAGGGCAGCGTAGGAGAAGATGACAGCAGCCCGATAGATTCCATGAGCCTCTCCAGCGAATCGGAAGATTCACAGAAGGGGGCGCCGATGGGCAAGGCAAGGGGCGACCCAAGGGGGACACCCCAGAAGCAAGGGGCCAGCGGGGACTCCCAGAGCAGCAGTTGGAAATCAGGACCAGCTTCCCCACCAGAGCGTAGTGGGGGGGGGAGGAGTCCCAGGTGTCAGAGCCCACATATGCACCACCAGCGAGAGAAGATGAGTCAGGGTTGGCCACGCCTCCATCGGAGAGCGAGGGAACGGTCAAGAGGAAAGTTGCAGGCTGGGCGCGCGCGCCAAGTTCAAATGTACAGGCGAGCGGCACAGAAGGTAGCCCGGATAGGGAACCAGGTCCTAAAGCCCGCCGGAAGGAGGGGGAAGAATCATCAGGGTCAGCGTCAGAGGAGTCCAGGAAGGATGAAACCCTAGCGGGCAGGAGGGCCCAGAGGAGAAAGGAACTTAGGAAGAGGTGGAGCAAAGCGAGAGTCTTAAACTGGTGTGGAGGGGGCGGAGACTCAGACAGGACTTCGCCGGTCTAAGGTCGAGACGTAGAGCTGCGCGCTGCGGCTTTAAAATGGAAACTGAACCTCAATAAAGACGTTTGTACATAACTACAGCCTAGCGTTGGTCCTCTGTGAGCTGGGACCTGGAGGCAGCTCTGACACATAGTAAAACTAACAAACATTAAAAACTTCCTGTTGGGGCCACTCCAAGTTGATGGGGGCTCTTTCCTGAGCTAGGAGGGAAAGCAGCTCTTGAGGACCCCAGGGTTAGAAACACCCCCCCTAGCCTGGTGTGAAAATTGTACTCAGTCAACTACAGTTCTAAATTCCTTCCTTGACCAAAAGCACCAAATTCATCTCACAGAAATCCCTTCAGTTGCCATCACATCTGGCGGGGTCACTTCCCTTCCAGGAGGGCTAGACACGGCCCGGAATCAACCCCCCACTCCTCCCAGTTTGGACAGCATGGCCCCTTCCTGCTTCTGGGCCAGCTGAGTCTGGCTCATCCCCCTGGGCTATCAGGAAGCCTCCAAGATCTCGGAAGGAAGGAATCCCTTTAGTCTTCTGCCCACTTCTGTCTGTCCTAATTAGAGGGACCTCTACGTATTACAGTGCTTACGAGCTATTTTGACCGGCATTAACTATCCTGGCCCAACTGAACTGGACGCCAATTAGCTTCCACACCCAATTCAAAGTGCTAGTTTCTAACAATTCATGAAACCACAGTAAAACTAACAAACATTAAAAACTTCCTTATCTAAAAGTCAGATAGCTGTTTATTTTTTTAACATCTAACAAGAGGGAGTTCCACAAGGCGGGTGACACTATAAAAAAGGCCCCCTGCCTTGTTCCATGTAACCTCACTTCCCACAATCAGGGAACTGGCAGAAGGCCTTCAGAAGTGGAACTCAGGGTCCGCGTTGAACATATTAATCAAAGTCTCTGAAAATTAAATTCATATACAGCCATTGTCTGGTTTCTCCCCACTGTGACATCTTTGATGGCCTATGAGACTGGTCTTCTGACCAAAGCTCTGTCCACATTCCAAGCATTGATATGGTTTTTCTCCTGTATGAATTCTTTGATGTGTTGTGAGAACCTTTTTCTGACTGAAACTCTTCCCACATTCCATACACTGATATGGCTTCTCCCCTGTATGAATTCTTTCATGGACTATGAGATGGAACTTCTGGGTAAAACTCTTTCCACATTCGAAGCATTGATATGGTTTCTCTCCTGTATGAATTCTTTGATGTGTTGTGAGAACCTTTTTCCGACTGAAACTCTTCCCACATACCATACACTGATATGGCTTCTCCCCTGTATGAATTCTTTCATGGACTATGAGATGGAACTTCCTAGTGAAGCTCTTTCCACATTCCATGCACTGATATGGTTTCTCCCCTGTATGAATTCTTTGATGGAAAGTGAGAACCTTTTTCTGACTGAAACTCTTTCCACATTCCAAGCACCGATATGGTTTCTCCCCTGTATGAATTCTTTGATGGGCAATGAGACTGTTTTTCTGACTGAAACTCTTCCCACATTCTAAACACTTATATGATTTTCCCACTGTATGAATTCTTTCATGGGAAGTGAGACCATCTTTCCGACTGAAAGTCTTCTCACATACCAAACACTGATATGGTTTCTCCCCTGTATGAATTCTTTGATGAGCTTTGAAACTTTCCCTCCAGTTGAAACTCTTTTCACATTCCATGCACTGATATGGTTTCTCCCCTGTATGAATTCTTTGATGGGAAGTGAGATGGGCACTCCTACAGAACCTCTTCCCACATTCCAAACACTGATATGGTTTCTCCCCTGTATGAATTATTTGATGGGAAGTGAGACTTTTCTTCCAGGTGAAACTCTTTTCACATTCTATGCACTGATATGGTTTCTCCCCTGTATGAATCCGTTGATGGGCTGTGAAACTTTTCTTCCAGGCGAAGTTTTTTCCACATTCAAAGCACTGAAATGGTTTCTCCCCTGTATGAATTCTTTGATGGGAAGTGAGATCTTTTTTCCAGGTGAAGCTCTTTCCACATTCCAAGCATTGATAGGATTTCTTCCCCAATGGATTTCTTCGGAGGGAAGTGGAATGGGAGCTTTGACTGACGTTCTCACTACACTCAGAATATTTACATGGCTTCTCCATGGCGTAGACATGGTCATGGTCTCCCTGGTTCTTAATCTCTGATTCATCACCATCTGCAACAAACAAAGAAACGGATCACAGCCTCAGGGAGAAACACAGCCCTCGGTTATTGAACTTTGCTAATTAATGCTTGGGACACGGGAAGAACTGAAGGGAATTAAAAGTAAGCCTTACAAGAGGAGACCGGTTGGTTGAAGGAATATGGGTCAGAGCAAAACAGTACAAACTTAAAGCTTTTGCAGATGACTTGGTTTTGACATTACAGGAGCCAGAATCTAGTACGAAAAGAGTATTACAATTGATTCAAGAATTTGGCCGGGTGGCGGGATTTAAATTAAATAAGCAAAAAACTAAGGTATTGGGAAAAAACTTGACAGTTATAGAGTCAGAAAGGTTTCAGAAAGAGACAGAGTTAAATGTGGTTAAAAAAGTAAAATACCTAGGGGTAAATATAACAGCAAAAAATCTGAGTTTATTTAAGGACAACTATGAGAAATGTTGGTCAGAAATTAAGAGAGACCTAGAAAGCTGGACAAGATTGAAACTTTCCTTGTTAGGCCGAATCGCCACTATAAAGATGAATGTATTGCCAAAAATGCTGTTTTTGTTTCAAACTTTGCAAATTGTGGACAAAACAGAGTGCTTTCGGAAGTGGCAGAGAGATATTTCTAAATTTGTCTGGCAGGGCAAAAAGCCCAGAATTAAGTTTAAGATATTAACTGATGTGAAAGAAAGAGGGGGCTTTGCCCTGCCAGACTTAAGGTTGTACTATGAAGCCGCAGCTTTCTGCTGGCTAAAAGATTGGCTGCTTCTCGAAAACACTGATGTATTAGATTTGGAAGGTTTTAATAATGCTTTTGGTTGGCATGCATATTTATGGTATGACAAGGTTAAGATCAATAAGACTTTCAAGAACCATATTGTCAGAAAAGCAGTGTTTAATGTCTGGATAAAATACAAAGACTTATTGGAAAACAAAACTCCAAGGTGGCTTTCACCATTGGAAGCTAAGGCCCGGAAAAGACTCAATATGGAGGCCAAATGGCCGAAGTATTGGGAAATATTAGAAAAAGATGGAGATAATTGGAAACTGCAGAGTCAGGAGAAAATGAAAGACAAAGTGCGAGACTGGCTACATTATGCTCAGATTAAAGAAGTTTTCAAACTTGATAAAAAGTTAGGATTCCAGGTGGAAAAATCGAAGCTAGAAACGGAACTGTTAGAGCCTAAGACTAAGGTACTTTCAAAAATGTATAACTTGCTGCTGAAGTGGAATACACAAGATGAAACGGTTAAATCGGCTATGATAAAGTGGGCACAGGACATTGGATACAACATTATGTTTGAGGACTGGGAGAGGTTGTGGACTACTGGGCTGAATTTTACTGCATGTAATGCTTTGAAAGAAAATGTTATGAAAATGATATATAGATGGTACATGACCCCAGTCAAACTTGCAAAAATATACCACTTGTCTGATAACAAATGTTGGAAATGTAAAGAAAATGAAGGAACATTCTTTCACCTCTGGTGGACTTGCCCTAGAGTGAAGGCTTTCTGGGAAATGATATATAATGAGCTGAAAAAGGTATTTAAGTATACCTTCCCTAAGAAACCAGAGGCCTTCCTTTTGGGTATTGTCGGCCAGAACGTGCTAAAGAAGGACCGAATATTTTTTATGTACGCAACAGCAGCAGCAAGGATACTTGTCACTAGGCATTGGAAAACCCGAGATCTACCCACACTGGAAGAATGGCAGATGCAACTGATAGACTATATGGAACTGGCTGAGATGACTGGCAGAATCCGAGACCTGGGAGAAGAGACGGTGGAAGAAGATTGGAAGAAATTCAAGATTTATCTACAAAAATATTGTAAATTGTATGAATGTTAAGAAGGATGCGAGAGAATAAACAACTTGGCACCACTGAGCTAGATGAAGTGAATTATGAAGATAAGTTAAATTTAAGAAAGGATAAAAAATTTGGAAGTTGTAGGTTATATTTAAATTCTTTAAGATTTGAATAAATGATAGTTAAAATCAGAGATATAACATTGGAAAATTAGATAATAAGAATAGAAATAAGGGGATAAATTTGCTGGAAAAAATTTCATAAACAGGAACGCAGGAGCGGGAGATGTGAGGGAGTCCAAAGAAGTGAAGAGATCTATGTCAAGAGATGTTATATTGTATTGTTTATTGGCATTGTAATTTAAACAAAACTGTTAATAGAAGTTATTAAAAAAAAAAAAAGTAAGCCTTACAACAGGCTTCACTGCTTTTGTTGACAGGCATTAATGAACATATGTATGGGAACCTGAATGTCAGGAGCGGGGCAGCAATAAATCACACGGAGTAAGTGAAGTTAACTCTTTATGAGAAGCAACAGGCTGCTCAGAAGTGTCAGGCCTAGTGAGCACAGCAATACTTCCCTCTGGGTCTGGCCCCTATGAGCCAGTTGTGGGGACTGAAGGCCCTGCCTTCCCACAACTGACTAAGTCTCCTCCTCTCCCAGATTCTTCCCAAGGGATCTTAAATTCCGAAAGAGATATCATGACCCAACAGGGAGCCTTACTGAGAGAGTTCATGATCCCACCATTCTCCTCCATGACTTCCTTATGCAGAGCTCTCTGGTCAGGATCCAGCAACGCCCACTCCTCGTCTGCAAAATGAACAGCTATATCTTCAAAGCAGACTAGACCCTAAAAGAAGAAAAGAAAAGTCTTGCTCTCAGATAGCAGAAAGATCATCTTCTACACATTGTGCTGCTGTTTTGTGTCTGTTTGTTGCCCTATGGTTTTAATGGGATTGTTTGCCTGTACATTATAATTATGGATGTACCTTTTAACGTCTTAATGGAATTGTTTTATCGTGTATTTTAATTATGGGTATTCATCTTTGTGTAAATGGGTGGAACTCCACCTGGTGTTCTTCAGATTATTCTCTCTGCTCAACATTCCCCACTTTCCTCTCCCCGTCTACTGTTCTGGAGGGGGAAACCTTTGCCATGCCCTAAAGCCAACTTCAGGGGTACAGAGGGTCACAGGGAGGGGAAGGAGGGGGAAAGCCCTATAGTGTAACTGATGGGACTCTTGAGGTGAATTCTGGGCCCTCTTTTTTATGGTTTGTCAGCTGTTTGGAAGCCTATCTTAGTATTAAATGTTAAATTGGTAAATAAAACTGAAGCTACTGATAGATAATACTAGCATCATTCAGAAGGCTAGTGAACGTGAGGTGATTGTTAATCATTCTCTGAACTTAACCTTCTGGAGTGGCCTTTACAGCCTTTGTTAAGGACAATTTTGACAGAAGTCTGTGGGAATGTTCAGGGATGCAGGAAAGGATATATTGTCTGATTATATCTTCATCCAACTTCTGTTAACATTCCCCTTATTTTTAAACTTTGCAGAGGATCCGTTTTGCTCAGGCTTGCTAAAGCCTGTATAATAACTGTTCTGGTATTTCCCCCTTATTCCCTTATAAAAGATAAGACATGGCACAGTCTTCTACAAAAGTATAAAAAAGAGTTTGCTCACATTCAGATCCCAGAAGGCAGACTTAGCTTAACATACACTTGGAATCTATCTCATAAGAAGACAGTCCCTTTGTTCTCTCTTGGCTGGAAGCCAAGAGAGGATCTTTGGCTAAGCGGACGTTGTTTCTTCGATGCAGGTAGTCAAAGAGAGAGAGATGGCTGCCCTGCCCTGTGCTTTTGTCATTACCTGCACAGGTGAGGCCATGCCCACCTCTCTTTTTTTTTTAATTAATTTTTATTAAAGTTTCCACAAAATTTTTATCAATACAAACAGAACATAAATACATAACAATAAAAACATAAAACACATATAATTTCGAGTCTTAATTTCTTATACCTTACTTTCCCGACTTCCTCGTATCTCCCCTTCCTGCATTCTCATGTCTATAATTATTTAACAAATCCCTCCCTTATTTCCAACTTAATTTTAATAACACTCATTTTCTTTTAACTTATCCATTACCGCTGTTAACCCCTAATTTTCTCATCCAGCATCAACCTAACATTCACTAATTTTTGCATATTTCTTTAGATAGGCCTTAAATTTTTTCCAGTCCTCTTCCGCCATCTCTCTTCCCTGGTCTCGGATTCTGCTCGTCATCTCTGCCAAACTCATGTAGTCTGCCATGCCCACCTCTAGTCACATGCAGAGGCAGTCTGTCCCAGTCCAGAAGGAAACAGGAAGTTTACCTGCTGGCTGGACAAACATTCCTCCCCATGTGTAAACATGTTCACTCTAGGAATGTTGTACTTGACTGCTCTTGGGTTTCATATCCTACAAAGTCAAGAGCAGGAGCCTCTTTTCCCACAATGCTCCTTCTCCCTACCTGATCTGGTTCCAGAGCTGATGTTTCTCCTCTGCCTCCAGGCAAAGATGGAAGATGGGGTCTTGTCAGCATCATTCTGTCACCTGTGAGAGACAAAGGGGCCATTAGCACATGCTTCTCTTCGAGGTGAAGCAGTGCACCTCTAACTACAGATGGTGCGCTCTATGCGCGGGTACCTCTGAAGGTGACTCAGAAACTAAGCCAGAAGGAGGCTACCAGACTGGTGACTGGGAGCAGCTGCTGGGACCATATAACACTGGTGCTGAAAGACCTACACTGGCTCCTAGTATGTTTCCAAGCACAATTCAGCATGTTGGTATTGACCTTTGAAGCCCTAAACAGCCTCAGCCCAGTAGACCTGAAGGAGCATCTCCACACCAATCGTTCAGCCCGGACACTGAGGTCCAGCTCCAAGGGCCTTCTGGCAGTTCCCTCACTGCGAGGAAAAAAGCTACAGAGAACCAGGCAGAAGGCCTTCTCTTGGCCCCAAGTGTCTTCCCCCAAAAGATGAAAGGAACCCACAGATTAGTTCCTAAATCCATAACATGCAACCAAAGGGAGAAAAAGCTCCTTCCTCCTTACCTATTGGCCTGTCTCTCCTGACCAACGGAGTCTTCTCTGCCTCAGAAGAATCCAGGCCCATTTCTGCAAAGATAATCTTTCCCTGAAAGAGCAACAAGGATTCAGAACAGAGGATGGAGAGAAATATTAGAAAAGGAATGAGGAAGGGAAAACCATTTGGGGATGCTTTCCGAAAGCTTAGCAGAGGAATTCAGGATACTCTCCCTTCTGTTCAGAGCCCCTTGGGAGTATCCAGAGAAAAGTCTCTCTCACCTGCTGCTCTGCCTGCTTCCTCTCCTCTGCCTGACTCAGGAGGAATCCTTCGGCCAGGGCCACCGCCTGGGAACTGGTCTCCGCTCTGCATTCCCTCACCCAGCTCTCCATCTCTGGCGGAAGGACAGCCAGGAACTGCTCCAAGACCACCAGGTCCAGCATCTGAGCTTTCGTGTGCCTTTCTGGCTTCAGCCACTGATGGCAAAGGTGGTGGAGCTGGCTGCAAACCTCTCGGGGTCCTTTGGCCTCCTGGTAGCAGAACTGCCTGAACCGCTGGCTCTTCATATCAGAGCGGAGGGTGTCCTCCTCACCCAGGATCTTCTTCACAGAGCTTTCCCAGAATTCCCCACTGCTCCCAGTGTTGATGGCATGGCCCCTTCCTGCTTCTGGGCCAGCTGAGTCTTGCTCATCCATCTGTGTTCTCAGGAAGCCTCCAAGATATCGGAAGGAACCCCTTGGCCTTCTGCTAAGTTCTGTCTGTCCTTATTAAAGCGTCTAGCAAATCCTACAAAGGAATTTGTCTTTCTGTTATAAATTGATCTTATTATCATTCTTATTTTATTAAAATCCTATAATTCAAAGTTCAAGGTGTTTTTTAAAAAATAATATTGACAGTATCATCAAGTACCCTTTCTAATGAGTCTGGCATCTTTTTTAGGGCCGGACGATGCCTGGTTTTCAACATCGTAATACAGTATATCACCAGCTAAACATCCCAATACAGTGGTACCTTGGGTTAAGTACTTAATTTGTTCTGGACCTCCTGAAACTGTTCTTAACTTGAAGCACCACTTTAGCTAATGGGGCCTCTTGCTGCTGCCGCACCACCGGAGCACGATTTCTGTTCTAATCCTGAAGAAAAGTTCTTAACCCGAGGTACTATTTCTGTGTTAGTGGAGTCTGTAACCTGAAGCGTATGTAACCTGAAGCGTATGTAACCCGAGGTACCACAGTATTCCGGTTTTAAAACAGCTGCATTGGTTGTCCATTCAATGGAGGGGGCTCCCATGAGGGTTCACTTAGACCCCCCCCCACATATCTGAAGAACCGCCTCCTTCCCTTCAGACCCTCTAGGGTGGGGAGGCTGGCAGAGGGGGGGGGCTGGGCAGCCCCAGAAAGGCCATCCTGGTGGGAGTTCCTGGGCTGGAGCATACCCTCCCCACAGAGCCCCCCCCCTGCACCCGCCCCTCTTTCCCAAGGCCTCTGACCCCAGAGACAGGTGTTTCCAGGACCCAAACTACTCCTGGGCCATTCTGGGAGTTGCAAGGACCCAGAAGTCTGGCAAGGGGAGCTGCTCAGAAAGTTTCCACCTGGCTGCAATCTCTGCCCATCTTTTCCTCAACCTGAAAGGGGGTTCTTTGCCTGCCTTTTCCCAGCATCCCAAGGGAGACCACCGGGCAAGCTCGCCCCCTCCCGGGCTGTGCAGAGGAAGGAGGGGGGCAGGACCCTCCTCTCCCTGACCCCCCCATGCACCCTCCCGCTGCAGCCCTGGGACCCCTTTCTCCCAAGGGGGGGGGGAGAGAGGAGACTCACCGCATCCCGGGAGGCGCCCCCTTGCACGGGGCGGGAGGCAGGCGAAACCTCCCCCCCGCTTCCCACGCTTGCAGGAAATGACTGGAGGGAGGGGGAGGGGCTTTTGCTGGGGGGGAGGGCCTGGTTCCGCCCCCTCCGTCCTTTCCTCTACTCTCTCGGAGTCCAGCTCAGTTCCCTGCGACCCTTGCAAAGCGGAGCGCTGCGAACTCAGCCCCCCCCCAAATGAATGGGGAGGAGCCCCGCCCTCTGCCCCCGCCCAGAGAGGTTTCTTTTGCGGGAGGGGGCAGAAGTTGGCAGAGGACAGAAGGGCTTCCTCCGGTCTTATAGGGGCTTGCAAGGGAAAACACCTGCAGTTCAGATATGAAGATCCTGCAGCTCAGGCAGTTCTGCTACCTGGAGGCCAAAGGACTCCGAGAAGTTTGCAACCGGCTCCTGCCGCCAATTGGAATCTGTGCCTTGGTTTTTAAATGGTTCCAGGAGTCAAACACCCTTCCGGAATAAATTAAATTTGAGAACCAAGGTTCCATTGTATTGGGAAAGGTGGTGGAGTCAGCTGCAAATCTCTCGGGGTCCTTTGGTCTCCTGGTAGCAGAAGTGCCTGAACCGCTGGCTCTTCACATCTGAGCGGAGGGTGTCCTCCTCACCCATGTTACGGTAAAATCCGGGTGCGAGGCTGCTCTGCCACCCAGCTCGTCGGACTAAGTCCGCGGGTCCCTGCGGAAGAAAATGAACTCAGCCGGACACAGGAGCAAACTGCAGAAGATCCACGTTTATTGCGCAACAGGTTCAAGACGAGATTGAACCCCGAGAATGGGGCGACATAAACTTTTAAAAGTTCCTTCCAAGTCCCAGAATACAGTGCAGGAAAACGTCATGAATACATTACGGGAAGGTTGGGTTTCACGGATGACATCATGAATATATCACAGAAAGGTGGGGTTACGTGGATTAGCATTTCAGGAAGGGAGGGGAAATATGCAGAGCAAGAGATATGCATAGATAAACACTTTCCGAGTACCGGTGGTGGTCAAACAATAGCCCAGATATGCATCGTCTGCCACCTGGCATTGCCCGGAGGAAGGGCTCGGCAGGACCATCTGACAGGATTAGGGTCTTCCTGAGTACGTGACCTGTCGGTTTGAGGATTAAGGCGCTGAGGGTAGCATCATGGAGTCCAAAAGGAACTGAGCCAAATGACTCCAAGATGGAGGAAATCGGAGTTGTAGTTGATTTTATATTATTTTCCAAAGTTTTAGTATTGAAGATTAAGAGGGGAAATGAAATGGATACATTGTAGCCAGAGTTTGACAGTTTTACGAGGTCGCTGGTTTCGGTTCCATTGTTCTCGCAGCGGGGAGCCGTCAGCAGCTTGTCAAGAGGTTAAAAGAGGCGTGCAAGAGCTCGCTGAGCTGGTCTCTGCAGGGCGAATGCATGGTTCTGATTGGGTAGAACGCGGCCATTGTAGCGAATGGAGGATTCAACTCGCTACGGTCTGACAGTTTTATGAATGGAGGGAGGGAAAGAAAGGAAAGATGGTGGGCTTATTTCGCCCGTATAGGTAGAGATAGAGGGAAGACACTGTACTTATGGGGCCAAGGGTATAGTGTGGTGCTTGTGCAACGGTGTGGGGGGAGCGAAGGGTCGCCAGGGCCGGGTGCCCACGAGGTCATCGCCTCGGACCCTCTGGCGACTAGCGGAGGGGTGAGGGAAGGAACCCCCCCCCTTTCCGTATCACCCAGGATCTTCTGCATGGAGATTTCCCATAATCCCCCACTGCTCTCAGTTTCGATGGCATGGCCTCGTCCTGCTTCAGGGCCAGCTGAGTCTAGCTCATCCATGTGGGCTCTCAAGAATCCCCCAAGTGATTTGAAAGAGCCCCTTTTGTCTTCAGCCAACTTCTGTCTGTCCTAAGTGGAAGTGTCAGGAAATCTTGCAAAGCAAATACTGTACACTATTCTGTTATAAAATCAGCACACTCTCCGGTGAAGATAAGGTGTGCTCTGAGCAAGTACGGGCGTGTCTTGCTAGGAACCAAGCCTGGACTTCACCACAGTCCAGATTCTGAGCTTTTTTTAAGTACAAAAGGAAAGTTGCAGGAATTTATGTATAGGTTGGGGGGTTGTTGCCCCTCCAGCAGATATCATGCACATGCAGCCCACTACCAAAATCAGCACAATCACTTTTGTGACTTTTGTGATTTCTCCCCACAAAACATTTCATCACAGTTTCTTCCTATCTATTCAAAGGGCCTCTGCTGTAGAATACCAAATGTAAAAATTCACTGATCAATGTATCTATGTACTGGCTCACTGGGAAAACTTCAGAAATTCATCTAGACATGTGAGCTCAGCTACTCAGCAGCCCCTCTGCCTGAGTGATAATCCCTGGCATCCTGATACCTGAGTGCCAGACAGGTAGCCATTCCAGAAATAACAAACCCAGATGAAGACAAAAGGGTGTGATTCACTTGGCTGGGAAACAGGGAAATGTAAATATCTATTTTGTTACACTTGATGTGTGTTTGGTGGAGGGCAAGGGGAACTATGGGTCAGGGTCCAGGATGCTGAGATTACTGCCACCAGACCTCCCCTTTCATGATGTAACCATGATGTATGAGTGATGTAGTTTGGGGGGTGTAGCATGGGGGATTAGCATCTAATAAAAGTTTGGGTTCTCTTTTGTTCGGGGCTTCCATCTTGTTTCACCTGGTGGCAGGTGGGAGTCCTGTCGTGGCTGTCTTCAGTAAAGACCAAGCCTACTGCTTGCTGTTTTGCTCTGGTATTCCTGGCTGGTGTCCTTGTTTTTTGTCCAAAGGAGCCCTCAGATTTCTCTGTTAACAGGAAGAAGCTGAAATAAACCTCTAGCCCTCCTAGAAGCACTGCAGAGCACAGCCGAAAGGGCAATGAGACGCCCACAGTGCCATGCACTGGTCACATGCTTTTTTTAAAGCCATCTAGCTTGGTGAGCATCTATGAAGAAGCACTTTATTCTCTCTGCCCTCCATCTTCCAGCAGTCCTTGTTTATTTACTGCACAGGTCAGGTTTTTGTCTTTATATTTTGTGCATATTCTATGTCCAAATGTTTCCGTCTGCCCACAACTCCTGTTAATAAAAGGAGCCTCTGCACAGCTCACCTGCATCCAACCTCCCATCGTCCTCTGTTAGTCCTACACAAATGTTTCCATCTGCCCAAAACTTCTGTTAATAAATGTGACGTATTCATCAATCTGAATGGGATTTATTTGCATGAAATCTTTTCTGACCCAAAGACACCCACCCCCCCACCCACCCCAGAAGTGGCAAGCAGTGTATGGATCTAAAGGAAGACTACAGTGGTACCTCGGGTTAAATACGCTTCAGGTTACATATGCTTCAGGTTACAGACTCCGCTAACCCAGAAATAGTGCTTCAGGTTAAGAACTTTGCTTCAGGATGAGAACAGAAATCGTGCTCCGGCGGCGCAGCAGCAGCAGGAGGCCCCATTAGCTAAAGCGATGCTTCAGGTTAAGAACAGTTTCAGGTTAAGTACAGACCTCCGGAACGAATTAAGTACTTAACCTGAGGTACCACTGTAGTTGCAAACTCATGGCCACCCTGGCTTTTCAGAGAAGGGGACAGAACCCTCTTCTGCCAGACTTGGGGGTCCTCCCCATGTATTAGAGCCCCTCCCCCTGCAGCCCTGGGCCCCCCTCTCCTCCCTTCTCTCCACTGCACCCTAAGGCAGAAAGGAGACTCGCCAGGTTCCAGGAGGCTCCACAGAGGCAGCCTTGGAGAAGCAGAGATGCAACAGCCACCTGCCGCCTCTTGCAGAAAGGGGCTTTTGCTCTGGAGGACCCTTCCACCGCTTTCATTTCCTGCCCTGCTAGGAATCCAGCTCAGTTCCTTTGAACCCTTGCAAAGCTGAACACAGGCGGCTCACCCCTCTCTCCCTCTGTGGTTTCTCTCTTGAAAGCAGGAGTCAACAACAAGCCCCACACATTGCACTGCCTTCACTCCTAGGTGCTCTGGCACTGCCCACCCACCCCTGTGCCCCCTCCCCATTTTATTCCAGATGCACAGCTATGAGCTGGGTCTTGACTGGGTCTTTCATCAGACCACCACTTTATTCCCGCTGCTGCCTTGGAGAACTCTTATCTGAACACTTCACCCCTCACTTAGCAAAGGAGGAGATGTGTGGTGGAATGCAACTGATTTATTAAAACAAACACACAAGGGTTTCAAGATAATGTTGGGTACATCAACTTATGATTTCAAATGTTCCTGCTCCTCCTCTTTTTGTCACCTGACTACAATGGGTGTTATAATGCTGTTTCTCTACTACTAATCTATCAACCCTGCTTGACAACAACCACTACTCTCACATTCCGTCTCCACTGAGGAGGTTGCTGGAGAGGCCATGGACCATCTTGAGAGACCTGCTCCTTGCCTCGCAGGCCTTTTCCACCCGGCTTGGGAAAGTGGGGTCTGGACTGCTTGCTGTTGCTCCCAAGCACCTCTGAAGTACAGCAAACAGAAAACTCTTTCTTCATCCTGGATACAATCCTTTGCTCCTTGCATCCGCTCAGAATGTACTTGGAATAATTAAAGGAGGACAGCAGGAAGGGAATCCTCAGCTTACGCTTCTCACAGAGGGAAGCCTGAAACTTGTGGCTTTTCTGGAAGAGGTTGTGTGCGTGTTGAGCAGAAACCAGTAAGAGCTTCAAGGGGACACGACCATTGCAGACGTGACATGAAGCAGGTATTCAACCCCTTGCCCAATGACTTGCACCTCACAGATCTGGCTAAGAAGAGATATTGGGCGCTGAGGGTGTGTGCACCCCATGGTTTTGAGAGACAATGTCAATTTTTTGCTGGATTGTCACATGAGAAGAACACTGTTGCAATTCTCACCTGCATAAAGTGTCCTCAAATTAAATTCACACACAGCCATTGATATGGTTTCTCCCTGCCATGAGTTCTTTGAAGGGCCATTGCAGTTGGGCCTGTGACTGAAGCCCTTTCCACATTCCAAGCACTGCTATGCTTTCTTCCCAGTATGAATTATTTGATGGGCTATGAGGTTGTTCTTACTCAAGCACGTTGCACTTTCCAAGAGCTGATACAAGAGGTTTGTCCACTGTATAACGTAATTGATGGGAAGTGAGACTTTCCTTCCAGGTGAACCTCTTTCCACATTCCAAGCACTGATATGGTTTATCTGATACGGCACTGATATGGTCTCACTGCTATGGCAACGTATAGCAAATGGAAGAAAGGGGAAATCACAAAGGAGGAGTATACATGAGTAGCCAACAGTTGCAGGGAGGTCTAGGCAGGCCAAAGCTCTGAATGAGCTCAGGCTTGTAAGAGAGACTGAAAATAATTTTAAAAGTTTTATTCAGCTATGTTCAAAGCAAGAGGAAGAACAAGCAAGTGGTAGGTCCTCTGTGTTGAAAGGAAAAAGAAATGCTGTTGGGTGACTGAGAGAAGATTGAACCACTCAACGCCTACCTTGCGTCTGTCTTCCCCCAAAAGAAAGCAGTGCCCAACCTGATGATAACAGAATCAGAATGATGCAAGGAGACAGCTGCAGCCCAAGATAGGAAAAGAGGTAGTAAGGGAACACCTAGCTACTATAAATTAATTCAGATCTCCAGAGCCTGATGAGCTGCACCTAAGGGTATTAAAGGAGCTTGCAGATGTAAACTCAGAGCCTCTTTCTATAATCTTTGAGAATTCTTGGAGAACAGGTGAGATCCCTGCAGCCTGGAAGGATGCAAATGCACCTTAAAAAAAAGGGGGGGGGGACCCAGGTGACTACTGACCAGTGAGCTTGACATCAATAACAGGAAAAGTCCTAGAACATATAATTCAGAAGACAGTCTGAGAGCATGGGTTTCTCAGAAATAAGTTGTGCGAGACCAATATAACTTCTTTTTTTGATGGAGTAACAAGTTGGTCGATCAGGGGAATGCTGTGGACATAGTGTATCTTGATTTCAGTAAAGCTTTTTGACTAAGTCCCCCATGATATTCTCACGAGGAACCTGATACAATGTGGGCTGAACTAGGTAACTGTTAGCGGGTTTGTAAGTGGTTGACTGACTGAACCCAAAGAATACTCATTAATGGTTCCTCGTTATCCTGGAAAATAGAGACAAGTGGGGTGCTGCAGGGATCTGTCCCGGGCCCGTTGTTGTTCAACATCTTTATAAACAACTTAGATGAAGAAACTGAGCGGATGCTCATCAAATTTGCAGATGGCACCAAACTGGGAGGGGTAGCTAATGCCACAGAAGACAGAATTGGAGAACAGGGACAAACTAACAAAATGAATTTCAATAGGGACGAATGTCAGGTTCCGCACTTTGGCATAAATATACGATGGGAGACACCTGGCTTGCCAATAGTGCGTGTGAAAAGGATCTAGGGGTCTTAGTGGACTGCAAGCGTTACATGTGTGAACAGTGATGCAGCAGCAGCGGCAAAAAAGAGAGCTAAAGCTATTCTAGGCTGCATCAACAAAAGAACAGTGTCCCAATCCTGTGAGACTTTTGATGGGAAGTGAGATTGCAGCTCTGGTAAAAGCTCTTTCCACATTCCATGCATTGATATGGCTTCTCCCCTGTATGAATCCTTTGATGAGCAGTGAGACTTCCCTTTTGACTGAAGCACTTTCCACACTCTTGGCACTGAAATGGTTTCTCCCCACGATGACTACTTTGATGCCGACGGAAGCTTACACTTGTATTAAAGCTCTTTCCACATTCCGTGCAGTGATATGGTTTCTCCCCTGTATGAATCCTTTGATGGGAAGTGAGATTGGTGCTCCGATTGAAGGTCTTTCCACATTCCAAACACTGATAGGGTTTCTCCTCTGTATGAATTCTTTGATGGGAAGTGAGACTTTCCTTCCAGGTGAAGCTCGTTCCACATTCCAAGCACTGATAGGGTTTCTCCAATGTATGAATTCTTTGATGGGAAGTAAGACTTTCCTTCTGCCTGAAGCTCTTTCCACACTCTTGGCACTGAAATGGTTTCTCCCCAGTGTGTATTCTTTGATGGCAAGTGAGACTCCACTTGGAATTGAAGCTCTTTCCACAGTCCAAGCACTGATTTGGTTTCTTCCCACTCTTAATTCTTTGATGGGAAGTGGAATGGAAACTCTGACTGAAGCACTCTCCACGCTCCAAATATTTATATGGCTTCTCCACTGTGTGGATTTTATCATGGTTTCCCTTGTTAATTTCCAATTCATCACCAATTTCCAATTCATTACCAGCTGTATCAAAAAGAGAAAGACATTAGAGCACCAGGAAGAGATAGAGCTCCAAGTTATTATTATTTTTATTTATAATTTATTACCCTTTGTCAGTTATAAAAGCATATTAAATAGGCTGCCTAATAATAAAATTGTCATCATAATAACATTCCTCTCCTCCACACTTTTACAGGCCATAGATTAATAAACAATGGTAACTTACTAAAAGTCTTACTACAGGGTTCATTGACTTTTCTGACAAGCATTAACAGACATACTTATGTGAACCCGAGATTCAAAAACCCTGGCTCTTTTCTTTGATGGATTTTGTTTGATCTAATAATGGAATCCAATCCATCTCCCATGTCAGAAGTCTCTTTGGTTTACCAAGAACAGACAGAAAGACGGAAAGACATGAGAACATAACCGAACCTAACCATTCTGAAGCCTACATTTAAAAAGGCCAGGGCAATTCAGACCAGCCAGATCATGGTTTAAAAAGGCAAAATGGGAGGAAGAATATTCACAGATAAAATAGCAGATAACTCTCCATTCATGGTTCACTGTGGGGCTGTCAAAATCCCAGATGTTGTGGGTCAGGCTTCCTCAACCTCGGCCTTCCAGAATTTTGAGACTACAATTCCCAGCATGCCTTGCCACTGGTCCTGCTAGCTAGGGATCATGGGAGTTGTAGGCCAAAAACATCTGGAGGGCCAAGGTTGAGGAAGCCTGCTGTGGGTTATTGTTTAATTCCATCAAAATACTTGACGTTCATCTTATAGAGATCGGTACTGAATTTCAAAACAGGTATCATGATCCACCAAGGAGCCGTACCGAGAGAGTCCATGATCCCACGATTCTCCTCCATGACTTCCTTATGCAGAGCTCTCTGGTCAGGATCCAGCAACGCCCATTCCTCGTCTGTGAAATGAACAGCTACATCTTCAAAGCACACCGGACCCTAATATAAAAAGGGGAAAGTCTTCTTCTTAGAAAACATTATCTACTACATTGTTGTTTTCTGCCTGTTAATTGCTGTGTTCTTTTAATGAGATTGTTTGGTTGTACATTTTAATTATGGATGCTTCTTTTACATGTCTTTCATTGTATCTTTTAATGGGTATTAATCTATGTGTAAATCGGTGGAGCTCCACATGGCGTTCTTCAACTCAGTCTGCACAAGCGTTCCTGCTTCCCAGATGGAAGGATCCCCTTTCCTCTCCCCGTCTGATGTTCTGGAGGGGAAACCTCCCCAATGCCCTAAGACCAACTTCAAGGGGGTGCAGGGGTTCACAGGAGGGGAAGGAGGGAGAAAGTGCAACTGATGAGGCTCATTTGGTGAATCCTGGCCACAATTATTTTTATGGTTAGAAGCCTATTTTAATATTAAATGGCAAATCAATAACTAAAACTACAATTACGGATAAATAGTACCAGCAATATTCATAAGGCCAGTTAAGGTGAGATGGTTGTTTATTAACCTTCTGGAATTGAAATTTAAGCCTTTGTTAAGGACAGGCATGACAGAAACCAAGATGAGGAGAGGGATTCATCCTGGCCCAGAGGCACCTGGCTGCCACGTCCCTCAGCCTCCTTCCCCACAATGCTCCTTCCTCCTACCTGAATTCTTTCCACAGCCACTGCTTCCCCTCCACCAGGAAAAGATGGGTGAGGAGGTCTTGCCATTGTTCTTCTGTCAGCTGCAAGACCAAAAGGTAAATGGGAAGTCTTAGCGCCTCCTTCTCAGAGGTTTAAGCAGTGCAGCACTAAATACAGAAGAGCCTTTCTAAAAGCCTCACCTGCTGAGTGAATGTTGATGTTTGTACCCATTTCATATGTTAGTTGTGCAAAAATACATCTCCCCTCCTTTGGGGTCTTGGCCCCAAATGATTAAAAGAACCTACAGAATAGTTCCAAAATGAACATAAACATAAAAAACATTAAAAAAAAATAAAAAAACCTCCTTCCTCCTTACCCAGCGGCCTCTCTCTGGTGTCCAACGGAGTCTTCTCTGCCTCAGAGGAATCTTGGCTCCTTTCTGCAAACAGATCCTTTCCCTGAAAGAGAAACAAGAATTCAAAACAGAGAACGGGAAGAAGGATTGGAAAAGGAATGGCAGAAGCAAAAGCTTTAGGGGTATCTAATACCATTCACTTAAGGCTTTCCAAAAATAGATGGGCCATTAGAAGAGAGTTTGGGGGAACTCTCCCTCCTGTTTGGAGCCCCTTAGGATTATCCAGTCTCTCTCACCTGCTTCCTCTCCTCTGCCTGACTCAGAAGGAATCCTTCGGCCAGGGCCACTGCCTGGGAACTGGTCTCCGCTCCACATTCTCTCACCCAGCTCTCCATCTCTGGCGGAAGGACAGTCAGGAACTGCTCCAAGATCACCAGGTCCAGCATCTCAGCTTTCGTGTGCCTTTCTGGCTTCAGCCACTGACGGTAAAGGTGGTGGAGTCGGCTGCAAACTTCTCGGGGTCCTTTGGCCTCCTGGTAGCAGAACTGCCTGAACAGCTGGCTCTGCAAATCTGAGTGGAGGGTGTCCTCCTCTCCCAGGATCTTCTGCACAGAGTTTTCCCAGAATCCCCCACTGCTCCTAGTTTGGATAGCATAACCTCTTCCTGCTTCAGGGCCAGCTGAGTCTTGCTCATCCATCTGGGCTCTCAGGAAGCTTCCAAGAGATCGGAACGAATCCCTTGGTCTTCTGCCAACAGGGGCTAGCAACTTCTACAAAGCAAACATATTGTTCCATTATAAAATTGATACACAGTCAGGAGAATAAAAATGTTCCCTGAATTAAGCATGGCTGAGTCTTGCTACGAACCAGGACTGGACTGTACCACAGCACAGACTCTGGACTTTCTTTAACAAAAAAAGGAAGGCGGAGAAGCAAGCCTGTAGACCACGCATCCCCAAAGTCGGCCCTCCAGATGTTCTGGGACTACAACTCCCATCACCCCTAGTTAACTGGACCAGTGGTCAGGGATGACGGGAATTGTAGTCCCAAAATATCTGGAAGGCCGAGTTTGGGGATGCCTGTTCTAGACCTGCCAGGAGGAATGTGATCATGCAAGATTTGCCGGCAGTTGAAGGGATTTCTGTGAGATGAAAGGCCTGGTTTCTTCCACCTTTCAGTGTTTTCAGTGAACGTATGCCATTGGAACTGCGATCGAAGAGTCATTTGTACCGAGTGTAATTTGGACACTGGGATAGACTTGGGGTGCTAACCCCGGGGTCCTCAAGAGTTGCTCTCCCTCCCTCCCACTCCAGTGCACATTTCTTTCCTGCTTCGGTCACTTTTTCTAGCACTTGAAATCTGCAACGTTCTCAAGGCATACTACTTTGGTGGCGTCCTTTTGTCTTTGTCCTGAGGCCCAGGTACACATGTTCAAAACTGGGCCTAAACCAGATCTAGGAAATCAATTTCCTCCAGGAACGCCTGGATCTGGTCCGTTATGAACCTCTCAAGAACCTCGCCAAATAAGGGGAGGCTGGCAACTGGCCTGCAGTTACTTAGATTTTCCAAATCCAGGGAGGGTTTCTTGAGGTGTGGTTGATTCTAACCCTGCCTCCTCCAAGCAGGAAGGGACCACCCACTCATGCAGGGAGGCAGTGACCACCTCCCTGGCCCAGCCAGCTGTCTCCTCCCTGCTATTTATTTTCATCCAAGAGCGACAAAGGTCCAGACTGCAAGTGGTTGCACTGACTGATCTGAGCACTTAGCCCACGTCCGCGAGCCTCACTAACTGAAACTCATCCAACACAACAGGACTAGACTGGGCTCTGTACACCCCATGAGACTCATCTGCTATTACAGCACAATCAAGGTCTCAGTGGATTCAAGTGATTTTATCCTCAAAAGGATTTGCAAAAAAGTCACAGTGAGCTGCTGTCGACTGTAAAGGATTCCACACTACCTGGAACAGCCCTGATGGGTGGCCCAATGAGGGTGCAATGGAAGCTTCTGTGCTGCCTTCACTGCCACTAGGTAGAGTCCACGATGAGCCCTCACCAGTGTCCGGTTGCATTCAACCAGGTTTTTCCTCCACTCCCATATGAGCCATCTCCCAGCTTCTTTCCTTGCCCCAACCCCTGGGGTGTACCAGGTTTAACTCTGCACTGCATAAAGAAGCACTTTCTTTTCTTTGCCTTCCGTCTTCCAATGTTCCTCATTATTACTGTTATTATTCATTTCACTTCTATACCGCTTTATATTTTTAAGGAAAATCTCAAAGCCGTTTACAGCATATTAATAAAACAATCCAGAATCAAACATTTCTGAAGAAAGTCAGATATGAAGTATACAGTCAAAGCAACATAATTGACAGGAAACTAAAATATTATCTTAAAAGATTTCGAAAGAAAACATTACAAAGGAGGAGGTCAACTACAGTATACATATTTAACACAAAGTTAACAAAAAAAAAAAACTTAAAACATTTCAAAAGAAAGCATTGCTAAGTGAAGTCAGATATAAAATACATATAAATTATTTGCATCACCTAATCACTCTATAATTCCACCATAATCAGTTTTGTCTGACATATCTGCAAATACACTTATAACTGGGTATTAAAGGTGGATCTGTATTCCAAGCAGTTCACTCATTCATTGCATAGGTCCGTTTTGCCCAGGCTTTTTGTTTTTGTCGTATGTGTTGTCTGAATGTTCAAGTGCGCTACGACCTCTCTTAATAAATGCGACTTTTTCATCAATCTTAATGGGGTTTATTTGCATGCTCTCTTTCCCTGACCCAAAGACTCTTCCCCCCAAGTGGCAGGCAGCGTCCAGAGCCAAAGAGAGAGGGGGGCTGCAGCGGACCCACAGCGGAACTCTCTATTTGGCTTTGCAGAGATGAAGGGGGCAGACACCCCCCCTCCCATGCACCCTCCCCTGCTGCAGCCCTGGGACCCCCTTCTCCCCCCCCCCCGCATCCTAAGGGGGCTCACCTGATCCCCCGAGGGGGCACCAAGGCAGCGCTTGCGCAGGAAAAAGACAGCCTCCCCCCCCCGCCCCTTGCAGGAAGACCCTCCCCCCCCCCCCGCCTTCACTTCCTCTCCTCTCTAGGAATCCAGCTCGGTTCCTTTTAAGCCTTGCAAAGCCGAGGGCAGCAAAGCCATCCCTCTCTGCATACTGATACGGAAGGGGGGGAGCATGTCTTCTTCACCTTCTTCTTCGCTACAATATATCCATTTATTTCCAATTGTCAATGTCAGAAGGGGCTAAAATCTATAAAATTCATAGAAACTCAACGTGCCAGTTTGCTCAATTTCTCTAGGACTCCATCACCCCTCCCCTGTCCTCCATAATCCCTCAGGCAAGGTGTCAAGACCCTAATCCTGTCCAATCACTCTGCCAAGCCTTTCCTCCGGGCAATGCCAGTACATGGACCATTGTCTTCTCATCAGGATGTGCTTATCTGCGCATATCTCCAGCTCTGCATATTCCCCCCTCCCTCCTCCATATGTTAATCCTGTGTAACCCAACCTCTTCTTAATGTATTCATGATGTCATCTGTGTAACCTAACCTCTCTTTAATGTATTCATGATGTAACTGGGATGTATTTTGCACTGTATTCTGGGACATGGAGGGAAGTTTCAAAAGTTCATGTCACCCCTTTCTCGCGGTTCAATCTCGCCTTGAACCTGTTGCGCAATAAACTTGGATCTTCTGCAGCTTGCTCCTGTCTCCGGCTGAGCTCATTTTCCTCCGCAGGGACCCGCGGACTTAGTCCGACGAGCTGGGTGGCAGAGCAGCCTTGCACCCAGATTTTACCGTAACAATACTGTGCTGTATTCTCTGGAAAGGGACCCGAGGGTCCTCTAGTCCAACCCCCTGAAGTGCAGGAATTGCGCTGGCACACGTTCCTGGGTCAGCTCGAAGCACCAACTTTCTGGTTAATTGCCAGACACGCTGATTCATGGGGTTTTTTTGGGGGGGGGTAGCAGGGGACGGCACCCTCCTGGTTGGGTTCTGAGCGGCTTCCTCCCTTGTCCAAAAACAGGAGGAGGTGGAAGGGGATTTGCAAAGCAGGAAACCCCTTAGAGAATAATAGAATCACATAGAGTGTGGGAATGTTGTGAGTTGAGGGAAGAGGTGGCGGCCTCCGCAAGATGGGCAGGGTAGGAGGAGGAGAAAGACCGAATATAACATCATAAAATGTCAAAGTAATAATAATAATAATAATAATAATAATAATAATAATAATAATAATAATTTTATTATTTATATGCCACCCATCTGGCTGGGTTGCCCCAGAAACTCTGGGCGGCTTCCAACACATAAAAACATAACAAAACATCAAACATTAATAGTAACAATCTGATCCTCCTGAACGGTAGCTGCCAGGGCAATGAACACCCAGTCATCTCACTCTCACGCCACGTTCACCATGACCATTGAGCAGAAAAGCAAGTGACAGGAACACCAGTTTTCATGCCAAGCTGCAGCCCATAGACCTTGCTGGTTCAGAAAGGCAAAAGACCAAAGTAGAAGGTGATCGACTGTGGGAAGGGATCAACATCAACAATGGACTCCTCTGCTCTATCTGGGGAATGCCATCAGCGCCCTTGGGGAGGAAACCAAAAAGGGCAATTTTGTCCTTTACAGGGACTCCCAAGTTAACACGCCTTTTGCAAGATTCCTTGGGAGGCAATAGCCACACCTTGATGGTTGTCCATGTGAGCCCAGCAGATTCCAACCTTGAAGAGACTATGCTATGCTGATAGGGCCAGAAAATAAAGAACAAGCCGATAGTGGACACTGATCCTCAGGCAGCAGAGATCAGCCGGCTAAAGCTGCAGGTCTTGCTACTGCAGACCTCATGGAGGGAGCCTTCCAGTGTCTGTGGGTGGTGGGCCCTCAGAAAAGGTGCAATCTCTGATGGAGAAAAATCACTCCCTCATGAAGGAAAATGAGACACTAAGCTGCAGCCTCAGTGAAGCAGCAGCCAGATGGCCCAGGTGCTGGAGCAGCAGAACGAAAAGATCAGCATAAAGCTGGAGAAGCTCCAGGAACTCACTGCGTTGAAACTCGACCTGCAGAAGCCGCTTAAACCAAAATTCAAAACGCCACAAAAACTCTTTAAAACATTTAAAAGCGTTTTCAGCATTTGCCCCAACCCTAGAGTTTGTTCCAGTGAGCCTGGGCTCTTCAAGACGCAAAGCCGGGCAATGTCCCTCCAGCTTCCCAGGAGTCTAAAGCAGAGCAGGGTGAGTCTGATTCCCACCCCCTAGGCTAGGTGGGAAAAAGCCTTGCAGGGAGCAGCCTTCAAGACTCACAGCTGGGCGATCTTGGTCGCCCTCCTCTGCACACCTTCCAGCTTGTCAACATCCTTCTTAAATTGTGGTGCCCAGAACCAGACACAGTATTCAAGGCAGAAGAGAGTGGCACTATGACTTCCCTTGATGGGGACACTAGACTTCTATTGAGGTAGCCTGGAATAGATTTGCTCTTTTTGCTGCTGCATCACATGGTTGACTCATGTTCAGCTTGTGGTCCACCAAGACCCCTAGATGCTTTTCAGATGTGCTGCTAGTAAGCCAGGTATCCCCCATTTGTGCAGCTGCTTCTTCCTGCCTTAAGTGCAGAACCTGACATTTGTCCTATACACTCCATGTGCTTTCCATGCTCCAGATCATGGGTTTCTTCACAGGTGTACCTACACATCCTTTGCAGAGAACGCTCCTCCTCCTTCCTTCCTGTTTAATCTATTCCCTTTGAACTGGTTATACCTGTTGACTTGGAGCAAAGGTCCAAATAAAGCATTGTCCCCCCCCCCCCCCTCCTGGCCAAATGCTCAGGAACAATGGGGTGGAAAGGGAGAAAGAAAAGCCCTGCAGTCCAGCCATGGGTCTCTCGTCCCACCAGATTTCAGTGTGTCTTGTGTGGGGGGCCAGGGAGTTGCAGGTTTCTTCTGGTTCCAATTCCGTATTTTGTCCTTATGTTTTGTGTGTTTATTTCGCATTTTACGCCATAAACCCCTCTTCATCTTCAGATACAAATGATGACAATGAACCTGCCTGTGAGGTTATATTGTCCCTCTGTTGTCAGGAGCTCATATTCGTCTTGCTTTATCCTGCTGCTCTTTCAGGGACCTTCAGGGGCAAACAAATAAAGTGAATTCACCATAGGGACCATTGCCAGCAGCTGTGGGCTTTCCTGGACCTTGTACACATTTTACTCCCATTAACGTTTCCTGCGTCTTTCAGGACTGTTCCTCCCCCCGCCTCCCCGCGGTTTCCAGCTCCAGCTATTTTCCTGTCAGAGGAAAAAGGCGGCCCCCCCCGCCCCCCCCCCCGCCTCAAAAGGAAGGGAAAAGGCGGGCTTCGAGCGGGAGAGTGGCAGCGAGGCTTCGCGCAGGCGCAGTAAGGAGCTCCCCCGGCGCCGGCCTTAAGCGGGCTTCCATCACGGAGAGGCTCCAGATTCCTAGAGCGGCGATCCCGCCCATCCGCTAAGAGACGTCCTTTATTCGCTGCCGACCTACAGCTCCCGCTTCCGCCGGAAGTCAAGGTTGGGGAAGTTGTTGGAGGCGGCAGCGGAGGGTTCGGTCCCGGGACGGAGCATCGGCGGCGATGGTGGGCGGCTCCGCCCCCGCGGGAGGGGGAGGGAAGGGCGACCCCCCCGCTGACCCCCCGCCCCTCTGACTCTCTCTCTCTCTCTCCCCCCCCCCTCAGGCGGCGACGGCGGCGCTGACTCAGGGGCTGGAGCGGGTCCCCGACCAGACCGGCTACCTGGTCATCTGCGACGGGGCGGTGCTGGCGGTGAGGACACGGAGGAGGAGGAGACCCCCCCCCTAGGCCAGGACTCCCCCCTCTCCTGGGAGGCAGGCAGGCTGTTTAGGGAAGTTTGTAATGTTTAATCCTGCATTGTGTTTTTAATATTCGAGTGGGAGCCGCCCAACCAGATGGGCGGGGTATAAATAATAAATTATTATTACTATTGTTCTTGTTATTCTTAGCCTAGACGACCACACAGGGCTGTTGTCAGGGGAGAGTTAAATGCGGATGTCAAGCACATGGGCCGCCTCGGGATCCGCTTGCAGGGAGAAGAGGCGGGTGGCAGGGATGCCCCGAGGTGCCTACTGACAAAGGACTCCTCTTCTTTTTCTCCCTGCCCTGCCAGTCTTCGGGCGACCTGGAGAACGACGAGCGGACGGCCGGGGTGATCTCGGAGCTGGTGAACACAGCCTGCGCTTTCCGCCTGCCCCGCTGCCCTGAGGTGCCCTTCAGGCGTATCTCTGGTGAGAAGGGGGCAGACCCCCCCCCAGCGCTCGCAGGCGGGCTTCCCCCGTGGGGCCTCCCTGGATACAAAGGGGAGCAGGGCTGCATCCCACCCTTTTGGTCGGGGAGCCTCAGGGCAGCCTGGATTCCTATTGGCCCCTCTTGGCGTCTGCTCTTCTCCCTCCCCCGTGTAGAGTTGAACTCGGAGCTTCCCGGATGCATCCTGTTCTTGCCCCCTTTCACCAAACCCTAAAGGAGAGCCAGGCAGGTGGTGGGGAGAGCTAGGATGGTGGGGAAGGAAGGCTCAGACCCCTCCCCTGACCCATGGCACCTGCCTTGCATGCAGAAGGTCCCTTGGGGGCTCCCTGATGGCAACTCCAGGTATGTCTGCGCAGGACCCTATAGTGGATTCACTGCCAGTCAGTGAAGACAGCACTGGGCTCAATGGACTGAGTGGTCTTCCTTGGGAGAAGCAGCTTTCTGTCACTGAGCCTGACCTACCTCAGAGGGATGTGAGGAGGAAATGGGGTGACCGCCCCATCAGTGACGGAGTGAGGAGCAAATAAGGTTGTTCTGCAGGGTGCTCTGTGTGGGGCTTCCTTGAAACTGCTGTCGGTGCAGGATGCTGCAGCGCAATTGCTGGCAGGAGTGAGGCCTTGTCAGCATATAACACTTGTACTCAGAGACCTGCACTGGCTGCCCATTTGCTACCAGGCCAAGTTTAAGGTGGCACAATTAGAATGTAAAGCCCTTAACAACTTGGGACCGGTTTACCTGTGAGATCACCTAAGCCCGCATGTGCCAGCCTGACCATTTAGGCTGGCTACAGGTGCCACATAATACGTGCACTGCAGTTGTATGAACTTGATCACTTAATGTGGTAGCACCTAAACTCTGGAACTCCCTGCCTATGGATGCTAGATAGATGCCTTCAGTTGCACTCTTCTCAATCCTGCTAAAAAACGTGCAAAACAAGCCCGCCTTGGCATTCAGAGAGTTGATGCCAGTTTAAATCAGTTTTTAGACTATATTAACTTTTTCAAAGTTTAAAATTGCTGCTGTTAATCTTCATCAGTGATAATATTATATACTGCTTTGAGGTTTTATTATAACCAGACTGTGTATAAATATATGAAAAAGTACATAAATGCACCCAAGCACCCTGCTGGGGGGGTCTCGTCTCTCCTAATACCCTTACTGGGGTCTCTCTCTCTTTCGTCCCCCCAGTGGTGTTTGGGGAGCACTCCTTCCTTGTTACCATATCTGGTCAGAAGCTGTTTGTGGTGAAGAGGCAGAACAGCGTCCGGGAGCCTGTGATCGTCTGAACTTGACCTGCCCGCTTCTTCTGTAACTGACTTTGGGAGTGGGGGACTCAAGGAGAGTTGGGGTGCAGGAAGAAAGCACCTTTTTTGTATCCGTGTGGGGCTCATCTCTGTGTTGATACTGGGTGACAAGAGGGCTGAAGGCTCCTTAGATGTGTTGTACATTCTGCTTAAAGGCTTCGTGTCGCTGGGGGTTTGCTCCATATAGCTGTGGGCGTGATGGCAGTATCATGTGAAATAAAGTTCTTTGAAAAGAGACAACTAACCCGGTGGACTAGCTTTTTAGTAGAATTGTGGAATTTTAGGGTTGGAATGGACCCTGGGGTCATCTAGCCCAGAACCCCTGACAGGTAGCCACCCAACCTCTCTCAAAATCTCCAGTGAAGGAGAGTTCACCACCTTCTGCGGCCAGAGGACCACAGTGTTGGAAGGGACCCTGAGTGACATCTAGTCCAGCCCCATGCAGTGCAGGAATCAAGCAAAGAATCGGTGGCAAATGGCCATCCAGCCTCTGCTTAAAAACCTCCAAGGGAAGGTGTTTCTCGGAGGTTCTCAGTTTCTCGTATGGCAGCAGAAGGGCCTGAGAGCGAAGGCAACCTGGGGGTCGGGAAATGGCACCCCCCCAAAAAGGTCTGGATGCATCTGGGTAGCCAGGCTCGTTAGGTGATCAGCACAGCACCCATATAATAGCCTTGCTATCCCCTTGGCCTGACTAGCCTCTTTTTAGCAATGGCCCCACATAAGTAAGATTAAATAAAGGTTTTGCTGGCACGGAAATAAGCTCAATACCACACCCAAGGAATGCAGAGAGATAAATCACAAACAACACAACTCTGTATATGGCATTAAAAAAATAATAATACACAACATTTCAACACCTTCTAATACATAGAATCTTAAATAATATATATCATGCCAAAATAATAACCACATAACAACAATATCTCAAAGCCCAACAGTTCAAATATTCCTGAAAGAAGTCCATGAGAATGACTCTGTAGACTTGTGCTGGTGCAATCCCAATGGAACTCCCAACGATGAGATACCCGGATTTCAGTCTCTGTTTTGTGAATCTTCTGGTTGGCCTGTAAAGGAACTATATAATGGCAATTCAGTGCTCCACCAAATAAATCAGCTCCAAACTTAGAATGACACTTTGTTCTTTTTGAAAAGGCTATACACCTTCTTTTTGAAAAGGCTATACACCTTGACATATACAGAGCCAAAGCCATTTAGGGCTTTAAAGATCAGCACCAACACTTTGAATTGTGCTTGGAAACTTACTGGGAGCCAGTGTAGATATTTCAGGACCGGTGTTATATGGTCCCAGCGGCCGCTCCCAGTCACCAGTCTGGCAGCCACATTCTGGATTAGTTGTAGTTTCTGAGTCACCTTAAAAGGTAGCCTGATTCAGAGCTCATTGCAGAGCTCATGTTTATGGTCCCAATATGGACTCTCCATAAATGTTTTCCAATTATTTTGGACATCTGAATGACTGTAATTATGATGAGTTAATAATAGCAGGGGACTTTTAATTAAATATTATCCTATCCTAACCTAGATAGAAATACACCAACAAAGAAAAAGAATTAGTGAGGTTGGACAATAGGGAAACATGAATTGAGTTTAATAGATCCTTGGCACTTGATTTATCCTACTGTGGTAATAATTTACCTCTATGCCACTGGCCCTTGCCCAGGTGAGGAAACAAACCATTAAATAACGACGAAACCAAGAGAGCAAACAAAAATGTCCAGTTGGGACTTGGTTTATTAAAACTATTGGACAATAGGGCAGTTTTGCCAGCTAGAAAAAGACTGTCCCCAAAGGAACATGTGAACAAAGGTTTTATAGGGTTTTATACAAAGAGCTGCTATACATCACAAAACAACACTGCATACATCAAAAGAGGTCACAGGTAAAGGAGTGTAAAAGTTCTGGCTGGACTCTGTTTTCAGCTCCCCTCATTTATCTTGGGGAACCCCAACCCTTAGGTTTCAGCTTTTGCACTTGGCCTCCAGTTGCCTTCATTAAGGAGCAAATCGTCCTTCCATGTCCCTGGAACACTTCAAGGAGCCGCTTGCTTAGCACTCCGGTACTAATGCAAACCCCCCCTCCTTGGCTGGGCATTTGTGCCTTTCCAGTAATGCAAATACACCTCCCACAATCCAGGGTCAGATCGGAATGGAATGCAGTGCAGATGTGTGGCATGAGAGATTTGAAAAATGTAGGAATATAAGAATCAAATCACTCATAGATACACTGATACGTAATCCCATAAACACATGAAACAACTAAAGCAAAATCTATATAATATGAAAAATTATTTAACTATGCTAACCGAGAATATTCATTTTTCTCACATGTGCACAAGAATTTCTTTAGGTTTGATTGTGATGGACTGTGAGATTGGCCCTCTCATTGAACTTCTTTCCACATTCACAGCACTGTTGTGGCTTCTCCCATGAATGAATTGTTAGATTGGAAGTGAGATGGGGGCTAAGACTGAAGCTTTCTCTACATTCCAACTAGTGATATGGTTTCTGCCCTGTGCTAATTTTTTGATGGAAAGTGAGACTCATCTTGGAATTGAAGCTGTTTCCAGGTTCTAAGGATTTAAAATGGTTCCTCCCTACTATGAGTCCTTTCATGTGAAGTGAGACTTCTCTTACGACTGAAGCTGTCTCCGCATTCCAAGCACTGATATAGTTTCTCCCCTGTATGAATTCTTTGATGCGAAGTGAGATTGGCCCTGTCACTAAAGCGCCTTCCACATTCCAAGCAAGGATATGGTTTCTCCCCTGTATGGATTCTTTGATGGGAAAGGAGATGGTGGCTGTGACTGAAGGTTTTTCCACATTCCAAGCACTCATACGGTTTCTCCCCTGTATGGATCCTTTGATGCGAAGCTAGATTGTTGCTCTGACTGAAGCTCTTTCCGCACTGCAAGCACTGATATGGCTTCTCCCCCGTATGAATTCTTTGATGCGAAGTGAGATTTGCCCTGTCACTAAAGCTCTTTCCACATTTGGAACAGGGATACGGTTTCTCCCCTGTATGAATTCTTTGATGGGAAGTGAGATGGGCACTTTGACGGAAGCTCTTTCCACATTCCAAGCAATAAAATAGTTCCTCCTTTGTATGAATTTTTTGAGGGGCTGTGCGATTGGACATCAATGTGAAGTTTCGTCCCCATCCTAAGCACTGATGTGGTTTCCCTTCTGTATGAATTCTCTGATGGGAAGTGAGATGGGCACTCTGAGTGAAGCTCTTTCCACATTCCAAACACTTATAGGGTTTCCCCTCCATATGAATTATTTGATGGGAAGTGAGATGAGCCCTTTTACTGAAGGTCTTCCCACATTCTGAGCACTGATATGGTTTCTCCCCTGTATGAATTCTTTGATGGGATGTGAGATGGGCACTCTGAGTGTAGCTCTTTCCACATTCCATGCACTGATACGGTTTCTCCCTGATATGAATTTTTTGATGGGCTGTGAGATTTGACTTCACACTAAAGCTCTTTCCACATTCTGAGCACTGATGTGGTTTCTCCCCTGTATGAATTCTTTCGTGGGAAGTGAGATGGGCACTCTGAGTGAAGCTCTTTCCACATTCCATGCACAGATATGGCTTCTCCCCTCTATGAATTCTTTGATGGGAAGTCAGACTATCCTTCCGACTAAAGTTCTTTCTACATTCCAAGCACTGATAGGGTTTCCCCCCAAAGGGATTTATTTGATGGGAAATGGAAATAAAGTGCTGACTGAAGCTCTCTCCATGCTCCTGCACTGTGTGGATTTTATCATGGTCCCACTTGTTCTTAATTTCCATTTCACCACTACCTGCAACAAAAATAGACACAGATTAGAGCCTTGGGTCTTGGTCTTTCCAGTTCTTAATTTCCAATTCATCACCACTTGGAACGGATAGAGAAATGGATTACAGCCAGATTACAGGGAAAAAAAGAGCTCAAATTATTGAACAATGCTAATTAACACTTGTGATACAGGAAGAACTGAAGGGAATTAGGAAGTCTCACTACAGGGATCACCACATTTGTTGAAAGGCATTAGCTAACATATTTATGGGAACCTGAGGTTTGAAAAGCTTGGCTCTTTTCTGGAGTGGACTTTGCTTGGCCCAGTCATGGATTCAACACCAATTTCCAATGTCAGTCATCTCTTTAGTCAACTGAAATTGGACAGAAGCAAAATAAATAATAATAATAATAATAATAAACCTGACAGAAACTACCACCACTTTCCTAACCAGCCCAGTCCAGTCATTTTAATCTTACTATCTTCTATAATGTTTAAAAAAGCAAAACTGGAGGGGGGGGGGGAGTTTCCAAATCGCCACTGCTGGGGGTTGCGCTCTTGAGCTCCATCAGAATATTGGAGGCTCATCACACAGAGGTATGAACTGAATTTCAAAACAGATAATATGATCTGACAGGGAGCCTTACCAAGAGAGGCCACAATCCCACGATTCTCCTCCATGACTTCTTTATGCAGAGCTCTCTGGTCAGGATCCAGCAAGGCCCACTCCTCGTCTGTGAAATGGACAGTGACATCTTCAAAGCAGACTGGACCCTAAAATAAAAAGAGAAACGTCCTCTTCTTAGACAGCACGGCTGTGTTGTTTTAAGGGGGTTGTTTGGCTGCTTCTTCTAACCACTTAATGGAATTATTTTATTGTGTACTTTAATGATGAGTATTTTAACGATTAGATTAGGGACGTGGATGGCGATGTGGTTTAAACCACTGTGCTGCTTGGACTTGCTGATCGGAAGGTCGCGGTTCGAATCCCCGTGATGGGGTGAGCTCCTGTTGTTTGGTCCCTGCTCCTGCCAACCTAGCAGTTTGAAAGCACATCAAAGTGCAAGTAGATAAATAGGTACCGGTCTGGCGGGAAGGTCAACGGCGTTTCCGTGTGCTGCTCTGGTTCGCCAGAAGCAGCTTAGTCATGCTGGCCACATGACCCGGAAGCTGCGGACAAACGCCGGCTCCCTCGGCCAATGAAACGAGATGAGCGCTGCAACCCCAGAGTCGTTCGCGACTGGACTTAACTGTCAGGGGTACCTTTACCTTTAACTATTTTAACAATGGGTACTATTTTTGATGTAAATGGATGGAACTCTGCATAGTGTTCTCCAACTCATGCTGCCTCTGTAAGCGTTCATTTGCCAGATGGAAGGACCTCCCCTTCCTCTCCCTGTGCACTGTTCAGCGAGCAGGGGACCCTGTTGCTGCTCTATTGCCAACCTCAAAGGTGCACCGGAAGGAAACCACATCATGCACCTGCTGGGGCTGTTTAGGTGAACCCTGGTCAATGTTTTGGATACTTTGTCAACTGCTTAGAAGCCTATTTTAGCATTTAACAATCAATATAGAAATTAAACTGCAACTACTGATAAATAGGGACGCAGGTGGCGCTGTGGGTTAAATCACAGAGCCTAGGACTCGCCGATCAGAAGGTCAGCGGTTTGAATCCCCGTGACGGGGTGAGCTCCCGTCACTCGGTCCCTGCTCCTGCCAACCTAGCAGTTCAAAAACATGTCAAAGTGCAAGTAGATAAATAGGTACCGCTCTGGCGGGAAGGTAAACGGCGTTTCCGTGCGCTGCTCTGGTTCGCCAGAAGTGGCTTGGTCATGCTGGCCACATGACCTGGAAGCTGTACGCCGGCTCCCTCGGCCAGTAAAGCGAGATGAGCGCCACAACCCCAGAGTCAGCCACGACTGGACCTAATGGTCAGGGGTCCCTTTACCTTTACGGATAAATAATGCTAGCAACATTCAAAAGCCTAGTTAAGTGGAGGTGGCTGTTCATTACTCTCAGGGAGATTCGCTCAGCCCCAGAGGCAT
This sequence comes from Podarcis cretensis, assembly GCF_951804945.1. NCBI lineage: Eukaryota > Metazoa > Chordata > Lepidosauria > Squamata > Lacertidae > Podarcis > Podarcis cretensis. The sequence continues at coordinate 1,201,185 of NC_137181.1, read as the reverse complement.
CCTGGCTGCCCCACCCCTCAGCCTCTTTCCCCACAAGCTCCTTCCTGCTACCTGATCTGGTTCCATAGCTGCTGCTTCCCTTCCACCACCATTAAAAGATGGATGAGAAGGTCTTTCCAGCACCGTTCTGTCACCTGCAAGAGACAAAGGTAAACAAGAAGCCAAGAGTGCATGCTTCTGTCAGAGGTGAGGCTATGCAGCTCTAACTGCAGATGGTCCCTGCATTTGGACATTTCATATTTTAGCTATGTAAAAATACATCTCCCCTTCTTTGGACATTTGGCCCCAAGTGTCTCTCCAAAAAGATGGGAAAAAAACACACATTAGTTACAAAATACACGCAATGTTATCAAAGAGATGGAAAAATAAATTTCTTCTTACTCAGTGGCCTCTCTTCAGTCATCAATGGAATCCTCTCTGCCTCAGAGTGATTGGCGCTCATTTCTGCAAATGGATATCTCCCCTGAAATAGCAACAAAGATTAAAACAGGAAATGGGAAGAACACCTAGAAGTGGAATGGCAGAGGCAAAACCTTTTGGGGCATCAGAGATAATTCCTCGGAAGCTTAAAAAAAAAAAAATAGAGATATTTTGGATACTCTGCCTCCTTTTCAGAGCCCCTTAGGAGTCTCCAGAGGCAAGTCTCTCTCACCTGCTTTCTCTCTGCCTGCTTCCTCTCCTCTGCCTGACTCAGGAGGAATCCTTCGGCCAGGGCCACCGCCTGGGAACTGGTCTCCGCTCCACATTCCCTCACCCAGCTCTCCATCTCTGGTGGAAGGACAGCCAGGAACTGCTCCAAGACCACCAGGTCCAGTACCTCAGCTTTCGTGTGCCTTTCTGGCTTCAGCCACTGACGGCAAAGGTGGTGAAGTCGGCTGCAAACCTCACGGGGTTCTTTGGTCTCCTGGTGGCACATCTGCCTGAACTGCTGGATCTGCACCTCTGAGCGGATGGTGTCCTCCTCACCCAGGATCTTCTGCACTGAGTTTTCCCATAATCCCCCACTGCTCTCAGTTTCGATGGCATGGCCTCTTCCAGCTTCAGGGCCAGCAGAGTCTGGCTCATCCATCTGGGCTCTCAAGAAGCCTCCAAGAGATCAGAAGGAATCCTTTGGTCTTCTGCCAAGTTCTGTCTGTCCAAATCAGAAGTGATTCCAAATTGTACAAAGCGAAGAAAGAGGTTCCCTGAGCAAGTGCTTGGAACCAGGGTAAAAATTCCACCACAGCCCAGACACTATGCTCCCCCCCTTTTTTTTGGAAAAGAAGAAGGAGTAGAACCCAATTTTTTTTGTATAATCCAAAATCCAAACCACTAGAATGCCTATATTACGCAAATCCACTTGAAAAAACACGTAAACGTAAAGGGTGAAACGGGAATATCCAGGAATTGCATTTTGTACATACTGGGCTTGGTGGTTAACTGAGTAAGCTACATTTTAATATCACGATGTTGACTTTGATGTTATGAGAAGCTGTATCTAATTTTGAGAGTTTCTAGTAAATAACTTTACAATTGTTATTACACAGCCTATTACGTTTACGTGTTTTTTGTGTGTGTTTTCAGTCAACAAATCAAGTCAGGCCCATGACTAACTGAGTATAATTTGCACACCAGGCCAGAGTGGGAGTCCTAACCCTGGGGTCCTCTAGGGCTGCTCTCTCCCCCTCCCCCACTTCAGTCCACATTTCTTTCCTGCTTCATTTTCTAGCACTGGGAATCTCCAATGCATTCAAGAAAAACTACGGGGTGGGGCACCTGTTTCTTTGCTCTTAGGGCCAGATCCAACCCCCCGAGGGCCAAGTGGGTGATGCCAAAGAATAGCCCTGGAAAGTGAGTAAAGTAGAACTCACCTCCTTTCTGCAAGTTGTTTTCAGCTGTTTTTTAATGTAGTTTTCTGCCCTGGGAATGTAGAGTCAAGGGCAGGTAATTAAAGTTGACGATGTTCCATGACTTAACCCCCACACAGACAGATATGCCTGAGGGTCCTCTGGGGTCCAACATGGGCCCTTGAGGCTCAGGGGCCCTCAGTGACTAGGAGTGACCAGTTCCAGCTCCGGCCAGCTGAGCAGCAGCAGTGGCCCAGAGATGCCAGGCTCAGATGGGATTATTGCAGGGCCCGGGAGGTGGGCATTTCCTTCACAAAAAAAGACAGAGTTTGCCCTTCGTCTTCTCCCCATTGCAGCCTCACTAGGGGGGGGGTCCCCCATGCATGAGCCGAACAGACACCCCCCCTGCAGCCCAGGGACCCCCTTCTCCCCACTGTACCCTAAGGGGGGAGAGAGAGGAGACTCACCAGGCAGAAGGGGCTGTCAAAATATGCCCCCCTTCCCTTGCAGGGGGGCACTGGGGAGGGGGGGGGCTTTTGCACTGGAGGACTTCTCCCCTCTTTCATCTCTTCTCCTCTCTAGGAATCCAGCCCCGTTCCTTTTAACCCTTGGCAAGCCGAGCGCACCGAGCTCGCTCTTCTTTTCTCGTCTCTGCGCTTTCTCCCAGGAGGAAAGCAGCGCATTGCGCACACTCAGTAAAGCCTCTCTGGGCGGGGGCAGAGGGCGGGGCTCCTCCCCATTCATCATTTGGGGGGGGGCTGAGCTCGGGGCGCTCCGCCTTGCAAGGGTCGCAGGGAACTGAGCGGGGCTCCGAGAGAGTAGAGGAAAGGAAGGAGGGGGCGGGACCAGCCCTCCCCCCCTGCAAAAGCCCCTCCCCCTCCCCCCAGTCATTTCCTGCAAGCGGGGGAAGCGGGGGGGGGGGAGGTTTCGCCTGCCTCCCGCCCCGTGCAAGGGGGCGCCTCCCGGGATGCGGTGAGTCTCCTCTCTCCCCCCCCCCCCCTTGGGAGAAAGGGGTCCCAGGGCTGCAGCGGGAGGGTGCATGGGGGGGGGTCAGGGAGAGGAGGGTCCTGCCCCCCTCCTTCCTCTGCACGGTGGTCTCCCTTGGGATGCTGGGAAAAGGCAGGCAAAGAACCCCCTTTCAGGTTGAGGAAAAGATGGGCAGAGATTGCAGCCAGGTGGAAACTTTCTGAGCAGCTCCCCTTGCCAGACTTCTGGGTCCTTGCAACTCCCAGAATGGCCCAGGAGTGGTTTGGGTCCTGGAAACACCTGTCTCTGGGGTCAGAGGCCTTGGGAAAGAGGGGCGGGTGCGGGGGGGGGGCTCTGTGGGGAGGGTATGCTCCAGCCCAGGAACTCCCACCAGGATGGCCTTTCTGGGGCTGCCCAGCCCCCCCCCCTCTGCCAGCCTCCCCACCCCAGAGGGTCTGAAGGGAAGGAGGCGGTTCTTCAGATATGGGGGGGGGTCTAAGTGAACCCTCATGGGAGCCCCCTCCATTGAATGGACAACCAATGCAGCTGTTTTAAAACCAGAATGTTGTGGTGTTTAGCTGGTGATATACCGTATTACGATGTTGAAAACCAGGCATCGCCCCGCCCTAAAAAAGATGCCAGACTCATTAGAAAAGGTACTTGATGATACTGTCAATATTATTTTTTAAAAAACACCTTGAACTTTGAATTATAGGATTTTAATAAAATAAGAATGATTATAATATCAATTTTATAACAGAAAGACAAATTCCTTTGTAGGATTTGTTAGACGCTTTAATAAGGACAGACAGAACTTAGCAGAAGGCCAAGGGGTTCCTTTCGATATCTTGGAGGCTTCCTGAGAACACAGATGGATGAGCAAGACTCAGCTGGCCCAGAAGCAGGAAGGGGCCATGTCATCAAAACCGAGAGCAGTGGGGGATTCTGGGAAAGCTCTGTGAAGAAGATCCTGGGTGAGGAGAACACCCTCCACTCTGATATGAAGAGCCAGCGGTTCAGGCAGTTCTGCTACCAGGAGGCCAAAGGACCCCGAGAGGTTTGCAGCCAGCTCCACCACCTTTGCCATCAGTGGCTGAAGCCAGAAAGGCACACGAAAGCTCAGATGCTGGACCTGGTGGTCTTGGAGCAGTTCCTGGCTGTCCTTCCGCCAGAGATGGAGAACTGGGTGAGGGAATGCGGAGCTGAGACCAGTTCCCAGGCGGTGGCCCTGGCCGAAGGCTTCCTCCTGAGTCAGGCAGAGGAGAGGAAGCAGGCAGAGCAGCAGGTGAGAGAGACTTTTCTCTGGATACTCCCAAGGGGCTCTGAACAGAAGGGAGAGTATCCTGAATTCCTCTGCTAAGCTTTCGGAAAGCATCCCCAAATGGTTTTCCCTTCCTCATTCCTTTTCTAATATTTCTCTCCATCCTCTGTTCTGAATCCTTGTTGCTCTTTCAGGGAAAGATTATCTTTGCAGAAATGGGCCTGGATTCTTCTGAGGCAGAGAAGACTTCGTTGGTCAGGAGAGACAGGCCAATAGGTAAGGAGAAAGGAGCTTTGTCTCCCTTTGGTTGCATGTTATGGATTTAGGAACTAATCTCTGGGTTCCTTTCATCTTTAGGGGGAAGACACTTGGGGCCAAGAGAAGGCCCTCTGCCTGGTTCTCTGTAGCTTTATTCCTCGCAGTGAGGGAACTGCCAGAAGGCCCTTTTGCTGGACCTCAGTGTCCGGGCTGAACGATTGGTGTGGAGATGCTCCTTCAGGTCTACTGGGCTGAGGCTGTTTAGGGCTTCAAAGGTCAATACCAACATGCTGAATTGTGCTTGGAAACATACTAGGAGCCAGTGTAGGTCTTTCAGCACCAGTGTTATATGGTCCCAGCAGCTGCTCCCAGTCACCAGTCTGGTAGCCTCCTTCTGGCTTAGTTTCTGAGTCACCTTCAGAGGTACCCGCGCATAGAGCGCACCATCTGTAGTTAGAGGTGTACTGCTTCAGCTCTAAGAGAAGCATGTGCTAATGGCCCCTTTGTCTCTCACAGGTGACAGAATGATGCTGACAAGACCTCTTCTTCCATCTTTGCCTGGAGGCAGAGGAGAAACATCAGCTCTGGAACCAGATCAGGTAGGGAGAAGGAGCATTGTGGGAAAAGAGGATCCTGCTCTTGACTTTGTAGGATATGAAACCCAAGAGCAGTCAAGTACAACATTCCTAGAGTGAACATGTTTACACATGGGGAGGAATGTTTGTCCAGCTAGCAGGTAAACTTCCTGTTTCCTTCTGGACTGGGACAGACTTCCTCTGCATGTGACCAGAGGTGGGTGTGGCCTCACCTGTGCAGGTAATGACAAAAGCACAGGGCATGGCAGCCATCTCTCTCTTTGACTACCTGCATGAAAGAAACAACGTCCGCTTAGCCAAAGATGCTGTCTTGGCTTCCAGCCAAGAGAGAACAAAGGGACTGTCTTCTTATGAGATAGATTCCAAGTGTATGTTAAGCTAAGTCTGCCTTCTGGGATCTGAATGTGAGCAAACTCTTTTTTATACTTTTGTAGAAGACTGTGTCATGTCTTATCTTTTATAAGGGAATAAGGGGAAAATACCAGAACAGTTATTATAGAGGCTTTGGCAAGCCTGAGCAAAACGGATCCTCTGCAAAGTTTAAAAATAAGGGGAATGTTAACAGAAGTTGGATGAGGATATAATCAGACAATATATCCTTTCCTGCATCCCTGAACATTCCCACAGACTTCTGTCAAAATTGTCCTTAACAAAGGCTGTAAAGGCCACTCCAGAAGGTTAAGTTCAGAGAATGATTAACAATCACCTCATGTTCACTAGCCTTCTGAATGATGCTAGTATTATCTATCAGTAGCTTCAGTTTTATTTACCAATTTAACATTTAATACTAAGATAGGTGTGGTGGGATAATGAGCTGCTTGTGCGTAAAAGCTTGATCCCTCAGAGCTTACTCAGTGTAGTGAAGCTCTGCCTTGAGCGGAGCCCTTTGGCATGGCTCCGTCAGTCGCTGGTAGAATCTGACAGTGGGCGTCTGCGGAAACGTTTCCAACATAAAAGCTGTTTGACGGAAATGCGTCTCCTGGATTCTCTGCGTGACAGTTTCCGGCGAGGGGTGGGGGTCCTTAAAGGGGGTCCTGATACCTCCTCATTGTTCTCACTGGAAGTATCCCAGAGCCTCCCCTCCGACTCCCTTTCCCTCGGAGCTCCTGCTCTCCCCCTACTGGTTCCCTCTTCTGCTGAAGTGTCTCTCCTATTCTCCTGGAGCCTTCCCACCACCTGTTCTTCCGATAGCAGTTCCCTGACAATAGGCTTCCAAACAGCTGACAAACCATAAAAAAGAGGGCCCAGAATTCACCTCAAGAGTCCCATCAGTTACACTATAGGGCTTTCCCCCTCCTTCCCCTCCCTGTGACCCTCTGTACCCCTGAAGTTGGCTTTAGGGCATGGCAAAGGTTTCCCCCTCCAGAAGAGTAGACGGGGAGAGGAAAGTGGGGAATGTTGAGCAGAGAGAATAATCTGAAGAACACCAGGTGGAGTTCCACCCATTTACACAAAGATGAATACCCATAATTAAAATACACGATAAAACAATTCCATTAAGACCTTAAAAGGTACATCCATAATTATAATGTACAGGCAAACAATCCCATTAAAACCATAGGGCAACAAACAGACACAAAACAGCAGCACAATGTGTAGAAGATGATCTTTCTGCTGTCTGAGAGCAAGACTTTTCTTTTCTTCTTTTAGGGTCTAGTCTGCTTTGAAGATATAGCTGTTCATTTTGCAGACGAGGAGTGGGCGTTGCTGGATCCTGACCAGAGAGCTCTGCATAAGGAAGTCATGGAGGAGAATGGTGGGATCATGAACTCTCTCAGTAAGGCTCCCTGTTGGGTCATGATATCTCTTTCGGAATTTAAGATCCCTTGGGAAGAATCTGGGAGAGGAGGAGACTTAGTCAGTTGTGGGATGGCAGGGCCTTCAGTCCCCACAACTGGCTCATAGGGGCCAGACCCAGAGGGAAGTATTGCTGTGCTCACTAGGCCTGGCACTTCTGAGCAGCCTGTTGCTTCTCATAAAGAGTTAACTTCACTTACTCCGTGTGATTTATTGCTGCCCCACTCCTGACACTCAGATTCCAATACATATGTTCATTAATGCCTGTCAACAAAAGCAGTGAAGCCTGTTGTAAGGCTTACTTTTAATTCCCTTCAGTTCTTCCCGTGTCCCAAGTATTAATTAGCAAAGTTCAATAACCGAGGGCTGCGTTTCTCCCTGAGGCTGTGATCCGTTTCTTTGTTTGTTGCAGATGGTGATGAACCAGAGATTAAGAACCAGGGAGACCATGACCATGTCTACGCCATGGAGAAGCCATGTAAATATTCTGAGTGTAGTGAGAATATCGGTCAAAGCTCCCATTCCATTTCCCTCCGAAGAAATCCATTGGGGAAGAAATCCTTTCAATGCTTGGAATGTGCGAAGAGCTTCAGTCGGAAAGAGAGTCTCACTTCCCATCAAAGAATTCATACACGGGGGAAACCCTATCAGTGCATGGAATGTGAGAAGAGTTTTAGTCGGAAGTTCAATCTCACAATCCATCAAATAAGTCATACAGGGGAGAAACCATATCAGTGCTTGGAATGTGGAAAGAGTTTTACCCATAAAAAGGATTTCACTTCCCATCAGAGAATTCATACAGGGGAGAAACCATTTCAGTGCTTTGCATGTGGAAAGAGTTTCACCTGGAAGAAAAGTCTCACTTCCCATCAAAGAATTCATACAGAGGAGAAACCATATCAGTGTTTGGAATGTGGGAAGAGGTTCTGTCGGAGTGCCCATCTCACAACCCATCAAATAAGTCATACAGGGGAGAAACCATATCAGTGCTTGGAATGTGGGAAGAGCTTCAGTCGGAAGTTCAATCTCACAGTCCATGAAAGAATTCATACAGGAGAGAAACCATATCAGTGCATGGAATGTGAACAGAGTTTCACCTGGAAGGAAGGTCTTACTTCCCATCAAAGGATTCATACAGGGGAGAAACCATATCAGTGCTTGGAATGTGGAAAGAGCTTCACCCGGAAGTTCTATCTCATAGTCCACGAAAGAATTCATACAGGAGAGAAACCATATCAATGCTTGGAATGTGGACAGAGCTTCGGTCAGAAGACCAGTCTCATAGGCCATCAAAGATGTCACAGTGGGGAGAAACCAGACAATGGCTATATATGAATTTAATTTTCAGAGACTTTGATTAATATGTTCCAACTAGACCCTGAGTTCCACTTCTGTTTTTTTAGAAAAATAATATTTATTAAGTTTTCAACAGAAAAAAAGTTACAAAACAGTAAACAGAAAACACAAAAAGTACAAAAACCAAAAACAGCATAAAAATAAAAAAGAAAAAAAGATACACACAATTAAAAAAAGAATATAAAAATCCCTCATTCTAATATCATACCGCTCATTTACTTATTTTCATGACTTCCTCACACCTCCCATTTTTGTATTCCATTTAAAAATTTGTTCAGCAAATCCATACCCTCTTTGTTTACCCTTAATTATTTATCCTCACCTATTATAACTTCAAATTTTCGTCTAATATCAATCCATTCTTACACATTCTTGTTGCCTAATTACTAGAACCACTTCGTTTCATTCCAACGTCATTAACATTCAATAATTTTGCAGTGTTTCTGTAGATAGATTTTAAATTTCTTCCAGTCTTCTTCCACCAACTCTTCTCCCTGGTCTCGGATTCTGCCAGTCATTTCCGCCAATTCCATGTAGTCCATTATTTGCATCTGCCATTCTTCCAAGGTGGGTAGGTCTTGTGTCTTCCAATGCTTTGCGATGTGAATTCTTGCTGCTGCTGTGGCATACATAAAGAAAGTTCTATCCTTCTTTGGCACCAATTGGCCGACCATGCCCAGGAGAAAGGCCTCTGGTTTCTTCAGGAAAATATATTTAAATACCTTTTTCATTTCATTATAGATCATCTCCCAGAAAGCCTTAATCCTCGGGCACGTCCACCAAAGGTGAAAGAATGTACCTTCAGTCTCTTTACATTTCCAACATTTATTATCGGGCAAATGATATATTTTTGCAAGCTTGACTGGTGTCATGTACCACCTGTATACCATTTTCATAATATTCTCTCTTAAGGCATTACATGCCGCAAATTTCATACCTGTGGTCCACAACTGTTCCCAGTCAGCAAACATAATGTTATGTCCGACATCTTGTGCCCATTTTATCATAGCATATTTTACCGTTTCATCCTCAGTATTCCATTTCAACAGCAAGTTATACATTCTTGATAGTATCTTAGCTTTGGGTTCTAATAATTCTGTTTCCAATTTTGATTTTTCCACCTGGAAGCCATTTTTTTTATCCAAATTATAGGCCTCCCTTATTTGAAAATAATGAAGCCAGTCTCGCACCTTATCTTTAAGCTTCTCATAACTCTGCAATTTCAGTTTGTCACCCTCCTGTTCCAAAATTTCCCAATATTTTGGCCAATTGGCCTCCATATTGAGTTTTTTCAGAGCCTTCGCTTCCATAGGTGATAGCCACCTTGGGGTTTTATTTTCAAGTAAGTCTTTATATTTTATCCAGACATTAAACAATGCTCTTCTGACAATATGATTTTTAAATGCCTTGTGTGCTTTAACCTTGTCATACCACAAATATGCATGCCACCCAAAAACATTGTCAAAACCTTCTAAATCCAAAATGTCTGTGTTCTCAAGAAGCAGCGATTCTTTCAGCCAGCAAAATGCTGCTGATTCATAGTACAATTTAAGGTCTGGCAGGGCAAATCCACCTCTATCCTTTGCATCCGTAAGTATCTTAAATTTTATTCTGGGCTTCTTGCCCTGCCAGGCAAATCTAGAAATATCTCTCTGCCACTTCTTGAAACAGCCCGTCTTGTCCAAAATTTGCAGTGATTGAAACAAAAACAACATTCTTGGCAATACATTCATTTTTATAACAGCAATTCGGCCAAGCAAGGAAAGCTTCAGGCTTGACCATATTTCAAGATCTTTTTTCACTTCTGACCAACATTTCTCATAGTTATCTTTAAACAAATTCACGTTCTTAGCGGTCATATTCACCCCCAGATATTTTACTTTCTTTACCAGTGTTAAACCTGTCTTCTTCTGAAACCTCTTTTCTCAATCGGTGTTAAATTTTTCTCAAGAACCTTAGTTTTTAACTTATTTAACTTAAATCCTGCCACTTGACCAAATTCCTGGATTAATTCCAGTACCCTTTTAGTACTCACTTCTGGCTCCTGTAATGTCAATACTAAGTCATCTGCAAAAGCTTTAAGTTTGTACTGTTTGGCTCCGACCTGAATACCTTTGATCAGATGGTCCCTTCTAATCATATTTAACAGGACCTCCAGGACCAAAATAAAAAGCAGTGGGGAAATTGGGCAGCCTTGTCGTGTCCCTTTCTCCATCGTAAATTCTTCTGTCACCACGTTATTAACTATCAATCTAGCCTTTTGTTCTGAGTAAATTGCACCTATACTATTTTCAAAACTGTGACTGAGTTCCACTTCTGAAGGCCTTCTGCCAGTTCCCTGATTGTGGGAAGTGAGGTTACATGGAACAAGGCAGGGGGCCTTTTTGATAGTGTCAACCTCCTTGTGGAACTCCCTCTTGTTAGATGTTAAGAAAATAAACAACTATCTGACTTTAAGATAGGTTTTTAATGTTTGTTAGTTTTACTGTGGTTTCATGAATTCTTAGAAATAATAACAATAATGGTAATGGCTTTATAGGTCAAAACCTTTCAATTGGGTGTGGAAGCTAATTGGCAGCCAGTTCAGTTGGGCCAGGGTCATTAATGCCCGTCAAAATAGGTTGTAAACACTGTAATACGTAGAGGTCCCTCTAATTAGGAGAGACAGAACTGGGCAGAAGACTAAAGGGATTCCTTCCTTCCGAGATCTTGGAGGCTTCCTGAGAGCCCAGATGGATGAGCCAGACTCAGCTGGCCCAGAAGCAGGAAGGGGCCATGCCGTCCAAACTGGGAGGAGTGGGGGGTTGATTCCGGGCCGTGTCTAGCCCTCCTAGAAGGGAAGTGACCTTGCCAAATGTGATGGCAACTGAAGGGACTTCTATGAGATGAATCTGCCTGTTTGCTCATGCCTTTTGGTGCTTTTGGTCAAGGAAGGGATTTAGAACTGTGGTTGACTGAGTACAATTTTCACACCAGGCTAGGGGGGGGGGTGTTTCTAACCCTGGGGTCCTCAAGAGCTGCTTTCCCTCCTACCCCAGGAAAGAGCCCCCATCACCTTGGAGTGGCCCCATGTGCCCAGGCCATTGGACCATTTCAGGTCTCAGGTGTCCAGCATTGCCCTGGCAACCTCGCCTTCAGTGAGGAAGAGCATCCCCAAATCCTCTTCCTGGGTCTCAGATAGCTTCACGGAGAGCTGATTTACACTCTGCTGCTCAAACCTCCTGCCATTTGTTCCACTTTCAGGGTCAGGTAAGGAGAGATGCAATGCAGCGTAAGAGGGGGGAGATTCGCAAATGCAGAAGACTCAGAAACCATGCCTAATACATTCTACAAGGTTAATGACAGTTAACGTGGAGCATTATTGAGACAGCAAAGTCTGCTTTCTTGCTTCCCTCCCGGCCACCAGGAAGGCTCCATGACGAACCCTCACCAGTCTTGGTTGCATTCAACCATAATTTTCCTCCCCTCCAGCCATCATCTCCCAGCTTGTTTCCTTGCCCTAACCAGGTCTAACTCTGCGCTGAAGAAGAAGCCTTTTCTTTTCTCGGCCCTCCATCTTCCTTATTTATTTATTTGTTTGTTTATTTATTGCGTGAGTCAGGTTTCCGTTTTCACTGTTTGTGTATTTTTATGTCTGTCTACGTGCAGCCAGTCCTCAGGGACCCCCAGGGAGGAGGATCGTGGCCTTGAGGGCATGGGGCCAATGGAGCTCGTCCTGTCGGGGCTCACTTGTGGGGCGATGGCTGTGCCGGTGGGCAGGCTGCCCCACTTGGCTCTGTCAGGGTGAGCACCAGTAATTCAAGCTACAGCAATCGTCTTCTGTTGTGATGCTGAGTTCCAACGCTCCGATGTTCTTCAGTTAGAAGGAAAGTTTTCCTCCCCATCCACCACTCCTTCATCCGACCTGGTTTTTGCCAGACTTTGACACATGTAACCCGTTCAGACATGCAGCCTCTCAGGTGTCCAAATGATCTTCTGAGACTGACCAGAAAGCCCTGCTGATAACTCTTGGAAGTCTCCGCACCCAAGGAATCCAAGCCCTGCTGGGAAGGGAGGGAACCTTGGGAGGGATGGGGGTGAAAGTGGCAGCCCCCCCCCCCCAGTGCTGAGAGACCCTCTTCCCACCAGCTGTAATTAACCGAGGTCCCTGGCAAAAAGGACAGTTTATTGAAGCGCACTTGGAGGGTGTCTCCTAGCAGCTCTCAGCCTCCTTAAGAAAGCACAGATCCCAGGATTCTTAGGAATCTCAAGTGGGTTGATCCTGCTTTGCAGATGCAGGGCAGGTGGGGGCCTGGGAGAGTGTGTTGTCTTTTTCCTTCCTTTTTGGAATTCTGGTTTATTGGGTTTTATAAACAAGGATCATAGGAGGAAGAAAGGATACAAATAAATAGACCGAGTGTTCTCTTGTCATCTGTGCATCACAAAAACCGCACAATAAGTTCATGGGAATGTCTACAACACCTGGATCATTATTAGTGTACGAGTTCTTGGTTCATGAATTGGTTTAATCAAAACCAGAAAAGGGGGAAAGACAAGGGGGAGAGCAGAGTTCACAGGTCCCAGTCCACATTTCCTGGCCCAACGCCTAGTCAGGAAGGTGTCCCCCCCCCCCAAATCGCCCACTGCTCCCCCTGTTGAAGGCATGCCCTCTTCCCTTCAGGGCCAGCTGAGTCTCAGGAAGCCTCCAAGGGAATGGGAAGGGACCCCTTGGTCCTCTGCCAACTTCTGTCCCCCTCCCGCAAAAGAAGCCTCTCTGGGCGGGGGCAGAGGGCGGGGCTCCTCCCCATTCATCATTGGGGGGGGGGCTGAGCTCGGGGCGCTCCGCCTTGCAAGGGTCGCAGGGAACTGAGCGGGGCTCCGAGAGAGTAGAGGAAAGGAAGGAGGGGGCGGGACCAGCCCTCCCCCCCTGCAAAAGCCCCTCCCCCTCCCCCCAGTCATTTCCTGCAAGCGGGGGAAGCGGGGGGGGGAGGTTTCGCCTGCCTCCCGCCCCGTGCAAGGGGGCGCCTCCCGGGATGCGGTGAGTCTCCTCTCTCCCCCCCCCCCCTTGGGAGAAAGGGGTCCCAGGGCTGCAGCGGGAGGGTGCATGGGGGGGGGGTCAGGGAGAGGAGGGTCCTGCCCCCCTCCTTCCTCTGCACGGTGGTCTCCCTTGGGATGCTGGGAAAAGGCAGGCAAAGAACCCCCTTTCAGGTTGAGGAAAAGATGGGCAGAGATTGCAGCCAGGTGGAAACTTTCTGAGCAGCTCCCCTTGCCAGACTTCTGGGTCCTTGCAACTCCCAGAATGGCCCAGGAGTGGTTTGGGTCCTGGAAACACCTGTCTCTGGGGTCAGAGGCCTTGGGAAAGAGGGGCGGGTGCAGGGGGGGGGCTCTGTGGGTAGGGTATGCTCCAGCCCAGGAACTCCCACCAGGATGGCCTTTCTGGGGCTGCCCAGCCCCCCCCCTCTGCCAGCCTCCCCACCCCAGAGGGTCTGAAGGGAAGGAGGCGGTTCTTCAGATATGTGGGGGGGGGGTCTAAGTGAACCCTCATGGGAGCCCCCTCCATTGAATGGACAACCAATGCAGCTGTTTTAAAACTGTATTACGATGTTGAAAACCAGGCATCGTCCGGCCCTAAAAAAGATGCCAGACTCATTAGAAAGGGTACTTGATGATGCCGTCAATATTATTTTTTAAAAAACACCTTGAACTTTGAATTATAGGATTTTAATAAAATAAGAATGATAATAAGATCAATTTATAACAGAAAGACAAATTCATTTGTAGGATTTGTTAGACGCTTTAATAAGGACAGACAGAACTTAGCAGAAGGCCAAGGGGTTCCTTTCGATATCTTGGAGGCTTCCTGAGAACACAGATGGATGAGCAAGACCCAGCTGGCCCAGAAGCAGGAAGGGGCCATGCCATCAAGACTGGGAGCAGTGAGGGATTCTGGGAAAGCTCTGTGAAGAAGATCCTGGGTGAGGAGAACACCCTCCACTCTGATATGAAGAGCCAGCGGTTCAGGCAGTTCTGCTACCAGGAGGCCAAAGGACCCCGAGAGGTTTGCAGCCAACTCCACCACCTTTGCCGTCAGTGGCTGAATCCAGAAAGGCACACGAAAGCTGAGATGCTGGACCTGGTGGTCTTGGAGCAGTTCCTGGCTGTCCTTCCACCAGAGATGGAGAGCTGGGTGAGGGAATGCGGAGCGGAGACCAGTTCCCAGGCGGTGGCCCTGGCCGAAGGTTTCCTCCTGAGTCAGGCAGAGGAGAGGAAGCAGGCAGGGCAGCAGGTGAGAGAGACTTTCCTCTGGATACTCCCAAGGGGCTCTGAAAAGAAGGGAGAGTATCCTGAATTCCTCTGCTAAGCTTTCGGAAAGCATCCCCAAATGGTTTTCCCTTCCTCATTCCTTTTCTAATATTTCTCTCCATCCTCTGTTCTGAATCCTTGTTGCTCTTTCAGGGAAAGATTATCTTTGCAGAAATGGGCCTGGATTCTTCTGAGGCAGAGAAGACTCCGTTGGTCAGGAGAGACAGGCCAATAGGTAAGGAGGAAGGAGATTTTTCTCCCTTTGGTTGCATGTTATGGATTTAGGAACTAATCTGTGGGTTCCTTTCATCTTTTGGGGGAAGACACTTGGGGCGAAGAGAAGGCCCTCTGCCTGGTTCTCTGTAGCTTTATTCCTCGCAGTGAGGGAACTGCCAGAAGGCCCTCGGAGCTGGACCTCAGTGTCCGGGCTGAACGATTGGTGTGGAGATGCTCCTTCAGGTCTACTGGGCTGAGGCTGTTTAGGGCTTCAAAGGTCAATACCAACATGCTGAATTGTGCTTGGAAACATACTAGGAGCCAGTGTAGGTCTTTCAGGACCAGTGTTATATGGTCCCAGCAGCTGCTCCCAGTCACCAGTCTGGTAGCCTCCTTCTGGCTTAGTTTCTGAGTCACCTTCAGAGGTACCCGCGCATAGAGCGCACCATCTGTAGTTAGAGGTGCACTGCTTCAGCTCTAAGAGAAGCATGTGCTAATGGCCCCTTTGTCTCTCACAGGTGACAGAATGATGCTGACAAGACCTCTTCTTCCATCTTTGCCTGGAGGCAGAGGAGAAACATCAGCTCTGGAACCAGATCAGGTAGGGAGAAGGAGCATTGCGGGCAAGGAGGCTATGAGATGGGGCATCCAGCATTTTCTCTCCTCCTTCTCTTGACTCCTATCAAAACTGCCCTATACAGAGGCTTAAAATGCCAAGCAAAAACTTTACGTGCTGAGAATGATGAACAACCACCTTACCTTAACTAACATTTTCATATTATTTATCATATTTATTTATTTATTTATTTATTTATTTATTTATTTATAAGTTTACCATTTAATGCTAAAATAGGCTTCCAAACAGTTGAAAAACCATAAAAAACTGTGGCCAGAATTCACCTCACAAGTCCCATCTGTTGCACTATAGGGCTTTCCCCCTCCAGAACAGTAGACAGGGAGAGGAAAGGGGGGAATGTTCAGCAGAGAGAAGGATCTGAAGAACACCAGGTGGAGTTCCACCCATTTACACAAAGATGAATACCCATAATTAAAATACACAATAAAACAATCCCATTAAAACCGTAGGGCAACAAACAGACACAAAACAGCAGCACAATGTGTAGAAGATGACTCTTTCTGCTGTCTGAGAGCAAGACTTTTCTTCTTTTAGGGTCTAGTCTGCTTTGAAGATATAGCTGTTCATTTCGCAGACGAGGAGTGGGCGTTGCTGGATCCTGACCAGAGAGCTCTGCATAAGGAAGTCATGGAGGAGAATGGTGGGATCATGAACTCTCTCAGTAAGGCTCCCTGTTGGATCATGATATCTCTTTCGGAATTTAAGATCCCTTGGGAAGAATCTGGGAGAGGAGGAGACTTAGTCAGTTGTGGGAGGGCAGGGCCTTCAGTCCCCACAACTGGCTCATAGGGGCCAGACCCAGAGGGAAGTATTGCTGTGCTCACTAGGCCTGGCACTTCTGAGCAGCCTGTTGCTTCTCATAAAGAGTTAACTTCACTTACTCTGTGTGATTTATTGCTGCCCCACTCCTGACACTCAGATTCCAATACATATGTTCATTAATGCCTGTCAACAAAAGCAGTGAAGTCTGTTGTAAGGCCTTACAATTAATTCCCTTCAGTTCCTCCCGTGTCCCAAGCATTAATTAGCAAAGTTCAATAACCGAGGGCTGCGTTTCACCCTGAGGCTGTGATCCGTTTCTTTCTTTGTTGCAGATGCTGATGAATCAGAGATTAAGAACCAGGGAGACCATGACCATGTCTACGCCATGGAGAAGCCATGTCAATATTCTGAGTGTAGAGAGAACGTCAGTCAAAGCTCCCATTCCACTTCCCTCCGAAGAAATCCATTGGGGAATAAATCCTATCAATGCTTGGAATGTGCGAAGAGCTTCAGTCAGAAAGAGAGTCTCACTTCCCATCATAGAATTCATACAGGGGAGAAACCATATCAGTGTTTGGAATGTGGGAAGAGGTTCTTTCGGAGTTCCCATCTCACAACCCATCAAATAAGTCATACAGGGGAGAAACCATATCAGTGCTTAGAATGTGGGAAGAGCTTCAGTCGGAAGTTCAATCTCACAGTCCATGAAAGAATTCATACAGGAGAGAAACCATATCAGTGCATGGAATGTGGACAGAGTTTCACCTGGAAGGATGGTCTTACTTCCCATCAAAGGATTCATACAGGGGAGAAACCGTATCAGTGCTTGGAATGTGGAAAGAGCTTCACCCGGAAGGAAAGTCTCACTTCCCATCAAAGGATTCATACAGGGGAGAAACCGTATCAGTGCTTGGAATGTGGAAAGAGCTTCAGTCGGAAGTTCAATCTCACAGTCCATGAAAGAATTCATACAGGACAGAAACCATATCAATGCTTGGAATGTGGACAGAGCTTCGGTCAGAAGACCAGTCTCATAGGCCATGAAAGATGTCACAGTGGGGAGAAACCAGGCAATGGCTGTATATGAATTTAATTTTCAGAGCCTTTGATTAATATGTTCAATGCGGACCCTGAGTTCCACTTCTGAAGGCCTTCTGCCAGTTCCCTGATTGTGGGAAGTGAGGTTACATGGAACAAGGCAGGGGGCCTTTTTGATAGTGTCACCCACCTTGTGGAACTCCCTCTTGTTAGATGTTAAGAAAATAAACAGCTATCTGACTTTTAGATAAGGAAGTTTTTAATGTTTGTTAGTTTTACTGTGGTTTCATGAATTGTTAGAAATAATAACAATAATGGTAATGGCTTTATAGGTCAAAACCTTTCAATTGGGTGTGGAAGCTAATTGGCAGCCAGTTCAGTTGGGCCAGGATCATTAATGCCGGTCAAAATAGGTTGTAAACACTGTAATACGTAGAGGTCCCTCTCCTTAGGGCAGACAGAAGTGGGCAGAAGACTAAAGGGATTCCTTCCTTCCGAGATCTTGGAGGCTTCCTGAGAGCCCTGGGGGATGAGCCAGACTCAGCTGGCCCAGAAGCAGGAAGAGGCCATGCCGTCCAAACTGGGAGGAGTGGGGGGTTGATTCCGGGCCGTGTCTAGCCCTCCTAGAAGGGAAGAGACCCCGCCAAATGTGATGGCAACTGAAGGGACTTCTGTGAGATGAATCTGCCTGTTTGCTCCTGCCTTTTGGTGCTTTTGGTCAAGGAAGGGATTTAGAACTGTGGTTGACTGAGTACAATTTTCACACCAGGCTAGGGGGGGGGTGTTTCTAACCCTGGGGTCCTCAAGAGCTGCTTTCCCTCCTACCCCAGGAAAGAGCCCCCATCACCTTGGAGTGGCCCCATGTGCCCAGGCCATTGGACCATTTCAGGTCTCAGGTGTCCAGCATTGCCCTGGCAACCTCGCCTTCAGTGAGGAAGAGCATCCCCAAATCCTCTTCCTGGGTCTCAGATAGCTTCACGGAGAGCTGATTTACACTCTGCTGCTCAAACCTCCTGCCATTTGTTCCACTTTCAGGGTCAGGTAAGGAGAGATGCAATGCAGCGTAAGAGGGAGAGATTCACAAATGCAGAAGACTCAGAAACCAAGGTGCGTGACTGGTTACATTATTTTCAAATAAGAGAGGCCTATAATGTGGACAGGAAAACTGGCTTCCAGGTGGAAAAATCGAAGCTGGAAACAGAATTATTAGAACCCAGGGTTAAGGTATTGTCGAGAATGTATAACTTGCTGCTGAAATGGAATACTGAGGATGAAACGGTCAAATCTGCTATGATAAAATGGGCACAAGATATTGGTCATAATATTATGTTCGCTGACTGGGAACGGTTGTGGACCACCGGTTTGAAATTTACGGCATGTAATGCCTTAAGAGAGAATATTATGAAAATGATGTATAGGTGGTACATGACCCCAGTCAAGCTTGCAAAAATCTATCATTTGCCCGATAATAAATGTTGGAAATGTAAAGAGGTTGAAGCTACATTCTTTCACCTTTGGTGGACGTGCCCAAGGATTAAGGCTTTCTGGGAGATGATTTATAATGAAATGAAAAAGATGTTTAAATACACTTTCCTAAAGAAACCAGAGGCCTTTCTCCTGGGCATGGTCGGCCAATTGGTGTTAAAGAAGGATAGAACTTTTTTTATGTATGCTACTGCAGCAGCAAAAATACTCATCGCAAAACACTGGAAGACACAGGATCTACCCACCTTGGAAGAATGGCAGATACAAGTAATAGACTATATGGAACTGGCAGAAATGACCGGCAGAATCCGAGATCAAGGAGAAGAGTTGGTGGAAGAAGACTGGAAGAAGTTCAAAGTTTATCTACAAAATCATTGTAAAATTTATGAGTGCTAAGGGCAGTGTAAATGAAATGATGGGGATCCAGTGATTAGGATAAGGAAGAGTATAAAGGGAAAGATAAAGGATAAAACGAATTTGAATGAGCTTGCTGAAAAAACTTTTAAAGTGGAATACAAGAAGGGAAGGCGGGAGGAAGTAAGGAAAATAAGGTTTTGAAGACTATTAGAATGAACCAGAGTTTTCTTTTAATGTTTCTTTTATTATTATGTTGAATCTTTTGTATGTTTTTGTTTTTATGTTTTTTGATATTGTTTGTATTTCTGATGTCTGTTGTCTTGAAGTTTGCTATATTTTGTGAAACTTAATAAATATCATTTAAAAAAAAAAAGAAGAAGAAGAAGACTCAGAAACCATGCCTAATACATTCTACAAGGTTAATGACAGTTAACGTGGAGCATTATTGAGACAGCAAAGTCTGCTTTCTTGCTTCCCTCCCGGCCACCAGGAAGGCTCCATGACGAACCCTCACCAGTCTTGGTTGCATTCAACCATAATTTTCCTCCCCTCCAGCCATCATCTCCCAGCTTGTTTCCTTGCCCTAACCAGGTCTAACTCTGCGCTGAAGAAGAAGCCTTTTCTTTTCTCGGCCCTCCATCTTCCTTATTTATTTATTTGTTTGTTTATTTATTGCGTGAGTCAGGTTTCCGTTTTCACTGTTTGTGTATTTTTATGTCTGTCTACGTGCAGCCAGTCCTCAGGGACCCCCAGGGAGGAGGATCGTGGCCTTGAGGGCATGGGGCCAATGGAGCTCGTCCTGTCGGGGCTCACTTGTGGGGCGATGGCTGTGCCGGTGGGCAGGCTGCCCCACTTGGCTCTGTCAGGGTGAGCACCAGTAATTCAAGCTACAGCAATCGTCTTCTGTTGTGATGCTGAGTTCCAACGCTCCGATGTGTTGCAGGAACCCCCCCACCCCAATCATTCTGTTTGTATAAACTTCACACACACACACACACACGCCACATTTCTGTTATAAATTCATAGAAAAATAGAAAATCAATCATACATCGGATTTGCACTGTTTCATTTTATTTTTACTCCATATGACAAGAACTAACAAAGGAGGGTGACTTAGTCCTGGTCAGCCATAATCCCTTCACTGTCTCAGCACATACACAGGAGCCCTGCCCATACCAACCCTGATGATCCCAGACAGAAGACAATCAAGATCACAAAGAACTTGCATATGGGAGTGGATTCAACATGGACTGAAACAAAGGACAATGATCAGATCTTCCCTCAGGGGGCAGGAAACTGTGGGGAGGGGGGAAAGGAGGAACCAGCCAGGTGACAAGACACTCAAGTTACCACCAACTCCTCCCTCAGCCCCTCCTTTCTGTAATGTATGCCTCCCTCAACCCCTCCTTTCTGTAATGTATGCATGATGTTTCTGGGGGTGGGCTAGACCTAGAGGAGGGGAATTTCAAAAGTTTTTATAAGACCTTGCACACTATTCTTCTGGGTCTTTTCCTCTCTCCTGCACGTGAGGGGAATACCCTGTTGCAACAGTTCAATAAAGGCCAAGCCTACAGGCTGCTGTTTTGCTCCAAGTTATCCTGGTTGGTGTCTTTGTTTTGTCCAAGGGAGCCCTCGGATTTTTCCGGTAACAGTTTGGCGACCATGCTCAGGGACACTTGGTTCTCCTGCAAAGGTGAGAGGGGAGATAGAGGGGATCGGGCGCCACTGGGCAACCTTAGCCCAGGGATCCTTCTTCCTCTCCCTGCCTCCTCTTTGCGGGCGGTAATCAATCGTCACCAAAAGCCCAACCGGGGGGAGCAAAGGCGAGGTCAAGCCGGCTAAGGGGAAAGGATCCCGGGATCCGCGGGGGACATCTTCAAACGTGAGTATGGTTTGAAGTAAATACATTGGGAGGGGGGTGGAGAAGCAGCGTCCTCACGACAGCCAGACTTTCCTTCTTTCATTTCCGACGTTCCCTCTCGGGGTCGGCCAGGAACGTTCAGCTTTATCCTTTTCTCCCCCGACCCTCCCCTTTCGGAAAGTGGCCAGGGAGGTCGCGGAACTTTACTGTCTGACGTTCCCCCTCGGGGTCGTCCAGGAACGCCAAAACCTTTCCCTTTCTCTCCCCCCAATTTCTTACGCGGAACGTGTCCGGGGAAATTGTGGTACTTTTACTGTTTTCCGACGTTCCCCCTCGGGGTCGTCCAGGAACGTCTTAATCTCTCTATCCCTTTTCTCCCCCGTTTTCCGTCTTGGAATTGAGTCCGGGAAAGCGTGGCTCTTTACCGTTTTTCTCTGACGTCCCTCTCTCGGAGTCGTCCAGAGGCGTCCTTCAAAGCACTCTCTCTCTCCTCTCTCTCTCTCCTCTTTCCCTTTCTCTCCCCCCAATTTCTTACGCGGAACGTGTCCGGGGAAATTGTGGTAC
This sequence comes from Podarcis cretensis, assembly GCF_951804945.1. Taxonomy (NCBI): domain Eukaryota; kingdom Metazoa; phylum Chordata; class Lepidosauria; order Squamata; family Lacertidae; genus Podarcis; species Podarcis cretensis. The sequence goes on along the minus strand of NC_137181.1, from coordinate 1,179,923 downwards.
TTTTACTGTTTTCCGACGTTCCCCCTCGGGGTCGTCCAGGAACGTCTTAATCTCTCTATCCCTTTTCTCCCCCGTTTTCCGTCTTGGAATTGAGTCCGGGAAAGCGTGGCTCTTTACTGTTTTTCTCTGATGTCCCTCTCTCGGAGTCGTCCAGAGGCATCCTTCAAAGCTCTCTCTCTCTCTCTCTCTCTCTCTCTCTCTCCTCTAATTATGCAAACAAAGCTGCCCCTCCTGCCTGGCGACCTTTGTTAGGGATGATCCGGGTACGTGAGAACGCAAGGTTGTTTGTTTCCTTTCCAAACCTTCATTTTCTCGGGCCTTAATCTGGCATTGCACTGCGCAAGCGTCCAGTAGGGGTTCCGAACTTAGTCTCAAAGGCTAGGCAGGAGGCTGTCGTGGAGGGTAGAGGGGGAAATTGTCTTGTAAACAGCGCTGAGGTAAGGAATTCTGGGCAGAGAGACCCGTGGTTTAGTTTCCGGGCAGAGAGACCCGTGGTTTGAGTTTCCGGGCAGAGGGACCCGTGGTTTGAGTTTCCGGGCAGAGACCCGTGGTTTGAGTTCCCGGGCAGAGAGAGACCCGTGGTTTGAGTTTCAGGTTCAGGTTTGAGATTTCCAGAAATTAATTCGTGGTTTATAGATAAGTAGGAATTGTGTTAGTCAAGGGTACTTTGAGTACTGAAAGGATCTTTTATCTGTCCCCCCTTTCTTTCCCATTGCCCCTCTTCCCTTGTGTGTGTGCGTCCACTCTTTCTGTCTTTAGCGTACTTCGTTAACGAAAAAAAAAGAAGAAAAAAGCCTAATAATAACATATGAGAGAATGGGAGCTCACTAAACACCCTAACTGGACTCCTCCTGGCAACAAAGCTTCCTTGAAGCCTTTTTGCCCCAGAGAGGATTCTAATATGCCCCTCCAGCTTGTCATCTCCAATTGGGAAAAAAAAAAATAAAAAAAAAAAAATAAAGGGGCAAAATGGTCTTTCCAAGTACAAAGTATGAGACCATTGTAACTTTTAGTGGGTGGCTTAGGCCCACCACCTGGAACCCAGGGCACAGTGGCCACCCCAGGGATCCTTTAACAAAATCAGGGTTTGAACCCTTAGGGAGAGCTGAACACATCAAATTTGGGTTGTTAAACTATAACCTAAAGCTAGAACATGAAACCGTAAACTTAATGGTGCTCAGAAGGCAGTAGATATAATAACAGCCCAGCCTGAGAGCCCATGCATTTGAGATCTTAGTTTCTCAAAAAAAAAAAAAAAAAGATAAGAGATGTACTCAAAGATTTGGAAATATTTAAAGGGTTTGTGTTTACATTGGCTCCGGCATCCACAGACTGTTCTTAAATGCACATAGTTTTTAAATTGCAAGCATGCTTCGAAATTTTAAATCTAAGGAAGCCATGTTGGGCCTCATCAATCTTAAACAGGACCAAAAATAAATAAATAAATAAAAAATCATTAGAATGAAGTGCGCAAATGTTTGTTCTTTGAGAGAGGCTCCAAGGAGTCTTCCTCTGAGTAGCTTGAGTGAGGAGCATGATTTTAAGTTGATGGTAGATAATGTTTTGTTGCAACTTTTAAGCTTGTGAGTCTACATCTGTGTTCCAGTCTTTTTTCTAGTATTTTGAAATGTGCTGTGAAGAAACTAATGTTTCTGCTGCAAAAGCCTAGTAGAGCCAACTGCTCTCTCAAGCTAAAATGCAGTGTGTGTATTTCATAAGTATATGCCTATGAAAATGTGTCCTTTCTAAGAAAATTGGTATTAAATGTAGAGGCTTCCATGGCCAGCGAAATTGTCTATCTGAGTCCAGTCCTGATATCAGTCTCTATAAGACTTCCTGGCCTCTTTTCTTAGAAAATGCCCCCCTTGTTTCATTCTGTCTCTTTCAGGGTTTTTTTTTCCTTCTTCTTACTTCTGTGCTAGGTAAATTTACTCCCAAGTAAGCTTCCTTTAAAGGAAACTGCAAGGGGGGGGCATAGATTAGGCTTACTATTCCTCTGCAAGTTCAGGAAAAACTCACTTTTGTATTCCTTTTAAATCAAATCTATGGCTGTTTTAACTATGTTTTATAAGAGATCCTCTCCCTCTTAGGAAAAATGTTCACTTCAATCTTCCTTTAAAGATAATTTCTCTAGGAACTTGAAGGAAGCAAACTCACTCAAACTATCTCAAGATCTGCTAAAACGGTTCTGTGTAAAGTTGGCTACTTTTCTTTTTCTCTTCCTTAGTACATGATACGAGCATAGATGTTTCCTTTCCCAGTTGAAAATCTGTACTTAAATGTATATGTCCTTTTGGTAGTGCAAATCTTGCTTTGAAATCTTGCTATGAACACTGTATTTAGGGTTGGACTAGATGACCCAAGGGTCCCTTTTAGCTCTCCCAGTTTGTGGCTGTGTGGAGGGCCATGTGTCTGCAAGCATGTGATGAGTTGAAATTCAGCCCAACTTTGCTCTTTGTTTTTCTTTAAAAAAGGTGAGAGGTAAAAAATCCGTGATGTTTTGAAGCAGAACTGGTAATTTCAAGCATTTGAGTAATTACAGTGTTTATCATTTTCTCTACTATTAAAAATAAAAATAAAAAATCAAACTTCAAAGTCAATTCAAAGTTTAAGCACATAAAATACATGAGTCTTGACCATTTATCCTGTAAATAAAGGGCAGCAAAATTTGTCTGCAAATGGTAAGGCTGAAATGACTGAGAATGTTAAAAAAAAAAAATCCTATGTTGAAAAAAAAAAAAATCCTATAAATTCTGACTCTCTGGCCATTTTTTCCCATATATAAGGGCGTGGCATTGTTCCGCGAATTGCCAGAGGGATATTAGCCCTTTCCTGTACATAAAGGAAGCAATCCCTTTTGCTTGGGCTGCAATTGCTAGCTTTTGTGAATACTTAAATTGCTGAGTTTCTCTTTTTTGTTTTAAAATCTAACCCTATTTTTAAAATCTACTCCTTACCCTTCATTCCCTTTATTCAAATGGTAATTTAGCCAAAGGTTTCAACATTTTCAATAGTATAAAAGGTTTGCTGAGACATGAACTCTGCACATGCACAGAGGCTAGATCAGCAAAAAAAAAAAAGGGGGGGGGAAGAGATAGAGAGAGGAAGGAGGGGGAACTGTAGGAGCTTGGGCTGAAGGGGGAAATTTATCCTTATGTAAAACTTGGAGCCACTGAGGGAAATCGCCCTTAATGTTGGAGCCACTGAGGGAAATCACCCTTAATGTGTCTTTTGCTCCAGGGGCTTCGTAAGACAAAAGGTGTTAAGTACTGGACCATCAAAGTCAAGAGGTTGCCAAGTTTCAAATCTTAACATGATTAACATGCCAAATTCTTTTCACAGGTAAATATCAAAGCACTCCCCCCCCCAAGGGATTTAAATCACAGACTTTGTGTGCATTTTAGGAACAGCATTTCCTCACAGGCTTCTCACATGAAATAATTTTTCCCTTTTAACAGGATATGTGAACCCCGATAACAAAGTGTTTGTCCCTTCTTTTCTCCCACAGCAACTTTCTTTCCTGTTCTGTGAAACAAGTCTGAATCCCTGCTGTATTAGTGACTTCCATCTCTTTGTGGCTTTGACGCTTTAAGTTACAAATAATCTCTTTTCATTTATTTAATCAGTTTTTCCATGATGTCTATGAAATTAATCGAAGCACAACCAAACATTGTTTGTGGAATGGTATTTGTTTACCTTTTTGCCTGAGTATTATTATTTTTGGTTCCTCATAGGTCATTGTGTGTGTGTTTTACTTTGGGGACATGTCCATCACATATTGAAAGTCATTTTAAGCCCTTTTCCATTGTTTTCTCATTCTTTCGGTCCAGTAGTAATCTGTGGTTTTGATAATATCTTTGTATTATTTAATAATAATTCTTTTCTAAATCTGATGTCTTTGTGTCAAGTCTGTTTTCATCTGACTGGTAATCTAATTTTTGGCTTTCTTTTTTATTTTTTTAACCTTTGTTGTATTTTTACAGTCCTCTTTCTATACATGTGGAGTAATTTTTAATTTAATAATATGAAAAAAACAACAACAACAACAAAACTAAGCGAAGGAAAGCAAACCAACTTAGCAGATAATAACAGTAATTATATGGAAATGTGATAATAATATTGAAATGAATAAAATGCTTAATCCGCAAAGATTTTTATTATTTGCAGCTTCCCATGGAAACTGAAGGACATCCTTTTTCCCTTTTGCCCCTTCCCCTTACTAACTCCTGTCTTTTTAAGTCTCCAAAACCCTGCCCCTTACAGGATGTCACTTCTACAGATGTGTTACTACAGACCTATGATGAAAAAGCTTCGCCACCACCTGCAGCAACAGACACCAAAGTTTTCAAAGTGGCCACAGCTATCTCTTTCAAAGGATATAGACTGCCGGGGGAGTGGGGCTGACAAAGGGGGGAGGAGTTGAATTGCAAGGACATTCCTCACTTTTGAACCTCAAGATACATGCGTAAAAATATCACAATTGTCTCAAGATATGCAACTGATACTATTAGTTTGTTTTGTATTATGTTATTATGTAGGAATGTTGAAATGTGTCTGACAGTGTGTTATTTCCACAAATGAGGGGAATTGGGGCTATTTTTGTGGCTATTTTTGTGTGTAATTGTTTTTATGTTTAATGTCTTATTCCTTACACCCCAGTGGAGGATTCTCATACATTTTATGCTTTTTACAGATCAGGCTATTATGTAGTCCAATGTTTAGAATTAGATAAATTTATAACCACATTTAGTTATTTCACCTGGCACTCTGCCAACTTCCCTACCCATTTTAAAAATGTGCTAAAACTCACTTTACCAAGGAGAAGCTTCAGGAAGGTGTGTATGCTTTGGTTTAGCCGGAATAATCCCTTATAGAGTTAAATTGACTTATTTGGACAAGTGCCCTTTTAAGAATGGGTTTCTTTTAACAGATTGGTTTGAAAAGTTGAGAACCATGGGGCAAGAAAAATTCAAATTGGACTCAGTGTGAATTGGGCAAGTGTATCCAGGCTGCAATTAGCTTTTTGGTCCTTAATGTGCAAGTGAGCAACTTCCCATGACTGCAAGACCAGAGCCTGTAATAATAAAATCCCATAGAATGGCCAGGCAAGGACATTTCTCTCCTGACGTGCCCAAACCTGTGCCAGCTGTGGTGAGTGCCAGGCAACATGGTTAATATGAAAGCCCTAAGTGGATTCACCAGGGATTGCTACTACTGTTACACCAGGCCGGTGTGAGACCACAGAAGAGCTACCTTGACACCTGAGAACACAAAAATGGCGGGGGACAAAGCAAACTGCATTTTTCAGTCATTAGTGGACCTTCCTGCTAAATGTAAAGCATACGCCACTATTGAGAAAATATTTATTCCAAGGTGCTAACATACCACAAGTAACTGAGCAACAAAATATTGATTTTACGTGATATCCTATGTCTAACTATGAGCACTGTTACACTGTTACATTTCTATGCAAATATCCTTGAGAAATGTGACATCCAAGTCCCTTTCAGGTTCACATGGACACACGCATCTGGGAGGGAGAATAGCAGGTTACTTTAAATTGTGCGGAGAAAAGGATTGCAAAGTAGCCACCTTTGCAATCTTATCTCCGAAGGGGGGAACTGTTGCAGGAACCCCCCCACCCCAATCATTCTGTTTGTATAAACTTCACACACACACACACACACGCCACATTTCTGTTATAAATTCATAGAAAAATAGAAAATCAATCATACATCGGATTTGCACTGTTTCATTTTATTTTTACTCCATATGACAAGAACTAACAAAGGAGGGTGACTTAGTCCTGGTCAGCCATAATCCCTTCACTGTCTCAGCACATACACAGGAGCCCTGCCCATACCAACCCTGATGATCCCAGACAGAAGACAATCAAGATCACAAAGAACTTGCATATGGGAGTGGATTCAACATGGACTGAAACAAAGGACAATGATCAGATCTTCCCTCAGGGGGCAGGAAACTGTGGGGAGGGGGGAAAGGAGGAACCAGCCAGGTGACAAGACACTCAAGTTACCACCAACTCCTCCCTCAGCCCCTCCTTTCTGTAATGTATGCCTCCCTCAACCCCTCCTTTCTGTAATGTATGCATGATGTTTCTGGGGGTGGGCTAGACCTAGAGGAGGGGAATTTCAAAAGTTTTTATAAGACCTTGCACACTATTCTTCTGGGTCTTTTCCTCTCTCCTGCACGTGAGGGGAATACCCTGTTGCAACAGTTCAATAAAGGCCAAGCCTACAGGCTGCTGTTTTGCTCCAAGTTATCCTGGTTGGTGTCTTTGTTTTGTCCAAGGGAGCCCTCGGATTTTTCCGGTAACAGTTGTTCTTCAGTTAGAAGGAAAGTTTTCCTCCCCATCCACCACTCCTTCATCCGACCTGGTTTTTGCCAGACTTTGACACATGTAACCTGTTCAGACATGCAGCCTCTCAGGTGTCCAAATGATCTTCTGAGACTGACCAGAAAGCCCTGCTGATAACTCTTGGAAGTCTCCGCACCCAAGGAATCCAAGCCCTGCTGGGAAGGGAGGGAACCTTGGGAGGGATGGGGGTGAAAGTGGCAGCCCCCCCCCCCAGTGCTGAGAGACCCTCTTCCCACCAGCTGTAATTAACCGAGGTCCCTGGCAAAAAGGACAGTTTATTGAAGCGCACTTGGAGGGTGTCTCCTAGCAGCTCTCAGCCTCCTTAAGAAAGCACAGATCCCAGGATTCTTAGGAATCTCAAGTGGGTTGATCCTGCTTTGCAGATGCAGGGCAGGTGGGGGCCTGGGAGAGTGTGTTGTCTTTTTCCTTCCTTTTTGGAATTCTGGTTTATTGGGTTTTATAAACAAGGATCATAGGAGGAAGAAAGGATACAAATAAATAGACCGAGTGTTCTCTTGTCATCTGTGCATCACAAAAACCGCACAATAAGTTCATGGGAATGTCTACAACACCTGGATCATTATTAGTGTACGAGTTCTTGGTTCATGAATTGGTTTAATCAAAACCAGAAAAGGGGGAAAGACAAGGGGGAGAGCAGAGTTCACAGGTCCCAGTCCACATTTCCTGGCCCAACGCCTAGTCAGGAAGGTGCCCCCCCCCCAAATCGCCCACTGCTCCCCCTGTTGAAGGCATGCCCTCTTCCCTTCAGGGCCAGCTGAGTCTCAGGAAGCCTCCAAGGGAATGGGAAGGGACCCCTTGGTCCTCTGCCAACTTCTGTCCCCCTCCCGCAAAAGAAGCCTCTCTGGGCGGGGGCAGAGGGCGGGGCTCCTCCCCATTCATCATTTGGGGGGGGGCTGAGCTCGGGGCGCTCCGCCTTGCAAGGGTCGCAGGGAACTGAGCGGGGCTCCGAGAGAGTAGAGGAAAGGAAGGAGGGGGCGGGACCAGCCCTCCCCCCCTGCAAAAGCCCCTCCCCCTCCCCCCAGTCATTTCCTGCAAGCGGGGGAAGCGGGGGGGGGGAGGTTTCGCCTGCCTCCCGCCCCGTGCAAGGGGGCGCCTCCCGGGATGCGGTGAGTCTCCTCTCTCCCCCCCCCCCTTGGGAGAAAGGGGTCCCAGGGCTGCAGCGGGAGGGTGCATGGGGGGGGGGTCAGGGAGAGGAGGGTCCTGCCCCCCTCCTTCCTCTGCACGGTGGTCTCCCTTGGGATGCTGGGAAAAGGCAGGCAAAGAACCCCCTTTCAGGTTGAGGAAAAGATGGGCAGAGATTGCAGCCAGGTGGAAACTTTCTGAGCAGCTCCCCTTGCCAGACTTCTGGGTCCTTGCAACTCCCAGAATGGCCCAGGAGTGGTTTGGGTCCTGGAAACACCTGTCTCTGGGGTCAGAGGCCTTGGGAAAGAGGGGCGGGTGCGGGGGGGGGGGCTCTGTGGGGAGGGTATGCTCCAGCCCAGGAACTCCCACCAGGATGCCCTTTCTGGGGCTGCCCAGCCCCCCCCCCTCTGCCAGCCTCCCCACCCCAGAGGGTCTGAAGGGAAGGAGGCGGTTCTTCAGATATGTGGGGGGGGTCTAAGTGAACCCTCATGGGAGCCCCCTCCATTGAATGGACAACCAATGCAGCTGTTTTAAAACCAGAATGTTGTGATTTTTAGCTGGTGATATACTGTATTACGATGTTGAAAACCAGGCATCGCCCAGCCCTAAAAAAGATGCCAGACTCATTAGAAAGGGTACTTGATGATGCCGTCAATATTATTTTTTAAAAAACACCTTGAACTTTGAATTATAGGATTTTAATAAAATAAGAATGATAATAAGATCAATGTTATAACAGAAAGACAAATTCCTTTGTAGGATTTGCTAGCCGCTTTAATAAGGACACACAGAACTTAGCAGAAGGCCAAGGGGTTCCTTTCGATATCTTGGAGGCTTCCTGAGAACACAGATGGATGAGCAAGACTCAGCTGGCCCAGAAGCAGGAAGGGGCCATGTCATCAAAACCGAGAGCAGTGGGGGATTCTGGGAAAGCTCTGTGAAGAAGATCCTGGGTGAGGAGAACACCCTCCACTCTGATATGAAGAGCCAGCGGTTCAGGCAGTTCTGCTACCAGGAGGCCAAAGGACCCCGAGAGGTTTGCAGCCAGCTCCACCACCTTTGCCATCAGTGGCTGAAGCCAGAAAGGCACACGAAAGCTCAGATGCTGGACCTGGTGGTCTTGGAGCAGTTCCTGGCTGTCCTTCCACCAGAGATGGAGAGCTGGGTGAGGGAATGCGGAGCGGAGACCAGTTCCCAGGCGGTGGCCCTGGCCGAAGGATTCCTCCTGAGTCAGGCAGAGGAGAGGAAGCAGGCAGAGCAGCAGGTGAGAGAGACTTTTCTATGAATACCCCCTAGGGGCTCTGAACAGAAGGGAGAGTATCCTGAAATCCTCTACTAAGCTTTCGGAAAGCATCCCCAAATGGTTTTCCCTTCCTCGTTCCTTTTCTAATATTTCTCTCCATCCTCTGTTCTGAATCCTTGTTGCTCTTTCAGGGAAAGATTATCTTTGCAGAAATGGGCCTGGATTCTTCTGAGGCAGAGAAGACTCCGTTGGTCAGGAGAGACAGGCCAATAGGTAAGGAGGAAGGAGATTTTTCTCCCTTTGGTTGCATGTTATGGATTTAGGAACTAATCTGTGGGTTCCTTTCATCTTTTGGGGGAAGACACTTGGGGCGAAGAGAAGGCCCTCTGCCTGGTTCTCTGTAGCTTTATTCCTCGCAGTGAGGGAACTGCCAGAAGGCCCTTGGAGCTGGACCTCAGTGTCCGGGCTGAACGATTGGTGTGGAGATGCTCCTTCAGGTCTACTGGGCTGAGGCTGTTTAGGGCTTCAAAGGTCAATACCAACATGCTGAATTGTGCTTGGAAACATACTAGGAGCCAGTGTAGGTCTTTCAGCACCAGTGTTATATGGTCCCAGCAGCTGCTCCCAGTCACCAGTCTGGTAGCCTCCTTCTGGCTTAGTTTCTGAGTCACCTTCAGAGGTACCCGCGCATAGAGCGCACCATCTGTAGTTAGAGGTGCACTGCTTCAGCTCTAAGAGAAGCATGTGCTAATGGCCCCTTTGTCTCTCACAGGTGACAGAATGATGCTGACAAGACCTCTTCTTCCATCTTTGCCTGGAGGCAGAGGAGAAACATCAGCTCTGGAACCAGATCAGGTAGGGAGAAGGAGCATTGCGGGCAAGGAGGCTATGAGATGGGGCATCCAGCATTTTCTCTCCTCCTTCTCTTGACTCCTATCAAAACTGCCCTATACAGAGGCTTAAAATGCCAAGCAAAAACTTTACGTGCTGAGAATGATGAACAACCACCTTACCTTAACTAACATTTTCATATTATTTATCATATATATATATATATATATATATATATATATATATATTCATTTATTCATTTATTTATTTATTTATTTATAAGTTTACCATTTAATGCTAAAATAGGCTTCCAAACAGTTGCCTAAAATAGGCTTCCAAACCATAAAAAACTGTGGCCAGAATTCACCTCACAAGTCCCATCTGTTGCACTATAGGGCTTTCCCCCTCCAGAACAGTAGACAGGGAGAGGAAAGGGGGGAATGTTCAGCAGAGAGAAGGATATGAAGAACACCAGGTGGAGTTCCACCCATTTACACAAAGATGAATACCCATAATTAAAATACACAATAAAACAATCCCATTAAAACCGTAGGGCAACAAACAGACACAAAACAGCAGCACAATGTGTAGAAGATGATCTTTCTGCTGTCTGAGAGCAAGACTTTTCTCTTCTTCTTTTAGGGTCTAGTCTGCTTTGAAGATATAGCTGTTCATTTCGCAGACGAGGAGTGGGCGTTGCTGGATCCTGACCAGAGAGCTCTGCATAAGGAAGTTATGGAGGAGAATGGTGGGATCATGAACTCTCTCAGTAAGGCTCCCTGTTGGATCATGATATGTCTTTCGGAATTTAAGATCCCTTGGGAAGAATCTGGGAGAGGAGGAGACTTAGTCAGTTGTGGGAAGGCAGGGCCTTCAGTCCCCACAACTGGCTCATAGGGGCCAGACCCAGAGGGAAGTATTGCTGTGCTCACTAGGCCTGGCACTTCTGAGCAGCCTGTTGCTTCTCATAAAGAGTTAACTTCACTTACTCCGTGTGATTTATTGCTGCCCCACTCCTGACACTCAGATTCCAATACGTATGTTCATTAATGCCTGTCAACAAAAGCAGTGAAGTCTGTTGTAAGGCCTTACAATTAATTCCCTTCAGTTCTTCCCGTGTCCCAAGCATTAATTAGCAAAGTTCAATAACCGAGGGCTGTGTTTCACCCTTTGGCTGTGATCCGTTTCTTTCTTTGTTGCAGATGCTGATGAATCAGAGATTAAGAACCAGGGAGACCATGACCATGTCTACGCCATGGAGAAGCCATGTCAATATTCTGAGTGTAGAGAGAACGTCAGTCAAAGCTCCCATTCCACTTCCCTCCGAAGAAATCCATTGGGGAATAAATCCTATCAATGCTTGGAATGTGGAAAGAGCTTCACCTGGAAAAAATATCTCACTTCCCATCAAACAATTCATACAGGGGAGAAACCATTTCAGTGCTTTGAATGTGGGAAAAACTTCGCCTGGAAGAAAAGTTTCACAGCCCATCAACGGATTCATACAGGGGAGAAGCCATATCAGTGTTTGGAATGCGGAAAGAGTTTCACCTGGAAGAAAAGTCTCACTTCCCATCAAATAATTCATACAGGGAAGAAACCATATCAGTGTATGGAAAGTGAAAAGAGTTTCAGTCGGAAAAAGATTTTCACTTCCCATCAAAAAATTCATACAGGGGAGAAACCATATCAGTGCATGGAATGTGAAAAGAGTTTCAACTGGAGGGAAAGTTTCACTTCCCATCAAAGAATTCATACAGGGGAGAAACCATATCAGTGCATGGAATGTGGGAAGAGTTTCAGGCGGAAAAAGATTCTCACAATACATCAAAGAATTCATACAGGGGAGAAACCATATCAGTGCATGGAATGTGAGAAGAGCTTCACCCAGAAGTTCTATCTCATAGTCCATGGAAGAATTCATACAGGGGAGAAGCCATATCAGTGTATGGAATGTGGGAAGAGTTTCAGTCGGAAAGATAGTCTCACTTCCCACGAAAGGGTTCATACAGTGGAAAAATCATATAACTGTTTGGAATGTGGGAAGAGTTTCAGTCGGAAAAAGAATCTCATGGCCCATCAAATGATTCATCCAGGGAATAGACCATATCAGTGCTTGGAATGTGGGAAGAGGTTCTTTCGGAGTGCCCATCTCACAACCCATCAAATAAGTCATACAGGGGAGAAACCATATCAGTGCTTGGAATGTGGGAAGAGCTTCAGTCGGAAGTTCAATCTCACAGTCCATGAAAGAATTCATACAGGAGAGAAACCATATCAGTGCATGGAATGTGGACAGAGTTTCACCTGGAAGAATGGTCTTACTTCCCATCAAAGGATTCATACAGGGGAGAAACCATATCAGTGCTTGGAATGTGGAAAGAGCTTCACCCAGAAGGAAAGTCTCACTTCCCATCAAAGGATTCATACAGGGGAGAAACCATATCAGTGCTTGGAATGTGAGAAGACTTTCAGTCGGAAAGATGGTCTCACTTCTCATGAAAGAATTCATACAGGGAAGAAACCATATCAGTGTATGGAATGTGAAAAGAGTTTCAGTCGGAAAAAGATTTTCATTGCCCATCAAAGAATTCATACAGGGGAGAAACCATATCAGTGCATGGAATGTGGGAAGAGTTTCAGTCGGAAAAAGGATCTCACAACACATCAAAGAATTCATACAGGGGAGAAACCATATCAGTGCATGGAATGTGGGAAGAGTTTCAGTCGGAAAAAGGTTCTCACAACACATCAAAGAATTCATACAGGGGAGAAACCATATCAATGCTTCGAATGTGGAAAGAGTTTCACCCAGAAGTTCCATCTCATAGTCCATGAAAGAATTCATACAGGGGAGAAGCCATATCAGTGTATGGAATGTGGGAAGAGTTTCAGTCGGAAAAAGGTTCTCACAACACATCAAAGAATTCATACAGGGGAAAAACAATATCAATGCTTGGAATGTGGTCAGAGCTTCGGTCAGAAGACCAGTCTCATAGGCCATCAAAGATGTCACAGTGGGAAGAAACCAGACAATGGCTGTATATGAATTTAATTTTCAGAGACTTTGATTAATATGTTCCACCTAGACCCTGAGTTCCACTTCTGAAGGCCTTCTGCCAGTTCCCTGATTGTGGGAAGTGAGGTTACATGGAACAAGGCAGGGGGCCTTTTTGATAGTGTCAACCTCCTTGTGGAACTCCCTCTTGTTAGATGTTAAGAAAATAAACAGCTATCTGACTTTTAGATAAGGAAGTTTTTAATGTTTGTTAGTTTTACTATTGTTTCATGAATTGTTAGAAATAATAACAATAATGGTAATGGCTTTATAGGTCAAAACCTTTGAATTGAGTGTGGAAGCTAATTGGCAGCCAGTTCAGTTGGGCCAGGATCATTAATGCCGGTCAAAATAGGTCGTAAACACTGTAATAAGTAGAGGTCCCTCTAATTAGGAGAGACAGAACTGGGCAGAAGACTAAAGGGATTCCTTCCTTCTGTTCTCTTGGAAGCTTCCTGAGAGCCCAGATGGATGAGCCAGACTCAGCTGGCCCAGAAGCAGGAAGAGGCCATGCCATCCAAACTGGGAGGAGTGGGGGGTTGATTCCGGGCCGTGTCTAGCCCTCCTAGAAGGGAAGTGACCTTGCCAAATGTGATGGCAACTGAAGGGACTTCTGTGAGATGAATCTGCCTGTTTGCTCATGCCTTTTGGTGCTTTTGGTCAAGGAAGGGATTTAGAACTGTGGTTGACTGAGTACAATTTTCACACCAGGCTAGGGGGGGGGTTTCTAACCCTGGAGTCCTCAAGAGCTGCTCTCCGTCCTACCCCAGGAAATAGCCCCCATCACCTTGGAGTGGCCCCATGTGCCCAGGCCATTAGACCATTTCAGGTCCCAGGTGTCCAGCATTGCCCTGGCAACCTCGCCTTCAGTGAGGAAGAGCATCCCCAAATCCTCTTCTTAGGATTCTAAAGTGGGTTGATCCTGCTTTGCAGATGCCTTGCATATTGGGATCTGGGAGGGCGTGTTGTCTTTTGATGTTGCCATCAAAACTGGGGGCCGTGGGGAATTCTGAGAAAGCTCTGTGCGGAAGATCCTTGGTGAGAAGGACATTCTCTGCTCAGATGTGCAGATCCAGCAGTTCAGGCAGTTTTCTGCTACCAGGAGGCCAAAGGACCCCGAGAAGACTGCAGCCAACTCCACCACCTTTGCCATTAGTAAAGTACCATTGGTACTTCATGAACTGGGGTAGGATAACTTTCCCTCAGAGGCCTTATTTCACTTCAGATAACTCTTCAATGTGAACCTACATCTAATGTGGAAAGATCTGTAGCCTGAGCAAAGACTCTTGACAATGGGTAGTCAAACTAAGGCCTGGTGGCCGGATTTGGCCCAATTGCCTTCTAAATCTGGTCCAAGGGAATCAGTGTTTTTACACAAGTAGAATGTGTGCTTTTATTTAAAATGCATCTCTGGGTTATTTGTGGGGCATAGGAATTCTTCATTTCTTCCCCCAGAATATAGTCCAGCTCCCCACAAGGTCTGAGGTACAGTGGACCAGCTCCCTGCTGGAAAAAATTGCTGACCCCTGCTTTTGACCAAAGGACTCCTGCTGGAGACAAACTATTTACATTCATTGCATGAGAAATTGGCCTGTGGTCATTGCCCCGGACCCTGATAATTCTACCCCCTCCTCTTGTACTGTTCTTTATGTTAGATTCAGTAAACAGAGACATCCATAGACAAATACTCATTGCATTGCGAACAGCAAATCGTTGAACCTTGTCATTAAACTTGACCAACCTCCTTGTTTTCTGCGGCTTCCCTGTGAAGTACCTGGTAAAAACGTGTGTTGTTTCGTCATTGAGCGTTCTTGCCTGTCATCTTTTAAGACTTAAATTTGAATCAGTAGAGCACTGAAAAGGCTTTTGTTACGGCAAAATCTGGGTGTGAGGCTGCTCTGCCACCCAGCTCATCGGACTAAGTCCGTGGGTCCCTGCGGAGGAAAATGAGCTCAGCCGGAGACAGGAGCAAACTGCAGAAGATCCAAGTTTATTGCGCAACAGGTTCAAGGCGAGATTGAACAGTGAGAAAGGGGTGACATGAGTTTTTGAAACTCCCTCCATGTCCCAGAATACAGTGCAAAACACGTCATGAATACATTAAAGAGAGGTTTGGTTACACAGATTACATCATGAATATATTAAAGGGAGGTTGGGTTACACAGATTATATCATGAATATATTAAAGGGAGGTTTGGTTACACAGATTAACATATGGAGGAGGGAGGGGGGAATATGCAGAGGTGGAGATATGCGCAGATAAACACTTCCTGGGGATGAGAAAACAATGGTCCCAAATATGCTTAGTCTGCTACCTGACATTGCCTGGAGGAAAGGCTGATCAGAGCGATTTGACAGGATTAGGGTCTTAACACCTTGCTTGAGGGATTATGCTGGACAGGGGAGGTGTGATGGAGTCCTAGAGAAATTGAGCAAACTGGCACGTTGATTTTCTATGAATTTTATAGATTTTAGTCCCTTTTGACATTGACAATTGGAAATAAATTGATATATTGTAGCGAAGAAGAAGGTGAAGAAGACATGCCCCCCCCCCTTCCGTATCAGTCCCCCATTCGGAGATAGATTTGCATTAAAGTTCTGTAAGAACTTGCAAATCTTTTCTCCGCACCCTAAATCTCGGTGAAGGTAGGGGTGCCGTGTGAGTGGGAATAGGCCCTAATGGAAAAGGAGGTGGGTTGAGCAGGGCAGCAAAGGAGGGAGCAACACAGACCAATACAATGTACATGCGTGTTATAGATATGCGCTAACTAATAACTTAGTATCTACCGTACCAGATGTGTGGGTTTATGCAAACCTGAAAGGGACTTGCAAATCATGCCTCTTAAGGCCATTTGCAAGTATAGTAGTGCAGATAGCTGGATATAGGATATCGCATAAAGGACCACTATTTTGTTCAATAGTGGTCTATGCTTTACATTTAGCAGGAAGGTCCACTACTGACTGAGGAAAAAAAATGCAGTTTGCTTTCCCCCCCGCCATTTTTGTGTTCTCAGGTGTCAAGGTAGCTCTTCTGTGGTCTCACAGTAGTGGCAATCCCTGGTGAATCCACTTAGGGCTTTCATATTAACCATGTTGCCTGGCACTCACCACAGCTGCCACAGGTTTGGACACGTCCTGAGGGAAATGTCCTTGCCTTGGCCTTCCTATGGGGTTTTATTATTGTAGGCTCAGGTCTTGCAGTCATGGGAAGTTGCTCACTTGCACTTTAAGGACCAAAAGCTAATTGCAGCCTGGATACACTTGCCCAATTCAAACTGAGTCCAATTTGAATTTATCTTTCCCCATGGTTCTCAACTCTTCAAACCAATCTGTTAAAAGAAAAATATTCTTAAAAGGGGCACTTGTCGAAATAAGTCAATTTAACTGTATAAGGGATCATTCCTGCTAAACCAAAGCATATCCACCTTCATGTATCTTAGAAGCTTCTCCTTGGTAAAGTGAGTTTTAGCACATTTTTAAAATGGGTAGGGAAGTTGGCAGAGTGCCAGGTGAAACAACGAAATATGGTTATAAATTTATCTAAGTCTAAACATTGGACTACATAATAGCCTGATCTGTTAAAAGGCATAAAATGTATGAGGATCCTCCACTGGGGTGTAAGGAATAAGACATTAGACATAAAACACTTACACACAAAAATAGCCACAAAAATAGCCCCCCCATTTGTGGAAATGACACACTGTCAGACACATTTCAACATTCCTACGTAATAACACATAATACAAAACAAACTAATTAAATATCAGTTGCATATCTTGAGACAATTGGGATATTTTATGTATGTATCTTGAGGTTCAAAAGTCAGAAAATGTCCTTGTAATTCAACTCCACCCCCCTTTGTCAGCCCCACTCCCCCGGCAGTCTATATCCTTTGAAAGAGATAGCTGTGGCCACTTTGAAAACTTTGGTGTCTTCTGTTGTGGTGGCGAAGCTTTTCATTGGATCTGTAGTAACACACTTGTAGAAGTGATATCCTGTAAGGGCAGGGTGGACTTAAAAGACACAGTTAAATAATAATAAAACACACACACACACACACACACACACACACAATGACCTATGAGGAACCAAAATAAATAAATGCTAAGACACAGAATTTTAAGAAATCTGAAGTAATAATGAAAATAAAAGAGTGTTTCTTGATGTGACAACATTGGCTAGAATGTTAATAGCAAAATACTGGAAAATGACTTAATGGCAATTTAAAGTTGTGCAAGTACCTTGAACTAGCCAAATGACAGAATTAATAAGAAATGCTCAGGCAAAAGGTAAACAAATACCATTCCACAAACAATGTTTGGTTATGCTTCGATTAATTTCATAGACCATGGAAAAACGGATTAAATAAATGGAAACAGATTATTTGTAACTTTAAAAGTGTCAAAGCCACAAAGAGATGGAAGTCACTAATACAGCAGGGATTTCACAGAACAGAAAGAAAGTTGTTGTGGGAGGAAAAAGGGACAAACACTTTGTTATCGGGGTTCGCATATCCTGTTAAAAGGGAAAATTATTTCATGTGAGAAACCTGTCAGGAAATGCTGTTCCTAAAATGCACACAAACAAAGTCTGTGATTTAAATCCCATTGAGGGGTGGAATGCTTTGATATTTACCTGTGAAAAGAATTTGGCATGTTAAGATTTCAAACTTGGGACACATTAAGGGTGATTTCTCTCAATGGTTCCAAGTTTTACATAAACCTCCTCTCCCCCCCTCTACAGTTCCCCCTCCTTCCTCTCTCTCTCTTCTTTTCCTATCTTTTTTTTTTTTTA
The DNA here is from genome assembly GCF_951804945.1 of Podarcis cretensis. Taxonomy (NCBI): domain Eukaryota; kingdom Metazoa; phylum Chordata; class Lepidosauria; order Squamata; family Lacertidae; genus Podarcis; species Podarcis cretensis. The sequence goes on along the minus strand of NC_137181.1, from coordinate 1,162,475 downwards.
GCTGATCTAGTCTCTGTGCATGTGTGGAGTTCATGTCTCAGCAAACCTTTTATACTATTGAAATGTCGCATCTTTTGGCAAAATTAGAATTTGAATAAGGGAAGGGTAAGGAGTAGATTTTAAAAGAGGGTTAGATTTAAAACAAAAAAGAGAAACTCAGCAATTGAAGTATTCACCAACAAAAGCTAGCAATTTCAGCCCAAGCAAAGCGACTGCTTCCTTTATGTACAGGAAAGGGCTAATATCCCTCTGGCCATTTGCGGAACAATGCCACGCCCTTATATATGGGAAAAAATGGCCAGAGAGTCAGAATTCATAGGATTTTTTTTTTCATAACATTTTAAGTTATTTTGGCCTTACCATTTGCAGACAAAAATTTTCCTGCCCCTTTATTTACAGGATTGGTCAAGGCCCATATGTATTTGTATGTGTTTAAACTTTGAATTGACTTTGAAGTCTGATTTTTAAATAGTAGACAAAATGATAAACACTGTAATCACTCAAATGCTTGATATTACCAGTTGTGCTTCAAAACATCACAGCTTCACCTCTCACCTTTTAAAACTAAAGAGCAAAGCTAGGCTGAATTTTAACTCCATCACCACACCAGAATTTAAGAATTACCCTGCAATGCTTGTGGACACATGTCCTTCCACACAGCCACAAATTGGGAGAATCGAAAGGGACCCTGGGGTCATCTAGTCCAACCCTCCAAAATAAAGGTTCACAGCAAGATTTCACAGCAAGATTTGTACTACACACACATACTTATGTACACAGGCACTACTGGGGAAGAGAGCACAATCAATGCTCCTATCATGTACTAAGGAAGAGGGAAATAAAAGTACCCGCTTTATACTGAACTCTGTAAAGGAAGAACAGTTTTCCTAAGATAAGATAGGAAGAGAATCTGGGAGAGATTATTTTATAAGCATAGGGTTATGTCAGCTGATATACCCACTCAAATAATAGAACCAGTCCTGGATTTGATTTAATGTCTCTGAACTTGCATAGGAATGGTACGCCTAACTACGAATTTTAAATAACGATACATAGGAAGGTGAGATGTCGGGTACTTTTAGCAAAGAATGTGCCCCCTTCCCTTGTTGAAGGAAGCTTACTCAGGAGTAAATTCACTTGGCACAGAAGTAAGAGGGGGGGGGGAACCTGAAAGAGACAGGAACAAGTGGGGGAGGTATTTTCCAATAAGATTTCCAATAAGGTTGATCTTAGAGACTGGTATCAGGACTGGACTCTATAGATAGACAATTGTTGTCTATCAATTGTTGTCTATCAAAGCTTCTACCTTTTATGTGCTTCATGAAATAAATACACTGCATTTTAGCTTGAGAGAGCAGTTGTGCTCAACTACGCTTTTGCAGCAGAAACATCCAATTCACATTAGAAACATTCACATTCCAGAAACATTAGAAACATTCACATTCCAAAATAGACTGTAGACTCACAAGCTGAAAAGTTGCGGCAAAGCAAGAGGTGGGGTAAACATTTGCACCCTTCATTCTCATTTTGTCTTATTTAGGACTGATAAGGTCCAGCATGGCTTCCTTAGATTTAAAATTTTGAAGCAAGCTTGCAGTTTAAACTATGCGCGCTTAAGAAAGGCAGTCTGTCAGAGATAGAAGGAACAGACAACACATATAACAGACAACGTAAACACACATATTCTCATATATGTAGTAACACACAACACACATAACAGACAACATGTAAACATATATATTCTCATCCTTTAGTTGGTTATTGCAAGGAGTTATTAAGTAAAATTAGTAGGAAGGTCCCACATGGTTTTAAGAGCCTCCTTGCCTCTTCAAACACTACCAGTTAACCAAACTGGCAGGGCTCACAATGCTTAGTTGACTGGGTACCCCTTTATATATGCATGCGTTGTTGTTGTTACTTTTTGTTGTTTTTTTTCTGGGATAGAGAAGGGAGAAAGAGAGGGGTTGATTAGGATTTGGGTAACTTGTACAGGGGCTATTTAGGGTTTTCCTTTTCCTTGTTGCTTGGCAACTTTCTAACAATTTAACAAGCTTCACCCACTTGGTTCTTTTCCTATTCCTGTCTTATTTCCTATTTCATAACTTGGGGTTCCTTTCCACTCTGCCGATCCTGCCCAATTCCTCATGGGCTATCCCTCCTGGCAACCTCCTACCTATCGACAATCTCAGGAAAAGGGGCCCTACTGAATGCCCGCGCCATGTGGTGCCAGATCGGGTGATCCCTGGATAGAGTTTTGAACCGAAAAGCCCCCTTGCTTTTGGAAGCGGGCTCACGCACGATACACATGTTACGTGGCACCGACCAGTGCGGCTGGGATTAATTGATAGAAAGCAAGACCCCTTCCTGCCCCCTCCGTAAGGGCGCTCGGGAAGTTCGGATGAAGAACTCCAGCCCCTTGCTTTCAACTGAGATGCCCGTTGCGGAGAGTCGGCTGTCTTTCCAAGCCGGGTCTCTCCGTCTTACTTTCGGACTCTCAATTGGTGCGGCTGACTGGAGGGTTTGAGAGGAGAAAGAGATAGAGCTCAGAACCCCCCTTTTGGGTCGAGCAGCAGTCCACGGTCTCTCTCACCAATTGGACCAAGAGACAGGCGAGAAGGAGCGATAGAGAGGAGGGCAGAGAATTCAGTTGCCAGGAGATTTCCACCCCTTTCCCACCAGTGCACTGGATTTTTTCCTTTACCTTATACTCACGTGTCTTCTATGATGATCCCAGGATTGATGAATAAGCCAGCTGGATCCCTCTTTGCTCCCCGGCTGAACTCCTGGGGCTTTCGATTACCGCCAGGAAGATGGCCGGGGGTCCAAAGGATCTTCCCAGGCAAAATGGCCTGGTGCCGGCTGAAGATTTCGGGGCCCCCGGTCAGCAACGCGGGAGAACCGCATGCCCCACATTGGGGCGCCAACTGTTACGGCAAAATCTGGGTGTGAGGCTGCTCTGCCACCCAGCTCATCGGACTAAGTCCGTGGGTCCCTGCGGAGGAAAATGAGCTCAGCCGGAGACAGGAGCAAGCTGCAGAAGATCCAAGTTTATTGCGCAACAGGTTCAAGGCGAGATTGAACAGTGAGAAAGGGGTGACATGAGTTTTTGAAACTCCCTCCATGTCCCAGAATACAGTGCAAAACACGTCATGAATACATTAAAGAGAGGTTTGGTTACACAGATTACATCATGAATATATTAAAGGGAGGTTGGGTTACACAGATTACATCATGAATATATTAAAGGGAGGTTTGGTTACACAGATTAACATATGGAGGAGGGAGGGGGGAATATGCAGAGCTGGTAAAAGGTAAAGGTAAAGGTACCCCTGCCCATACGGGCCAGTCTTGACAGACTCTGGGGTTGTGCGCCCATCTCACTCAAGAGGCCAGGGGCCAGCGCTGTCCGGAGACACTTCCGGGTCACGTGGCCAGCGTGACATCGCTGCTCTGGCGAGACAGAGCCGCACACGGAAACGCCGTTTACCTTCCCGCCGGTAAGCGGTCCCTATTTATCTACTTGCACCCGGAGGTGCTTTCGAACTGCTAGGTTGGCAGGCGCTGGGACCGAGCAGCGGGAGCGCACCCCGCCGCAGGGATTCGAACCGCCGACCTTTCGATCAGCAAGTCCTAGGCGCTGAGGCTTTAACCCACAGCGCCACCTGCGTCCCCTATGCAGAGCTGGAGATATGCGCAAATAAACACTTCCTGGGGATGAGAAAACAATGGTCCCAAAAATGCATAGTCTGCTACCTGACATTGCCTGGAGGAAAGGCTGATCAGAGCGATTTGACAGGATTAGGGTCTTAACACCTTGCTTGAGGGATTATGCTGGACAGGGGGGTGTGATGGAGTCCTAGAGAAATTGAGCAAACTGGCACGTTGATTTTCTATGAATTTTATAGATTTTAGTCCCTTTTGACATTGACAATTGGAAATAAATTGATATATTGTAGCGCAGAAGAAGGTGAAGAAGACATGCCCCCCCTTCAGTATCACTTTTAAGAATCATGAGTCATTCACTGCCCTGCTAAATGCTGGGTTTTCGTATGATGGGGGAAATAAAAACAAATTTAAAGCATGGGTTTGAAAGGAAGGGGGAGTAGATCGCAATGTATAGCCATGTGGGGAGGGCGCGGGTTGTGCTTTCCCCCTGCCAGCTTTTCCTCGTTTATTTTGGCCAAGGGAGGGAGCAGCTCAGAGCCCAGCCAGGATACAGCATCTCTGGATGTGCGCAACGCACGGGGCTCCTCCTGGGCGCCTGCTTTGCAGAGGGGAAGGGCAAGCTTGGGGCGCTTGGCTTCGCCAGGGTGACGCGGAACGGAACCGGATTCCTAGAGAGGACAGAAAGAAAGGTGGGGGGGGGGGAACCAGGTCCTCCCGATCCAAAGCCCCTCCCTCACTCTCAAGTCACTTCCTGCAAGGGGGGGGGGCGGGCGGTGGATGTTTTGCGTGTCTCCTTTGCCAGCTTTGCTGCCTGGGTGGCTCCTGCTGCAATCGGGTGAGTCTCCTCTCTCTCTCCTCCCTTTGGGGGTCCCAGGGCTGCAGGGGGGCCGTGTCCAGATCATGCGTGCCCCCCAGGGTCCTGCACCCCCTCCTTGCTCTCTGCAAATCCAGGGGGCGGGTGGTTTTGCAGGAGGGCTGCAACCCTGTTCTTCCTTCCTAGCCAAGGCTGCTCACCGCTTTGCTTCAATCCAGCCAGACCTGAGTCTGCTGCAATGGCAGAGGAGTCTCCTGGGGGGTCCAGAGCCCCGTCTAGTCCTGTTGAGTCTCAGTCAGTCAGGCTGGAGTCAGTCTTCGCCCCTCTTGGGGGAGGAGAAAGAGCAGGGAGGAGGGGCTGGCTGGGCCAGGGAGGGGTCAGGCCCTCCCTGCAGGAGTGGGGGGTCTCTTCCTGCTTGGGGGAGGCGGCGGGGTGAATTCCCTGGATTCAGAGATCCTAACTAACTCCTGACCAGTGTCTAATCTCCCTTTCCTGAGCAAAGTTCTTGAGTAAGTGGTCGCTGACCAGATCCAGGCGCTTTTGGAAGAAACTGATTTTCTGCATCCATTTCAATGACCCAGATACAAGCACACCCTCCCTTGTCCTCCAGCTAGAAGAAAAGCTTTCCCCCCCACCCGTTCATCAGGCAGGGAACTTATCCAGACTCCTGGCTGACCCAGGTGCGCCCGTTCAGACATGCAGCCTCTCAGGTGTCCAAATGATCTTCTGAGACTGACCAGGAAGCCCTGAACAGAGAACCACCAGAGAAGGAATCGGAGACCTGCTGGGAAGGGAGGGAACCTTGGGAGGGATGGGGGTGAAAGGGGCAGCCCCCCCTCCCAGTGCTGAGAGTTACTGGGAGACCCTCTTCCCACCAGCTGTAATTCCTGAGTTCCCTGGCAAGGAGGACGGTTGCCTAGCCACTTCACGGGAACCTCTCCCAGCAGTGCTCAGCACCCCTTACAAACTACGGTTCCTGTGGTTCTATGGACTCTTTAAAGGGGTCTCATCCTGCTTTACAGATGCAGTGCAGGGGAGAGCTGGGAGTGTGTGTTGTCGTTTTGGAATAACTTTTAATGGAGTTTTATAACAAGGATCATGGGAATAATGAAGGTTACAAAGAAATTGTCCAAGTCTTCTCATTTGTGTATCACAAAAATAGTGCAATAAGTTTATAGGAATATCTACAACATATAGTTCATTATTAGAGGTTAGACAGTGTCTGAGTTCTTGGTTTGTGATAGAAATGGTTCTACAATAGGAGGTAAAAGGCTTAACTTGGTTTCTGTTCCTTCCCTCCCGTTCTTTTGGTATCTGAAGAAGTGTGCATGCACACGAAAGCTCATACCAAGAACTAATTTAGTTGGACTTTAAGGTGCTACTGGAAGGAATTTTTTTATTTTGTTCTTTTACCTAGTTATGACTGGGGTTACACTTACTTCTAATGCAGCACAGCTTCCTTCTCAGCCTAATACTTTGGTTCCTGAGCAAGGGGCATTTCCCTCCCCCATCCACCTCTCTCTTAGTCATCTCACTCCTGAGGGATTCCCACAGACCCAGGGGATCCCCTCAGCCCTTGTTCTTGGTTTGGGGATCTCCTTTTCCTAGCAGATCTCTCCCCTCCTGACTGGAAGGAGACCCTGGTTTAGTCCGTCTTCCCACAGCTTCTCCCTCTCCTGCCTCCTCAGACTCAGCCCTCCAGATTAATTCCTGCCTCCATACTCTCCCCAGACCCTCCACTGGGTCTTCTTCCTATTTAAGCTGTGAGACTCCTTCTTCTGGCTAGAGAGATTCTCCCCAGATCAGAGCCAGTTCTCCCTCAGACAAACCCTCTCCCCATCCCCATCTCCCATCTCAAATCTGTCCCTGTCAAACTCTCCCTCAGAAAACGGCTCCTTAGATTTTCCCTCCAAAAGGGCTGGGAGCCAATCAGAAAGAGAGAGGCTCCCGCCCTCTGCTGGAACCTCGGAGGCACTGCACCCCCACACTCTGCTCTGGCTCTGAGGGAAAATACCTCATGGGAACATGTGGGTTTAAGCAAAAGCAGAAAACTAGGAATAAGAAAGGATACAAAAAAATGTATGCACAATATGTTTATGGGAATATCTACAACATATGGTTCATTATTAGAGGTCAGTGTCTGAGGAATATGTTGAAACAAAACCAGAAAAAGGGGAAGCAGCTGAAGAGGGGTGCTTACAGACACAGTAGGAATGTGAGCCCTTCTATACTTGCTTTTTAGCACTGTTCTTTGGCCCTCAGACCTAAGAAAAAGGGACTCCACCCCAGTAGTGTTTCGTGAGAACATTGGAGAATCCAAATGCTAGAAACTGAGGCAGAAGCAGGAAAGCAATGGGCCCTGAATTGGGGGGGGGGGGAGAGCAACCCTAGAGGACCCCAAAGTTGGCAGGTTGGCTGGCTTCTGTCTCTTCTCAGGAGACAAGGAAGAGTGTTCTTTGGGGAGGAAGTCAAAGGGCAGGAAGGGTGCAGAACCTGCTGTGACTGAACAGACTATAGCCTAGTGTCTCATTTACACTCGTACAAATGACTCACTTGTCAATCACAGTTCTGACTTCTTTCACTGATTGAAAACACTGAAAGACAGGAGCAAATAGGCTGATTCATCCGACAGAAATTGTCTAGGTTTCCTGCACATTTTGTATAGTAACTTTTCTTCTAGGAGGACTAGATGCTGACTTCTCCTTCTCCCTTTTTGAAGGCAGTTCAGAGTCTGGGCTGTAGTCCAGCCCAGCCCTGGTTCTTAGCAAGACTCATCCACGCTTGCTCAGGGAACTTTATTCTTCCTGTGGCCATGTATCTGTTTCATAACAGAACAATGTATTTGCTTTGTAGGATTTGTAGACACGTAGGACAGACGGAACTGGGCAGAAGAACAAGGGCTTTCTTCTGATCTCTTGGAGGCTTCCTGAGAGCCCAGATGGATGAGCAAGACTCAGCTGGCCCAGAAGCAGGAAGAGGCCATGCCATCAACACTGGGATCAGTGAAGGATTGTGGGAAAACTCTGTGCAGAAGATCCTGGGTGAGGAGGACACCTTCAGCTCAGAATTGCAGAGACAAAATTTCAGGCAGTTCTGCTACCAGGAAGCCAAAGGACCTCGAGAGGTTTGCAGCCGATTCCACCACCTTAACCGTCGGTGGCTGAAGCCAGAAAGGCACACGAAAGCTGAGATGCTGGACCTGGTGATCTTGGAGCAGTTCCTGGCTGTCCTTCCACCAGAGATGGAGAGCTGGGTGAGGGAATGTGGAGCAGAGACCAGTTCCCAGGCAGTGGCCCTGGCCGAAGGTTTCCTCCTGAGTCAGGCAACGGAGAGGAAGCAGGCAGAGCAGCAGGTGAGAGAGACTGTCCTCTGGATACTCCCAAGGAGCTCTGAACATGAGAGAGAGTATCCGGAAACTCCCCAACCTTTTTTTGGAAAGCACCTAAGGAATGATATCTGATACCCTAAAATGCATCTCCCATTCCTTTTCTATTCTTTCTCTCCATTCTGTTTTCAATCCTTGTTGCTTTTTCATGAAAAGGATCTGTTTGCAGAAATGGACCCGTATTCCACTGAGGAAGAGAAGACTCCATTGGACACCAAAGAAAGACCACTGGGTAAGGAGGAAGGAGCTTTTTCTCCATTTTGTCACATTCTGCGGATTTTGAAACTAACCTGTTGGTTCTTTTCATCTTTTGGGGAAGGACACTTGGGGCCAGGAGCTCAAATGTCAAAATTCATTCAGTAGGTGAGACTTTTTCTGAGGCCCATCTGTAATTAGAGATGCACTGCTTCACTGCTTCACTGCATTAGCATACGCTAATGGCCGGCCACTTGCTTCTGCCTCTCACAGGTAACAGAATGCTGCCAGGAAGACCTCCTCATCCATCTTTGCATGGAGGCAGAGGAGAAACAGCAGCTCTGGAACCAAATCAGGTAAGGAGAATGAAGGATTGTGGGGAAAGAGGTTTAGAGATGGGGCACCAAGGGTTCTCTCTCCTCCTGATGGCGGGCAAAGAGGCTCCTGCTCTTGACTTCTGTCAAAATTGTCCTTAACAAAGGTTGTAAAGGCCATTCCAGAAGGTTTATGTGCAGAGAATTATGAACAACTACCTCACGTTCACCAGCCTTCTGAAGGATGCTAGTATTATTTATCCGTCATTGCAGTTTTATTTATCAATTTAACTTTTAATGCTAAGATAAGCTTCTAAACAATTGACAAACCATTAAACCATGGCCTGAATTCACCTCACAAGTCCCATCAGTTGCATTATAGGGCTTTCCCCCTCCTTCCCCTCCTTGTGGCCCCCTGCACCCCTGAAGTTGGCTTTAATGGAACACTCCTGCAGGCCTATGACCTCCTCCGGCAACTGGAAGAGCTACGCAGCATTCCTGGGAAGGGGTCCTGGTGTTCTGGGACTCACAGCTGCTCTCTTGTGAACAGAGTAAAAGCAGCGTAGACGGAGGAGAGGAGGTATCTGGGCATACCTACTTTATTTCTACTAATTACAGATTAAAGAACATAACAAACATGTATGAGAGGAGCAGCCCTCATACAGACATCCAGTCTTGTCACAAGACAGAGCAGAAAGATAAAGTACAATAGTACCAGAGACGGAAGTCACACAGACAGGCTTCCTTTCACACAGAACAGAAAGTAAACAATAGAATGAGATGATCTTTGCAATGGGAGGAGTGAAACACTAACATCCTCCCCCGTTTCATGATAACCATTGCAATATCTAGTACATCAGCAATCTATGTACATATACATCCAGTTGTTCTCTGTTAACAACTTTAGACAACAAATCAGCAGGAATTTCCTTCCCTGCCATGTAGGACACGTTAATGAGTCCTCTCTGGACACAATCCCTTGCATGACATAGCTTGATCTGCAAGTACTTGGTTCTTTAGGGCATGGGGAAGGTTTTCCCGCTCCAGAACAGTAGACGGGGAGAGGAAAGGGGGGAGTGTTGAGCAGAGAGAATGATCTGAAGAACACACAAAGATGAATACCAATCATTAAAATACACAATAAACAATTCCGTTAAGACCTTAAAATGTGCATCCATAATTAATATGCACAGCAAAACAATCCCATTAAAACAGAACAGCAATGAACAGGCAGAAAGCAGCAGAGCACTCTGTTGTAGATAATCTGTTGGCTGTCTAAGAGGAAGACTTCTCTCTTCTTCTTTTAGGGTCCAGTGTGCTTTGAAGATGTAGCTGTTCGTTTCACAGATGAAGAGTGGGCTTTGCTGGATCCCAACCAGAAAGCTCTGCATAAGGAAGTCATGGAGGAGAATTGTGGGATCATGAACTCTCTCAGTAAGGCTCCCTGTTGAATCATGATGTGTTTTGAAATTCAATACGTATCTATATATGATGGACCTCCAATATTTTGATGGAGCTCAACAGCACCACCTACAGCATTTGCGATTCTGACACCCTCACAGTGAACCCTGAATGGAGGGCTATCTGCTCTTCTGTCTCTGAAAATTCTTCCTCCAGTTTTCCCTTTTAAAACCATGGTTGGGCTGGTCTGAACTATCTGGGCCTTCAGGGATGTTATGGAATTTGAAGAAGCTTCTGTCAGGATTTCTGTTTCTGTTTTTGCTTCTGTCCGTTTTTCATAGACAAAAGAGATGGCTGACATTGGTATGGTGTGAATTCCATGATTCAGCAGAACAAAATCTGTTCCGGAATAGAACCGGGCTTTTCAAATCCCACTGTCATGGGCTGGCTGGATGTAGAGGAATGGTGGGAGGAACCAGGTGGGAAACCCCCAAGGGAATAAGGCTCAGAGCCTGGGGAGTGGTGGTGGGACAAGCATGAGTTGTCAGAGGGAGAGGAGGAAGAGATTGGGAGGAGGAGGTGTTGGAAGCTGAGGAAGTAACAGGTTTTAGTGAGCAGGGGGAGTCTGTGGCAGAGAGGAGTCCGGAAGGAGAAGCTGAAGAAGAGGGAGGCCAAGGGCACAGGTGAGTCAGGCTGGTGATGAAGCCATTGTGTCTTTCCCTCCTGCTGTGATAAGCTCCCTCCCCCCCCCCCTTGTATCCCTGAACTAGAAGAGGTATGAAGAAGAAGGAGCAGAGACAGTTGTGCTGACAGAAGGGAAGGACCCATGAGAAGAGAAGGCTTAGTCAGTTGTGGGAAGGCAGGGACTTGAAGTTGCCACGACTTCCTCATGGTGGCTAAGTCTATGGGAATTGTTCTTGTGCTCACTGGGCCTGACACTACTGAGCAGCCTGTTTGTTCTCATAAAGAGTTAACTTCATTTATTCCATGTGATTTATTGCTGATCCGTTCCTGACACTCAGGTTCCTATTAATGCCTGTTGACAAAAGCAGTGAAGCCGGTTGTAAGACCTTACATTTAATTCCCTTCTGTTCTTCCTCTGTATTGTTAATTAGCATTGTTCAATAATCGAGGGTTGCATTTCTTCCTGAGTCTGTGATCTGTTTCTCTCTTTGTTGCAGGTGGTAATGAATTGGAAATTAAAAACGAGGGAGACCATGACAATGTCTACCCAATGGAGAAGCGATGTAAATATACAGAGTGTAGAGGGAACTTTAGTCAAAGCTCCCATTCCACTTCCCTTCAAATAAATCCCTTTGGGAAGAAATCCTATCAGTGCTTAGAATGTGGAAAGAGCTTCACGCAGAAAGAAAGTCTCATGACCCATCAAAGAATTCATACAGGGGAGAAACCATATAAGTGCCTTGAATGTGGAAAGAGCTTCGCCTGGAAGGAAAGTCTCACTTCCCATCAAAGAATTCATACAGGGGAGAAACCATATCAGTGCATGGAATGTGGTAAGAACTTCGCCTGGAAGGAAAGTCTCACTTCCCATCAAAGAATTCATACAGGGGAGAAACCATATCAGTGCTTGGAATGTGGAAAGAGCTTCGCCTGGAAGGAAAGTCTCACCACCCATCAAAGAATTCATACGGGGGAGAAACCATATCAGTGTTTGGAATGTGGGAAGAGTTTCAGTCAGAGTGCCCATCTCACCACCCATCAAAGAAGTCATAAAGGGGAGAAACCATATCAGTGTTTGGAATGTGGGAAAAACTTTACCCAGAAAAAGAGTCTCAGATCTCATATAAAAATTCATAAAGGGGAGAAACCATATCAGTGCTTGGAATGTGGAAAGAGCTTCAGTCGGAAAGAAAGTCTCACTTCCCATCAGAGAATTCATACAGGGGAGAAACCATATCAGTGTTTGGAATGTGGAAAGAGCTACAATCAGAGATCCAATTTTAAGTCGCATCAAAGAATTCATACAGGGGAGAAACCATTTCAGTGTTTGGAATGTGGAAAGAACTTTAGTCAGAATGCTATCCTGAAGACACATCAAAGAGTTCATACAGGGGAGAAACCATTTCAGTGTTTGGAATGTGGAAAGAACTTCAGTCAGAAATTAACTCTTAGTTTCCATCAAAGAATTCATACAGGGGAGAAACCATATCAGTGCTTAGAATGTGGAAAGAGCTTTAGTCAGAGGACCAATCTCACAGCCCATCAAAGGATTCATACAGGAGAGAAACCATATCATTGCCTGGAATGTGGAAAGAGCTTCACCCAGAAGGAAAGTCTCACGAACCATCTAAGAATTCATACAGGGGAAAAACCATATCAGTGCTTGGAATGTGGAAAGAGCTTCACCCAGAGATTAACTCTCACTTTCCATCAAAGAATTCACACAGGTGAGAAGCCATTTCAGTGCTTAGAATGTGGAAAGAGCTTTAGTCAGAAGCCCCATCTCACAGCCCATCAAAGAATTCATACAGGTGAGAAACCATATCAGTGCTTGGAATGTGGAAAAAGCTTCACCCGGAAGGAAAGTCTCACTCCCCATCAAAGAATTCATACAGGGGAAAAACCATATCAGTGCTTGGAATGTGGAAAGAGCTTCACCTGGAAGGAAACTCTAACTTCGCATCTAAGAATTCATACCAGTAGTGGTAGCAGTAGTCATTTTATAACGGTCAGTGACCAGTATCAAGATAAAAACACCAATTACAATATTGAATAGTTTAGAACAAAGTAGAGTAGAACAAAATAAAATAGTATAAAATCACATACAGTGGTACCTCGGGTTAAGTACTTAAATCGTTCCAGAGGTCCATTCTTAACCTAAACTGTTCTTAACCTGCAGCACCACTTTAGCTAATGGGGCCTCCTGCTGCCGCTGCGCCGCCGGAGCACAATTTCTGTTCTCATCCTGAAGCAAAGTTCTTAACCTGAGGTACTATTTCTGGGTTAGCAGTGTATGTAACCTGAGGCATATGTAACCCGTGGTACCACTGTACACATAGAAAGTTCTCGTTTGTCATTTATCTATCAGAAAGAAGTTCATTCCGAAATGGTCACTCTAATCAGGTTTACAGAGACACTCAGAAAGGAGATTGACTTGATAAGTCATAAGACATCAATAAAACCTTTTCTACCCAACTCATTGAGAGCCAAAGATAAGGTTCAGGAAATGAGCTCTAAATCACGAGAGTTTACAAGGCAGAAGCTTGACAGTGGAATGAAAGAATAACATCACTTAGTGCATCTGTTGAATAAAGTTTGCCCTTACTACTGTATTTTTCCATGTATAAGACTATAATTTTTCCTAAATTTTTCAAGTTTAAAATAAGGAGTCGTCTTATACATGGATAGTGCATAGTGCATTTTAATTTGGGGTAAAAAAAACAGGGGTTGTCTTATATATGGTGGTGCCTTACACATGGAAAAATACGGTATATGCTGGGTCCTATCATGGACTACAGTTCAACTGGCCAAGAGACATATGAGGACTTTATCAGGGGATCAAGTGGTCATATAGACTTAATCAACGTGGATCCTCCAAACTCCTACAATCAAGCTCAGAGAGTCTTACTATCCTTTAGGACCTCCCAAAATTCCCTCACTGCTACATCGCACAAAGCCTATGTTGATTTCCAAAGGAATTTTCCCAGTATGAGTCTTTTAACAACCTGATTTTATCACCACGAATTCTTCACTTTAAAGCAGCCAGATCCCAGAAATATAAAAGGACTCTAAAGAGGAGAACATAAAGGAGCTTAAGCAAATCGTCTCAAGAATATTTGATCAGCTGTTGGGAACCAGAGGACCCAATTAAGAATAAATATGCCCTAGAGGAGAATTTGATCATCCCACTTAAAGATTGCATACCAGGAGAATCATAGAAACACAGTGGGAAGGGGCTACAGGGGCCATCTAGTCTAACCCACTACAGTGCTGGAGTTTCAACTAAAGCATGCATGGCAGATGGCTTCTGGTGCTGCTCTGCCTTAATGGAGGCAGCTCCCATGACAGCGGGAGATTGTTATTGAAGGAAAAATAAGGATGATTGAGGGTAATTATCCTTGCAAATTCCCCCCAGGGACAGGGGGAACAGGCTCCACTCACAGTCCATCTATGTACATGCCTCTTGCTCCAGCATGGAATGCGGGAGGCCGGGAGTGCAAAAGAACTTCGCCTGCCAATAACCCTCCTATGCTGCCATTAGGAAGCAGAGGTTCTCCTGTTAATTAGAGTTTAATTTGGACTAAAGTACAGGTGCGTGCGAGAAGAGATGTAATCATAAACTGTGCAATTGAATCAGCTGCAAGGTTGTTAAGGTCTGAACTTGAAAGAAGACTTCAATCAGTGTAAATGACGGTGTGGGGGAGGGGAGTCTATGGTCTTTAAATAAAGTTTCATTTTTTACAGATATGATTTGGCAACCCTCCCTGAAATGCTAGTTCAATTATGTATGTATGGGTGAAGCTGGATTTCAGTTATGGAGTATAATACCAAGTGAAACTGTGTGTGTTATAAAGAAAGAAGGAAAAAGGAAAGCTCTATTCAGCAGAAGGTTTATGATGGAAATTTAGAGCTGACTTCCCTATTCTCTATTATTTGTGGACTGAATGCTAAAAAGACTTGGAATTTAATTTAATCGGAAATATATTTGCTTACTGTATTTTTGGCTGAATGGAGAGATGAAAGGAATCTGTGGACTTGCCAAGGAAGGTTCATTACTGAGCTATTTGAAGTTTGTCAGATCACTCCCTCCCAGGCTGAGAGAAAAAAGGCGAAACAGGATATTTACTGGAACAGTGTGATTTTTGCAGCTGCTGTCAAACTTGCAGAACAGTGAATCACAGGACGGAGAAATGGAGAACTTCTGAAACAACAATGGGATATTGGCTCCTCCCAAGGCATGATGGAGAGCGGCAACGGCTGGGAAAAGATAGATGTAATATTTTACAAGGACAGGAAGGAACACGGACAGAATAATTGACACACACAGGAGGACATAGTTGGAATGCTTCACTTACAGCTTTATAAATAATTTGATATTTAACACGAATGGATGTTGTTAATATTGCAGTTGTAGAAGGGATTGTTATTTCAACTGGGGCATAATTGAGATGAATAAGATTTTGGAACGCAGAAATAAAGTAAATCTTCAAACCATCAATTCTAGTATGCGGGAGCTCACCTAAATGATATAATTTGGCATTTGAATGATTGGGATAAGTAATTGTATTATAATTTGGCATTGTTATAATGAGGTTTTCATTGAATTAGTGTAATTGAAAACTAATAAAAATTACTGTAAGAAAAAAAAGCATGCATGACGATAGTCATCCAACCTGTTGCTTAAAAACCCGCAAGGAAGGAGAGTCCACCATCAGAATGTTCTGCCTCATGTTTAGTACGAACCTTCTTCCTTGTAACTGGAAGCCATTGATTTGGATCCTACCCTCTGGAGCAGTGAAAACAAGCTTGCTCCATCTTCCATCTTGGTCGCATGTTCTAGCTTGCAAATATCCTTAAATTGTAGTGCCCAAAACTGAACACAGAACTCAAGGGGAGTCTGACCAAGTTAGAACAGGCGCCTCCCGGCCGAAGCCTGCATGCCCTTCTCCACCAAGCCGACGAGCCGCTCCCAGCGGTATGAGCGTCAGCCAGCCATGCGGCCTGCCACCCCGCACACCATCACCCTGCAGCCTTCCTCCTTCAGGAACCTGCGCCTGCCCAAGCGCCTGCGGGTGATCTACTTCTTCGCCAGGACCCGGCTGGCACAGAGACTCATTATGGTAGGCTTTGTGGGCGGTGCTGCAGGAAGTGGGGTGCTTGCAGTGGGAGGAACAGGCAGGGCTTTTTTTTTTTTTTAAATAATTTTTATTAACTGGCCAATCACATCAAATTAAATCACATCGCATAAATTCCAAATTACAAAGCCAAATTTTTAAATTTTGTTGGGGGAACCCATACTTCAAGATCCAAAGGGGGATTCAGATCATCTTCTTATTACTGCGTTAATGTCCAAATCAGTCCCAATCAGTCCAGACAAAGTTCATAATTCTATCCAGTCTTATCTTGGTGTTTCCACATCATATCTTGTTCATATAATTTCTCTTTTTCCTTTACGATCTCTTCTGTTAGTCTCCTTAAGCCGATAAGCAAATATAATAATCCTGTGTGGATTTCCCGTTCCTCCAAACTAAGTCCAGATGTTGTTGTTGTTGTTTAGTCGTTTAGTCGTGTCCGACTCTTCGTGACCCCATGGACCAAAGAACACCAGGCACTCCTGTCCTCCACTGCCCCCCGCAGCTTGGTCAGACTCATGCTGGTAACCTCGAAAACACTATCCAACCATCTCGTCCTCTGTCGCCCCCTTCTCCTTGTGCCCTCCATCTTTCCCAACATCAGGGTCTTCTCCAGGGAGTCTTCTCTTCTCATGAGGTGGCCAAAGTACTGGAGCCTCAGCTTCACAATCTGTCCTTCCAGTGAGCACTCAGGGCTGATTTCCTTCAGAATGGAGAGGTTTGATCTTCTTGCAGTCCATGGGACTCTCAAGAGTCTCCTCCAGCACCATAATTCAAAAGCATCAATTCTTCGGCGATCAGCCTTCTTTATGGTCCAGCTCTCACTTCCATACATCACTACTGGGAAAACCATAGCTTTAACTATACGGACCTTTGTTGGCAAGGTGATGTCTCTACTTCTCAAGATGCTGTCTAGGCCTGTCATTGCCCTTCTCCCAAGAAGCAGGCGTCTTTTAATTTCGTGGCTGCTGTCACCATCTGCAGTGATCATGGAGCCCAAGAAAGTAAAATCTCTCACTGCCTCCATTTCTCACTGACTTTCCTTTCGCTTCCAGGCATATCCGCAACTGAGCGTCCTTTCGGCTTTGGCCCAGCCGCTTCATCAGCTCTGGATCTACTTGTACTTGCCCTCCGCTCTTCCCCAGTAGCATGTTGGACGCCTTCTGACCTGAGGGGCTCATCTTCCAGCGTCATAACTTTTATATGCCTGTTGTCTTTGTCCATGGAGTTTTCTTGGCAGGGATACTGGAGTGGCTTGCCGGTTCCTCCTCCAGGTGGATCACGTTTGGTCAAAACTCTCCACTATGACCTGTTCATCTTGGGTGCCCTGCTCGGCATAGTTCATAGCTTCTCTGAGTTCTTCAAGCCCCTTCGCCACGGCAAGGCAGTGATCCATGAAGGGGAAGTTAGATTAAAGCATGACTATTTCTTCCCTCAATCCGGGGACAATGCTTCTATTGATGCAGCCTAGAATAGGATTAGCTATTTTTGCTGCTGCATCACACTGCTGAAGAGAAGTGAGAGTGGATGAATGAAAAGCCTTGTGAGGGGTACATGGGTGTTCTGTCCATGGGAAATTGAAGACTGCACCAGCAAGAGGACTTCCATAGTGCCCAGATCCTCAGCTGTCAGGATGGGGTGGGGAGGCAGAATCAGCACCATGGAGAGGGACAAAGGAGCCTGCTTCAAGACCACAGCTAGCAATCCTGCAGCAGAGGCAGAGCAGTGAGCAGTGGCCTGGAGTTACCAATGGATCTCCCTGACATCTAGTGGGAGGGGTTCCACAGGGAGGGTTGTGTCAGCAGTGGTCTGGAGTTACCCAAGAATCTGGCTTGCTATTGGCTGGCTTGAGGCCACACCCCCTGAATGCCCCACCTGGGCAGTTAAAGGACCGGTTCCTCCTCTGCAACCACTGGCTTCCTCTTGGTCCCTAAAGTGGGTGATAACGCCCCATGAAGGGTTTTTTCCTGGGGGACACTAAGAGGCAAAGGTGTGGCAGTGTACAAAACTCTCAGACTTTGAAGAACTCTTCTGAATAATGCTTTTATATGGTAGGGGGCACTGAGGAGGACTGGGGGCCAGTGGCCGAAAAATGTTTGGTGACCTAGGATCTGGAGTTTCAGGCTCAGGATTTTTCCCAGAGTCTCAGTCCTCTGAGCAGCCTGTAGACCAGTGGATTGAGGTGGCAGTGGTGTCTTCCTGGGCTTCAAGGAAGGAGATATAGGCTCCCGAGACTCTGGCTTCTCATGGGATGGGTCAGGGAATGAATTTGTTTCTGGGCTGCCATTAATGGAATACTCTGCCTCTGAGGATTCCTGGAAAAGGGAAAGAATATATAAGCTAAAAAGCCTTGTCCCATTAGAGTCTTTGCACTGGCATTTCTACCTATCCTGGGGAATCTGGGTCACTCTACCTACAGAACTGCTACCTGTGCTTAGCTTGAGGAAACTACTTGGCACAAGAAAACTAGAATGGAAATTATTTAGCAGCTTCCAAACAACGATTGATACTTCATGAATAGGGGTAGGGTATCTCTCACGCAGGGGCATTATTTCAACTCAGATAACTCTTCAGTGTGAGCGCAAAATTTACGTCTGATGTGAAAAGAGCTGTAGCCTGAGCAAAGACTTTTGACCAAAGGACTCCTGCTGGAGAGGAACTATTTACATTCATTGCGTGAGAAATTGGCTTGTGTTCAACCGAGTGCTGTAGGGGGGTCACCAACTGGGCACATGCGGGTGCCATGGCACCTACTAATCTTTCCCAGGTGCTGCTGTGCAGGTGCCCCGGACCCTGATAATTCTACCCCCTCCTCTTGTACTGTTCTTTATGTTAGATTCAGTAAACAGAGACATCCATAGACAAATACTCATTGCATTGCGAACAGCAAATCGTTGAACCTTGTCATTAAACTTGACCAAACTCCTTGTTTTCTGCGGCTTCCCTGTGAAGTACCTGGTAAAAACGTGTGTTGTTTCGTCATTGAGCGTTCTTGCCTGTCATCTTTTAAGACTTAAATTTGAATCAGTAGAGCACTGAAAAGGCTTTTAAGAATCATGAGTCATTCACTGCTAAATGCTGGTTTTTTGTATGATGGGGGAAATAAAAACAAATTTAAAGCATGGGTTTGAAAGGAAGGGGGAGTAGATCGCAATGTATAGCCATGTGGGGAGGGCGCGGGTTGTGCTTTCCCCCTGCCAGCTTTTCCTCGTTTATTTTGGCCAAGGGAGGGAGCAGCTCAGAGCCCAGCCAGGATACAGCATCTCTGGATGTGCGCCACGCACGGGGCTCCTCCTGGGCGCCTGCTTTGCAGAGGGGAAGGGCAAGCTTGGGGCGCTCGGCTTCGCCAGGGTGACACGGAACGGAACCGGATTCCTAGAGAGGACAGAAAGAAAGGTGGGGGGGGGGAACCAGGTCCTCCCCATCCAAAGCCCCTCCCTCCCTCTCAAGTCACTTCCTGCAAGGGGGGGGGGGCGGGCGGTGGATGTTTTGCGTGTCTCCTTTGCCAGCTTTGCTGCCTGGGTGGCTCCTGCTGCAATCGGGTGAGTCTCCTCTCTCTCTCCTCCCTTTGGGGGTCCCAGGGCTGCAGGGGGGCCGTGTCCAGATCATGCGTGCCCCCCAGGGTCCTGCACCCCCTCCTTGCTCCCTGCAAAGCCGGGGGCGGGCGGGTGGTTTTGCAGGAGGGCTGCAACCCTGTTCTTCCTTCATAGCAAACGCTGCTCACCGCTTTGTGGTGCCACAAACTTTGCAGCTTCTAGCCACACCGTGGCTGTTTCTTGAGGCTCTGGGTGTAACTTGAGGCTATTTTATCTCATGCTTGAGGCTTTATGTGTTGTCCTGGATGTTATTTTGATTACTTTTCGTACTGCTTCTGCATTTATATGATTCTGTTAGGCTTTGTCTTTTTTCCATGTGTAGCGGATTCACCCCACCAACTGCCCCCCATTAAATATAGCAGACCCACCTCATGTTACGCCAATTACACCCCCCAGTCTCTCCCCCCCATGCTCCTTCTCCCCACCTCGTCTGGTTCCACAGCCGCGACTTCTCCTCCGCCACCAAGAAAAGATGGATGAGGCGGTCTTGCCAGAATCCCTCCGCCATCTGTGAGACAGAAAGGTGAATGAGAAGTCAGGAGTGCATGCTTCTGTCAGACTAGACATGTCTAACTAGAGACCTTGTTAGTGTACCTTGTAACTTGTGAGTGGGGACGCGGGTGGCGCTGTGGTCTAAACCACAGAGCCCAAGGCTTGCCGATCAGAAGGTCGGCGGTTCGAATCCCTGCGACGGGGTGAGCTCCCGTTGCTCAGTCCCTGCTCCTGCCCACCTAGCAGTTCGAAAGCACGTCAAAGTGCAAGTAGATAAATAGGTAGTGCTCTGGCGGGAAGATAAACGGCGTTTCTGTGTGCTGCTCTGGTTCGCCAGAAGCGGCTTAGTCATGCTGGCCACATGACCCAGAAGCTGTACGCCGGCTCCCTCAGCCTGTAAAGTGAGATGAGCGCCGCAACCCCAGAGTCATTCACAACTGGACTTAACTGTCAGGGGTCCTCTACCTTTTTACCTTGTGAGTATCTTGTGTGATTTAGAGTCTTAGGAAGGAGCTGAACGAACAAGAACAGTTTTATTTACAAAAAAAAAAGTTTTTGAAACTAATTTACCATAGGAAGTAAAAGAACTAACTCGGTTTCTGTTCATTTACTTAGTTATGACCAGAGTTACACTTTTAATACAGCGCAGCTTCCTTCTCAGCCTTTGGTTCCTGAGCAAGGGGCACTTTTCGTCCATCCACCTCTCTCTCAGCCACCCTGAGGTATTTCCCACAGACCCAGGGGATCCCCTCAGGCCTTGTTCTTGGTTTGGGGATCTCCTTTTCCTAGCAGATCTCTCCCCTCCTGACTGGAAGGAGACCCTGGTTTAGTCCGTCTTCCCACAGCTTCTCCCTCTCCTGCCTCCTCAGACTCAGCCCTCCAGATTAATTCCTGCCTCCATACTCTCCCCAGACCCTCCACTGGGTCTTCTTTCTATTTAAGCTGTGAGACTCCTTCTTCTGGCTAGAGAGATTCTCCCCAGATCAGAGCCAGTTCTCCCTCAGACAAACCCTCTCCCCATCCCCATCTCCCATCTCAAATCTGTCCCTGTCAAACTCTCCCTCAGAAAATGGCTCCTTAGATTTTCCCTCCAAAAGGGCTGGGAGCCAATCAGAAAGAGAGAGGCTCCCGCCCTCTGCTGGAACCTCGGAGGCACTGCACCCCCACACTCTGCTCTGGCTCTGAGGGAAAATACCTCATGGGAACATGTGGGTTTAAGCAAAAGCAGAAAACTAGGAATAAGAAAGGATACAAAAAAATGTATGCACAATATGTTTATGGGAATATCTACAACATATGGTTCATTATTAGAGGTCAGTGTCTGAGGAATATGTTGAAACAAAACCAGAAAAAGGGGAAGCAGCTGAAGAGGGGTGCTTACAGACACAGTAGGAATGTGAGCCCTTCTATACTTGCTTTTTAGCACTGTTCTTTGGCCCTCAGACCTAAGAAAAAGGGACTCCACCCCAGTAGTGTTTCGTGAGAACATTGGAGAATCCAAATGCTAGAAACTGAGGCAGAAGCAGGAAAGCAATGGGCCCTGAATTGGGGGGGGGGGGAGAGCAACCCTAGAGGACCCCAAAGTTGGCAGGTTGGCTGGCTTCTGTCTCTTCTCAGGAGACAAGGAAGAGTGTTCTTTGGGGAGGAAGTCAAAGGGCAGGAAGGGTGCAGAACCTGCTGTGACTGAACAGACTATAGCCTAGTGTCTAATTTACACTCGTACAAATGACTCACTTGTCAATCACAGTTCTGACTTCTTTCACTGATTGAAAACACTGAAAGACAGGAGCAAATAGGCTGATTCATCCGACAGAAATTGTCTAGGTTTCCTGCACATTTTGTATAGTAACTTTTCTTCTAGGAGGACTAGATGCTGACTTCTCCTCCCTTTTTGAAGGCAGTTCAGAGTCTTGACTGTAGTCCAGCCCAGCCCTGGTTCTTAGCAAGACTCATCCACGCTTGCTCAGGGAACTTTGTCATTCCTGTGGCCATGTATCTATTTCATAACAGAACAATGTATTTGCTTTGTAGAATTTGTAGACACTTAGGACAGACGGAACTGGGCAGAAGAACAAGGGCTTTCTTCTGATCTCTTGGAGGCTCCCTGAGAGCCCAGATGGATGAGCAAGACTCAGCTGGTCCAGAAGCAGGAAGAGGCCATGCCATCCAAACTGGGAGCAGTGAGGGATTCTGGGAAAGCTCCATGCAGAAGATCCTGGGTGAGGAGGACATTCTCTGCTCAGATGTGCAGAGCCAGCAGTTCAGGCAGTTCTGCTACCAGGAGGCCAAAGGACCTCGAGAGGTTTGCAGTCGCCTCTACCTCCTTTTCCGTCAGTGGCTGAAGCCAGAAAGGCACACGAAAGCTGAGATGCTGGACCTGGTGATCTTGGAGCAGTTCCTGGCTGTTCTTCCACCAGAGATGGAGATCTGGGTGAGGGAATGTGGCGTGGAGACCAGTTCCCAGGCGGTGACCCTGGCCGAAGGATTCCTCCTGAGTCAGGCAGAGGAGAGGAAGCAGGCAGAGCAGCAGGTGAGAGAGACTGTCTACTGGATATTCCCTAGGGGCTCTGAACAGGAAGGAGAGTTTCCTGAAATTCTTTCATAATGGCTCGACCTTTTTTTTTGGGGGGGGAAGCATCCTAGGAATGATCTCTGATACCCTGAAGTGTTTGCCCCCCCATACCTTTTCTAATATTTCTCCACATTCACTGTTCTGAATCCTTGTTGCTTTTTCAGGAAAAGAATCTGTTTCCAGAAATGGACCTGGATTTCACTGAGGCAAAGGGGATTCTGTTGGTCTGGAGAGAGAGACCAATGGGTAAGGAGGAAGGAGTTTTTTCTCCATTTGGTCACACTCTGTGGATTTGGAAACTAACCTGTGGGTTCTTTTCATCTTTTCGGGGCAGATGCTTAAGGCCAAGAGCCTTAAGTTGTGGACATGCATTTTCATGTAGCTAAAATACAAATGTCACAATTCACTCAGTAGGTGAGACTTTATCAGAGGCCCATCTGTAGTTAGAGGTGCACTGCTTCACCTCGAAGAAAAGCATGTGCTAATGGCCACTTCCCTTTGTCTCTCACAGGTGACAGAATGATGCTGCCAAGACCCCATCTTCCATCTTTGCCTGGAGGCAGAGGAGAAACATCAGCTCTGGAACCAGATCAGGTAGGGAGAAGGAGCATTGCAGGCAAAGAAGCTCCTGCTCTTGACTTCTGTCATAACTGCCCTTAAAAAAAGGCTTAAAATGCCATTCCAGAAGGTTTATGTCGTAGAATGATTAACAATCACGTCACATTCACTAGCTTTCTGAATGATGCTAGTATTATTTATCAGTTGTTGCAGTTTTATTTACCAATTCAACATTTTATGCTAAGATACGCTTCTAAACAGTTGATAAACCATAAAAGGAGTGGCCACAATTCACCTCACGAGTCCCATTGCTTGCACTATAGGGCTTTCCCCCTCCTTCCCCTCCCTGCACCCATTTACACAAAGATGAATACCCATCATTAAAATACACAACAAACCAATTCCGTTAAGACCTTAAAATGTGCATCCATAATTAAAATGTACATCAAAACAATCCCATTAAAACAGAACAGCAATGAACAGGCAGAAAGCAGCAGAGCACTCTGTTGTAGATAATCTGTTGGCCGTCTGAGAGGAAGACTTCTCTCTTCTTCTTTTAGGGTCCAGTATGCTTTGAAGATGTAGCTGTTCGTTTCACAGATGAGGAGTGGGCTTTGCTGGATCCCGACCAGAAAGCTCTGCATAAAGAAGTCATGGAAGAGAATTGTGGGATCATGAACTCTCTCAGTAAGGCTCCCTCTTGGATCATGATGTATGTTTTGAAATTCAATACGTATCTATATATGATGGACCTCCAATATTTTGATGGAGCTCAACAGCACCACCTACAGCACCTGCGATTCTGACACCCTCACAGTAAACCCTGAATGGAGGGCTATCTGCTCTTCTGTCTCTGAATATTCTTCCTCCAGTTTCCCCTTTTAAAGCCATGGTTGAGCTGTTCTGAACTACCTGGGCCTTCAGGGATGTTATGGAATTTGAAGAAGCTTCTGTCAGGTTTTCTATTTCGGTTTTTGCTTCTGTCCGTTTTTCATAGACAAAAGAGGTGACTGACATTGGTAGGGTGTGAATTCCATGATTCAGCAGAACAAAATCTTTTACAGAATAGAACCGGGCTTTTCAAATCCCACTGTCATGGGCTGGCTGGATGTAGAGGAATGGTGGGAGGAACCAGGTGGGAAACTCCCAAGGGAATAAGGCTCAGAGCCAGGGGAGTGGTGGTGGGACAAGCATGAGTTGTCAGAGGGAGAGGAGGAAGAGATTGGGAGGAGGAGGTGTTGGAAGCTGAGGAAGTAAAGGTTTTAGTCAGCAGGGGGAGTCTGTAGCAGAGAGGAGTCCAGAAGCAGGATAGGAGCGAGGCCAAGAGGCACAGACGAGTCAGGCTGGTGCTGAAGCCAGGGTGTCTCGCCCTGCTGCTGTGATAAGCTCCCTTCCCCCTTGTCTCTCTGAACTAAAAGAGGTATGAAGAAGAAGGAGCAGAGACAGTTGTGCTGACAGAAGGGAAGGACCCATGAGAAGAGAAGGCTTAGTCAGTTGGGGGAAGGCAGGGACTTGAAGTTGCCACGACTTCCTCATAGTGGCAAAGTCTATGGGAATTGTTCTTGTGCTCACTGGGCCTGACACTACTGAGCAGCCTGTTTGTTCTCATAAAGAGTTAACTTCATTTATTCCATGTGATTTATTGCTGATCCGTTCCTGACACTCAGGTTCCTATTAATGCCTCTTGACAAAAGCAGTGAAGCCGGTTGTAAGACCTTACATTTAATTCCCTTCTGTTCTTCCTCTGTATTGTTAATTAGTGTTGTTCAATAATCAAGGGTTGCATTTCTTCCTGAGGCTGTGATCGTTTCTCTTTGTTGCAGGTGGTAATGAATTGGAAATGAAAAACGAGGGAGACCAGGACAATGTCTACACAATGGAGAAGCGCTGTAAATATACAGAGTGTAGAGGGAACTTTAGTCAAAGCTCCCATTCCACTTCCCTCCAAATAAATCACCTTGGGAAGAAATCCCATCAGTGCTTGGAATGTGAGAAAAGCTTTACCAAGAGAAAAAGTCTCATGAGCCATCAAAGAATTCATAAAGGGAAGAAATCATTTCAGTGCTTGGAATGTGGAAAGAGCTTCAGTCGGAATTCCCATCTCAGTTCCCACGTAAGAACTCACAGCGGAGAAAAACCATATCATTGCATGGAATGTGGTAAGAACTTCGCTTGGAAGGAAAGTCTCACTTCCCATCAAAGAATTCATACAGGGGAGAAACCATATCAGTGCTTGGAATGTGGAAAGTGCTTCACCCAGAAGGAAAGTCTCACAGCCCATCAAAGAATTCATACAGGGGAGAAACCATATCAGTGCTTGGAATGTGGAAAGAGGTTCCTTCATAGTGCCAAGCTTACAACCCATCAAAGAATTCATACAGGGGGAAAACCATATGAGTGCCTAGAGTGTGGAAAGAGCTTCAGTCAGAGTGCCCATCTCACAACCCATCAAAGAATTCATACAGGGGAGAAACCATTTCAGTGTTTGGAATGTGGGAAGAGCTTCAGCCAGAGATCCATTTTTAAGTCGCATCAAAGAATTCATACAGGGGAGAAACCATATCAGTGTTTGGAATGTGGAAAGAGCTTCAGTCAGAGTGCCCATCTCACAACCCATCAAAGAGTTCATACAGGGGAGAAGCCATTTCAGTGTTTGGAATGTGGGAAGAGCTTTACCCAGAAATTAACTCTCACATTCCATGAAAAAATTCATACAGGGGAGAAACCATATCAGTGTTTGGAATGTGGAAAGAGCTTCATTCGGAAATCCCATCTCAGTTTCCATAAAACAACTCACAGTGTGGAGAAACCATATCAGTGTATGGAATGTGGTAAGAGCTTTGCCTGGAAGGAGAGTCTCACATCCCATCAAATAATTCATACAGGGGAAAAACCATATTACTGCTTGGAATGTGGAAAGAGCTTCACCCAGAAGGAAAGTCTCATAGCACATCAAAGAATTCATACAGGAGAGAAACCATATCGGTGCTTGGAATGTGGAAAGAGCTTCACTCGGTACTCTCATCTCAGTTCCCATCAAAGAACTCACAGCAAGGACAAACCATATCAGTGTTTGGAATGTGGAAAGAGCTTCGCTTGGAAGGAAAGTCTCACTCCCCATCAAAGAATTCATACAGGGGAGAAACCGTATGAGTGCTTGGAATGTGGAAGGAGCTTCACCCAGAAGGCAAGTCTGACTTCTCATCAAAGAGTGCACACCAGTAGTAGTAGTAGTAGTAATAATAATAGTAATAGTAATTATATCACAATTAATAATCAGTATCAGGATAAAAACACTAATTACAAAATTGAAAAGTTTAGAACAAAATAAATTAGTATAAAATCACATACACATAAAAAGTAGTTCTAGTTTGTCATTTATCTGTCAGAAAGGTGTACATTCTTAAATGGACACTCTAATCAGCAGGTTTACGGCGACACTCAGAAAGGAGATTCACTTGAGAATAGAACCTTTCTACCCAATTTATTGAGAGTTAAGGATAAGGTCCATAAAATGTGCTCAATGAGAGATTACAAGGCAGAAGCTTGACCATGGAATGAAATAACATCACTTGCTGTTGAAGTTGCAGATCGGTGAATCATGGGAAGGAGAAATTGAGAACTTCTGAAACAATAATGGGATATTAGCTCCACCCAAGGCATGTTGGAGAGCAGCAACGGGTGGGAAAAGATATAATATTTTACAAGGACAGGAAGGAACACAGTCAGAATAACTGACACACACAGGAGGAATAAGGACATAGTTGGAATGCTTCACTTATAGATTTATAAATCATATAATGTGTTAACACGAATGGATGTTGTTTATATTGCAGTTGTTGTATAAGGGATTGTCATTTCAACTGGGGTGTAATTGAGATGAATAAGATTTTGGAACGCGGAAATAAAGTAAATCTTCAAACCATCAATTCTAGTATGCAGGAGGTCACCTAAATGATATAATTTGGCATTTGAATGATTGGGATTAGTAATTGTATAATAATTTGGCATTGCTATGATGAAGCTTTCATTAAATTGGTGTAATTGAAAACTAATAAAAATTATTGTAAAAAAAAAAAAGAAGCATGCATGACAGATAGTCATCCAGCCTCTTGCTTAAAAACCCGCATGAAGGAGAGTCAACCATCAGAATGTTCTGCCTGATGTTTAGTACGAACCTTCTTCCTTATAACTGGAAGCCATTGATTTGGATCCTACCCTCTGGAGCAGTGAAAACAAGTTTGCTCCATCTTCCATGTGGCCCTTGATCATCTTGGTCACATGTTCTAGCTTAATATCCTTCTTAAATTGTAGCGCCCAAAACTGGACACAGAACTCTAGGGGAGTCTGACCAAGTTAGATTAGAGCATGACTACTTCTTCCCTCTATCCGGGGACAATGCTTCTATTGATGCAGCCTAGAATAAAAGGTAAAGGACCCCTGACAGTTAAGTCCAGTCGTGAACGACTCTGGGGTTATGGTGCTCATCTCACTTTACTGGCAGAGGGAGCCGACGTTTGTCTGCAGTTTTTCTGGGTTATGTGGCCAGCTAAGCCACTTCTGGGAAAACCAGAGTAGTGCACAGAAACACAGTTTACCTTCCCACCAGAGCGGTACCTATTTATCTACATGCACTTTGACGTGCTTTCAAACTGTTAGGTTGGCAGGAGCTGGTACCGAGCAACAGGAGCTCACCCTGTCACAGAGATTCGAACCACCAACCTTCTGATTGGGAAGCCCTAGGCTCAGTGGTTTACACCACAGCACAAGCCGCATCCCTTGCAGCCAAGAATAGGATTAGCTATTTTTGCTGCTGCATCACACTGCTGAAGAGGAGAATTGAGAATGGAAGAATGAAAAGCCTTGTGAGGGGTACATGGATGTTCTGTCCATAGGAAATTGACCACCACACCAGCAAGAGGACTTCCATAGCGCCCAGATCCTCAGCTGTCAGGATGGGGTGGGGAGGCAGAATCAGCACCATGGAGAGGGACAAAGGAGCCTGCTTCAAGACCACAGCTAGCAATCCTGCAGCAGAGGCAGAGCAGTTATCTCATCAGTGGCCTGGAGTTACCCAAGAATCTGGCTTGCTATTGGCTGACTTGAGGCCCCACCCCCTGAATGCCCCACCTGGACAGTTAAAGGACTGGTTCCTCCTCTGCAACCACTGGCTTCCTCTTGGTCCCTAAAGTGGGTGATAACGCCCCATGAAGGGTTTTTTTCCTGGGGGGCACTAAGAGGCAAAGGTGTGGCAGTGTACACGACTCTCAGACTTTGAAGAACTTCCATTGCATAATCAAGTTCATTGGTTTTGTGTTGTACTAATTAAACTATGTGCATTTGATTTTGAGTAAATACGCAACTGTTACCGTTTAGAATTTATGGTGTTATTATCTTCCTTAGTGTGTTGTACAAAACAGCTCTTCTGAATAATGCCTTTATATGGTAGGGGGCACTGAGGAGGACTGGGGGCCAGTGGCCGAAAAATGTTTGGTGACCTAGGATCTGGAGTTTCAGGCTCAGGATTTTC
Organism: Podarcis cretensis; assembly: GCF_951804945.1. NCBI lineage: Eukaryota > Metazoa > Chordata > Lepidosauria > Squamata > Lacertidae > Podarcis > Podarcis cretensis. The sequence continues at coordinate 1,134,136 of NC_137181.1, read as the reverse complement.
CCCCAGAGTCTCAGTCCTCTGAGGAGCCTGTAGACTAGTGGGTTAGAGTGGCAGAGGTGTCTTCCTGGGCTTCAAGGGAGGAGATTACAGTGAAGCATTAGAGCATGAAAAGGCTTTTAAGAATCATGAGTCATTCATTGCCTTCTAAATACTGTTTTTTGGTAAGATAGGGAAAATAAAAATTAATGTTAAAAAATTAGTCCAATAATCTGAATATATGTTATAACATATTTAAGTATTAATACAACCGAAGTTCACTTTGAATCACAATGAGAGCTCTTTCCCCACTAGGTGGTCAACTCCTCGCCCTCAGGAAAATACAGCTGACTAGGCAGGTGGGGATACAGAAGATAGGGAAGCGAAGTAGAGGTCAATTGGTATTTATTTGGAGGGGGAGAGACAGAAACCAGTATAAGCCCAGAAGGAAGGACAGGTAAACCACAACTAGAAGGAAATCTATCCCCCTCCCAACTCCCCAGTCTCCTAAACCAAGAATAAGCCCCAAATATCTGCACCTCCCCACCTCAGAAGGATGGGGCATCCCCAACATAGAAGCATATTACATTGCCAACCAAATACGCCATATAATCCCATATATACTAGAAGATGAGACAAAACAATGGATACACCTAGAGAGGGACACAGTTGAAAATACCTGCACCACAGCATACCCTCTCCTCCCAAACAAACTAAGGAAAATTCCCACAACACTTAACAGGTACACACAGACCATGTTCAAAGCATGGAAAACAGAAATAGGCAAACTATCCCCATCCCCACTAATTCTCCTGGTGTACCACCCATTATTCCACCATGCAGCACAAAACCTGGCAAACCAAAGGCCTGTATCGCCTAACAGACTTCAATAAAAATAACAAACCTTTGTCAACACAAGAAATACAGGACAAACTAAGACACCCAAATGCCCTGGTTAGCACAACACCAATTACATGCCCTCTTAAACAATCCAGCAGTAAAATCAGCAGCAACTAGGCCCCTGACAACCTTTGAAAACCTCCTCCTAACAACAAAGGGACATAGTAAAGGGATGGTATCCTCAATATACAAAATGCTAGTCCAAAATCCTACGAACCTCCTAGACGCAATCAAAAAACAATGGGAGGACCTAGGCTATGAGATTAACACCGTGGGACACGATCCAAGAGAAGCTCCGCAACCTCTACGCACCAAAGCCGTCCAAGATTGCTGCCCGCCATGCGTTCTACCACCGGAACCAGGCAGAGGGGGAGTCAATCAACAACTACACCACCGCCCTGCAACAGGCTGCAATGCACTGCGAGTTCCGAGACTTAGACGATGCCCTGATGGATCGAATCGTCTGCGGGGTCCGGGGCATCCATCTGCAACGGCGTCTCCTCACCAAGCCAGACCTCATGCTACAGAAAGCCATTGGGGAGGCTGTGGCCTCAGAAGCTGCTGAACACTCCGCCCAGGAGATCCGCAAGTCCGGCAGACCGCGTCTTGCTAGGAAGCCAGTTCCAGTGCATCACGAAGAGGCCAGCAGTGATGAGGCATCCTCCAGTGAAGACGATGACGTGCACCAGACAAAGCGGGAGTGCAGGAAGTTCCAACAAAAGTCCAAGGGCCAACCGGAATGTGCCGGCTGCGGAGGCAACCATTCCCGTGCCAAGTGTTGATTCAGAGATGCCATCTGTCGGACGTGTTCCAGAAGGGGCCACATCGCTAAGGTCTGCCAATCGGCTCTGTCTGACACCCCCCTTCACCAACTCGCAAGTCCAAGTCTTCACTCCAGTCTGCCAAGGAAAGCTGTTTCGCTCTCACCAACTGCCGCTGCCCGTCTGGAACCATGATTGGCCAAACCGACTCGCCTATGTGACACAAGCTGAACATCACGGTGCTCATTGAAGGAGCTCCATGTGACATGGAGATCAACACCGGGTCTGCCCTGTCCATCGTGTCTTGGAGCACCACCAAAAGCCTCCTAGGGCTAGACTGGTTTGATGCCCTCGGCCTGGAAGTCACTGGCATCAACTGCATCTCTAACGCAGAGACTGAGAGTCTGGTCAAAGACTTTGCCGAGGTTTTTGATGACACTTTGGGGCAATAATCAGGTACACCCATCTCTTTTAGCCTTGATCCATAAGTCGCCCCCATCAAGCTAAAGCCACGCCGGGTTCCCTTTGCTCTCAAGGCTAAGGTGGATGAACAACTGGACAAGCTGATCGCCCAAGGAGTTTTGGAGCCAGTTGACCACACCAAGAGGGAAACCCCCATCGTCACGCCTGTCAAGCCAGACGGGTCGGTGAGCATCTGTGCTGACTACAAGTGCACGATCAACAAGGCATTTCAGCAGCACGCTTTCCCGGTTCCTGTTGTCCAACACCTGCTGCGTTCCCTGGGTGAGGGTAAGGTCTTCGCTAAGCTGGACCTTGCCCAAGCCTATCAACAACTGCCCATCGATGATGCCACTGCTGAAGCCCAGACGATCGTCACCCACCGAGGGGCATTCCGTTACCGCCGGTTGCAGTTCGGGGTGAGTGGCTCCTGGCATCTTCCAAAGCCTTATGGAGCATCTCCTGCAAGGGCTTCCGGGCGTGGTACCATATTTTGATGACGTCTTGGTGTCCACAGACTCACACCAGCAGCTGTTCGAGCGCCTCCGTGCCATGCTGACCAGGTTCCAAGAGGCCAGGCTCAAGGTAAAGAGGGAGAAGTGCCAGATCGCTATTCTACAGGTGGAGTTCCTGGGCTATCTTATCGACACCTCCGGCCTTCACCCGACCACATCCAAGATCCGCGCTATCCAGCAGGCCCCCACCCCAAAGAACAAGACGGAGTTGCAGGCATTCCTGGGGCTGCTGAACTTTTATAACATGTTCCTGCCCCACAAAGCCACGGTGGCTGAGCCTCTTCACCGACTCCTCAGCACAAAGACGCCTTGGTCCTGGGGTCATCGGGAGACGGCGGCCTTCAACGCGGTCAAGGCTGTCCTTTCATTGGACAGTGTGCTGGTACAGTACAGTGAAGCCAGGCCGCTGGTCCTTGCCTGCGACGCCTCACCTTTTGGCATCGGCGTTGTCCTTAGTCACGATTTTCCAGACGGAAGAGAAGCACCACTCGCCTACTTTTCCAGGACGCTATCTCTGACTGAACGGAATTACAGCCAGCTTGACAAGGAGGCACTGGCACTTGTGGCTGGAGTGAAGAGGTTCCATGAATACCTCTATGGCAGGACTTTTGACCTCATCACTGACCACAAGCCGCTCCTGGGCCTCCTCGCCGGTGATCGTCCAACTCCACCGGTCCTCTCACCGCGCATGCTGCAATGGACTGTTTTCCTGGCTGCCTACCACTACTGGCTCGTCCATCGCCCGGGGAAATCGATGGGCCATGCTGACGCCCTCAGCCGTTGCTCTCTTCCAGCGTTTGTGGAAGACCCGGCTCCAGCTTCATCGCTCCTTCTGATTGAGGATCTTCCGGCAGCACCTGTATCGGCTGCCACTGTGGCCTCCGCATCTGCCCAGGATCGCACCATCAACCTTGTGCTCAACTGGGTGTGGAGGGGGTGGCCACAAGGGCCTTTTGCATCAGAGTTCCAACCGTTCGCAACCAGACAACATGAACTCTCGGCTCATCGTGGCTGTCTGCTGTGGGGAGACCGCATCGTGATTCCCCAAAGACTCCGTCAACGCGTCCTGAAGGCTCTGCACGTTGGCCACCCGGGAATCGTCAAAACGAAGGCATTGGCTCTGTGTTACATCTGGTGGCCTAACATGGACGATGCCATCACTGCCTGGGTGTCCGCCTGTCAAGCATGTCAAGCGTGCCAAGAATCGAGGCCTGCACCACCAGCAGCTAAGGGACACACCTGGGAGACGCCAAAGACACCCTGGTCAAAGGGGGCCACTAGGTGGTGGATCGGAAGATGGCTGACAATAACATCTCTCCGACCCACACAAGGTAATTTGGAGGCTATGATGGGGGTAATTAGCCTCCTTAACCCCCCCAGGATTGTGGGGGGGACGGCCCTTGCCTGCTGTGCCCTATACCACCCCCGAATTTGTGGCGGTGGGGGCACTAGGCACAAAGCCCTCCTGTGGGATTTTGGCATTCCTGGACGCCGTCCCTGATCCACGCCGCCAGTTGCAATGATCTTCAAAAGAAACAATTTGGACAAGATAAATTGCACATGCTTCAAGGAAAAAGGGGGAGTAAAGACTGCTGACAGACGAGATCTCTGATAACAAGACAAGAATAATATATGAGAAGATACGTCAAGTTACGGTATGATAAATGACTGAGGGGGGAGGGGGAAAAAACCTGCCTCCCTTTTTTTATGTGATTAAACAAGAATCCCCTCCCCTAATGAGTCAGAAATTAAGGACTTAAGCTGTGGATTTAAGACTGTGTGGAGATAAACTTTCGAACCAATGTTTCAGGATGAAGCTGGAAAGCTAAGAGTTTTGGAATGACGCAGTTAAAAATGCCGTCGCCATTTTGGGAGGCATTGCTGGAGCTCTTGGGTCTGGGAGGAGAAAGAAATCAACTTCCCGGTGGGACTTAAGAGCGACGAATGCCTAATTTATGATGGAAAGAGCGATGTTATCTACGAAGGAGATTTATGGAAACCATCTGGACTTAGTTTGGAGGAACGGGAAATCCACACAGGAATATTATATTTGCTTATCGGCTTAAGGAGACTAACAGAAGAGATCGTAAAGGAAAAAGAGAAATTATATGAACAAGATATGATGTGGAAACACCAAGATAAGACTGGATAGAATTATGAACTTTGTCTGGACTGATTGGGACTGATTTGGACATTAACGCAGTAATAAGAAGAGGATCTGAATACCCCTTTGGATCTTGAAGTATGGGTTCCCCCAACAAAAATTTAAAAATTGGCTTTGTAATTTGGAATTTATGCGATGTGATTTAATTTGATGTGATTGGCCAGTTAATAAAAATTATTTTTTTAAAAAAAAGACACCCTGGTCGAGGGTGCACATCGATCTGGCCGGCCCCTTTCACGCCCGGACCTTTATAGTAGTGGTGGACGCCTATTCCAAATGGCTGGAGGTCGCCCTGATGCCCTCCACCACTACCGAAGCTGTCATCCGGGTGCTGCGAGGCCTGTTTGCAACGCATGGGTGTCCTGATGTCCTTGTCTCCGACAACAGGCCGCAGTTCACGTCAGGTACTTTTGAGCGGTATCTTTTGGGACTGGGTATCCGCCATGCCCTAACAGCACCTTTTCATCCATCCAGCAACGGGCAAGCGGAAAGAATGGTGCGCTCAGCAAAAGAGGCACTGGCGCGCCTGGACCAGGGAGACTGGCACAAGCGGGTCGCCGAATACTTGTTCGTGCAACACATCACCCCTCATGTGGCCACAGGACGGAGTCCTGCTGAACTGCTTATGGGCTGCCGGCTCAGGTCACCGCTCGACCGGCTGCACCCAGACTTTGCCGTGGCCGAACCCCCAGGCTGTGCCAACGCCCGGAACTATGTGGGGGACATTCCTTGGGTGCCAGCCACAGTAGTGGGAGTCACTGAACCTCACTCGTACCAGGTGGCACTCGAAGACGGACGCTTGTGGCGCCGGCACATAGACCAGCTTAGGCGCAAGGTTGGGGACTTGGACACTACCGTGGTGCCCCCAACTGCGCTCGTGGCTCCGGAAGAGACACAGACGGCAAGGCTCCACCTATACCTCCCTCGCAAACTGCCAGCGTGGAGCCGAACCAAGCCACTTCAGAGGGTCTGCCAGACTTACCACAGGCTCAGACCACTCCACTTGCGGAGGCTCCACCCACAGTAGCGGATCCAGGGGATTTGTTTTCAACGCCACCTAGGGTCGCACCACAGCCTCAGCAAGAATTGTGTGGCCCCCCGGACTTGGCTACCAGTCCCCGGTCTGGCAGAGTTCCCAAGCGCCCAACTTATTTAAAGGACTATGTTGTTGGACATGTATCACTGTTGGTCTAAGTATGGGAAATGTAACTGATATGCTTTTGTGCCTAATTGAACCATTATGTGTAGTGCTGTATATAAGGAAACCATTACGATTGTAACTAACACCTTATCTCGGTGGGGAGGGGTGTTATGTACTGAAGTTCTCACCCTGGGCAGGCAGGGGGGTAGTGTAGATAGTTATGCAAATGAAGGATCGAAAAGTGACGTTCAGTGATTGGATAGTTTTAGAAAATGGCAACAGTTACAATTGTTCTGGAGCTCTATATAAGCAGGCTGACTGAGCCCCTCAGCTGAGTTCTGTTCCAGCTTACAAAATAAAGAGCTGCTTTGGAGAAATCGCTGTGTCGTCTGCTATGTCAACTCACAACTTAACATTAAGTAAAATAGAAACATCACCACCCCACCCACCCCCACTCACCTTTCCCCCCTCAGCCTCTTTCCCCCTAGTCTTCCTAATCTCTCAACAAATGAAACTGATCTGTAAAAAAAAAAAAAAAAACATTCCAAAAAAACCTCCCCAATCTCCTCTCCCTAAACTTAAGGATGCGCAGAACCCCAACAGCACCCCCCCCCCCACTGGGACCCCCCTTCAACCCCCCCATCCTTCAACTCGCCAGGCCCGCAGCCTTGCGGGGAAGGGCGATCCGTGAACGGGACTCAGCTGCACGTGGGATCTGGTTCCTTCTTGTCTGGTTTTGGCTACAGCCAAGCAGGAGGCGAGGATGGGGGTGAAAGGAGATGCAGCCCGGGGGGGGGCACGCTCCCCCTGCAAGCTTCTCCTGCTCTTTCAGGCCAAGGGAGAGACCAGCTCAGATCCCCCAAAACACAGCACCCGGGGGGGGCAGCAATGCGCGGGGCTCCTCCTGCGCTCCGGCTCTGGAGGAAGGAAACGCAGAGAGAGGGGGGGGGGATGAGCTTTGGGCGCTCGGCTTGCCAAGGGTTAAAAGGAACTGAGCCGAATTCCTAGAGAGGAGATGAAGAATGGGGGGGGGGGAACCAGGTCCTCCCGATCCAAAGCCCCTCCCTCACTCTCAAGTCACTTCCTGCAAGGGGGGGGGGCGGGCGGTGGATGTTTTGCGTGTCTCCTTTGCCAGCTTTGCTGCCTGGGTGGCTCCTGCTGCAATCGGGTGAGTCTCCTCTCTCTCTCCTCCCTTTGGGGGTCCCAGGGCTGCAGGGGGGCCGTGTCCAGATCATGCGTGCCCCCCAGGGTCCTGCACCCCCTCCTTGCTCTCTGCAAATCCAGGGGGCGGGTGGTTTTGCAGGAGGGCTGCAACCCTGTTCTTCCTTCCTAGCCAAGGCTGCTCACCGCTTTGCTTCAATCCAGCCAGACCTGAGTCTGCTGCAATGGCAGAGGAGTCTCCTGGGGGGTCCAGAGCCCCGTCTAGTCCTGTTGAGTCTCAGTCAGTCAGGCTGGAGTCAGTCTTCGCCCCTCTTGGGGGAGGAGAAAGAGCAGGGAGGAGGGGCTGGCTGGGCCAGGGAGGGGTCAGGCCCTCCCTGCAGGAGTGGGGGGTCTCTTCCTGCTTGGGGGAGGCGGCGGGGTGAATTCCCTGGATTCAGAGATCCTAACTAACTCCTGACCAGTGTCTAATCTCCCTTTCCTGAGCAAAGTTCTTGAGTAAGTGGTCGCTGACCAGATCCAGGCGCTTTTGGAAGAAACTGATTTTCTGCATCCATTTCAATGACCCAGATACAAGCACACCCTCCCTTGTCCTCCAGCTAGAAGAAAAGCTTTCCCCCCCACCCGTTCATCAGGCAGGGAACTTATCCAGACTCCTGGCTGACCCAGGTGCGCCCGTTCAGACATGCAGCCTCTCAGGTGTCCAAATGATCTTCTGAGACTGACCAGGAAGCCCTGAACAGAGAACCACCAGAGAAGGAATCGGAGACCTGCTGGGAAGGGAGGGAACCTTGGGAGGGATGGGGGTGAAAGGGGCAGCCCCCCCTCCCAGTGCTGAGAGTTACTGGGAGACCCTCTTCCCACCAGCTGTAATTCCTGAGTTCCCTGGCAAGGAGGACGGTTGCCTAGCCACTTCACGGGAACCTCTCCCAGCAGCGCTCAGCACCCTTTACAAACTACGGTTCCTGTGGTTCTATGGACTCTTTAAAGGGGTCTCATCCTGCTTTACAGATGCAGTGCAGGGGGAGAGCTGGGAGTGTGTGTTGTCGTTTTGGAATAACTTTTAATGGAGTTTTATAACAAGGATCATGGGAATAATGAAGGACACAAAGAAACTGAGTCTTCTCTTGTCATTTGTATATCACGAAAATAGCACAGTAGGTTTAGGAGAATATCTACAACATATAGTTAATTACAGTGGTGCCCTGCAAGACGAATGCCTCGCAAGACGGAAAACTCGCTAGACGAAAGAGTTTTCCGTTTTGGAGGTGCTTCGCAAAACGAATTTCCTATGGGCTTCGCAAGACGAAAATGTCTTGCGAGTTCCTGCGGGTTTTTTCCCCTCCCCCCCTTTTCTAAGCCGCAAAGCCGCTAAAAGCCGCTAAACCGCAAATAGCCCTAAGCCGCTAAGCCGTCAATGGGCTTGCTTCGCAAGACGAAAAAACCGCAAGACAAAGAGACTCGCGGAACGGATTCTTTTCGTCTTGCGAGGCACCACTGTATTAGAAATCAGGCAGTGTCTGAGTTCTTGGTTTGTGAATAGGTTTAAGCAAAAGCAGAAAAAGGGCCAACAGGACAGAGCAATTAACAGATAACACTGAGCATCACATAACCAAACACCTGGTCAGATTAAGTGTGGGAAAACAGTCCCTTTTCCTTTCTTGTTACCAGTGAAAAAAATATAAAGTGCTGGTCCATTGATGAACATGGGACGGGGCTTCCAAACAAAGATAATGATTTGATATGTTTAAATTAAAGTCAACCAGGTGGAGCCAAATGCTCAAAACTGCAGATGCCAGCCACTCCATGGCTGTTTCTTGAGGCTCTGGGTGTAACTCGCAGCTATTTTATCTCATGCTTGAGGCTTTATGTGTTGTCCTGGATGTTATTTTGATTACTTTTCATACTGCATTTCTATAATTCTTTTAGGCCATGGGTAGGCAAACTAAGGCCCGGGGGCTGGATACGGCTCAATTGCCTTCACAGTCCAGCCCGTGGACGGCCTGGGAATCAGCGTGTTGAGGGACAGTGGACCGGCCCCCTGCTGAAAAAGATTGCTGAGCCCTGTATTAGGCTTTATCTTTTTCCCATGTGTAGCGGATTCACCCCGCCAGCTGCCCCCCATTAAATATAGCAGACCCACCTCATGGTACGCCAATTACACCCCCCAGTCACTCCTCTCCCCCCCCCCATGCTCCTTCTCTTCTCCCCACCTCGTCTGGTTCCACAGCCGCGACTTCTCCTCCGCCACCAAGAAAAGATGGATGAGGCGGTTTTGCCAGAATCCCTCCGCCATCTGTGAGACAGAAAGGTGAATGAGAAGTCAGAGGTGGAGCTGTGCATGGCGAACGAGAGAGGGGCCACAGAAAAAGCCTCACGCGCCGAGGGCATTTGGACATTGGCAGCCATTAATCTTATTTTAGTTATGTGAACATTGATGCACCCTGCTTTGGGCTCTTGGATCCCACCAATGAACATCAACTTAATAAAGGAGTGGATTCACCCCGCTAACTGCCCCCCATTAAATATAGAGGACCCACCTCATGATATGCAAATTACACAAATTTCTGCAATTTCCCACAGGCTACCTTGTGAGGATCTTGTGCGAGATGAAACTTAGTGATTTAGAGTCTTAGGAAAGAGCTGAACGAACAAGAACAGTTTTATTTACAAAAGAAGAGGTCAATGAAACAAATTTGGGGTCAGGAGATGCGTTCTTTCAAATAAAAGTTGGCTTCTTACTTAAACTAAATACATAGATGTCACAGCTTTTCTCAAACTTCAGTTGCTAAAAGCTCACTTGTTGCACTTCAGTTGGAAGTTCAGGTTTCTACCATAGGAGGTAAAAGAATTAACTCTGTTTCTGTTCATTTACTTAGTTATGAGCAGGGTTACACTTAAATACTTTTAATACAGCGCAGCTTCCTTCTCAGCCTAATACTTTGGTTCCTGAGCGAGGGGCACTTTTCGTTCGTCCGCCTCTCAGGCCTTGTTATTCATTTGGGGGGGCAGTCTCCTTTTCCTAGGAGACCTCTCCCCTCCTGACTGGAAGGAGACCCTGGTTTAGACCGTCTTCCCACAGATTCTCCCTCTCCTGCCTCCTCAGACTCAGCCCTCCAGATTAATTCCTGCCTCCATATTCTCCCCAGACCCTCCACTGGGTCTTCTTCCTATCTAAGCTGTGAGACTCCTTCTTTTGGCTAGAGACATTCTCCCCAGATCAGAGTCAGTTCTCCCTCAGAAAAGAGCCTCTCCGAATAATAATAATAATAATAATAATAATAATAATACCCCTCTCCCCTCTCAGATCAGGCCCTGCCCACTCTCCCCCTCAGAAAGGGCTCCTCGGATTTTCCCTCCAAAAGGGCTGGCAGCCAATCAGAGAGAGAGAGGCTCCCGCCCTCTGCTGGAACCTCGGAGGCACTGCACCCCCACACTCTGCTCTGGCTCTGAGGGAAAATACCTCATGGGATGAAGCAAAAGGAGAAAACTAGGAAGAAGAAAGGATACAGATAAACTGACCGAGTCTTCTCTTGTCATTTGTATTTCACAATTAGTTTACAGGAATATCTGCAACATATGGTTCATTATTAGAGGTCAGCGCCTGAGATTGAGGCAAATGCTCAAAACTACAGATTCCAAACACCCCTCACCCCCGTTTCTAGAAGGTCTGTGTGTAACTTGAGGCTTTTTTCCCGTGCTTGAGGCTTTATGTTATTATTATTATTTGTTGGTATTTTTACTACTATTACCACTGTTCCATAGCAGATTGCAACCATTTAAAAATATTTTTAAAAGTCAAAACAAATAATAATCAGAAGAATAGGCTGGGTCCTCCGTTGTCAGAGGCCTTGGGAAAGAGGGGGAAGAGCCTGTGTGGGGAGGGAATCCCCCAAGGGGGGGGGTCTGCCCCCAGGATGCCCTCTCTTGGGCCACCCCCACCCTAGACTCTCAAGGGGGTGAAACTACCAAGAGGGCCCCCCTGCCAAATTTCACAGCCAAGAGGGTCTGTAGGGAAGAAGGTGGTTCTTGACATATTGGGGGGGCTAAGTGAACCCCTCCCAAAGGCAGCCCTGTTTAGGGCAGTTTTTAATGTTTAATGTTGTATTGTGTTTTTAATATTTGGTTGGGAGCCTCCCAGAGGGGCTGGGGAAACCCAGCCAGATGGGTGGGGTGTAAATAATAAATTCCTATTATTATATTATACTCCTGTGAGCACTTTGAATTGGACCTGGAAATGAAGGGACCACCAATGCAGCTGTTTTAAAACAGGAATTAAATGTGTTCTCAGGGGTTGTAATGGGAGGGATTCAATGAGATGGGGTAGACCCATGGATGCTCCTTGGAGAAAAAGGGAGGAAATAAATGCCCTTCATAAAGAAAGGGAGCCCAGCCAACAATCTGGAGCAGATTCTGAACCATCCTCAAGAGCAGTTCCACTTAGAGGGCATTGCGATGATCCTATCTGATCCACAGCAGAGAGTACCCTGGCCATGTCATCACAAAAGACTCACTTGTCAATCACAGTTCTGACTTCTTTCATTGACTGAAAACACTGAAAGGCAGGAGCAACTAAGCTGATTCATTTGACAGACCTTCCCAATGTTTCCTGCACATTTTGCATAGTAACGTCTAGTAGGGCTGGACGTCGGCTTCTCCTTTTCCTTTTTTGAAAAAGAAAGTTCAGCGTCTGGGTTGTGTTGCAGTCCAGCCCTGGTTCCTAATAATATTCCGGGAATCTTTTTCTTTTCCTGGCTGTGTATCAATTTAATAACAGAACAATGTATTTGCTTTGTAGGATTTGCAAAGGCCTCTACCTAGGAAAGACAGAACTTGGCAGTAGGACCAAGAGCTTTCTTCCGATCTCTTGGGGGATTCCACAGAGCCCAGATGGATGAGTCAGAGTCCGCTGGCCCTGAAGCAGGAAGAGGCCATGCCACCCAAACTGGGAACAGCGGTGGAATCTGGGATAACTCTCTGCTGAAGATCCTGGGTGAGGAAAACACCTTCAGCTCAGAATTGCAGAGACAAAATTTCAGGCACTTCTGCTACCAGGAAGCCAAAGGACCTCGAGAGGTTTGCAGCCGACTCCACCACCTTGACCGTCGGTGGCTGAAGCCAGAAAGGCACACGAAAGCTGAGATGCTGGACCTAGTGATCTTGGAGCAGTTCCTGGCTGTCCTTCCACCGGAGATGGAGAGCTGGGTGAGGGAATGTGGAGCGGAGACCAGTTCCCAGGCGGTGGCCCTGGCCGAAGGTTTCCTCCTGAGTCTGGCAGAGGAGAGGAAGCAGGCAGAGAGAAAGCAGGTGAGAGAGACTTTCCTCTGGATATTCCGAAGGGGCTCTGAACATGAGAGAGAGTATCCCAAAATTCTCTCTTAATCCCCCAATCTATTTTTGGAAAGCTTCCAAGGAATGAGATCGGATACCCCTAAAGCTTTTGCCTCTCCCAGTCCTTTTCTAATGTTTCTCTCCATTCTCTGCTTCCAATCCTTTTTGCCCTTTCAGGGAAAGATTATCTTTGCAGAAACGGGCCTGGATACCTCTGAGGCAGAGATGACTCCATTGGACACCAAAGAGAGGCCACTGGGTAAGGAGGAAGGAGGGTTTTTTCCCCATTTGGTCACACATTCTGTAGATTTTGCCTCTAATCTGTGGGGAGGACACTAGGGGCCAAGAGCCCAAAGTGGGGACATGTATTTTTACCTAGCTAAGATACAAATGTCAAAATGCACTCAGTAGGTGTGACTTTTTTACAGGCCCACCTGTAGTTAGAGATGCACTGCTTCACCTCTAAGAGAAGCATGTGATAATGGCCTGGCACTTACCTTTGTCTCTCACAGGTGACAGAATGATGCTGGCAAGAGATGCTTATCCATCTTTGCATGAAGGCAGACATGCAGCAGCCATGGAACCAGATCAGGTAGGGAGAATGAAGGATTGTGGGGCAAAGAGTCCCTAATGAATCTCTCTCCTCCTTCTCTTGGCTGTAAAGGCCATTGCAGGAGCCTTATGTTCTGAGAATGGTGAACAATCACCTCACGTTGACTAGCCTCCTGAATGCTGCTAATACAGTGGTACCTCTGGTTACGTACTTAATTCGTTCTGGAGGTCCGTTCTTAACCTGAAACTGTTCTTAACCTGAAGCACCACTTTAGCTAATGGGGCCTCCTGCTGCCGCTGCATCGCCGGAGCATGATTTCTGTTCTTATCCTGAAGCAAAATTCTTAACCTGAAGCGTATGTAATACGAGGTACCACTATTATTTATCAGTAGTTGCAGTTTTATTTACAGATTTAACATTTAATGCTTAAATAGGCTTCTAAATCGTTGAGAAATCATAAAAACAGTGGCCAGAATTCACCTTTTCCCTCATTCCCCTCCCCGTGACCCGCAGTACCCCCTGAAGTTGACTTTAATGCATTGTGAAGGTTCCCCCCACCTCCAGAACAGTAGATGGGGAGAGCAAAGAGAGGATCTTTCCATCTGGGAAACTGGAATCGATGAGCAGAGAGAATTACTGTATTTTTCACTCTATAACACACACCTGACCATAACACACACGTAGTTTTTAGAGGAGGAAAACAAGAAAAAAAAATCTGAAAGAAATAGTGGATGTATCATTTTTGTACTTCATGCTGTGGCCACAGACATGTGATTCGACGGTGAGTTTGGGGCACCCCAATGCAATAATCCTGAGAATCCATGTGGATCCATGCTTTGTAACCACGTTTTTGCACCATTGCAGCCCCAGGCAACAGTGGGTGCGTGGGTTTTTTTGGTGCAGGCTGTAGCCATGGACATGCTATGTGATCTGATGGTGAATTTGGGGTGACCCAGTGCAAAGATCCTGAGAATCCATGTGGATCTGTGCATTGTAACCACGTTTTAAGTGGGGAGGGAATGAAAAACAGAAGGGACAAGGAGCACGAGAGGGGTGTGCGGAGAAGCAGCTGGCTAACAATGCAGGAGAGGGGTTTAACGGGAGGGAGGAAAGGAAGGCAAAAGTTCCCCCCCCCCAAGCAAGGCTCCCCCCCTCCAATCTGCATGTTTTCCGGCTGCCTGCGAGTCCCTAGAATGCTGGACGCAGCAGCACCGGAGCACAGAGAGGAGGAGGTGGTGGCTGTCGGCTGCGCTCCTAGCCGACGGAACCTGAGCCAGGTGGGCTGGAGCCTGCGCGCAGTGTGACTAGGAAGGAATTAGAAGGAAGGACGTGATCCTTTCCTTTCCCCTCTGCTTGCCAGGAGGGCAGGGGATTTCCCTGCTCTTTGTTGCGTTTGAGCAAACATAGCAACCGAAAACAGAAGCGGGTGGGCAGTAAGACCCTGAGGCAGAATGCAGGAAAGCGGCAGCCTTGCTTCTGCAGCCTTCCCTCCTCCGCGCGATCTGATTTTTGCCTCTGCACTCGGGCCAGTCAGCTCCAGGGACCACACATTCGCTCAATAACATGCACAGACATTTCCCCTTACTTTGTAGGAGAAAAACTGTGCACGTTATAGCGAGAAAAATACGGTATTTGAAGATCACCATGTGGCATTCCATCCATTCCCCCAAAAGCTTAATACCAGTCATTAAAATACACACAAAAATACAGTTTTGTTAAAACATTAAAATATGCATCCATAATAAAAATGTGCAGCAAAACAATTACATTAAAACAAAACAGCAATGAACAGGCAGAAGACAACAGAGCAATGTGTAGTAGATAATCTGTATGTGGTCTAAGAAGGGGACCTTTCCCTTTTTATTTTAGGGTCTGGTGTGCTTTGAAGATGTAGCTGTTCATTTCACAGATGAGGAATGGGAGTTGCTGGATCCTGACCAAAGAGCTCTGTATAAGGAAGTAATGGAGGAGAATCGTGGGATCATGGAGTCTCTTGGTAAATCTGCCTTTTGGATTACAATATCTCTTTTGGAATTCTTTTTGAAATTCAGTCCCTGAGGCTGTGATCCGTTTCTTTTTTGTTGCAGATGGTGATGAATCAGAAAGGAAGAATGAGGCAGACCAAATCTACACAATGGAGAAGCGGTATCAATATTTGGAGTGTATAGAAAGCTTCAGAAGAATTCATACAGGGGAGAAACCCTATCAGTGCATGGAATGTGGAAAGAGCTTCAGTCGGAAGGATAATCTCAATCTTCATCAAAGAATTCATACAGGGGAGAAACCATATCAGTGCTTGGAATGTGGAAAGAGCTTCAGTCGGAAGGATCATTTCACTCTTCATCAAAGAATTCATACTGGAGAGAAACCATATCAGTGTTTGGAATGTGGAAGGAGCTTCACCCGGGAGGACAGTCTGACTTCCCATCAAAGAATTCATACAGGGGAGAAATTATATCAGTGCTTCGAATGTGGAAAGAGGTTCAGTCAGAAGGGAAGTATCACTTCCCATGAAAAAAGTCACACCGAGAAGAAAGCATATCAGTGTATGGAATGTGGGAAGAGCTATACCCGGAAGGATTGTCTGGCTTCACATCAAAGAACTCATACAGGGGAGAAGCCCTTTGAGTGCTTGGAATGCGGGAAGAGCTTCACTCAAAGAGCAGGTCTCGTGTACCATCAAAGAATACATACAGGGGAGAAGCTGTTTGAGTGCTTGGAATGTGGGAAGATCTTCACTCATAAAGCAAGTTTCATGCGGCATCAAAGAATCCATACAGGGGAGATGCCCTTTGAGTGCTTGGAATGTGGAAAGAGATTCAGTCAGAGAATTGGTCTCGTGTCCCATCAAAGTATCCATACAGGGGAGAAGCCCTTTGAGTGCTTGGAATGTGGGAAGAGATTCAGTCAGAGAACTGGTCTCATGTCCCATCAAAGAATCCATACAGGTGAGAAGCCATTTCAGTGCTTGGAATGTGGAAAGAGCTTCACTCGGTACTCCCATCTCAGTTCGCATCAAAGAACTCACAGCAAGGACAAACCATATCAGTGCATGGATTGTGGAAAGAGCTTCGCTTGGAAGGAAAGTCTCACTCCCCATCAAAGAATTCATACAGGGGAGAAACCGTATGAGTGCTTTGAATGTAAAAAAAGGTTCAGTCAGAGTGCCCAGCTCTCCGTCCATCAAAGAATTCACACAGGGGACAAATGATACCAGTGCTCAGAATGTGGAAAGAGCTTCATTCGAAGCGCCCATCTCACTTCCCAGCAAATAATTTATACAGCAGACCAGTCTTCCAGAACTGGAAGACTGGGGAAATATCATCAAAGGAACTGAAGGAGGTGAGGACAGCTGACCCCACCTAGGCCTGAAGTCACCCCCCCCCCCCATAATCACCCCAGGCCTCAAACCTGTCCAAAATTCCTTTTGTCTTCTAAAAAAAAATCCAAAACAGCTTTTCTCTGCTCTTCTCTGCTTTTCTCACAAGATGCATAGGAAAAATGTTACTCTTTTATCGGTACGAGATGGCTTCAAAAAGCTAATGAATAGGCTCTGTCATTGCCAAGAATACTCAAGCCTGAGAACTGACTTTTATCTCATTCAGTTGCAACATCTTTGAACATGCTGAACCGCTCTCATTGCCCTTTCCTGGGAAGGGTGCCAAGAGTCCAAAATAGTCCCGAGACAGGAACTTTCTGTTCATGCTAAGGAGACACATGGGGAGAAACTTTTCAGAAGGAGGAGAAAGGGGAGGGAAGTGGAAGGGAAATATATACTCTGTGCAAATGGCTGTAAACTCGTGCTTGTTTGTGAACTATCACACTTGCTCCTTCTACCAGTTCGTGGATGGTAGAAATAAAGCTTTTTCTTCGAAACTATTCCTTGAGTGTCTGTTGACTCCCATTTTCCCTTTCCAGGGCGCAATATTTTTTCCCACCCGAGGGCAAAGCCTCGTAAGGCTACAGAACAATGGCGAGAGAAGCTGATGAACTATGCAGAGTTGGCAAAGCTAACAGATAAACTGTCGGGGAAAAGACAATAGTGACTTTGAAAAAGAATGGGAACCTTTTACATCATATCTGCAGAAACAACAACAAAAAGAGTCATTGGCAGGATTTAAATAAACATTTGCAAATTTATTTACCAAAAATAGGACACTTAATATGACACTATAGAAGTAAATATAAACAGCAGAATGTAATATAAGATGGAATAAACCAGTGATGGAAGTTGAGGGAAGTCCGCAAGGAAGGGGAAAATTGAAATCTGAATGTAATGTAATGATTATTGACATTGTTAAAAAATAAAAATCTAAAATAAATGATTAAAAAAATAGAATTCATACAGCGGAGAAGCCATATAAGAGCTTCAGTTGGAAGAGAAGTCTCACTTCACATGAAAGAACTCACAGGGAGGAGACACCATATAAGGGCTTGGAATGTGGGAAGAGCTTTGCCCGGAAGACAAGTCTCACAGCCCATGGAAGAATTCCCACAGGGGACAAAGCCTAACGGTGCTCAGAATGTGGACGGAGCTTCGGTCAGAGAACCCAACTCACTTCTCATCAAATAATTCATAAAGGGGGAAACCATTCAGTTATTGCAATGCGGAAAGAGCTTCAATCAGTGTGACAATCCCACTTCCCATCAAAGGATGCCTATTAGGAGAGGCATAGAAACAGAATTGTAGAGTTGGAAGAGCCGTGGCAATGCTGGAATGTCTCCTGAAGCATGCCTGACAGATAGTCGTTCAACCTCTGGTGATGAACCTGCAAGGAAGGAGAGGTCACCATCAGAATTTTCTTCCTGATGTGTAGCCATTTGGATCCTACCCTCTGGAGCAGCAGAAAACAAGCTTGCTCCATCTTCCATGTGACCCTTGATCATCTTGGTCACCCTCCTCTGTCAATATCCTTCTTAAATTGTGGTGCCCAAAACTGGACACAGAACTCTGGTGGAGTCTAACCAACGTGGAATACAGCATGACTATTTCTTGACGAGGGCCTGCTCGTCATCAGAAATAATCAGTCTCACACCAGGATGGATTGAAAGAGCCTGACCAGCTAAAAGCTGCTGCAGCCCAGCATTTATTTTGAACAGTAAAAAACTTACAACATTGTATCAACCCAGCAGATAAAGACAATACCATATATGGATGTCACCCCATCACCAGGCTATACTATGTGGACCAATCATTAGTCTAGCATGAGGTGTTCACGCGCTCATCATGCCCAGCACAGCCTGCCCTGCCCAAAGTTCAGGCTGCAGTAAATTTCCACCCATGCGCCCATCTTGCCGCATAGGCACAAACAACCTTTTTCCTACATGCCCTCTTTTCTTACTTGTTTTATGAAAAGTAATTTGTCTCATTTCCTAAACGCTTATATCTTGCAACATAAATTCTTCTCGTCATCCCTGTGGTGGGTCGTGGTTTGTACCACCACGTAGTACATTGGGCAAACAAAGAGGGTAGGCATTGAATGCAGCAGCGCAACACAATGAATCCTGCAACAAGCAAAATTACAATTAGCAAAAGTTTTCTTAACCATGCTCTATTAGGTAACCAGGAAGACAACCATTCCCATGGATCAAAACCTTCAGGTGGATTCAAAGGATTATGGGCTATCATTTTTTCCATATAATTAATAGTAGCAGAAATATTGGCCGATTGATCAGATATATACATACAACGAGAATGAATCAAGGCACAAACTCCACCTTTGGAGGCAAGGATTTTTTTGTAAAACAACTTCTCTTATTTCTGACATTTCATTGTTAATTATTTTTAAAGCCAAGATGGTAGAATTAAACAAGGCTTCAGTCCAATTTGCCAATCTATGCAGATCATGGTAATTCATAGCTGCACCTAAAGAGGGCAGAAGGGACCTAGAGATGGCTGTCCCTGTATATCGAGAAATAGGTGATTGCACTTCCCTTCTGTTACGCAAACGGACCGCTGGGAGCTTGTCCATTTTATACACCAGGGGTATGACTACTCCTAAAGTGCAGGTTCCAGAAAAGGCAAGGGGGATTTCTTTGTAGGCTCTTGTGCCACAGAATAACCATAAGTCAGATTGAAGCAAACATGTAGATTTGCTGCTCTTCTTCATCCAATCAAACCAAACATAAAAATCTCTACACGCAGCCTGTTGTTCATAAGTCATGTTGGTCGTGACATTATTAACTAAAACTCTTGGCCTACCACTCATAGTGGTAACATTAAGAAAACAAGAAGATCCATTAACATACTCATAGGTCCAATTACAATATGGATAATGACCTAAAAAGTTACTACTATTATGATTGAAAAGAAAACAATGAGACGCTATTTCCACAAGCGACAAAAACACGGGGGGTAAACTTGTACGATTATCCTTCATATTATTACTAATCTTATATGAGGCATTTACTGGAATACCATGCAATAATATGCCAGACCTCTTTGATTGAGGAGGGATATGCATACACACCCAACATTCAGAAAGACTAAGTATAGAAGCAAAATGATTTATGTCCCTAACATAGGTATTGTTGTTCCAAATCTGATAATGTTCTGGCCTCTGGACCTTCTGCAAAAGAGCAGCACGACGAAGACTGCGCTTCACAATGTCCACAGAGGGATGATTGGTAGTCACGGTGGCTTCCCAGGGGGGAGGAGGATTTTCTTCGCAGGATTTTGGGACACAGTGGAGGACAAAGCCGTGGCTAAAAGGCGGGCTTTGTGTGTCTCAGTGCCCACTGACTGGCAGGCTTTAAGCATATCAGCAATGGCTATATTTGGCGTTGTCATCAAAGGGCGCAGCGCTTGCTTACAGTCCTCATTTGCGTTATCAAACGCAAGCTGGCAGACAATCACTTCTTGGGCTGCCACGTCCTGAACTTGCCGCTTAAGAGTATTATATAAGCGATCGACAAATTGTCCATACGGCTCTGTAGGGCCTTGGCGGACGCTGCCCCAACGCCCACCGCGCTCGGTCTTATCATCAGGCACGGCAGACAGGGCCTCCTGAGCGGCAGCGGTAGTGGCTTCCCAATACATGGGATCAAGGGCTAGCTGCTGGGCGATGGTAAGAAAATTGCCCCCACCCGTCAACCCGTCAAAAACATCAGTATGGGTCAACATAACGGGCTGGGGGTGCAGTGCCAGCGACAGCGGCGGCAATTGCGGCTTGGTGAGCAGCCTGTGCAGCGTTGTTGAGATTGTTGCGAATACCGTCAACGCGACGTTGGCAAGCCCAGTTCCAAGCTTGTATGAACAAAATCATTTGATGAGGCTGCATTACAATACGGGCCAGCAATTTAATATCTTCTGGTACCAGATTCTGTTGAAAAAGAGTACCAAAAAGTCCCAAGGTATAAGGGGAATGCAAGCCATTGTCCCTGACAGAGGAATATAGTTCCTTTATGAATCTCAAATCAAACTGCTCATGCCGGGCTGGGCCTCCCCCCGGGGCGGCAGGAACAATTACAGGAAAAAGATTTGGGGTGGCAGAATCAAAAGCCAGCAACGGAGCAGCGGCATGAAGAGATTCTTGAAGAGGAGTGGTAGTGGGCGGTGCAGAAAGCGAAGAAGGTGGTGGAGTCAGTGGTGGGACAGGAGGAGCCGAAGGAGAGAAATCCGGTGGTTTAGGAGGTACATAAACCGGAGGATTCAAAGAAGGCAACGTGGGATGTAGAGACGAAGGAGGAGCCAAAAGGACAGGTGAGACAGGCGACGAGGCAGCCAGGAGGATATTTGCAGGAGTTAAGCTCGACATAGCTTTGTAGACTTTACACCAGGCTTGTAAAACTTTGATATCAATTTGAGGATGGTTGTGGAAAAAATGTCCTATTTTCCCCAAGTCTTTTAAATCCCAAGTGCCATCCTGAGGATACCAGGGGCAGTGAGTGTCCAAAGCTTGAATAAGCGCCTTGAGATCGGCATTCTTATGTAGTGAAGTTTCACCCTGGGCCAGCAGGGGGATACTGTATATAGTTTTCACTCAGGTCTGTAGATAGTTTTCCCTCAGGTCCACGTCAGTTATTTTAGGCGGGAACTCTGGGCTGTTGTTGTTACAATGTTGACAGCCGGCTGCCTATGAAAGCAGGCCGGCTGAGCTGTTTGCAGGCAGTTCTATTCCAGCTTACAAAAATAATGGGGGCGACTTGTGGATCAAGGCTAAAGGAGATGGGCGTACCTGTATATTGCCCCAAGGTGCCGTCAAAAACCTCGGCAAAGTCTTTGACCAGACCCTCAGTCTCTGCGTTAGAGATGCAGTTGATGCCAGTGACTTCCAGGCCGAGGGCATCAAACCAGTCTAGCCCTAGGAGGCTTGGCCGCTGACCTTCGACCACCACCAACCGGAGCAGGCCCGAAAAATCCTTGAAGGCAATCCGGAACCGGCCAACGCCTACCACGGAATGTCGTTTCCCTGGTAGTCTCTCAGGTGTACGCGGTGAGAGTCGAGTTGCCTTTTGGACACTCTGGGTACCAGTCTTTTGATGGTGCTCCATGACACGATGGACAGGGCAGACCCGGTGTCGATCTCCATGTCACATGGAGCTCCTTCAATGAGCACCGTGACGTTCAGCTTGCGTCGCGTAGGCGAGTCGGTTTGGCCAATCGTGGTTCCAGACAGGCAGCGGCAGTTGGTGAGAGCGAAACAACTTTCCTTGGCAGACTGGAGTGAAGACTTGGACTTGCGAGTCGATGAAGGGGGGGTGTCAGACGGAGCCGATCGGCAGACCTTAGCGATGTGGCCCCTTCTGGAACACTTCCTACAGATGGCGTCTCTGAATCGACACTTGGCACGGGAATGGTTGCCTCCGCAGCCGGCACATTCCGGTTGGCCCTTGGACTTCTGTTGGAACTTCCTGCGCTCCCGCTTTGTCTGGTGCACGTCATCGTCTTCACTGGAGGATGCCTCATCACTGCTGGCCTCTTCATGATGCACCGGAACTGGCTCCCTAGCAAGACGCGGGCTGCTGGACTTGCGGATCTCCTGGGCAGAGCGTTCAGCAGCTTCTGAGGCCACAGCCTCCTCAATGGCTTTCTGTAGCGTGAGGTCTGGCTTGGCGAGGAGACGCCGTTGCAGATGGATGTCCCGGACCCCGCAGACGATTCGATCCATCAGGGCATCGTCTAAGTCTCGGAACTCGCAGTGCATTGCAGCCTGTCGCAGGGCGGTGGTGTAGTTGTTGATTGACTCCCCCTCTGCCTGGTTCCCGTGGTAGAACGCATGGCGGGCAGCAATCTTGGACGGCTTTGGTGCGTAGTGGTTGCGGAGCTTCTCTTGGATCGTGTCCCATGGTGTTGCCTGGACTGCTTCAGGCGCAACCAATGCTCGGGCCGTCTCAAACACCTCAGGCCCACAGAGGCTGAGGAATAGGCCCCGCTTCCGATCCATTGATACTGCTGTCAGCTCGTTGGCTTGGAGGTAGCAGTCGAACCGAGCGAGGTAGGAGTCCCATGATTCAGAGGCTGGCGCAAACGGCGGTAGAGGCACAAGTGAAGCCATGATTCCGATGCCGGCGTGAAGGGCGATGGATGGAACACAGTGCTCTTAGCCAGAACAGTCAGCTCTGAATTGGTTCTGTCCAGTGATTTCGCTCAGTGATTTCGCTCTGTGATTCAGCTCAGTGATTCAGCTCAGTTCAGAGGCTGGCCGCATCTGATGTCCATCGATCCCATCCTCGTCGCCGGTGTTAAGTTGTGGGTTTTACATAGCAGACGACACAGCGATTTCTCCAAGTAGCTCTTTATTTTTGTAAGCTGGAATAGAACTGCCTGCAAACAGCTCAGCCGGCCTGCTTTTATAGGCAGCCGGCTGCCAACATTGTAACAACAACAGCCCAGAGTTCCCGCCTAAAATAACTGACGTGGACCTGAGGGAAAACTATCTACAGACCTGAGTGAAAACTATCTACAGTATCCCCCTGCTGGCCCAGGGTGAAACTTCATTACATAACAAAAGTAATCTATGAAGCACCTACGTCAAGAGTCAAAGAGAATGGTAATCTCTCTGCCACCTTTCTTCAGGCCTGAGGAACCAAACAAGGATGTCCTATCTCGCCATCGCTTTTCAGTATCTGCTTAGAACGCTTGGCTTTCACCATGAGACAACACTGAGGTTCACAGAGTAGTTCACAATACATTTGAATATAAACTAGTTTTATTGTTTATTTCAAATGATAGATGCTTTTGGTAAAACATCAGGTTATACTATTCTATTATTCTGTTAATTGGTCCAATCAGAACTGATGCCAGTAGGCCAAAATCTGATTGCACATTCCTTCAAGGAATATCAATTCCAGATTTGTTCCAAATCTCTACACTATCTAGGCAGCTTAATATCTAGGCAGCTTAATACCAAGAGATTAAAAAGAATAAGTCACACTTAATATAAATAAAATAATAAAAGAGATTTCTTCATATATTGATATACAGAAGTCATTGAACCTTACACTTTGGAGAAGGTGGAATGCTCTCAAAATGAATATAATTCCCAGATTAATTTATATTTTGAGAGGACTTGCAGTTTCTATATCTCATGTTTTCAAATGATAAACTCCCTGTTTAGGAAATGCCTTTATATTTATCTACTTTATACTTATCTACTTTATACATATCTACTGTCATGTATTAAATACTGGAAACTCATTGTTGGTCTTAATTTTCCGACGTGGGTGACCTTAGAATATGCACATACAGCCCCTTGGGTGGGCTGGAGAATACAGTCATACCTCGGGTTAAATGGGCTTCAGGTTGATCGCTTTTGGGTTTCGCCATTCGCGCATGTGCAGACGGTCAAAATGACGTCACGTGCATGCGCAGAAGTGGCGAATCGCGACCTGCACATGCGCAGACGCAGGTTGCGTTCGCTTCTGGATGCGAACGGGGCTCTGGAACGGATCCTGTTCGTATCCAGAGGTACCACTGTACTAGGATCAAAATATTTGAAATCCCAGGTGACTCTAGAAACAACTAAGTCAGTTAGAAAGATATGGAACATATTGTGTCTAATAAAAATAAAGTTGATCTATACTCGCATGCCAAACTTGCCCTGTGGGGAAACCCTATATTAAAAACTGCTAAAAAGATGGTACTATGGAAAAATTTAATGGAAACAGGTGTATTGACTCTGGACCAAGTGATAGAAACTAGAAAGCCAGGGAATACTTTTTAGACCTACCTACTAACAATAATGGGATGCGGGTAGAGCTGTGGGTTAAACCACAGAGGCTAGGACTTGCCGATCAGAAGGTTGGCGGTTCGAATCCGTGCGACGGGGTGAGCTCCCGTTGCTCGATCCCAGCTCCTGCCAACCTAGCAGTTCAAAAGCACATCAAAGTGCAAGTAGATAAATAGGTACCGGACTTCCGGGTTAGCGCGATCCGAGTAATGGCGGATTCCCTCCGAGCTCCGGAGGGAATCGGCTCCATTGCAGACGGGTCTCACCGCGACGGCGACGCGGGGACCCTTAGAAACCGCAGGCGCGGAAGCCTGCGGACCTGGTGACTCGGCGGGCACCTAAAGCGCCCCCCCGACCCACGAAGAGCCTTTTTAAAGGCTGCGGAGAGGGTACGGGGAGTGGCGTGGTGCTGTGAGTAGACCGCTACTGCAGTGGAGCGAAGCCGCGAGCCATGGCCGGAGACCGCTGACTTTCTTCCCTGAAATTCGGACTTTAATTAATCCGTGAGTAGATTGGAATTTGGACTCTAAAAAGTTTATCCTTGAATTCGGCACGATCGGGGGATGTGCTAAAGGGAAGTCCGCACCCCCTTGCCTACAGAAAATTTAAAGCAAAGATCGGAGAACTAAGGTGGAGAGTTCTTTCTTTGGTGTTCTGTAAAAGATAATATTTGCACGAATTTGACAGAAGAAGATGTGTGCTGGAGAGTAAGAGTGGATTTTTAGAAGTTTTTGTTTGAACCTCCCCAGACCCGGGGGTGTCCTTTATGTGAGCTGGAGAAAAAGGAACGAGGAATTTGACAGCTGTCAAAGGAGCTGTCAAACGGGCAGCGAAAGTTAAAAACTCTATTATTTAACACTTTTTGGACTTAATTTGTTACATTTGAACTAAAGTGGTTGGAAATAAAGTAGGGAAATAACAAAGTAAAGGACTATTGGAAAAGACTATTAAGTAATTAGAATCCCCCTAGGGGAAACATTGAAACATTGCAATGGCTGCAGATGGAAAATTACAGGCAGAGTTAGAAAGAATGTTTTTTCTTGTGGGAAAACTGGAGGAGCAGACTACGGTCATGAGTAAACAACTCATAACCTTGAACTCTAAAATAAATGACTCTGCTGAAGGTACAATGGACTTGACTGGGGAAAAATCTGCAGCTGAATCAGAAGAGATAGCTTTGGAACAGGGGGAGAGTGAGCAAGGGCTAGTACAGATGGAGACTACCAACCACAAGCCTACACTGTTAGAATACAAAGAAGAAGACCCTTGGACTACAAATCTGCGAAAGATGCGAAAGAGGAGGGAGGAAGCCCCTGGAACATCTGGAATATCTGAATTTAAAAGAAATAAGAAATATGACTGGGGCTTCCTATTTGAGTATGGATTGGTTGATCTTCTGCAGCAGCTGGTGTCAAGTACTTTGGATGGAAGAAATTCTGATGAGACCGAGCTGGAACTTCCCCGAAACCTGAGGACCAATGAGGAGGGCTACCAACAAGATCGGCAAAGAGAGACTGACAAGGACTTAAAGGCCTCAGATGTGAGGAACCCAGGCTAAAAACTGTTGTTATGGATGTGGGGACATTTGGAAGGGACAGAAACCGGGGCTGGGGGGGGGGGGAAAGGAGAACTTGTTTTTAAATCTTTATGACTTTTGTGTTTGATTACTATGACCTATTTTTAAGATTAAAGGGAAATTCGTGGAAGGAACTCGAGTCGACCTTAGAAAAGGCTTTAACATTTATAAGAAAATTGGATAAGTAAAATCTGGCCAAGTAAATGGTTTTTTTTTTTAAATATATATATATATATATATATAATAATAATAATATGCAAAGGATGAGAGATATGAATTTGCTGAGTTAATTTAACTGAACTAGGATGTATGAAGGGGGGGTGGGGGGAGGTCAAGAACTGGGGTTAGGAAAGTAAGGTTATGAAATTTTATACGTGTTGTCTTTGTCTATGTGTGTGTATGTTTTCATAAAATGTGAAAATTTAATAAAAATATTTAATAAAAAAATAAAAAAATAGATAAATAGGTACCACTCCAGCGGGAAGGTAAACAGCGTTTTCATGCGCTGCTCTGGTTTCCCAGAAGCAGCTTAGTCATGCTGGCCGCATGACCCGGATGCTGTACGCCGTCTCCCTTGGCCAATAAAGCAAGATGAGTACTGCAACCCCAGTATCGGCCACGACTGGACCTAATGGTCAGGGGTCGCTTTACCTTTACCTTTTTAATACAAAATGTAGTAGACTAAAGATGTTTACATTAGTATTATGATAGTAATATCGTATTTATGGGTAGGATATACATATAATCCCCCCCTTTTTTAGAACACAACAACATACAAGTTGTCTCAGGGGTGGCCTGGAATTACCAATGGATGTGGCTCACTATTCGCTAACCTTAGGCTCCGCCCCTTGAATGCTCCACCTCGACACCTAAAACCTGTGCCTCCTCTTGGACAGTTGTCCCCAAAATGGGCGCCACCCCCCTGAAGGGTTTTGTTCCTGGGGGGCACTAAGAGGCAAAGGGGTGGCAGTGTACACAACTCCCAGACTTTGAAAAGCTGATACCACTTGATGTCCCTTAAATTTCAAAGGAAGCAGCTCTTCTCCCTCCCTCCCTGCCGGCCAGGGAGGAGGGAGGCTCCAACTGTGTTGCTTGGCTGGGTTGCTCACCCAGTAAGAAGTCTAAGAACGACTGTGGGGTGGAGCTTGCATGCCTTGTGTGTGGCTAGTTAATGCAAGCTGAGGGGGGTTTTGAATGCTGGGCGCCATTTTCTTGCACGTGCTGCTGCAAACTTTGCAGTGCAAAGCCAGGCCGGGGAGCCATCTGAAGTTGAGGCTGCATAGGCCTTGTGGTGCATGTGATTCAGATTCTATTCAGTTGAACCTCTGGTTGCAAAGTTGGTTGGACAGTGTTCCTGAAGCTACCAGCATGAGTTTGACCAGACTGCAGGAGGACAGGAAGACTGGAGTGCCTGGAACAGGTGAGGCTGCAGGTCCCTTATTTTCAAGGCTGCTGGTCCCTTATTTTCAAATTGTAAGTTGACAGCTATGGTCTAGTTTTGGCTACAGCCAAACAAAAGGCAAGGATGGGGATGAAAGGAGATGCAGCCCGGGAGGGGGGCTCGCTTCCCCTGCAAGCTTTTTTGGCCAAGGGAGAGAGCAGCTGAGATCCCCCAAAATACAGCATCTGGGGGGGGGCAGCAATGCGCGGGGCAAAACGCAGAGGGGGGGTGAGCTTGGGGCGCTCGGCTTGCCAAGGGTTAAAGGGAACTGAGCCGAATTCCTAGAGAGGAGATGAAGAATGGTGGGGGGACAGGTCACTTCCTGCAAGGGGGGGCGGGCGGTGGATGTTTTGCGTGTCTCCTTTGCCAGCTTTGCTGCCTGGGTGGCTCCTGCTGCAATCGGGTGAGTCTCCTCTCTCTCTCCTCCCTTTGGGGGTCCCAGGGCTGCAGGCGAGGGTGCAGGGGGGCCGTGTCCAGATCATGCGTGCCCCCCAGGGTCCTGCACCCCCTCCTTGCTCCCTGCAAAGCCGGGGGGGGGGCGGGTGGTTTTGCAGGAGGGCTGCAACCCTGTTCTTCCTTCCTAGCCAAGGCTGCTCACCGCTTTGCTTCAATCCAGCCAGACCTGAGTCTGCTGCAATGGCAGAGGAGTCTCCTGGGGGGTCCAGAGCCCCCTCTAGTCCTGTTGAGTCTCAGTCAGTCAGGCTGGAGTCAGTCTTCGCCCCTCTTGGGGGAGGAGAAAGAGCAGGGAGGAGGGGCTGGCTGGGCCAGGGAGGGGTCAGGCCCTCCCTGCAGGAGTGGGGGGTCTCTTCCTGCTTGGGGGAGGCGGCGGGGTGAATCCAGAATGTGTCCTTTTATTGAAAATGCATCTCTGGTTATTTGTGGGGCTGAGGAATTCGTTCATTCTCTCCCCCCCCCAATATAATCCTGCCCCCCCCCCCCCAAGGCCTGAGGGACAGTGGACCGGCCCCCTGCTGAAAAAGGTTGCTGAGCCCTGTATTAGGCTTTATCTTTTTCCCATGTGTAGCGGATTCACCCCGCCAGCTGCCCCCCATTAAATATAGCAGACCCACCTCATGGTACGCCAATTACACCCCCCAGTCACTCCTCTCCCCCCCCCCATGCTCCTTCTCTTCTCCCCACCTCGTCTGGTTCCACAGCCGCGACTTCTCCTCCGCCACCAAGAAAAGATGGATGAGGCGGTCTTGCCAGAATCCCTCCGCCATCTGTGAGACAGAAAGGTGAATGAGAAGTCAGAGGTGGAGCTGTGCATGGCGAACGAGAGAGGGGCCACAGAAAAAGCCTCACGCGCCGAGGGCATTTGGACCTTGGCAGCCATTAATCTTATTTTAGTTATGTGAACATTGATGCACCCTGCTTTGGGCTCTTGGATCCCACCAATGACCATCAACTTAATAAAGGAGTGGATTCACCCCGCTAACTGCCCCCCATTAAAAATAGAGGACCCACCTCATGACATGCAAATTACACAAATTTCTGCAATTTCCCACAGGCTACCTTGTGAGGATCTTGTGTGAGCGGAAAACTTAGTGATTTAGAGTCTTAGGAAAGAGCTGAACGAACAAGAACAGTTTTATTGACAAAAAAAGTTTGTGAAACAAATTTGGGTCAGGAGGTGTGTTCTCCTTAACTTCCTACTTAAACTAAATATAAAGATGTCACTGAAGTACATGCACAGCTTTTCTCAAACTTCAGTTGCTAAAAGCTCACTTGTTGCACTTCAGTTGGAAGTTCAGGTTTCTACCATAGGAGGTAAAAGAATTAACTCGGTTTCTGTCATTTACTTAGTTATGAGCAGGGTTACACTTAAATACTTTTAATACAGCGCAGCTTCCTTCTCAGCCTAATACTTTGGTTCCTGAGCGAGGGGCATTTACCCCCCCCCCCATCCGCCTCTCTCTTAATCATCCCACTCCTGAGGGATTTCCCACAGACCCAGGGGATCCTCTCAGCCCTTGTTATTCATTTGGTTTTATATAATATTTTATTAAGTTTTACAAAGAAAAAAAGTTGACACGCCAACAAAAAAATCCACAGATATCACAAAAAAGGGGAAAAAAGAAAAAAAAGAAAACACATAAAAGACAAATTTAGCATAAAAAACTCTTTCAGATTTGTACCCTTCAAAACCTTATTTCCCTTACTTCCACCCGCCTCCCTTTCTTGTATTCCACTTAACAATTAATTCAGCAATATCATTCGTTATTCATTTTCATCCTTTATCCCTCCCTTTGTACTCTTATTTATCTTAATCACTAGAACCCCTTCGTTTCATTTTCAATGTCCTCAACATTCATATATTTTACAATGTTTTTGTAGGTAAACTTTAAACTTCTTCCAGTCCTCTTCCACCTGCTCTTCTCCTTGATCTCGGATTCTGCAGGTCATTTCTGCCAATTCCATATAGTCTATCACTTGCATCTGCCAATCTTCCAGAGTGGGTAGATCTTGCGTCTTCCAGTGCTTTGCTATGAGTATTCTTGCTGCTGCTGTAGCATACATAAAAAAAGTTCTGTCCTTCTTTAACACCAGTTGGCCAACCATACCCAGGAGAAAGGCCTCTGGTTTCTTCAAGAAGGTATACTTAAATACCTTTTTCAGTTCATTATAAATCATTTACCAGTACGCCTTAATCCTTGGGCACGTCCACCAAAGGTGAAAGAATGTTCCTTCAGTTTCTTTACATTTCCAACATTTGTTATCGGGCAAATGATAGATTTTTGCGAGCTTGACTGGGGTCATGTACTACCTATATATCATTTTCATAATATTCTCTCTTAAGGCATTACATGCCGTAAATTTCATACCGGTGGTCCACAACTGTTCCCAGTCAGCAAACATAATGTTATGACCAACATCTTGTGCCCATTTTATCATAGCAGATTTTACCGTTTCATCCTCAGTATTCCATTTCAACAGCAGATTATACATTCTCGACAATATCTTAGCATTGGGTTCTAGCAGTTCTGTTTCCAACTTTGATTTTTCCACCTGGAAACCATTTTTCCTATCCAAATTGTAGGCCTCTCTTACTTGGAAATAATGTAACCAGTCTCGCACCTTATCTTTAAGTTTCTCATAACTCTGCAATTTCACTTTGTCTCCCTCCAGCTCCAAAATTTCCCAATATTTAGGCCAGTTTGATTCCATATTAAGCTTTTTCAAGGCCTTTGCTTCCATAGGCGAGAGCCACCTTGGTGTTTTGTTTTCCAAAAAATCTTTATATTTCATCCAGACATTAAACAGTGCTTTCCTACAATATGGTTTTTAAATGCTTTGTATACTTTAGCCTTACCGTACCACAGATATGCATGCCACCCAAAAACATTATCATATCCTTCCAAATCTAGAATGTCCGTATTTTCAAGAAGTAGCCAATCCTTCAACCAGCAGAAAGCTGCTGCTTCATAGTACAACTTAAGGTCTGGCAGGGCAAACCCCCCTCTTTCCTTTACATCAGTGAGAATTTTATATTTTATTCTGGGCTTTTTGCCCTGCCAGACAAATCTAGAAATTTCCTTTTGCCACTTCTCGAAACAGTCCATTTTGTCAATGATTTGTAACGTCTGAAACAGAAATAACATTCTTGGCAATACATTCATTTTAATAACTGCAATTCTACCCAGTAAGGAAAGCTTCAGATTTGTCCAAATTTCAAGGTCTTTTTTCACTTCTGACCAGCACTTCTCATAGTTGTCTTTAAATAAATTTACATTCTTCGAAGTCAAGTTCACCCCTAGGTATTTTACTTTTTTCACCAGTGTTAGGCCTATTTCTTCCTGAAACCTTTCCTTCTCTATCAGTGTTAATTTTTCTCTAAAACCGTAGTTTTAGATTTGTTCAATTTAAAACCTGCCACCTGACCAAATTCTTGTATTATTTCCAAAGCTCTTTTAGAACTAGGGATTGGCTCCTGTAGTGTCAATACTAGGTCATCTGCGAAAGCTTTGAGTTTATAGTGTTTAACCCCGACCTATATACCCTGAATCTGTTGGTCCCTTCTAATCATATTCAGCAAGACCTCCAGAACTGAAATAAAAAGCAAAGGGGAAATTCGGCAGCCTTGTCGTGTCCCTTTCTCTATCTTGGCTTCTTCTGTAACTACATTGTTCACTATTAATTTTGCCTTTTGTTCTGAGTAAATCGCACCTATACCATTTCCAAACCTTTCTCCAACCCCCATCCCTTGCAAGTTTTTCCTCATAAAACTCCAAGAAATGTTGTCAAAGGCTTTCTCCGCATCAATGAATATCAAAACAGCTTTTGTATTAATATTAACTTGTAGTTTTTCCAAAATGTCAATTAAGTTTCTCGTATTATTTGACAAATGCCTGCCTGGGAGAAAGCCAGCTTGGTATTTATGTATCATTGTTACTAAAACTTTTTTCAGTCTTTTAGCCAAAATGTCGGCAAAAATTTTGTAATCCACATTAAGTAGGGATATGGGGCGGTAGTTCTTGAGTTGTGTCTTTTCTGACTCATTCTTCGGTATAAGCGTGATATAAGCTTCTTTCCACGACTCCGGCGCTCTTTTCCCTTCCATAATTTCATTGCAAACCTCCATTAAAGGTTGAATTAGATAGTCTTTCATGTCTTTGTAATATTTGGAGGTTAGCCCATCCGGGCCTGGAGACTTGCCTAGTTGCAAATTCTTAATGGCACCTTCGACCTCCTGTTCAGAAATTTTGTCATTCAATGTTAATTTATTCTCTTGAGATATTTTTTGTAATCCATTTGTTTCCAAAAATTTCTCAATTTTAATTTCATTTTGTGGCCCTTCTGCGTACAGTTGTTTAAAATATCTCTGGAAACAGTCTTGAATCTCTCGTGGGTTTTGTATATTCCTTCCATTTACTTCAAGATTAGTCACAGTGTTTAGTTTTTGTCTTTTCTTCAGCTGCCAAGCTAGCAGCTTTCCACACTTATTGGCCGATTCAAAAGTTTTTTGTCTCATTTGTTTAATCTTCCATTCTATATCCTGATTGACCATTTTCAAATATTGTGCCTGGTGTAGTTTGATTTCTCGTAGAATATCTTGTGACTTAGGTTTAGTCCTTAGTTTCTTCTCGCCTTCTCTAATTTTCTCTAAAATCTTTTCCTTCTTCTCCTCTTGAAGTCTCCTCTTTATAGCATTTTGTTGAATCAGGAAACCCCTCATTACGGCTTTACTTGCGTCCCAGATTACTCTTTTTTCCACAGTAGTCTTCAGATTTATTTCAAAATAGTCTTTCAGAATTTTTTGGGCCTTCTTAATAATTTCAGGGTCTCTAAACAAGGTGTCATTCATTCTCCATCTAAAGGAACCAGTCGGTGTTAGTTTCATATCCATCCTCACTGGGTTGTGGTCGGAGCAGATTTTTGGGCAGATTTCCACCTTTCGAATCTTGGGTGCCATCCCTCTTGTAATCCAAATTTGGTCGATTCTTGTCCAAGTCAAATTAGCTTCAGAGAAGAAAGTCCCCTCTCTACCTAGGGAGTTTTTAGTTCTCCAAATATCAATCAAATCCATATTGTCTGTCAGTTCAAAAAAAGTCTTTGGTAGTCTTCCATCTTTTGTGACTACCTGTCTTTTAGATTTATCCATATTTGTCGACACAACGCCATTCATATCTCCCATCAAAATAATGTTTGGTCCATAAAGTCCATTAACGTCTCATGCAGTTTCTTGTAAAACTCTGATTTCCCCTCATTAGGTGCATAGACTCCAATTATTAATAATTTCTCTCCTTGAAATTGTATTTCAATTACCACAAATCGTCCATGTTCATCTTTAAGGAGAAATTTTGGTGATAGTTTCTCTTTTGCATAAATCACAACTCTTTTTTAACTTTGTCCGATGAGATGAATTCTTGGCCTAGCTTTTTATTTATCAATAATTTCCTATGGAGTCTTGTTATATGTGCTTCTTGTAGACAAATCAGGTCCAATTGTTCCTTTTTCAACATATGGAAAATCCTCTTCCTTTTACTAGGGGAGTTCAAACCTCTAATGTTCCAAGTTAGCATCTGCAGAGACATGTTGTTGTTGTTATGATGATCTTCCAACAGCTCCTAAAAGTTGCTCTTGATCTGATGGCTGTGTCTCTTTCTCTAGTTGGTCCAGTCCCAAGGGGGCTCTTCCTAGGTCAAGTGGTCCCAATCCTGGTATTTCCGATTCTTTTGTTCTGGCCTCTCTTCGTAGTTCTTCTCCAAAGTCTCTCAGGAAACTCACTTTATCTTCCTCTGATCTTATCTTTATTTTCTTACCTTTAAATGTGAACGAGAGGCCTTGCGGGAATTCCCACCTGAACAAAATACTGTTTCTTCTTAGCAGGTCCACCAAATTTCCGTAGTTGGCTCTAAGGTCAAGTAAGTATTTCGGGATATCTTTAAAAATCTCAATTCTCACCCCTTGAATCTCGAGTGCTTTCTGGTAGTGGAGACTCAATATTTTATCTCTTTCTTCTTTTGACCTTAAGACAATCAAGCAGTCTCTCGCTCTGTTTTTCCTTTTGACCCTTCCCAATCAAAAAGCACTCACTATCTTGAATTCTTCTTTTTCTGGATCCAGGTCCCAGCACTCCTCAAATTCCGATGTAAGAAGTTCTATTAAATCTCCTTCTTCTGTTTCCGGGACCGCCCTAATTCTCAAATTAGTCTGTTTCTCTTTAAGTTCAATCAGAGAGAATTGTGCCTTGTAGTTATCCAGTTTTTTATTTATTGGCGGTATCTTTTGTTCTACTGCCAGTACCCTCTCTTTCGCTTCCTCTGCTGTCTTCTTTGTCTCCTTAGATTCCTGCAGCAATCTGTCAATCGCCTGTGTGTTAGAATTCACATTCGTCCCCAAATCATTTACTTTCTGCCCCAGATCATTGATAGTCGAGGTATTCAAGTCAGTCTTAGCCGTCAGGTTTTGTAAGGCAGATAGGATCTTGTCTAATGTTGCAGAGTCCAATCCTGCTCCTTTTGGTTCTTCCCTTTCTGTAACTTGTGGGGCAGAGAGTCCTGCTGCTGATGGTCTTCTATGCAGATATTGTTGCTGTGCCTGCAGCTGTTGTTTAACTTTAGCTCTCGTTGATACTTTTTCCGGAGGCTTTTCTTGCAACTTATCTAGTTGTTTTTCTTGATCCATTACTTTGCCTCTGAGAATCAAGGTCACACACACAGTTCCCAGACTTACTTCTTAACCATAGACAGTAACAGCTGCAGTGGAAAATCCCCAGCTATGACACAAAGTTCCTCTAGGGGAGCAGAGCAACAAGTTATTTCATCAATGGTTGTTAAACAGTAACTTCATAAGCTCCCCAGTTATCTTCCCAATTGTTGCAGGAGTAAAACAGTTACAAACTTGGAAGCTCCCTTAAATTGTTGCCAGTCTTTTGCAGAGTTCAACAGTAAATTTACAATATCCATAAAACGGTGCATTCACAATAGCCTTCCAGTTGTTTAAAGCAGACCGATATCAAGGATCAAGTGGTGGATTTTTTATCCCCCCCTTCCCTACTTAGGGGGGGTTTCTTTGGTCTGACAGTGAAATTTAGCTCTATATAAAGAAAAGTCAATGGTTCAAAATTCCCTTGTCCCTTGCTTTCATTCTATTTACAAGATCGGCAAAGCGGACTTCCTGTTTGCACTTTACAGATTTCAGGTCCAAATTTAAGTTCAAGTTCAAGTCCCGATCAAAGTATCAAGTTCAAATTCAGAGTCCAATTTAAATAGGTCTTATGCTTTGATCTTTTCCACGTTTCCAAATTCTTACTCACGGATAGCTGTTTTAATCCGAAGTTTCACAGGAAAAAGGCCAGCGCTCTCTGGTAACTGCTGTGCAGCTTCCCTCCGCAGAAGTAGCGATCGACTCCGGCACAGCGCTAAACCCCCGCTCCACTCCGAAGCTCTTTTCAGAGCTCCTTTGACAGTTCGGGGGGGGGGGCGCAAAGCGTGCCCACTGAGTCCCATGGCCCCAGGCTTCTCCCGCATGCGGGTTTTTTTGGGGGGTCCTCCGCTTCGCTGTAGCGGTGGACCCGATTTCTGCGGAGCTTCTCCCTCTGTTTCAGAGGGAATCCATTACCGATGGTGCCGCCTCCGGAAGCCCTTGTTATTCATTTGGGGGGGGGGTCTCCTTTTCCTAGGAGATCTCTCCCCTCCTGACTGGAAGGAGACCCTGGTTTAGTCCATTTTCCCACAGCTCCTCCCTCTCCTGCCTCCTCAGACTCAGCCCTCCAGATTAATTCCTGCCTCCATATTCTCCCCAGACCCTCCACTGGGTCTTCTTCCTCTCTAAGCTGTGAGACTCCTTCTTCTGGCTAGAGTGATTCTCCCCTCAGATCAGAGCCAGTTCTCCCTCAGAAAAGGGCCTCTCCAAATAATAATAATAATAATAATATCCCTCTCAGATCAGGCCCTGCCCACTCTCTCCCTCAGAAAGGGCTCCTCAGATTTTCCCTCCAAAAGGGCTGGCAACCAATCAGAGAGGGGGGGGGCTCCTGCCCTCTGCTGGAACCTCGGAGTCTCCTCCCCCCACACTCTGCTCTGACTTTGAGGGAAAATACCTCATGGGATGAAGCAAAAGGAGAAAACTAGGAAGAAGAAAGGATACAGATAAACTGACCGAGTCTTCTCTTGTCATTTGTATTTCACAATTAGTTTACGAGAATATCTACATCATATGGTTCGTTATGTAGCAGGAACCCCCCCACCCCAATCATTCTGTTTGTACAAACTTCACACACACTCACACACTACATACGCCACACTTCTGTTATAAATTCATAAGAAAATCAACCATACATCAGATTTGCACTGTTCCATTTTTATTTTACTCCATATGACAAGAACTAACAAAGGGGGGTGGCTTAGTCCTGGTCAGCCATAATCCCTTCACTGTCTCAGCACATACACAGGAGCCCTGCCCATGCCAACCCTGATGATCCCAGACAGAAGACAATCAAGATCACAAAGAACTTGCACATGGGAGTGGATTCAGCATGGACTGAAACAAAGGACAATGATCAGATCTTCCCTCTGGGGGCAGGAAACTGCAAACTCCCCTTTGTCTCCTGGAAGTGACTCATGGGGAGGGGGGAAAGGAGGAACCAGCCAGGTGACAAGACACTCAGGTTACCACCAACTCCTCCCTCAACCCCTCCTTTCTGTAATATATGCATGATGTCACCACCACAACTCCTCCCTCAACCCCTCCTTTCTGTAATGTATGCATGATGTTTCTGGGGGTGGGCTAGACCTAGAGGAGGGGAATTTCAAAAGTTTTTATAAGGTCTTGCACACCATTTTTCTGGGTCTTTTCTCTCACCTGCAAGTGAGGGGAGCACCCTGTCGCGACAGTCTTTCTTCAATAAAGACCAAGCCTACAGGCTGCTGATTTGCTTCAATTTACTCTGGTTGGTGTCTTTACTTTTGTCCAAGGGAGCCCTCGGATTTTCCGGTAACAGTTATTAGAGGTCAGCGCCTGAGATTGAGGCAAATGCTCAAAACTACAGATTCCAAACACCCCTCACCCCCGTTTCTAGAAGGTCTGTGTGTAACTTGAGGCTTTTTTCCCGTGCTTGAGGCTTTATGTTATTATTATTATTTGTTGGTATTTTTACTACTATTACCACTGTTCCATAGCAGATTGCAACCATTTAAAAATATTTTTAAAAGTCAAAACAAATAATAATCAGAAGAATAGGCTGGGTCCTCCGTTGTCAGAGGCCTTGGGAAAGAGGGGGAAGAGCCTGTGTGGGGAGGGAATCCCCCAAGGGGGGGTCTGCCCCCAGGATGCCCTCTCTTGGGCCACCCCCACCCTAGACTCTCAAGGGGGTGAAACTACCAAGAGGGCCCCCCTGCCAAATTTCACAGCCAAGAGGGTCTGTAGGGAAGAAGGTGGTTCTTGACATATTTTGAGGGAGGGCTAAGTGAACCCCTCCTGAAGGCAGCCCTGTTTAGGGCAGTTTTTAATGTTTAATGTTGTATTGTGTTTTTAATATTTGGTTGGGAGCCTCCCAGAGGGGCTGGGGAAACCCAGCCAGATGGGTGGGGTGTAAATAATAAATTCCTATTATTATATTATACTCCTGTGAGCACTTTGAATTGGACCTGGAAATGAAGGGACCACCAATGCAGCTGTTTTAAAACAGGAATTAAATGTGTTCTCAGGGGTTGTAATGGGAGGGATTCAATGAGATGGGGTATACCCATGGATGCTCCTTGGAGAAAAAGGGAGGAAATAAATGCCCTTCATAAAGAAAGGGAGCCCAGCCAACAATCTGGAGCAGATTCTGAACCATCCTCAAGAGCAGTTCCACTTAGAGGGCATTGCGATGATCCTATCTGATCCACAGCAGAGAGTACCCTGGCCATGTCATCTCTGCTCCAAGGGGACAGGGCTGGGCAACCTGGCTGGAGCTGGAAAGGGGCACTTACAAATAGAGAATTTATTTACAATCATAGGAGGAATGTGAGCCCTTCTCACTTGTTTATAGTGCTATCCTTTGGCCCTCAGACCTAAGAAAAGGGGATTCCACCCCAGCAGTTTGTCTTGAGAACTTTGCACATTCCAAGTGGCTAGAAAATGAGACAGAAGCAGGAAGGAAATGGTCACTGAACTGTGGGAGGGAGAATCATAGAATCATAGAATCATAGAGTTGGAAGAGACCACAAGGGCCATCGAGTCCAACCCCCTGCCAAGCAGGAAACACCATCAGAGCACTCCTGACATATGGTTGTCAAGCCTCTGCTTAAAGACCTCCAAAGAAGGAGACTCCACCACACACCTTGGCAGCAAATTCCACTGTCGAACAGCTCTTACTGTCAGGAAGTTCTTCCTAATGTTTAGGTGGAATCTTCTTTCTTGTAGTTTGGAACCATTGCCCCGTGTCCGCTTCTCTGGAGCAGCAGAAAACAACCTTTCTCCCTCCTCTATGTGACATCCTTTTATATATTTGAACATGGCTAGAGCAGCTCTTGAGGATCCCAAGGTGGGTTGGTTGGTTGGTTGGTTGGCATCCATTTGTCTCAGGAGACAATGGGAGAGTGTGCCTTTGGGGTGAGGTCAAACTGTTGGAAGGTTGCAGCGGCTGCAGAGGCTCTAGCCTAGTGTCAAAATTACACTTGTACAAATGACTCACTTGTCAATCACAGTTCTGACTTCTTTCATTGACTGAAAACACTGAAAGGCAGGAGCAACTAGGCTGATTCATTTGACAGACCTTCCCAATGTTTCCTGCACATTTTGCATACTAACGTCTAGTAGGGCTGGACGCCGGCTTCTCCTTTTCCTTTTTTGAAAAAGAAAGTTCAGAGTCTGGGATGTGTTGCAGTCCAGCCCTGGTTCCTAATAATATTCCAGGAATCTTTTTCTTTTCCTGGCTGTGTATCAATCTCATAACAGAACAATGTATTTGCTTTGTAGGATTTGCAAAGGCCTCTACTTGGGAAAGACAGAACTTGGCAGTAGGACCAAGAGCTTTCTTCCGATCTCTTGGGGGATTCCACAGAGCCCAGATGGATGAGTCAGACTCCGCTGGCCCTGAAGCAGGAAGAGGCCATGCCACTCAAACTGGGAACAGCGGTGGAATCTGGGAAAACTCTCTGCTGAAGATCCAGGGTAAGGAAAACACCTTCAGCTCAGAATTGCAGAGACAAAATTTCAGGCAGTTCTGCTACCAGGAAGCCAAAGGACCTCGAGAGGTTTGCAGCCGACTCCACCACCTTGACCATCAGTGGCTGAAGCCAGAAAGGCACACGAAAGCTGAGATGCTGGACCTGGTGATCTTGGAGCAGTTCCTGGCTGTCCTTCCACCAGAGATGGAGAGCTGGGTGAGAGAATGTGGAGCGGAGACAAGTTCCCAGGCGGTGGCCCTGGCCGAAGGATTCCTCCTGAGTCGGGCAGAGGAGAGAAAGCAGGCGGAGCAGCAGGTGAGAGAGACTTTCCTCTGAATATTCCCAAGGGGCTCTGAACATGAGAGACAGTATCCCAAAATTCTCTCTCTTTTTTTTTTTTTTAAATAATATTTATTAAGATTTTCCATAAAATATTTTTCCCAATAACATCTTTTCAGGACTCCCCCTCCCCTCCCCCTCCTGTATTCCAATTCTTACAAATAAACAAAAAAGAATTTCAACAAGTTCTTATCCCAAATTTAAACTTATTATCATTGACTCAATTTTAAAAATATTTTCCTATCCCCTAAAATCGACCTGTTCCCTTCCGCGATTTCCCCCCTTTAATATGCAATACAGATTACAATAGAAGAAAAATAAAAAAAGATAATTTTACGCCCTTTGGATTCCAAATTTCCCTCCCCCCTTTCCCGGTTGCGTTCCCAATGTTCCTCGACGTCTGATATCTTCCTGGAGTTCCCACATCTCTCTAAACCATAGTCCTTTCCCAGTCATCTTTAGTTTCGAATGTCCAATCTTGGAAGGAGTCTGTCTCAAAAAAGGCCCATTTCTTCCATCCAGATTTTTATATCTAGGGGTGAAAGCTCCAATTTTATTCCTTTAAACCTGTCAAATCTGGATGTCCCAAATGTTCCCACTTCCAACTTTGTCCAGTTCTTATTATTTTTGTTGTTCTTGTTGATCTCACTCCTCCTTTTTTCTTTTTCTTTTTCCCTGCTCTCCTGCACAAATGTTCCAATTCCAAAAGCTTCTAATTCCTCTGCAGAGGCTTGTTATTCAAGAACAAAACATTACGTCAAGTCCTTTTCATTCTTCAATAGATAAATCTATTGTCTCCT
Source organism: Podarcis cretensis (assembly GCF_951804945.1). Lineage (NCBI taxonomy): Eukaryota > Metazoa > Chordata > Lepidosauria > Squamata > Lacertidae > Podarcis > Podarcis cretensis. Next base: position 1,094,254 of record NC_137181.1, on the reverse strand, counting down.
TTAGTGCGTAGACCTCTGTAGACAAAATAGTGTTCCATTTCTGCAGTTTCCCAGGAGATAGAAAGTTCTGGTCAAATTCCACGCCAACAATACTTGTAATGTCCCTCGGCTCCTCTAGATGGATTGCAATAACTAAATTCCCTTCCAGATCACGTCCACCAGTCAAAATAACTTGTTATTCCTTGTTTGTAACAATTTGTATCCAATTTATAACAAATGTAACCGGCAAAGTCCTTGTAACAAAGATCTCTATTTTATTCTTCCGCTTTGACAGCTCTTTGACAGCTGTCAAAACCTCTATTTCTCTTCTCCCGGCGCTCTCACAAATCGCTCCCAGGGTTCCGGGGGGGGGGTTGCTTTTTAATTCAATTCCACCTTTCTCCTCCAGCTCAGTCTTATGATTTTCCCTCGTGAAATTAATAACTTTGTCAAAATAGGATTGCACTCGATCTTAGTTATCAAATCCTTTGCTTTAGCTCTTCTACAACAGGGGGGGGCTGACTTCCTTTTTGTGCCTCCCCCGCTCGCTCCGAATTTTTTTAAAAAAATTATCCCCCTTTTTAGTCCAGGTTCCGATTACTCACGGGTTATTCTTTTAAGTCCAGATTTTCAATAGAAGAAGTCAGCGCTCTCCGTCGAATGGCATGCGGCTTCGCTCGGCAGGGGAAGCGAAGGACTCAAAGCACCATCCCCCCCCTGTCACCCGCTCCGCAGCCTTTAAAAAGGCTCCTTCGCGGGTCGGGGGGGCGCAAAAGGTGCCAGCCGGGTCACCATGTCCATGGGTTTCAGCGCCCATGGTTTTTGAGGGTCCCCGCGTCGCCGGTGCGGTAGGACCCAGCCCCTGCCGAGCAGGCTCCCTCCGGAGCTCGGAGGGAGTCCGCCATTCGGCGATGGCGCCAACCCGGAAGTCATCCCAAAATTCTCTCTTAATCCCCCAATCTTTTTTTGGAAAGCCTCCAAGGAATGAGATCGGATACCCCTAAAGCTTTTGCCTCTCCCAGTCCTTTTCTAATATTTCTCTCCATTCTCTGCTTCCAATCCTTTTTGCCCTTTCAGGGAAAGATTATCTTTGCAGAAACGGGCCTGGATTCCTCTGTGGCAGAGAAGACTCCATTGGACACCAAAGAGAGACCACTGGGTAAGGAGGAAGGAGGGTTTTTTCCCATTTGGTCACACATCCTGTAGATTTTGCCTCTAATCTGTGGGGAGGACACTAGGGGCCAAGAGCCCAAAGTGGGGACATGTATTTTTACCTAGCTAAGATACAAATGTCAAAATGCACTCAGTAGGTGTGACTTTTTTACAGGCCCACCTGTAGTTAGAGATGCACTGCTTCACCTCTAAGAGAAGCATGTGATAATGGCCTGGCACTTACCTTTGTCTCTCACAGATGACAGAATGATGCTGGCAAGAGATGCTTATCCATCTTTGCATGAAGGCAGACATGCAGCAGCCATGGAACCAGATCAGGTAGGGAGAATGAAGGATTGTGGGGCAAAGAGTCCCTAATGAATCTCTCTCCTCCTTCTCTTGGCTGTAAAGGCCATTGCAGGAGCCGTATGTTCTGAGAATGGTGAACAATCACCTCACGTTGACTAGCCTCCTGAATGTTGCTAATATTATTTATCAGTAGTTCCAGTTTTATTTACAGATTTAACATTTAATGCTAAAATAGGCTTCTAAGCAGTTGACAGTGGCCAGAATTCACCTTACCCCTCATTCAAACAGTGGCCAGAATTCACCTTACCCCTCATTCCCCTCCCCGTGACCCGCAGTACCCCCTGAAGTTGACTTTAATGCATTGTGAAGGTTCCTCCCACCTCCAGAACAGTAGTTGGGGAGAGCAAAGAGAGGATCCTTCCATCTGGGAAAGTGGAATCGATGAGCAGAGAGAATTATTTGAAGATCACCATGCGGCATTCCATCCATTCCCCCAAAAGCTTAATACCAGTCATTAAAATACACACACAAAAACAGTTTTGTTAAAACATTGAAATATGCATCCATAATAAAAATGTACAGCAAAACAATTACAGTGGTGCCCCGCAAGACGGAAAACCCGCTAGACGAAAGGGTTTTCTGTTTTGGAGGTGCTTCGCAAAACGCATTTCCCTATGGGCTTGCTTCGCAAGACGAAAATGTCTTGCGAGTTCCTGCGGGTTTTTTCCCTTCCCCACCCCTTTTTCTAAGCTGCTAAGCCGCTTATCAGCTGATCTGCTAAGCCAATAAGCTGCTAAAATCCGCTAATCCGCTAAGCCGTCAATGGGCTTGCTTCGCAAGACGAAAAAACCGCTAGGCGAAGAAACTCGCGGAACGGATTAATTTCGTCTTGCGAGGCACCACTGTACATTAAAACAAAACAGCAATGAACAGGCAGAAAACAACAGAGCAATGTGTAGTAGATAATCTGTATGTTGTCTAAGAAGGGGACCTTTCCCTTTTTATTTTAGGGTCTGGTGTGCTTTGAAGATGTAGCTGTTCATTTCACAGATGAGGAATGGGAGTTGCTGGATCCTGACCAAAGAGCTCTGTATAAGGAAGTAATGGAGGAGAATCGTGGGATCATGGAGTCTCTTGGTAAGGTTGCCTTTTGGATTACAATATCTCTTTTGGAATTCTTTTTGAAATTCAGTCCCTGAGGCTGTGATCCGTTTCTTTTTTGTTGCAGATGGTGATGAATCAGAAAGGAAGAATGAGGGAGACCAAATCTACACAATGGAGAAGCGGTATCAATATTTGGAGTGTATAGAAAGCTTCAGAAGAATTCATACAGAGGAGAAACCATATCAGTGCTTGGAATGTGGAAAGAGCTTCATTCGGAAATCGTATCTCCGTTCCCATAAAAGAACTCACAGAGTGGAGAAACTCTATAAGTGCTTGGAATGTGGAAAGAGCTTCGCTTGCAAGGTCAATCAAACAGCCCATGAAAGAATTCATACAGGAGAGAAACCATATCAGTGCTTGGAATGTGGAAAGAGCTTCATCCAGAAGATAAGTTTCACAGGCCATCAAAGAATTCATACAGGGGAGAAACCATATCAGTGCTTGGAATGTGGAAAGAGCTTCATCCAGAAGAAAAGTCTCACACGCCATCAAAGAATTCATACAGGGGAGAAACCATATCAGTGCTTGGAATGTGGAAAGAGCTTCAGTTGGTACTACAATCTCAGTTCTCATCAAAGAACTCACAGCAAGGACAAACCGTATCAGTGCATGGAATGTGGAAAGAGCTTCAGTCGGAAGGATAATCTCAATCTTCATCAAAGAATTCATGCTGGAGAGAAACCATATCAGTGTTCGGAATGTGGAAAGACGTTCAGTCATAGGTTCCATCTCACATCCCATCAAACAACTCATACAGCGGAAAAGGCATTTCAGTGTTTTGAATGTGGAAGGAGCTTCACCCGGAAGGAAAGTCTGACTTCCCATCAAAGAATTCATACAGGGGAAAAACCGTATAAGTGCTTGCAATGTGGAAGGAACTTCAGTTGGAAGATTAATCTGACTTTACATCAAAGAACTCATACAAGGGAGAAACCATATCAGTGCTTGGAATGTGGAAAGAGCTTCATCCGGAAGGAAATTCTCACTTCCCATCAAAGAACTCATACAGGGGAGAAACCGTATCAGTGCTTGCAATGTGGAAAAAGCTTCAGTCGGAAGAGAAGTCTCACTTCACATGAAAGAAGTCACAGCAAGGAGAAAGCATATCAGTGCATGGAATGTGGGAAGAGCTTTAGCCGGAAGGATTGTCTGACTTCACATCAAAGAACTCATACAGGGGAGAAGCCCTTTGAGTGCTTGGAATGTGGGAAGAGCTTCACTCATAGAGCAGGTCTCATGCACCATCAAAGAATCCATACAGGGGAGAAGCCCTTTGAGTGCTTGGAATGTGGAAAGAGATTCAGTCAGAGAACTGGTCTCATGTCCCATCAAAGAATCCATACAGGTGAGAAGCCATTTCAGTGTTTGGAATGTGGAAAGAGCTTCAGTCACAGTGCTAGCTTTAAGAACCATCAAAGAATCCATACAGGTGAGAAGCCATTTCAGTGCTTGGAATGTGGAAAGTGCTTCAGTCGGTACTCCCATCTCAGTTCCCATCAAAGAACTCACAGCAAGGACAAACCATATCAGTGCATGGAATGTGGAAAGAGCTTCGCTTGGAAGGAAAGTCTCACTCCCCATCAAAGAATTCATACAGGGGAGAAACCGTATGAGTGCTTTGAATGTAAAAAAAGGTTCAGTCAGAGTGCCCAGCTCTCTGTCCATCAAAGAATTCACACAGGGGACAAATGATACCAGTGCTCAGAATGTGGAAAGAGCTTCATTCGAAGCGCCCATCTCACTTCCCAGCAAATAATTCATACAGCGTACCAGTCTTCCAGAACTGGAAGACTGGGGAAATATCATCAAAGGAAGAATGGCAAGAGAAGCTGAGGTACTATGCAGAGTTGGCAAAGCTAACACATAAACTGTCGGGGAAAAGACAATATTGAGATATTGGGAACCTTTTACATCATATCTGCAGAAAGAACAACAAAAAAAGAGTCATTGGCAGGATTTAAATAAACTTTGGAATTTTATTTACAAAAATACGAAACTTAATACGACAACATAGAAGTAAATATAAACAGCAGAATGTAATATAAGATATAATAAACCAGTGATGGAAGTTGAGGGAAGTCCACAGGGAAGGGGAAAATTGAAATCTGAACGTACGTAATGTAATGATTATAGACATTGTTAAAAAATAAAAATCTAAAATAAATGATTAAAAAAATAGAATTCATACAGCGGAGAAGCCATATAAGAGCTTCAGTTGGAAGAGAAGTCTCACTTCACATGAAAGAACTCACAGGGAGGAGACACCATATAAGGGCTTGGAATGTGGGAAGAGCTTTGCCCAGAAGACAAGTCTCACAGCCCATGGAAGAATTCCCACAGGGGACAAAGCCTAACGGTGCTCAGAATGTGGACGGAGCTTCGGTCAGAGAGCCCAAGTCACTTCCCATTAAAGAATGCCTATTAGGAGAGGCACGGGACGCAGGTGGCGCTGTGGGTTAAAGCCTCAGCGCCTAGGGCTTGCCGATCGAAAGGTCGGCGGTTTGAATCCCTGCGGCGGGGTGCGCTCCCGCTGCTCGGTCCCAGCGCCTGCCAACCTAGCAGTTCGAAAGCACCTCCGGGTGCAAGTAGATAAATAGGGACCGCTTACCAGCGGGAAGGTAAACGGCGTTTCCGTGTGCGGCTCTGGCTCGCCAGAGCAGCGATGTCACGCTGGCCACGTGACCCGGAAGTGTCTCCGGACAGCGCTGGCCCCTGGCCTCTTAAGTGAGATGGGCACACAACCCCAGAGTCTGTCAAGACTGGCCCGTATGGGCAGGGGTACCTTTACCTTTTTATTAGGAGAGGCATAGAAACAGAATTGTAGAGTTGGAAGGGACTACCAGGGCCGTGTCAATGCTGGAGTGTCTGCTGAAGCATGCCTGACAAATAGTCGTTCAACCTCCGGTGATGAACCTGCAAGGAAGGAGAGGTCACCATCAGAATTTTCTTCCTGATGTGTAGCCATTTGGATCCTACCCTCTGGAGCAGCAGAAAACAAGCTTGCTCCATCTTCCATGTGACCCTTGATCATCTTGGTCACCCTCCTCTGCGCATGTTCTAGCTTGTCAATATCCTTCTTAAATTGTGGTGCCCAAAACTGGACACAGAACTCTCATAGAGTCTAACCAACTTGGGATACAGCATGACTATTTCTTCCCTCAATCCAGACACTACACTTTGGTTGTTGCAGCCTAGAATAGGATCAGCTTTGTCTGCTGCTGCACTGCACTGCTGAAGAGGAGAAGGGAGAGTGGAAGAATGAAAAGCCTTTGAGTGGTACATGGGTGTTCTATCCAAGGGAAACTGACCACCGCACCAGCCGGAGAACTTCCTTAGTGCTCAGGTCCCCAGGTGTCAGGAAGGGAAGGCAGGATCAGCACCAGGGAGAGGATCGGAGGAGTGTGCTTCAAGGCCACAGCTAGAAAGCCAGCAGCAGAGGGAGAACATACATGTTGTCGTGTGAAAACAACTCAAGAGCCTCACTATTTTGGAATCTCAACTCTCATGGATAGTAATGGGGTTACCAATTCTCCTACTCGGGCTCAAGCAACTAAGTTTATGGAGGATTTTTTCCAAGAGCTTTGGACACTTTGGGAAGGACTCTAGCAAATGCCTTTATACTTATCTACTGTCATGTATTTTGACCAAACTGCGGGAGGCAGTGGAAGACAGAAGTGCCTGGCGTGCTCTGGTCCATGGGGTGACAAAGAGTCAGACATGACTAAACAACTAAACAACAACGACACTGTCATGTATTAAATACTGGAAACTCATTGTTGGTCTTAATTTTCCGACGTGGGTGACCTTAGAATATGCACATACAGCCCCTTTGGTGGGCTGGAGAATACTAGGATCAAAATATTTGAAATCCCAGGTGACTCTAGAATCAACAAAGTCATTTAGAAAGATATGGAACATATTGCCTAATAAAAATAAAGTTGATCTATACTCGCATGCCAAACTCGCCCTGTGGGGAAACCCCATAGTAAAAATTGCTAAAAAGATGGTACTATGGAAAAATTGAGTGGAAACAGGTGTATTGACTCTGGAGCAAGTGATAGATGAGGAATGTTATAGTTATGCTTCTCAAAGACAAAAATATCATCTACCAGTTGGGGCCCGGAGGCAATATCTTCAGTTACAACATCTCCTAACTGGTCTCTTTGCTGTCTCAGTTTCTGAGACATGTGAGATACTGGAACAACTGAGCAATTCACTTGAAACTAGAAAGCCAGGAATTACTTTTTATACCTACGTACTAACAATAAAGGGACGCGGGTGGCGCTGTGGGTTAAACCGCAGAGCCTAGGACTTGCCGATCAGAAGGCAGTTCGAATCCCCGTGATGGGGTGAGCTCCCATTGCTTGGTCCCTGCTCCTGCCAAGCTAGCAGTTTGAAAGCACACCAGTGTAAGTAGATAAATAGGTACCACTCTGGCGGGAAGGTAAGCGGCCTTTCCCTGTGCTGCTCTGGTTTGCCAGAAGCGGCTTAGTCATGCTGGCCACATGACCTGGAAGCTGTACGCTGGCTCCCTCGGCCAATAAAGTGAGATGAGCACCGCAACCCCAGAATTGGCCACGACTGGACCTAATTGTCAGGGGTCCCTTTACCTTTTACTAACAATAAATAAGTTTGATATGCAGTCCTTAAGGAATGATTGGAATAAAGAATGAGAAATGTCAATATTATCTGGACGGTGGGAACGTATTTTAGAATCTATTGGACTCCACATAGAGGTCTCTATAAAAAGGATTTGCTAAGGTTGCATTATGCTGGAGATGTGGCAAGGGCAATGTCTCCCTGAAACATTGGTTTATAGTCTCTTGGGCTTGCCCTTCAGAAGGCTGGTGGTTCAAATCCACTTGACAGCGGTGAACTCCTATTGCTCTGTCCCAGCTTCTGCCAACCTAGCTGTTTGAAAGCATACTGGTGCAAGCAGATAAAGAGGTACCACTGCGGCGGGAAGGTAAAGGGCGTTTCCGTGCGCTCTGGCTTCCGTCATGGTGTTCCGTTGCTCCAGAAGCGGTTCAGTCATTCTGGCCACGTGACCAGGAAAAGCTGTATGCAGACAAAAGCCATCTCCCTCGGCCTGAAGCGAGATGAGCGCCGCACCCCATAGTTGTCTTTGACTGGACCTAACTGTCCAGGGGTCCTTTACCTTTTTATATACCTAACAGTACTAGGTTTTGGGAGAAAGTGCTGGTTTGTATAATTATGGCCGATCAGAAGAAACGAAAATTTTCTGCAGAGAATATTTTTGTGAACTAGATACCTACTATATGCAAGTTAATGGGACAATGAAAATGGTAGCTAACCCTCTGAGGCATCTGTAGACCAGTGGATTACAGTGGCAGAGGTGTCTTCCTGGGCGTCCAGGATCAGGCCCCCAGAAGACTGGAAGGAAGGAAGGGGGTGGGACAGGGACGCTGCCTTGAAGGGGTGGGACCCCCCCTACATCCACCCCCTTCAACCCCCCCCTACATCCACCCCCTTCAACCCCCCCCTACATCCACCCCCTTCAACCCCCCCCCTACATCCACCCCCTTCAACCCCCCCTACATCCACCCCCCTTCAACCCCCCCATATCCTTCAACTCGCCAGGCCCGCAGCCTTGCGGGGAAGGGCGATCCGTGAACGGGACTCAGCTGCACGTGGGATCTGGTTCCTTCTTGTCTGGTTTTGGCTACAGCCAAGCAGGAGGCGAGGATGGGGGTGAAAGGAGATGCAGCCCGGGGGGGGGCACGCTTCCCCTGCAAGCTTCTCCTGCTCTTTCTGGCCAAGGGAGAGACCAGCTCAGATCCCCCAAAACACAGCATCTGGGGGGGGCAGCAATGCGCGGGGCTCCTCCTGCGCTCCGGCTGTGGAGGAAGGAAACGCAGAGAGAGGGGGGGGGATGAGCTTGGGATGTTTGGCTCGCCAAGGGTTCAAAGGAACTGAGCCGCATTCCTAGAGAGGAGATGAAGAATGGGGGGGGGGGACAGGTCTTCCAGAACAAAGCCCCTCCCCCTCCCCAGTCACTTCCTGCAAGGGGGGGGGCGGGCGGTGGATGTTTTGCGTGTCTCCTTTGCCAGCTTTGCTGCCTGGGTGGCTCCTGCTGCAATCGGGTGAGTCTCCCCTCTCTCTCCTCCCTTTGGGGGTCCCAGGGCTGCAGGGGGGCCGTGTCCAGATCATGCGTGCCCCCCAGGGTCCTGCACCCCCTCCTTGCTCCCTGCAAAGCCGGGGGGGGCGGGTGGTTTGCAGGAGGGCTGCAATTACCTTCCTTTGTAACAATGGATGCTCTGCGCTTTGGGGAGAAAAGAATGGCAAGCAGAGAAACCGCATTTAGGTTTATGCAGCAGTCACTTTTGTTGATAGAGGTTGTGGCCGGACGGAAACATCCAGAAATAAGATATGGGCCAAAAATAAAAGACCTTTTTTCATTTTCCTGCGCAGGCGCTGCCTGGGCGGCCCCTTCTGAGATCTGGCGAGTCTCCCCTCTCTTCCCCGGAAAGGCCTTGGGGCTCTTTCATTGGTACATCACAAAAACAGCACAACAGGTTTGTGGAAATATCTACCACGTAATCTTCATTATTCGAGGCCAGACAGAGTCTGACTTCTTGCTTCGTGATTAGGTTTAAGCAAAAGCAGAAAAAGGGCAAACAGGACGGAGCAGAGTTAACAGACAACACTGAGCATCACATAACCAAACGCCTAGTCAGGACCCCTGGGGTTGTGCGTAGATGGTTGTGGTTGTTGTTGTTTAGTCCTGTCCGCCTCTTTGTGACCCCCTGGACCAGAGCACGCCAGGCCCTCCTGTCTTCCACTGCCTCCCGCAGTTTGGTCAGGCTCATGCTGGTCTCTTCAGGAACACCGTCCCACCATCTCGTCCTCTGTTGTCCCCTTCTCCTTCTGCCCTCCATCTTTCCCAACATCAGGGTCTTTTCCAGGGAGTCTTCTCTTCTCATGAGGTGGCCAAAGTCTTGGAGCCTCAGCTTCACGATCTGTCCTTCCAGTGAGCACTCAGGGCTGATTTCCTTCAGAATGGATAGGTTTGGGTTTGTCATTGCTTGTCTAGGTTTGTCATTGCTTTTCTCCCAAGGAGCAGGCGTCTTTTAATTTCGTGACTGCTGTCACCATCTGCAGTGATCATGGAGCCCAAGAAAGTAAAATCTCTCCCTGCCTCCATTTCTTCCCCTTCTATTTGCCAGGAGGTGATGGGACCAGTGGCCATGATCTTCGTTTTTTTGATGTTGAGTTTCAGACCATATTTTGCACTCTCCTCTTTCACCCTCATTAAAGGGTTCTTTAATTCCTCCTCACTTTCTGCCATCAATGTTATGTCATCTGCATACCTGAGGTTGTTGATATTTATTCCAGCGATCTTAATACCGGGATTGTGCCTTGAATTGGTGGGACCCCCGGGTGGGATCCCCCCTACATCCACCCCCTTCAACCCCCCCCCTTCAACTCGCCAGGCCCGCAGCCTTGCGGGGAAGGGCGATCCGTGAACGGGACTCAGCTGCACGTGGGATCTGGTTCCTTCTTGTCTGGTTTTGGCTACAGCCAAGCAGGAGGCGAGGATGGGGGTGAAAGGAGATGCAGCCCGGGGGGGGGCACGCTCCCCCTGCAAGCTTCTCCTGCTGTTTCAGGCCAAGGGAGAGACCAGCTCAGATCCCCCAAAACACAGCACCTGGGGGGGGGCAGCAATGCGCGGGGCTCCTCCTGCGCTCCGGCTCTGGAGGAAGGAAACGCAGAGGGGTGGGGTGGGGGATGAGTTTGGGATGTTTGGCTTGCCAAGGGTTAAAAGGAACTGAGCCGAATTCCTAGAGAGGAGATGAAGGGGGGGACAGGTCACTTCCTGCAAGGGGTGGGGGGCGGGCGGTGGATGTTTTGCGTGTCTCCTTTGCCAGCTTTGCTGCCTGGGTGGCTCCTGCTGCAATCGGGTGAGTCTCCTCTCTCTCTCCTCCCTTTGGGGGTCCCAGGGCTGCAGGGGGGCCGTGTCCAGATCATGCGTGCCCCCCAGGGTCCTGCACCCCCTCCTTGCTCCCTGCAAAGCCGGGGGGCGGGTGGTTTTGCAGGAGGGCTGCAACCCTGTTCTTCCTTCCTAGCCAAGGCTGCTCACCGCTTTGCTTCAATCCAGCCAGACTTGAGTATGCTGCAATGGCAGAGGAGTCTCCTGGGGGGTCCAGAGCCCCGTCTAGTCCTGTTGAGTCTCAGTCAGTCAGGCTGGAGTCAGTCTTCGCCCCTCTTGGGGGAGGAGAAAGAGCAGGGAGGAGGGGCTGGCTGGGCCAGGGAGGGGTCAGGCCCTCCCTGCAGGAGTGGGGGGTCTCTTCCTGCTTGGGGGAGGCGGCGGGGTGAATCCAGAATGTGTCCTTTTATTGAAAATGCATCTCTGGTTATTTGTGGGGCTGAGGAATTCGTTCATTCCCCCCCCCCCAATATAGTCCTGCCCCCCACAAGGTCTGAGGGATGGTGGACCGGCCCCCTGCTGAAAAAGGTTGTTGACCCCTGCTTAGGCTTTATCTCCCCCCCCCCCCGTGTGGATCCATTGCTCCGTGTCCGCTTCTCTGGAGCAGCAGAAAACAACCTTTCTCCCTCCTCTATGTGACATCCTTTTATATATTTGAACATGGCTATCATATCACCCCTTAACCTCCTCTTCTCCAGGCTAAACATGCCCAGCTCCCTTAGCCCTGTTACCGGAAAAATCCGAGGGCTCCCTTGGACAAAACAAAGACACCAACCAGGATAACTTGGAGCAAAACAGCAGCCTGTAGGCTTGGCCTTTATTGAACTGTTGCAACAGGGTATTCCCCTCACGTGCAGGAGAGAGGAAAGACCCAGAAGAATAGTGTGCAAAGTCTTATAAAAACTTTTGAAATTCCCCTCCTCTAGGTCTAGCCCACCCCCAGAAACATCATGCATACATTACAGAAAGGAGGGGTTGAGGGAGGAGTTGGTGGTAACTTGAGTGTCTTGTCACCTGGCTGGTTCCTCCTTTCCCCCCTCCCCATGAATCACTTCCAGGAACTTCCAGGAGACAAAGGGGAGTTTGCAGTTTCCTGCCCCCTGAGGGAAGATCTGATCAGTGTCCTTTGTTTCAGTCCATGTTGAATCCACTCCCATATGCAAGTTCTTTGTGATCTTGATTGTCTTCTGTCTGGGATCATCAGGGTTGGTATGGGCAGGGCTCCTGTGTATGTGCTGAGACAGTGAAGGGATTATGGCTGACCAGGACTAAGTCACCCTCCTTTGTTAGTTCTTGTCATATGGAGTAAAAATAAAATGAAACAGTGCAAATCCGATGTATGATTGATTTTCTATTTTTCTATGAATTTATAACAGAAATGTGGCGTGTGTGTGTGTGTGTGTGTGTGTGTGTGAAGTTTACACAAACAGAATGATTGGGGTGGGGGGGTTCCTGCAACAGTTCCCCCCTTCGGAGATAAGATTGCAAAGGTGGCTACTTTGCAATCCTTTTCTCCGCACAATTTAAAGTGGTAAATATTAACCTGCTATTCTCCCTCCCAGATGCGTGTGTCCATGTGAACCTGAAAGGGACTTGGATGTCACATTTCTCAAGGATATTTGCATAGAAATGTAACAGTGTAACAGTGCTCATAGTTAGACATAGGATATCACGTAAAATCAATATTTTGTTGCTCAGTTACTTGCGGTATTTTGGCACCTTGGAATAAATATTTTCTCAATAGTGGCGTATGCTTTACATTTAGCAGGAAGGTCCACTAATGACTGAAAAATGCAGTTTGCTTTGCCCCCCACCATTTTGTGTTCTCAGGTGTCAAAGTAGCTCTTCTGTGGTCTCACATCGGCATCGTGTCACAGTAGTAGCAATCCCTGGTGAATCCACTTGGGGCTTTCATATTAACCATGTTGCCTGGCACTCACCACAGCTGGCACAGGTTTGGGCACGTCAGGAGAGAAATGTCCTTGCCTGGCCATTCTATGGGATTTTATTATTATAGGCTCTGGTCTTGCAGTCATGGGAAGTTGCTCACTTGCACTTTAAGGACCAAAAAGCTACTTGCAGCCTGGATACACTTGCCCAATTCAAACTGAGTCCAATTTGAATTTATCTTGCCCCATGGTTCTCAACTTTTCAAACCAATCTGTTAAAAGAAACCCATTCTTAAAAGGGCACTTGTCCAAATAAGTCAATTTAACTCTATAAGGGATTATTCCGGCTAAACCAAAGCATACACACCTTCCTGAAGCTTCTCCTTGGTAAAGTGAGTTTTAGCACATTTTTAAAATGGGTAGGGAAGTTGGCAGAGTGCCAGGTGAAACAACTAAATGTGGTTATAAATTTATCTAATTCTAAACATTGGACTACATAATAGCCTGATCTGTAAAAAGCATAAAATGTATGAGAATCCTCCACTGGGGTGTAAGGAATAAGACATTAAACATAAAAACAATTACACACAAAAATAGCCACAAAAATAGCCCCAATTCCCCCCATTTGTGGAAATTAACACTGTCAGACACATTTCAACATTCCTACATAATAACACATAATACAAAACAAACTAATAGTATCAGTTGCATATCTTGAGACAATTGTGATATTTTTACGCATGTATCTTGAGGTTCAAAAGTGAGAAAATGTCCTTGCAATTCAACTCCTCCCCCCTTTGTCAGCCCCACTCCCCCGGCAGTCTATATCCTTTGAAAGAGATCGCTGTGGCCACTTTGAAAACTTTGGTGTCTGTTGCTGTTGCAGGTCTTGTAGTGGCGAAGCTTTTCATTGGATCTGTAGTAACACATTTGTAGAAGAGATATCCTGTAAGGGGCAGGGTTTGGGGGACTTTAAAGACAGTTAAAAAAAGGGAAGGGGCGAAAGGCAAAAAGGATGTCGTTCAGTTTCCATGGGAAGCTGCAAATAATAAAAATCTTTGCGGATTAAGCATTTTATTCATTTCAATATTATTATCACATTTCCATATAATTACTGTTATTATCTGCTAAGTTTGTTTGCTTTCCTTCACTTAGTTTTGTTGTTGTTGTTTTTTTTCATATTATTAAATTAAAAATTACTCCACATGTATAGAAAGAGGACTGTAAAAATACAACAAAGGTTAAAAAATAAAAAAGAAAGCCAAAAAATTAGATTACCAGTCAGATGAAAACAGACTTGACACAAAGACATCAGATTTAGAAAAGAATTATTATTAAATAATACAAAGATATTCTCAAAACCACTGATTACTACTGGACCGAAAGAATGAGAAAACAATGGAAAAGGGCTTAAAATGACTTTCAGTATGTGATGGACATGTCCCCAAAGTAAAACACACACACAATGACCTATGAGGAACCAAAAATAATAATACTCAGGCAAAAAGGTAAACAAATACCAATCCACAAACAATGTTTGGTTGTGCTTCGATTAATTTCATAGACATCATGGAAAAACTGATTAAATAAATGAAAAGAGATTATTTGTAACTTAAAGCGTCAAAGCCACAAAGAGATGGAAGTCACTAATACAGCAGGGATTCAGACTTGTTTCACAGAACAGGAAAGAAAGTTGCTGTGGGAGAAAAGAAGGGACAAACACTTTGTTATCGGGGTTCACATATCCTGTTAAAAGGGAAAAAATATTTCATGTGAGATACCTGTCAGGAAATGCTGTTCCTAAAATGCACACAAAGCCTGTTATAAAAGTTAAATCTCATTGGGGGGAGGACTATTCAAGAGTGGAACTCACAGTGGGAGCGTTTTGATATTTACCTGTGAAAAGAATTTGGCATGTTAAGATTTGGAACCTGGAAGACTCTTGACTTTTGATGGGCTAGTTTTTTTTTGGGGGGGGGGTTGGTTTTTTGTTTTTGTTTTTGTTTTTAATCCTTTTGTCTTACGAAGCCCCTGGAGGAAAGGACACATTAAGGGTGATTTCCCTCAGTGGCTCCAAGTTTTACATAAGGAAATTTGGATAAATTTCCCCCTTCAGCCCAAGCTCCTCTCACTCCCTACAGTTCCCCCTTCTTTGCTGATCTAGCCTCTGTGCATGTGCAGAGTTCATGTCTCTTTTATACTATTGAAAATGTTGAAACCTTTGGCTAAATTACCATTTGAATAAAGGGAATGAAGGGTAAGGAGTAGATTTTAAAAATAGGGTTAGATTTTAAAACAAAAAAGAGAAACTCAGCAATTTAAGTATTCACAAAAGCTAGCAATTGCAGCCCAAGCAAAAGGGATTGCTTCCTTTATGTACAGGAAAGGGCTAATATCCCTCTGGCAATTCGCGGAACAATGCCACGCCCTTATATATGGGAAAAAATGGCCAGAGAGTCAGAATTTATAGGATTTTTTTTTTTTTTTTTTTAATAGTAGAGAAAATGATAAACACTGTAATCACTCAAATGCTTGAAATTACCAGTTCTGCTTCAAAACATCACGGATTTTTTACCTCTCACCTTTTTTAAAGAAAAACAAAGAGCAAAGTTGGGCTGAATTTCAACTCATCACATGCTTGCAGACACATGGCCCTCCACACAGCCACAAATTGGGAGAGCGGAAAGGGACCCTTGGGTCATCTAGTCCAACCCTAAATACAGTGTTCATAGCAAGATTTCAAAGCAAGATTTGCAGTACCAAAAGGACATATACATTTAAGTACAGATTTTTAACTGGGAAAGGAAACATCTATGCTCGTATCATGTACTAAGGAAGAGAAAAAGAAAAGTAGCCAACTTTACACAGAGCCGTTTTAGCAGATCTTGAGATAGTTTGAGTGAGTTTGCTTCCTTCAAGTTCCTAGAGAAATTATCTTTAAAGGAAGATTGAAGTGAACATTTTTCCTAAGAGGGAGAGGATCTCTTATAAAACATAGTTAAAACAGCCATAGATTTGATTTAAAAGGAATACAAAAGTGAGTTTTTCCTGAACTTGCATAGGAATAGTAAGCCTAATCTATGCCCCCCCCCTTGCAGTTTCCTTTAAAGGAAGCTTACTTGGGAGTAAATTTACCTAGCACAGAAGTAAGAAGGAGAAGTGGGGGGGAAAACATGAAAGAGACAGAATGAAACAAGGGGGGCATTTTCTAAGAAAAGAGGCCAGGAAGTCTTATAGAGACTGATATCAGGACTGGACTCAGATAGACAATTTTGCTGGCTATGGAAGCCTCTACATTTAAAACCAATTTTTAATACCAATTTTTTCTTAGAAAGAACACATTTTCATAGGCAGATGCTTAATGAAATACATACACTGCATTTTAGCTTGAGAGAGCAGTTGGCTCTACTAGGCTTTTGCAGCAGAAACATTAGTTTTTTCACAGCACATTTCAAAATACTGGAAAGAAATACTGGAACACGGATATAAACTCATAAACTCAAACGTTGCAACATAACATTATCTACCATCAACTTAAAATCATACTCCTCACTCAAGCTACTCGGAGGAAGACTCCTTGGAGCCTCTCTCAAAGAACAAACATTTGCACACTTCATTCTAATGATTTTTATTTATTTATTTATTTTTGGTCCTGTTTAAGATTGATGAGGCCCAACATGGCTTCCTTAGATTTAAAATTTCGAAGCATGCTTGTAATTTAAAACTATGTGCATTTAAGAACAGTCTGTGGATGCCGGAGCCAATGTAAACACAAACCCTTTAAATATTTCCAAATCTTTGAGTACATCTCTTATCTTTTTTTTTCCTTTTTTTTTTTTTTTTTTTTTTTTTGAGAAACTAAGATCTCAAATGCATGGGCTCCCAGGCTGGGCTATTATATCTACTGCCTTCTGAGCACCATTAAATTTACGGTTTCATGTTCTAGCTTTAGGTTCTAGTTTAACAACCCAAATTTGATGTGTTCAGCTCTCCCTAAGGGTTCAAACCCTGATTTTGTTAAAGGATCCCTGGGGTGGCCACTGTGCCCTGGGTTCCAGGTGGTGGGCCTAAGCCACCCACTAAAAGTTACAATGGTCTCGTACTTTGTACTTGGAAAGACCATTTTGCCCCTTTATTTTTTTTATTTTTTTTTTCCCAATTGGAGATGACAAGCTGGAGGGGCATATTAGAATCCTCTCTGGGGCAAAAAGGCTTCAAGGAAGCTTTGTTGCCAGGAGGAGTCCAGTTAGGGTGTTTAGTGAGCTCCCATTCTCTCATATGTTGTTATTAGGCTTTTTTCTTCTTTTTTTTCGTTAATGAAGTACGCTAAAGACAGAAAGAGTGGACGCACACACACAAGGGAAGAGGGGCAATGGGAAAGAAAGGGGGGACAGATAAAAGATCCTTTCAGTACTCAAAGTACCCTTGACTAACACAATTCCTACTTATCTATAAACCACGAATTAATTTCTGGAAATCTCAAACCTGAACCTGAAACTCAAACCACGGGTCTCTCTCTGCCCGGAAACTCAAACCACGGGTCCCTCTGCCCGGAAACTCAAACCACGGGTCTCTCTGCCCGGAATTCCTTACCTCAGCGCTGTTTACAAGACAATTTCCCCCTCTACCCTCCACGACAGCCTCCTGCCTAGCCTTTGAGACTAAGTTCGGAACCCCTACTGGACGCTTCCGCAGTGCAATGCCAGATTAAGGCCCGAGAAAATGAAGGTTTGGAAAGGAAACAAACAACCTTGCGTTCTCACGTACCCGGGTCATCCCTAGCAAAGGTTGCCAGGCAGGAGGGGCAGCTTTGTTTGCATAATTAGAGGAGAGAGAGAGAGAGAGAGAGAGAGAGAGAGTGCTTTGAAGGATGCCTCTGGACGACTCCGAGAGAGGGACATCAGAGAAAAACAGTAAAGAGCCACGCTTTCCCGGACTCAATTCCAAGACGGAAAACGGGGGAGAAAAGGGATAGAGAGATTAAGACGTTCCTGGACGACCCCGAGAGGGAACATCGGAAAACAGTAAAAGTACCACAATTTCCCCGGACACGTTCCGCGTAAGAAATTGGGGGGAGAGAAAGGGAAAGGTTTTGACGTTCCTGGACGACCCCGAGAGGGAACGTCAGACAGTAAAGTTCCGCGACCTCCCTGGCCACTATCCGAAAGGGGAGAATCGGGGGAGAAAAGGGGAGTTTAAGACGTTCCTGGACGACCCCGGGAGGGAACGTCAGAAATGAAAGAAGGAAAGTCTGGCTGTCGTGGGGACGCTGCTTCTCCACCCCCCTCCCAATGTATTTACTTCAAACCATACTCACGTTTGAAGATGTCCCCCGCGGATCCCGGGATCCTTTTCTTTTTAGCCGGCTTGACCTTGCCTTTGCTCCCCCTGGTTGGGCTTTTGGTGACGATTGATTACCGCCCGCAAAGAGGAGGCAGGGAGAGGAAGAAGGATCCCTGGGCTAAGGTTGCCCAGTGGCGCCCGATCCCCTCTATCTCCCCTCTCACCTTTGCAGGAGAACCAAGTGTCCCTGAGCATGGTCGCCAAACTGTTACCGGAAAAATCCGAGGGCTCCCTTGGACAAAACAAAGACACCAACCAGGATAACTTGGAGCAAAACAGCAGCCTGTAGGCTTGGCCTTTATTGAACTGTTGCAACAGGGTATTCCCCTCACGTGCAGGAGAGAGGAAAGACCCAGAAGAATAGTGTGCAAAGTCTTATAAAAACTTTTGAAATTCCCCTCCTCTAGGTCTAGCCCACCCCCAGAAACATCATGCATACATTACAGAAAGGAGGGGTTGAGGGAGGAGTTGGTGGTAACTTGAGTGTCTTGTCACCTGGCTGGTTCCTCCTTTCCCCCCTCCCCATGAATCACTTCCAGGAACTTCCAGGAGACAAAGGGGAGTTTGCAGTTTCCTGCCCCCTGAGGGAAGATCTGATCAGTGTCCTTTGTTTCAGTCCATGTTGAATCCACTCCCATATGCAAGTTCTTTGTGATCTTGATTGTCTTCTGTCTGGGATCATCAGGGTTGGTATGGGCAGGGCTCCTGTGTATGTGCTGAGACAGTGAAGGGATTATGGCTGACCAGGACTAAGTCACCCTCCTTTGTTAGTTCTTGTCATATGGAGTAAAAATAAAATGAAACAGTGCAAATCCGATGTATGATTGATTTTCTATTTTTCTATGAATTTATAACAGAAATGTGGCGTGTGTGTGTGTGTGTGTGTGTGTGTGAAGTTTATACAAACAGAATGATTGGGGTGGGGGGGTTCCTGCAACAGCCGTTCCTCATAAGGCATCGTTTCCAGGCCTTTGACCATTTTGGTTGCCCTCCTCTGGACACGTTCCAGTTTGTCAGTGTCCTTCTGGAACTGTGGTGCCCAGAACTGGACACAGAACTCTAGGTGAGGTCTGACCAGAGCAGAATACAGTGGCACTATTACTTCCCTTGATCTAGATGCTATACTCCTATTCATGCAGCCCAAAATTGCATTGGCTTTTTTAGCTGCCGCGTCACACTGTTGGCTCATGTCAAGTTTGTGGTCAACCAAGACTCCTAGATCCTTTTCACATGTACTGCTCTCAAGCCAGGTGTCACCCATCTTGTATTTGTGCCTCTCATTTTTTTTGCCCAAGTGCAATACTTTACATTTCTCCCTATTAAAATTCATCTTGTTTGTTTTGGCCCAGTTCTCTAATCTGTCAAGGTCGTTTTGAAGTGTGATCCTGTCCTCTGGGGTGTTAGCCACCCCTCCCAGTTTGGTGTCATCTGCAAATTTGATCAGGATGCCCTTGAGTCCATCATCCAAGTCGTTGATAAAGATGTTGAATAAGACCGGGCCCAAGACAGAATCCTGTGGCACCCCACTAGTCACTCTTCTCCAGGATGAAGAGGAACCATTGATGAGCACCCTTTGGGTGCGGTCAGTCAGCCAGTTACAAATCCACTGAGTGGTAGCATAGTCAAGACCGCATTTTACCAGCTTCTTTACAAGAATATCATGGGGCACCTTGTCAAATGCCTTGCTGAAATCAAGGTAGGCTACATCCACTGCGTTCCCTTCGTTTACCAGGCTTGTAATTCTGTCAAAAAACTAGATCAGGTTCGTCTGACGTGACTTATTTTTCAGAAATCCATGCTGACTATTGGTGATCACAGCATTCCTTTCTAGGTCTCACAGACTGTTTGCTTAATGATCTGCTCCAGAATCTTCCCTGGTATGGATGTCAGACTGACTGGGCAGTAATTATTTGGCTCCTCTCTTTTCCCCTTTTTGAAAATAGGGACAACATTTGCCCTCCTCCAGTCTGCCAGGACTTTGCCTGTTCTCCAGGAATTCTCAAAGATGACTGCCAGTGGTTCTGAGATCACATCTGCCAGTTCTTTTAATACTCTTGGATGCAGTTCATCTGGCCCTGGAGACTTGAATACATCTAAACTAGCCAAGTATTCTTGTACTATCTCCTTAGTTATTCTGGGCTGTGTTTCCTCTGCTGAATCATTTGCTCCAAATTCTTCAGGTCGGGCATTGTTTTCTCTTTCGGAGAAGACTGAGGCAAAGAAGGCATTGAGGAGTTCAGCCCTTTCTGTGTCCCCTGTTTGCATTTCACCATCTTCTCCTCTGAGTGACCCCACGGTTTCTTTGTTCTTCCTTTTGCTACGAACATACCCATAAAAGCCTTTTTTGTTGCTTTTAACCTCTCTAGCAAGCCTGAGTTCATTCTGTGCTTTAGCTTTTCTGACTTTGTGTCTACACGTGCTGGCTATTTGTTTGAATTCCTCTTTGGTGGTTTCCCCCTTTTCCATTTTTTGTACACATCCTTTTTTAATCTTAACTCAGTTAAAAGTTCTTTAGATAGCCACCCTGCCATCTTTAGGCACCTTCCATGTTTCCGTCTCATTGGTATTGCCTGAAGTTGTGCTTTTACTATCTCCCTCTTAACAAACTCCCAGCCATCATGAACTCCCTTTCCTTTTAGTATTACTGTCCATGGGATCTCACCCAGCACTTCCCTAAGTTTTATGAAGTTGGCTTTCTTAAAGTCAAGATATTGAGTCCTAGTATGCTTGGCTGCTCCTTTCTGCTGTATAGTAAACTTCAGAAGAGCATGATCACTCGCGTCTAATGATTCTTCCACTTCTACCCCACTAACCAGGTCATCAACATTGGTTAGGACCAGATCTAAAATGGCTGTTCCTCTTGTTGCTTCTCCCACTTTCTGGACAAAGAAGTTGTCTGCAAGGCCAGTGAGGAATCTGTTTGACCTTATGCTCTTGGCTGATTTTGACATCCAACAAATATCCGGGTAATTGAAGTCCCCTATTACTACTCTCTCCCTTCCTTTTGCATGCTTGGCCATCTGTTCCAGGAAGGCCTCATCTATGTCCTCCGTTTGGCTTGGGGATCTATAGTAAACTCCCACAATGAGGTCACTGTTATTCTTCTCTCCATTAATTTTGACCCAAATGCTCTCACTTTGGCTTTGAGGTTCTAAATCTTGGATCTCTTCACAGGTATACACATCCCTGACATATAACGCCACTCCTCCTCCTTTCTTGTCTGGTCTGTTTCTCTGAAATAGATGGTATCCCTCCATTATTACATTCCAGTCGTGGGACTTGTCCCACCAGGTTTCAGTGATGCCTATTATGTCATATTTAGTTTGCTGTAGCAAGAGCTCAAGCTCATCTTGTTTATTTCCCATGCTTTGCGCATTAGTGTACAGACATTGAAGTCCATGAATAATTCCCCCGTGTCTCTTATTTAAGGATTTTTTCCTCCCACCACTAGGTCTGCGTGCTGTTTGCTCCGTTTGGTCTATGACATTTGGATTATCATCTTCATCAATTGATAGACTCCTACCTTCAGGAGCACTGTCTCCCTCCCCCACATTAGTCAGTTTAAAGCCCTCCTGATGAGGTTTCTGAGATCCTCTCAGGCCTTTATTATTCATTTGGGGGTCTCCTTTTCCTAGGAGATCTCTCCCCTCCTGACTGGAAGGAGACCCTGGTTTATCCATTTTCCCACAGCTCCTCCCTCTCCTGCCTCAGACTCAGCCCTCCAGATTATTGTATTTTTCGCTCTATAAGACACACCGGACCACAAGACACACCTAGTTTTCGGAGGAGGAAAACAAGAAAAAAATTATTCTGAATCTCTGAAGCCAGAACAGCAAGAGGGATCGCTGCGCAGCAAAAGCAGCAATCCCTCTTGCTGTTCTGGCTTCTGGGATAGCTGCACATCCTGCATTCGCTCCATAAGAGGCACACACATTTCCCCTTACTTTTTAGGAGGGGAAAAGTGAGTCTTATAGAGCAAAAAATATGGTAAATCCTGCCTCCATACTCTCCCCAGACCCTCCACTGGGTCTTCTTCCTATCTAAGCTGTGAGACTCCTTCTTCTGGCTAGAGAGATTCTTCCCTCAGACAGAGCCTCTCCGAATAATAATAATTACTATTGTTATAAAAGAATAATAAAATCCGCACCTCCCCTCTCAGATCAGGCCCTGTCCAACTCTTTCCCTCCGAAAGGGCTCCTCGGATTTTCCCTCCAAAAGGACTGGCAGCCAATCAGAGACAGAGACAGAGAGAGAGAGAGAGAGAGAGAGAGAGAGAGAGAGGCTCCCGCCCCCTGGTGGAACCTCGGAGGCACTGCACCCCCACACTCCACTCTGGCTCCACTTTCCCTCACAGGCCATTTCCTAACATCACTACAGGGGGTCTCCTTTCCCTAGCAGACCTCTCCCCTCCTGACTGGAAGGAGACCCTGGTTTAGTCCGTCTTCCCACAGCTCCTCCCTCTCCTGCCTCCTCAGACTCAGCCCTCCAGATTAATTCCTGCCTCCATATTCTCCCCAGACCCTCCACTGGGTCCTCTTCCTCTCTAAGTTGTGAGACTCCTTCTTCTGGCTAGAAAGATTCTCCCCAGATCAGAGGCAGTTCTCCCTCAGAAAAGAGCCTCTCTGAATAATAATAATAATAATAATAATAATAATAATAATAAACAGTAATAAAATCCCCACCTCCCCTCTCAAATCAGGCTCTGTCAAACTCTCTCCCTCCTCGGATTTTCCCTCCAAAAGGGCTGGCAGCCAATCAGAGAGAGAGAGGCTCCCGCCCTCTGCTGGAACCTCGGAGGCACTGCACCCCCACACTCTGCTCTGGCTCTGAGGGAAAATACCTCATGGGATGAAGCAAAAGGAGAAAACTAGGAAGAAGAAAGGATACAGATAAACTGACCGAGTCTTCTCTTGTCATTTGTATTTCACAATTAGTTTACAGGAATATCTGCAACATATGGTTCATTATTAGAGGTCAGCGCCTGAGATTGAGGCAAATGCTCAAAACTACAGATTCCAAACACCCCTCACCCCCGTTTCTAGAAGGTCTGTGTGTAACTTGAGGCTTTTCCCCCATGCTTGAGGCTTTATGTTATTATTATTTTTATTATTGTTTGTTGGTATTTTCACTACTATTACCACTGTTCCGGAGCAGATTGCAACCATTTTAAAATATGGGTGAGGATGCCCTCTCTTCGGCCACCCTCAACCAAGACTCTCAAGGGGGTGAAACTACCAAGAGGGCCCCCCTGCCAAATTTCACAGCCAAGAGGGTCTGTAGGGAAGAAGGTGGTTCTTGACATATTGGGGGGGCTAAGTGAACCCCTCCCAAAGGCAGCCCTGTTTAGGGCAGTTTTTAATGTTTAATGCTGTATTGTGTTTTTAATATTTGGTTGGGAGCCTCCCAGAGGGGCTGGGGAAACCCAGCCAGATGGGTGGGGTGTAAATAATAAATTCCTATTATTATATTATACTCCTGTGAGCACTTTGAATTGGACCTGAAAATGAAGGGACCACCAATGCAGCTGTTTTAAAACAGGAATTAAATGTGTTCTCAGGGGTTGTAATGGGAGGGATTCAATGAGATGGGGTAGACCCATGGATGCTCCTTGGAGAAAAAGGGAGGAAATAAATGCCCTTCATAAAGAAAGGGAGCCCAGCCAACAATCTGGAGCAGATTCTGAACCATCCTCAAGATGGTTCCACTCAGAGGGCATCGCGATGATCCTATCTGATCCACAGCAGAGAGTACCCTGGCCATGTCATCTCTGCTCCAAGGGGACAGGGCTGGGCAACCTGGCTGGAGCTGGAAAGGGGCACTTACAAATAGAGAATTTATTTACAATCATAGGAGGAATGTGAGCCCTTCTCACTTGTTTATAGTGCTATCCTTTGGCCCTCAGACCTAAGAAAAGGGGATTCCACCCCAGCAGTTTGTCTTGAGAACTTTGCACATTCCAAGTGGCTAGAAAATGAGACAGAAGCAGGAAGGAAATGGTCACTGAACTGTGGGAGGGAGGGAGGGAGGGAGGGAGGGAGAGCAGCTCTTGAGGATCCCAGGGTGGGTGGGTTGGTTGGTTGGTTGGCATCCATTTGTCTCAGGAGACAATGGGAGAGTGTGCCTTTGGGGTGAGGTCAAACTGTTGGAAGGTTGCAGCGGCTGCAGAGGCTCTAGCCTATTGTCAAAATTACACTTGTACAAATGACTCACTTGTCAATCACAGTTCTGTCTTCTTTCATTGACTGAAAACACTGAAAGGCAGGAGCAACTAGGCTGATTCATTTGACAGACCTTCCCAATGTTTCCTGCACATTTTGCATAGTAACGTCTAGTAGGGCTTCTCCTTTTCCTTTTTTGAAAAAGAAAGTTCAGAGTCTGGGTTGTGTTGCAGTCCAGCCCTGGTTCCTAATAATATTCCGGGAATCATTTTCTTTTCCTGGCTGTGTATCAATTTCATAACAGAACAATGTATTTGCTTTGTAGGATTTGCAAAGGCCTCTACTTAGGAAAGACAGAACTTGGCAGTAGAACCAAGAGCTTTCTTCCGATCTCTTGGGGGATTCCACAGAGCCCAGATGGATGAGTCAGAGTCTGCTGGCCCTGAAGCAGGAAGAGGCCATGCCACCCAAACTGGGAGCAGTGGGGGATTCTGGGAAAGCTCCATGCAGAAGATCCTGGGTGAGGAGGACATTGTCCGCTCTGATGTGCAGAGCCAGCAGTTCAGGCACTTCTGCTACCAGGAAGCCAAAGGACCTCGAGAGGTTTGCAGCCGACTCCACCACCTTGACCATCAGTGGCTGAAGCCAGAAAGGCACACGAAAGCTGAGATGCTGGACCTGGTGATCTTGGAGCAGTTCCTGGCTGTCCTTCCACCAGAGATGGAGAGCTGGGTGAGGGAATGTGGAGCGGAGAGCAGTTCCCAGGCGGTGGCCCTGGCCGAAGGATTCCTCCTGAGTCAGGCAGAGGAGAGGAAGCAGGCAGAGAGAAAGCAGGTGAGAGCGACTTTCCTCTGGATAATCCGAAGGGGCTCTGAACATGAGAGAGAGTATCCCAAAATTCTCTCTTAATCCCCCAATCTTATTTGGAAAGCCTCCAAGGAATGAGATCGGATACCCCTAAAGCTTTTGCCTCTCCCAGTCCTTTTCTAATGTTTCTCTCCATTCTCTGCTTCCAATCCTTTTTGCCCTTTCAGGGAAAGATTATCTTTGCAGAAACGTGCCTGGATTCCTATGAGGCAGAGAAGACTCCATTGGACACCAAAGAGAGACCACTGGGTAAGGAGGAAGGAGGGTTTTTTCCCCATTTGGTCACACATTCTGTAGATTTTGCCACTAATCTGTGGGGAGGACACTAGGGGCCAAGAGCCCAAAGTGGGGACATGTATTTTTACCTAGCTAAGATACAAATGTCAAAATGCACTCAGTAGGTGAGACTTTTTTACAGGCCCCCCTGTAGTTAGAGATGCACTGCTTCACCTCTAAGAGAAGCATGTGAAAATGGCCTGGCACTTACCTTTGTCTCTCACAGGTGACAGAATGATGCTGGCAAGAGATGCTTATCCATCTTTGCATGAAGGCAGACATGCAGCAGCCATGGAACCAGATCAGGTAGGGAGAATGAAGGATTGTGGGGCAAAGAGTCCCTAATGAATCTCTCTCCTCCTTCTCTTGGCTGTAAAGGCCATTGCAGGAGCCTTATGTTCTGAGAATGGTGAATAATCACCTCTCGTTGACTAGCCTCCTGAATGCTGCTAATACAGTGGTACCTCTGGTTACGTACTTAATTCGTTCTGGAGGTCCGTTCTTAACCTGAAACTGTTCTTAACCTGAAGCACCACTTTAGCTAATGGGGCCTCCTGCTGCCGCCGCACCGCCGGAGCACGATTTCTGTTCTTATCCTGAAGCACTATTTCTGGGTTAGCGGAGTCTTTAACCTGAAGCGTATGTAATACGAGGTACCACTGTATTATTTATCAGTAGTTGCAGTTTTATTTACAGATTTAACATTTAATGCTAAAATAGGCTTCTAAATAGTTGACAAATCATAAAAACAGTGGCCAGAATTCACCTTTCCCCTCATTCCCCTCCCCGTGACCCGCAGTACCCCCTGAAGTTGACTTTAATGCATTGTGAAGGTTCTCCCCACCTCCAGAACAGTAGATTGGGAGAGCAAAGAGAGGATCCTTCCATCTGGGAAACTGGAATCGATGAGCAGAGAGAATTACCGTATTTTTCGCTCTATAACACACACCTGACCATAACACGCACATAGTTTTTAGAGGAGGAAAACAAGAAAAAAAAATCTGAAAGAAATAGTGGATGTATCATTTTTGTACTTCATGCTGTGGCCACAGACATGTGATTTGACGGTGAGCTTGGGGTAGCCCAATGCAAAAATCCTGAGAATCCATGTGGATCTGCGCATTGTAACCACGTTTTTGCACCATTGCAGCCCCAGGCAACAGTGGGTGCGTGATGTTTTTTGTCAGGGAACTGCCATCGGAGCGCAGGGTGGTGGAGAGGCTCTCGGACGCTGGGGAGGGAACCAGCAGGGAAAGAGGGAGATTTTCCGCTGAGGAAGAAGGGAAGGAGTCGGAGTCGGAGGGAAGGCGCAGGGACGCTTTCAGCGAGACCAGTGGAAGAGAGCTCGGGACCTCCCCTGGGGACGCCCACTGCGCAGAAAGCTGTCGCGCAGGGAATCTAGGCGGAGACTTTCTGTCAAGGAGCTCTTATGTTGGAAGAAGTTCAGGAAACGCCCACTGATGGATTCTGCCAGTGATTAAGGCAGCCACGAAGTAAGGGCTGTCCGGTCAGGGAAAGTTTTAGCCAACTACTCAGCTTGGAGCGGTTTTGGCGCTTACGCACAAGCAACCTCTAATCCCTTTACAGCAATCTGTCAGTCACCAACGTTGTTTGTGCGGAGGAGGCATTATGAGCAACACAGAAGGAGCCGGAGGCGGAGCCGGAGCCGGAGGCGGAGCCAGGGGAGTACCAACTCTGGAGGAGAGAAACACAGATTTGGAGCAACAGCTGGCTCTCCTAGCGGCGCGGCTCGATGAGAGGCGGGCTCAGGATGCGCAGGGGAAACCCACCCCCATCTCAAGGAAGGTACCGGGACTGGTGCATAAGTTTGGGGGCTATCCGAGGAACCACCAGGCTTTTAAGACAGAGGTGCAGTATGCACTGGATCTGCAATATGATGACTTTGTGGACGAGGGGGCGAGAGTTGCCTTTGTGGTCGGACACCTGGAGGCTGGAGCCAGAGAGCGGGTTAGACCACTGATGGCATCTGATAATGATGCCCTAAAAGACTTGAGGAAGTTATTTGCAGCCATGGATCTGATGCTTTCCAGCCAGATTGAGCAGAGCGTGGTACGCAGGCAGTTGATGGCGTGCAAACAAGGGAACCAATCAGTCAGAGAGTACTGGTCGCGATTTGCCATGCTCATAGATCAACTTGGTTGGGATTTGACTGCGGAACCGATTCAGATGTTATTTGAGGAAGGCCTGGCCCCCGCAGTAAAAGATGAACTTTCCCGCTGCCCCGCCCGCAGTCGATGGATCAGCTGACCAAGGCTGCGCTTGCCATCGGAGCGAGGCAGGAAGCGCGGGCTCTGGAGAAGCGGGAAGGCAGAGGAGAGCGTTGGAATGACTTCCGCATTCCTGAAATACCAGAGCAACCTTTCCCGCCAGTGGAGCCAATGGAGATCGGAGGCGCGGGCGCAGGGTTTCAAACGCTGGAGAAGTTCGAAAGAAGGAGGGCAAAACAACCAAGAAGTGTTTCCTCTGCCAACAGCCAGGGCATTTTGCCAGGGTCCGCCCTCAAAGGAAAGCATGGCACGGAATGGTGGGGGCGGCCGGGAGTGAGGAGGAGGGGCTTAAGGAGCAGGGAAAAGCCAACGCTTGGCTGCCGTTAGGGCCCAGCAGCCAGGCGAACAACCAGTAAATGTGCCCAAGCCAGAGCCCCCCCGAGCAGCCATTGCCATAGAAGTGGTGCTAGAGCTCCCTAACGGCCACCCACTCAAGATAAAGGCACTGTTGGACTCAGGCAGTTCTTGCAATTTTTTAAGCAAGGAATTTGCGTTAGAGCACCAGCTGCAGACTCTGCCACTAGGGAGTCCCTTACAAGTCACGACGATCGATGGGAGGGAACTCCTGGGGGGGGGGAGGTAACACACCAGACGCCCCCCATGAGAATGAGGATTGCCAGGCACACTGAAATTATTGCCTTTCATGTAGCCACTGTGGCAGGACCGCCAATTATACTGGGAATGAGCTGGCTGGCGCTACATGATCCGTTAGTTGGATGGCACCAGCGGACGGTCTCATTCGGGTCAGCTCACTGCTTGGAACACTGCCATGGGGGGGAAACCCCGAGGATGGCAATAGCCAGAGTGGCAGGGATGGCGGTGGGAGAGAAGGGGCAGGTACCACCGCAGTACGCTGACTTGCAAAATGTCCAGTGAGAAAGAAGCGGATAGACTGCCCCCTCATAGACCCTTTGACTGCCAAATCAACCTACTCCCAGGAGCCCAGCTGCCAGTGGGCAAACTGTACGCCATGTCGGACAGGGAGATGCAGGAGTTGAGGGAATTTATAGACAAGAACCTGAAAAGAGGGTTCATAAGGGAATCAAGGGCGGTGGGGGGCAGTCCAGTGTTCTTTGTGGACAAGAAGGACACTAATAAACCCAGGCTGGTAGTGGACTTCCGGGCCGTTAATTCGGTGTCGGAACCAGTGACCTTCCCCATGCCCAGGATTGATGACATTTTGACCAGGGTGAGGAAGGGAAAGATTTTCACCAAGCTGGGCCTAAGAGGGGCGTACAATCTGATCAGGATGAGGGAGGGAGATGAATGGAAAACCACCATGTTCACCCCTCTGGGGGCCTTCGAGTATCTCGTTATGCCCTTTGGACTCCAAGCGGGTTCAGCGTGTTTCCAATCTTTCATGCATCACGTTCTGGGGCCCTTGCTGTACAAGAACTGCGTGGCCTTTTAGATGATGTGTTGATTTATTCGGAGGACAAGGAGCAACATGTCAGAGATGTCCGGGAAGTGCTCAAGAGGCTACAGGAGACCAGCTGTGGGTCAAACTGGAGAAGTGCCAGTTCCACACCCGAGAGGTCGAGTTCCTGGGGTACCGATTGTCAGACAAAGGCCTAGCTATGGATCCAGGCAAGGTACAAGCGGTACTGTAATGGAAGACACCCAAGACCAGAAGGACGTGCAGAGGTTCCTGGGGTTTGGGAACTTCTATCGGAAGTTCATCAAGAACTTTGCCCACTTAACGGCACCCATCACAGATTGCCTCAGTAGCAAGAAGAAGTTCGTCTGGACGGAGGAAGCGCAGCAATCTTTTGAAAGGCTAAAGAAGGCGTTCGCTTCAGAAGAGCAGCTCTTGCACGTGGATCTGCAGAAGCCAATGAGGCTGGAGACCGACGCATCGGACAGAGCGGTGGGGGCTGTACTGCTCCAGCCGGGGGGAGGAAACCAGTCCGGTTGGAGACCGTGTGCCTTTTTCTCCCGGAAGTTGAACAAGTCGGAGCAGAACTACACGGTGTATGACCGGGAGCTGCTGGCTATCTACGAAGCGTTTCGACGCTGGAGACATTTGCTGATAGGGGCGCAGCACAAGATCCAGGTGTGCACGGACCATAAGAACCTGGAATACTGGAGAACGGCGAGGGTACTCAATCAGAGACAGGTGCGGTGGGCTCAGGAGTTTTCCAAATTCCATTTTGAGATTCGTTACGTACCGGGGGAAAAAAACGTCAGAGCAGACGCCCTCTCCCGGAAGCCAGAGTACCTGGAAGGAGAGGGAGCGCCGGAAGAATGACATGTGATACCCGAGGACCGATGGGTGTGGGGGGGAGTGTTGGTAGGGCGACGGGAGCTTGCAGAGGGGACGCCAGACGACAAGTACGCCCAAAGCAAGATCAGGGAACTCAGGAGGGCAGGAGGAAACCCGGGGGGTTTTGAGGAAAAGGATGGGGCACTGTATTACAGGGGGGCATTGTATATACCAGGGGGGGACTTGAGGAGTAGAGTACTCAAACAACTGCACGACAGCCCCACGACGGGACATTTTGGGCAACACAAAACCATGTTGTTAGTCACCAGGCAGTTCTGGTGGCCAAAGGTGAGGGAAGATGTACGAGAATATATAAGGGGGTGCGACCGCTGCCAGAGAGCCAAAGGGGAGAGGGCAGCACCCGCGGGGTTACTGGAACCATTACCCACACCAGAAAGACCATGGGAGGCAGTGTCCATAGATTTTATGACCGATTTGCCCAAGTCAAGGGGCAAGACGGCCGTCATGGTAGTAGTCGACTTGTTAACTAAGATGTGCCATTTCATCGCTTGCTCACATGCGGTGACGGCGGAGAAAACCGCCAAGCTGTTTGTGGAACACGTTTTCAGGCTGCATGGCGCCCCCTTGAGGGTTTTATCAGACCGAGGGAAACAATTCACTTCCAGGTTCTGGAGGAAGCTCATGAGCCTCCTTCACATAGAGGTCAATTTCTCGACGGCCAGGCACCCGGAGACCAACGGGCAGGCAGAAAGAGCGAACAGTATACTCCAACAATACTTACGGTGCTACGTCAGCAAGAGGGAGAATGACTGGGTAGAGAAATTGGCTTTGGCTGAATTTGCCTACAATGTGTCCACAGGAATGAGCCTGTTCATGGCCAATTATGGCTGTCACCCCAGAGCATTCCCAGGGGAAGGGGAGGAGAGATGGAGTGTGCCCGCAGCTGAACAGTTTGTGGAAGAGATGGAAGCCCTGCACCAACAGCTTAAGATGAACTTGGAGAGGGCTAAGGAAGTGTACAAGAGGCAGGCAGATAGGAGCAGGAGGGAAAGAGAGACCATAAGGGTGGGGGACCGGGTGTGGTTGTTAACCCAAGAGTTACCGTTCAAGGGAGGTTGCAAGAAATTAAGGCCTAAGCGACTGGGACCCTTCAAGGTAACAGCAGGTGAACCCGGTGGCCTTTAGGCTCAAACTGCCTGACAACATGAAACTACACCCGGTATTCCATAGGTCATTACTCTCACCATACCGGGCAGGGAGGGAATTTCAGGGACGAGAAGGAGAGGTTCCCATACACCCACAGGTAGAGGAGAGGGAGCGCAGCAGTCATGTAGCGGAGATACTAGATTCAAGGTGGAAGGGAAGACAGGTGGAGTATCTAGTGGCTTGGGAGGGGGAGCCTGAATCAGAAAATGCATGGGTGCCAGCGGAAACCATCGAGGATGAGTTTCTCCTGGAAGAGTTTCACCGCAGGTTCCAAGGAGGCCCAGACCCTTAGCAAGATACTGGGAGGAGCAATTTGGCACCACAGACGATGAAGAGGAGTTTGTGCGCTTTCCAGCGTCTGGGCAGGAGGGAGGAGAAGTGTCTGAAGGGGTGGAATCGGATTGGGAAGATTCTTCAGTGGGAAGAGGTAGTAGCAGGTGGAGAGCAGTGTTCGAGTCATCAGAAGATGGGGAAGGTTCCTTCAGGGGGTTCCCAGCAACACCGGCCGAAGAAAGGGGACGGACCGGGGGTGAGGGGGGTCCTGGCGGGGAGGTGGATGTCAGGGAACTGCCATCGGAGCACAGGGTGGTGGAGAGGCTCTCGGACGCTGGGGAGGGAACCAGCAGGGAAAGAGGAGATCTTCCGCTGAGGAAGAAGGGAAGGAGGAGGGAAGGCGCAGGGACGCTTCCAGCGAGAC
Organism: Podarcis cretensis; assembly: GCF_951804945.1. NCBI lineage: Eukaryota > Metazoa > Chordata > Lepidosauria > Squamata > Lacertidae > Podarcis > Podarcis cretensis. The sequence goes on along the minus strand of NC_137181.1, from coordinate 1,062,754 downwards.
CAGTGGAGAGAGCTCGGGACCTCCCCTGGGGACGCCCACTCTGCGCAGAAAGCTGTCGCGCAGGGAATCCAGGCGGAGACTTTCTGTCAAGGAGCTCTTATGTTGGAAGAAGTTCAGGAAACGCCCACTAACGGATTCTGCCAGTGATTAAGGCAGCCACGAAGTAAGGGCTGTCCGGTCAGGGAAAGTTTTAGCCAACTACTCAGCTTGGAGCGGTTTTGGCGCTTACGCACAAGCAACCCCTAATCCCTTTACATTTTTGGTGCAGGCTGTAGCCATGGACATGCTATGTGATCTGATGGTGAATTTGGGGTGACCCAATGCAAAGATCCTGAGGATCAATGTGGATCCGTGCTTTATTACCACGTTTTAAGTGGGGAGGGAATGAAAAACTCAAGGGACAAGGAGCATGAGAGGGGTGTGCGGAGAAGCAGCTGGCTAACAATGCAGGAGAGGGGTTTAACGGGAGGGAGGAAAGGAAGGCAAAAGTTCCCCCCTCCCAAGCCAGCCTCCCCCCCCCTCCAACCTGCATGTTTTGCGGCTGCCTGCGAGTCCCTAGAATGCTGGACGCAGCAGCACCGGAGCACGGAGAGGAGGGTGTGGTGGCTGTCGGCTGCGCTCCTAGCCGACGGAACCTCAGCCAGGTGGGCTGGAGCCTGCGCGCAGTGTGACTAGGAAGGAATTAGAAGGAAGGACGCGATCCTTTCCTTTCCCCTCTGCTTGCCAGGAGGGCAGGGGATTTCCCTGCTCTTTGTTGCGTTTGAGCAAACATAGCAACCGAAAACAGAAGCGGGTGGGCAGTAAGACCCTGAGGCAGAATGCAGGAAAGCAGCAGCCTTGCTTCTGCAGCCTTCCCTCCTCCGTGCGATCTGATTATTGCCTGATTTTTGCCCCTGCACTCAGGCCTGTCAGCTCCAGGGACCACACATTCGCTCAATAACACGCACAGACATTTCCCCTTACTTTGTAGGAGAAAAAATGTGCGCATTATAGAGAGAAAAATACGGTATTTGAAGATCACTATGTGGCATTCCATCCATTCCCCCAAAAGCTTAATACCAGTCATTAAAATACACACAAAAATACAGTTTTGTTAAAACATAAAAATATGCATCCATAATAAAAATGTACAACAAAACAATTACATTAAAACGAAACAGCAATGAACAGGCAGAAAACAACAGAGCAATGTGTAGTAGATAATCTGTATGTTGTCTAAGAAGGGGACCTTTCCCTTTTTATTTTAGGGTCTGGTGTGCTTTGAAGATGTAGCTGTTCATTTCACAGATGAGGAATGGGAGCTGCTGGATCCTGACCAAAGAGCTCTGTATAAGGAAGTAATGGAGGAGAATCGTGGGATCATGGAGTCTCTTGGTAAGGCTGCCTTTTGGATTACAATATCTCTTTTGGAATTCTTTTTGAAATTCAGTCCCTGAGGCTGTGATCCGTTTCTTTTTTGTTGCAGATGGTGATGAATCAGAAAGGAAGAATGAGGGAGACCAGATCTACACAATGGAGAAGCGGTATCAATATTTGGAGCGTATAGAAAGCTTCAGAAGAATTCATACAGGGGAGAAACCCTATCACTGCTTGGAATGTGGAAAGAGCTTCAGTCGGAAGGATCATCTCACTCTTCATCAAAGAATTCATACAGGGGAGAAACCATATCAGTGCTTGGAATGTGGAAAGAGCTTCATCCGGAAGATAAGTCTCACAGGCCATCAAAGAACTCACAGCAAGGAGAATCCCTATAAGTGCATGAAATGTGGAAAGAGCTTCAGTCAGAAACATCATTTCACTCTTCATCAAAGAATTCATACTGGAGAGAAACCATATCAGTGTTTGGAATGTGGAAGGAGCTTCACCCGGGAGGACAGTCTGACTTCCCATCAAAGAATTCATACAGGGGAGAAATTATATCAGTGCTTGGAATGTGGAAAGAGGTTCAGTCAGAGTGCCCATCTCACAACCCATCAAAGAATTCATACAGGGGAGAAACCATATCAGTGTTCGGAATGTGGAAAGACGTTCAGTCATAGGTTCCATCTCACATCCCATCAAGCAACTCATACAGCGGAAAAGGCATTTCAGTGTTTTGAATGTGGAAGCAGCTTCACCCGGAAGGGAAGTCTGACTTCCCATCAAAGAATTCATACAGGGGAAAAACCGTATAAGTGCTTGCAATGTGGAAGAAGCTTCAATAGGAAGAATAATCTGGCTTTACATCAAAGAACTCATACAGGGGAGAAACCATATCAGTGTTTGGAATGTGGAAAGAGCTTCACCCGGAAGGAAAGTCTGACTTACCATCAAAGAATTCATACAGGGGGAAAACCGTATAAGTGCTTGCAATGTGGAAGAAGCTTCAGTTGGAAGATGAGTCTGACTTTACATCAAAGAACTCATACAGGGGAGAAACCATATCAGTGCTTGCAATGTGGAAAAAGCTTTAGTCACAAGGGAAGTCTCACTTCCCATGAAAGAAGTCACAACGAGAAGAAAGCATATCAGTGCATGGAATGTGGGAAGAGCTTTAGCTGGAAGGATTGTCTGACTTCACATCAAAGAATCCATACAGGGGAGAAGCCCTTTGAGTGCTTGGAATGTGGGAAGAGCTTCACTCATAGAGCAGGTCTCATGCGGCATCAAAGAATCCATACAGGGGAGAAGCCCTTTGAGTGCTTGGAATGTGGGAAGAGCTTCACTCATAGAGCACGTCTCATGCGGCATCAAAAAATCCATACAGGGGAGAAGCCCTTTGAGTGCTTGGAATGTGGGAAGAGCTTCACTTATAGAGCAGGTCTCATGCGGCATCAAAGAATCCATACAGGGGAGAAGCCCTTTGAGTGCTTGGAATGTGGGAAGAGCTTCACTCATAGAGCAGGTCTCATGTCCCATCAAAGAATCCATACAGGGGAGAAGCCCTTTGAGTGCTTGGAATGTGGGAAGAGCTTCACTTATAGAGCAGGTCTCATGCAGCATCAAAGAATCCATACAGGGGAGAAGCCCTTTGAGTGCTTGGAATGTGGGAAGAGATTCAGTCAGAGAATTGGTCTCATGTCCCATCAAAGAATCCATACAGGTGAGAAGCCATTTCAGTGCTTGGAATGTGGAAAGAGCTTCACTGATAGAGCAGGTCTCATGCGGCATCAAAGAACTCACAGCAAGGACAAACCATATCAGTGCATGGAATGTGGAAAGAGCTTCGCTTGGAAGGAAAGTCTCACTCCCCATCAAAGAATTCATACAGGGGAGAAACCATATCAGTGCTTGGAATGTGGAAAGAGCTTTGCTTGGAAGGAAAGTCTCACTCCCCATCAAAGAATTCATACAGGGGAGAAACCATATCAGTGCATGGATTGTGGAAAGAGCTTCGCTTGGAAGGAAAGTCTCACTCCCCATCAAAGAATTCATACAGGGGAGAAACCGTATGAGTGCTTTGAATGTAAAAAAAGGTTCAGTCAGAGTGCCCAGCTCTCCGTCCATCAAAGAATTCACACAGGGGACAAATGATACCAGTGCTCAGAATGTGGAAAGAGCTTCATTCGAAGTGCCCATCTCACTTCCCAGCAAAGAATTCATACAGCGTACCAGTCTTCCAGAATTGGAAGACTGGGGAAATATCATCAAAGGAACTGAAGGAGGTGAGGACAGCTGACCCCACCTAGGCCCGAAGTCACCCCCCCCCCAATAATCACCCCAGGCCTCAAAACTGTCCAAAATTCCTTTTGTCTTCTAAAAAAAAATCCAAAACAGCTTTTCTCTGCTCTTCTCTGCTTTTCTCACAAGATGCATAGGAAAAATGTTATTCTTTTATCGGTACGAGAAGGCTTCAAAAAGCTAATGAATAGGCTCTGTCATTGCCAAGAATACTCAAGCCTGAGAACTGACCTTTATCTCATTCAGTTGCAACATCTTTGAACATGCTGAACCGCTCTCATTGCCCTTTCCTGGGAAGGGTGCCAAGAGTCCAAAATAGTCCCGAGACAGGAACTTTCTGTTCATGCTAAGGAGACACATGGGGCAGAAACTTTTCAGAAGGAGGAGAAAGGGGAGGGAACTGGAACGGAAATATATACTCTGTGCAAATGGCTGTGAACTCGTGCTTGTTTGTGAACTATCACACTTGCTCCTTCTACCAGTTCGTGGATGGTTGAAATAAAGCTTTTTATTCGAAACTATTCCTTGAGTGTCTGTTGACTCCCATTTTCCCTTTCCAGGGCGCAATATTTTTTCCCACCCGAGGGCAAAGCCTCGTAAGGCTACAGAACAATGGCAAGAGAAGCTGATGAACTATGCAGAGTTGGCTAACAGATAAACTGTCGGGGAAAAGACAATAGTGACTTTGAAAAAGAATGGGAACCTTTTACATCATATCTGCAGAAACAACAACAAAAAGAGTCATTGGCAGGATTTAAATAAACATTTGCAATTTTCTTTACAAAAATAGGAAACTTAATATGACAATATAGAAGTAAATATAAACAGCAGAATGTAATATAAGATGTAATAAACTAGTGATGGAAGTTGGGGGAAGTCCGCAGGGAAGGGGAAAATTGAAATCTGAATGTAATGTAATGATTATAGACATTGTTAAAAAATAAAAATCTAAAATAAATGATTAAAAAAATAGAATTCATGCAGCGGAGAAGCCATATAAGAGCTTCAGTTGGAAGAGAAGTCTCACTTCACATGAATGAACTCACAGGGAGGAGACACCATATAAGTGCTTGGAATGTGGGAAGAGCTTTGCCCAGAAGACAAGTCTCACAGCCCATGGAAGAATTCCCACAGGGGACAAAGCCTAACGGTGCTCAGAGTGTGGACGGAGCTTTGGTCAGAGAGCCCAACTCACTTCCCATCAAAGGATGCCTATCAGGAGAGGCATAGAAACAGAGAATTGTAGAGTTGGAAGAGACTACCAGGGCCGTGGCAGTGCTGGAGTGTCTGCTGAAGCATGCCTGACAAATAGTCGTTCAACCTCTGGTGATGAACTTGCAAGGAAGGAGAGGTCACCATCAGAATTTTCTTCCTGATGTGTAGCCATTTGGATCCTACCCTCTGGAGCAGCAGAAAACAAGCTTGCTCCATCTTCCATGTGACCCTTGATCATCTTGGTCACCCTCCTCTGTGCATGTTCTAGCTTGTCAATATCCTTCTTAAATTGTGGTGCCCAAAACTGGACACAGAACTCTGATAGAGTCTAACCAACTTGGGATACAGCATGACTATTTCTTCCCTCAATCCAGACACTACACTTTGGTTGTTGCAGCCTAGAATAGGATCAGCTTTGTATGCTGCTGCACTGCACTGCTGAAGAGGAGAAGGGAGAGTGGAAAAATGAACAGCCTTTGAGTGGTAGATGGGTGTTCTATCCAAGGGAAACTGACCACCGCACCAGCCGGAGAACTTCCTTAGTGCTCAGGTCCCCAGCTGTCAGGAAGGGAAGGCAGGATCAGCACCAGGGAGAGGATCGGAGGAGTGTGCTTCAAGGCCACAGCTAGAAAGCCAGCAGCAGAGGGAGAACGTACATGTTGTCTTTTGTGAAAACAACTCAAGTAAGAGCCTCACTATTTTGGAATCTCAACTCTCATGGATAGTAATGGGGTTACCAATTCTCCTACTCGGGCTCAAGCAACTAAGTTTATGGAGGATTTTTTCCAAGAGCTTTGGACACTTTGGGAAGGACTCTAGCAAATTCATCAGGTAATAGCCAGACAAGGGTGACCAGACCGGCTTTATAAAAGCGAGACAAACTGCAGATAATATTAGATTAGTGGTGGATTTGGTAGATCAAAATAAAGATAAAGACCAGTTTGTAATTATATCACTAGATGCTGAAAAGGCTTTTGACAAAATCTGTAAACAGTACATGGAAGTAGCTTTACTTAAATTTGAATTTCCTTTGGTTATCTTAAAAGGGATTAAAGTAATCTATGAAGCACCTGGTAATCTCTCTGCCACCTTTCCTCAGGCCTGAGGAACCAAATAAGGATGTCCTAGCTCGCCATCGCTTTTCAGTATCTGCTTAGAACGCTTGGCTTTCACCATGAGACAACACTGAGGTTCACAGAGTAGTTCACAATACATTTGAATATAAACTAGTTTTATTGTTTATTTCAAATGATAGATGCTTTTGGTAAAACATCAGGTTATTCTATTCTATTATTCTGTTAATTGGTCCAATCAGAATTGATGCCAGTAGGCCAAAATCTGATTGCACATTCCTTCAAGGAATATCAATTCCAGATTTGTTCCAAATCTCTACAATATCTAGGCAGCTTAATACCAAGCAGCTTAATACCAAGAGATAAAAAAAATAAGTCACACTTAATATAAATAAAATAATAAAAGAGATTTCTTCATATATTGATATACAGAAGTCATTGAACCTTACACTTTGGAGAAGGTGGAATGCTCTCAAAATGAATATAATTCCCAGATTAATTTATATTTTGAGAGGACTTGCAGTTTCTATATCTCATGTTTTCAAATGATAAACTCCCTGTTTGGGAAATGCCTTTATATTTATCTACTTTATACTTATCTACTTTATACATATCTACTGTCATGTATTAAATACTGGAAACTCATTGTTGGTCTTAATTTTCCGACGTGGGTGACCTTAGAATATGCACATACAGCCCCTTGGGTGGGCTGGAGAATACAGTCATACCTCGGGTTAAATGGGCTTCAGGTTGATCGCTTTTGGGTTTCGCCATTCGCGCATGTGCAGACGGTCAAAATGACGTCACGTGCATGCACGGAAGTGGCGAATCGCGACCTGCACATGCGCAGATGCAGGTTGCGTTCGCTTCTGGATGCGAACGGGGCTCCGGAACGGATCCTGTTCATGTCCAGAGGTACCACTGTATGTAATGCTGTATTGTTTTTAACACTGATTGGGAGCCACCCAGAGTGGCTGGGGAAACTCAGCCAGATGGGCGGGGTATAAATAATAAATTATTATTATTATTATTATTATAGGAGCAAAATGTTTGAAATCCCAGATGACTCTAGTAACAACTAAGTCAGTTAGAAAGATATGGAACATATTGTGTCTAATAAAAATAAAGTTGATCTATACTCGCATGCCAAACTTGCCTTCTGGGAGAAACCCTATATTAAAAATTGCTAAAAAGATGGAAAAAATTACTGTACTATGGAAAAATTTAATGGAAACAGGTGTATTGACTCTGGACCAAGTGATAGAAACTAGAAAGCCAGGGAATACTTTTTACACCTACCTACTAACAATAAAGGGACGTGGGTGCCGCTGTGGGTTAAACCACAGAGCCTAGGACTTGCCGATCAGAAAGTCGGTGGTTCGAATCCCTGCGATGGGGTGAGCTCCCGTTGCTCGGTCTGCCAACCTAGCAGTTCGAAAGCATGTCAAAGTGCAAGTAGATAAATAGGTACCACTCCAGCGGGAAGGTAAACGGCGTTTCCATGCACTGCTCTGGTTTCCCAGAAGCAGCTTAGTCCTGCTGGCCACATGACCTGGATGCTGTACGCCGGCTCCCTTGGCCAATAAAGCAAGTCAAGTCAAGTTTTATTGCGGCAAAAGCCAGCGACACAGAACACCACAAGATCAAACAAAAGGAAATCAACAACAGCATCAAGAAAAGAAAAAAAATTACACAAGGGAACTTCGCAGTGTGCCATTCAACAAAAGAGATTTACGCTTCCTGATTGCTAAAGTGCAAAATTTGGCCACCTCATATGACACTGAGCTTGAGGAATCTTCCAGAAGGTATTTTCGTAGAATTTCGGGGGAGGATTCCAAATAATGTTGAAGGGGTATAAATTTTGATAAAAGCGGCAAAATAAGTTGAACTCGTTCTTCACTATAGAATTCGCAAAATAGAAGGATGTGAGTGACAGATTCTACCTTATTAGACATACAGGGGCAGAGACGCGCATGCATTGGTACCCGCGTAAATTTGCCGTACAGCACTGCTGAGGGCATTGTCTCAAATCGGGCTCTGGAGAAAGCCCATCTATAAGCTTCGTTAGTGATGTTAGTTAAGTAAGGGGCAGCTGCACAATTAGACCAAGCTTTTAAACATCTATACGTCTCCGGGAGTAGGGCGTCTTCTTGTTGTAATTCGACATCGTAGAGTCTCTGAGTGATAATTACTTTTGCCTTGTTCTGAGTTCCATTAAAAAGATTTTCAGGGTTTAGGCCAATTTGTTTGATCTTGTTAGTTATTTGCATAAGCCAAGGAGGATAGGGAACTGCGGCCAGGAGGTAAGGTGACAGTCCCTTAGGATTGTAATGGATTTTCAGCCAGAGGAATATTGCTTGCTCCCAGACTTTTAGTTCCACTCTGGGCAGTCCTGCCTCTTGCCTTAAGACTGCATTAGGTGTACACTTTGGGGTAGCAAATAATGATCTTAAGAATTTTGATTGTACTGTTTCAAGGGTCTTAAGGTTGGTAGATTTTGCTGGAAGACCTTAAAGCATTCCCTGAGTATAAGTTTTGCCTGGATGCATTTGCGGTCAAACCATTTCTTGTTGGTAGGGAATTCATTGTGGCTAGATCTCCTGAGTCTTGACAATAACGGTCTGGCCAATAAAGCAAGATGAGTGCCGCAACCCCAGTATCGGCCACGACTGGACCTAATGGTCAGGGGTCCCTTTACCTTTACCTTTTTAATACAAAATGTTGTAGGCTAAAGATGTTTACATTAGTATTATGATAATAATATCGTATTTATGGGTTAGGATATACATATAATCCCCTCCCCCTTTTTAGAAAACAACAACATACAAGTTGTCTCAGGGGTGGCCTGGAATTACCATGGATGTGGCTCACTATTCGCTAACCTTAGGCTCCGCCCCTTGAATGCTCCACCTCAACACTTAAAACCTGTGCCTCCTCTAGGACAGTTGTCCCCAAAATGGGCGACACCCCCCTGAAGGGTTTTGTTCCTGGGGGGCACTAAGAGGCAAAGGGGTGGCAGTGTAAACACCCAGACTTTGCAAAGCTGATACCACTTGATCAGGTTCATTGGTTTTGTCATGAGTTAATTAAACTACGTATATTTAATTGGATTTTGGATAAATGCAACCGTTTTATTGATTTTATCTTTCTTCGTGGGTTGTGGAAATGGCTATTCTGAATAATGCTTTTATCTGGTAGGAGGCACTGGTGTGTTGGGGGGGCAGCGGCCCTAAAATGTTTGGGAACCGCTATCTAGGACCTGAGGGACATGGGTGGCACTGTGGGTTAAACCACTGAGCCTAGGACTTGCTGATCAGAAGATCAGTTGTTCGAATCCCCACAACGGGGTGAGCTCCCGTTGCTTGGTCCCTGCTCCTGCCAACCTAGCAGTTCGAAAGCACGTCAAAGTGCAAGTAGATAAATAGGTACCGCTCCGGCGGGAAGGTAAACGGCGTTTCCATGCACTGCTCTTGTTCGCCGGAAGCGGCTTAGTCATGCTGGCCACATGACTTGGAAGCTGGACGCCGGCCCCCTCGGCCAATAAAGCGAGATGAGCGCCACAACCCCGTAGTCGGCCACGACTGGACCTAACGGTCAGGGGTCTCTTTACCTTTACCTAGGATCTGGGACTTCAGACCCTGAGGAAATCTCCCCAGGGTCTCAACCCTCTGAGGCATCTGTAGACCAGTGGATTACAGTGGCAGAGGTGTCTTCCTGGGCGTCCAGGATCAGGCACCCAGAAGACTGGAAGGAAGGAAGGGGGTGGGACAGGGAAGCTGCCTTGAAGGGGTGGGACCCCCCCTACATCCACCCCCCTTCAACCCCCCCATCCTTCAACTTGCCAGGCCCGCAGCCTTACGGGGAAGGGCGATCCGTGAACGGGACTCAGCTGCATGTGGGATCTGGTTCGTTCTTGTCTGGTTCATAGCTTTTGTTACCGGAAAAATCCGAGGGCTCCCTTGGACAAAAAGTAAAGACACCAACCAGAGTAAAGGTAAAGGTAAAGGTACCCCTGCCCATACGGGCCAGTCTTGACAGACTCTGGGGTTGTGCGCCCATCTCACTTAAGAGGCCAGGGGCCAGCGCTGTCCGGAGACACTTCCGGGTCATGTGGCCAGCGTGACATCGCTGCTCTGGCGAGCCAGAGCCGCACACGGAAACGCCGTTTACCTTCCCGCTGGTAAGCGGTCCCTATTTATCTACTTGCACCCGGAGGTGCTTTCGAACTGCTAGGTTGGCAGGCGCTGGGACCGAGCAGCGGGAGCGCACCCCGCCGCGGGAATTCGAACCGCCGACCTTTCGATCGGCAAGTCCTAGGCGCTGAGGCTTTAACCCACAGCGCCACCTGCGTCCCAGTACCAACCAGAGTAAATTGGAGCAAATCAGCAGCCTGTAGGCTTGGCCTTTATTGGACTGTTGCAACAGGGTGCTCCCCTCAATTGCAGGTGAGAGAAAAGACACAGAAAAATGGTGTGCAAGACCTTATAAAAACTTTTGAAATTCCCCTCCTCTAGGTCAAGCCCACCCCCAGAAACATCATGCATACATTACAGAAAGGAGGGGTTGAGGGAGGAGTTGGTGGTAACCTGAGTGTCCTGTCACCTGGCTGGTTCCCTTCTCTCCCCCTCCCCATGAGTCACTTCCAGGAGACAAAGGGGAGTTGGCAGTTTCCTGCCCCCAGAGGGAAGATCTGATCAGTGTCCTTTGTTTCAGTCCATGCTGAATCCACTCCCATATGCAAGTTCTTTGTGATCTTGATTGTCTTCTGTCTGGGATCATCAGGGTTGGCATAGCCATAACTGGGCAGGGCTCCTGTAGATGTGCTGGGATGGTGAAGGGATTATGGCTGCCCTGTATCAAACCTTCCCCATTTTGTAGTCCTTCCTTCATGGAGTAAAATAAAAATGGAACAGTGCAAATCCGATGTATGGTTGATTTTCTTATGAATTTATAACAGAAGTGTGGTGTATGTAGTGTGTGAATGTGAGTGTGTGTGAAGTTTGTACAAACAGAATGATTGTTGATATTTGCAGTGTCCCGTGCACAGCGGAATGATGAGGAATACGTGCATATACTCTATATTGCTTTATTTACATTTCAAAGCTGGTAGATTACAGAAAAACATCTTGCCTCTGCCGGAGCAGAGAAAGCATCCTCTCTCCTCTATAGCACGGAGAGAAGCACTCTGTGTGAACAGAGAAAAACAGGAAACCAGTGTACGTCACATCCAGTCTCCTTTCCCGTGAGAAACTCCAACAGCACAGACTGTGGAATGTAAACACCTGTCTCGTGACAAGCACTTCGCTGCACAGTGAAGAGAGCAGAAACCAACAATGATTGGGGTGGGGGGGTTCCTGCTACACTGTCAAGTGTCCCTTATTTGAAGGCACAGTCCCTTATTCCAGCGCCATGTCCCGCTGCTGTCCCTTATTGATGGATGTCCCTTAAATGATGTCCCTTAAATTTCAAAGGAAGCAGCTCCTCTCCCTCCCTTCCTGCTGGCCAGGGAGGAGGGAGGCTCCAACTGTGTTGCCCACCCAATAAGAAGTCTAGGAATGACTGTGGGGTGGAGCTTGCATGCCTTGTGTGTGGCTAGTTAATGCAAGCTGAGGGGGGTTTTGAATGCTGGGCGCCATTTTCTTGCACGTGCTGCTGCAAACTTTGCAGTGCAAAGCCAGGCCGGGGAGCCATCTGAAGTTGAGGCTGCATAGGCCTTGTGGTGCCTGTGATTCAGATTCTATTCAGTTGAACCTCTGGTTGCAAAGTTGGTTGGACAGTGTTCTCGAAGCTACCCAGCATGAGTTTGACCAGACTGCAGGAGGACAGGAAGACTGGAGTGCCTGGAACAGGTGAGGCTGCAGGTCCCTTATTTTCAAGGCTGCTGGTCCCTTATTTTCAAATCTGTAAGTTGACAGCTATGGTCTAGTTTTGGCTACAGCCAAACAAAAGGCAAGGATGGGGATGAAAGGAGATGCAGCCCGGGGGGGCGGGGGGCACGCTTCCCCTGCAAGCTTTTTCTGGCCAAGGGAGAGAGCAGCTCAGGTCCCCCAAAACACAGCATCTGGGGGGGGGCAGCAATGCGCGGGGCTCCTCCTGCGCTCCGGCTGTGGAGGAAGAAAACGCAGAGAGAGGGGGGGGGATGAGCTTGGGGCGCTCGGCTTGCCAAGGGTTAAAGGGAACTGAGCCGAATTCCTAGAGGAGATGAAGAATGGGGGGGGGGAACAGGTCTTCCAGAGCCAAAGCCCCTCCCCCTCCCCAGTCACTTCCTGCAAGGGGGGGGGCGGGCGGTGGATGTTTTGCGTGTCTCCTTTGCCAGCTTTGCAGCCTGGGTGGCTCCTGCTGCAATCGGGTGAGTCTCCTCTCTCTCTCCTCCCTTTGGGGGTCCCAGGGCTGCAGGGGGGCCGTGTCCAGATCATGCGTGCCCCCCAGGGTCCTGCACCCCCTCCTTGCTCCCTGCAAAGCCGGGGGGGGCGGGTGGTTTGCAGGAGGGCTGCAATTACCTTCCTTTGTAACAATGGATGCTCTGCGCTTTGGGGAGAAAAGAATGGCAAGCAGAGAAACCGCATTTAGGTTTATGCAGCAGTCACTTTTGTTGATAGAGGTTGTGGCCGGACGGAAACATCCAGAAATAAGATATGGGCCAAAAATAAAAGACCTTTTTTCATTTTCCTGCGCAGGCGCTGCCTGGGCGGCCCCTTCTGAGATCTGGCGAGTCTCCCCTCTCTTCCCCGGAAAGGCCTTGGGGCTCTTTCATTGGTACATCACAAAAACAGCACAACAGGTTTGTGGAAATATCTACCACGTAATCTTCATTATTCGAGGCCAGACAGAGTCTGACTTCTTGCTTCGTGATTAGGTTTAAGCAAAAGCAGAAAAAGGGCAAACAGGACGGAGCAGAGTTAACAGACAACACTGAGCATCGCACCCCCAAACGCCTAGTCAGGACCCCTGGGGTTGTGCGTAGATGGTTGTGGTTGTTGTTGTTTAGTCGCGTCCGCCTCTTCGTGACCCCCTGGACCAGATGTTGAGTTTCAGACCATATTTTGCGCTCTCCTCTTTCACCCTCATTAAAAGGTTCTTTAATTCCTCCTCACTTTCTGCCATCAATGTTGTGTCATCTGCATATCTGAGGTTGTTGAAATTTCTTCCGGCAATCTTAATTCCGGGACTCTGCCTTGAATTGGTGGGACCCCCAGGTGGGATCCCCCCTACATCCACCCCCTTCAACCCCCCCTACATCCACCCCCTTCAACCCCCCCCCCTTCAACTCGCCAGGCCCGCAGCCTTGCGGGGAAGGGCGATCCGTGAACGGGACTCAGCTGCACGTGGGATCTGGTTCCTTCTTGTCTGGTTTGGGCTACAGCCAATTAGGAGGCGAGGATGGGGGTGAAAGGAGATGCAGCCGGGGGGGGGGGGACACGCTTCCCCTGCAAGCTTTTTCTGGCCAAGGGAGAGACCAGCTCAGATCCCCCAAAACACAGCACCTGGGGGGGGGCAGCAATGCGCGGGGCTCCTCCTGCGCTCCTGCTTTGGAGGAAGAAAACGCAGAGGGGGGGGGGGATGAGCTTGGGATGTTTGGCTCGCCAAGGGTTCAAAGGAACTGAGCCGAATTCCTAGAGAGGAGATGAAGAATGGGGGGGGGGGGGAACAGGTCTTCCAGAACCAAAGCCCCTCCCCCCTCCCCAGTCACTTCTTGCAAGGGGGGGGGGCGGGCGGTGGATGTTTTGCGTGTCTCCTTTGCCAGCTTTGCTGCCTGGGTGGCTCCTGCTGCAATCGGGTGAGTCTCCTCTCTCTCTCCTCCCTTTGGGGGTCCCAGGGCTGCAGGGGGGCCGTGTTCAGGTCATGCGTGCCCCCCAGGGTCCTGCACCCCCTCCTTGCTCCCTGCAAAGCCGGGGGGGGCGGGTGGTTTTGCAGGAGGGCTGCAACCCTGTTCTTCCTTCATAGCAAAGGCTTCTCATCGCTTTGGGGGGAAACAATGGCTTTCACCCACCCAGACTTGAGTCTGCTGCAATGGCAGAGGAGTCTCCTGGGGGGTCCAGAGCCCCGTCTAGTCCTGTTGAGTCTCAGTCAGTCAGGCTGGAGTCAGTCTTCGCCCCTCTTGGGGGAGGAGAAAGAGCAGGGAGGAGGGGCTGGCTGGGCCAGGGAGGGGTCAGGCCCTCCCTCCAGGAGTGGGGGGTCTCTTCCTGCTTGGGGGAGGCGGCGGGGTGAATCCAGAATGTGTCCTTTTATTGAAAATGCATCTCTGGTTATTTGTCAAAGATGACTGCCAGTGGTTCTGAGACCACATCTGCCAGTTCTTTTAATACTCTTGGATGCAGTTCATCTGGCCCTGGAGACTTGAATACATCTAAACTAGCCAAGTATTCTTGTACTATCTCCTTAGTTATTCTGGGCTGTGTTTCCTCTGCTGAATCATTTGCTCCAAATTCTTCAGGTCGGGCATTGTTTTCTCTTTCGGAGAAGACTGAGGCAAAGAAGGCATTGAGGAGTTCAGCCCTTTCTGTGTCCCCTGTTTGCATTTCACCATCTTCTCCTCTGAGTGACCCCACGGTTTCTTTGTTCTTCCTTTTGCTACGATCATACCCATAAAAGCCTTTTTTGTTGCTTTTAACCTCTCTAGCAAGCCTGAGTTCATTCTGTGCTTTAGCTTTTCTGACTTTGTGTCTACACGTGCTGGCTATTTGTTTGAATTCCTCTTTGGTGGTTTCCCCCTTTTCCATTTTTTGTACACATCCTTTTTTAATCTTAACTCAGTTAAAAGTTCTTTAGATAGCCATTGGTTAGGACCAGATCTAAAATGGCTGTTCCTCTTGTTGCTTCTCCCACTTTCTGGACAACAAAGTTGTCTGCAAGGCCAGTGAGGAATCTGTTTGACCTTATGCTCTTGGCTGAGTTTGACATCCAACAAATATCCGGGTAATTGAAGTCCCCCATTACTACTATCTCCCTTCCTTTTGCATGCTTGGCCATCTGTTCCAGGAAGGCCTCATCTATGTCCTCCGTTTGGCTTGGGGATCTATAGTAAACTCCCACAATGAGGTCACTGTTATTCTTCTCTCCCTTAATTTTGACCCAAATGCTCTCACTTTGGCTTTGAGGTTCTAAATCTTGGATCTCTTCACAGGTATACACATCCCTGACATATAACGCCACTCCTCCTCCTTTCTTGTCTGGTCTGTTTCTCTGAAATAGATGGTATCCCTCCATTATTACATTCCAATCGTGGGACTTGTCCCACCAGGTTTCAGTGATGCCTATTATGTCATATTTAGTTTGCTGTACCAAGAGCTCAAGCTCATCTTGTTTATTTCCCATGCTTTGCGCATTAGTGTACAGACATTGAAGTCCATGAATCATTCCCCCGTGTCTCTTATTTAAGGATTTTTTCCTCCCACCACTAGGTCTGCATGCTGTTTGCTCCATTTGGTCTATGACATTTGAATGATCATCTTCATCAATTGATAGACTCCTACCTTCAGGAGCACTGTCTTCCTCCCCCACGTTAGTCAGTTTAAAGCCCTCCTGATGAGGTTTCTGAGATCCTCTCAGGCCTTGTTATTCATTTGGGGGTCTCCTTTTCCTAGGAGATCTCTCCCCTCCTGACTGGAAGGAGACCCTGGTTTATCCATTTTCCCACAGCTCCTCCCTCTCCTGCCTCAGACTCAGCCCTCCAGATTACTGTATTTTTCGCTCTATAAGACACACCGGACCACAAGACACACCTAGTTTTCGGAGGAGGAAAACAAGAAAAAAATTATTCTGAATCTCTGAAGCCAGAACAGCAAAAGGGATCACTGCGCAGCAAAAGCAGCAATCCCTCTTGCTGTTCTGGCTTCTGGGATAGCTGCACATCCTGCATTCGCTCCATAAGAGGCACACACATTTCCCCTTACTTTTTAGGAGGGGAAAAGTGAGTCTTATAGAGCAAAAAATACGGTAGATTCTGCCTCCATACTCTCCCCCGACCCTCCACTGGGTCTTCTTCCTATCTAAGCTGTGAGACTCCTTCTTCTGGCTAGAGAGATTCTCCCCAGATCAGAGTCAGTTCTCCTTCAGAAAAGATCCTCTCCGAATAATAATAATTACTATTGTTATAAAAGAATAATAAAATCCGTACCTCCCCTCTCAGATCAGGCCCTGTCCAACTCTTTCCCTCCGAAAGGGCTCCTCGGATTTTCCCTCCAAAAGGGCTGGCAGCCAATCAGAGAGAGAGAGAGAAAGGCTCCCGCCCCCTGGTGGAACCTCGGAGGCACTGCACCCCCACACTCCACTCTGGCTCCACTTTCCATCACAGGCCATTTCCTAACATCACTACAGGGGGTCTTCTTTTCCTAGGAGATCTCTCCCCTCCTGACTGGAAGGAGACCACAGAGCCCAGATGGATGAGCCAGACTCCGCTGGCCCTGAAGCAGGAAGAGGCCATGCCACCCAAACTGGGAACAGCGGTGGAATCTGGGAAAGCTCCATGCAGAAGATCCAGGGTGAGGAGGACATTCTCTGCTCAGATGTGCAGAGCCAGCAGTTCAGGCACTTCTGCTACCAGGAGGGCAAAGGACCTCGAGAGGTTTGCAGGCGACTCCACCACCTTGACCGTCGGTGGCTGAAGCCAGAAAGGCACACAAAAGCTGAGATGCTGGACCTGGTGATCTTGGAGCAGTTCCTGGCTGTCCTTCCGCCAGAGATGGAGAGCTGGGTGAGGGAATGTGGAGCAGAGACCAGTTCCCAGGCGGTGGCCCTGGCCGAAGGCTTCCTCCTGAGTCAGGCAGAGGAGAGGAAGCAGGCAGAGCAGCAGGTGAGAGGGACTGTCCTCTGGATATTCCCAAGGGGCTCTGAACATGAGAGAGAGTATCCCAAAATTCTCTCTTAATCCCCCAATCTATTTTTGGAAAGCCTCCAAGGAATGAGATCGGATACCCCTAAAGCTTTTGCCTCTCCCAGTCCTTTTCTAATGTTTCTCTCCATTCTCTGCTTCCAATCCTTTTTGCCCATTCGGGGAAAGATTATCTTTGCAGAAACGGGCCTGGATTCCTATGAGGCAGAGAAGACTCCATTGGACACCAAAGAGAGACCACTGGGTAAGGAGGAAGGAGGGTTTTTTCCCATTTGGTCACACATTCTGTAGATTTTGCCACTAATCTGTGGGGAGGACACTAGGGGCCAAGAGCCCAAAGTGGGGACATGTATTTTTACCTAGCTAAGATACAAATGTCAAAATGCACTCAGTAGGTGAGACTTTTTTACAGGCCCCCCTGTAGTTAGAGATGCACTGCTTCACCTCTAAGAGAAGCATGTGAAAATGGCCTGGCACTTACCTTTGTCTCTTACAGGTGACAGAATGATGCTGGCAAGAGATGCTTATCCATCTTTGCATGAAGGCAGACATGCAGCAGCCATGGAACCAGATCAGGTAGGGAGAATGAAGGATTGTGGGGCAAAAAGTCCCTAATGAATCTCTCTCCTCCTTCTCTTGGCTGTAAAGGCCATTGCAGGAGCCTTATGTTCTGAGAATGGTGAACAATCACCTCACGTTGACTAGCCTCCTGAATGCTGCTAATACAGTGGTACCTCTGGTTACGTACTTAATTCGTTCTGGAGGTCCGTTCTTAACCTGAAACTGTTCTTAACCTGAAGCACCACTTTAGCTAAAGGGGCCTCCTGCTGCCGCTGCACCGCCGGAGCATGATTTCTGTTCTTATCCTGAAGCAAAATTCTTAACCTGAAGCGTATGTAATACGAGGTACCACTATTATTTATCAGTAGTTGCAGTTTTATTTACAGATTTAACATTTAATGCTTAAATAGGCTTCTAAATCGTTGAGAAATCATAAAAACAGTGGCCAGAATTCACCTTTCCCCTCATTTCACTCCCCGTGACCCGCAGTACCCCCTGAAGTTGACTTTAATGCATTTTGAAGGTTCCACCCACCTCCAGAACAGTAGATGGGGAGAGCAAAGAGAGGATCCTTCCATCTGGGAAAGTGGAATCGATGAGCAGAGAGAATTCCCGTATTTTTCGCTCTATAACACACATCTGACCATAACATGCACATAGTTTTTAGAGGAGGAAAACAAGAAAAAAAAATCTGAAAGAAATAGTGGATGTATCATTTTTGTACTTCATGCTGTGGCCACAGACATGTGATTTGACGGTGAGTTTGGGGTAGCCCAATGCAAAAATCCTGAGAATCCATGTGGATCTGCGCATTGTAACCAAGTTTTTGCACCATTGCAGCCCCAGGCAACAGTGGGTGCGTGACGTTTTTTGTCAGGGAACTGCCATCGGAGCGCAGGGTGGTGGAGAGGCTCTCGGACGCTGGGGAGGGAACCAGCAGGGAAAGAGGGAGATCTTCCGCTGAGGAAGAAGGGAAGGAGTCGGAGTCGGAGGGAAGGCGCAGGGACGCTTCCAGCGAGACCAGTGGAGAGAGCTCAGGACCTCCCCTGGGGACGCCCACTCTGCTCAGAAAGCTGTCGCGCAGGGAATCCAGGCAGAGACTTTCTGTCAAGGAGCTCTTATGTTGGAAGAAGTTCAGGAAACGCCCACTGACGGATTCTGCCAGTGATTAAGGCAGCCACGAAGTAAGGGCTGTCCGGTCAGGGAAAGTTTTAGCCAACTACTCAGCTTGGAGCGGTTTTGGCGCTTACGCACAAGCAACCCCTAATCCCTTTACAGCAATCCGTCAGTCACCGACGTTGTTTGTGCGGAGGAGGCATTATGAGCAACACAGAAGGAGCCGGAGGCGGAGCCGGAGGCGGAGCCGGAGGCGGAGGGGGAGCCAGGGGAGTACCAACTCTGGAGGAGAGAAACACAGATTTGGAGCACCAGCTGGCTCTCCTAGCGGCGCGGCTCGATGAGAGGCGGGCTCAGGATGCGCAGGGGAAACCCACCCCCATCTCAAGGAAGGTACCGGGCCTGGTGCATAAGTTTGGGGGCTATCCGAGGAACCACCAGGCTTTTAAGACAGAGGTGCAGTATGCACTGGATCTGCAATATGATGACTTTGTGGACGAGGGGGCGAGAGTTGCCTTTGTGGTCGGACACCTGGAGGCTGGAGCCAGAGAGCGGGTTAGACCACTGATGGCATCTGATAATGATGCCCTAAAAGACTTGAGGAAGTTATTTGCAGCCATGGATCTGATGTTTTCCAACCAGATTGAGCAGAGCGTTGTATGCAGGCTGTTGATGGCGTGCAAACAAGGGAACCAATCAGTCAGAGAGTACTGGTCGCGATTTGCCATGCTCATAGACCAACTTGGTTGGGATTTGACTGCGGAACCGATTCAGATGTTATTTGAGGAAGGCCTGGCCCCCGCAGTAAAAGATGAACTTTCCCGCCGCCCCGCCCGCAGTCGATGGATCAGCTGACCAAGGCTGCGCTTGCCATTGGAGCAAGGCAGGAAGCGCGGGCTCTGGAGAAGCGGGAAGGCAGAGGAGAGCGTTGGAATGACTTCCGCATTCCTGAAATACCAGAGCAACCTTTCCCGCCAGTGGAGCCAATGGAGATCGGAGGCGCGGGCGCAGGGTTTCAAACGCTGGAGAAGTTCGAAAGAAGGAGGGCAAAACGACCAAGAAGTGTTTCCTCTGCCAACAGCCAGGGCATTTTGCCAGGGTCCGCCCTCAAAGGAAAGCATGGCAAGGAATGGTGGGGGCGGCCGGGAGTGAGGAGGAGGGGCTTAAGGAGCAGGGAAAAGCCAACGCTTGGCTGCCGATAGGGCCCAGCAGCCAGGCGAACAACCAGTAAATGTGCCCAAGCCAGAGCCCCCCCGAGCAGCCATTGCCATAGAAGTGGTGCTAGAGCTCCCTAACGGCCACCCACTCAAGATAAAGGCGCTGTTGGACTCAGGCAGTTCTTGCAATTTTCTTAGCAAGGAATTTGCGTTAGAGCACCAGCTGCAGACTCTGCCACTAGGGAGTCCCTTACACGTCACGACGATCGATGGGAGGGAACTCCTGGGGGGGGAGGTAACACACCAGACGCCCCCCATGAGAATGAGGATTGCCAGGCACACTGAAATTATTGCCTTTCATGTAGCCACTGTGGCAGGACCGCCAATTATACTGGGAATGAGCTGGCTGGCGCTACATGATCCGTTAGTGGGATGGCACCAGCGGACGGTCTCATTCGGGTCAGCTCACTGCTTGGAACACTGCCATGGGGGGGAAACCCCGAGGATGGCAATAGCCAGAGTGGCAGGGATGGCGGTGGGAGAGAAGGGGCAGGTACCACCGCAGTACGCTGATTTGCAAGATGTCTTCAGTGAGAAAGAAGCAGATAGACTGCCCCCTCATAGACCCTTTGACTGCCAAATCAACCTACTCCCAGGAGCCCAGCTGCTAGTGAGCAAACTGTACGCCATGTCGGACAGGGAGATGCAGGAGTTGAGGGAATTTATAGACAAGAACCTGAAAAGAGGGTTCATAAGGGAATCAAGGGCGGTGGGGGGCAGTCCAGTGTTCTTTGTGGACAAGAAGGACACTAATAAACCCAGGCTGGTAGTGGACTTCCGGGCCGTTAATTCGGTGTCGGAACCAGTGACCTTCCCCATGCCCAGGATTGACGACATTTTGAGCAGGGTGAGGAAGGGAAAGATTTTCACCAAGCTGGGCCTAAGAGGGGCGTACAATCTGATCAGGATGAGGGAGGGAGATGAATGGAAAACCACCATGTTCACCCCTCTGGGGGCCTTCGAGTATCTCGTTTGCCCTTTGGACTCCAAGCGGGTTCAGCGTGTTTCCAATCTTTCATGCATCACGTTCTGGGGCCCTTGCTGTACAAGAACTGCGTGGCCTTTTTAGATGATGTGTTGATCTATTCGGAGGACGAGGAGCAACATGTCAGAGATGTCCGGGAAGTGCTCAAGAGGCTACAGGAGCACCAGCTGTGGGTCAAACTGGAGAAGTGCCAGTTCCACACCCGAGAGGTCGAGTTCCTGGGGTACCGATTGTCAGACAAGGGCCTAGCTATGGATCCAGGCAAGGTACAAGCGGTACTGGAATGGAAGACACCCAAGACCAGGAAGGACGTGCAGAGGTTCCTGGGGTTTGGGAACTTCTATCGGAAGTTCATCAAGAACTTTGCCCACTTAACGGCACCCATCACAGATTGCCTCAGTAGCAAGAAGAAGTTCGTCTGGATGGAGGAAGCGCAGCAATCTTTTGAAAGGCTAAAGAAGGCGTTCGCTTCAGAAGAGCAGCTCTTGCACGTGGATCTGCAGAAGCCAATGAGGCTGGAGACCGACGCATCGGACAGAGCGGTGGGGGCTGTACTGCTCCAGCCGGGGGGAGGAAACCAGTCCGGTTGGAGACCGTGTGCCTTTTTCTCCCGGAAGTTGTACAAGTCGGAGCAGAACTACACGGTGTATGACCGGGAGCTGCTGGCTATCTACGAAGCGTTTCGACGCTGGAGACATTTGCTGATAGGGGCGCAGCACAAGATCCAGGTGTGCACGGACCATAAGAACCTGGAATACTGGAGAACGGCGAGGGTACTCAATCAGAGACAGGTGCGGTGGGCTCAGGAGTTTTCCAAGTTCCATTTTGAGATTCGTTACGTACCGGGGGAGGAAAACGTCAGAGCAGACGCCCTCTCCCGGAAGCCAGAGTACCTGGAAGGAGAGGGAGCGCTGGAAGAACGAGATGTGATACCCGAGGACCGATGGGTGTGTGGGGGAGTGTTGGTAGGGCAACGGGAGCTTGCAGAGGGGACGGCAGATGACAAGTACGCCCAAAGCAAGATCAGGGAACTCAGGAGGGCAGGAGGAAACCTGGGGGGTTTTGAGGAAAAGGATGGGGCACTGTATTACAGCGGGGCATTGTATATTCCAGAGGGGGACTTGAGGAGTAGAGTACTCAAACAACTGCACGACAGCCCCACGACGGGACATTTTGGGCAACACAAAACCATGTTGTTAGTCACCAGGCAGTTCTGGTGGCCAAAGGTGAGGGAAGATGTATGAGAATATATAAGGGGGTGCGACCGCTGCCAGAGAGCCAAAGGGGAGAAGGCGGCACCCGCGGGGTTACTGGAACCATTACCCACACCAGAAAGACCATGGGAGGCAGTGTCCATAGATTTTATGACCGATTTGCCCAAGTCAAGGGGCAAGACGGCCGTCATGGTAGTAGTCGACTTGTTAACTAAGATGTGCCATTTCATCGCTTGCTCACATGCGGTGACGGCGGAGGAAACCGCCAAGCTGTTTGTGGAACACGTTTTCAGGCTGCATGGCGCCCCCTTGAGGGTTTTATCAGACCGAGGGAAACAATTCACTTCCAGGTTCTGGAGGAAGCTCATGAGCCTACTTCACGTAGAGGTCAATTTCTCGACGGCCAGGCACCCGGAGACCAACGGGCAGGCAGAAAGAGCGAACAGTATACTCCAACCATACTTACGGTGCTACGTCAGCGAGAGGGAGAATGACTGGGTAGAGAAATTGGCTTTGGCAGAATTTGCCTACAATAACGCAGAGCATGTGTCCACAGGGATGAGCCCGTTCATGGCCAATTATGGCTGTCACCCCAGAGCATTTCCAGGGGAAGAGGAGGAGAGATGGAGTGTGCCCGCAGCTGAACAGTTTGTGGAAGAGATGGAAGCCCTGCACCAACAGCTTAAGATGAACTTGGAGAGGGCTAAGGAAGTGTACAAGAGGCAGGCAGATAGGAGCAGGAGGGAAAGAGAGACCATAAGGGTGGGGGACCGGGTGTGGTTGTTAACCCAAGAGTTACCGTTCAAGGGAGGTTGCAAGAAATTAAGGCCTACGCGACTGGGACCCTTCAAGGTAACACAGCAGGTGAACCCAGTGGCCTTTAGGCTCAAACTGCCTGACAACATGAAACTACACCCGGTATTCCATAGGTCATTACTCTCACCATACCGGGCAGGGAGGGAATTTCAGGGACGAGAAGGAGAGGTTCCCGTACACCCACAGGTAGAGGAGAGGGAGCGCAGCAGTCATGTAGTGGAGATTCTAGATTCAAGGCGGAAGGGAAGACAGGTGGAGTATCTAGTGGCTTGGGAGGGGGAGCCTGAGTCGGAAAATGCATGGGTGCCAGCGGAAACCATCGAGGATGAGTTTCTCCTGGAAGAGTTTCACCGCAGGTTCCCAAGGAGGCCCAGACCCTTAGCGAGATTCTGGGAGGAGCAATTTGGCACCACAGACGATGAAGAGGAGTTTGTGCGCTTTCCAGCGTCTGGGCAGGAGGGAGGAGAAGTGTCTGAAGGGGTGGAATCGGATTGGGAAGATTCTCCAGTGGGAAGAGGTAGTAGCAGGTGGAGAGCAGTGTTCGAGTCATCAGAAGATGGGGAAGGTTCCTTCAGGGGGTTCCCAGCATCACCGGCCGAAGAAAGGGGACGGACCGGGGATGAGGGGGGTCCTGGAGGGGAGGTGGATGTCAGGGAACTGCCATCGGAGCGCAGGGTGGTGGAGAGGCTCTCGGACGCTGGGGAGGGAACCAGCAGGGAAAGAGGGAGATCTTCCGCTGAGGAAGAAGGGAAGGAGTCGGAGTCGGAGGGAAGGCGCAGGGACGCTTCTAGCGAGACCAGTGGAGAGAGCTCAGGACCTCCCCTGGGGACGCCCACTCTGCTCAGAAAGCTGTCGCGCAGGGAATCCAGGCGGAGGCTTTCTGTCAAGGAGCTCTTATGTTGGAAGAAGTTCAGGAAACGCCCACTGACGGATTCTGCCAGTGATTAAGGCAGCCACAAAGTAAGGGCTGTCCGGACGGGGAAAGTTTTAGCCAACTACTCAGCTTGGAGCGGTTTTGGCGCTTACGCACAAGCAACTCCTAATCCCTTTACATTTTTGGTGCAGGCTGTAGCCATGGACATGCTATGTGATCTGATGGTGAATTTGGGGTGACCCAATGCAAAGATCCTGAGGATCAATGTGGATCTGTGCTTTATTAGCACGTTTTAAGTGGGGAGGGAATGAAAAACTCAAGGGACAAGGAGCACGAGAGGGGTGTGCGGAGAAGCAGCTGGCTAACAATGCAGGAGAGGGGTTTAACGGGAGGGAGGAAAGGAAGGCAAAAGTTCCCCCCCCCCAAGCAAGGCTCCCCCCCTCCAATCTGCATGTTTTCCGGCTGCCTGCGAGTCCCTAGAATGCTGGACGCAGCAGCACCGGAGCACAGAGAGGAGGAGGTGGTGGCTGTCGGCTGCGCTCCTAGCCGACGGAACCTGAGCCAGGTGGGCTGGAGCCTGCGCGCAGTGTGACTAGGAAGGAATTAGAAGGAAGGACGCGATCCTATCCTTTCCCCTCTGCTTGCCAGGAGGGCAGGGGATTTCCCTGCTCTTTGTTGCGTTTGAGCAAACACAGCAACCGAAAACAGAAGCGGGTGGGCAGTAAGACCCTGAGGCAGAATGCAGGAAAGCAGCAGCCTTGCTTCTGCAGCCTTCCCTCCTCCGCGCGATCTGATTTTTGCCCCTGCACTCGGGCCAGTCAGCTCCAGGGACCACACATTCGCTCAATAACACGCACAGACATTTCCCCTTACTTTGTAGGAGAAAAAATGTGCGCGTTATAGAGAGAAAAATACAGTATTTGAAGATCACTATGTGGCATTCCATCCATTCCCCCAAAAGCTTAATACCAGTCATTAAAATACACACAAAAATATAGTTTTGTTAAAACATTAAAATATGCATCCATAATAAAAATGTGCAGCAAAACAATTACATTAAAACAAAACAGCAATGAACAGGCAGAAAACAACAGAGCAATGTGTAGTAGATAATCTGTATGTTGTCTAAGAAGGGGACCTTTCCCTTTTTATTTTAGGGTCTAGTGTGCTTTGAAGATGTAGCTGTTCATTTCACAGATGAGGAATGGGAGTTGCTGGATCCTGACCAAAGAGCTCTGTATAAGGAAGTAATGGAGGAGAATCGTGGGATCATGGAGTCTCTTGGTAAGGCTGCCTTTTGGATTACAATATCACTTTTGAAATTCTTTTTGAAATTCAGTCCCTGAGGCTGTGATCCGTTTCTTTTTTGTTGCAGATGGTGATGAATCAGAAAGGAAGAATGAGGGAGACCAACTTTACACAATGGAGAAGCGGTATCAATATTTGGAGCGTATAGAAGGCTTCAGAAGAATTCATACAGGGGAGAAACCATATCAGTGCTTGGAATGTGGAAAGAGCTTCATTCAGAAATCCTATCTCTGTTCCCATCAAAGAATTCACAGCGTGGAGAAACCCTATAAGTGCTTGGAATGTGGAAAGAGCTTTGCTTGGAAGGTCAATCTAACAACCCATGAAAGAATTCATACAGGGGAGAAACCCTATCAGTGCTTGGAATGTGGAAAGAGCTTCATCCAGAAGAAAAGTCTCACAGGCCATCAAAGAACTCACAGCAAGGAGAAACCCTATAAGTGCATGAAATGTGGAAAGAGCTTCAGTTGGAATGAGAATTTCACTCTTCATCAAAGAATTCATACAGGGGAGAAACCATATCAGTGCTTGGAATGTGGAAAGAGGTTCCGTCAGAGTGCCCATCTCACAACCCATCAAATAATTCATACAGGGGAGAAACCATATCAGTGTTTGGAATGTGGAAAGAGATTCAGTCATAGGTTCCATCTCACATCCCATCAAGCAACTCATACAGCGGAAAAGGCATTTCAGTGTTTTGAATGTGGAAGGAGCTTCACCCGGAAAGAAAGTCTGACTTCCCATCAAAGAATTCATACAGGGGAAAAACCGTATAAGTGCTTGGAATGTGGAAGAAGCTTCAATAGGAAGAATATTCTGGCTTTACATCAAAGAACTCATACAGGGGAGAAACCATATCAGTGTTTGGAATGTGGAAAGAGCTTCATCCAGAAAATAAGTCTCACATCCCATCAAACAACTCATACAGCGGAAAAGGCATTTCAGTGCTTGGAATGTGGAAAGAGCTTCACCCGGAAGGAAAGTCTGACTTCACATCAAAGAATTCATACAGGGGAAAAACCGTATAAGTGCTTGCAATGTGGAAGAAGCTTCAGTTGGAAGATGAGTCTGGCTTTACATCAAAGAACTCATACAGGGGAGAAACCATATCAGTGCTTCGAATGTGGAAAAAGCTTCAGTCACAAGGGAAGTCTCACTTCCCATGAAATAAGTCACAGCGAGAAGAAAGCATATCAGTGCATGGAATGTGGGAAGAGCTTTAGCTGGAAGGATTGTCTGACTTCACATCAAAGAATCCATACAGGGGAGAAGCCCTTTGAGTGCTTGGAATGTGGGAAGAGCTTCACTGATAGAGCAGGTCTCATGCGGCATCAAAGAATCCATACAGGGGAGAAGCCCTTTGAGTGCTTGGAATGTGGGAAGAGATTCAGTCAGAGAATTGGTCTCATGCGGCATCAAAGAATCCATACAGGGGAGAAGCCTTTTGAGTGCTTGGAATGTGGGAAGAGATTCAGTCAGAGAACTGGTCTCATGTCCCATCAAAGAATTCATACAGGGGAGAAACCATATCAGTGCTTGGAATGTGGAAAGAGCTTCAGTCGGAAGGATCATTTCACTCTTCATCAAAGAATTCATACTGGAGAGAAACCATATCAGTGTTTGGAATGTGGAAGGAGCTTCACCCGGGAGCACAGTCTGACTTCCCATCAAAGAATTCATACAGGGGAGAAACCGTATGAGTGCTTTGAATGTAAAAAAAGGTTCAGTCAGAGTGCCCAGCTCTCCGTCCATCAAAGAATGCACACAGGGGACAAATGATACCAGTGCTCAGAATGTGGAAAGAGCTTCATTCGAAGCGCCTATCTCACTTCCCAGCAAAGAATTCATACAGCGTACCAGTCTTCCAGAATTGGAAGACTGGGGAAATATCATCAAAGGAACTGAAGGAGGTGAGGACAGCTGACCCCACCTAGGCCCGAAGTCACCCCCCCCCCAATAATCACCCCAGGCCTCAAAACTGTCCAAAATTCCTTTTGTCTTCTAAAAAAAAATCCAAAACAGCTTTTCTCTGCTCTTCTCTGCTTTTCTCACAAGATGCATAGGAAAAATGTTATTCTTTTATCGGTACGAGAAGGCTTCAAAAAGCTAATGAATAGGCTCTGTCATTGCCAAGAATACTCAAGCCTGAGAACTGACCTTTATCTCATTCAGTTGCAACATCTTTGAACATGCTGAACCGCTCTCATTGCCCTTTCCTGGGAAGGGTGCCAAGAGTCCAAAATAGTCCCGAGACAGGAACTTTCTGTTCATGCTAAGGAGACACATGGGGCAGAAACTTTTCAGAAGGAGGAGAAAGGGGAGGGAAGTGGAAGGGAAATATATACTCTGTGCAAATGGCTGTGAACTCGTGCTTGTTTGTGAACTATCACACTTGCTCCTTCTACCAGTTCGTGGATGGTTGAAATAAAGCTTTTTATTCAAAACTATTCCTTGAGTGTCTGTTGACTCCCATTTTCCCTTTCCCGGGCGCAATATTTTTCTCCACCCGAGGGCAGAGCCTCGTAAGGCTACAGAACAATGGCAAGAGAAGCTGATGAACTATGCAGAGTTGGCTAACAGATAAACTGTCGGGGAAAAGACAATAGTGACTTTGAAAAAGAATGGGAACCTTTTTCATCATATCTGCAGAAACAACAACAAAAAGAGTCATTGGCAGGATTTAAATAAACATTTGCAATTTTCTTTACAAAAATTAGGAAACTTAATATGACAATATAGAAGTAAATATAAACAGCAGAATGTAATATAAGATGTAATAAACTAGTGATGGAAGTTGGGGGAAGTCCGCAGGGAAGGGGAAAATTGAAATCTGAATGTAATGTAATGATTATAGACATTGTTAAAAAATAAAAATCTAAAATAAATGATTAAAAAAAAAAATTCATACAGCTGAGAAGCCATGTAAGAGCTTCAGTTGGAAGAGAAGTCTCACTTCACATGAAAGAACTCACAGGGAGGAGACACCATATAAGGGTCAAAGGATGCCTATCAGGAGAGGCATAGAAACAGAGAAGTGTAGAGTTGGAAGGGACTACCAGGGCCGTGGCAGTGCTGGAATGTCTGCTGAAGCATGCCTGACAGAGAGTCGTTCAACCTCTGGTGATGAACCTGCAAGGAAGGAGAGGTCACCATCAGAATTTTCTTCCTGATGTGTAGCCATTTGGATCCTACCCTCTGGAGCAGCAGAAAACAAGCTTGCTCCATCTTCCATGTGACCCTTGATCATCTTGGTCACCCTCCTCTGCGCATGTTCTAGCTTGTCAATATCCTTCTTAAATTGTGGTGCCCAAAACTGGACACAGAACTCTGATAGAGTCTAACCAACTTGGGATACAGCATGACTATTTCTTCCCTCAATCCAGACACTACACTTTGGTTGTTGCAGCCTAGAATAGGATCAGCTTTGTCTGCTGCTGCACTGCACTGCTGAAGAGGAGAAGGGAGAGTGGAAGAATGAACAGCCTTTGAGTGGTAGATGGGTGTTCTATCCAAGGGAAACTGACCACCGCACCAGCCGGAGAACTTCCTTAGTGCTCAGGTCCCCAGGTGTCAGGAAGGGAAGGCAGGATCAGCACCAGGGAGAGGATCGGAGGAGTGTGCTTCAAGGCCACAGCTAGAAAGCCAGCAGCAGAGGGAGAACATACATGTTGTCTTTTGTGAAAACAACTCAAGTAAGAGCCTCACTATTTTGGAATCTCAACTCTCATGGATAGTAATGGGGTTACCAATTCTCCTACTCGGGCTCAAGCAACTAAGTTTATGGAGGATTTTTTCCAAGAGCTTTGGACACTTTGGGAAGGACTCTAGCAAATTCATCAGGTAATAGCCAGACAAGGGTGACCAGACCGGCTTTATAAAAGCGAGACAAACTGCAGATAATATTAGATTAGTGGTGGATTTGGTAGATCAAAATAAAGATAAAGACCAGTTTGTAATTATATCACTAGATGCTGAAAAGGCTTTTGACAAAATCTGTAAACAGTACATGGAAGTAGCTTTACTTAAATTTGAATTTCCTTTGGTTATCTTAAAAGGGATTAAAGTAATCTATGAAGCACCTACTTCAAGAGTCAAAGAGAATGGTAATCTCTCTGCCACCTTTCTTCAGGCCTGAGGAACCAAACAAGGATGTCCTATCTCGCCATCGCTTTTCAGTATCTGCTTAGAACGCTTGGCTTTCACCATGAGACAACACTGAGGTTCACAGAGTAGTTCACAATACATTTGAATATAAACTAGTTTTATTGTTTATTTCAAATGATAGATGCTTTTGGTAAAACATCAGGTTATTCTATTCTATTATTCTGTTAATTGGTCCAATCAGAATTGATGCCAGTAGGCCAAAATCTGATTGCACATTCCTTCAAGGAATATCAATTCCAGATTTGTTCCAAATCTCTACAATATCTAGGCAGCTTAATACCAAGCAGCCTAATACCAAGAGATAAAAAAAATAAGTCACACTTAATATAAATAAAATAATAAAAGGGATTTCTTCATATATTGGTATACAGAAGTCATTGAACCTTACACTTTGGAGAAGGTGGAATGCTCTCAAAATGAATATAATTCCCAGATTAATTTATATTTTGAGAGGACTTGCAGTTTCTATATCTCATGTTTTCAAATGATAAACTCCCTGTTTGGGAAATGCCTTTATATTTATCTACTTTATACTTATCTACTTTATACATATCTACAGCCATGTATTAAATACTGGAAACTCATTGTTGGTCTTAATTTTCCGACGTGGGTGACCTTAGAATATGCACATACAGCCCCTTGGGTGGGCTGGAGAATACAGTCATACCTCGGGTTAAATGGGCTTCAGGTTGATCGCTTTTGGGTTTCGCCATTCGCGCATGTGCAGACGGTCAAAATGACGTCACGTGCATGCGCAGAAGTGGCGAATCGAGACCTGCACATGCGCAGACGCAGGTTGCGTTCGCTTCTGGATGCGAATGGGGCTCCGGAACGGATCCTGTTCGTATCCAGAGGTACCACTGTACTAGGATCAAAACTAGGAGTCTCTGAGTGATAATTACTTTTGCCTTGTTCTGAGTTCCATTAAAAAGATTTTCAGGGTTTAGGCCAATTTGTTTGATCTTGTTAGTTATTTGCATACGCCAAGGAGGATAGGGAACTGCAGCCAGGAGGTAAGGTGACAGTCCCTTAGGATTGTAATGGATTTTCAGCCAGAGGAATATTGCTTGCTCCCAGACTTTTAGTTCCACTCTGGGCAGTCCTGCCTCTTGCCTTAAGACTGCATTAAGTGTACACTTTGGGGTAGCAAATAATGATCTTAAGAATTTTGATTGTACTGTTTCAAGGGTCTTAAGGTTGGTAGATTTTGCTGGAAGACCTTAAAGCATTCCCTGAGTATACGTTTTGCCTGGATGCATTTGCGGTCAAACCATTTCTTGTTGGTAGGGAATTCATTGTGGCTAGATCTCCTGAGTCTTGACAATAACGGTCTGGCCAATAAAGCAAGATGAGTGCCGCAACCCCAGTATCGGCCACGACTGGACCTAATGGTCAGGGGTCCCTTTACCTTTACCTTTTTAATACAAAATGTTGTAGGCTAAAGATGTTTACATTAGTATTATGATAATAATATCGTATTTATGGGTTAGGATATACATATAATCCCCTCCCCCTTTTTAGAAAACAACAACATACAAGTTGTCTCAGGGGTGGCCTGGAATTACCATGGATGTGGCTCACTATTCGCTAACCTTAGGCTCCGCCCCTTGAATGCTCCACCTCAACACTTAAAACCTGTGCCTCCTCTAGGACAGTTGTCCCCAAAATGGGCGACACCCCCCTGAAGGGTTTTGTTCCTGGGGGGCACTAAGAGGCAAAGGGGTGGCAGTGTACACAACTCCCAGACTTTGAAAAGCTGATACCACTTGATCAGGTTCATTGGTTTTGTCATGAGTTAATTAAACTACGTATATTTTATTGTTTTTATCTTTCTTCGTGTGTTGTGCAAACGGCTATTCTGAATAATGCCTTTATCTGGTAGGAGGCACTGGGGTGTTGGGGGGGGGCAGCGGCCCTAAAATGTTTGGGAACCGCTATCTAGGACCTGAGGGACATGGGTGGCACTGTGGGTTAAACCACAGAGCCTAGGACTTGCTGATCAGAAGATCAGTTGTTCGAATCCCCACAACGGGGTGAGCTCCTGTTGTTCAGTCCCAGCTCCTGCCAACCTAGCAGTTTGAAAGCACGTCAAAGTGCAAGTAGATAAATAGGTACCGCTCCGGCGGGAAGGTAAACAGCGTTTCCGTGCACTGCTCTGGTTCGCCGGAAGCGGCTTAGTCATGCTGGCAACATGACCGGAAGCTGTACATTGGCTCCCTCGGCCAGTAAAGCGAGATGAGCGCCACAACCTCGTAGTCGGCCACGACTGGACCTGACGGTCAGGGGTCTCTTTACCTTTACCTAGGACCTCGGACTTCAGACCCTGAGGACATCTCCCCAGGGTCTCAACCCTCTGAGGCATCTGTAGACCAGTGGATTACAGTGGCAGAGGTGTCTTCCTGGACGTCCAGGATCAGGCCCCCAGAAGACTGGAAGGAAGGAAGGAAGGACGCTGCCTTGAAGGGGTGGGACCCCCCCTACATCCACCCCCTTCAACCCCCCCTACATCCACCCCCTTCAACCCCCCCATCCTTCAACTCGCCACGCCCGCAGCCTTGCGGGGAAGGGCGATCCGTGAACGGGACTCAGCTGCACGTGGGATCTGGTTCCTTCTTGTCTGGTTTTGGCTACAGCCAAGCAGGAGGCAAGGATGGGGGTGAAAGGAGATGCAGCCCGGGGGGGCGGGGGACACGCTTCCCCTGCAAGCTTTTTCTGGCCAAGGGAGAGACCAGCTCAGATCCCCCAAAATACAGCATCTGGGGGGGGCAGCAATGCGCGGGGCTCCTCCTGCGCTCCGGCTCTGGAGGAAGAAAACGCAGAGAGAGGGGGGGGGGATGAGCTTGGGATGTTTGGCTCGCCAAGGGTTCAAAGGAACTGAGCCGCATTCCTAGAGAGGAGATGAAGAATGGGGGGGGGGACAGGTCTTCCAGAGCCAAAGCCCCTCCCCCTCCCCAGTCACTTCCTGCAAGGGGGGGGGGCGGGCGGTGGATGTTTTGCGTGTCTCCTTTGCCAGCTTTGCTGCCTGGGTGGCTCCTGCTGCAATCGGGTGAGTCTCCTCTCTCTCTCCTCCCTTTGGGGGTCCCAGGGCTGCAGGGGGGCCGTGTCCAGATCATGCGTGCCCCCCAGGGTCCTGCACCCCCTCCTTGCTCCCTGCAAAGCCGGGGGGGCGGGTGGTTTGCAGGAGGGCTGCAATTACCTTCCTTTGTAACAATGGATGCTCTGCGCTTTGGGGAGAAAAGAATGGCAAGCAGAGAAACCGCATTTAGGTTTAGGCAGCAGTCACTTTTGTTGATAGAGGTTGTGGCCGGACGGAAACATTCAGAAATAAGATATGGGCCAAAAATAAAAGACCTTTTTTCATTTTCCTGCGCAGGCGCTGCCTGGGCGGCCCCTTCTGAGATCTGGCGAGTCTCCCCTCTCTTCCCCGGAAAGGCCTTGGGGCTCTTTCATTGGTACATCACAAAAACAGCACAACAGGTTTGTGGAAATATCTACCACGTAATCTTCATTATTCGAGGCCAGACAGAGTCTGACTTCTTGCTTCGTGATTAGGTTTAAGCAAAAGCAGAAAAAGGGCAAACAGGACGGAGCAGAGTTAACAGACAACACTGAGCATCACATAACCAAACGCCTAGTCAGGACCCCTGGGGTTGTGCGTAGATGGTTGTGCTTGTTGTTGTTTAGTCGTGTCCGCCTCTTCGTGACCCCCTGGACCAGAGCACGCCAGGCCCTCCTGTTTTCCACTGCCTCCCGCAGTTTGGTAAAACTCATGCTGGTAGCTTCGAGAACACTGTCCCACCATCTCGTCCTCTGTCGCCCCCTTCTCCTTGTGCCCCCCATCTCCCCCAACATCAGGGTCTTTTCCAGGGAGTCTTCTCTTCTCCTGAGGTGGCCAAAGTCTTGGAGCCTCAGCTTCAGGATCTGGCCTTCCAGTGAGCACTCAGGGCTGATTTCCTTCAGAATGGAGAGGTTTGGGTTTGTCATTGCTTTTCTAGGTTTGTCATTGCTTGTCTAGGTTTGTCATTGCTTTTCTCCCAAGGAGCAGGCGTCTTTTAATTTCGTGACTGCTGTCACCATCTACAGTGATCATGGAGCCCAAGAAAGTAAAATCTCTCACTGCCTCCATTTCTTCCCCTTCTATTTGCCAGGAGGTGATGGGACCAGTGGCCATGATCTTCATTTTTTTGATGTTGAGTTTCAGACCATATTTTGCGCTCTCCTCTTTCACCCTCATTAAAAGGTTCTTTAATTCCTCCTCACTTTCTGCCATCAATGTTGTGTCATCTGCATATCTGAGGTTGTTGATATTTTTTCCG
The DNA here is from genome assembly GCF_951804945.1 of Podarcis cretensis. NCBI lineage: Eukaryota > Metazoa > Chordata > Lepidosauria > Squamata > Lacertidae > Podarcis > Podarcis cretensis. Next base: position 1,029,404 of record NC_137181.1, on the reverse strand, counting down.
GCAATCTTAATTCTGGTTTGGGATTCATCCAGCCCAGCCTTTCGCATGATGAATTCTGCATATAAGTTAAATAAGCAGGGAGACAATATACAGCCTTGCCTTACTCCTTTCCCAATTTTGAACCAGTCAGTTGTTCCATATCCAGTTCTAACTGTAGCTTCTTGTCCCACACAGAGATTTCTCAGGAGACAGATGAGGTGATCAGGCACTCCCATTTCTTTAAGAACTTGCCATAGTTTGCTGTGGTCGACACAGTCAAAGGCCTTTGCATAGTCAATGAAGCAGATTAAGTGCGTAGATTAAGTGGGGTGAAACAGTCCTTTCTCCTTGTTTGTTACCAGTGAAAAAAATATAAAGTGTTCGTCCACTGATGCATCAATAGGAGTATAGCATCTAGATCAAGGGAAGTAATAGTGCCACTGTATTCTGCTCTGGTCAGACCTCACCTGGAGTACTGCGTCCAGTTCTGGGCACCACAGTTCAAGAAGGACACTGACAAACGGGAACGTGTCCAGAGGAGGGCAACCAAAATGGTCAAAGGCCTGGAAACGATGCCTTATGAGGAACGGCTAAGGGAGCTGGGCATGTTTAGCCTGGAGAAGAGGAGGTTAAGGGGTGATATGATAGCCATGTTCAAATATATAAAAGGATGTCACATAGAGGAGGGAGAAAGGTTGTTTTGTGCTGCTCCAGAGAAGTGGACACGGAGCAATGGATCCAAACTACAAGAAAGAAGATTCCACCTAAACATTAGGAAGAACTTCCTGACAGTAAGAGCTGTTTGACAGTGGAATTTGCTGCCAAGGAGTGTGGTGGAGTCTCCTTCTTTGGAGGTCTTTAAGCAGAGGCTTGACAACCATATGTCAGGAGTGCTCTGATGGTGTTTCCTGCTTGGCAGGGGGTTGGACTTGATGGCCCTTGTGGTCTCTTCCAACTCTATGATTCTATGATGGAACGTGAGAGGGGCTTTCCAAGCAAAGATAATGATTTATGTTTCAATTAAAATCAACCCGATCAAGCCAAATGCTCAATGCAGAATCCAACTGCCCCTCCGCCTGCCTCTATTTTTGAGGCTCTGTGTGTAATTTGAGGTTTTATTTGTTTGTTTATTTTCCATGCTTGATGCTGCAGATTATTATTATTTTTGTCTGTTATTGTTTCTGTTGTTACCACTGTTCCATTTGTTACCCAGAGCAGCTTACAACCATTTTAAAATATTTTTTAAAGTCAAAACAAATAATAATCAGAGGAATAGGCTGGGTCCTGAAAACACATGTCTCTCTTGTCAGAGGCCATGGGAAAGAGGGGGAGCTGCCTCTGTGGGGAGGCAATCACCCAATGGGGGATCTGCCCCCAGGATGCCCGCTCTTGGGCCAACCCCACCCAAATCTCTCAGGGGGGTGAAACTACCAAGACGAGGACCAGGATGTTAAATTTGCTAGGCATGCATGTCTATGGCATGGTAAAGCTAAAATACGTAAGAGTTATTTGAATCATGTAGTTAGGAAGAATTTGTAGTGGACAAACATTAAAAACCTGCTTGAAAGGAAGGCAGCACTTTGGCTCTCACCTGCTGAAGCAATATCCATGAAAAGACGGAACATGGGCAACACAGAGAGACTTATTGAACTTTACAAAGCAAGAAAGAAGAAACCCGAAGATGTTAGCTGTGCGGTGACAGACTGTTTTCACTGTTATCAACTAAACAGAATCTTTAACGTGGATAAGGAATATGGTTTCATGACTCCAAAGTTCACAGTTTGAAAGGGAACTTAGAGATATTACAGAAAAAATAATAATTTGTAGAATGTATAAATTATTGTTGGAGTGGGAAACAAAGGATGAGTTGGGTAAATCCGCTATGATACCCTGGGCGAGAGATGTAGGACATAACATAGAATTGAGTGGGGGCGGGAATGTGGGAAAAGGACTAAGATGATATATAGGTGGTACCTAGCACCAAGTACGGTAATCTAGCAAAAATGTACAGATCAGAATCAGGTCCCTGTTGGAAGCATTGAGAAATGGAAGATACATTTTATCATATGTGGTGGACATGTAAATAAGCCAAAGATTCATGGGAGATGATATATAATTAAAAGAAATAAATGTTTCAAAAGACCTTTATTAAAAGTCCAGAACCATTTTATTAAGAATACTAGGAACAGATGTTCCCACAGATCAAAAGAATCTGTTTCTCTACATACAGTAAGTACGGCAGCCAGAATGCCATATGCTCCAAAATAGAAAGAGGGAACAATACTAACCAGAGGCGGAATAGCAGATGAAATTGATGGAATATGTAGAATTAACAAATTTAATGAATAGAATAAGGGAACAGGAAGATGGGGTTTTTATTTTTAAGAAAAGAGCCTACCAAGAGGTTCTTTTGGCCAATCTTCACACTCAGGAGGGTCTGTAGGAAAGGGGGTGGCTCTTCAGATATTTGGGGGCCAAAGTGAAGCACTCAAATGAGCACCTTGCACTGGGCTCGGAAATGAATGGCAGCCAGTTCAGCTTTTTAAAACATAAATTAAATGTGCTCTCAAGGTTGTAATGAGAGGGATTCCATGAGCAGGTGTATGTCAGCTACCGTTCCTTCACTGACAGCAAATGAAAGCAGGCACAGACAGAGAACAAATAAGCGTGGAATTCAGAGGGGAGGGAGAAGAAGCAGGTAGCAGCAGTCCCTTGATCTCTGGACACAGAGAAAAAACGAAAGAGAGAGCCAGAGGGGCAGAAGGCAACTTGCCAGTTCTGATAGTGATACAGACTTTGAGGAAGTAAGGGGGGGTGGAATCGCCCCAAACTCACAGGTTGGCCAGGAAAGAGAGAAAGAAACGGTGGGGGCTTCCTTGTTGGGGAAGGAAGAGGAGGGGCCCAGTCCGGGCAACTCCATCGTCCAGCGAGGACTGAAATTGCTGAGCTCCAACTGGGGCTTGTGATGGACTAATAAATATGAAGTAATTAATGGCCAGTGTCTTGTCGTGTCGAGTGTGTGTATGTGGGAGAGACAGCAAGCCTGACAGGGTAGACCCATGGAGGCCACCTTGAGCTCCTTGGAGAAAATATGGGATAGAAATGCCATTTATAAAGAAAGGGGACCCAACCAATAATCTGGCCACCGCATTTTGGGCCAGTTTTCTTCAAGGGCAGTTCCACATAGTGGACATTGCAAGAACCCCATGTCATCCTGAGCATGGAATATCCTGGCCACGTCATCTCTGTCCCAAGGGGACTGTGGCTGGCAAAGTAGCCGGGGCTGGAAATGGTCCCTTACAATCCCAGTAGGAATGTGAGCCCTTCTTGACTGACTTTTTAGTGCTTTCCTTTGGCCCTCAGGGGGTGGCTAGATAGGTAAGAAGAAGGGATCCCACCCCGGTAGCCTGCCTTGAGAACTTTGCAGATTCCAGGTACTAGGAAATGAGACAAAAGCAGGAAGGAACTGGGCCCTGAAGTGGGGATGGGACAGAGAGCAACGCTTGAGGATCCCAGGGATGGTTGGTATCCGTCTTGTCTCAGGAGACAATGGGAGAGTGTGCCTTTGGGGGCGAGATCAAGCTGCGCCAGCTGTGGCTCCAGAGGCTATAGCCTAATGTCAAAATTACACTCGTAGAAATGACTCACTTGTCAGTCACTGTTCTGACTTCATTCTTTGACTGAAAACACTGAAAGGCAGGAGCAACCAGGCAGATTCATTCAACAGAAATTCCTTATGTTTCCTGCAAATTTTGCATGGTAATTTCCCTTCTAGAAGGCCTAGATCAGACACCCCCAAATTCGGCCCTCCAGATGTTTTGGGATTACAATTCCCACCATACCTGACCACTGGTCCTGCTAGCTAGGGATGATGGGTGTTGGGAGTCCCAAAACATCTGGAGGGCCGAGTTTGGGTGTGTCTGGCCTAGATGCTGGCTTCTCCTTTTCCGTTTTGGAAAAAGAAAGTTCAGAGTCTGGGCTATGTTTCAGTCCAGCCCTGGTTCCTAGCAAGATTCACCCACACTTTCTCAGGAAACCTTTTTATTCTCTTGACTGTGTATCTGTTTCATAACAGAACAATGTATTTGCTTTGTAGGATTTGCAGACGCCTCTACTTAGGACAGACGGAACTGGGCAGCAGAACAAGGGATTCCTTCCGACCTCTTGGAAGCTTCCTGAGGGCCCAGATGGATGAGCAAGACTCAGCTGGCCCTGAAGCAGGAAGAAGCCATGCCATCCAAACTGGGAGCAGTGGGGGATTCTGGGAAAGCTCCATGCAAAAGATCCTGGGTGAGGAGGACACCCTCAGCTCAGATATACTGAGAAAAAAGTTCAGGCAAATGTTCTACCAGGAGGCGAAAGGACCCCGAGAGGTTTGCAGGCGACTCTACCACATTGACTGTCAGTGGCTGAAGCCAGAAAAGCACACGAAAGCTGAGATGCTGGACCTGGTGGTCTTGGAGCAGTTCCTGGCTGTCGTTCCACCGGAGATAGAGAGCTGGGTGAGGGAATGTGGAGCGGAGACCAGTTCCCAGGCGGTGGCCCTGGCTGAAGGTTTCCTCCTGAGTCAGGCAGAGGAGAGGAAGCAGGCAGAGCAGCGGGTGAGAGAGACTTTCCTCTGGATGCTGTCAAGGAGCTCTGAACATGAGAGAGAGTATCCCAAAATTCTCTCTTAATCCCCCAATCTTTTTTGGAAAGCCTCCAAGGAATGATATCGGGTACCCCTAAAGCTTTTGCCCCTCCCATTCCTTTTCTTATCTTATCTTCCTCTCCATTCTCTGCTTCCAATCCTTTTTGCCCTTTCAGGGAAAGATTATCTTTGCAGAAACGGGCCTGGATTCCTCTGAGGCAGAGAGGCCTCCGTTAGACACCAAAGAGAGGCCGCTGGGTAAGGAGGAAGGATTTATTTTCTCCATTTGGTCACATTCTGTGGATTTGGAAACTAATCCATGGGTTATTTTCATCTTTTGGGGAGGACAAGATCTCAAATGAGGGACATATATTTTTAAATACAAATGTCAAAATTCACTCAGTAGGTGAGACTTTATCAGAGGCCCATCTGTAGTTAGAGGTGCACTGCTTCACCTCGAAGAAAAGCATGTGCTAATGGCCCCTTTGTCTCTCACAGGTGACAGAATGATGCTGACAAGACCTCTTCTTCCATCTTTGCCTGGAGGCAGAGGAGAAACTTCAGCTCTGGAACCAGATCAGGTAGGGAGAAGGAGCATTGCGGGCAAGGAGGCTATGAGATGGGGCAACTAGGCAGAAAACGACAGAGCAATGTGTAGTAGATAATCTGTATGTTGTCTAAGAAGGGGACCTTTCCCTTTTTATTTTAGGGTCCGGTGTGTTTTGAAGAAGTAGCTGTTCATTTCACAGACGAGGAATGGGCGTTGCTGGATCCTGACCAGAGAGCTCTGCATAAGGAAGTCATGGAGGAGAATCGTGGGATTATGGACTCTCTCAGTAAGGCTGCCTTTTGGATTACAATATCTTTTTTGAAATTCAGTATGGATCTCTATGAGATGAACCTCAAGTGTTTTAATGGAGCTAAACAACAACACCCACAGCACCTGGTGTTCTGACAGCCTCACAGTGAACTGTGACTGGAGAGTTAGCTACTGTTTTGTCTGTAAATATTCTTCCTCCAGTTTTGCTTTTAAAAATCATGATCTGGATGGTCCGAACTGCTTAGGTTTTGAAATTCAGGCTTTAGAGACGTTCGGGAAGTTGAAGTAGCTTCTGTTAGTTTTTGATTTACTAAAGAGATGACTGATGTTGGAATCATAGAATCCTAGAGTCATTGGGGCAAGACCTACTGAGAAGTGTTGCTGTGATCGTGAAGCCTGACACTTCTGAGCAGCCTGTTGCTTCTCATAAAGAGTTAACTTCACTTACTTCGTGTGATTTATTGCTGCCCCACTCCTGACACTCAGGTTCCCATAAATATGTTCATTAATGCCTGTCAACAAAAGCTGTGAAGCTTGTAGTGAGACCTTACATTTAATTCCCTTCAGTTCTTCCTCTGTCCCAAGCATTAATTAGCATTGTTCAATAATCGAGGGCTGCCTTTCTTTCTAAAGCTGTGGTCTGTTTCTCTGTTACAGATGGTGATGTTTCCAAAATGAAGAACAAGGGAGACCATGACAAAGTCTACACAATGGAGAAGCGATATACATATTTGGAGTGTATAGAGAGCTTAAGTCAGAGCTGCCATTCCACTCCCCTCCAAAGAAATCTCTTTAGGAAGAAATCCTATCAGTGCTTGGAATGTGGGAAGAGCTTCAGTCGGAAGGATAGTCTCACTCTTCATCTAAGAATTCATACGCAGGAGAAACCATATCAGTGCTTGGAATGTGGAAGGAGCTTCAGTCAGAGCACAGGTCTCAGGTCCCATCAAAGAATTCATACAGGAGAGAAACCATTTCAGTGCATGGAATGTGGAAAGAGGTTCAGTCAGAGGGTCCATCTCACATCCCATCAAACAACTCATACGGCAGAAAAGGCATTTCACTGTTTGGAATGTGGAAAGAGCTTCACCCGGAAGGAAAATCTGACTTTCCATCAAAGAATTCATACAGGGGAAAAACCGTATAAGTGCTTGGAATGTGGAAGGAGCTTCAGTTGGAAGACTAGTCTGACTTTACATCAAAGAACTCATACAGGGGAGAAACCGTATCAGTGCTTGGAATGTGGAAAGAGCTTCACTCAGAAGGAAATTCTCACTTCTCATCAAAGAACTCATAAAGGGGAGAAACCGTATCAATGCTTGGAATGTGGAAAAAGCTTCAGCCGGAAATCTTACCTCAGTTCCCATCAAATAACTCACAGTGAGGAGAAACCATATAAGTGTTTTGAATGTGGAAAGAGCTTCACTCAGAGTGTCAACCTTAAAGCGCATCAAATAATTCATACAGGGGAGACGCCATTTCAGTGTTTGGAATGTGGGAAGAGCTTCACCAAGAAATTAAATCTCACTTTCCATCACAGAATTCATACAGGGGAGAAGCCATTTCAGTGCTTGGAATGTGGGAAGAGATTCAGTCAGAGAGCGGGTCTCATGTCCCATCAAAGAATCCATACAGGTGAGAAGCCATTTCATTGCTTGGAATGTGGAAACAGCTTCAGTCACAGTGCTAGCCTTAAGAACCATCAAAGAGTTCATACAGGAGAGAAGCCATTTCAGTGCATGGAATGTGGAAAGAGCTTCACCATTAAATTATCTCTCACTTCCCATAAAAAAATTCATACAGGGGAGAAGCCATTTCAGTGCTTGGAATGTGGAAAGAGCTTCAGTCGGAACTCACATCTCAATTCCCATAAAAGAACTCATAGCAAGGAGAAACCTTATTCGTGCATGGAATGTGGTAAGAGCTTTACCCAGAAGGGAAGTCTCACTTCCCATGAAAGAACTCATACAGGGGAGAAACCCTATGAGTGCTTTGAATGTAAAAAAAGGTTCAGTCATAGCGCCAAGCTCTTAGTCCATCAAAGAATACACATAGGGGACAAATGATACCAGTTCTCGGAATGTGGAAAAAGCTTCAGTCAGAGTGCCGTTCTTAGGGTGCATCAAAGAATACATACAGCGATTTAAAAAAGAATGTGGGAAAAGCTTCACCCATAAAGTAACTTTCACTTCCCATCACAGAATTCACACAGGGGACAAAACATATCAGTTCTCAAAATGTGAGAAGAGTTTCACCAAGAAGGAAAGTCTCACTTCCCATCGAAGAATTCATAAAGGGGAGAAACCGTATCAGTGCTTTGAATGTGGAAAAAGGTTCAGTCATAGTGCCACCCTCACAGTCCACCAAATGATTCTTAAAGGGAGAAACCATATCAAAGCTTTGAACATGGAAGGAGCTTCAGTCAGAGAAATGTCAATATTACCTGCACAGTGGGAACATATTTTAGAATCTATTGGACTCCACATAGAGGTCTGTATAAAAAGGATTTGCTAAGGTTGCATTATGCTGGGGATGTGGCAAGGGCAACGTCTCCCTGAAACATTGGTTTATAGTCTCTTGGGCTTGCCCTTCAGAAGGCTGGTGGTTCAAATCCACTTGACAGCGGTGAACTCCTATTGCTCTGTCCCAGCTTCTGCCAACCTAGCTGTTTGAAAGCATACTGGTGCAAGCAGATAAAGAGGTACCACTGCGGCGGGAAGGTAAAGGGCGTTTCCGTGCGCTCTGGCTTCCGTCATGGTGTTCCGTTGCTCCAGAAGCGGTTCAGTCATTCTGGCCACGTGACCAGGAAAAGCTGTATGCAGACAAAAGCCATCTCCCTCGGCCTGAAGCGAGATGAGCGCCGCACCCCATAGTTGTCTTTGACTGGACCTAACTGTCCAGGGGTCCTTTACCTTTTAATATACCTAACAGTACTAGTTTTTGGGAGAAAGTGCTGGTTTGTAGAAGAAACTAAAATTTTCAGCAGAGAATATTTTTGTGAACTAGATACCTACTATATGCAATAATAATAATAATAATTTATTATTTATACCCCACCCATCTGGCTGGGCCTCCCCAGCCACTCTGGGCGGCTTCCATAAAAACCAAAAATACAGTAAAATATCACACGTTAAAAACTTCCCTGAACAGGGCTGCCTTAAGATGTCTTCTGAATGTCAGGTAGTTGTTTATCGCTTTGACATCTGCTGGAAGGGCGTTCCACAGGGTGGGCGCCACTACCAAGAAGGCCCTCTGCCTGGTTCCCTGTAGCTTTGCTTCTCACAATGAGGGAACCGCCAGAAGGCCCTCGGCGCTGGACCTCAGCGTCCGGGCAGAATGATGGGGGTGGAGACGCTCCTTCAGGTATACTGGACCGAGGCCGTTTAGGGCTTTAAAGGTCAGCACCAACACTTTGAATTGTGCTCGGAAACATACTGGGAGCCAATGTAGGTCTTTCAAGACCGGTGTTATATGGTCTTGGCGGCCGCTCCCAGTCACCAGTCTAGCTGCCGCATTCTGGATTAGTTGTAGTTTCCGAGTCACCTTCAAAGGTAGCCCCACTTAGAGTGCATTGCAGTAGTCCAAGCGGGAGATAACCAGAGCATGCACCACTCTGGCGAGACAGTCCGCAGGCAGGTAAGGTCTCAGCCTGCGTACCAGGTGGAGTTGGTAGACAGCTGCCCTGGATACAGAATTGACCTGCGCCTCCATGGACAGCTGTGAGTCCAAAATGACTCCCAGGCTGCGCACCTGGTCCTTCAGGGGCACAGTTACCCCATTCAGGACAGGGAATCCTCCACACCTGCCCGCCTCCTGTCCCCCAAAAACAGTACTTCTGTCTTGTCAGGATTCAACCTCAATCTGTTAGCCGCCATCCATCCTCCAACTGCCTCCAGACACTCACACAGGACCTTCACCGCCTTCACTGGTTCTGATTTGAAAGAGAGGTAGAGCTGGGTATCATCCGCATACTGATGAACACCCAGCCCAAACCCCCTGATGATCTCTCCCAGCGGCTGCATGTAGATGTTGAAAAGCATGGGGGAGAGGACAGAACCCTGAGGCACCCCACAAATGAGAGCCCAGGGGTCTGAACACTCATCCCCCCCCACCACTTTCTGAACACGGCCCAGGAGGAAGGAGCGAAACCACTGTATAACAGTGCCCCCAGCTCCCAGCCCCTCAAGACGGTCCAGAAGGATGTTATGGTCGATGGTGTCAAAGGCCGCTGAGAGATCCAGCAGAACTAGGAAACAGCTCTCACCTTTGTCCCTAGCCCGCCGGAGATCATCAACCAGCGCGACCAAGGCAGTTTCAGTCCCATGATGAGGCCTGAATCCCGACTGGAAGGGATCCAAATGGTCCGCTTCTTCCAGGCGTGCAAGTTAACGGGACAACGAAAATGGTAGCTAAGTGACTGATATTGATGAACTGGAAGAACAAAGAAATGATCTCCTTTAATCAGCGGATTAATAATATGATAGCACTTGCAATTTATGGACAGACTGCTTACAGACGTAGACTCTGCTTGTAAATATGTCAATATTTGGAACAAATTAATACAAAATGTAGTTGGCTAAAGATGTTTACATTAGTATTATGATAATAATATCATATTTATGGGTTAGGATATACATATAATCCCCCCCCTTTTAAAAAAACAACAACATACAAGTTCTCTCAGGGGTGGCCTGGAATTACCGATGGATGTGGCTCACTATTCGCTAACCTTAGGCTCCGCCCCTTGAATGCTCCACCTCGACAGTTAAAGCCTGTGCCTCCTCTAGGACAGTTGTCCCCCAAATGGGCGACACCCCCTGAAGGGTTTTGTTCCTGGGGGGCACTAAGAGGCAAAGGGGTGGCAGTGTACACAACTCCCAGACTTTGAAAAGCTGATACCACTTGATCAAGTTCATTGGTTTTGTCATGAATTAATTAAACTACATAGAGTGCTACATTGGGTTACATATGCTTCAGGTTACAGACTCTGCTAACCCAGAAATAGTGCTTCAGGTTAATAACTTTGCTTCAGGATGAGAACAGAAATCGTGCTCTGGCGGCACGGAAGCAGCAGGAGGCCCCATTAGCTAAAGTGGTGCTTCAGGTTAAGAACGGACCTCCGGAATGAATTAAGTACTTAACCCGAGGTACCACTGTATATTTAATTGGATTTTGAATAAATGTGCAACTGTTGCAGTTTAGAATTTTATTGTGTTTTATTCTGAATAATGCTTTTATGTGGTAGGAGGCACTAGGGGTGTTGTGGTGGGGTGGGGTGGTGGCAGCGGTTTGGGAACCGCTATCTAGGACCTGGAAGACAGGAGTGCCTGGCGTGCTCTGGTCCATGGGGTCACGAAGAGTCGGACACGACTAAACAACAACAATCTAGGACCTCGGACTTCAGACCTTGAGGACATCTCCCCAGGGTCTTAACCCTCTGAGGCATCTGTAGACCAGTGGATTGCAGTGGCAGAGGGGTCTTCCTGGGCTTCAAAGGAGGAGGTGCAGACTCCAGAGACTCGGGCTTCACTTGGGACGGGCCACAACTCGCAGGAAACCGCTCCCCCCCCCCAAGCTCCCCAATCTGCTCTCCCTAACTTTCAGGCTGCACGGAGCCCCAACAGCCCCCCCGCTAGATCCTCATTGTTGTACAGTGCCCTTTCTTTCTAACTCTCTTAAGAAACTACGCCCCCAAAAGAATAGACTCCCCCTTCCCCTGTCATTTACAGTCTCCCCGATCCACCGGCAAGGGCCACCATGTCTTCCCAGCCGATGGAGGGCGGGGGGGGGGAATCAGGCAGCAGGAAAAGGCTTCTCCGCTTGCCGCCTTCCTTTCTGCTCAGCCCCCCCCCCCCAGACTCACGCGCACATCCCCACCTGCAAAGGCCCCCTCCAAAGCATCGAAGCCAGGATCAGGCCCCCAGAAGACTGGAAGGAAGGAAGGGGGTGGGACAGGGACGCTGCCTTGAAGGGGTGGGACCCCCCCTACATCCACCCCCTTCAACCCCCCCCCTACATCCACCCCCTTCAACCCCCCCCCTTCAACTCGCCAGGCCCGCAGCCTTGCGGGGAAGGGCGATCCGTGAACGGGACTCAGCTGCACGTGGGATCTGGTTCCTTCTTGTCTGGTTTTGGCTACAGCCAAACAAAAGGCAAGGATGGGGATGAAAGGAGATGCAGCCCGGGGGGGGGGCACGCTTCCCCTGCAAGCTTCTCCTGCTGTTTCAGGCCAAGGGAGAGACCAGCTCAGATCCCCCAAAACACAGCGCCTGGGGGGGGGCAGCAATGCGCGGGGCTCCTCCTGCGCTCCGGCTCTGGAGGAAGGAAACGCAGAGGGGTGGGGTGGGGGGATGAGTTTGGGATGTTTGGCTTGCCAAGGGTTAAAAGGAACTGAGCTGAATTCCTAGAGAGGAGATGAAGGGGGGGGGCAGGTCACTTCCTGCAAGGGGGGGGCGGGCGGTGGATGTTTTGCGTGTCTCCTTTGCCAGCTTTGCTGCCTGGGTGGCTCCTGCTGCAATCGGGTGAGTCTCCTCTCTCTCTCCTCCCTTTGGGGGTCCCAGGGCTGCAGGGGGGCCGTGTCCAGATCATGCGTGCCCCCCAGGGTCCTGCACCCCCTCCTTGCTCCCTGCAAAGCCGGGGGGCGGGTGGTTTTGCAGGAGGGCTGCAACCCTGTTCTTCCTTCCTAGCCAAGGCTGCTCACCGCTTTGCTTCAATCCAGCCAGACTTGAGTCTGCTGCAATGGCAGAGGAGTCTCCTGGGGGGTCCAGAGCCCCGTCTAGTCCTGTTGAGTCTCAGTCAGTCAGGCTGGAGTCAGTCTTCGCCCCTCTTGGGGGAGGAGAAAGAGCAGGGAGGAGGGGCTGGCTGGGCCAGGGAGGGGTCAGGCCCTCCCTGCAGGAGTGGGGGGTCTCTTCCTGCTTGGGGGAGGCGGCGGGGTGAATCCAGAATGTGTCCTTTTATTGAAAATGCATCTCTGGTTATTTGTGGGGCTGAGGAATTCGTTCATTCCCCCCCCCCAATATAGTCATGCCCCCCACAAGGTCTGAGGGATGGTGGACCGGCCCCCTGCTGAAAAAGGTTGTTGACCCCGGTTTAGGCTTTATCCCCCCCCCCCGTGTGGATCCATTGCTCCGTGTCCGCTTCTCTGGAGCAGCAGAAAACAACCTTTCTCCCTCCTCTATGTGACATCCTTTTATATATTTGAACATGGCTATCATATCACCCCTTAACCTCCTCTTCTCCAGGCTAAACATGCCCAGCTCCCTTAGCCGTTCCTCATAAGGCATCGTTTCCAGGCCTTTGACCATTTTGGTTGCCCTCCTCTGGACACGTTCCAGTTTGTCCGTGTCCTTCTTGAACTGTGGTGCCCAGAACTGGACACAGTACTCCAGGTGAGGTCTGACCAGAGCAGAATGTGACGAAATCTGATAAGATCTTCATTGGCACTGGCTGGCTAATTACTTTATGGCCCCAATTAGCCCCAGTATAATGCGGTCCGGCACGCTTCCCAGCTCAGCCAAGCTGCGCAGACCTTCTTCTCTCCGGTTTCGCCTTGCAGAGTAAAAACACAGCGGATCAAAACCGTTGCAGTCTGCTTCAGATCCAGACAAACACACCAAGCATTGTGTGTCCAAATTCATCAGTTCTTTATTGCAGCAAATATTTACAGCTCAGCATTTCTCAGAATCTCCTGGACTGCTAGCATTCATGACGTCCGTCTCTCTCAAAGACCAAGAGAGAACAACAAGTAGAGCTCCTCCCTCCTTCCACACGTCAGAAGAATGGGAGGCACACTCAGAACAAAAATTAACCCAGTAAGTTCTGAATCCCAACACCCCCTCTTGCCTCCATTCCTGAGGTGATTTGTGGATGTACCTTTGTAGACCTCTGTGAGATCAATCCCTTCCCCAATGCCTTGCGCCCTCTCCTGGCGTTCCTGTCAGGCATCTGTGGAACATCCTCACAACTCTCAGATTCGCACTGTGCGAAACTTACCCACGCACCTGTGGCCTGATACCTCTCAGGTGGAATTCCCTTCGTTGTGCGACTGGACCGCCTGGGCACAAACTCAGGCACTTCCTCTGACTCACTGTGGTCAGCAGGTGTGTCCTCTGCATCCTGGGATTCCCCCTCTGACTTAACGCGTCTTCGAACCCTTGGAATTACCCTCACAGGAGAACTAGGCTCACTCTTGGGCTCTCTTTTTACAACTTGCGGAGATGCCCCATCCTGCTCCTGACTTTGGTCAGTGAGCTGATCGTCATCAGCAGACTCAGCCCCTGGCTCTCCTTCCTCCTCATCAGAACCTTCCTGCTCTGAATCAGAAAGACATTCTGAAAGAATATCGCGTCTGGCAGGGGTCTTTGACCTTTCCTCCTGCTTACAGAACTCAGCGTGTTTACTGATCAGCAGCTTACTCTGATCACCTGACGGGTACGCAAACCTCCATGCACGAGCCGTTGGCTCATACCCACAGAAGATCATTTTCTGGAACTTGGGTTCACCTGGCCCTCGCAAAGCTTCAGGCACCGGCAGCGAGGCCGTTGATCCGAACGCACGGAGGAAGTGAACCTGAGGTTTCCTCCCGTGAAGCATGAAAAACGGTGTGTCTCCTACCACTGAATTGTAGGACCGATTCCAGGTGAAGCTCACATATTTAACTGCCTCCATCCAAAACCTTGGAGATAACCCAGAATCTGACAGCATCACCTGTGCAGCTTTAACCAGAGCCTCACTTCTGAGCTCTGCCACCCCCCTCTGTTGAGGAGAAGTCACTGTGTGACTTATCCCTTTCTTGTGAAAGAACTTCTGCAAAGCAGACCCAGTAAACTGTGAACCTCTGTCACTAGCAATTTCCCTGACTCTGGTGGAGAACCTTAGTTCCACCTCCTCAATCCAACGTCTAATCAGCTGTGCTGCATCTTCCTTGGATTTGAGACCATGTGTCCAGGTGTTCTGCGAAAAATCATCCTGCAGCGTCAGCAGAAACCTGGCCCCTCCCAAACTTGGTTCCTTCATGGGACCCAACAGATCTATGTGCACAAGATCAAAAGGTTTTGTGGTTACCCTCTCCACCCTGGGGTAACTGCACCCTCTTACCTTTGCCTGTCTGCAAGCCTGACAATCTAGGACTCTTGCACATTCCTCAATTTTACATCCTTTGGAAACCTCAGGTAGCACCTGTAGTTCTTCAAGACAAGCATGTGCTGTCTTCTTATGCCACGCACAAGAACATGAAACATGAGTGGGAACTGTAGCACGCAGGGCTTGTGCTTTCTCAACCTTCCCCTCACCCTCCAGAGACGTTTTAAGAATGAAGAGATCATTCTGCCCCTTTGCAACTCTGACCAGTTGCTTCCCTCCTTTGGAGATTGTACAAACATCGTGTTCAAAGCAAACCTTAAACCCCTTTTTCAACAAATAAGGCACAGATAAAATACAGTGTTGCACTCCCGGCACAATGCAAACTTCCATCTGCTCCTGCAAAACAGAAAAAAAGACATTTGCAATGTTGTTCACATTTTTCTTGCCCCCACTTGCAAACTGAACAGTTTTCCCAGCCGGAATTGCCTTGCAATTCCACATCTCGACTGCAGGAGTCTCTTGAATCAGGTTGCAGTTAGCTGCTGAGTCGATTACAAAGCGAAAATCAGTGTGTCCCTCAGAGCTGTCCTCAAACAACGCCATACTGGCAACAAACGTATCGCTGCCCCCTCTCTCTGGGCTTCTGCAGCAGTTCTGTCTGGTTGTCTTGGCAACCAACTCCCCCTTGCTCAGGACCTTGGCAGCTTCCGTAGAAGTAGCCTCCTCCGTTGCCTTGGAGACCGGCCTGGCCTCTGCGTTCCCACGCGACTCTTTAGGCCTTATCTTCACTTTGTCCAGGTGGCCGACCTTGAAGCGTCTAGCTCTCCGCAGCCTTCCAGACTTTGGCTGACGACAACAATCCCCAGTGGAAAAATACTGCCCAGGGCTCCTTTCAGCTGGCCTGGCCCCCCTTCTTCCGGAAGAGCCCTCTGTGCCAGCCCTGCCCTCGCTGAAACTGCGTTTCACTTCAGCACTCACAGTGGAAAACTTTTGAAACTTGCCTTTGGAATTCTCAGCCCCCCCGACTTGCACCTCAGGGACTGGGGCTACAGCCATTTCCAGGCTCTGCATGACTCCTCCAGGGCCCTGGCATCCTGCTGAAGTTTCACACAAACTTCTCAGCACCTCCCAGGCAGCCCTTGCTGACTTTACGCCCTCCAAACTGGGCAAAAGTGATGCATGTACGCATGCTTTTAGCATAGCAAGCTCTCTTTGCTGGCTATCTTCAGGCAACGCAGCCTCAAAGCCTGTAATGTCTGTCCCTTCAGGATTCAGGGGAAGTGGCTCTTTCTGGCTTACATCCCAAAGCCCAGTAACCAGAAACCAACCCCTTACTCTTCTGGACCAGGTTGCCCAACTTCTTAAAGTGAGCTTTTCAAGCGGAACGTCCTCAAGGACCTGGCTGTCTGCCATTCTCTCCTCTTTCCCGGGGCCCCAGCTGTACTCACGTATCACCAGCTCTCTGCCTCACAGCATCAGGCAAAACACAGAACGCAGACCTCCGCTTCGTCTAGCGTCCTCCCAGCTCTTCAAAGCTGACTTCAAAGCTCACCGGCAGACTCTCAGCAACAGTTTTATTAGCGGTAATTAGGTCCCCCATAACCTGTGACGAAATCTGATAAGATCTTCATTGGCACTGGCTGGCTAATTACTTTATGGCCCCAATTAGCCCCAGTATAATGCGGTCCGGCACGCTTCCCAGCTCAGCCAAGCTGCGCAGACCTTCTTCTCTCCGGTTTCGCCTTGCAGAGTAAAAACACAGCGGATCAAAACCGTTGCAGTCTGCTTCAGATCCAGACAAACACACCAAGCATTGTGTGTCCAAATTCATCAGTTCTTTATTGCAGCAAATATTTACAGCTCAGCATTTCTCAGAATCTCCTGGACTGCTAGCATTCATGACGTCCGTCTCTCTCAAAGACCAAGAGAGAACAACAAGTAGAGCTCCTCCCTCCTTCCACACATCAGAAGAATGGGAGGCACACTCAGAACAAAAATTAACCCAGTAAGTTCTGAATCCCAACACAGAATACAGTGGCACTATTACTTCCCTTGATCTAGATGCTATACTCCTATTGATGCAGCCCAGAATTGCATTGGCTTTTTTAGCTGCCGCGTCACACTGTTGGCTCATGTCAAGTTTGTGGTCAACTAAGACTCCTAGATCCTTTTTACATGTACTACTCTCAAGCCAGGTGTCACCCATCTTGTATTTGTGCCTCTCATTTTTTTTTGCCCAAGTGCAATACTTTACATTTCTCCCTGTTAAAATTCATCTTGTTTGCTTTGGACCAGTTCTCTAATCTGTCAAGGTCGTTTTGAAGTGTGATCCTGTCCTCTGGGGTGTTAGCCACCCCTCCCAGTTTGGTGTCATCTGCAAATTTGATCAGGATGCCCTTGAGTCCATCATCCAAGTCGTTGATAAAGATGTTGAATAAGACCGGGCCCAAGACAGAACCCTGTGGCACCCCACTAGTCACTCTTCTCCAGCATGAAGAGGAACCATTGATGAGCACCCTTTGGGTTCGGTCAGTCAGCCAGTTACAAATCCACTGAGTGGTAGCATAGTCAAGTCTGCATTTTACCAGCTTCTTTACAAGAATATCATGGGGCACCTTGTCAAATGCCTTGCTGAAATCAAGGTAGGCTATATCCACTGCATTCCCTTCATCTACCAGGCTTGTAATTCTGTCAAAAAACGAGATCAGGTTCGTCTGACATGACTTATTTTTCAGAAATCCATGCTGACTATTGGTGATCACAGCATTCCTTTCTAGGTCTCACAGACTGTTTGCTTAATGATCTGCTCCAGAATCTTCCCTGGTATTGATGTCAGACTGACTGGGCGGTAATTATTTGGGTCCTCTCTTTTCCCCTTTTTGAAAATAGGGACAACATTTGCCCTCCTCCAGTCTGCCGGGACTTTGCCTGTTCTCCAGGAATTCTCAAAGATGACTGCCAGTGGTTCTGAGATCACATCTGCCAGTTCTTTTAATACTCTTCGATGCAGTTCATCTGGCCCTGGAGACTTGAATACATCTAAACTAGCCAAGTATTCTTGTACTATCTCCTTAGTTATTCTGGGCTGTGTTTCCTCTGCTGAATCATTTGCTCCAAATTCTTCAGGTCGGGCATTGTTTTCTTTATCGGAGAAGACTGAGGCAAAGAAGGCATTGAGGAGTTCAGCCCTTTCTGTGTCCCCTGTTTGCATTTCACCATCTTCTCCTCTGAGTGACCCCACTGTTTCTTTGTTCTTCCTTTTGCTACGAACATACCCATAAAAGCCTTTTTTGTTGCTTTTAACCTCTCTAGCAAGCCTGAGTTCATTCTGTGCTTTAGCTTTTCTGACTTTGTGTCTACACGTGCTGGCTATTTGTTTGAATTCCTCTTTGGTGGTTTCCCCCTTTTCCATTTTTTGTACACATCCTTTTTTAATCTTAACTCAGTTAAAAGTTCTTTAGATAGCCGCCCTGGCTTCTTTAGGCACCTTCCATGTTTCCGTCTCATTAGTATTGCCTGAAGTTGTGCTTTTACTATCTCACTCTTAACAAACTCCCAGCCATCATGAACTCCCTTTCCTTTTAGTCAAAACAAAATAAAAGAAAAAAAATTCCTTCCAGTAGCACCTTAAAGACCAACTAAGTTAGTTCTAAGTATGAGCTTTTGTGTGCATGAAGAAGTGTGCATGCACACGAAAGCTCATACCTAGAACTAACTTAGTTGGTCTTTAAGGTGCTACTGGAAGGAATTTTTTTTCTTTTATTTTGTTTTGACTATGGCAGACCAACACGGCTACCTACCTGTAACTTTCCTTTTAGTATTACTGTCCATGGGATCTCACCCAGCACTTCCCTAAGTTTTATGAAGTTGGCTTTCTTAAAGTCAAGAAATTGAGTCCTAGTATGTTTGGCTGCTCCTTTCTGCTGTATAGTAAACTTCAGAAGAGCATGATCACTCGCGCCTAATGATCCTTCCACTTCTACCCCACTAACCAGGTCATCAACATTGGTTAGGACCAGATCTAAAATGGCTGTTCCTCTTGTTGCTTCTCCCACTTTCTGGACAACAAAGTTGTCTGCAAGGCCAGTGAGGAATCTGTTTGACCTTATGCTCTTGGCTGAGTTTGACATCCAGCAAATATCCGGGTAATTGAAGTCCCCCATTACTACTATCTCCCTTCCTTTTGCATGCTTGGCCATCTGTTCCAGGAAGGCCTCATCTATGTCCTCCGTTTGGCTTGGGGATCTATAGTAAACTCCCACAATGAGGTCACTGTTATTCTTCTCTCCCTTAATTTTGACCCAAATGCTCTCACTTTGGCTTTGAGGTTCTAAATCTTGGATCTCTTCACAGGTATACACATCCCTGACATATAACGCCACTCCTCCTCCTTTCTTGTCTGGTCTGTTTCTCTGAAATAGATTGTATCCCTCCATTATTACATTCCAGTCATGGGACTTATCCCACCAGGTTTCAGTGATGCCTATTATGTCATATTTAGTTTGCTGTACCAAGAGCTCAAGCTCATCTTGTTTATTTCCCATGCTTTGCGCATTAGTGTACAGACATTGAAGTCCATTAATCATTCCCCCGTGTCTCTTATTTAAGGATTTTTTCCTCCCACCACTAGGTCTGCGTGCTGTTTGCTCCGTTTGGTCTATGACATTTGGATTATCATCTTCATCAATTGATAGACTCCTACCTTCAGGAGCACTGTCTTCCTCCCCCACATTAGTTAGTTTAAAGCCCTCCTGATGAGGTTTCTGAGATCCTCTCAGGCCTTGTTATTCATTTGGGGGTCTCCTTTTCCTAGGAGATCTCTCCCCTCCTGACTGGAAGGAGACCCTGGTTTATCCATTTTCCCACAGCTCCTCCCTCTCCTGCCTCAGACTCAGCCCTCCAGATTACTGTATTTTTCGCTCTATAAGACACACCAGACCACAAGACACACCTAGTTTTCGGAGGAGGAAAACAAGAAAAAAATTATTCTGAATCTCAGAAGCCAGAACAGCAAAAGGGATCGCTGCAGAGCAAAAGCAGCAATCCCTCTTGCTGTTCTGGCTTCTGGGATAGATGCACATCCTGCATTCGCTCCATAAGATGCACACACATTTCCCCTTACTTTTTAGGAGGGGAAAAGTGAATCTTATAGAGCAAAAAATACGGTAAATTCTGCCTCCATACTCTCCCCCGACCGTCCACTGGGTCTTCTTCCTCTCTAAGCTGTGAGACTCCTTCTGGCTAGAGTGATTCTCCCCTCAGATCAGAGCCAGTTCTCCCTCAGAAAAGAGCCTCTCCAAATAATAATAATAATAATAATAATAATAATAATAATAATAATACCCCTCTCAGATCAGGCCCTGTCCAACTCTTTCCCTCCGAAAGGGCTCCTCGGATTTTCCCTCCAAAAGGGCTGGCAGCCAATCAGAGAGAGAGAGAAAGGCTCCCGCCCCCTGGTGGAACCTCGGAGGCACTGCACCCCCACACTCCACTCTGGCTCCACTTTCCCTCACAGGCCATTTCCTAACATCACTACTTGGGGTCTCCTTTCCCTAGGAGATCTCTCCCCTCCTGACTGGAAGGAGACCCTGGTTTAGTCCGTCTTCCCACAGATTCTCCCTCTCCTGCCTCCTCAGACTCAGCCCTCCAGATTAATTCCTGCCTCCATATTCTCCCCAGACCCTCCGCTGGGTCGTCTTCCTATCTAAGCTGTGAGACTCCTTCTTCTGGCTAGAGACATTCTCCCCAGATCAGAGGCAATTCTCCCTCAGAAAAGAGCCTCTCCTAATAATAATAATAATAATAATAATAATAATAATAATAATACCCCTCTCCCCTCTCTGATCAGGCCCTGCCCACTCTCTCCCTCAGAAAGGGCTCCTCGGATTTTCCCTCCAAAAGGGCTGGCAACCAATCAGAGAGAGAGAGGCTCCCGCCCTCTGCTGGAACCTCGGAGGCACTGCACCCCCACACTCTGCTCTGGCTCTGAGGGAAAATACCTCATGGGATGAAGCAAAAGGAGAAAACTAGGAAGAAGAAAGGATACAGATAAACTGACCGAGTCTTCTCTTGTCATTTGTATTTCACAATTAGTTTACAGGAATATCTGCAACATATGGTTCATTATTAGAGGTCAGCGCCTGAGATTGAGTCAAATGCTCAAAACTACAGATTCCAAACACCCCACACCCCCTTTCTAGAAGGTCTGTGTGTAACTTGAGGCTTTTCCCCCATGCTTGAGGCTTTATGTTATTATTATTTTTATTATTGTTTGTTGGTATTTTCACTACTATTACCACTGTTCCGGAGCAGATTGCAACCATTTTAAAATATGGGTGAGGATGCCCTCTCTTCGGCCACCCTCAACCAAGACTCTCAAGGGGGTGAAACTACCAAGAGGGCCCCCCTGCCAAATTTCACAGCCAAAAGGATCTGTAGGGAAGAAGGTGGTTCTTCACATATTTTGAGGGGGGGCTAAGTGAACCCCTCCTGAAGGCAGCCCTGTTTAGGGCAGTTTTTAATGTTTAATGCTGTATTGTGTTTTTAATATTTGGTTGGGAGCCTCCCAGAGGGGCTGGGGAAACCCAGCCAGATGGGTGGGGTGTAAATAATAAATTCCTATTATTATATTATACTCCTGTGAGCACTTTGAATTGGACCTGAAAATGAAGGGACCACCAATGCAGCTGTTTTAAAACAGGAATTAAATGTGTTCTCAGGGGTTGTAATGGGAGGGATTCAATGAGATGGGGTAGACCCATGGATGCTCCTTGGAGAAAAAGGGAGGAAATAAATGCCCTTCATAAAGAAAGGGAGCCCAGCCAACAATCTGGAGCAGATTCTGAACCATCCTCAAGATGGTTCCACTTAGAGGGCATTGCGATGATCCTATCTGATCCACAGCAGAGAGTACCCTGGCCATGTCATCTCTGCTCCAAGGGGACAGGGCTGGGCAACCTGGCTGGAGCTGGAAAGGGGCACTTACAAATAGAGAATTTATTTACAATCATAGGAGGAATGTGAGCCCTTCTCACTTGTTTATAGTGCTATCCTTTGGCCCTCAGACCTAAGAAAAGGGGATTCCACCCCAGCAGTTTGTCTTGAGAACTTTGCACATTCCAAGTGGCTAGAAAATGAGACAGAAGCAGGAAGGAAATGGTCACTGAACTGTGGGAGGGAGGGAGGGAGGGAGGGAGGGAGGGAGGGCAGCTCTTGAGGATCCCAAGGTGGGTTGGTTGGTTGGTTGGTTGGTTGGCATCCATTTGCCTTTGGGGGTGAGGTCAAACTGTTGGAAGGTTGCAGCGGCTGCAGAGGCTCTAGCCTAGTGTCAAAATTACACTTGTACAAATGACTCACTTGTCAATCACAGTTCTGTCTTCTTTCATTGACTGAAAACACTGAAAGGCAGGAGCAACTAGGCTGATTCATTTGACAGACCTTCCCAATGTTTCCTGCACATTTTGCATAGTAACGTCTAGTAGAGCTGGACACCGGCTTCTCCTTTTCCTTTTTTGAAAAAGAAAGTTCAGAGTCTGGGTTGTGTTGCAGTCCAGCCCTGGTTCCTAATAATATTCCGGGAATCTTTTTCTTTTCCTGGCTGTGTATCAGTCTCATAACAGAACAATGTATTTGCTTTGTAGGATTTGCAAAGGCCTCTACTTAGGAAAGACAGAACTTGGCAGTAGAACCAAGAGCTTTCTTCCGATCTCTTGGGGGATTCCAAGGAGCCCAGATGGATGAGTCAGAGTCCGCTGGCCCTGAAGCAGGAAGAGGCCATGCCACCCAAACTGGGAACAGCGGTGGAATCTGGGATAACTCTCTGCTGAAGATCCAGGGTGAGGAAAACACCTTCAGCTCAGAATTGCAGAGACAAAATTTCAGGCACTTCTGCTACCAGGAAGCCAAAGGACCTCGAGAGGTTTGCAGCCGACTCCACCACCTTGACCATCAGTGGCTGAAGCCAGAAAGGCACACGAAAGCTGAGATGCTGGACCTGGTGATCTTGGAGCAGTTCCTGGCTGTCCTTCCACCGGAGATGGAGAGCTGGGTGAGGGAATGTGGAGCGGAGACCAGTTCCCAGGCGGTGGCCCTGGCCGAAGGTTTCCTCCTGAGTCAGGCAGAGGAGAGGAAGCAGGCAGAGCAGCAGGTGAGAGGGACTGTCCTCTGGATATTCCCAAGGGGCTCTGTGATGGGACAATGAGCTACTTGTGCGTAAAAGGGTTAGTCCCTTGGAGTTTGCTTAACGTAGCAAAGCTCTGCCTTGAACGGAGCCCTTGGGCATGGCTCCGTCAGTCACTGGTAGAATCCGACAGTGGGCGCTTGCGGAAACGTTTCCAGCATAAAAGCTGCTTGACGGAAACGCGTCTCCTAGATTCCCTGCGTGACAGCTTCCGGCGAGGGGTGGGGGTCGCTAAAGGGGGCCTTGATACCTCCTCACTGTTCTCACTGGAAGTGTCCCAGAGCCTCCCCTCCGACTTCCTGTCCCTGGAAGCTCCTGCTCCCCCCCTACTGGTTCCCTCTTCTGCTGCTGAATCTCTTCTATCCTCCTGGAGCCCTTCCACCACCTGTTCTTCCGATGGCAGTTCCCTGACATCCACCTCCCCTCCAGGCCCCCCTCTATCCCCTCCCGCCTCCCCTTCTACAGGCGGTGAGGCTGGAAAGCCTCGGAAGGAACTCTCCTCGTCCTCAGAGGATTCAAACACTTCTAGCCACTGCCTCCCATTTCCTTCCCCGTCTTCCTCTTCTTCGTCGGAGTATGCCGCCTCCTCACTCCCTGACTCTGGGAACCCTTCAAACACCCCTTCCTCATCAGTGGTTCCGAAGTATTCCCTCCTAAATCGCTCCACCGGCTGCGGTTTTCTTGGGAAACGCTGATGGAACGTTTCTATCAGAACCTCGTCGTGGACTTCTTCCGCCGGCACCCACGTGTTTTCTGACTCATCCTCCCCCTCCCATTCTACCAAGTATTCCATCCGATTCCCCTTCCACCTGGAATCAATGATTCCTGCCACTTCCATGTTGCGTTCTCTCTCTTCAATGACAGGTGTTTGGGTGACCCCCCTCTCACGTTCCCCCCACTCCCGTCCCTCTCGGAATGGTGACAGTAATGATCTGTGAAATACGGGGTGCAATTTCATGTGACTGGGCAATCTGAGTTTGAAGGCTACTGGGTTCACCTGTTGTATGACCTCAAAGGGTCCCAACCGTTTGGGTCTCAATTTCTTACACCCTCCCTTAAACGGCAGTCCTTGGGTGGATAGCCACACCCGGTTTCCCACCCTTATGGTTTCACCTTCCCTCCTATTTCTGTCTGCTTGTTTCTTATATGCTTCTTTGGCTTTCTCCAAGTTGAGTTGGAGCTGCCGGTGGATTGCTTCCATTTCTTCCACAAAGTGTTCCGCCGCTCATACACTCCAGTGCTCCCCTCCTTCTCCTGGGAATGCTCGAGGGTGACACCCATAATTGGCCGGAAAGGGACTCATCCCTGTGGACACGTTTTCCGCGTTGTTGTAGGCAAATTCTGCCAGAGGTAACTTATCTACCCAATCAGTTTCTCTGTCTTTTACATAACATCTCAGATATTGTTGCAAAACCCCGTTTGCCCTTTCTGCTTGCCCATTTGTTTCTGGGTGCCTGGCGGTGGAAAAACTTACCTCCACATGCAACAAGCTCATTAGTTTCCTACAGAACCTGGAAGTAAATTGTTTCCCTCTGTCGCTCAAAACCCTCAAGGGGGCGCCATGCAACCTGAAAATATGCTTTACAAACAACCTTGCGGTTTCTTCCGCTGTGACTGCATGTGAACAAGCTATAAAATGGCACATCTTAGTTAGTAGATCTACTACCACCATGACCGCGGTTTTCCCTTTGGATTTCGGTAGATCGGTCATAAAATCTATGGATACCATCTCCCATGGCCTTTCTGGGGTGGGTAAGGGTTCTAATAACCCTGCTGGCGCCAACCTCTCTCCCTTTGCTCTTTGGCACCTGTCGCATCCCCTGACATACTCCCGCACGTCTTCCCTCACCTTGGGCCACCAAAACTCCCTGGTAACCAACCACATGGTCTTGTGCTGTCCGAAGTGCCCCGCCGTGGGGCTGTCATGCAACTGTTTGAGCACCCGCCCTCTTAGTTCCCCATCTGGTATGTAGAGTGCCCCTTTGTAATATAGTTTTCCGTTCTTTTCCTCAAAACCCCCTGTGTTCTCACCTGTCTCCCTGAGTTCCCTAAGCTTTTCTTGGGCATATTCATCGTTCTCAATACCCTCTACCAGTTCTCTTTGCCCCACCAATGCCGCCCCACAAACCCAGTGGTCCTCTGAGATGATATGTCTTTCTTCCGCCGCTCCTTCCCCCTCTAAGTACTCAGGTTTTCTGGAGAGAGCGTCCGCTCTGACATTCTCTGCCCCTGGCACGTAGCGAATTTCAAAATTGAACTTGGAGAACTCTTGCGCCCATCTTACTTGTCTCTGGTTCAATACTCGGGCTGTCCTCCAGTATTCTAGATTTTTGTGGTCTGTCCGCACTTGAACCTTGTGTTGCGCCCCAATCAACAGGTGTCGCCATCTCTTGAACGCTTCATGGATGGCGAGTAATTCCCTGTCGTACACGGTATAGTTCCTCTCGGATTTGTTCAATTTCCTCGAGAAGAAGGCACACGGTCTCCATTCTGACGTATCCTGTCCCGGCTGTAGGAGTACGGCGCCCACCGCTCTGTCAGATGCGTCGGTTTCCACTCTCATCGGCTGCTGCAGATCCACGTGTAAGAGTTGTTCTTCCGAAGCAAACGCCCTCTTTAAACTTTCGAATGCTCGCTGCGCTTTTTCCGTCCAGACAAATTTCTTCTTACTGCTGAGACAATCCGTGATGGGGGCTGTTAAGTGGGCAAAGTTCTTGATGAACTTCCGATAGAAGTTTCCGAACCCCAAAAACCTTTGCACATCTTTCTTAGTTTTCGGTGGCCTCCATTCCAGTACCGCTTGCACCTTGCTAGGATCCATGGCCAGCCCCTTGTCTGACAACCGGTACCCTAGGAATTCCACCTCTCTGGTGTGAAACTGACACTTCTCCAGTTTCACCCACAGCTGGTTTTCTTGCAGTTTGCTCAGTACCTCTCGTACATCTCGCACATGCTGCTCTTCATCCTCTGAGTACACCAGTACATCATCTAAGAACGCAGCGCAGTTCTTGTAAAGCAATGGTCCTAGGACGTGATTCATGAATGATTGAAAAACTGCCGACCCCCCCTGGAGGCCGAAAGGCATAACGCAGTACTCAAAGGCCCCCAAGGGGGTGAACATAGTGGTTTTCCACTCATCTCCCTTTCTCATACGTATCAGGTTATACGCCCCCCTCAGGTCCAGCTTGGTAAAAATTTTCCCTTTTCTCACCCGGGTCAGAATGTCATCAATTCTGGGCATAGGGAAAGTCACGGGTTCGGACACTGCGTTTAGGGCCCGGAAGTCCACAACCAATCTTGGTTTATCTGAATTTTTTTTGTCCACAAAGAACACTGGGCTACCCCCCACCGCTCGTGACTCTCTGATGAACCCACGCTTGAGGTTTTTGTCAATAAACTCCCTTAACTCCTGCATCTCCCTGTCTGACATTGCATACACCTTGCCCACTGGCAATTGTGCTCCTGGGAGTAAGTTGATTTGGCAGTCAAAGGGTCTGTGCGGGGGTAGTTTATTTGCTTCCCTTTCGCTGAAGACGTTGGCAAAATCTGCATATTGTCGTGGTACCCTACCTTGATCCGTTGCTTCTATCTTTGCTAACGTGGCCTGGGTACCTACTTGGCCCCCCTTTTCCGTGCAGTGTCCCATACAATGTGCTGACCCAAAGGAAACCACTCTCTGATGCCATCCCACAAGCGGATCATGCAGCGCTAGCCAGCTCATCCCCAAAATGATGGGCGCTCCTCCCAAAGTGGCTATATTAAACGCTATCAGTTCCGTGTGTCTTGCCACCCTCATTGTCATGGGGACAGTCTGCTGGTTAACTTCTCCTCCCAACAGCGCCCTCCCATCAATAGTGGTCACCTGCAGGGGATTTTTTAAAGGGATGGTTTGTATCTGGTGTGCGGCTGCAAACTCCTTACTCATAAAGTTGCAGGAGCTGCAACTAATAGCGCCTTAACTTTTAGAGGGTGTCCGTTTGCCAGCTCTAACAACACCTCTATTACTAGCGCTGGTCTTGGCGGTTCCGGCGTGGGCACATTCACTGATCCTTGGCCTGGCTGCTGTGCCCTGATGGTTCCAGCCAGGCGTTGGCTTTTACTGACTCCTTAGCTCCCTCCGCCTCCTCCCCAACAGCTCCCGCCATTCCTTGCCATTCCTTTCTTTGCGGACAAACCCTGGCAAAGTGACCTGGCTGTTGGCAGAGAAAACATTTCTTGGCGCCTTTCCCCTCCTTCTTCCGCCCTTCGCTGGGGTTTGAAACTGCGCGCGCGCTGTTCCGATTTCCATCGGCTCTGCTGGCTGGGAAGGCTGCTCTGGAATCTCTGGAATGCGGAAATCCCTCCAACGCTCCTCTTTCCCTTCCCACTTCTCCAGGGCTCTGGCCTCCTGGCGTGCTCCTATGGCCAGCGCGGATTTAGTCAAATGGTCCATAGACTCTGCCCTGGGCGCCCGGGAAAGTTCATCTTTTACTGCCGAAGATAATCCTTCTTCGAACAGCATTTGTATCGGTTCCGCAGACAAATCCCAATTTAATTTATGGATCAACATGGTGAACTCAGTCCAGTACTCACGGACAGATCGGTTCCCTTGCTTACACGCCATTAACTGTCTGCGCGCCACTCCCTGCTCAATCTCACTGGAGAACATCAGATCCATGGCGCGAAAAAACTTCCTTGTGTCCTTTAGGACCTCGTTATTGGCTGCCATCAGGGGCCTCACCCAGTCTCTCGCCCCTTTTTCTAGATGGCCAATCACATACCCCACCCTCGATTCCTCATCAGGAAAATCATCAAACTGCAGATTAAGGGCATATTGCATTTCTGTCCTAAAGGCTTGATAGTTCCTGGGATCACCCCCAAATTTCTGCACCAGTCCCGGCACCTTCCTTGAGACCTGGGTGGCTTTTCCCTTCTCTGCATCGTGAGCCCTCCTCTCCTCAAGCCTAGCCGTTTGCAGGGCTAACTGCATCTTCAACATCCTGTACCTTTCTTCCAGGTTTGGAACGGCTGCAGCTGCTTCCCCTTCTCCGGCTCCGGTTGGGTTGCTCATGATGCCTCTCCTTGCACAAGCGCTTTCAGAGACTGTCGGATTGCTGTGATGGGACAATGAGCTACTTGTGCGTAAAAGGGTTAGTCCCTTGGAGTTTGCTTAACGTAGCAAAGCTCTGCCTTGAACGGAGCCCTTGGGCATGGCTCCGTCAGTCACTGGTAGAATCTGACAGTGGGCGCTTGCGGAAACGTTTCCAGCATAAAAGCTGCTTGACGGAAACGCGTCTCCTAGATTCCCTGCGTGACAGCTTCCGGCGAGGGGTGGGGGTCGCTAAAGGGGGCCTTGATACCTCCTCACTGTTCTCACTGGAAGTGTCCCAGAGCCTCCCCTCTGACTTCCTGTCCCTGGAAGCTCCTGCTCCCCCCCTACTGGTTCCCTCTTCTGCTGCTGAATCTCTTCTATCCTCCTGGAGCCCTTCCACCACCTGTTCTTCCGATGGCAGTTCCCTGACAGGCTCTGAACATGAGAGAGAGTATCCCAAAATTCTCTCTTAATCCCCCAATCTTTTTTGGAAAGCCTCCAAGGAATGAGATCGGATACCCCTAAAGCTTTTGCCTCTCCCAATCCTTTTCTAATGTTTCTCTCCATTCTCTGCTTCCAATCCCTTTTGCCCTTTCAGGGAAAGATTATCTTTGCAGAAACGGGCCTGGATTCCTCTGAGGCAGAGAAGACTCCATTGGACACCAAAGAGAGACCACTGGGTAAGGAGGAAGGAGGGTTTTTTCCCATTTGGTCACACATTCTGTAGATTTTGCCACTAATCTGTGGGGAGGACACTAGGGGCCAAGAGCCCAAAGTGGGGACATGTATTTTTACCTAGCTAAGATACAAATGTCAAAATGCACTCAGTAGGTGAGACTTTTTTACAGGCCCCCCTGTAGTTAGAGATGCACTGCTTCACCTCTAAGAGAAGCATGTGATAATGGCCTGGCACTTACCTTTGTCTCTCACAGGTGACAGAATGATGCTGGCAAGAGATGCTTATCCATCTTTGCATGAAGGCAGAGATGCAGCAGCCATGGAACCAGATCAGGTAGGGAGAATGAAGGATTGTGGGGCAAAGAGTCCCTAATGAATCTCTCTCCTCCTTCTCTTGGCTGTAAAGGCCATTGCAGGAGCCGTATGTTCTGAGAATGGTGAACAATCACCTCATGTTGACTAGCCTCCTGAATGTTGCTAATGCAGTGGTACCTCTGGTTACGTACTTAATTCGTTCTGGAGGTCCGTTCTTAACCTGAAACTGTTCTTAACCTGAAGCACCACTTTAGCTAATGGGGCCTCCTGCTGCCACCGCGCCGCCGGAGCACGATTTCTGTTCTTATCCTGAAGCACTATTTCTGGGTTAGCGGAGTCTTTAACCTGAAGTGTATGTAATACGAGGTACCACTGTATTATTTATCAGTAGTTGCAGTTTTATTTACAGATTTAACATTTAATGCTAAAATAGGCTTCTAAATAGTTGAGAAATCATAAAAACAGTGGCCAGAATTCACCTTTCCCCTCATTCCCCTCCCCGTGACCCGCAGTACCCCCTGAAGTTGACTTTAATGCATTGTGAAGGTTCCTCCCACCTCCAGAACAGTAGATGGGGAGAACAAAGAGAGGATCCTTCCACCTGGGAAACTGGAATCGATGAGCAGAGAGAATTACCGTATTTTTCGCTCTATAACACACACACCTGACCATAACACGCACATAATTTTTTTTTAAATGATATTTATTCAAAATTTCAAAAAATACAAGAAAATACAAAAATACAACAACAAAACAAAAAAAACAGAAAAAAGAATAAAAAACATAGATAACAAAGAAAAATACAAAGCCAAATTACATCCTTTCATTTACTTATTTCTTGGACCTCCTCACACCTCCCTTTTTGTATTCTATCTTAATTCATTATTTCAGCAAATTCTTCCCATACTTCACAATTTTTATTTAGATAATTTGTCTTGACAATCTGTCTCTTTTTTTTGTTTTGTTAACTCAACATATCCTTTCCAACTTTTACTATATTCTGTTATTCAATTTACCGTTGATTTCTTTAACCTTATCTTACCTTAAAAACCATAAAATTTCAAAATTTAAACCATATTTATGCATAACTCCTTCAAACCTTTCTACTAAAGCCAATTAATTCCTTTCCAATATATTCTGATATTTCATTAGTATCACACTAATTCAAAAAATAAAATAAAGAAAATATATAAAAAGAAATTCTCTTCTAATTTAATCCAACGTCCCTTCTTCCTGGTTTCAGGTTATGTCAGTCCTTTCTAACCCGTACATCCTGTCCATCAATCTGGTGTTCTAATGTCCGAGGCTCTCAGGTCTCTTCTATACCCCCTCTGCAGGTTTTCTTGTTCCTGTTTATACTTGCACCCTTCCCTGTCCCTTGTTGGTTTCTTTCGTAGTTTCTTCCCTTTCTCCTTGAGGAGAGGGTCTCCGGGGAATTCCAAGCGGTAATAGTCTTTATTTTCTTTCATCAAGTTAGCCCATTCCCCACAATCTCCCTCCCCTATTTTAATTTTGTAATCCAAAAAATAGTTATTCCAGAAATAGTTGTCAACTTGTTTCACAGTCCCACCAGAGCTAAGAGCTTCCTTAACTCCAGACACTTCCAGACACACTCCAAATTCAGTCTTCCAGTGTTGCGGCTTTTGGTCATGCAGGACTTTGGATCTCTCCCTCTGTATCTTTTGAGGTGCAATCGCAACCTCTTCCATCTTCATCTGCCCTTGGACTTGCCTTATCGAGCCAGTTTCCTGAGTTGGTTGTTGTAAAATTTATTTGTCTTTGTTTCCTGTTAGTTCATATTTACTGGCTACAGCAGTCATGAAGTCCAACTTTTCATTCATCAAGTTCATTTTCTCATGCAACTGCTGCAGCATAGCAATTGTTTTGCCAAGGGCAGACGTTAGAACTTCCTCCCTGCACATTTCTGTTCAAGGTCAAATAGCTGGTCATACGGTCTAATTCTCACAGCTGTAAAGTTTCCCTGTAAACTGCAGCAACAAACTGACAAGCTCCCTCTAGGGGACACAGTTTCTATTAACGTCCATCTTTAAAAAGTACCAAACAAAGGGAAATTTACTTTCGATTTTCAAATACTTTGTTTCCTTAAAATGCAAAAATGCAGAAAGCAGCGTTGAAGTTAATTTGTGTCTCTTTTTTTAACTATCTGTCAGAAGTGTTCCGTTTTCAATCAATGGACATCTCCAACAATTTCTGTCCTGACGCCCCATGCCCAGGTTTGGGACGATAGAAACTTATATTCCTTTACTCTCTCTCTGCAGGATTAGACAGTCAAAGTTTTTTCCCCCCTTTTCTCCTGCTGTCAAGGGGGTTTTGTTGGTTATAAATGCAGGAAATTTCAATCTTTGGATCAATTTTCCAGGCTATTTAGCTTGCAAAATCTTTATTTCAGTCTATTTACAAAAAGCGGAAGGCGGACTTCCTGTTTAGACCTTCCCGCTTCGTTGCCTAATTCATAAATTTCTTAAGTTTCTTAATCAAATCTTCCGTTTTTACTCACGGGTACTTGTTTTAGAGTCCAATTGTCATCAGGAAAAAGTCAGCGCTCTCCAGCGATGGCTGTGCGGCTGCCCTCCGTGAAAGTAGCAATCGGTTTGCAGCACCGCACTGCTCACCCCACTCCGCTCCGGAGCCCCAAAGAGGGGTTTCCCCATGAGTGGGGGAGGCGCTCTTGGTGCTCTGCCGAACCCCACGTTCCCAGGCTTCTCCGCCTGGGATTTCTAGCGGGTCCCAACCTTCGCCGTGGTGGGAAGACCCAGTTTCCATGGAGCCCATTCCTCCAATCGGAGGAACTCCGCCATTCGCCAATGGTGCTAACCCGGAAGTCTCATAACACGCACATAGTTTTTAGAGGAGGAAAACAAGAAAAAAATTTCTGAAAGAAATAGTGGATGTATCATTTTTGTGCTTCATGCTGTGGCCACAGACATGTGATTCGATGGTGATTTTGGGGCACCCCAATGCAATAATCCTGAGAATCCATGTGGATCCATGCTTTGTAACCACGTTTTTGCACCATTGCAGCCCCAGGCAACAGTGGGTGCGTGGGTTTTTTTGGTGCAGGCTGTAGCCATGGACATGCTATGTGATCTGATGGTGAATTTGGGGTGACCCAGTGCAAAGATCCTGAGAATCCATGTGGATCTGTGCATTGTAACCACGTTTTAAGTGGGGAGGGAATGAAAAACAGAAGGGACAAGGAGCACGAGAGGGGTGTGCGGAGAAGCAGCTGGCTAACAATGCAGGAGAGGGGTTTAACGGGAGGGAGGAAAGGAAGGCAAAAGTTCCCCCCTCCCAAGCCAGGTTCCCCCCCTCCAACCTGCATGTTTTCCGGCTGCCTGCGAGTCCCTAGAATGCTGGACGCAGCAGCACGGAGAGGAGGAGGTGGTGGCTGTCGGCTGCGCTCCTAGCCGACGGAACCTGAGCCAGGTGGGCTGGAGCCTGCGCGCAGTGTGACTAGGAAGGAATTAGAAGGAAGGACGCGATCCTATCCTTTCCCCTCTGCTTGCCAGGAGGGCAGGGGATTTCCCTGCTCTTTGTTGCGTTTGAGCAAACACAGCAACCGAAAACAGAAGCGGGTGGGCAGTAAGACCCTGAGGCAGAATGCAGGAAAGCAGCAGCCTCGCTTCTGCAGCCTTCCCTCCTCCGCGCGATCTGATTTTTGCCTCTGCACTCAGGTCAGTCGGCTCCAGGGACCACACATTCGCTCAATAACACGCACAGACATTTCCCCTTACTTTGTAGGAGAAAAAATCACCATGTGGCATTCCATCCATTCCCCCAAAAGGTTAATACCAGTCATTAAAATACACACAAAAAAACATGCATCCATAATAAAAATGTGCAGCAAAACAATTACATTAAAACAAAACAGCAATGAACAGGCAGAAAACAACAGAGCAATGTGTAGTAGATAATCTGTATGTTGTCTAAGAAGGGGACCTTTCCCTTTTTATTTTAGGGTCTGGTGTGCTTTGAAGATGTAGCTGTTCATTTCACAGATGAGGAATGGGAGTTGCTGGATCCTGACCAAAGAGCTCTGTATAAGGAAGTAATGGAGGAGAATCGTGGGATCATGGAGTCTCTTGGTAAATCTGCCTTTTGGATTACAATATCTCTTTTGGAATTCTTTTTGAAATTCAGTCCCTGAGGCTGTGATCCGTTTCTTTTTTGTTGCAGATGGTGATGAATCAGAAAGGAAGAATGAGGGAGACCAAATCTACACAATGGAGAAGCGGTATCAATATTTGGAGCGTATAGAAAGCTTCAGAAGAATTCATACAGGGGAGAAACCCTATCAGTGCTTGGAATGTGGAAAGAGCTTCAGTCGGAAGGATCATCTCACTCTTCATCAAAGAATTCATACAGGGGAGAAACCATATCAGTGCTTGGAATGTGGAAAGAGCTTCATCCGGAAGATATGTCTCACAGGCCATCAAAGAACTCACAGCAAGGAGAATCCCTATAAGTGCATGAAATGTGGAAAGAGCTTCAGTCAGAAGCATCATTTCACTCTTCATCAAAGAATTCATACTGGAGAGAAACCATATCAGTGTTTGGAATGTGGAAGGAGCTTCACCCGGGAGGACAGTCTGACTTCCCATCAAAGAATTCATACAGGGGAGAAATTATATCAGTGCTTGGAATGTGGAAAGAGGTTCAGTCAGAGTGCCCATCTCACAACCCATCAAAGAATTCATACAGGGGAGAAACCATATCAGTGTTTGGAATGTGGAAAGAGCTTCATCCAGAAAAGAAGTCTCACAGGCCATAAAACAATTCATACAGGGGAGAAACCATATCAGTGTTTGGAATGTGGAAAGAGCTTCATCCAGAAAAGAAGTCTCACATCCCATCAAACAACTCATACAGAGGAAAAGGCATTTCAGTGCTTGGAATGTGGAAAGAGCTTCATTCGGAAGGAAAGTCTGACTTCCCATCAAAGAATTCATACAGGGGAAAAACCGTATAAGTGCTTGCAATGTGAAAAAAGCTTCAGTCAGAAGAGCAGTCTCACTTCCCATGAAAGAAGTCACAGCGAGAAGAAAGCATATCAGTGCATGGAATGTGGGAAGAGCTTTAGCCGGAAGGATTCTCTGGTTTCACATCAAAGAACTCATACAGGGGAGAAGCCCTTTGAGTGCTTGGAATGTGGTAAGAGCTTCATTCAAAGAGCAGGTCTCATGTACCATCAAAGAATCCATACAGGGGAGAAGCTGTTTGAGTGCTTGGAATGTGGGAAGAGATTCAGTCAGAGAATTGGTCTCATGCGGCATCAAAAAATTCATACAGGGGAAAAGCCCTTTGAGTGCTTGGAATGTGGGAAGAGCTTCACTCATAAAGCAGATCTCATGCGGCATCAAAGAATCCATACAGGGGAGAAGCCCTTTGAGTGCTTGGAATGTGGGAAGAGATTCAGTCAGAGAATTGGTCTCATGCAGCATCAAAAAATTCATACAGGGGAAAAGCCCTTTGAGTGCTTGGAATGTGGGAAGAGATTCAGTCAGAGAATTGGTCTCGTGTCCCATCAAAGAATCCATACAGGGGAGAAGCCCTTTGAGTGCTTGGAATGTGGGAAGAGATTCAGTCAGAGAATTGGTCTCATGCGACATCAAAAAATCCATACAGGGGAGAAGCCCTTTGAGTGCTTGGAATGTGGAAAGAGATTCAGTCAGAGAAGAGATCTCGTGTCACATCAAAGAATCCATACAGGGGAGAAGCCCTTTGAGTGCTTGGAATGTGGGAAGAGCTTCACTCATAAAGCATCTCTCATGCAGCATCAAAGAATCCATACAGGGGAGAAGCCCTTTGAGTGCTTGGAATGTGGGAAGAGATTCAGTCAGAGAATTGGTCTCATGCGGCATCAAAAAATCCATACAGGGGAGAAGCCCTTTGAGTGCTTGGAATGTGGGAAGAGATTCAGTCAGAGAAGAGATCTCGTGTCACATCAAAGAATCCATACAGGGGAGAAGCCCTTTGAGTGCTTGGAATGTGGGAAGAGCTTCACTCATAAAGCATCTCTCATGCAGCATCAAAGAATCCATACAGGGGAGAAGCCATTTCAGTGTTTGGAATGTGGAAAGAGCTTCACCCAGAAGTTAAATCTAAGTTTCCATCAAAGAATTCATACAGGTGAGAAGCCATTTCAGTGCTTGGAATGTGGAAAGAGCTTCGCTTGGAAGGTCAATCTAACAGCCCATGAAAGACTTCATACAGGGGATAAACCGTATCAGTGCTTGGAATGTAAAAAAAGGTTCAGTCAGAGTGCCCAGCTCTCCGTCCATCGAAGAATTCACACAGGGGAGAAATGATACCAGTGCTCAGAATGTGGAAAGAGCATCATTCGAAGCGCAATATTTTTACCCACCCGAGGGCAAAGCCTCGTAAG
Organism: Podarcis cretensis; assembly: GCF_951804945.1. Classification (NCBI taxonomy): domain Eukaryota; kingdom Metazoa; phylum Chordata; class Lepidosauria; order Squamata; family Lacertidae; genus Podarcis; species Podarcis cretensis. The sequence goes on along the minus strand of NC_137181.1, from coordinate 994,245 downwards.
GCTACAGAACAATGGCAAGAGAAGCTGATGAACTATGCAGAGTTGTCAAAGCTAACAGATAAACTGTCAGGGAAAAGACAATAGTGACTTTGAAAAAGAATGGGAACCTTTTACGTCATATCTGCAGAAACAACAACAAAAAGAGTCATTGGCAGGATTTAAATAAACATTTGCAATTTTATTTACAAAAATAGGAAACTTAATATGAGAATATAGAAGTAAATATAAACAGCAGAATGTAATATAAGATGTAATAAACTAGTGATGGAAGTTGGGGGAAGTCCGCAGGGAAGGGGGAAATTGAAATCTGAATGTAATGTAATGATTATAGACATTGTTGAAAAATAAAAATCTAAAAAAAATGATTAAAAAAAAAGAATTCATACAGCGGAGAAGCCATATAAGAGCTTCAGTTGGAAGAGAAGTCTCACTTCACATGAAAGAACTCACAGGGAGGAGACACCATATAAGTGCTTGGAATGTGGGAAGAGCTTTGCCTGGAAGACAAGTCTCACAGCCCATGGAAGAATTCCCACAGGGGACAAAGCATAACGGTGCTCAGAATGTGGACGGAGCTTCGGTCAGAGAGCCCAACTCACTTCCCATCAAAGGATGCCTATCAGGAGAGGCATAGAAACAGAGAATTGTAGAGTTGGAAGGGACTACCAGGGCCAGGGCAGTGCTGGAGTGTCTGCTGAAGCATGCCTGACAGTCGTTCAACCTCTGGTGATGAACCTGCAAGGAAGGAGAGGTCACCATCAGAATTTTCTTCCTGATGTGTAGCCATTTGGATCCTACCCTCTGGAGCAGCAGAAAACAAGCTTGCTCCATCTTCCATGTGACCCTTGATCATCTTGGTCACCCTCCTCTGCGCATGTTCTAGCTTGTCAATATCCTTCTTAAATTGTGGTGCCCAAAACTGGACACAGAACTCTGATAGAGTCTAACCAACTTGGGATACAGCATGACTATTTCTTCCCTCAATCCAGACACTACACTTTGGTTGTTGCAGCCTAGAATAGGATCAGCTTTGTCTGCTGCTGCACTGCACTGCTGAAGAGGAGAAGGGAGAGTGGAAGAATGAAAAGCCTTTGAGTGGTACATGGGTGTTCTATCCAAGGGAAACTGACCACCGCACCAGCCGGAGAACTTCCTTAGTGCTCAGGTCCCCAGCTGTCAGGAAGGGAAGGCAGGATCAGCACCAGGGAGAGGATCGGAGGAGTGTGCTTCAAGGCCACAGCTAGAAAGCCAGCAGCAGAGGGAGAACATACTGTTAGAATTCAGGCTCGGTCAGAGGTATGTGCCTATCTGTCGAGGCACCGGCACCTCCCTCCGGCGACTCCCGGCAGGAAAAACACACGAGGTCCGTTCCGGCGATTTTCCTCAGGCTGTGAGAAAAACACACCACTGCATCTCCTCCCTGCTCCCTGCATATCCCCAGGGAGGGGAAACAGACTCAGACAGAAATGTATCTACATGCCTTTATTCCTGTCTTTAGCAGTCATACAGTAAAAGATGTCTGCTCTCTTCAATAAACAGAGAGAAACTCCAAACTCCACCCATGTACATCCTGTACAGGTCATATAACACACACTGAGCTCACATCCTGTGCTCAATAAGGAGAATGGACTGCCCCTTTGTTTCCATGGCAACAGTCACAAACATCCTGTCTGGCTTTGCAGCCACAAGCAGCTGACTGAGCTGCTGGAGCCTTTGCTTGCTGCAGCATTGCTGCTTTATGGTAACACATACATGTTGTCGTGTGAAAACAACTCAAGTAAGAGCCTCACTATTTTGGAATCTCAACTCTCATGGATAGTAATGGGGTTACCAATTCTCCTACTCGGGCTCAAGCAACTAAGTTTATGGAGGATTTTTTCCAAGAGCTTTGGACACTTTGGGAAGGACTCTAGCAAATGCCTTTATACTTATCTACTGTCATGTATTTTGACCAAACTGCGGGAGGCAGTGGAAGACAGAAGTGCCTGGCGTGCTCTGGTCCATGGGGTGACGAAGAGTCAGACACGACTAAACAACTAAACAACAACCACAACACTGTCATGTATTAAATACTGGAAACTCATTGTTGGTCTTAATTTTCCGACGTGGGTGACCTTAGAATATGCACATACAGCCCCTTGGGTGGGCTGGAGAATACTAGGATCAAAACATTTGAAATCCCAGGTGACTCTAGAAACAACAAAGTCATTTAGAAAGATATGGAACATATTGCCCAATAAAAATAAAGTTGATCTATACTCGCATGCCAAACTCGCCCTGTGGGGAAACCCCATAGTAAAAATTGCTAAAAAGATGGTACTATGGAAAAATTGAGTGGAAACAGGTGTATTGACTCTGGAGCAAGTGATAGATGAGGAATGTTATAGTTATGCTTCTCAAAGACAAAAATATCATCTACCAGTTGGGGCCCGGAGGCAATATCTTCAGTTACAACATCTCCTAACTGGTCTCTTTGCTGTCTCAGTTTCTGAGACATGTGAGATACTGGAACAACTGAGCAATTCACTTGAAACTAGAAAGCCAGGAATTACTTTTTATAGGTGGAAGTTTATCTACAGAAACATTGCAAAATTAAGGAATGTTAGAAGGATGTTGGAATAAAGTTATGTGGTTCTAGCAGAAAGGATGTAAAGGATTAAGTAAAAATGGATTGTTAATTGGTGAAAGAAGAGAATGTAAAATTATAGTATGTTAAGATAAATTATTAGGATAAAAACAAAGATGGAAAGGATTTGCTGAAATATCTAATTGAACTAGAATACAAAAAAGGGAGGTGTGAGGAAGTCAAGGAAACAAGCAAATGAGCAAGTTATGGGAAGGTTTGATTTGTTTTCCCCCCCTCTTAACTGTTTATATTTTTCTGTGTGTTTTTTCCCCTTTTTGTTTGTTTGTATCTATTGTGATGTATAGTCTTGTTTTTTCTTGCTTAATTTACTGTTTTCTTTTTGTAACCTTTAAAACTGGAATAAATATTATTTTTAAAAAAGGAATTACTTTTTATACCTACCTACTAACAATAAAGGGACGCGGGTGGCGCTGTGGGTTAAACCACAGAGCCTAGGAGTTGCCGATCAGAAGGCGGTTCGAATCCCCGTGATGGGGTGAGCTCCCGTTGCTCGGTCCCTGCTCTTGCCCACCTAGCAGTTCAAAAGCACCTCAAAGTGCAAGTAGATAAATAGGTACCGCTCTGGCGGGAAGGTAAACGGCCTTTCCCTGTGCTGCTCTGGTTTGCCAGAAGCGGCTTAGTCATGCTGTCCACATGACCCGGAAGCTGTATGCTGGCTCCTTCGTCCAATAAAGTGAGATGAGCACCGCAACCCCAGAATTGGCCACGACTGGACCTAATTGTCAGGGGTCCCTTTACCTTTTACTAACAATAAATAAGTTTGATATGCAGTCCTTAAGGAATGATTGGAATAAAGAATGAGAAATGTCAATATTATCTGGACGGTGGGAACGTATTTTAGAATCTATTGGACTCCACATAGAGGTCTGTATAAAAAGGATTTGCTAAGGTTGCATTATGCTGGGGATGTGGTAAGGACAATGTCTCCCTGAAACATTGGTTTATAGTCTCTTGGGCTTGCCATTCAGAAGGCTGGTGGTTCAAATCCACTTGACAGCGGTGAACTCCTATTGCTCTGTCCCAGCTTCTGCCAACCTAGCTGTTTGAAAGCATACTGGTGCAAGCAGATAAAGAGGTACCACTGCGGCGGGAAGGTAAAGGGTGTTTCCGTGCGCTCTGGCTTCCGTCATGGTGTTCCGTTGCTCCAGAAGCGGTTCAGTCATTCTGGCCACGTGACCAGGAAAAGCTGACTGCAGACAAAAGCCAGCTCTTTGGCCTGAAGCGAGATGAGCGCCGCACCCCATAGTTGTCTTTGACTGGACCTAACTGTCCAGGGGTCCTTTACCTTTTTATATACCTAACAGTACTAGGTTTTGGGAGAAAGTGCTGGTTTGTAGAAGAAACTAAAATTTTCAGCAGAGAATATTTTTGTGAACTAGATACCTACTATATGCAAGTTAACGGGACAACGGAAATGGTAGCTAAGTGACTGATATTGATGAACTGGAAGAACAAAGACATGATCTCCTTTAAGCAGCGGATTAATAATATGATAGCACTTGCAATTTATGGACAGAGTGCTTACAGACGCAGACTCTGCTTGTAAGTATGTCAATATTTGGAACAAATTAATACAAAATGTAGTTGGCTAAAGATGTTTACATGAGTATTATGATAATAATAATATCGTATTTATGGGTTAGGATATACATATAATCCCCCCCCCTTTTTCAGAAAACAACATACAAGTTGTCTCAGGGGTGGCCTGGAATTACCAATGGATGTGGCTCACTATTCGCTAACCTTAGGCTCTGCCTCTTGAATGCTCCACCTCGACACTTAAAACCTGTGCCTCCTCTAGGACAGTCGTCCCCAAAATGGGCGCCACCCCCCTGAAGGGTTTTGTTCCTGGGGGGCACTAAGAGGCAAAGGGGTGGCAGTGTACACAACTCCCAGACTTTGAAAAGCTGATACCACTTGATCAGGTTCATTGGTTTTGTCATGAGTTAATTAAACTACGTATATTTTATTGTTTTTATCTTTCTTTGTGTGTTGTGCAAACGGCTATTCTGAATAATGCCTTTATCTGGTAGGAGGCACTGGGGTGTTGGGGGGGGCAGCGGCCCTAAAATGTTTGGGAACCGCTATCTAGGACCTGAGGGACATGGGTGGCACTGTGGGTTAAACCACAGAGCCTAGGACTTGCTGATCAGAAGATCAGTTGTTCGAATCCCCACAACGGGGTGAGCTCCTGTTGTTCAGTCCCAGCTCCTGCCAACCTAGCAGTTCGAAAGCACGTCAAAGTGCAAGTAGATAAATAGGTACCGCTCCAGCGGGAAGGTAAACGGCTTTTCCGTGCACTGCTCTGGTTCGCCGGAAGCGGCTTAGTCATGCTGGCCACATGACTTGGAAGCTGTATGCCGGCTCCCTCGGCCAATAAAGCGAGATGAGCGCCACAACCCCGTAGTCGGCCACGACTGGACCTAACGGTCAGGGGTTCCTTTACCTTTACCTAGGACTTCAGACCCTGAGGACATCTCCCCAGGGTCTCAACCCTCTGAGGTATCTGTAGACCAGTGGATTACAGTGGCAGAGGTGTCTTCCTGGGCGTCCAGGATCAGGCCCCCAGAAGACTGGAAGGAAGGGGGTGGGACAGGGACGCTGCCTTGAAGGGGTGGGAACCCCCCTACATCCACCCCCTTCAACCCCCCCATCCTTCAACTCGCCAGGCCCGCAGCCTTGCGGGGAAGGGCGATCCGTGAATGGGACTCAGCTGCACGTGGGATCTGGTTCCTTCTTGTCTGGTTCATAGCTGTCAAGTGTCCCTTATTTGAAGGCACAGTCCCTTATTCCAGTGCCATGTCCCGCTGCTGTCCCTTATTGATGGATGTCCCTTAAATGATGTCCCTTAAATTTCAAAGGAAGCAGCTCCTCTCCCTCCCTTCCTGCCGGCCAGGGAGGAGGGAGGCTCCAACTGTGTTGCTTGGCTGTGTTGCTCACCCAGTAAGAAGTCTAAGAACGACTGTGGGGTGGAGCTTGCATGCCTTGTGTGTGGCTAGTTAATGCAAGCTGAGGGGGGTTTTGAATGCTGGGCGCCATCTTGTTGCACGTGCTGCTGCAAACTTTGCAGTGCAAAGCCAGGCCGGGGAGCCATCTGAAGTTGAGGCTGCATAGGCCTTGTGGTGCCTGTGATTCAGATTCTATTCAGTTGAACCTCTGGTTGCAAAGTTGGTTGGACAGTGTTCTTGAAGCTACCAGCATGAGTTTGACCAGACTGCAGGAGGACAGGAAGACTGGAGTGCCTGGAACAGGTGAGGCTGCAGGTCCCTTATTTTCAAGGCTGCTGGTCCCTTATTTTCAAATTGTAAGTTGACAGCTATGGTCTAGTTTTCAGACCATATTTTGCGCTCTCCTCTTTCACCCTCATTAAAAGGTTCTTTAATTCCTCCTCACTTTCTGCCATCAAGGTTGTGTCATCTGCATATCTGAGGTTGTTGAAATTTCTTCCGGCAATCTTAATTCCGGGACTCTGCCTTGAATTGGTGGGACCCCCGGGTGGGATCCCCCCTACATCCACCCCCTTCAACCCCCCCTACATCCACCCCCTTCAACCCCCCCATCCTTCAACTCGCCACGCCCGCAGCCTTGCAGGGAAGGGCGATCCGTGAACGGGACTCAGCTGCACGTTCCTTGCCTGGTTTTGGCTACAGCCAAACAAAAGGCAAGGATGGGGATGAAAGGAGATGCAGCCCGGGGGGGCGGGGGACACGCTTCCCCTGCAAGCTTTTTCTGGCCAAGGGAGAGAGCAGCTCAGATCCCCCAAAATACAGCATCTGGGGGGGGGGCAGCAATGCGCGGGGGTCCTCCTGCGCTCCGGCTGTGGAGGAAGAAAACGCAGAGAGAGGGGGGGGGGATGAGCTTGGGGCGCTCGGCTTGCCAAGGGTTAAAGGGAACTGAGCCGCATTCCTAGAGAGGAGATGAAGAATGGGGGGGGGGGGGGACAGGTCTTCCAGAGCCAAAGCCCCTCCCCCTCCCCAGTCACTTCCTGCAAGGGGGGGGGCGGGCGGTGGATGTTTTGCGTGTCTCCTTTGCCAGCTTTGCTGCCTGGGTGGCTCCTGCTGCAATCGGGTGAGTCTCCTCTCTCTCTCCTCCCTTTGGGGGTCCCAGGGCTGCAGGGGGGCCGTGTCCAGATCATGCGTGCCCCCCAGGGTCCTGCACCCCCTCCTTGCTCCCTGCAAAGCCGGGGGGGGGGGCGGGTGGTTTGCAGGAGGGCTGCAATTACCTTCCTTTGTAACAATGGATGCTCTGCGCTTTGGGGAGAAAAGAATGGCAAGCAGAGAAACCGCATTTAGGTTTATGCAGCAGTCACTTTTGTTGATAGAGGTTGTGGCCGGACGGAAACATCCAGAAATAAGATATGGGCCAAAAATAAAAGACCTTTTTTCATTTTCCTGCGCAGGCGCTGCCTGGGCGGCCCCTTCTGAGATCTGGCGAGTCTCCCCTCTCTTCCCCGGAAAGGCCTTGGGGCTCTTTCATTGGTACATCACAAAAACAGCACAACAGGTTTGTGGAAATATCTACCACGTAATCTTCATTATTCGAGGCCAGACAGAGTCTGACTTCTTGCTTCGTGATTAGGTTTAAGCAAAAGCAGAAAAAGGGCAAACAGGACGGAGCAGAGTTAACAGACAACACTGAGCATCACATAACCAAACGCCTAGTCAGGACCCCTGGGGTTGTGCGTAGATGGTTGTGGTTGTTGTTGTTTAGTCGTGTCCGCCTCTTCGTGACCCCCTGGACCAGAGCACGCCAGGCCCTCCTGTCTTCCACTGCCTCCCGCAGTTTGGTCAGGCTCATGCTGGTCTCTTCAGGAACACTGTCCCACCATCTCGTCCTCCGTTGTCCCCTTCTCCTTCTGCCCTCCATCTTTCCCAACATCAGGGTCTTTTCCAGGGAGTCTTCTCTTCTCATGAGGTGGCCAAAGTCTTGGAGCCTCAGCTTCACGATCTGTCCTTCCAGTGAGCACTCAGGGCTGATTTCCTTCAGAATGGAGAGGTTTGGGTTTGTCATTGCTTTTCTAGGTTTGTCATTGCTTGTCTAGGTTTGTCATTGCTTGTCTAGGTTTGTCATTGCTTTTCTCCCAAGGAGCAGGCGTCTTTTAATTTCGTGGCTGCTGTCACCATCTGCAGTGATCATGGAGCCCCAGAAAGTAAAATCTCTCACTGCCTCCATTTCTTCCCCTTCTATTTGCCAGGAGGTGATGGGACCAGTGGCCATGATCTTCGTTTTTTTGATGTTGAGTTTCAGACCATATTTTGCGCTCTCCTCTTTCACCCTCATTAAAAGGTTCTTTAATTCCTCCTCACTTTCTGCCATCAAGGTTGTGTCATCTGCATATCTGAGGTTGTTGAAATTTCTTCCGGCAATCTTAATTCCGGGACTCTGCCTTGAATTGGTGGGACCCCCGGGTAGGATCCCCCCTACATCCACCCCCTTCAACCCCCCCATCCTTCAACTTGCCACGCCCGCAGCCTTGCAGGGAAGGGCGATCCGTAAACGGGACTCAGCTGCACGTTCCTTGCCTGGTTTTGGCTACAGCCAAACAAAAGGCAAGGATGGGGATGAAAGGAGATGCAGCCGGGGGGGGGGGGCACGCTTCCCCTGCAAATCGGGTGAGTCTCCTCTCTCTCTCCTCCCTTTGGGGGAGAAGGGGGTCCCAGGGGTGCAGGGGGGCCGTGTTCAGATCATGCATGCCCCCCAGGGTCCTGCACCCCCTCCTTGCTCCCTGCAGAGCGGGTGGTTTTGCAGGAGGGCTGCAACCCTGTTCTTCCTTCATAGCAAAGGCTTCTCACCGCTTTGTGGGGAAACAATGGCTTTCACCCACCCAGACTTGAGTTTGCTGCAATAGCAGAGGAGTCTCCTGGGGGGTCCAGAGCCCCGTCTAGTCCTGTTGAGTCTCAGTCAGTCAGGCTGGAGTCAGTCTTCGCCCCTCTTGGGGGAGGAGAAAGAGCAGGGAGGAGGGGCTGGCTGGGCCAGGGAGGGGTCAGGCCCTCCCTGCAGGAGTGGGGGGTCTCTTCCTGCTTGGGGGAGGCGGCGGGGTGAATCCAGAATGTGTCCTTTTATTGAAAATGCATCTCTGGTTATTTGTGGGGCTGAGGAATTCGTTCATTCCCCCCCCCCCAATATAGTCCTGCCCCCCACAAGGTCTGAGGGATGGTGGACCGGCCCCCTGCTGAAAAAGGTTGTTGACCCCGGTTTAGGCTTTATCCCCCCCCCCCCCCGTGTGGATCCATTGCTCCGTGTCCGCTTCTCTGGAGCAGCAGAAAACAACCTTTCTCCCTCCTCTATGTGACATCCTTTTATATATTTGAACATGGCTATCATATCACCCCTTAACCTCCTCTTCTCCAGGCTAAACATGCCCAGCTCCCTTAGCCGTTCCTCATAAGGCATCGTTTCCAGGCCTTTGACCATTTTGGTTGCCCTCCTCTGGACACGTTCCAGTTTGTCAGTGTCCTTCTTGAACTGTGGTGCCCAGAACTGGACACAGTACTCCAGGTGAGGTCTGACCAGAGCAGAATACAGTGGCACTATTACTTCCCTTGATCTAGATGCTATACTTCTATTGATGCAGCCCAGAATTGCATTGGCTTTTTTAGCTGCCGCGTCACACTGTTGGCTCATGTCAAGTTTGTGGTCAACCAAGACTCCTAGATCCTTTTCACATGTACTGCTCTCAAGCCAGGTGTCACCCATCTTGTATTTGTGCCTCTCATTTTTTTTTGCCCAAGTGCAATACTTTACATTTCTCCCTATTAAAATTCATCTTGTTTGTTTTGGCCCAGTTCTCTAATCTGTCAAGGTCGTTTTGAAGTGTGATCCTGTCCTCTGGGGTGTTAGCCACCCCTCCCAGTTTGGTGTCATCTGCAAATTTGATCAGGATGCCCTTGAGTCCATCATCCAAGTCATTGATAAAGATGTTGAATAAGACCGGGCCCAAGACAGAATCCTGTGGCACCCCACTAGTCACTCTTCTCCAGGGTGAAGAGGAACCATTGATGAGCACCCTTTGGGTTCGGTCAGTCAGCCAGTTACAAATCCACTGAGTGGTAGCATAGTCAAGACCGCATTTTACCAGCTTCTTTACAAGAATATCATGGGGCACCTTGTCAAATGCCTTGCTGAAATCAAGGTAGGCTACATCCACTGCGTTCCCTTCATCTACCAGGCTTGTAATTCTGTCAAAAAACGAGATCAGGTTCGTCTGACGTGACCTATTTTTCAGAAATCCATGCTGACTATTGGTGATCACAGCATTCCTTTCTAGGTGCTCACAGACTGTTTGCTTAATGATCTGCCCCAGAATCTTCCCTGGTATTGATGTCAGACTGACTGGGCGGTAATTATTTGGGTCCTCTCTTTCCCCCTTTTTGAAAATAGGGACAACATTTGCCCTCCTCCAGTCTGCCGGGACTTTGCCTGTTCTCCAGGAATTCTCAAAGATGACTGCCAGTGGTTCTGAGATCACATCTGCCAGTTCTTTTAATACTCTTGGATGCAGTTCATCTGGCCCTGGAGACTTGAATACATCTAAACTAGCCAAGTATTCTTGTACTATCTCCTTAGTTATTCTGGGCTGTGTTTCCTCTGCTGAATCATTTGCTCCAAATTCTTCAGGTCGGGCATTGTTTTCTTTATCGGAGAAGACTGAGGCAAAGAAGGCATTGAGGAGTTCAGCCCTTTCTGTGTCCCCTGTTTGCATTTCACCATCTTCTCCTCTGAGTGACCCCACTGTTTCTTTGTTCTTCCTTTTGCTACGAACATACCCATAAAAGCCTTTTTTGTTGCGTTTAACCTCTCTAGCAAGCCTGAGTTCATCAAGGACTGGGGGAAATTTGTGGAATATCTGGAATGTTTAAGTGAAGGACAGATGACGCTTAAGGGATTTAAAGAAGCACTGTAAAAAAGTAAGAAGTATTGTCTAAAGGGAATAGGAAAAAAGAGATAAATAATGTCAATATAAATTTGAGAAATGTGTAATTAAAATTATGACTATGGATGATTTACGGAACAGCTGAGGGAAGTCCAAAAGAGAAATAAGTTGTGAAAACGATGTGAAATTAATGTATTTTGTTTTGTTTTACTTATTGATGTTAATTAATAAAAATTATATTAAAAAAAACAAAAAACTCCCATCCATCATGAACTCCCTTTCCTTTTAGTATTACTGTCCATGGGATCTCACCCAGCACTTCCCTAAGTTTTATGAAGTTGGCTTTCTTAAAGTCAAGAAATTGAGTCCTAGTTTGCTTGGCTGCTCCTTTCTCCTGTATAGTAAACTTCAGAAGAGCATGATCACTCGCGCCTAGTGATCCTTCCACTTCTACCCCACTAACCAGGTCATCAACATTGGTTAGGACCAGATCTAAAATGGCTGTTCCTCTTGTTGCTTCTCCCACTTTCTTTTTTTTTATATATATATATATATTTATTAAGATTTTTAAATACAAATACAGAAATAATAAACAGTATAACATATATCATAACATAGTTTCATAACTTCTTTGGACTCCCTCGCGTCTCCCGCTCCCACTTACATCATTGTAAATTTTGCCAGCAATTTATCATCTTGTTTAGATTCTTGTATCCCATTCATTTGAATATAATCTAATAATTCTCCAAAAGGTTTATATTTTCCTCAGTCTCACTTATCGTCCTAATTCCGCCTAATTTGGTGGTGCTCAATTATTTATGATCTAGCATCCTCCTTAACATTCAACCAAATTACAGTATTTTTGTAAATAAATCTTAAATTTCTTCCAATCTTCTTCAGCTCTCTCCTCTCCCAGGTCTCGGATTCTGCCGGTCATCTCAGCCAATTCCATATAGTCTATCAGTTGCATCTGCCATTCTTCCAGTGTGGGTAGATCTTGGGTTTTCCAATGCTTAGCGATGAGTATCCTTGCTGCCGTTGTTGCATACAGGAAAAAAGTTCTGTCCTTCTTTATCACCCTCTGGCCGACAATACCCAGGAGGAAGGCCTCTGGTTTCTTGGGGAAAGTATACTTAAATACCTTTTTCAACTCATTATATATCATTTCCCAGAAGGCCTTCACTCTAGGGCACGTCCACCAGAGGTGAAAGAATGTTCCTTCATTTCCTTTACATTTCCAGCATTTGTTATCAGACAAATGGTATATTTTGGCAAGTTTAACTGGGGTCATGTACCATCTATATATCATTTTCATTACATTTTCCTTCAAAGCATTACATGCAGTGAAGTTCAACCCAGTGGTCCACAACCTTTCCCAGTCCTCAAACATAATGTTATACCCAATATCCTGTGCCCACTTTATCATAGCCGATTTAACCATTTCATCTTGTGTGTTCCATTTTAACAGGAAGTTATACATTCTTGAAAGTACCTTGGTCTTAGGTTCTAACAGTTCTGTTTCCAATTTCGATTTCTCCACCTGGAACCCTAACTTTTTGTCATTTTTAAAGACTTCTTTAATCTGAGCGTAGTGTAACCAGTCTTGCTTCTCCCACTTTCTGGACAACAAAGTTGTCTGCAAGGCCAGTGAGGAATCTGTTTGACCTTATGCTCTTGGCTGATTTTGACATCCAACAAATATCCGGGTAATTGAAGTCCCCCATTACTACTATCTCCCTTCCTTTTGCATGCTTGGCCATCTGTTCCAGGAAGGCCTCATCTATGTCCTCCGTTTGGCTTGGGGATCTATAGTAAACTCCCACAATGAGGTCATTGTTATTCTTCTCTCCATTAATTTTGACCCAAATGCTCTCACTTTGGCTTTGAGGTTCTAAATCTTGGATCTCTTCACAGGTATACACATCCCTGACATATAACGCCACTCCTCCTCCTTTCTTGTCTGGTCTGTTTCTCTGAAATAGATGGTATCCCTCCATTATTACATTCCAATCGTGGGACTTATCCCACCAGGTTTCAGTGATGCCTATTATGTCATATTTAGTTTGCTGTACCAAGAGCTCAAGCTCATCTTGTTTATTACCCATGCTTTGCGCATTAGTGTACAGACATTGAAGTCCATTAATCATTCCCCCGTGTCTCTTATTTAAGGATTTTTTCCTCGCACCACTAGGTCTGCATGCTGTTTGCTCCATTTAGTCTATGACATTTGGATTATCATCTTCATCAATTGATAGACTCCTACCTTCAGGAGCACTGTCTTCCTCCCCCACATTAGTCAGTTTAAAGCCCTCCTGATGAGGTTTCTGAGATCCTCTCAGGCCTTGTTATTCATTTGGGGGGGGTCTCCTTTTCCTAGGAGATCTCTCCCCTCCTGACTGGAAGGAGACCCTGGTTTAGTCCATTTTCCCACAGCTCCTCCCTCTCCTGCCTCAGACTCAGCCCTCCAGATTACTGTATTTTTCGCTCTATAAGACACACCGGACCACAAGACACACCTAGTTTTCGGAGGAGGAAAACAAGAAAAAAATTATTCTGAATCTCAGAAGCCAGAACAGCAAAAGGGATCGCTGCAGAGCAAAAGCAGCAATCCCTCTTGCTGTTCTGGCTTCTGGGATAGATGCACATCCTGCATTCGCTCCATAAGATGCACACACATTTCCCCTTACTTTTTAGGAGGGGAAAAGTGAATCTTATAGAGCAAAAAATACGGTAAATTCTGCCTCCATACTCTCCCCCGACCGTCCACTGGGTCTTCTTCCTCTCTAAGCTGTGAGACTCCTTCTTTTGGCTAGAGACATTCTCCCCAGATCAGAGTCAGTTCTCCTTCAGAAAAGAGCCTCTCCGAATAATAATAATAATAATAATAATAATAATAATAATAATACCCCTCTCCCCTCTCAGATCAGGCCCTGCCCACTCTCTCCCTCAGAAAGGGCTCCTCGGATTTTCCCTCCAAAAGGGCTGGCAGCCAATCAGAGAGAGAGAGGCTCCCGCCCTCTGCTGGAACCTCGGAGGCACTGCACCCCCACACTCTGCTCTGGCTCTGAGGGAAAATACCTCATGGGATGAAGCAAAAGGAGAAAACTAGGAAGAAGAAAGGATACAGATAAACTGACCGAGTCTTCTCTTGTCATTTGTATTTCACAATTAGTTTACAGGAATATCTGCAACATATGGTTCATTATTAGAGGTCAGCGCCTGAGATTGAGGCAAATGCTCAAAACTACAGATTCCAAACACCCCACACCCCCTTTCTAGAAGGTCTGTGTGTAACTTGAGGCTTTTCCCCCATGCTTGAGGCTTTATGTTATTATTATTTTTATTATTGTTTGTTGGTATTTTCACTACTATTACCACTGTTCCGGAGCAGATTGCAACCATTTTAAAATATGGGTGAGGATGCCCTCTTTTGGGCCACCCCCACCCAAGACTCTCAAGGGGGTGAAGCTACCAAGAGGCCCCCCCCTGCCAAATTTCACAGCCAAAAGGATCTGTAGGGAAGAAGGTGGTTCTTCACATATTTTGAGGGGGGCTAAGTGAACCCCTCCTGAAGGCAGCCCTGTTTAGGGCAGTTTTTAATGTTTAATGCTGTACTGTGTTTTTAATATTTGGTTGGGAGCCTCCCAGAGGGGCTGGGGAAACCCAGCCAGATGGGTGGGGTGTAAATAATAAATTCCTATTATTATATTATACTCCTGTGAGCACTTTGAATTGGACCTGAAAATGAAGGGACCACCAATGCAGCTGTTTTAAAACAGGAATTAAATGTGTTCTCAGGGGTTGTAATGGGAGGGATTCAATGAGATGGGGTAGACCCATGGATGCTCCTTGGAGAAAAAGGGAGGAAATAAATGCCCTTCATAAAGAAAGGGAGCCCAGCCAACAATCTGGAGCAGATTCTGAACCATCCTCAAGATGGTTCCACTTAGAGGGCATTGCGATGATCCTATCTGATCCACAGCAGAGAGTACCCTGGCCATGTCATCTCTGCTCCAAGGGGACAGGGCTGGGCAACCTGGCTGGAGCTGGAAAGGGGCACTTACAAATAGAGAATTTATTTACAATCATAGGAGGAATGTGAGCCCTTCTCACTTGTTTATAGTGCTATCCTTTGGCCCTCAGACCTAAGAAAAGGGGATTCCACCCCAGCAGTTTGTCTTGAGAACTTTGCACATTCCAAGTGGCTAGAAAATGAGACAGAAGCAGGAAGGAAATGGTCACTGAACTGTGGGAGGGAGGGAGGGAGAGCAGCTCTTGAGGATCCCAGGGTGGGTGGGTTGGTTGGTTGGTTGGCATCCATTTGCCTTTGGGGGTGAGGTCAAACTGTTGGAAGGTTGCAGCAGCTGCAGAGGCTCTAGCCTAGTGTCAAAATTACACTTGTACAAATGACTCACTTGTCAATCACAGTTCTGTCTTCTTTCGTTGACTGAAAACACTGAAAGGCAGGAGCAACTAGGCTGATTCATTTGACAGACCTTCCCAATGTTTCCTGCACATTTTGCATAGTAACGTCTAGTAGAGCTGGACGCCGGCTTCTCCTTTTCCTTTTTTGAAAAAGAAAGTTCAGAGTCTGGGCTGTGTTGCAGTCCAGCCCTGGTTCGTAATAGTATTCCAGGAATCTTTTTCTTTTCCTGGCTGTGTATCAGTTTCATAACAGAACAATGTATTTGCTTTGTAGGATTTGCAAAGGCCTCTACTTAGGAAAGACAGAACTTGGCAGTAGGACCAAGAGCTTTCTTCCGATCTCTTGGGGGATTCCAAGGAGCCCAGATGGATGAGTCAGAGTCCGCTGGCCCTGAAGCAGGAAGAGGCCATGCCACCCAAACTGGGAACAGCGGTGGAATCTGGGATAACTCTCTGCTGAAGATCCAGGGTGAGGAAAACACCTTCAGCTCAGAATTGCAGAGACAAAATTTCAGGCAGTTCTGCTACCAGGAGGCCAAAGGACCTCGAGAGGTTTGCAGCCGACTCCACCACCTTGACCGTCGGTGGCTGAAGCCAGAAAGGCACACGAAAGCTGAGATGCTGGACCTAGTGATCTTGGAGCAGTTCCTGGCTGTCCTTCCGCCAGAGATGGAGAGCTGGGTGAGGGAATGTGGAGCGGAGACCAGTTCCCAGGCGGTGCCCCTGGCCGAAGGATTCCTCCTGAGTCTGGCAGAGGAGAGGAAGCAGGCAGAGCAGCAGGTGAGAGAGACTGTCCTCTGGATATTCCCAAGGGGCTCTGAACATGAGAGAGAGTATCCCAAAATTCTCTCTTAATCCCCCAATCTTATTTGGAAACCCTCCAAGGAATGAGATCGGATACCCCTAAAGCTTTTGCCTCTCCCAGTCCTTTTCTAATGTTTCTCTCCATTCTCTGCTTCCAATCCTTTTTGCCCTTTCAGGGAAAGATTATCTTTGCAGAAACGGGCCTGGATTCCTCTGAGGCAGAGAAGACTCCATTGGAGACCAAAGAGAGGCCACTGGGTAAGGAGCAAGGAGGGTTTTTTTCCCATTTGGTCACACATTCTGTAGATTTTGCCACTAATCTGTGGGGAGGACACTAGGGGCCAAGAGCCCAAAGTGGGGACATGTATTTTTACCTAGCTAAGATACAAATGTCAAAATGCACTCAGTAGGTGAGACTTTTTTACAGGCCCCCCTTTAGTTAGAGATGCACTGCTTCACCTCTAAGAGAAGCATGTGAAAATGGCCTGGCACTTACCTTTGTCTCTCACAGGTGACAGAATGATGCTGGCAAGAGATGCTTATCCATCTTTGCATGAAGGCAGAGATGCAGCAGCCATGGAACCAGATCAGGTAGGGAGAATGAAGGATTGTGGGGCAAAGAGTCCCTAATGAATCTCTCTCCTCCTTCTCTTGGCTGTAAAGGCCATTGCAGGAGCCGTATGTTCTGAGAATGGTGAACAATCACCTCACGTTGACTAGCCTCCTGAATGTTGCTAATGCAGTGGTACCTCTGGTTACGTACTTAATTCGTTCTGGAGGTCCGTTCTTAACCTGAAACTGTTCTTAACCTGAAGCACCACTTTAGCTAATGGGGCCTCCTGCTGCCGCCGCGCCGCCGGAGCACGATTTCTGTTCTTATCCTGAAGCTAAGTTCTTAACCTGAAGCACTATTTCTGGGTAAGCGGAGTCTTTAACCTGAAGCGTATGTAATACGAGGTACCACTGTATTATTTATCAGTAGTTGCAGTTTTATTTACAGATTTAACATTTAATGCTAAAATAGGCTTCTAAATAGTTGACAAATCATAAAAACAGTGGCCAGAATTCACCTTTCCCCTCATTCCACTCCCCGTGACTCGCAGTACCCCCTGAAGTTGACTTTAATGCATTGTGAAGGTTCCCCCCACCTCCAGAACAGTAGATGGGGAGAGCAAAGAGAGGATCCTTCCATCTGGGAAACTGGAATCGATGAGCAGAGAGAATTACCGTATTTTTCGCTCTATAACACACACCTGACCATAACACGCACATAGTTTCTAGAGGAGGAAAACAAGAAAAAAAAATTCTGAAAGAAATAGTGGATGTATCATTTTTGTACTTCATGCTGTGGCCACAGACATGTAATTTGACGGTGAGTTTGGGGCAGCCCAATGCAAAAATCCTGAGAATCCATGTGGATCCATGCTTTGTAACCACGTTTTTGCACCATTGCAGCCCCAGGCAACAGTGGGTGCGTGGTTTTTTTGGTGCAGGCTGTAGCCATGGACATGCTATGTGATCTGATGGTGAATTTGGGGTGACCCAATGCAAAAATCCTGAGAATCCATGTGGATCCGTGCTTTGTGACCACGTTTTAAGTGGGGAGGAAAGGAAAAACAGAAGGGACAAGGAGCATGAGAGGGGTGTGCGGAGAAGCAGCTGGCTAACAATGCAGGAGAGGGGTATAACGGGAGGGAGGAGAGGAAGGCAAAAGTTCCCCCCTCCCAAGCCAGCCTCCCCCTCTCCTTCCCACCTGCATGTTTTCCAGCTGCCTGAGAGTCCCTAGAATGCTGGACGCAGCAGCAGCAGCACTGGAGCACGGAGAGGAGGAGGTGGTGGCTGTCGGCTGCGCTCCTAACCGACGGAACCTGAGCCGGGTGGGCTGGAGCCTGCGCGCAGTGTGACTAGGAAGGAATAAGAAGGAAGGATGCGATCCTTTCCTTTCCCCTCTGCTTGCCAGGAGGGCAGGGGATTTCCCTGCTCTTCGTTGCGTTTGAGCAAACACAGCAACCGAAAACAGAAGCGGGTGGGCAGTAAGACCCTGAAGCAGAATGCAGGAAAGCAGCAGCCTCGCTTCTGCAGCCTTCCCTCCTCCGCGCGATCAGATTTTTGCCTGATTTTTGCCTCTGCACTCGGGTCAGTCGGCTCCAGGGACCACACATTCGCTCAATAACACGCACAGACATTTCCCCTTACTTTGTAGGAGAAAAAATCACCATGTGGCATTCCATCCATTCCCCCAAAAGGTTAATACCAGTCATTAAAATACACACACAAAAACATGCATCCATAATAAAAATGTGCAGCAAAACAATTACATTAAAACAAAACAGCAATGAACAGGCAGAAAACAACAGAGCAATGTGTAGTAGATAATCTGTATGTTGTCTAAGAAGGGGACCTTTCCCTTTTTATTTTAGGGTCTGGTGTGCTTTGAAGATGTAGCTGTTCATTTCACAGATGAGGAATGGGAGTTGCTGGATCCTGACCAAAGAGCTCTGTATAAGGAAGTAATGGAGGAGAATCGTGGGATCATGGAGTCTCTTGGTAAGGCTGCCTTTTGGATTACAATATCTCTTTTGGAATTCTTTTTGAAATTCAGTCCCTGAGGCTGTGATCCGTTTCTTTTTTGTTGCAGATGGTGATGAATCAGAAAGGAAGAATGAGGGAGACCAAATCTACACAATGGAGAAGCGGTATCAATATTTGGAGCGTATAGAAGGCTTCAGAAGAATTCATACAGGGGAGAAACCCTATCAGTGCTTGGAATGTGGAAAGAGCTTCAGTCGGAAGGATCATCTCACTCTTCATCAAAGAATTCATACAGGGGAGAAACCATATCAGTGCTTGGAATGTGGAAAGAGCTTCATTCAGAAATCCTATCTCCGTTCCCATCAAAGAATTCACAGCGTGGAGAAACCCTATAAGTGCTTGGAATGTGGAAAGAGCTTCGCTTGGAAGGTCAATCTAACAGCCCATGAAAGAATTCATACAGGGGAGAAACCATATCAGTGCTTGGAATGTGGAAAGAGCTTCAGTTGGTACTACAATCTCAGTTCTCATCAAAGAACTCACGGCAAGGACAAATCGTATCAGTGCATGGAATGTGGAAAGAGCTTCAGTCGGAAGGATAATCTCAATCTTCATCAAAGAATTCATACAGGGGAGAAACCATATCAGTGCTTGGAATGTGGAAAGAGCTTCATTCGGAAATCCTATCTCCGTTCCCATAAAAGAACTCACAGCGTGGAGAAACCCTATAAGTGCTTGGAATGTGGAAAGAGCTTTGCCTATAAGGTCAGTCTAACAGCCCATGAAAGAATTCATACAGGGGAGAAACCATATCAGTGCTTGGAATGTGGAAAGAGCTTCATCCGGAAGATAAGTCTCACAGGCCATCAAAGAACTCACAGCAAGGAGAATCCCTATAAGTGCATGAAATGTGGAAAGAGCTTCAGTCAGAAACATCATTTCACTCTTCATCAAAGAATTCATACTGGAGAGAAACCATATCAGTGTTTGGAATGTGGAAGGAGCTTCACCCGGGAGGACAGTCTGACTTCCCATCAAAGAATTCATACAGGGGAGAAATTATATCAGTGCTTGGAATGTGGAAAGAGGTTCAGTCAGAGTGCCCATCTCACAACCCATCAAAGAATTCATACAGGGGAGAAACCATATCAGTGTTTGGAATGTGGAAAGAGCTTCATCCAGAAAAGAAGTCTCACAGGCCATCAAATAATTCATACAGGGGATAAACCATATCAGTGTTTGGAATGTGGAAAGAGCTTCATCCAGAAAAGAAGTCTCACATCCCATCAAACAACTCATACAGCGGAAAAGGCATTTCAGTGCTTGGAATGTGGAAAGAGCTTCATTCGGAAGGAAAGTCTGACTTCCCATCAAAGAATTCATACAGGGGAAAAACCGTATAAGTGCTTGCAATGTGGAAAAAGCTTCAGTCAGAAGAGCAGTCTCACTTCACATGAAAGAAGTCACAGCGAGAAGAAAGCATATCAGTGCATGGAATGTGGGAAGAGCTTTAGCCGGAAGGATTGTCTGGCTTCACATCAAAGAACTCATACAGGGGAGAAGCCCTTTGAGTGCTTGGAATGTGGGAAGAGCTTCATTCAAAGAGCAGGTCTTGTGTACCATCAAAGAATCCATACAGGGGAGAAGCTGTTTGAGTGCTTGGAATGTGGGAAGATCTTCACTCATAAAGCAGATCTCATGCGGCATCAAAGAATCCATACAGGGGAGAAGCCCTTTGAGTGCTTGGAATGTGGGAAGAGATTCAGTCAGAGAATTGGTCTCGTGTCACATCAAAGAATCCATACAGGGGAGAAACCCTTTGAGTGCTTGGAATGTGGGAAGAGCTTCACTCATAAAGCAGATCTCATGCGGCATCAAAGAATCCATACAGGGGAGAAGCCCTTTGAGTGCTTGGAATGTGGGAAGAGATTCAGTCAGAGAATTGGTCTCATGCGGCATCAAAAAATCCATACAGGGGAGAAGCCCTTTGAGTGCTTGGAATGTGGGAAGAGATTCAGTCAGAGAATTGGTCTCGTGTCCCATCAAAGAATCCATACAGGGGAGAAGCCGTTTGAGTGCTTGGAATGTGGGAAGAGATTCAGTCAGAGAATTGGTCTCATGCGGCATCAAAAAATCCATACAGGAGAGAAACCCTTTGAGTGCTTGGAATGTGGGAAGAGCTTCACTCATAAAGCATCTCTCATGCAGCATCAAAGAATCCATACAGGGGAGAAGCCCTTTGAGTGCTTGGAATGTGGGAAGAGCTTCACTCATAAAGCATCTCTCATGCAGCATCAAAGAATCCATACAGGGGAGAAGCCCTTTGAGTGCTTGGAATGTGGGAAGAGATTCAGTCAGAGAATTGGTCTCGTGTCCCATCAAAGAATCCATACAGGGGAGAAGCCATTTCAGTGTTTGGAATGTGGAAAGAGCTTCACCCAGAAGTTAAATCTCAGTTTCCATCAAAGAATTCATACAGGGGAGAAACCATTTCAGTGCTTGGAATGTGGAAAGAGCTTCAGTCGGTACTCGCATCTCAGTTCGCATCAAAGAACTCACAGCAAGGACAAACCATATCAGTGCATGGAATGTGGAAAGAGCTTCGCTTGGAAGGTCAATCTAACAGCCCATGAAAGACTTCATACAGGGGAGAAACCATATCAGTGCTTGGAATGTAAAAAAAGGTTCAGTCAGAGTGCCCAGCTCTCCGTCCATCGAAGAATTCACACAGGGGACAAATGATACCAGTGCTCAGAATGTGGAAAGAGCATCATTCGAAGCGCAATATTTTTCCCCACCCAAGGGCAAAGCCTCGTAAGGCTACAGAACAATGGCAAGAGTAGCTAATGAACTATGCAGAGTTGGCAAAGCTAACAGATAAACTGTCGGGGGAAAAGACAATAGTGACTTTGAAAAAGAATGGGAACCTTTTACATCATATCTGCAGAAACAACAAAAAGAGTCATTGGCAGGATTTAAATAAACATTTGCAATTTTCTTTTCAAAAAATAGGAAACTTAATATGA
The DNA here is from genome assembly GCF_951804945.1 of Podarcis cretensis. NCBI lineage: Eukaryota > Metazoa > Chordata > Lepidosauria > Squamata > Lacertidae > Podarcis > Podarcis cretensis. The sequence continues at coordinate 972,938 of NC_137181.1, read as the reverse complement.
CAATATAGAAGTAAATATAAACAGCAGAATGTAATATAAGATGTAATAAACCAGTGATGGAAGTTGAGGGAAGTCCGCAGGGAAAGGGAAAATTGAAATCTGAATGTAATGTAATGATTATAGGTAAAGGTAAAGGTACCACTGCCCGTACGGGCCAGTCTTGACAGACTCTAGGGTTGTGCGCTCATTTCACTCTAGAGGCCGGGAGCCAGTGCTGTCCGCAGACACTTCTGGGTCACGTGGCAAGCGTGACAAGCTGCATCTGGCGAGCCAGCGCAGCACACGGAACGCCGTTTACTTTCCCGCTAGTAAATGGTCCCTATTTATCTACTTGCACCCGAGGGTGCTTTCGAACTGCTAGGTTGGCAGGCGCTGGGACCAAGCGACGGGAGCGCACCCCGCTGCAGGGATTCGAACCGCCGACCTTTCAATCGGCAAGTCCTAGGCGCTGCGGCTTTAACCCACAGCGCCACCCGCGTCCCCATAATGATTATAGACATTGTTAAAAAAAAAAAATCTATAATAAAAAATGATTTAAAAAAAAAGAATTCATACAGCGGAGAAGCCATATAAGAGCTTCAGTTGGAAGAGAAGTCTCACTTCACATGAAAGAACTCACAGGGAGGAGACACCATATAAGTGCTTGGAATGTGGGAAGAGCTTTGCCTGGAAGACAAGTCTCACAGCCCATGGAAGAATTCCCACAGGGGACAAAGCATAACGGTGCTCAGAATGTGGACGGAGCTTCGGTCAGAGAGCCCAACTCACTTCCCATCAAAGGATGCCTATCAGGAGAGGCATAGAAACAGAGAATTGTAGAGTTGGAAGGGACTACCAGGGCCAGGGCAGTGCTGGAGTGTCTGCTGAAGCATGCCTGACAGTCGTTCAACCTCTGGTGATGAACCTGCAAGGAAGGAGAGGTCACCATCAGAATTTTCTTCCTGATGTGTAGCCATTTGGATCCTACCCTCTGGAGCAGCAGAAAACAAGCTTGCTCCATCTTCCATGTGACCCTTGATCATCTTGGTCACCCTCCTCTGCGCATGTTCTAGCTTGTCAATATCCTTCTTAAATTGTGGTGCCCAAAACTGGACACAGAACTCTGGTGGAGTCTAACCAACTTGGAATAAAGCATGACTATTTCTTCCCTCAATCCAGACACTACACTTTGGTTGTTGCAGCCTAGAATAGCATCAGCTTTTTTTGCTGCTGCTGCATTGCATTGCTGCAGAGGAGAAGGGAGAGTGGAAGAATGAAAAGCCTTTGAGTGGTACATGGGTGTTCTATCCAAGGGAAACTGACCACCGCACCAGCCGGAGAACTTCCTTAGTGCTCAGGTCCCCAGCTGTCAGGAAGGGAAGGCAGGATCAGCACCAAGGAGAGGATCGGAGGAGTGTGCTTCAAGGCTATAGCTAGGAAGCCAGCAGCAGAGGGAGAACATACATGTTGTCTTGTGTGAAAACAACTCAAGTAAAAGCCTCACTATTTTGGAATCTCAACTCTCATGGATAGTAATGGGGTTACCAATTCTCCTACTCGGGCTCAAGCAACTAAGTTTATGGAGGATTTTCTCCAAGAGCTTTGGACACTTTGGGAAGGACTCTAGCAAATTCATCAGGTAATAGCCAGTCAAGTGTGTCCAGACCGGCTTTATAAAAGCGAGACAAACTGCAGATAATATTAGATTAGTGGTGGATTTGGTAGATCAAAATAAAGATAAAGACCAGTTTGTAATTATATCACTAGATGCTGAAAAGGCTTTTGACAAAAACTGTAAACAGTACATGGAAGTAGCTTTACTTAGATTTGAATTTCCTTTGGATATCTTAAAAGGGATTAAAGTAATCTATGAAGCACCTACGTCAAGAGTCAAAGATAATCTCTCTGCCACCTTTCTTCAGGCCTGAGGGACCAAACAAGGATGTCCTAGCTCGCCATCGCTTTTCAGTATCTGCTTAGAACGCTTGGCTTTCACCATGAGACAACACTGAGGTTCACAGAGTAGTTCACAATACATTTGAATATAAACTAGTTTTATTGTTTATTTCAAATGATAGATGCTTTTGGTAAAACATCAGGTTATTCTATTCTATTATTCTGTTAATTGGTCCAATCGGAAATGATGCCAGTAGGCCAAAATCTGATTGCACATTCCTTCAAGGAATATCAATTCCAGATTTGTTCCAAATCTCTACACTATCTAGGCAGCTTAATATCTAGGCAGCTTAATACCAAGAGATAAAAAAAATAAGTCACACTTAATATAAATAAAATAATAAAAGAGATTTCTTCATATATTGGTATACAGATGTCATTGAACCTTACACTTTGGAGAAGGTGGAATGCTCTCCAAATGAATATAATTCCCAGATTAATTTATATTTTGAGAGGACTTGCAGTTTCTATATCTCATGTTTTCAAATGATAAACTCCCTGTTTAGGAAATGCCTGTATAGTTATCTACTTTATACTTATCTACTTTATACATATCTACAGCCATGTATTAAATACTGGAAACTCATTGTTGGTCTTAATTTTCCGACATGGGTGACCTTAGAATATGCACATACAGCCCCTTGGGTGGGCTGGAGAATACAGTCATACCTCGGGTTAAATGTGCTTCAGGTTGATCGCTTTTGGGTTTCGCCATTCGCGCATGTGCAGATGGTCAAAATGACGTCACGTGCATGCGCAGAAGTGGTGAATCGCGACCTGCACATGCGCAGACGCAGGTTGCGTTCGCTTCTGGATGCGAATGGGGCTCCGGAACGGATCCTGTTCGTATCCAGAGGTACCACTGTACTAGGATCAAAATATTTGAAATCCCAGGTGACTCTAGAAACAACTAAGTCAGTTAGAAAGATATGGAACATGTTGTCTAATAAAAATAAAGTTGATCTATACTCGCATGCCAAACTTGTCCTGTGGGGAAACCCTATATTAAAAATTGCTAAAAAGATGGTACTATGGAAGAATTTAATGGAAACAGGTGTATTGACTCTGGACCAAGTGATAGAAACTAGAAAGCCAGGGAATACTTTTTACACCTACCTACTAACAATAAAGGGATGTGGGTGGAGCTGTGGGTTAAACCACAGAGCCACGTTTCCGTGCGCTGCTCTGGTTTCCCAGAAGCAGCTTAGTCATGCTGGCCACATGACCCAGATGCTGTACGCCGGCTCCCTCAGCCAATAAAGCAAGATGAGTGCCGCAACCCCAGTATCGGCCACGACTGGACCTAATGGTCAGGGGTCCCTTTACCTTTACCTTTTTAATACAAACTGTAGTAGACTAAATATGTTTACATTAGTATTATGATAATAATATCGTATTTATGGGTTAGGATATACATATAATCCCCCCCCCCTTTTTTCAGAAAACAACAACATACAAGTTGTCTCAGGGGTGGCCTGGAATTACCAATGGATGTGGCTCACTATTCGCTAACCTTAGGCTCTGCCTCTTGAATGCTCCACCTCGACACTTAAAACCTGTGCCTCCTCTAGGACAGTCGTCCCCAAAATGGGCGCCACCCCCCTGAAGGGTTTTGTTCCTGGGGGGCACTAAGAGGCAAAGGGGTGGCAGTGTACACAACTCCCAGACTTTGAAAAGCTGATACCACTTGATCAGGTTCATTGGTTTTGTCATGAGTTAATTAAACTACGTATATTTTATTGTTTTTATCTTTCTTCGTGTGTTGTGCAAACGGCTATTCTGAATAATGCCTTTATCTGGTAGGAGGCACTGGGGTGTTGGGGGGGGCAGCGGCCCTAAAATGTTTGGGAACCGCTATCTAGGACCTGAGGGACATGGGTGGCACTGTGGGTTAAACCACAGAGCCTAGGACTTGCTGATCAGAAGATCAGTTCGAATCCCCACAACGGGGTGAGCTCCTGTTGTTCAGTCCCAGCTCCTGCCAACCTAGCAGTTCGAAAGCACGTCAGAGTGCAAGTAGATAAATAGGTACCGCTCCGGCGGGAAGGTAAACAGCGTTTCTGTGCACTGCTCTGGTTCGCCGGAAGCGGCTTAGTCATGCTGGCCACATGACTTGGAAGCTGTACGCCGGCTCCCTCGGCAATAAAGCGAGATGAGCGCCACAGCCCCGTAGTCGGCCACGACTGGACCTAACGGTCAGGGGTTCCTTTACCTTTACCCAGGACCTCGGACTTCAGACCCTGAGGACATCTCCCCAGAGTCTCAACCCTCTGAGGCATCTGTAGACGAGTGGATTTCAGTGGCAGAGGTGTCTTCCTGGGCGTCCAGGATCAGGCCCCCAGAAGACTGGAAGGAAGGGGGTGGGACAGGGACGCTGCCTTGAAGGGGTGGGAACCCCCCTACATCCACCCCCTTCAACCCCCCCATATCCTTCAACTCGCCACGCCCGCAGCCTTGCGGGGAAGGGCGATCCGTGAACGGGACTCAGCTGCACGTGGGATCTGGTTCCTTCTTGTCTGGTTCATAGCTGTCAAGTGTCCCTTATTTGAAGGGACAGTCCCTTATTCCAGCGCCATGTCCCGCTGCTGTCCCTTATTGATGGATGTCCCTTAAATGATGTCCCTTAAATTTCAAAGGAAGCAGCTCCTCTCCCTCCCTTCCTGCCGGCCAGGGAGGAGGGAGGCTCCAACTGTGTTGCTTGGCTGTGTTGCTCACCCAGTAAGAAGTCTAAGAACGACTGTGGGGTGGAGCTTGCATGCCTTGTGTGTGGCTAGCTAATGCAAGCTGAGGGGGGTTTTGAATGCTGGGCGCCATTTTCTTGCACGTGCTGCTGCAAACTTTGCAGTGCAAAGCCAGGCCGGGGAGCCATCTGAAGTTGAGGCTGCATAGGCCTTGTGGTGCCTGTGATTCAGATTCTATTCAGTTGAACCTCTGGTTACAAAGTTGGTTGGACAGTGTTCCTGAAGCTACCAGCATGAGTTTGACCAGACTGCAGGAGGACAGGAAGACTGGAGTGCCTGGAACAGGTGAGGCTGCAGGTCCCTTATTTTCAAGGCTGCTGGTCCCTTATTTTCAAATCTGTAAGTTGACAGCTATGGTCTAGTTTTGGCTACAGCCAAACAAAAGGCAAGGATGGGGATGAAAGGAGATGCAGCCCGGGGGGGGGGGCGGGGGACACGCTTCCCCTGCAAGCTTTTTCTGGCCAAGGGAGAGAGCAGCTCAGATCCCCCAAAACACAGCACCTGGGGGGGGGCAGCAATGCGCGGGGCTCCTCCTGCGCTTCGGCTGTGGAGGAAGAAAACGCAGAGAGAGGGGGGGGGGATGAGCTTGCGATGTTTGGCTCGCCAAGGGTTCAAAGGAACTGAGCCGCATTCCTAGAGAGGAGATGAAGAATGGGGGGGGCAGGTCTTCCAGAGCCAAAGCCCCTCCCCCTCCCCAGTCACTTCCTGCAAGGGGGGGGGGGCGGGCGGTGGATGTTTTGCGTGTCTCCTTTGCCAGCTTTGCTGCCTGGGTGGCTCCTGCTGCAATCGGGTGAGTCTCCCCTCTCTCTCCTACCTTTGGGGGTCCCAGGGCTGCAGGCGAGGGTGCAGGGGGGCCGTGTCCAGATCATGCGTGCCCCCCAGGGTCCTGCACCCCCTCCTTGCTCCCTGCAAAGCCGGGGGGGGGCGGGTGGTTTTGCAGGAGGGCTGCAACCCTGTTCTTCCTTCCTAGCCAAGGCTGCTCACCGCTTTGCTTCAATCCAGCCAGACCTGAGTCTGCTGCAATGGCAGAGGAGTCTCCTGGGGGGTCCAGAGCCCCGTCTAGTCCTGTTGAGTCTCAGTCAGTCAGGCTGGAGTCAGTCTTCGCCCCTCTTGGGGGAGGAGAAAGAGCAGGGAGGAGGGGCTGGCTGGGCCAGGGAGGGGTCAGGCCCTCCCTGCAGGAGTGGGGGGTCTCTTCCTGCTTGGGGGAGGCGGCGGGGTGAATCCAGAATGTGTCCTTTTATTGAAAATGCATCTCTGGTTATTTGTGGGGCTGAGGAATTCGTTCATTCCCCCCCCAATATAATCCTGCCCCCCCCAAGGCCTGAGGGACAGTGGACCGGCCCCCTGCTGAAAAAGATTGCTGAGCCCTGTATTAGGCTTTATCTTTTTCCCATGTGTAGCGGATTCACCCCGCCAGCTGCCCCCCATTAAATATAGCAGACCCACCTCATGGTACGCCAATTACACCCCCAGTCTCTCCCCCCCCACCCATGCTCCTTCTCCCCACCTCGTCTGGTTCCACAGCCGCGACTTCTCCTCCGCCACCAAGAAAAGATGGATGAGGCGGTCTTGCCAGAATCCCTCCGCCATCTGTGAGACAGAAAGGTGAATGAGAAGTCAGAGGTGGAGCTGTGCATGGCGAACGAGAGATGGGCCACAGAAAAAGCCCCACGTGCCGAGGGCATTTGGACCTTGGCAGCCATTAATCTTATTTTAGTTATGTGAACATTGATGCACCCTGCTTTGGGCTCTTGGATCCCACCAATGACCATCAACTTAATAAAGGAGTGGATTCACCCCGCTAACTGCCCCCCATTAAATATAGAGGACCCACCTCATGACATGCAAATTACACGAATTTCTGCAATTTCCCACAGGCTACCTTGTGAGGATCTTGTGTGAGCGGAAAACTTAGTGATTTAGAGTCTTAGGAAAGAGCTGAACGAACAAGAACAGTTTTATTGACAAAAAAAGTTTGTGAAACAAATTTGGGTCAGGAGGTGTGTTCTCCTTAACTTCCTACTTAAACTAAATATAAAGATGTCACTGAAGTACATGCACAGCTTTTCTCAAACTTCAGTTGCTAAAAGCTCACTTGTTGCACTTCAGTTGGAAGTTCAGGTTTCTACCATAGGAGGTAAAAGAATTAACTCGGTTTCTGTTCATTTACTTAGTTATGACCAGGGTTACACTTAAATACTTTTAATACAGCGCAGCTTCCTTCTCAGCCTAATACTTTGGTTCCTGAGCGAGGGGCATTTCCCCCCCCCCCATCCGCCTCTCTCTTAATCATCCCACTCCTGAGGGATTTCCCCCGGACCCAGGGGATCCTCTCAGCCCTTGTTATTCATTTGGTTTTATATAATATTTTATTAAGTTTTACAAAGAAAAAAAGTTGACACGCCAACAAAAAAATCCACAGATATCACAAAAAAGGGGAAAAAAGAAAAAAAAGAAAACACATAAAAGACAAATTTAGCATAAAAAACTCTTTCAGATTTGTACCCTTCAAAACCTTATTTCCCTTACTTCCACCCGCCTCCCTTTCTTGTATTCCACTTAACAATTAATTCAGCAATATCATTCGTTATTCATTTTCATCCTTTATCCCTCCCTTTGTACTCTTATTTATCTTAATCACTAGAACCCCTTCGTTTCATTTTCAATGTCCTCAACATTCATATATTTTACAATGTTTTTGTAGGTAAACTTTAAACTTCTTCCAGTCCTCTTCCACCTGCTCTTCTCCTTGATCTCGGATTCTGCAGGTCATTTCTGCCAATTCCATATAGTCTATCACTTGCATCTGCCAATCTTCCAGAGTGGGTAGATCTTGCGTCTTCCAGTGCTTTGCTATGAGTATTCTTGCTGCTGCTGTAGCATACATAAAAAAAGTTCTGTCCTTCTTTAACACCAGTTGGCCGACCATACCCAGGAGAAAGGCCTCTGGTTTCTTCAAGAAGGTATACTTAAATACCTTTTTCAGTTCATTATAAATCATTTACCAGTACGCCTTAATCCTTGGGCACGTCCACCAAAGGTGAAAGAATGTTCCTTCAGTTTCTTTACATTTCCAACATTTGTTATCGGGCAAATGATAGATTTTTGCGAGCTTGACTGGGGTCATGTACTACCTATATATCATTTTCATAATATTCTCTCTTAAGGCATTACATGCCGTAAATTTCTGCAGTTTACCACAGGCTACCTTGTGAGGATCTTGTGCGAGAGGAAACTTAGTGATTTAGAGTCTTAGGAAAGAGCTGAACGAACAAGAACATTTTTATTGACAAAAAAAGTTTGTGAAACAAATTTGGGTCAGGAGGTGTGTTCTCCTTAACTTCCTACTTAAGCTAAATATAAGGATGTCACTGTAGTACATGCACAGCTTTTCTCAAACTTCAGTTGCTAAAAGCTCACTTGTTGCACTTCAGTTGGAAGTTCAGGTTTCTACCATAGGAGGTAAAAGAATTAACTCTGTTTCTTTTCATTTACTTAGTTATGAGCAGGGTTACACTTAAATACTTTTAATACAGCGCAGCTTCCTTCTCAGCCTAATACTTTGGTTCCTGAGCGAGGGGCACTTTTCCCCTCTCTCTTAGCCACCCTGAGGGATTTCCCACAGACCCAGGGGATCCTCTCAGGCCTTGTTATTCATTTGGGGGGGCAGTCTCCTTTTCCTAGCAGACCTCTCCCCTCCTGACTGGAAGGAGACCCTGGTTTAGTCCGTCTTCCCACAGATTCTCCCTCTCCTGCCTCCTCAGACTCAGCCCTCCAGATTAATTCCTGCCTCCATACTCTCCCCCGACCCTCCACTGGGTCCTCTTCCTATCTAAGCTGTGAGACTCCTTCTTTTGGCTAGAGAGATTCTCCCCAGATCAGAGTCAGTTCTCCTTCAGAAAAGAGCCTCTCCGAATAATAGTAATAATAATAATAATAATAATAATAATAATAATAATAATACCCCTCTCCCCTCTCAGATCAGGCCCTGCCCACTCTCCCCCTCAGAAAGGGCTCCTCGGATTTTCCCTCCAAAAGGGCTGGCAGCCAATCAGAGAGAGAGAGAAAGGCTCCCGCCCCCTGGTGGAACCTCGGAGGCACTGCACCCCCACACTCTGCTCTGGCTCTGAGGGAAAATACCTCATGGGATGAAGCAAAAGGAGAAAACTAGGAAGAAGAAAGGATACAGATAAACTGACCGAGTTTTCTCTTGTAAATTGCATTTCACAATTAGTTTACAGGAATATCTGCAACATATGGTTCATTATTAGAGGTCAGCGCCTGAGATTGAGGCAAATGCTCAAAACTGCAGATTCCAAACACACACACACACAGCCGTTTCTGGAAGGTCTGTGTGTAACATGAGGTTTTTCCCCATGCTTGAGGCTTTATGTTGTTGTTGTTGGTGGTGGTGTTTTTGTTGTTGGTGTTTTTACTAATTACCACTGTTCCATAGCAGATTGCAACCATTTTAAAATGGTTTAGATGCTGGCTTCTCCTTTTCCTTTTTTGAAAAAGAAAGTTCAGCATCTGGGCTGTGTTGCAGTCCAGCCCTGGTTCCTAATAAGATTCTGGGAACTTTTTTCTTTTCCTGGCTGTGTATCAATTTCATAACAAAACAATGTATTTGCTTTGTAAAAGTTGCAAACGCCTCTGCAAATTCCCTATGTTTCCTGCAAATTTTGCATGGTAATTTCCCTTCTAGAAGGCCTAGATCAGACACCCCAAATTCGGCCCTCCAGATGTTTTGGGATTACAATTCCCACCATACCTGACCACTGGTCCTGCTAGCTAGGGATGATGGGTGTTGGGAGTCCCAAAACATCTGGAGGGCCGAGTTTGGGTGTGTCTGGCCTAGATGCTGGCTTCTCCTTTTCCGTTTTGGAAAAAGAAAGTTCAGAGTCTGGGCTATGTTTCAGTCCAGCCCTGGTTCCTAGCAAGATTCACCCACACTTTCTCAGGAAACCTTTTTATTCTCTTGACCGTGTATCTGTTTCATAACAGAATAATATTTGCCTTTGTAGGATTTGCAAACGCCTCAATTTAGGACAGACGGAACTGGGCAGCAGAACAAGGGATTCCTTCTGACCTGTTGGAAGCTTCCAGAGAGCCCAGATGGATGAGCAAGACTCAGCTGGCCCTGAAGCAGGAAGAGGCCATGCCATCCAAACTGGGAGCAGCGGTGGAATCTGGGAAAACTCTCTGCTGAAGATCCTGGGTGAGGAAGACACCCTCCGCTCAGATGTGCAGAGCCAGCAGTTGAGGCAGTTCTGCTTCCAGGAGGCCAAAGGACCTCGAGAAATTTGCAGCCAATTATACCACCTTGACCATCAGTGGCTGAAGCCAGAAAGGCACACAAAAGCTGAGATGCTGGACCTGGTGATCTTGGAGCAGTTCCTGACTGTCCTTCCACCGGAAATGGAGAGCTGGGTGAGGGAATGCGGAGCGGAGACCAGTTCCCAGGCGGTGGCCCTGGCTGAAGGATTCCTCCTGAGTCAGGCAGAGGAGAGGAAGCAGGCAGAGCAGCAGGTGAGAGAGACTTTCCTCTGGATATTCCCAAGGGGCTCTGAACATGAGAGACAGTATCCCAAAATTCTCTCCTAATCCCCCAATCTTATTTGGAAAGCCTCCAAGGAATGATATCGGATACCCCTAAAGCTTTTGCCTCTCCCAGTCCTTTTCTAATGTTTCTCTCCATTCTCTGCTTCCAGTCCTTTCTGCCCTTTCAGGGAAAGATTATCTTTGCAGAAACGTGCCTGGATTCCTATGAGGCAGAGAAGACTCCATTGGACACCAAAGAGAGACCACTGGGTAAGGAGCAAGGAGGGTTTTTTCCCATTTGGTCACACATTCTGTAGATTTTGCCACTAATCTGTGGGGAGGACACTAGGGGCCAAGAGCCCAAAGTGGGGACATGTATTTTTACCTAGCTAAGATACAAATGTCAAAATGCACTCAGTAGGTGTGACTTTTTTACAGGCCCCCCTGTAGTTAGAGATGCACTGCTTCACCTCTAAGAGAAGCATGTGAAAATGGCCTGGCACTTACCTTTGTCTCTCACAGGTGACAGAATGATGCTGGCAAGAGATGCTTATCCATCTTTGCATGAAGGCAGAGATGCAGCAGCCATGGAACCAGATCAGGTAGGGAGAATGAAGGATTGTGGGGCAAAGAGGCTGTGAGATGAGGCAGCCAGGCTTCTGTTGCTCTTGGCTTCTTTGAAAACTGCCTTTAACCATGGCTGTAAAGGCCATTCCAAGAGGCTTTTGTGCTGAGAATGATGAACAACCACCTCACCTTAACTAGCCTCCTGAATGTTGCCAGTATTAATTATCAGCAGCTTCAGTTTCATTTTTAAGTTTATCATTTAATGCTAAAATAGGCTTCTAAGCAGTTGGCAAATCATAAAATAACAGTGGCCAGGACTCAGCTCACCAGCCCCACCAGTTCCCCTAAATGGCTTTTCCTTCTCCTTCCCATCCCTGTGACATTATGAAGGTTTCTCCCTCCAGAACAGTAGACAGGGAGAGCAAAGAGGGAAACTGGAATGTTTGAGCAGACAGAATGATCTGAAGAACACCATTTGGAGTTCCACCCATTCCCCCAAATATGAATACCAGTAATTAAAATACACAATAAAACAGTTTTGTTAAAAAGTTTAAATATGCATCCATAGTTAAAATGTACAGTAAAACAATTCCATTAAAACAAAACAGTAATGAACAGGCAGAAAACAACAGAGCAATGTGTAGTAGATAATCTGTATGTTGTCTAAGAAGGGGACCTTTCCCTTTTTATTTTAGGGTCTGGTGGGCTTTGAAGATGTAGCTGTTTATTTTGCAGACGAGGAGTGGGCGTTGCTGGATCCTGACCAGAGAGCTCTGCATAAGGAAGTCATGGAGGAGAATTGTGGGATTATGGACTCTCTCGGTAAGGCTCCCTGTTGGGTCATGATACCTGTTTTGAAATTCAATGGGTATCTCTGTGTCACTAACCTGCAATGTTTTGATGGAGCTAAAACAATAACACCACCAAGAGCATCTGGGATTCTGATACCCCCACAGTGAACCGTGAATAGAGTTATCCTCCAGTTTTGCCTTTTTTATTCTGGTTGGTCTGAACTGCCTAGTCCTTTAGAAATTCAGGCTTCAGATATCTTATGGAAGTTGAAGTAGCTTCTGTCAGGTTTTTCTGTTTCTTTTCTGCTTCTGTTAGTGTTTGGTTGACCAAAGTGATGTCTAACATTGGATATGGTGCAAACTCCATTATTGGGCCAGAAAAGAGCCAGGCTTTTCAAATCTGTCTCATGGACTGGCTGGATGCAGAGCAATGGTGGGAGGAAGCAGCAGGGGGAGTCTGTGGAAGAGAGAAGTCCAGAAGCAGAAGCTGAGGAAGAGAGTTATGCTGGTGAAGAAGCCAGGGTGTCTCCCCCTCCTGCTGTGACAAGCTCCTTTCCCCCCTCATCTTCCTAAACCAGAAGAGGTATGAAGGGGGAGGAGCAGAGACAATTCCACCGGCGGAGTCTCAGATCGCTTGGGAAGGATCCAGGAGAAGAGGGGGCTTAGTCCGTTGTGGGAAGGCAGGGACCTTCAGTTCCCATAACTTATAGGGGCAAGGTCAGTTTCTGTCAGTTTCTGGTTGACCAAAGAGATGACTGACGTTGGAATCATAGAATCTTAGACTCTTAGAGGCATAGGGGCAAGACCTACTGGAAAGTGTTGCTGTGTTTGTAAGGCCTGACACTACTGAGCAGGCTGCTTCTTCTCTTAAAGAGTTAACTTCACTTACTCCATGTGATTTATTGCTAACGCGTTCCTGACACTCAGGTTCCCATAAATATGTTCATTAATGGCCGTCAACAAAAGCAGTGAAGCCTGTTGTAAGACCTTACTTTTAATTGCCTTCAGTTCTGCCTTCTTCCCAAGCATTAATTAGCATTATTCAATAATCGAGGGCTGCATTTCTCCCTGAGGCTGTGATCCATTTCTCTCTTTGTTGCAGGTCGTGATGAATTGGAAATTAGTAATGAGGGAGACCAGGACAATGTCTACACAATAGAGAAGGGAAATAAATATTCTGAGTGTGAAGGTAACTTCAGTCAAAGGTCCCATTTCATTTCCTCGAAAAGAAATCCCTTTGGGAAGAAATCCTATCAGTGCTTGGAATGTGAAAAGAGCTTTAGTCACAGGGCTAATCTCACAGCCCATCAAAGAATCCACACAGGGGAGAAACCATATCAGTGCTTGGAATGTGGTAAGAACTTCGCTTGGAAGGAAAGTCTCACTTCTCATCAAAGAATTCATAGAAGGGAAAAACCCTATCAATGCATGGAATGTGGAAAGAGCTTCACCTGGAAGGAAACTCTAACTTCACATCAAAGAATTCATACAGGGGAGAAACCATATCAGTGCTTGGAATGTGGAAAGAGCTTCAGTCGTAACTCCCAACTCATTTCCCATCAAAGAACACACAGTGGAGAGAAACCGTATCACTGCCTGGAATGTGGGAAGAGCTTTAGTCAGTGTGCCATTCTTAGGGTGCATCAAAGAGTTCATACGGGAGAGAAGCCATTTCAGTGTTTGGAATGTGGAAAGAGCTTCACCCAGAAGTTAAATCTCAGTTTCCATCAAAGAATTCATACAGGGGAGAAACCATTTCAGTGCTTGGAATGTGGAAAGACCTTCAGTCGGAACTCCCATCTCAATTCCCATAAAAGAACTCATAGCAAAGAGAAACCATATCAGTGCATGGAATGTGGAAAGAGCTTCACCTGGAAGGAAAGTCTCACTTCCCATGAAAGAATTCATACAGGGGAGAAACCATATAAGTGCTTGGAATGTAGTAAGAGCTTCACCCAGAAGGAAAGTCTTGCAGCCCATCAAAGAATTCATACAATTGAGAATCCATATCAGTGCACTGAATGTGGAAAGAGCTTCAGTCAGAGTTCCAACCTCATGTCCCATCAAAGAATTCATACAGGGGAGAAGCCTTATCAGTGCTTGGAATGTGGAAAGAACTTCAGTCAGAACACCCATCTCACAGCTCATCAAAGAATTCATACAGGTGAGAAGCCATATCAGTGCTTGGAATGTGGAAAGAGCTTCAATCAGAGGTCCAATCTCATGGCGCATGAAAGAATTCATACAGGGGAGAAACCATATCACTGCTTGCAATGTGGGAAGAGCTTCTGTCAGCGAGTCAATCTCACTTCACATCAAAGAATGCATACCAGGACAATCATAGAATCATAGAAACGTAGAATTCTATAGTTGGAAGGGGCTCCAAGGGCCATCTATTCCAACCTTCTGCAATGCTGTAATTTCAACTGAAGCATGCAAGACAGATAGCCATCCAACCTCCGCTTAAGAACCTGCAAAGAAGGAGAATCCACCGTCTTCCAAGGAGTCGTTCCCACTGTCAAACAACTCCTACTCTCAGATGGTTCTACCTGACGTTTACTCAGAACCTCCTTTTTTGTAACTTGAAGCCATTGATTAGGGCCCTACCCTCCAGAGCAGGAGAATATGAGCTTGCCCCACCTTCAATGTGGCAGCCGTTTCAATATTTCAAGATAGCTATCAGACTTTCTCTCAATCTCCTCTTTTCCAGGCTTAACATACTGAATCCAGCCATTCCTCATAAAACTTTGTTTTTCTGAGCCTTGATCATCTTGGTCACCCTCCTCTGCACATGCTCCAGCTTGTCAATATCCTTCTTAGCTTGTGGTGCCCAAACCTGGACACAGAATTCTAGGTGGAGTCTGACCAAGTTAGATTCAAGCATGACTTCCTTCTATCCAGGCACTATACTTCTGTTGATGCAGCCTAGAATAGCATTTCCTTTTCCTTTTCTTTTTTTTTTGCTGGTGCTGCATCTCACTGCTGAATAAGAGAAGTGAGAGTGGAAGAATAAAAAGCCTTGGAGTGGCACATGGGTATTCTATCCATGGGAAACACCACTGCACCAGCTGGAGGACTTCTATAGCACCCAGATCCCCAGTTCTCAGGAAGGGGATCAGCAACATGGAGAAGGACCAAGGAGTGGTCAAGACCACAGCTAGAGACCCTGCCGTGGAAGCAGAACATACAAGTTGTCTCAGCAGTGGCCTGGAGTTACCAATGGATCTGGCTTGCTATTCACTGACTTGAGGACCCACCCCCTGAATGCCACACCTGGGCAGGTAAGGGCCAGTGACTCCTCATTCCTTTTCCCCTATCACCTTCCACTTTTGCTATGTCACACATTCATCGCTTTATACAAGTTATATAATAAGTTTAAAGTCTGAAGTTAATTCGTTATAAGTTATGAAAATCTAATGACATTTTTAAGAAAGAAAGAAAGAAAGGTGTCTGATCATGGCTCTTTCAGACCTTGCCTACTGTGCAAAGCTAACATTTACATTCATTGCTCCACCTACTTTTATCTCTGGTCCTCCCCATCACTCACATGTGGCCCCTGGAAGGTTCCTCAGAAGGGAATGTGGCTCTTGGGCAGAGAAAGGAATGGAAGAGAAAAGGCTAGGCAGGCTAGCTAGCTGTCTGGCCATTAACCCCCTACTGCCAATGAAGTTATGAAGACTGAATCAGAATGCTGGTCCATGCAGCCCAGTGGAGTCTGCTATGGCAGGAAGCAGCTCTCCAGGGTCTTGGGCAAAGAGAGGTCTACCCCAGCACTGTCCCATGATGTTCTTCACTGGAGGCGCAGGGGGACCTACCATCTGGAGAAGCAGAAAGCGAGCTTGCTCCATCTTCCAGGCGACAACCCTTTAAGGTGGGTCTCATATCACCTCTCAGCTTTCTCTTCTCCAGGCCAAACCTTCTCAGCTCCTTCAACTGTTCCTCACAAGGGTCTGAACTGTCAGTGACTTGCCAGAAAGGAGAACATAACATAAGAACCTAGAGGGAGCCTGCTGGATCAGGCCAGTGGCCCATGTAGACCAGCATCACGTCCTCGCAGTGTCCAGCCAGGTGTCCATAATGGGAAACCCGCAAGCGGAACACAAGCCCAGCCTTCCTTCCTGTGGTTTCCAGCAAATGGTATTCAGAAGCATCATTGCCACTGACTGTTTGGCACCAGGAAAGTCCTCCTTCACACAGCACAGAGTTAAACCATGGAACTG
This sequence comes from Podarcis cretensis, assembly GCF_951804945.1. Classification (NCBI taxonomy): domain Eukaryota; kingdom Metazoa; phylum Chordata; class Lepidosauria; order Squamata; family Lacertidae; genus Podarcis; species Podarcis cretensis. The sequence goes on along the minus strand of NC_137181.1, from coordinate 957,143 downwards.
TCTTGCCCAGGAAACCCAGCCAGATGGGCGGGGTATAAATAATAAATTTAATTATTATTATTATTATTAGCTTCTTCCCTTTAGGGGATCTGGTTGGCCCCTGTGAGAAGACATGAGATTTCCCTACATCCTTGTGTTAAGCTCTTCTTGTTACTGCATTGGCATTTTGTATTGACCTTTTATATGCTTTAATACTGCTATCAACCACCCAACGCCCCCTGAGTCACGCATGGGATTCCAGGCGTCCTCACCCTCACCCAAGGTCTGTGCTCCTTTGCAGAACTGAAGACACAGCAGGGACTGTTAGAGCTTTAAGAAATTTCACCAAAAGATCACGAAGAAGATTGGACTGTACTGCATAGTAATCATGTTTTGTGCTCTTTATTCTGGTCTTCATTACAAAGGAAAGAGATGGGTGTTCCTATGGACTAAATGCTTAAAACAATCATAATTTTTAATGTAACTGGCAGGTGAAATTTTTTTTTCTGTCTTTCGCTAATGATTCTTTCTGTTTTTCATTGTATTATTCTTTCTCTTTTTCCTTTCTTTATCTTTAATATCCCTTTCTTTTTTTCTGTTTCTCTTGTTTTTCTTCTGTAGTTATAATCTTGTATCTTCTGCGGTTGTAATTTTACTGTATTTTGGGAACATCTTAATAAAAATTTATTTATCTATTTTAAAAGCCTCATCCTGGAGGGAAGGTGAATGCTCTCAAAAAGAGCATCACATATTAATTTATATTCTGAGAGGAATTCCAGTTCATATATCTATAAAATATTTTCAGAAAATAAATTCTTTGTTTAGAAATTTTCTATTCCAATAATATATTTACAGAAAATGCAGCTACAAATTAATAAGGAAGGATTCAGGATTCTGAATCTGGAGCTATATCGTTTCCTGCTTGGCAGGGGGTTGGACTCGATGGCCCTTGTGGTCTCTTCCAACTCTATGATTCTATGATCTTCATGCATGCTTACTGTTGTTATAAAAATTGCACCCCCATAAGGGATGTGTGGAGATAAACACACCCAAACCCACAGCTCCCCAAGCAGACATTTGACCAATGCAGTATTTTAGTAAAGGAAAACCGGTTCCTGAGCTGTCAAACAGAAATATTCCTAAATATTCAACAGTGCCACCTCCTATGTCTGATAAGCAACCGCAATAGAACATTCAGAACACTTAGAAGGGGCCTCATAAAACGGGGGGGGGGGACCTATTTAGAGGAACCTTTCTATTCTTGATGTTTTAAAGGGAAAGCTCTCACACTCGCTGAAATACAGTTAAATAAAGGTTTGTTTCTCACTTACTCACATGGCGAAGACCAAACTTCCCAATACAGGCATGAAGAACATGTGGAATATTCCTCCTAGCACATAGTCCCAGGAACTCTTACAATGGACTGGAGACTTCAGATCTCATGTATTCCCCCCCCCCTCCAGCTCCAAGAGGAAGCATAATTGTATGCATCTTTGTAAATGTGAAATCAGCGAATAAATTTTGCTCAATATTTGAAAAGGTATGTTCTGAATGTAATCAACTTGTATTCTCTTTACACTGGAAAATTTCTTAACACCTGGAATGTATTGATTTGAGCTGTGCCTTGTAAATTACCCTATCTGTTTGTACCACCTCTTGGTGACATAACCATGGCCTTTTTAGGGAGGTCACCTTGACCAAGGAACTGTTGGATATTTGCCATATCCAAACTCCCATAACCTGTTGCGGTATCAACAGTCCACCACAGCCTGTTAGGAGTTTTCTTAGGCAATTAAAACTCTTTTCCTTGGGACCAGCATGCTTTCAAAGACCCTGGCCCCATTTAGCAGAGTGAAGCATGAAGAAAATAAAACACAGGAAACTTCCAAAGTAGAGAGAAGTCTTTTAATGTCAGCATTAAGCGTAATGGTTAGAGATTATATACAGAAATTACGGTAATTTTTCTATCGGAGCCCTGGTCGAGGTCTGCTTAACAGTTTCATAGGCTACCAGACCCTCTGCTTACATCTTCACAGTTTGAAGGCAGAGATCAGACTAAGACAGTTCCCACAGTTCAGTTCAGGAGCTGTGCACGTCCAGGTAACATTCTTCAACATGTCCTTGCACCTGATGTAAACAGTCCAGCTTTTTGTAGCTTCTGGAAACATCACACAAACTAAACTACACCATTGTTTCTGAGAATGAATGACTCTTGCACCCACAGGAACTGCCCCAAATCCAAAGTTATAAAATGTAAAATCCGTTTGTTTCGGGTCTCTCCTTCCTTCCTTTGCTGTTGCAACAGTATTCTTTGAATAAGGATCTGGCTTACTAGTGGCTTTGCTCTGCATTCCCTTGGTTCTTCCCTTGACCAACAAGGTACCTTCCCTTGGGTATCTTGAGCGACAAGAGGGTTTTCCCCATGTAATTCTCAGAATAGATGTTCAGGGCGCCCTGGTATTCATAGATGCCGAAAAGGCATTCGATAATGTTTCATGGGACTTCCTGAAGAAAAGTCTGACAGCGATGGGGATGGGAGAAAGATTTAGAAAAGGTATAGAAGCTATTTACTACGAACAAAAGGCAAAACTTGTAATAAATAATACAACATCAGAATTTTTTGAGATACACAAAGGAACTAGACAAGGCTGTCCTTTATCTCCCCTACTATTTATAACAGTACTGGAAATATTTAATAAAAGACTGAGGGAAACAACAGAAGTTAAAGGAATTAAGGTAGGATTGAATGAATATAAAATCAAAGCCTTCGCCGATGATATTGTACTAACTCTTCAAGACCCAAAGCATAGTGTAAAAGAAGCTCTACAAAAATTTGAAGAATTTGGCACCGTATCAGGACTTAAGGTTAATAAGAATAAAACTAAGATGTTGGTCAAAAATCTAACCAAGGAAGAAACGGTAGAACTAGAGCAAAGGGTGGGAATAATGACGGTAAAAAAGGTAAAATACCTAGGGGTATGGATTACGGCTAAAAATATTAACCTATTTAAAGATAATTACGAGGTCACCTGGAAAAATATTAAGAGAGATTTGGAAATTTGGGACAGAATGAGACTATCCTTCTTAGGAAGGATAGCAGTTGTAAAAATGAATGTTCTACCCAGAATGTTGTTCCTATTTCAAACTATCCCGGTGCTCAAAGGTCTAAAGCAATGCCAAGAATGGCAGAGAACCTTGGCGAAATACATCTGGCAGGGAAAAAGACCACGAATTAAAATGAAAATATTAGTAGATAAAAAGGAAAGAGGGGGCTTTTCCCTACCAGATTTGAGTTTATACTATGAAGCGGCATGTTTATTGTGGCTAAAAGATTGGATAAGATTGGAAAATAGAGAATTATTAGATCTGGAGGGCTTCGATAATAGGTTCGGGTGGCACTCGTACCTGTGGTACGGAAAGGTGAAGGCACACAGGGGCTTCCTAAACCATATTTTTAGGGGTCCAATATTCCAGGTATGGGAGAGGAACAAAAATCTCTTGGAAAGGAAAACCCCTTGGTGGATCTCTCCAATAGAGGTGTTGACTATTAAGAAAACTAATATGGAAGAGAAGAATGCCACTTATGAAGAACTTATAACTAAATCGGAACACGGCTTGAAACTTAGACCTTATGAGGAGATAAAATCTCTTTTTACAAGTTGGTTACAATATTACCAGGTGAATGGTCTGCTAACTGAAGATAAAAAGAAATTAGGATTTGAAGATAAAAAATCTAGGTTTAATGTGGAGGTAATACAGGGAAAGAGTAAAGCACTGTCCAGGATATATGACATACTACTGGAGTGGAAGGAGGTGAAGGAGGCAATGACAAAGTGGGCGATAGATGTGGGCTATAACATCGATTTTGAAAGGTGGTTAGAATTATGGAATAATAATATAAAGTTTACGGCGTGTATGGCATTGAGGGAAAATATGTGGAAGATGATATATAGGTGGTATCATACACCGGTGAAATTAGCTAAGATTTATAGGTTAAAGAACAAACGATGTTGGAAATGTGGGGAAGCAGAAGGCGATTTCTACCACATGTGGTGGCTATGTAACAAAGTGAAAAAATTTTGGGAACTAATATATAATGAACTTAAAAAAATTCTTAAATATACTTTTCCCAAAAAACCTGAAGCCTTTCTGCTAGGAATGCTGGGTAAAGAGATTAAAAAAGAAGATAAGAATATATTCCTCTACGCCACCACAGCCGCAAGAATCATGCTGGCACAAAACTGGAAAACGGAAATTATACCTAATATAAGTGACTGGCAAGTTAAAATGGTGGAATACGCCGAACTTGCTAGACTAACGGCTAGAATACGAGACCAAGATGAGCAAATATCTCATAAAAATTGGAGTAAATACTGGAAATATACTGAAAATAAATTGTAGATGACACTGGTGGGCTTCGATTAACTCTAACAGAGAATAACTAATATTTAAATTTAAGAGAAAATACGTGAATGTAGGATTATTTGATACTTACCAATAGGGTGGAGGGAAGTCCAGGACTAACTAAAGTCCAAAGGTTTTTTTTTTTTCTTTCTTTCTTTTTTGTATATCTACATGTATGCTTGTATATCTACATGTATGCTTTTGTATATCTATATGTATGCTTGTAAGTTGGGTGATATGATGATCTGTATAGCGTATATTTGTATAGACATGTGTATTTTCAAAACTTGAATAAAAAGTACTTAAAAAAAAAAAAAAGAAAAGAGGGTTTTCCCCATGTAATTCTCCTGATAGTTCTATAACAATGTAAGGCATTAAATACTGGAAGCCAACAACTGGTTTAGGCAACTTTGGAATATACATACATAGCACCTTTGGTTGGATGGACAGCATTAGGATCGAAATACGTTAGAACTTTGGAAAGAATTATGTCAGTTATAAAGTTATGGAATGCCTAATAAAAAAAAGATGTGGCCAATTTTCCCATGCTATATTGACTTTATAGGAAAATCTAACTTTAAAAAATGGGGAAAGATGGTGATATGGAAAGATTGGATGGAAGCAAGTATTTTGACTTTGGATCAACTGGTGGATGCTGAAGATGAATTTTTAAGCAACACTGTGTTAAGAGATAAAAATCAGCAATCAGATGTAACCCAATGGCAATATTTACAGCTACAACATTGGTTAAACAACATTGTTTGGACCAGCAGCATTTTCAGCTTCTGAGACCCCCGAGATACTAGAACAACAACAAAAACCCCACAATTATTTTTCATGAATATTTGTTACCAATTTGATATGCAGGTGTTAAGAAATGGATAAAGAATTAGAGGTTCCTATAAAGCTTAAGGAGCCACTGGGTGAGATCCAATGGTCAAAAATATTCAAAAGAGAAGGGAGTCCAAAATGGATGAGTTTCTAAAAGGTGAAATATTGAAGGCCCAAATGCAGACAATTCCAATAAGAAAGAAAAGGGGGGGGGGGCATCTGAAGATACCAGGATGGCTGCATAAGGAGCTTACAGATCAGCTGAGATTCAAGAAGGGCATTTCTAAGGAAGGGAAAATCACAAAAGAGTATACAGTTGCAGGTGGGCTAAAGCTCAGAATGAGCTCAGGCTTGCAGGAAAAGTTAAAAATTATTTTTAAAAGGGTTTTTTCAGCTATGTTTGAAGCAAAAGAAAGAACAAGCAAGTGATAGGTCCTCTGCATGGGGAACACGGAGAAATGCTATTGGGTGACAGAGAAAAGGTAGAACTACTCAACACCTTCTTCGCCTCTGTCTTTACCCAAAAGGAAAGTGATGCCCAACCTGGTGGTAGCAGAATAAATGGTGTGAAGAGGGAGGTGAAGCCCAAGATATGAAAAGAGGTAGTAAGGTAACACCAGGCTACTTTAAATGAATTCAGATCTCCAGGGCCTGATGAGCTGCACCCAAGGGTTATTAAAGGAGTTTGCAGATGTAATTTCAGAGCCATTGTCTATGATCTTTGAGAATTCCTGGAGAACAGGGGAGGTCCCTACAAACTGGAGGAGGCAATATGTTGTTCCCATCTTCAAAAAGGGAGAAAAATAAGACCTAGATTAACTGAGAAACTAGTGAGCTTGACATTGGTACCAGGAAAAGGTCCTAGAAAAGATAAACAGTCAGCCAGTGAGCATTTGGAAAAGGTTACTATGATAAAGGTACAACATGGGTGGCTCAGGGGAATGCTGTAGATGTAGTGTATCTCAATTTCAGCAAGGCTTTTTCACTCCATGGTTGTAGAGACAACATTGACTTCTTTGCTGTGTTTCTGAAGGACATGAACACTATTGCAACCCTTGCCTGCAGAGAAATCACAATCTCCTAAAATTAAATTTGTAGATACCCATTTCTATGGTTATGCCCACTGTGGCTTATTTGATGGGAAGTGAGATGGGTGTTGTGACTGAACCTCTTTCCACTGCTTTCATTTCAATGAAACTTTGTGCTTCCATAAAGTAACTCCCATGTTTCAAGCATTTAAATGGTCACTCCCCCCTGTATGAATTCTGTGATGAGAAGTGAGACTGGTGACTGAAACTTTTTCCACATTCCAAACACTGATATGGTTTCTCCTCTGTATGAATTCTTTCATGGGTTGTGAGATTGGCACTCTGACTGAACCTCTTTCCACATTCCAAGCACTGATACGGTTTCTCCCCTGTATGAGTTCTTTGATGGTCTATAAGTGTGTGCTTCTCACTGAAGCTCTTACCATATTCAAGGCACTGATATGGTTTCTCCTCTGTATGAATTCTTTGATGGGAAGTGAGACTTCCCCTTTGGGTGAAGCTTTTTCCACATTCCAAGCACTGATACGGTTTCTCCCCTATATGAATTACTTGATGGGCAGTGAGATGGCAGTTCTTACGGAAGCTTTTTCCACATTCCAAGCACTGATATGGTTTCTCCCCTGTATGAATCCTTTGATGGGAAGTGAAATTTCCCTTTTGGGTGAAGCTCTTACCACATTCCAAGCACTGATATGGTTTCTCCTCTGTATGAATTCTTTGATGGGTTGTGAGATGGGCACTCTGACTGAACCTCTTTCCACATTCCAAGCACTGATACAGTTTCTCCCCTGTATGAATTCTTTGATGGGAAGTGAAACTTCCCTTTTGGATAAAGCTCTTTCCACATTCCAGGCACTGATACGGTTTTTCCTCTGTATGAATTATTTGATGGACTATGAGTGTGCCCTTCTTACTGAAGCTCTTTCCACATTCCAAGCACTGATAGGATTTCTTCCCAATGGAATTTGTTTGATTGCAACGGGAGCTCTGAATGAAGTTCTCGCCATACTCTGAATACTTATATGGTTTCTCCACTTTGTGGACTTTGCCGTGGTTTCCCTTGTTCTTAATGTCCAATTCATCACCACCTACAATGAAGGGAGTAACAGATTATAGTCCCAGGAAGAAATGGAGCCCTCAGTTATTGAACAATGCTAATGAATGATTTTGATAGAGGAAAAACTGAGGGGCATTAGATGCGATGTCTTCTTGCAGGGTTCACTGCCTTTGTTAACTGGCCATAACATAATACTTATGGGAACTTGAGATTCTTAAAGCCAAGCTCTTTTGTGTGATGGATTTTGTTTGACCCAATCATGGCATCCCCTCCATCTCCAATAACAAAGAACCTGACAGAAGCTACTTCAACATCCCTAACTACTTTGAAGCTTACATTTAAAAAGGCCTGGGCAGTTCAGACCAGCCTGATCAGGCCTAAAAAGCATAACTGGAGGGGTGTCCAGGGCACAGTCTAGGCCTGTTGTTTTGACTCAGTTTCAGTTGCTAAGGCTCGAGGGTGTGGACAAGATGCTCGGATCCGTCAGGGTGACCAGTTGGGCTCTTGCTCATCTTGGCTGATAAAAACCAGCAGGGAGGCAACAGCTGGCTAGGCCAGGGAGATTATCAATGCTTCTTTATGAGAGGGGGTGGTCCCTGCCTGTTTGAAGGAGCCAGTGGTAAAACCACTCCCTAAGAAGCCTCCCCTGGATTCAGAAAACCTAACTAACTACCGGCCATTTGCTAATCTCCCTTTCCTGGACAAGGTTCTAGAGCGAGTGGTCATAGACCAGATCCAGGTGCTTTTGGAAGAAACTGATTTTCTGGATCCATTTCAATTGGGGTTTAGGCCCAGTTTTGGCACAGAAACTGCTTTGGTCACCATGAATGATGACCTCTGTCAAGAGAGAGACAAGGGAAACATATCCCTGTTAAGTCTTCTTGACCTCTCAGCGGCTTTTGATACCATCGACCGTGGTATCCTTCTGAAGTGACTCTCCAAACTAGGGGAGGGCAGCACCACTTTGAGGTGGTTTCAGTCCTACTTGGATGGTCGTTCCCAGAGGGTGTTACTTGGGGAATAATTTTCAGCCCCGTGGAACCATCAATGTGGGGTTCCGCAGGGCTCAATCCTATCCCCCATGTTGTTTAACATCTACATTAAACTGCTGGGTGGGGTTATCTGGAGGTTTGGCGCATGTTGTCAGCAGTATGCTCAATCCAGTAAACACAATCCAGATACGACTGGGGCTCTGTTAGTGGGTGGTACCCTAGACCAGATGGCTGGAAGGCCACCTGCTCTTGATGGGGTTACACTTCCTCTGAAGGAGCAGGCTCATAGCTTGGGGGTCCTCCTGGATCCTTTGCTGTCGTTCGAGGCTCAGGTGGCCTCAGTGGCCCCGAGTGCCTTGCATCATCTTCAGTTGGTGGCCCAGCTACGCCCCTATCTGGACAGGGAGAGCCTGACTTCTGTTCCCTATGCTCCGGTAACCTCAAGGTTAGATCACTGCAATGCGTTCTACGTAGGGCTGCCTCTAAAGACGGTTTGGAAACTTCAGCTGGTGCAGAATTCAGCAGCCAGGTTGCTCACCGGAGCAAGACGGTCTGAGCATATTACACCGATCCTGGTCCAACTGCACTGGCTACCGATTAGTTTTCGGGCCCAATTCAAAGTTCTGGTTTTGACCTATAAAGCCTTAAACAGCTCAGGACCGCAATACCTCAAGGACCGCCTCTTTCCATATGAACCTACCTGGACACTGAGATCATCTTCCGAGGCCCTTCTTTGTGTGCCTCCTCCTTGAGAGGTCCAGAGGGTGGCAACATGAGAACAGGGCCTTCTCTGCAGTGGCTCCCCGTCTGTGGAATGCTCTCCCCAGGTAAGTTCACCTGGTGCCTTCATTATACACCTTTAGGCACCAGGCAAAAATGTTCCTTTTTAACCAGGCCTTTGGTTGATCTTATTGACATCCAACACCCTTTTAGAATAAGCCTCTTTTGGGGTTTTTTTTTTTGGGGGGGGTTATTGTTTGTGGTTTGTTTTTATGTTGTGGTCTTGTTTGTGAACTGCCCTGAGACTTCCGCATATAGGGCTGTGTATACATGGAATAAATAAGAATAAGAATATTCGCAGACAAAACAGTAAACAGCCCTCCATTCAGGGTGAGCAGTGGGATGTTAGAATTCCAGGTGTTGTAGGCAGCAATATTGAGCCCCATCAAAACAGTGGACCTTCATCACATGTAGATATGTATTGAATTTCAAAGCAGATATTATGGTCAAACAGGGAGACTTACTGGTAGAGTCCATGATCCCATTATGCTCCTCCATGACTTCCTTATGCAGAGTCCACTCCTCATCTGTGAAATGAACAGCTATATCTTCAAAGCATATTGGACCCTAACAGAAAAAGGGAAAAGTTCTCTTAGACAGCACAAATATTTATTTACTACATATTGCTCTGTTAATTGCTGCATTGTTTTCATGGGATTGTTTCGCTGCACATCTTAATTATGGGTGCTTCTTTTAACGTTATAATGGAATTATTTTATTGTGTGATAGGAATTTTGAGGTCTTAGATATATGTTAAATGTTCATAAGTGTACCAACCAAGCACATACATAGATCAGCACAGGAAGACCGACCTGGAACCATTTTGATTCCCAAACTGACCAAATGTTTTCTCTGCAAGTTCAAAGGAAAATGGAAAATCCTCCCCATTGTCTTTTCCTTAACAAATCCTGTCTTAAGGGTATGTCTGTGTTTGAATAGGGTGTGAGCCTGTGACATGGCTTAGGAACTAAGTATTTATCATTACAAAAGACTGGCCAGGCTCCCCAGGCAATCCAGTCAAGTAACCTACCAGACAGGAGATAAACAAGGACAGGAGAAAAACAACAACATTCAAATTTCTGTTTTAGACCGCCTTTTTTGTGATGTAGGTGTGATGTATCTGAGGGGTGGTCTTAGGTTACACCCCTTCTGTGATGTAGGTGTGATGTTTCTGGGGCTGGTCTTGATCTACAGGGTGGCAATTTCAAAAGTCTTTATAAGGCCTTGCGCACCATTTTTCTGGGTCCTTCCTCTCTCCTGCAAGTGAGGGGAACACCCTGTTGCAACAGATCAATAAAGGCCAAACCTACTGGCTGCTGTTTCGCTCCAAGTAATCCTGGTTGGTGTCTTTGTTTTTGTCCAAGGGAGACCTCGGATTTTTCCGTTAACAATTGTGTATTTTAAGGATGGGCATTAATTATAGTGGTGGAACTCCACATTATGTGTGGCATTCCAGATTGCCCGATGAAAGCATCCCCTCTCTCTTCTCCCTGTGTTCCATTTCTGGGGTGGAACCACTTGATGCTCTAAAGCCAACATCAGTGGGTACATGGGAGCGGGGTGGGGGGAAGCGCCGTTTTGTAACTGATGAGGCTGGTTACGTGAATCCCAGCCACTGTTTCAGAAGCCTATTTTACCATTCAAAGACCAGTATACAAATAAAACTGCAATAACTGATAAATAACACAAGCAACATTCAGAAGGCGAGGCAAGGTGAGGTGGCTTCCTCTTAACAGAACTGCTGGATCTGTGCATCTGAGCTAAGGGGGTCCTCCTTACCCAGGATCTTCTGCATAGAGTTTTCCCAAAAATTCCCCGCTGTTCCCAGTTTGTAGGGCATGGCCTCTTTCTGCTTCGGGTCAGCTGAGTCTTGTTCATCCAACTAGGCTCTCAGGAATCCTCCAAGAGATCAGAATGAATCCCTTGATCTTCTGCCAAGTTTTGTATATGCCCTGCACCTCTGGGACCCCCATTCTACCCCAGGCCCCCTGTGGGGTACTATGGAAATGACACCGGGGGGGGCACATCTTTACACTTGTTACAATGTTACAAATATTGTGCCTGAATGTATCCTTTCGACTTGACAGCTTAGGGAAGATACCAAGCTATATAAAATCAACCCCTGCACCAATTTCCTCCATTCCAAGGCCATTTTTGCCCTTAGAGGAAAGGACTCCTTTTACCTTTCTCTCCTGCCATTATCCCTCAAACTGAGGGCACATACACAACACCCCACCCAGGGAGTGCCCAAGGGTGGCAATTGGCATGCTGATAGCTGACCATAGAATCCCAAGAGCTCATCCCCAGACTTGCCCCAGGACAAGGATATGTAAACAGTTCTATTGTTCTTTGGTGATGGCTACTTAAGAGGTGCTGGGACATGTCTGCCTATGCTAATTTTGGACCCAGTGACATGCCTGGACATGTTTTGCCTACCCTAATTTTCAATCCCTCTGTACTCCAACCCTTTTGTGACATGTCAGTGATGATGTAGCAATGATGCTGTACGAACTGTATTCTGGGATATCATGGGAAGTTTTAAAAGTCAGGGTTCTTGCTCCTGTGGGAACCTGTTGTGCAACAATAAAGATCATGGTCTACTGACCGCTGTTTTGCTCCAAATTACTTGGCTCAAACTTCCTTCCTTTACTGACCGCATGGACAAGCTGGGCTGTTGAGTAGTCTCTCACCCCAGAATTTTTCCTTATTAGGGGGAAGAGAGGAGACTCGCCAAATCCCAGAAGGCACCACTGAGGCTTCACTTGCACAACAGAGAGGCAAAAGCCACTTCCCTTGCAGGAAGGGACTTGGAAGGGAGAGGATTTTGCTCTGGAGGATCTGCCGCCTCCATCTTTATTTCCTGTCCTTTCTAGGAATACTGCACAGGAGCCCAGGAGGACCGCAGTATATTGCACACACCTAGAGAAGTTTTATGGGTGGCAGGGAAGGGCTCTTTATGCCTTCTGAACTGCTCCCTCCCTTGGCCAGAAACTGGAGGAGAGGTTTGGTGGCAGGAGAAAGCCTCTGCAAGAAGCAGGAAAGCTGATAAGTGAATTGTAGTGTTACAGGAATTCTAAGGTCTCATTCACACACACACACACACACACACACACGTTCATAAATTTAAAGGCAAACACATACATATATAAACCACATGTCTGAAATAGTACAGGAGAGCAATCCTGAAACCATTTTGACTCCCCCAAACTGACCTCAAAAATTTTCTGCAAGGAGGAAGACAACGGGGAATACTCTCCATTGTCTTTTGCTTATCTGCCTTAAGGGCATATTTGTGCATGAATAGGGTGAGCCAGTGGCCTGGATTCAGGAACTAAAGTATTTACCATCACAAAAGAATGGCTGGGCTGTCCAGGTAATGGAATCAGTGACCATTGTCAGGTATCCTGGCAGACAGGATTTCTGCTGTAGACTGCCTCTTTCTGTGATGTATGTATGATGTTTTGGGGGTGGTCTTGGGCTACAGGGTGGGCAATTTCAAAAGTCTATATAAGAGCCTGGACACCATTGTTCTGGGTTCCTCCTCCCTCCTGCGTGGGGGAAGTGGGGGACCCTGTTGCAACAGCTTTAATAAAGACCAGGCTTACTAGCTGCTTTGCTTCTCAATAGTCTCTGGATGGCCTCTGTTATTTTCTCCTTCCGATAGGGAACCTATGTAAGGACTCTATACGGGCTCTTGGATACCCCATAAAGGAAAAGGAGCAATTTTTTCATTAGTCCCGCCCTTTGCAATGCAGGAATCTCTACGAGGTCACACGACGCAGATGGCCATCCAAGCTCCGCTTGAACCCTCCCCCTTCTTCTGCCGCTCCCCACGTCCTAAGAGACGGGGGTCCCGTCGTCCTTCCCCCGCTGGGCCCTCCTGGTGCTGCTGGCCACGGAAGCACCCCTCTCCCCCCGCTGGCTGCCCCTGAGTATCCCCCCTTTGCCCTCCACCCCTCCCTGCGGGGCCACGATGCCGCCCGGGGGCAATAAATGGCTCCTCGCCTCGCTCCTCCAGAACTCTCTCAATAAAAGCTCATCAAAACACTTTGAAAGGGGTGCAGGGAGGCACCCTGCAAAACTACCTAAAACCAGTCAAAACCTCTTTCCCTTATGCATATATATTATTGTTATGTAGTGAAGTTTCACCCTGGGCCAGCAGGGGGATACTGTAGATAGTTTTCACTCAGGTCTGTAGATAGTTTTCACTCAGGTCCACGTCAGTTATTTTAGGCGGGAACTCTGGGCTGTTGTTGTTACAATGTTGACAGCCAGCTGCCTATAAAAGCAGGCCGGCTGAGCTGTTTGCAGTCAGTTCTATTCCAGCTTACAAAAATAAAGAGCTACTTGGAGAAATCGCTGTGTCGTCTGCTATGTCAACCCACAACTTAACACTGGCGACAAGGATGGGATCGATGGACATCAGAGCACAGCCAGATGCGGCCAGCCTCTGAACTGAGCTGAATCACAGAGCTGAATCACAGAGCGAAATCACTGAGCGAAATCACTGGACAGAACCAATTCAGAGCTGACTGTTCTGGCTAAGAGCACTGTGTTCATCCATCACCCTTCACGCCGGCATCGGAATCATGGCTTCACTTGTGCCTCTACCGCCGTTTGCGCCAGCCTCTGAATCATGGGACTCCTACCTCGCTCGGTTCGACTGCTACCTCCAAGCCAACGAGCTGACAGCAGTATCAAAGGATCGGAAGCGGGGCCTATTCCTCAGCCTCTGTGGGCCTGAGGTGTTTGAGACGGCCCGAGCATTGGTTGCGCCTGAAGCAGTCCAGGCAACACCATGGGACACGATCCAAGAGAAGCTCCGCAACCACTACGCACCAAAGCCGTCCAAGATTGCTGCCCACCATGCGTTCTACCACCGGAACCAGGCAGAGGGGGAGTCAATCAACAACTACACCACCGCCCTGCGACAGGCTGCAATGCACTGCGAGTTCCGAGACTTAGACGATGCCCTGATGGATCGAATCGTCTGCGGGGTCCGGGACATCCATCTGCAACGGCGTCTCCTCGCCAAGCCAGACCTCACGCTACAGAAAGCCATTGAGGAGGCTGTGGCCTCAGAAGCTGCTGAACGCTCCGCCCAGGAGATCCGCAAGTCCAGCAGCCCGCGTCTTGCTAGGGAGCCAGTTCCGGTGCATCATGAAGAGGCCAGCAGTGATGAGGCATCCTCCAGTGAAGACGATGACGTGCACCAGACAAAGCGGGAGCGCAGGAAGTTCCAACAGAAGTCCAAGGGCCAACCGGAATGTGCCGGCTGCGGAGGCAACCATTCCCGTGCCAAGTGTCGATTCAGAGACGCCATCTGTAGGAAGTGTTCCAGAAGGGGCCACATCGCTAAGGTCTGCCGATCGGCTCCGTCTGACACCTCCCCTTCATCGACTCGCAAGTCCAAGTCTTCACTCCAGTCTGCCAAGGAAAGTTGTTTTGCTCTCACCAACTGCCGTTGCCCGTCTGGAACCACGATTGGCCAAACCGACTCGCCTACACGACGCAAGCTGAACGTCACGGTGCTCATTGAAGGAGCTCCATGTGACATGGAGATCGACACCGGGTCTGCCCTGTCCATCGTGTCATGGAGCACCATCAAAAGACTGGTACCCAGAGTGTCCAAAAGGCAACTCGACTCTCACCGCGTACACCTGAGAGACTACCAGGGAAACGACATTCCCGTGGTAGGCGTTGGCCGGTTCCAGATTGCCTTCAAGGATTTTTCGGGCCTGCTCCGGTTGGTGGTGGTCGAAGGTCAGCGGCCAAGCCTCCTAGGGCTAGACTGGTTTGATGCCCTCGGCCTGGAAGTCACCGGCATCAACTGCATCTCTAACGCAGAGACTGAGGGTCTGGTCAAAGACTTTGCCGAGGTTTTTGACGGCACCTTGGGGCAATATACTGGTACGCCCATCTCCTTTAGCCTTGATCCACAAGTCGCCCCCATCAAGCTAAAGCCACGCCGGGTTCCCTTTGCTCTCAAGGCTAAGGTAGACGAACAACTGGACAAACTGATCGCCCAAGGAGTTTTGGAGCCGGTTGACCACGCCAAGTGGGAAACCCCCATCGTCACGCCTGTCAAGCCAGATGGGTCGGTGAGAATCTGCGCTGACTACAAGTGCACGATCAACAAGGCACTTCAGCAGCACGCTTATCCGGTTCCTGTTGTCCAACACCTGCTGCATTCCCTGGGTGAGGGTAAGGTCTTCGCTAAGCTGGACCTTGCCCAAGCCTATCAACAACTGCCCGTCGATGATGCCACTGCTGAAGCCCAGACGATCGTCACCCACCGGGGGACATTCCGTTGCCGCCGGTTGCAGTTCGGGGTGAGTATGGCTCCTGGCATCTTCCAAAGCCTTATGGAGCGTCTCCTGCAAGGGCTTCCGGGCGTGGTACCATATTTTGATGACGTCTTGGTGTCTGCAGACTCACATCAGCAGCTGTTCGAGCGCCTCCGTGCCGTGCTGACCAGGTTCCAAGAGGCCGGGCTCAAGGTAAAGAGGGAGAAGTGCCAGATCGCCGTTCCACAGGTAGAGTTCCTGGGCTATCTTATCGATGCCTCCGGCCTTCACCCGACCACATCCAAGATCCGCGCTATCCAGCAGGCCCC
The DNA here is from genome assembly GCF_951804945.1 of Podarcis cretensis. Lineage (NCBI taxonomy): Eukaryota > Metazoa > Chordata > Lepidosauria > Squamata > Lacertidae > Podarcis > Podarcis cretensis. The sequence goes on along the minus strand of NC_137181.1, from coordinate 941,435 downwards.
CACCCCAAAGAACAAGACGGAGTTGCAGGCATTCCTGGGGCTGCTGAACTTTTATAACATGTTCCTGCCCCACAAAGCCACAGTGGCTGAGCCTCTTCACCGACTCCTTAGCACTAAGACGCCTTGGGCCTGGGGTCATCGGGAGACGGCGGCCTTCAACGCGGTCAAGGCTCTCCTTTCATCAGACAGTGTGCTGGTACAGTACAGTGAATCCAGGCCGCTGGTCCTTGCCTGCGACGCCTCACCTTTTGGCATCGGTGCTGTCCTTAGTCACCGTTTTCCAGATGGAAGATAAGCACCGCTCGCCTACTTTTCCAGGACGCTATCTCCGACGGAACGGAATTACAGCCAGCTCGACAAGGAGGCACTGGCACTTGTGGCTGGAGTGAAGAGGTTCCATGAATACCTCTATGGCAGGACTTTTGACCTCATCACTGACCACAAGCCACTCCTGGGCCTCCTCGCTGGTGATCGTCCAACTCCACCGGTCCTCTCGCCACGCATGCTGCGATGGACTGTTTTCTGGCTGCCTACCACTACCGGCTCATCCATCGCCCGGGGAAATTGATGGGCCATGCCGACACCCTCAGCCGTTGCCCTCTTCCAGCATTTGTGGAAGACCCGGCTCCAGCTTCATCGCTCCTTCTGATTGAGGATCTTCCGGCAGCGCCTGTATCGGCTGCCACTGTGGCCTCCGCGTCTGCCCAGGATCGCACCATCAGCTGGGTGCTCAACTGGGTGTGGAGGGGGTGGCCACAAGGGCCTTTTGCATCGGAGCTCCAGCCCTTCGCAACCAGACAACATGAACTCTCAGCTCATTGCGGCTGTCTGCTGTGGGGACACCGCGTCATGATTCCCCAGGGACTCCGTCAGCGCGTCCTGGAAGCTCTGCACGTTGGCCACCCGGGAATTGTCAAAATGAAGGTGTTGGCTCGGTGTTACGTCTGGTGGCCTAATATGGACGATGCCATCACTGCCTGGGTGTCCGCCTGTCAAGCGTGCCAAGAGTCGAGGCCTGCACCACCGGCAGCTAAGGGACACACCTGGGAGACGCCAAAGACACCCTGGTCGAGGGTGCACATCGATCTGGCTGGCCCCTTTCACGGCCGGACCTTTATGGTAGTGGTGGACGCCTATTCCAAATGGCTGGAGGTCGCCCTGATGCCCTCCACCACTACCGAAGCTGTCATCCGGGTGCTGCGAGGCCTGTTTGCAACACATGGGTGTCCTGATGTCCTTGTCTCTGACAACGGACCGCAGTTCACGTCAGGCACGTTTGAGCGGTATCTTTTGGGACTGGGCATCCGCCATGCCCTAACGGCACCCTTTCATCCATCCAGCAACGGGCAAGCGGAAAGAATGGTGCGCTCGGCAAAAGAGGCACTGGCGCGCCTGGACCGGGGAGACTGGCATGAGCGGGTCGCCGAATACTTGTTCGTGCAACACATCACCCCTCATGCGGCCACAGGGCGGAGTCCTGCTGAACTGCTTATGGGCCGCCGCCTCAGGTCACCGCTCGATCGGCTACACCCGGACTTTGCCGTGGCTGAACCCCCAGGCTGTGCCAACGCGCCACGGTCATTTGTCCCAGGAAACCAGGTCTTTGCCCGGAACTATGTGGGGGACATTCCTTGGGTGCCAGCCACAGTAGTGGGAGTCACTGGACCTCGCTCGTACCAGGTGGCACTCGAAGACGGACGCTTGTGGCGACGGCACATAGACCAGCTTAGGCGCAGGGTTGGGGACTTGGACACTACCGAGGTGCCCCCAACTACGCTTGCGGCTCCAGAAGAGACACGTACAGATGGCGAGGCCCCACCTACACCTCCCTCGCAAACTGCCAGCGTGGAGCCTAACCAAGCCGCTTCAGAGGGTCTGCCAGACTTACCACAGACTCAGACCACTCCACTTGCGGAGGCTCCACCCACAGCAGCGGATCCAGGGGAGTTGGTTCCAACGCCACCTAGGGTCGCACCACAGCCTCAGCAAGAACTGTGTGGCCCTCCGGACTTGGCTACCAGTCCCCGGCGGTCTGGCAGAGTTTCCAAGCGCCCAACTTATTTAAAGGACTATGTTGTTGGACATGTATCACTGTTGGTCTAAGTATGGGAAATGTAACCGATATGCTTTTGTGCCTAATTGAACCATTACGCGTAGTGCTGTATATAAGGAAACCATTACGATTGTAACTAACGCCTTATCTCGGTGGGGAGGGGTGTTATGTAGTGAAGTTTCACCCTGGGCCAGCAGGGGGATACGGTATATAGTTTTCACTCAGGTCTGTAGATAGTTTTCACTCAGGTCCACGTCAGTTATTTTAGGCAGGAAACGCTGGGCTGTTGTTGCTACAATGTTGACAGCCGGCTGCCTATAAAAGCAGGCCGGCTGAGCTGTTTGCAGTCAGTTCTATTCCAGCTTACAAAAATAAAGAGCTACTTGGAGAAATCGCTGTGTCGTCTGCTATGTCAACCCACAACTTAACAATTACAGTGAGTTAAAGTGGAAAAGGAGAGAAAGAAAAGGAATAGCTCGCAGCGCCATCACAGCCAGGGCTCCAAAACAGGCGACTCCTTCCCTCCTGCCCAGGGAAAGTCTCCTCCGAACCACACCAAGGCGCTTGCCCCGTGGCACCAGGGAGCCAGGCAGGGAGGCAGCTCTCCCGGTCCGAGGAGGATCCAGCTCCGGACCCGCCGAGACCACCCACGCGCCTTTGGCTTCTGGCTCCCCCCCGAGCGCCAGACACGCCCCCCCCCCGCGAGAGGAGAGCCGGGAGGCAAATACTCTGGCCCGGAGTCCATTGACACCAACCTTCCCCCATTCATGAACAAAAGACTTTCCCCTTTTTGACAAATACTCTCCCACCCAGTTTGCCGATTGGTGACCCATCAGCAGCCCATCCAGGAGTTCCTGGCTACTCGAGAAGTGGTCTCTGAGGTCAGCCAGGGCCGAAACATGGCCGAACTACCTCTTCTCCACTCCGCATAATATCTGGGCCCGGCTTTCATTCATGAATCGTACCTTTTCATTGATAAAAGCCGAGGTGCGCGCCATAGGTGGAGCATTTCTCTCACGCTCCGGGCGGCTTACAAGAAAATGGAAGCGGCGTCTTTTTGCTTGCATGCCTGCAGTACCAGCGGATGCTCCTGCAGGGGGAGCTGTTGCGCAAGTTGAAAGTCAAGATGTGATCTTTGGCAGAGGAGAGCTGCTAATGATACTTTTATTGTCTTTGCTATGGTTTGAATTTTATTGTATTCTATGTAAAATAAACTTTCTTACTTACATAAAAGGGGGGAATTGCCTTTGCACCTTGGTAGCCATGTATGTGGAACCCCAGTTTCTGAGAAATTCTTACAACATTACAAACACATGTTGAGATATGTACATTTTCCTAATAGGGAGATTGCTTAAAAGAGACACCTGCCCTCAACACTCGAACCTGCCCTTTCAGAGGCATGGCCTCCCCTGCCCCCCCCAAAGTACCCTCTGTTGGGGCCTTGCCTTGTTTAGGACACCCCGGCTGCAGCACCACAAAAACCAGCTGGGGAAGGAATGTTTGTTTTTATGGCATGTCTTTTTGTGGCTTTATATTGTAACCCGTGAAGAACCATATAGAAATTTAATAAATAATAATAATAATATGGCGCTGTGGGTTAAAGCCTCAGCGCCTAGGGCTTGCCGATCGAAAGGTCGGCGGTTCGAATCCCCGCGGCGGGGTGCGCTCCCGCTGCTCGGTCCCAGCGCCTGCCAACCTAGCAGTTCGAAAGCACCTCCGGGTGCAAGTAGATAAATAGGGACCGCTTACCAGCGGGAAGGTAAACGGCGTTTCCGTGTGCGGCTCTGGCTCGCCAGAGCAGCGATGTCACGCTGGCCACGTGACCCGGAAGTGTCTCCGGACAGCGCTGGCCCCCGGCCTCTTGAGTGAGATGGGCGCACAACCCCAGAGTCTGTCAAGACTGGCCCGTACGGGCAGGGGTACCTTTACCTTTACCTTTAATAATATGTCATCCAGAAACCTCCCCTTCCATCTATGCTATTGCTGACCCCCCCAGTCTCCCAACAGTGCGAGATTCCTGGGGTTCCAGGCTCTGTCCTCAGGATATAGGGTTTATTTGCACATAGAGACAACCTGAGCCTAAGATGGAGGGGCTCACAGCACCCCAGAAGGTCTTGCTTTCCCCATTGCCACAATCCTGGATTCTAGCAAGAATTCAGCATGGATCTGTCTGGAGTTGCTGCCTGCCCCCAGCCCATCTCACCCACACAGCTCTGGCCTTTGACTTTGTCACCACCAGCCAGGTGGGGGAGCACCCATTTGCCCCCTCACACAGAGAAACGTCCTTTGTTATAGTAATGGCAGTACTTAGGACCATTAACTCAGCAGGGAACTTGCCTGTCTCCTTCAACAATGGAGTCTTCCATTAGAATTTCACCCTTGCTGGACCCAGGAATCAGAAGGCACTCGGGTTGTGATACAGACTGACACCACTACCCCACTGCCCAATAATATGATTTAAAACAAACAGGAATAACCTTTCCAGTAGCACCTTAGGGACCCCTGACCATTAGGTCCAGTCGTGGCCGACTCTGGGGTTGCGGCGCTCATCTCACTTTACTGGCCGAGGGAGCCGGCGTACAGCTTCCAGGTCATGTGCCCACCATGACTAAGCCGCTTCTGGCGAACCAGAGCAGCGCACGGAAAAGCTGTTTACCTTCCCGCCGGAGCGGTACCTATTTATCTACTTGCACTTTGACGTGCTTTCAGACTGCTAGATTGGCAGGAGCAGGGACTGAGCAACAGGAGCTCACCCCATCACGGGGATTCGAACTGCCGACCTTCTAGATCGGCAAGTTCTAGGCTCTGTGGTTTAACCCACAGCACCACCCACGTCCCCCCCTTTTTTTACAACTGAAGAAGAAGATACAACAGAAGAAGTTGTATCTGAAGAAGTGTGCATGCACACGAAAGCTTATACCCAGAACAAACTTAGTTGGTCTCTAAGGTACTGCTGGACAATTAAAAAAAAAAAATTTTTTTTTACTGTGTCAGACTAACACGGCTACCTACCTGAATCAGAAATAACTTTGTGGCAGTAAAGGCTGTTTCACAGTGTAAGGGGCTCCCTTGGAAGGTGGTGGACTCTCCTTCTGTGGACATATTTCATCAGAGGCTGGGTAGCCATCAGCCAGGGATTATTTTAAAAAATTTCCCTGCCAGATGGCCATCCAACCTCTGCTTTAAAACTTCCAAGGAAGGAGAATCCACCCCCTCCCGAGGGAGTCTGTTCCACTGTCAAACAGCTCTTACTGTCTTAATGTTTAAGTGGAATCTTCTTTCTTGTAGTTTGAATCCGTCAGTTTGGATACTGCCCTCTGGAGAAACAGAAAACAAGCTTGCTCTGCCTCCCATGCGGGAGCCATAGAGATATTTGAAGATGGCTGTCATCTCTCTGCTCAGTCCCCCTGTTTTCCAGCCAAATTATACCCCACTCTCTCAACCATTCTTCATAAGGCTTGGTTTTCAGACCCTTGATCCTCTTGGTCGCCCTCCTCTGCAAGCCTTCCAGCTTGTCAACATCCTTCTTAAATTATGGTGCCCAGAACAGTTTTCCAGGTGTGGTCTGTCAAGGCAGAATAGAGCCGGACTATGACTTGGAAGAAAAGTGATGGCAAACCTAGACAGCATCTTAAAAAGCAAAGACATCACCTTGCCGACAAAGGTCCGTATAGTTAAAGCCATGGTTTTCCCAGTAGTGATGTATGGAAGTGAGAGCTGGACCATAAAAAAGGCCGATCACTGAAGAACTGATGCTTTTGAATTCTGGTGCTGGAGGAGACTCTTGAGAGTCCCATGGACTGCAAGAAGATCAAACATATCCATTCTGAAGGACATCAGCCCTGAGTGCTCACTGGAAGGACAGATCGTGAAGCTGAGACTCCAATACTTTGGCCACCTCATGAGAAGAGAAGACTCCCTGGAAAAGACCCTGATGTTGGGAAAGATGGAGGGCACAAGGAGAAGGGGACGACAGAGGACGAGATGGTGGGACAGTGTTCTCGAAGCTACCAGCATGAGCTTGACCAAACTGCGGGAGGCAGTGGAAGACAGGAGTGCCTGGCATGCTCTGGTCCATGGGGTCACGAAGAGGCAGACACGACTAAACAACTAAACAACAACAATGACTTCCCCTGATCCAAACACAAGACTTCTGTTGATGCAACCAAGAATAGCATTGGCCTTTTTTGCTGCTGCATCACACTGTGGACTCATGTTACGCTTGCGGGCTGCCAAGAATGTTTTCATTAATCAAGAAAGAAAGTTAAAGGCTTGAAGCTGATCAGATACCATTGTAGTTCCAAACGCAAACAATGCTGACTAGTGACCTGGCCAGGCGCCCTTGTGCTGCTGCATGTGCCCTCATCTGTCTCTGTTTAAGTTGCCAGCATCAGGCTGAGGCTGAGCAGTCAGAAGTCTCTGTGGTGGCAGCAATGGGAGAAATGCTGGGCAAGGCCCAAGTTTTGGCCACAATCACCTTGCTGTGAGATCACCAAGCCCCATATAGGACCACTTGATCACTTCAATCTGCAAAACTTGCACAGTTACAACTCCCACATCATACTTCTGTATTCGTAACAAACCAATATTTTACTGCAGCGGCAGCTACACTTTGAAACTCCTTATCAGGCAGGTGCTCTTTTCAGCTCCTGCCAACAACTTTAGAAAAGCCTAGCCGGATATCGAGATTGATGGGGTGTGTTCTAGTCTGCCTTTATTTTATCTCTGATTTTGATTTTTTAAAATGCATTAAATAGTTGTTGTGAACTGTCTTTACTGATAAATTTATTGTTTTATTCTTTTCTAACCGCTTTGAGCTTTCTTTCTTTTTTACAGTCAAGTGGTGTATACATTTTAATGAAATAACTAAATAAATAGATAAATAAATAAGCGTGTTGACGTTTTCAGAGATTTAGAATTCCCTGTTTCAGCGAACCAGATGTGTGGCTGCTGGCTGCAAATGCACAGCCATGTGGGCAGTGTGTGTGTGTGTGTGTGAGAGAGAGAGAGAGAGAGAGAGAGGTCCCGCCATCTCCCCATATCTCTCTCTGGGGCCGAACATATTTTCATTGGGTGGTTGGGGCAACGCAGGGCTGCTCAGAGCCACTTTTCTTCCAGTCCACTTGGGGAGATGCGGAGGAGGGCGAAGCAAGGAGACCTCCCGGCAGCAGGAGGGAGGCCGCCAGGCCGCGCCAGGGAGCCGAGCTGAAGCCGCTCGGTCCGCGCGCAGCAGCCCCTTCTTCCCTTGCGCACAGAGCGAGCCAGGAGCGGGCCTTGGCATCCACGGCGTAACCTGAGCCCTCCGGGGCCGGCGCGCGCCACAGGCAGCAGGTGAGTGATGCTGGACATGCACCTGGTGCCGCCTCCGGACTGAAGATTTGATGAAATGCCTCTATTATGATCCGGAGGTCCATGGAGGAGAGCGAGCGGGCGATACCTGATCCCCTCCACTCCCGGAGAGCCCGATTGCTGGAGCTTTTCATAACCTCCACAGCCAGACGCCTCTTTCGAAAGGCAGCTTCAGGGGCAGGAGCCATGGGACGAGGGGGCCCAGGGCTCAGAGATGGGTAACAAGCAGACCATCTTCACTCCGGAGCAGCTGGACGCCTATCAGGTAAGAGTACCTGCGGACGCAGCGCGGGAGCTTCCATGCCTGCGCGCTCACCAGAGCTTTGCTAATGCCGGGCAGGAAGCGGGAGCGGCTGCTTTTTCAAGTCAACATGCAGACAAGCCACACGAGAGCGAATGCCATGTGTGAACGCAGCCCTGCGAGGAGTGTGTCCGTGCAGGAGCCCATAAGCAGCAGCAGTAGATGGAGTCAAAGCAGCAACAACCTGCCTTTTTCCTGGATTCAAAGAGCTTATTTTTACGGCTAATGTCTGTACAGCACAGGGGTGGGGGTGGGGTAGGAGAGGATTTTTGCGAGAAGATCAGAAATCACTCCAGGGCGGGGGTCTCCAGCCTTCGCAGACTCCCCTCTGTGCCTGATTTCATATTTCTTTTCTGTTTCAGGATGCAACATTCTTCACACGGAAAGAAATTCTCAGGTGAGATTATGCGTTTCGCTACAGAATCCAAATACCTGCGTCAGAATTATCCTTTGTTAAAAGCTCGGACGGGGGGGGGGGGGCAGCAGCTGAAGCAGAGCGGCCTCTCCCAGTCTTTCCCCAAGCTGCCTTTCACAGATGCCCATTTGCGATAAAATGCGCCTGGCCCCGCTCGGCCTTCAGCTCCGCATTCTGGAAATCCCCTCTGCTGAACTGAGGGGGCTGGAAGTGGCAGGATCAGTTTCGGGTCCCTGCAACAGAGAAGCCTAAATCAGGGGGTTCCAAGTGGCCTTTTAAGACTCTCTCTCAACAAAACTCAGCCACTGGGCAATCCAGCGTGTGAGGCAGAAGAAGGCGCTAGAACTCCCTTGGGATTCATAGTTTCCTTCTTAGTAAGTTTATTCAGTTTTGAGCTTTGAGACTTCCAAATGAGAAAGCGGAAAGGAGCTGAGCACAAAACACTCGAAACGCTTCCAAATAAACTCCAAACCATTTGGTTCCTGTGGCCTCTGTAGCTCCCCCAGCTGAGACTCTGCAGAGATAATGTGGTGGAGTGGTTAGAGTTTGAGCCCCTTGGGAGAAGCAAGTTCACATCCAGCTACCAGCCCCTCTCTCCCTGTCCATCTAGCCCACCTCACAGGGGTGTAATGAAGCTAGAATAGGAGAGCCATGGGCACAGCCTTGAGCTCCCAGAAGGAAAAGGGGATATACGAATGCAGTGATAAATAAGTGCCCAGGAAGGGAGACCCAAGGCCCCCAGGCTGAGGGGTCTCAGAGCAAGGCAGGGGGAGCGTCCAGCCCAGGAGAAATGCGCCCCCTCCCCTCTGCCATTTGCTGTGTGACATGTAGCAAGGGACACAGGCTGAGTGAAAGGGGCATTGATGAAACCTAAGTATGGGCATGTTTTCATGTCTGGAATGGAAGCCAAGACCATAATTGTATCATGAATAAGGCATTCATTATTGATAGGGAGCCCTTTTGAAACTTCTGCCTCTTTGTTCTCTGCCACTTTCTCTGATGACAGCCCATTGCCGAGTAAACAAAGGAAGCAAAAAGGAGGCAGAGGAGGAGGAGACCCCCCACTCCCGCTCCCACTTTTTAGACTTCCCCTCTAGTGAGCGCTTTCTGCTGCAGTGCTCTGCATGCAAATCCAAGAGGAAATCCCACCGAGTTCAATGGCCTGCGCTTCTGAGCAGGCAGGGGCAAAGGATCTCACTGCCAGCTTAGCTAGGATTTATATCCTGACTGTTTTTTTAATGTCTGTTTTGAGGCAACCAACAACAAAGTCGGAACAACAAAGCAGTAAGAAACCCAACATACCAAAAGCAAACACAAGAAGCACATCTAGACAAAACCTTTTAGGAAATGGAAACAGGTAGATGCCCTTTAAAACTGACTGAGCACAAAACCACTTAGGCCTCCTGTGCCAATGCACGCTTACTTGGAAGTAGGTCCTACTGCATCCAATGGCGCCTGGGGATCTGGACCTCAGTAAATGAGCCGAGGGTTGCAGGAGCATTCCCTGTTGTGAACTGGTGGGGTAGTGCAGGGAAGAAGTACCTGAATGTACAGAATTATCAGCAAAACACACACAGAGACAGCCACCCCCAAACAAACTTGGCTGTGCCCCCTTCTCTTCCCTCGCACACAGACCCTTCTGCGGCAATCACCACATCCCTTCTGCGGCAGTCTGAACCCCACTAACATTTTCATATTCTTAACATAGCCTTGATCGGTTCTTCCTCTCCCTGGTTTTTTTATTTGTTTGTGGGAGAAGGGCACCCGCTGCCTGCTGCTTCCTCTAGACAGCAGCTGAGAAGAAGACTTTTGGGATTTGCTGACCTCTCCTTGCCTCCAGACATTTGACTGTAAATAACAGAGCAGCAAAAGAGGCCCCTTCAGAGCCGCTTGGCCAAACGCTCTTTTTCTTCTGCCTTGCTTGGTGGGATGGCCAGAGATGTGAGCTGTCCTGATATTTGGACCAGTGCAAGTCATCTTGGATGACGCCTTGCATGTTGCTCAGTGACGGACGATTGACTCCTGCCAGTCCAGCATGCTGGAGAGAAGCCACATCCTTCCTCCACGACCTGGTCCTGCATCCCACAGGTGAGAAAGACTTCTTTCCTTGCTTGCAGGTTGTTTGACAGGTACCGTGACCTGGCCCCTCAGCTGGTCCCGCTCGATTACACGAAGAAGCCCAACGTGAAGCTCCCCTATGAACTCATTGGCAGCATGCCTGAGCTGAAGGTACAGGAGGAGGGAAGACTCTGCTGGGCACCAGCTGCCTCACCTGCCCACGAAGTGAGGCTGCCCCAGGGGGAATGGGGAGGAGGCCCTGAAGCCGGGCTGGTTTCCTTCTCACCCCATCTCCTTCCTCAGGACAACCCCTTCCGGCAGCGCATCGCTGAGGTCTTCTCTGAGGATGGCGAGGGCAACATGACCTTAGATGACTTCCTGGATATGTTCTCGGTGATGAGTGAAATGGCTCCTCGGGACCTCAAGGCTTACTACGCCTTCAAAATCTACGGTGAGGTCAGGGGAATATCTACTAGGAAAGTAATCATGCTAATCTACTAATTCCAGAGGATCCCAGAAGCGACTTCAGTCTACATTGCTTAAAATGAGACCCAATTTGAGTTGCATTGATTTGAGTCATATTGATTACTATTTTTGTTTGTTTGTTTGTTTGTTTGGTATTTATTTCAAGAACCCCAAAGTTCGAGAGTCAGTGATCTGTCATGGTACAACCCCATTGAATAAAATAACAGTGGTTATCCAGTCCTCGTTGCTGGTTGCAAAGGGCCCCCATGACAATTCAAGCTTCAGGCCCCCCAAAATGTTGAGTGGCAGCCTCAGGGAAGGGGTCCTGGGAGTTCGGCATGGGCTCTTTGAAGAGGAGCATTGCCACACAACTTCACCGGCTGCCAGTCACTCCAGCAATGGGAAAGGGAGAGTGGCGGCTCTTGGGGGCAGGAGAAGAGGCCAGAGGGGCAGCTGGACCAGCAAAGAGATCAAGTGACAGGGGAAACTGCACCTTCTGAATTTCTGCCTGCCATGATCTATCAAAAGCATTGAAGGAAGCCCAAGAAGTTACTAGCAAGTGGGCAGTGGGAATCTCACTGAAAAGCAGAGGCTCCACACTGTGTGTGCATGTGTGGAAGTGGTTTGTGGTGCTCCACAAAGGCTGCAGCAGACTCTCCTGTGCACCTGAGCGTAGGAAGCCCATTTCCAGAGGGCAGGTGCTTGAAGCAACACTGGCACCCCCACCCCAGCCCCCATAAGCAGGCCTCCCCCCACCCTGCCTCCCTGCCATGGCTCTGGCACTACTCTGCCCGCCAAAGCAGGGAGGTGACCTTCTGAGGGGACCATGCATAAGTTCAGAGGCAGTGGAGCTTTTCCCTGCTCCGGCCCTGAGGTCCCCAAGTACTCCTCTATCTGCAGATTTCAATGATGATGACTACATCTGCAAATCCGACCTGGAGAAGACGGTGAACAAGCTGACCCGCAAAGAGTTGACCCCAGAGGAGGTGTGCCTGGTATGCAACAAGGTGATGGAGGAAGCCGACTTGGACAACGATGGCAAGCTGTCCCTGGAAGACTTCCAGCACATGATCGTTCGAGCGCCTGACTTCCTCAGGTAATGGAAACTGCCCGGCCGTGGCCTTCCTTCCCTCTCTGGGCTGTCGGGCTCAGGAACAAGGAGCTCCGGGGGGACTCTTCTCAGAGCAGAGGGTGCCCAGAAAGCCAAACGAGGTGAGAGTAGCCTGAGGTTGCCCTTCAGCATTCTTCCCATCCATCCCCGCCCTGTCCATCTCATGCAGAGCGATGAAGCAGGTGCCTCGTGAGACGCCCTGGGCTTTTGCTCTCGGACACAGTCTGCTGAGCTCAGCCTGGGCATCCTTCTCTCCCCAGGACAGATTCACGCAGCCCGTCATCACCCAGCCTGCCCTGGCTGTGCTGCCAAGCGTCTCAGCCAGGAGAGGCACATTATTTTCCCCTAAGCTAGTTGGAGTCCCTCTCTCAGCCACGAGGAAGCCTAGAGTTCAGCTTCCACCTGCTGTTGTTTGCATGTTAAACTCCCCATCTTTGCTGATGTCCTTTTCTGACCATGGGTCACCAATGCTGAAGTATTCTTGTTGTTTTTCAACAGCACTTTTCATATCAGAATCTGACCCAAACTCCAGAGACCGACCGAGAGCCAGAAACCCTCTTGCTGCTGCTGCTGCTTCTTCTTCTGGAGCTGGATGAGGCCTGGAGCTCCCCCCCCCCCCCCGCCGGGCTCCTGCTGGGGGGCTGGGGTGGAACAGACCTTCCTTTTGCCTCTTGCTTAACACACGGTGGGGTCTCTTTCCAACTTGATATAACAATGCAGCTGGGTTTCTGTTTTTCCCCTAATCTGACATACAGAAAGGCAGCCACCCTTGAATTAAAATTCCAAGAAAAAAGCACACCAAGAACTCAGGCCAATATAAGTTTCAGTCGTGGGAGTGGTCCCTCCTCGCAAATCAATAGTCAATTTTAACAAAAACTAATCCATTCAAAAGTATGTATTCCGACAAGGATTACAAACTCAAACAGAGGTTACAAACTCAATCTCATAAGGATATGTATAACACAATAATTTGTTACAGAATTAGAGATAAGAGTTTATGAGTAGAGATAAGTTCATGTTAGTCCATAGTCAGGTTTGAGGTGAAGGTTTTAGTTTCAATCACTGAGCAGAAGTCAGAAGACAATTATGGATCAGAAACCAGGACAGGGCCCTGTTTCAATGTATTCACCTTCATCAGCTAATTTTTAAAGGGTCATGTAAGTCTGAAGAATTTGTATAAATATATCCTGTTATTTTCTACATTTCTCAGAGATAACAACTACGTGTGGGTAGATCAACGTGTATCTTGAGCATTTCTGTGCGTCTTTCTTGGTACATTGAATTAAAATTCAACACTAAGGACATTGGAAGAACCCTGTTGCTGGGTCAGAACAGCCCCAGTCTGGTGTGTGGCTTCCCTTGTGGCTGGACAGAGCCCACAAGGAGACCTGAGCTCCACAGCCCACTCCCACCGGTGACCCTGAGCAACCGGTATTCAGGGGCAAAATACGTCTGATGCACACAACCTCCAAGTGTCCCTGTTTTCCAGGGACAGTCCCGGAATTACAGAAGCCACTCCAGTTTCTAATTTGATCCTGGAATGTCCTGCTTTTCCTTTATCTTCCCCTCCACATCACAGAGAAAAATGAAACGTGGTTGAGAGATCAGACTGTGCCCCCCTCCTGTCCTTTTTGGAAACAGAAGCCTTTGTGCTGTGTGTGTGTGTGTGTGTGTGTGTGTGTGTAGGTGCAAAAACAGAGTCCTGTTTCTACCGAAAATAAAATACCTGCAACAAACGAAGGAAACATTGAAGCTGGCCCACCAAGCCCTTCCTATAATCCACTTCCCTTTCGTATTCCTGTTCAGTAGAATTGGGTGAGTCCAGCAACTGTGTGTTTTTCAAGCAAGGACCTTCTGGCCTGGTTGGCTACCTCAGCTGTCAAGGGGAGCTGGTCAAGCCTGTCAAGGGAGAGCCCAGTGAGGGCATTTGGTCTACTAACAGCCCCAGCCAATGTAGCAACTCCAGCCTGGCCTACCTCACAGGGCAATTTTGAGTGAGGAGACAAACTGGTCTATAAATGCAAGAAACACATATACACCGTTATTAAAATGTGCTCAGTGGAAAGAGATTTTGTCTGCAACTACGAAGATATCAGATGATATTATGATTAGCAGCAATAGTGTTAATAATTTTAAAAATAAATTCATCACCTGCCCTTAATCACCAGCAGGTCCCAGTGCAGGTTACAATGATTCAAAACTCAGTATTAAAAACAGCTGCTTAGAGAGTGGTGCTGATAAAGCCAAGGTTGCAGGTTTGAACCCATATGGGACAGCTGCCTATTCCTGCACTGCAGAGGGTTGGACTAGATGATCCTTAGGGTCCCTTCCGACTCTACAGCTTTAGGATTCTATGAAATTACAAGCCAGAGGTCCTGAAAATGCGCATCTCAGGTGTCAGGGGCCAGGGCAGAGAGGACCGTGACCAAGTTCCCTCTGTCCAGAAGGGCTGGGGACAAGCTCTCCTAGCCACTTGGACCTCTAGTGTCAAACGTGGATCCAGGACTTTCCCCAAGCTATGATCCTGCTCCTTACAGGGAAGAGCAGCCCCACCCAGAACAGGCTGCCTTCCCACCCCCTGGACTCAAGAACTTGGAGCCCATCACAAGACTGTCAAGATCCAGCTGCCATTCACTGGTCCACATCCGGCCACCTGAGTCTTTGCTGGCCAGCTGCAAGCCTAGAAACCTGCATCCTGAACCATCGCCAGGGTCATGTCAGAAATGAAGCTTAATTAATGGGTGAATCCGCACCCACTTTTACAGCAGAGATCAGTGGCCAGAGTTACATAAAACCCAAGAGGAGTGGAATAAGGTGTGTGGAGGGAGGGCAAACAGCCGTGGATTCCCTGCCCGCCACCAGATGCCAACCTTCCACTTATCTGTATAAGGGGGGTTAGTGAACAAAAATTAAAAATCTTGGGGATGAATGTTGGAAGAAATGATTGCAGCATAGAACTGGGGGATAGGAGCGGAAATAAGGATAAATCTTCAAACAGTGATGGGGTTAGGAAGGGGAGGCATATGGGGGTGCCAAGGGTCATCTAGTCCAACCCCCTGCAATGCACATGTTGCAGTTGTGTATCTATTTGCCTAGATAATTGCACCCCACTTTTCAAGTCACGAAGTGGCTCATAGTACAACAACAGCAGGATTTTAAAGCACCAAAACCCCAAAGAAAACGGGAAGAATAAAAAGGCATACGAACAAAGGAGAAACAGCACAGGGAATCCAGCAGTAAATAACTGACAACTGCTGCGAAATCAACAGGAGAGTCTCCTCTGGCTGTCAGCAGAGTGGAAGGAAAGAGAGTGGGGGTCTCAGAAAGCTCTTGGGGCAGCCAGGGGGTCCCTGAGGGGGGCGTGCTGGCGCAGAAAAAAACCCCTTGCACGTGGCCATAGATGGAACCTCCTCAGCCTCTGTGATGTCAATGAATAAAAAATCCAGATTTTAACAAGTGGCGGAGGCGGGGGGGGGGGAGAGGTTGGTGGTGCTACCTATTTACATTTATGGACTTTTGCACTAGAAATAAACTGCTGGGGTGTCAGAGACGAGGAAAGCTCTCTTTTCCCAGCACAGCAGGGCTCTGCATTTGGGGTTTCTGTGTGTTGATTTCCCCCGTTTCCGTTTCCTTTCCAAAATGCCTGTTTCTTATGTGTGGAGCAAGAGACTTTGCTGTCGGGAATTCCCTCGTGTGTTGTGTTTCTTGGATATATTTATAATTAAAGTGAAGTGAAACAAAGCCAAGCAAACTGCTCCAGGGTCTTTCGGGGACACCCTGCCTCCAAAATGCCAGGGCAGAGCAGCGAAAGTAGGAGAGCCCTCTCGGCCGGCCTGCGGGAAGGGGAGCAAGCGCGGAGCAGGCCATGCTCCTTCGCAGTTGCCTCAGCACCGGACAGGTCTGCTTTTGCTGCTGCTGCTGCTGCTGCTGCCATCTGGGCAAGAGGGAGGCGTGCCTGGCAGCGCGAAGGAATGTGACTCGCTGCGGCGTCTTCCCTCCTGTAAACATTTCCTCAAGAAACTTTGAGCTGCTCGGATCTCTTCTCCCTCCCGAGGGAAAGATCTGCAAAGAGCCTCCCCACCCGGGAGGAGAGCGTGAGGGGGAGATAAAACGCCCCAAGCAAAGTATGATTCCGATTTGCAGGAGAGCCCCCTTCTCCCTCCTCGTCTTCTGCAGCCTTGTTTTCCTGGGATCGGGTAAGTTCAAGGGCAGTTCGGCTCTGTCTCGCGTCTAATCCGAAGCAGGATAGTTCCAGCAGGTGGACCAGATTATAAAACCGCAGGCTGGGTGGGCGGACTGAGCGCGCAGCCGGATCCTGATGCTACTGACATCCAAACCACGGGTAGAGGAGTGAGCTCGTTCTCGCTGTTCCCTTTCGGCAGCCGGATGCTTCCTTCTGTTTCGCTTCCTTGTCTTTTCCTCTGTTTCTGGGACAATTCAGAGCAGGGATGGACTGAGAGGCTCCTCCGTCTGTCCCAAGGGCGGAAGACCCGCCCGCTCCTGCCCCCGGGGCTCTTGGGCTCTTCAACATCAGCTCAGGGGCAGCGCCAGGCAACCAGAAAGGGAGGGTGGCAGCCACGGAGCGTTGGCATGGCCAGATTCAGAGGGGCGGTTGGGTAGCAGCAGCAGCATGGGGAGTGGGGGGCGGTCCCATGGACTCGGGTGGTCGTGGTGGGGAGATGTGTTGCAAGAGCAAGAGGCAGCCCTGGGAGGCTGAAACAGCCAGTAAGTGCACAGCCATGCAAAGGACCCCAGCTCTGGCAGAGGTAAAGGTAAAGGGACCCCTGACCATTAGGTCCAGTCATGGCCGACTCTGGGGTTGCGGTGCTCATCTCGCTTTACTGGCTGAGGGAGCCAGCGTACAGCCAGCATGTGGCCAGCATGACTAAGCCGCTTCTGGCGAACCAGAGCAGTGCATGGAAACGCCGTTTATCTTCCCGCCAGAGCGGTACCTATTCATCTACTTGCACTGGTGTGCTTTCGGACTTCTAGGTTGGCAGGAGCTGGGATCAAGCAACGGGAGCTCACCCCGTCACAGGGATTCGAACCGCCAACCTTCTGATCGGCAAGCCCAAGAGGCTCTGTGGTTTAACCCACAGCGCCACCCACGTCTCTGGCAGAGAGGAAAGGGTTAAAACTGTCTCAAGTCAGAAACATCTTCCCAGCTAGCCAAGTGGCAAAAGGGAAGCACAACCTGGACCCACGCTGCTTGAATGAGCCTAAAGGGGTGCTTGCTGAGACAGCGGGGGGGGGGGGAGGGAGGAGAAGCCTTTTGTGAGAGGAGTCATGATAAGGGCACCCCCCCAACCCACACCAGCTGTGATTCCTTCCTGCATTCATGGTGTTTGGACTAGATGACGTTTTGGGTCCCTTCGGACTCTAAAATGGTATTATTCTCTGAGAGCAGTGGAACAAGGCCCAAGAAGGGTATCCAGTAGAACGTCCCATGCAAACGGCTTGGATAAGAGACCAAAGGTTTGCATGTAATCTTTGGACCCCTCACCAAGTGGGGGGGGGGAGGGGACTTTGCCCTCATCAGCCCAGCCTGGGCTCTCAGGCAGGACAATGCGCATTGCACAACTCGGTCCACAGCTCAGGGGCCTGGTGCATGTGTGCGTGTTCAAGAAAGGCGGAAGGCGGCTGGTGCCTAACCTCAGTCGAAAGGTAGCAGGTGCTCAGAGAGCACAGGTGTCCTGGAAGAGCAAAGGCCACGAGTGGTTTCTCCGGGAGATTTTCAGGCTGGGAGGTGGAAGCCAAGCAAACACCCCTTGCACACCCCCAGCTTCTCCCAGGCCAAGAGGAAACACTCCCTCCTCCAAAGTAGGGCTGGGCGATATCTGGTTTTCAACATCACAATATATCACCAGATAAACCTTGCAATATATTGATATATCACAATGTCTGAAATAAGGGTGGAGCTATGCAGAGTCATTAGCTGGCTTCACAGTTTTCCCCACACTGTGATTTTTTTTTTTGCATAGGACACAAACACTCTCGCACACATCATGATTCCTGATATATTCCCAGGTCAAAAACACGAAACCAGTATCACAATATGGACTTCAAACCGGTTCTGGATGATATATTGATACACTGCCCAGCCCTAGTTCAGAGCATCTAGTTGACTACCCATTGAAAGAAACGCAGGTTTCCGAGTGAGAGCTAGAGGAAGAAGGAGGGCTCCCCCTGCCCCCCCCCGGAAATCCCTTTCCTCTGGTGCACAAAGGAGGCAACCCTTGCTGAGACCTTTCTGAACTTCCTTCTGGTTTTCCAACCAGTAGCCCAAGACTCCTGCTCTGGTCACTGTGGGACACCTCGAAGCAGCTGCTCCTGCCACGCAACCTGCGAGTCCCTGGGAATCTGCTGCCCTGACTACTGGGAATTCTGCCCGAACGCCTCTCCCTACTCAGGAACCCTCCTTGGGGGGAAAGACTTCAGCCTCCACAACGTGACCTTCGGCGGCTCTTCCACCGTGATTTGCAGGTGAGCTGAGATTTCCAGAAGGATTGGTAGCTCACGGCACAGGCACTTGGGCTTGTTCTTGGCCTGGGATGCATGTGTGCATTAATGCACAGGTTAGTGGGTCCCCCCCCCCACTGCATTTCGGGTCACATTTCCATGCTGTTGGGGGAGGGTCTTTTCCGGATTTGCATGAGCTGTTGGGTTTCCCTGGCCCTGCAATCCCCCTTCCCCAAACTCTTATTTGTGAAGCCATCACCTGCCCATGTGCAGTGGCTGCCACAAGTGTACACACCTCAGCTGCTTGAGGCAAAACAAAAAGACAAAAAACACACACATTGCCACACTCACCCCCCCCCCACTGCCTGGAGGAAAGCAGAGAGAAAAGGAGGCTGGAAAGGAGCAGGCCGTGTGGGGTGGGAGGCATGGCAGAGGGGCACGGAGGAGGTGAGCAGCTCCCCAAACCCAGATCTGCTCCCTGAGGCAACTGCCCCACCTCGCCTCATGGGTGGGCCTCTCCTGCACCTCAGCTTAACTACGAAGTTAATGTGGCTTAAGATTTCCATTCATATGGAAGCTGGTTTGAGGGGGAAACACAGCACAGAGCAGTATTGATCAAGAAACTACTCAGGCATAGGCAAACTCGGCCCTCCAGATGTTTTGGGACTACAACTCCCATCATCCCTAGCTAACAGGACCAGTCATCAGGGATGATGGGAACTGTAGTCTCAAAACATCTGGAGGGCTGAGTTTGCCTGTGCCTGAACTACAGGATAGAGGTGGCTAATCCACTGTATACCCGGTTCCCAAAAACCAGCAACGTTGGATGCAGAGCAAATGGTCAGGTGCTCACAGCCATGGATTCTGCTTTCCAGGCAGACCTGCTCCTCCCAGGTTTGCAGCAGTGAGGAAGGGGAACGGCATGATGAAAACCAATAAGCGGGAGGGAAGAGTGCACATCGCCTAGTGTTGCCATGGAGATCTGTGTGTGCTCCTCTTTGAAATAGGGCAGGGCCCAAATAGCTTCCCAGGTCCCATCGCTGGAACATCTTTCATTTCCCCCTACCTGAAACAACAGACTCTTTGTTCTGATTTCAGCAAGGCTTTTGACAAAGTCCCCCATGATATTCCTGCAGAGAATACAATGTGGGCTGAACAAGGTAACACTTAGGTGGATATGTATCTGGCTGACTGACCAAACCCAGAGAGGACTCATTAATAGTTCCTTGTCACCCTGGGAAAAGGTGACAAGGGGGCTGCTGCAGGTTTCTGTCCAGGGCCCGTTGTTGTTCATCATCTTTATAAATGACTGGGATGAAGGAATTGAGGGGATGCTCATCCAATTTGCAGAAGACACCAAACTGGGAGGGGCAGCTAATGCTGCAGAAGACAGAATCAGAATTCAATACGACAATAATGTTGAATGGGTTTAGATGAGTAGGAGAGGATATTTTATTTATTATTATTCTTCCTCTTCTTACTTGTGTAAGAATGCAAATACCTATTTCAGCAGAGTTAATTTGCCATCCGTGTGCAGCTTATCTCTAGAAGCTTCTAGAGACAATGTTGCACAATGCGGCATAATTATGATATCCAAGGGTGTTTGGGCAGAGCTCGATTTATTTTCCCCCTTCTGCGTTTCCCTCTTAACAAAGAAATTGCTCTCAGGCTGTTTAAGTAAACAAGAAAAATATAAAAGTTTCCCCGCATCAGAAGACTTGCCAGGATTCAGCAGATGAAAATTAGGCAGACAAGAATCCTCAAAATTTACAACAGTCCATAGTCTGGTTCAAAATGCAGTGCACTCTCTGGACAAGAGATAAAAAGAAAAGTGTGCTTTCTATTGTTCCTCCTCCTGCCCCAAGTTTAAAAGATATGTTTCTGACTCATGCATTTGTGATCTGGCTGCAGATCCTCCCACGCTTGAGAGATTGGCGAACTGGGGCAAAACTAACAACATGAATGACAGTAGGGACAAATTTAAGGCTCCTGTACGGGAGACAGGATTAATCCCTGTAGAACTCCAGAGTATAAACGGTTGTGGGGTCAACCAGTGATTTCCCCAGCACCAACTGACTTCTGGAATTGGTCCTTCAGATAGAAATGGAACAACCAGGGTTAAAACTAGATCCTGAATCAGGTTGAAATGGATCTTGATAATGAGTCTCATTCAGGAGACCCTGAAGTGGTCTAGTAACTCTCCACACAAACCCCTTCCTCAAGTCAATAGCCATTGCACTGCCTTGGGTTCAAGGGTGGGGGTTTCCTTTAGGAATGGTCTTGTAACTCCATTCTTCAATGCAGCTGGGGACACCCGAGGCCATCTGTCTGTCCTAAAGAGGCAGCTGCTGCTCCTCCTCCTCCTCCACTGGGATCTCTTCCCCCAAAGAGTCTTTCCTACTAGCCATCTCTTCTGGAAACCAAGGACTGCCAGACTGCAGCTGTAACCTGACACCTCAGCACTGAATGTCAGCTTTCAATCAGTTAGAAGTCTTTGGTGAATCTCACCAAGTGCTGATTGTTGTTCCTGCCTGTTATGGTCATACTGCACCGTGAACATGTCCAGTTGCTTGCAGTCTTAATCCCTTTTGCTTTTATAAAACGATTCCTTCCAGCTGGCCTTGGCAGGAGCCAATCATGCTTTGAAATACTGGAAGGAAAAGACGGAGGGAGAGCTGGGAGAGTGGCCCACTGACCGTCCACCTGGCCTGCAGGGCCACCAAGGAATTAAGCGGCTGAGGTGGTGGGATTTGAATCCAGGGCCTCCAAGCCGACTTTCCCCCTTCCTCCTTTGGGTCACCCTGTGGTTTCTCTTTGGCATTGACAGGTTTGCAGGGTCAGTCCAGACCCGTGGCTACGTGGCTGGAGATGGCCGAGTCCACTGCATCTCCCCCTTGCTCTACCAGATCGGGATCTTGAAGCTGGAGATTTCCAGCGATGGAGGAAGGACATTTCCCTGGATGGCAACCTGGGTGTCAGGTGACTTGTTTCCCAGTTTGCAGGTTCCTTGATCTCCACAGAGCTCTGTCTCCATGTACCTTGTCCTCTGCTTGCCTTTGCCTGTTTCCTCGAGGGAGAGGGCTGGGTGTTCCCAAAGCAACTGCCCTCATTTCCAGCACTTGGGAAGGGATTCTGCTGTGGCTGAAACTGTGTCACGATGTAATGTGGGTGGTAAAGATAATGTTGGGCCTTGCTGCCTCTGCTGCTTCCTTCCACGCAGAACTGCTCTTCAGAATAAGTCATACGCAGCTCTGGGAGGGACTTGGCTGCCTGAGGAGGTCTGGGGCTTGCTATGTCCCTCTTTGCTTTCATGGCCTGCTCTTAAAGAAGAATTTCAGGGATGCTTCTTTGCATGCCATAAATAGTGTTACAGGCCACCGCTATGTTTGAGTGTTAAGACATTCCTAGGATTCTGAGCTTTACTGAGTTTGGTTTCCTTGGGAAGAGGTTCAGTAGAGATTTTGGTGTCCTTGGGATATATTATTTATTTACACATACATATACAAGCTGAGTATCAGATGAAGCATCTCGCAGCATCAACAGACCGTGCTTCTCCATTAATGGCAGCTTTGGACCGAGCACAGAGGAAGAAGCATGTTTCTGGGTTTCCAGCTTCCAGGCTCCTTCTAACTCAGCTCACACACAATGCACTGACTTTAGTTCTTCTCCCTTGCATCTAGGAGAGGGGGGTGGAGGAAAGGCCTGTGGCAAAAGAGAGATGTCCAAGACAGTCTCTCCCACCCTCTCCATTGCCAACTGCGACACAACAGTCCTGCAGTGCTGCTGCCCCCCTCCCATTTACACCTGCAGCCCAGATGAGAGGGAATCTGGGATGCACTAAAGCAATTACTGTATTTTTCGCTCCATAAGACACACTTTTTTCTTCCAAAAAAGTAAGGGGAAATGTCTGTGTGTCTTATGGAGCGAATGCGTGGTCCCTGGAGCCGAATTGCCCAGGGGCAAAAAGCAGATCATGCTTTTTTTTGGGAAAGAGGGAAGTGGGTGTTGAAACAAAGCCGCTGATCGTTTGCCGATCAGGGAGAGTGATAAGAGACGCTAGAGATAAAGGAGGCTGCCTGGGAGGGGGGAGGTAAAGACGGCAAACTTGCAAAGGGGGGAAACAGGAAGACTAAAGCAATAAGGAGAGAAATTAGAAGAAAAGGAGGAGCAAAAAACTGCTCCAGCTAAGGAAAAGACACTAAGGCAAACAAGAGGGAAGGGAGTGTTGAAAGGAAACAGCTGATCGGTGGGATCGGAAGAGAGATAAGGGATGCTGGAGATAAAGGAGGCTGCCTTGGAGGGGGGAGGTAAAAGCCCATGGATCCTCAGGATTTTTGCACTGGGTCACCCAAATTCACCATCAGATCACATAGCATGTCCATGGCTACAGGTGGTACCAAAAAAACCACCCACCCACTGTTGCATGGGGCTGCAATGGCACAAAAACGTGGTTACAAAGCACGGATCAACATGGATCCTCAGGATTTTTGCATTGGGTCACCCCAAATTCACCATCAGATCACATGTCTGTGGCCACAGCATGAACCACAAAAATCATACATCCACTGTTTCGTCCACTGGCATACTGGCCTGGAGGAACGGTGGGCAGATCAGGGTCTTCCTCACAAGGCCCACCCTTTAGCCCAGAAGACCCATCCCTTAGTTGTAGCTCCTGCAACCTGACTCATTCTTCGGAGATGCTGAGAAGGACACTTCCATGGCCTGCAAAGGTCCTTGTCTTACAGAGAAGCTAGTATGACTGGTTTAGAACCCTCTATTTCTAACCATCGCTGGTTGCAGGACCCCAAGGATGGGGAAGGACTCAGGGCATCATCCCAACTGACACCCCCCCAACCCACAAGATCAGCATCATTCAGCCAGTAAGAAACAAAAGCTCTCTTGCTCAAGGGCTGTGCAAAACAAGTGACTCACCATTCCCTCTTTTTGCTCCGTCACGCAGTTCATCACGGCAAAGTGTCTCCTTTGGAAAAAAGCACGCTGGTGAATGAAACCAAGTGGCAGTACTATGGCACTCCTGGCACCGGGGGGAACCTGACGGTCACCTGGAACCATCGGACGCTTCAAGCCAGCCACGTCAATGTCGAAGTCTGGGGCTATAACGAAACAGGTAAGGCTCTCCCTGTGTCCACGAGGGTCTTGTGATGAGTGGGGAATTGCACATATTAAGCTTGTGCAGCATGAAGCATCTGGATCCATAAAAAACTGACCCTTTTTGGAATAAAACATTGTCCAGGCTCATTTGTGAGGCCTCTTTCTTGCAGGAGACGGCTGTATTTTCAGCTTCTGGGCTTCTGTGGGGCAGCTGTTTTTGAGAAGTGCTGGGAGCAGGCGAAGCTGGTCTTTTGTCTCATCTGAAATAATAGGGGGGAGAGGGGGCTGATTTCATTCATTCATTCAGATCTGACAAGACAATGTTTAACATAGCATAATGATAATATCAGTAAAACCTTCAGTGGCGCACGGTGGGATGTCTTAAGTCATACACGGCTCAGGACCTCAATATCTTAAGGACTGCATCTGCCCATATGAAGCAACCTAGACCCTGCACTTGACACCCGAGACCCTTCTCTATGTCCCCCCTCCCTGAGAGGTCCAGAGGATGGCAACACAAGAACAGACCTTCTCTGTGGTGGCTCCCTGACTGTGGAATGATCTCCCAGAGAGGCTTGCCTGGTGCCATCATGACATGTCTTGAGGAGCCAGGCAAAAACATTCCTCTTTACTCATGCCTAGGACTAGGACTTTACTCATGCGGCCTAGCACCCACGTACCTATGGGACCTCCTCTCCTGGTCTGCCCCGCGGAGGACCTTAAGGCCCACAAATGACAACATTTTGGAGGTTCCAGGTTGCAGGGTCTCAACTAGGGCCAGGGCCTTTTCAGTACTGGCCCTGACTTGGTGGAACCCGCAGGGCCTGCAAGACAGAGCTGTTCTGCCTGGCCTTTGGTTTGGACTCAGTCTGACCCTTATATCTTCCCTCTCCTTACGGTTTTGATCTATGGGCCACTTTTAAAATGAGGCTGCATTTTAAATTGCATTTTAACCTGTATTTTAAATGGGTCCCCCCCATTATGATTTTACTGTAATTTTACTGGTGTTAGCTGCCCTGAGCCCGGCTCTGGCTGGGGAGGGCGGGGTATAAATAATAATAATAATAATAATAATAATAATAATAATAATAATTATTATTATTATTCCTTCAGACATTAAATCATCTATAGCTTCTTAAATGTGTGGGGGTGGAGGGGACTGTTATTATTTTATTAGTATGCTGTCTATTATTATGCTTTTATTATCATGCTCCGTAAAATATGTTCTTAACATTGTACACCACCCTGGGATATTTCAATAAAGGGTGGTATATAAAATGAATAAATAATAATAAGAAGAATTGAATCCGAGAATCGTAGCGTTGGAAGGGACTCCAAGGGCCAGCTAGTCTAACCCCTTGAAATGCAGGAACTGCAACTATGACGGGTGGCCAGCCAGCCTGTCTACAAACCTCCAAGGCCATCTGTCATGGATGCTTCAGTTGAGACTCCGGCATTGCAGGGGGTTGGACTAGATGACCTTTGGAGTCCCTTCCAACCCTATGATTCTTTTAAGGAAGGAGTCCACCACCTTCTGAGGGAGTCCGCCCTGCAGTTGAACAGCTCTTACCTTCAGAAAGCTCATCCTAATGTCAACTCTTCCTCCCTCCCCTGGCCAGGTGAGCCTTATTCCAGCTCCTGGGTGGCGGAATGGAAATATCTTTACACCCTGAAGAGAAACCTGACCAACACGGGAGCCTTTACTTTCCTGCCAGCCCCCTCGGCTCAGTACTCTGCCTGGGAAGTGGGGGCTCTGAGGATCTCCTCTGCCGCTTCTTCCGATGGTCAGAGGTGAGTCACTGACCCTTGGGAGGGGGCGTGTGTCCTCCCCCCAGCCGGACACCAACCTCTTGGGGCTCACATGATGGACAGGGTCTCGTTCTGTTAGGCACCCCAGTCTCCGAGCTGCAAAAGAGCTCAGGGGGGCTGCCAGCACATGCCTCGGGTTGGGCTAGGAAGCAACTGTGCCTTTGCGATGTGTGGTTTCGTGGTGTTATGGAAAAATCTAGGTGTGAGGCTGCTCAGTTGCCCAGCTCGTCTGGCTGAGCCCGTGGGTCCCTGCAGAATAAAGGAAGGAGTCCAGGCACCAGCCGGAGCAAATAGCTGTAGACCAAAGTTTATTGTGCAACAGGTTCAAAGAGGAATTTTGAACCCCGAGGATGAGGTGACAAGGACTTTTAAAACTTTCCCACCATATCCCAGCATACAGTTCATTAAGCATCATCACTACATCATTGGTACATCAGAAAAGGGGAGGGTTATACACGATTAACATAGGAGGAATGTGTTGGGGCAACAGGCGATTGATTACAGGATATGTATTGGGAAGTACATTCTGAGCACCTACTGCAAAGGGACAAGAGAACTTTGGTTTGCCTGGTCTGCCACCTGGGCAAGTCCGGAGGGGTGCCTTTGCCCAGCGATTGACACCTATGAGTACTTTCCTGTGAGTACGTGACCTCCCGCTTGAGGGATTATGGCGGGGACCAAGTGGTTTCAAGTCCTTGGCCAATGAAGCAAATTGGCGGTGGAATGAAGGAAACTGGCAAAGGAGTTGATTTTATATGATTTTTAAAGCTAGATAACTTCCCTGAGGGACGTGGGTGGCGCTGTGGGTTAAACCACAGAGCCTAGGACTTGCTGATCAGAAGGTTGGTGGTTCGAATCCCCAAGACGGAGTGAGCTCCCGTTGCTCGGTCCCTGCTCCTGCCAACCTAGCAGTTCAAAAGCACCTCAAAATGCAAGTAGATAAATAGGTACCACTCCGGCAGGAAGGTAAACGGCGTTTCCGTGCGCTGCTCTGGTTCGCCAGAAGCGGCTTAGTCCTGCTGGCCACATGACCCAGAAGCTGTATGCCGGCTCCCTTGGCCAATAAAGCGAGATGAGCACCACAACCCCAGAGTCGGCCAAAACTGGACCTAACGGTCAGGGGTCCCTTTACCTTTACCTAACTTCCCTGAGCTGTCAAGTCGAAAGGATACATTTATGCGTAATATTTGTAACATTTAACAACTTTAAGGATGTGCCCCCCCCCCGTAATTTTCCGTAACTGTGGACACAGACGTGAGACGGAAGAGCTCGCCTGCAGGCCTGCAAACCTTCTCTTTGTGGGAATGTTGTGAGTAACAGGAGAGGATATATTGATTAATATTATCCTTCCTAACTCGCAAGTTTCTTCCTATAGCAGAGTGCATTCCCCTACCACACAGCAGGAAGGTGGCTGCAGACTCCTTAGAATCTCTTAAGTTCTATTACTCCTGGAAAGACCCTGGAGGATCTCTCCTAAAAGAATAAAGGCACCACAGTCTTATTCATAAGTAACAAAAAGTAGTTACTCATGACCAAGCAGAGCACAGTGTGATCCCTGAAGGCAGGCTTAAGGCTTAAAGTTGCAAACATGTGCAAACAGGTTTACCCCATATGGGCAGCCCTGTTTACGGATGTTTTTCCTGCCTGATCTTTTACTGTTTTTTTAATATCCTGTTGGAAACCGCCCAGAGTGGCTGGGGAAACGCAGCCAGATGGGCAGGGTATAAATAATAAATTATAATTATAATAATAATATTATTATAACCTGGTACAGTCCAGGTGAATCAGGAAGTTCGCTGGATGAAAAAGAAGATTGAAGAGAAGAAGGTGGCTGTGTGACTTGGCGTTTTACCAGGTCTGGAAAGGTCACCTCCCCCCACTGGTCACATGCAAAGGGAGGGTGCCCCAGCCAGGTGTAACAGGGAGTTGAAACTGGCTGGACCTACATCCCCCTGCATGTCCACTCTAGGCAAACAGGTAATGTTGTACTTGACTGCTCCAGCAGATGACACCCCACACTCTTTCTCTTCTGCTCCCCTCCTCCAGCAACGTGGCGGCCATCTGGAGCACGGAGCACGCCTTGGCCTGGCACCTGGGAGACGACTTCCGCAAGGACCCGGCCGCCTGGGCCACAGCCAAGTGCCGCCAGTGGGACGCCCTGGAGACAGGCCTGCCCAATTTCCTAGACGAGATCCCAGACTGCCCCTGCACTTTGGCACAGGCCCGGGCGGACGTGGGGCGATTCCACGTAGGTCCTTTGTGTCTTGCCTGTGGTGCTGGGGTGGCAGGGTGGGGCAAAGAAAACAGCGCAGGCCTAGTGGTCACAGCAACTCTTCCCAGTAGGTCTTGCCCCAATGAAGCAGTTGCAAGGACTGAAGGTCCCCGCCTTCCCACCGCTCTCTAAGATTCCTCCCTGGTTCCTTCCCCAGCAGCCTAAGACTCCTTCCTCTTGTCCAGGCAGAGGCAAACTCGGCCCTCCTGATGTTTTGGGACTACAACTCCCATCATCCCTAGCTAACAGGACCATGTTGGGATGTGTCCAAGGGAACGGGGGCAATTTGCAGGCCCCGAGCTGGCTCCAGCCCACTGACCAGCAGCCGGGCGAACTCCGGTCCTTGGAACAGCATCGAAACAGCGGCACAGCTTCAGAAGCCTTCAGAAACTTGAGCACGCCTCAGTCAGCAGAGTGAATAACACACAGCAGAAGTGGCGGACAGAGGCATATGTCAAGCGTATTTACAAGCATTTTATTCAGCATAGTTCAGGACAAAGAAAACATATCTGCTCTCTTTCATGTCCAAGAGCAGGAAGCATAAGCAAAAGCTATACACAGCGGAAGTTCCCAGCAGGCTGTGCTGGAAGTAAACAGACATGTGACATACAGCAACTCCACATGCCTGTTCTAAAGGTGGAACAGAACATCAATATCCGAACAGACCAGTAGTTAGGGATGATGGGAATTGTAGTCTCAAAACATCTGGAGGGCCGAGTTTGCCTCTGCCGGCTCTTGCCTCTCTTTGCTCCTCCCTCACCATTTCTCTGCATGTTCTGGGGGCCCAGTGGGGAGGGGAGCTGGTCACAGCAGGGGGGGGGGAGGCTCCCTGGCTTCTTCTGGAGTCTGCCTCTTGACCCCCCCCTTCTGCTCTCTGTCACAGCCTCTCCCTGCTCAGTAAAACCTGTTGCCTCTTCAGCTTCCGACACTCCTCTTCCCAGTCTTCTCCCTCTGACCACCCCAGTCCCCTGGCTCTGAGCTTTCTTCCCCTGGGGGGGGGGGTTTCCCCAGCTGGTGCCTCCCAAACTCCTCTGCATCCAGATTGTCCATGACAGACCCCAAGCTCAGCCCCTGGTGCTGGACTCTCCTTCCTTGGAAGTTTTAAAGCAGAGGTTGGGTGTGTCCTGCCTCAACGGCTGGAAGCAGCGATGCTTCTGAATCCCAGTGGCTGGAAATCCACAGACAGGGGCGTGGAGAGCTGCTCTTGTGCACGCATCCTGCTTGTGGGTTTCCCATAATGGGCGTCTGGGTGGACGCTGTCAGGACAGGATGCTGGACCAGATGGGCCACTGGCCTCATCCAGCAGATGTTCTTCTGAGGTCCTTCTGACTCTCCCACTTGTTGTGGTTAATCCAGACAGCAAAAAAAGTGACCAGAACAGCAACAGGCCATAAAGACTCACACCCAAAAACACACCCACACACCCCAACCTTTGTGCAGAGGGACTGGCTGCTCTGGGACTGAGGCTCAGGTGGGCTAGTGATCTGTGCTTTGACAGGCAGCTTCCTGAACTGTCAAGGAATTTCCCAGCAAAAGCCTCCAGAACCTTCTTGGCCGCACCCAACCGCAGGGTTCATCTGCTCCTTCTCCACACACGATGCAAGAGGGCATTTGTGCAAGAGAGGACTCCCCTCCCTGCTTAGAGGTCCTTCCTTGGGCAGCCTCAACACCCCCCTCCCTCCTCTTCCTCCAGCCTGTGAGTTGGGATCTCTGCCCTGAGGGTGGGTCTCTGTGATGCCCAAACCTCATGATTCCCAGCCAGCTGTGAAACTGGCACCAGCCCATGTTGTGAAAGCTCAGCTGATCTGCCTGCCCTTCAGAGAACAGGCTCAGCTGGTTCCCTGTCTCCCTGGAGCTTTGGGCTCATCCCCAGCTAGGGAGCTGCCGCAGCCTTCTTCCTTCCTTCCTTCCAGGAACCAGGTATGGGGGAGCACCCTCCCCGGAAAGGTGCCAAGGAAACTTGGACGTCTCATGGCCCCCAGCACCCAGCTGCTGCAGTCAGGATTTGGACATCCTCACTTGCCCTCTGGGGACACCCAGAGCTGCCCACTTGAATGGGACTGCCTTTGCAGACTGCTCAGAAACTTCAGCCACAAGGCACAGATGTGTCCTGCCAGAACTTTTTGCCAGCTGTTTAACCATTTCCAGGCACAAGGCAAGCTCTGGAAGCAGGTCAGGGGCTGCCTCCTCCCACGGCCACCCCCAGTCCTCCCCAGGGCACCTGTGGGATACACAGCACCCATTGAGCACTACACAAGGCTCCTTCCTGCACAGGCATCTCAGGATTTCATAGAGTTGGAAGGGACCCTGAGGGTCATCTAGTCCAACCCCCTGCAATGCAGAAATCTCAACTAAAGCATCCATCTAACTTCTGCTTAAATACCTCCAAGGAAGGAAAGTCCACAACTTTCTGAGGCTCTTACTTTCTGAAGGTTCTTCCTGCTGGTCATAATCGCCTTTCTTGTAACTTGAATCCATTAGTTTGAGTCGTATCCTCCAGAACAGGAGAAAACAGGCTTGTTCCATCCTCCATGTGGCAGCCCTTCAGGTTTTTGAAGATGGCTATCCTATCTCTCCTGTCTCATTTTATAAGCTCCTTCAACCATTCCTCATACGGCTCGGTTTCCAGACCCTTGATCACCTTGGTTGCCCTCCTCTGCACATGTTTCAGCTTGCCCACATCCTTCTTAAATTGTGGCGGCCAGAACTGGACACAGTATTCCAGGTGTGGTCTGACCAAGGTCTGCTTTGAGAACCACCTCTGAAGATGACCATTCTGGCAGATAACTCATGTCTTCTTTTATGGCTTTCATGACTTGGTTTTAAGTCACCTCGAGGCCCTTTTGCTAAAAGGTGCTACAATAATCTGCAGGTGGGGCTTAAGAGCGGGGGAGGGAGGGGGCACCCGTGAGTTGACCAGCCTCTCTCTGCTCTCTCCCTTCCAGACTGACTACGGGTGTGACATCGAGAAGGGCAGCGTCTGCACCTACCACCAGGGGGCAGTGCACTGTGTCCGGGGAGTTCAGGCCAGGTAAGTCTCTCCAGGTGCGCTGCAGGCTGGGCTCACAGTGGCCAAGACCGGCCACCTTCTCTAGAAAGGCCTCTGAGTCCCTTCGCCTTCTCTTCCAGCCCACGATACTCCTCAGGGCAGCAGTGCTGCTACAATGCGGCAGGGAGCCAGGTCCTCACCGGAGACTCCACCGGGGGAAGCACACCGGACCGAGGCCACGACTGGGGGGCTCCCCCTTACGAAAAGCCCCCCAGGGTCCCTGGCTTTTCCCACTGGATTTATGATGTCATCAGCTTCTACTACTGCTGCTTGTGGTCCAATAACTGCCCCACTTACCTCAACCGCCGTCCCTCCAGTGGCTGCAGGAAGTACCGTCCCCCCAGAGTTGGTATGTTCTCTTGACCTCACTCAGCCCTTCTTCGTATCCATAGCACAAGGAGAGAGAGAGAGGGAGGGAGGCAAATCAATGCCAAGCTGGGGGCACCCAATTAATTAGATGGAGCTGTATATTTTTGCAAGGGAACCGGACAGTGAAATGGGCTGGCTCCTGGGTGATGCAGATGCCATTATGCAGTTGAATGCGCCCACATTCTCCATTCATTTCCCTCCCATCCACCCACCTGCTTCTGCACAGCCCCGGGCACTTGCAACCCCTGCTATGCCACTGTGTAGGGCAAGGCTTAGGAGAGGACTAGGCTTGGCCAGAGATGGTTCCCTGGCGGAGGACTTTCCTCAGGGCAAGTCTGGGCCCTCCTTCACCAGTGCAGTTTGGGTTCTGGGTTGGAGCCGAGGCCAACCAATGGCAGCTCATTCCCCCCCCCCACTACCCCAGCCACTTAGAAAAGGGGGTAGGTGGCCCATTTGGGTACAGGTGCCCAGAGAACCCCATGCCAGCCCCGAAACTCAACATGCTACATTGGTCAGTCTCCGTTATGGCGCTCTTAATGCGTGTTCTCTGTCTTTGCATTTGCTGAACAGCCTCAGCTTTTGGAGATCCTCACTTTGTCACTTTTGACGGGACTAACTTCACCTTCAAAGGCCTTGGAGAATATACTGTGCTGGAATCCAGCCTCACATCCCTGAGCATCCAAGGGAGAACCCACCGTGCCAAGTTGTCAAATGGTGAGGTCTTCTGTCTCCTTTCCTGCGTTTCCGGGGGTTGGAATAGAAGACCCTTTGAGTCTGTTCCAACTCTGCAATATTGTGATTCCAAATGCCAGATTTTTGAAACTCTGTGTTCAATTCAAGGCTTGATTTTGGGGTTTCTAAAGCCCTAAATGACCTGGGGACATGCTAAGAAGCATCATCTATAGGTCCCACCCTGTAAATTCAGATAAATTGGGGTATGTGTTGCTCGAGGTCCCCTTTGCTGCTTCTGCGAGGAGCTCCAAGAAGGATGCCTTTTCAGTGGTGGCCCCAGTATTATGATGCCCCTTCTCAAGTGGGATCTAGCCACTCTGTTGGGCAAGGGGGTTACAGATGTTGCTGAACTCCCATCTTCCGTCATCTCTCACCATTGGCCATGCCAGCTGGAGCTGTTTGGAGCTGGAGTCCAGCAACATCGGGGGGGGGGGTGTGTTTGTGTGCAGGTTTGACCCTCCTGCCCTGCCTATTTGGTTAAAGCTGCTATTTTCTCCCAAACCTCCTGTGGTTCCAAAGTCCACTGATGTTTAAATTCCACTATTGTTGAGTGGCTGGGGAAACCCAGCCAGATGGGCGGGGTACAAATAATAAATTATGATGATGATGATGATGATGATGATGATGATGTTTGGCTTTCCCTGTTTCCTAGCTTGGATAGAAGATGATTTGGGGGCCTTTTGGTCAGAATTGTAGAGCATAAGATTTAAAAATGAAATAAACAAGTCACTTTCTGTCTCTTGAGACTTGATACACCACACTGATGATTGCAGTTGCCTGGCAGGAACTGAGGCCAAGGTGACGGGCTTCTCTGCCGTTGCCATGCAGGAGAATCGCTCAGATGTGGTTGAGATACGTATCCCGGAGCGCTCGGACGGGCTGGAGGTCCTGCTCAACCAGAAGGCACTCAACTTCTCTGAACAAGCCTGGATGGACCTGAATGGTGAGACATGGAGAGCAGGGCTGGCCAGGGAGGATTTCAGAAGCCCTGCAAGTGATTCCTTTCTGCTTAAGCATGGGGGCAAGACATGTCTGCTTACCAGGGCCGTAGGTGGGAGCTGGAGTCCATCAAAGTCTGGAGGGCCTCAGGTTAGCCCATGGATGTCTGCTGGAGCCCAGCTCTGGTGGCCTTCATGATAATACTAATGAGTTAAGATAAGAAACCAAGGGGGAAAGAATGGAAACAAAGCCTTATGAGGAACGGTTGAAGGAGCTGGGTATGTTGAGTCTGGGAAAGAGGAGACTGAGAGGAGATATGATGGCCATCTTCAAATATCTCAAGGGCTGTCACATGGAAGAGGGAACAAGCTTGGTTTCTCCTGCTCAGGAGGGTAGGACTTGAACCCATGGCCTTCAAGTTACAACAAAGGAGATTCTGACCAAACATCAGGAAGCATTTTCTGACAGTAAGAGCTGTTCGATAGCGGAACCTCTCCTTCAGGAGGTTGTGGAGTCTCCTTCATGGGAGGATTTTAGGCAGAGGTTGGATGACCACCTGTCAGGGATTCTTTAGCTGAGATTCCTGCATTTCAGGAGGTTGGACTAGATGACCCTTGGGATCCCTTCTAAGATTCTATATCAGTCACAAAAACCAAAGAACCAAGCAAAGCGGATGAGCTGGTCCAGCATCTTCTTTCCCACAAAGCCCACCCAGATGCCTCCAGGAGAAGCTCACTGCCCCCTTCTTGGTTCCTCCTAGTTTCGTACATTGAATTCTTCCCTGAGGCTTTGAGGTGACTGCAACTTAAACTTCTGCAGAATTTAAATCTAAGGCCAAGAAGCCTTGCAACCCAATAGGTGGTTGGCATCTGTCTCGGGAGAAATTGGAGGAGTGAGCCTTTGGGGGTGAAGTGAAACCGTTGGAAGGTTACAGCTCCTGCTGTGATTGTGGAGACTGATCTGGGAGAGACATGTATTGTTGCAGCTGGGGCAGAGGAAGGTGCCTGGTTGTGCTGCTGCAGATGGACCATGGTGCTTCTTCTCTCGGTCATCCCTCCTCTGGTCACTGCTGTGGATACATGACCTGTCTGTCTGTCTCCAGGCACTGGGGGCGTCTGCAAGAGTTGATGGTCCCAGCCTTCATGTCATATTTGTGGACACCTTGGTAATGCAACCAAATAAGCCTGTCAATATTATGTAAAGCCAAGTTTGCTCCAAAACAAGCAAACTGCAGGATAGACAAATTCATGGAGGTGGAGAGAACTATGGAGCTCTTCTCTGCCCCCCACGGTCAGAGGCAGCGATGCTTCTGAATCTCAACTGCTGCAAACAGCTCTTGTGCTCGAATCCTGCTTGCTGATTTCCCATAATGGGCCCCTGGTTGGCCCTTGTGAGAACAGCATGCTGGACTAGATGGGCCACTGGGCTGATCCAGGAGGCTGTTCTTAGGTTCTTATGACCGGTGTCCCTCTTGGATTCTGTGAATCCTGAAGAGCAGAACTGAGTCATGGAGGAGAAAACCAAATTTTCTTCCCATCTGCCTCTCAACAAACTGTGGGATGTGAAACACAAGGGCAGTCAAGTATAACATTCCTAGAGTGAACATGTTTACACATGGGGAGGAATGTTTGTCCAGCCAGCAGGTAAACTTCCTGTTTCCTTCTGGGCTGGGACAGACTTCCTCCGCATGTGACTAGAGATGGGTGTGGCCTCACCTGTGCAGGTAACAACAAAAGCACAGGGCAGGGCAGCCATCTCTCTATTTTGACTACATGCATCGAAGAAGCAACATCTGCTTAGCCAAAGATGCTTCCAGCCAAGAGAGGACAAAGGGACTGTCTCCTTATGAGATAGTTTCCAGGTGTATGTTACTTTTCAAAGCTAAGTCTGCCTTCTGGGATCCAACTGTGAACAGAATGTGAGTAAACTCTTTTTATACTTTTATAGAAGACTGTGTCGTGTCTTATCTTTTATGAGGGAATAAGGGGAAAATACCAGAACAGTTAGCGAGCCTGAGCAAACACATCCGCTGCAAGTTTTAAAAGGGGAATGTTACTCTGCTAAAATTGTGAACTTGTTAACACAAGTTGGAAAGGTTATAATCAAACCATATATCCTCTCTTGCATCCCTGAACATTCCCACACAAACCAGTACGTGGTGCTGCATGGAATATGGAGTCATGAATGCAAACATTTTCAAACATTCCCGCTGGATTTGTTTGCAGCCCCTGCTGTGCTGTGCAAATGCCCCATAATATTCATACTTACACTTTCCTGGTTTCCCTGGCAGGTCTCTTTCTCACCACTGCACCTGGGCTGAATGTCACTGCCATGTTCTCCTCGGGAGTCGGAGTCGAAGTGAGGAGGGCGGGGAGGATGCTGAGCCTGACTGTTTTGCTGCCCGCAAAGTTCCTGAACCACACGCAGGGGCTCTTTGGGGTCATGAATGGCAACCCCCGGGACGACTTGACCTTCCGCAATGGGACCATCCTAGATGCCAACAGATGCACCCCAGAAGAGCTATTTGCATTTGGCGCAGACTGTAAGTGAGCGCTCAGCTTCTCCCAAAGAAAGGAGCAGAGAGAGAGAGGAGCCGGTCTGGCCCTTGGCTAGGAAAAGATCCTAGTAGACCACAAGCTTCACATGAGTCAAAAGCTGATGCTATTCTGGGCTACATCCACAGAAGCCTAGTGTCCAGAACAAGGGATGTAATAGTACCACTCTGTTCTGCCTTGGTCAGACCTCACCTGGAATACTGTGTCCAATTCTGGGCACTGCAATTTAAGAAGGATGTTGACAAGCTGGAAGGTGTGCAGAGGAGGGCAACTAGGATGATCAAGGGTCCAGAAGCCAAGTCTTATGAGATGTGGTTGAAGGGGCTGGGTATGTTTAGCCTGGAAAAGAGGAGACCCAGAGGTGATGCGATAGTCATCTTCAAATATCTTGAGGATTGTCACATGGAGGATGGCGCAAGCTTGTTTTCTCCTGCTCCAGAGTGTAGGACCTCTGACAGTGGCCTCCAGGTGAATGGGCAGGTCTCCCATCCCCTCACCTGGCAGGTACGATGGAGGGACTTAAAATGTGCCCTTTTTGGTGAGTTTCAAAATGTCCCCTTAGAAAGTTTATCTCCAAAGTTTCCCTCTTCCCCTAGCATAGGAAAAGACAACATATCTGGTAAGTTAAAAATAGTTTACTTACAAATTTTCCAAAGTTCAGTTTCACATGCTCTTCAGATGAAGTGTGGTATGGAAATTTAATTAAAAATATAAAATAAAATGTGCTTTTCCATATAGCAGTCAGAAGAAAAAGACTTGCAGGCAGTGAAATGTAGCTTAGTTACAAAGAGGCAAAAAAAGGTTCCTAAATTACAGGTATTGGAAAACGTTAGTTTCAGACTCCATTCTTGTTTGAAACAAAATAGGCTGGTTAAAGCCATGGAGCTGAGCTGGAGCAACTCACACCTCCTCACACACTGAAATTCACTGAAGTAGACAGATGGAACAAAGGCTTGGTTACCTATTTCCTCCTAAGGTAAGGGGAAGTGACATAGGCAAAACCTAGAAGGACAGCTTACTCTATGGCATTAACCCCTTCATGCACTAATTAGACTTAAACATGCTGGTTAGATGCTACAAGAGGTTGATCTGGTTCAAGGGAATGACAGCGCTCCCCATTTGTCTTTTCAGGGGCCGTCAAGAACGAAACCTCCCTCTTCACCTATGACAGCCAGTTCCTGCTGCAGACCTTCTTCTACGGGCCAAAGCATGACCCCTCTTTCCTGCCCGTCTTCCGGGCCCCCGAAGATCCCACCGATCCCCTCACTCAGGAAGCGGCCCAACTCTGCCAGTCGGACCCTTTCTGCAGGTTTGATGCTCTGACGACAAGAGACCTCGCGGTGGGAAACAGCACCAGGTGGTCCCACAGGATGTACAAGCACCTAGAGGAGAGCCTGCAGCCAGGTGAGTCAAGGGCAAGCTCAGCCGGGGAAGGGGGGATCCGATGGAGGGTCACAGGGAAAAGAACTGCCAGGTGCCTGAAGGGGACGGGGGAAGGGAGACCACTTCCCCCCTCTTATTCCTCTCTCTTTCTGCTACCCCTGACTCCCCAGGGGGCCTATTTCACCTCACCACCCCCTTTGGCCACCGCCCACCCCTCTTTTCATGCCCCATTCCTCAGATCTTGCAAATCCAGCTGCTTCCTTGGGGAGAGCTTGAGAAGGGGGCTTTGAATGGCTGGGAGCAAGCAAGTTCACAGGCAGAGAGGAAATTGAAATCCTACTCAATATTGATCCATAGCAGAGCTCCATTGTACAGTTAGCAGAGCAAAAACTTAAACATGTTGCAGGATTCCCAAAAAATAGACCAGAGCCAACTGAATGTCATATTCAGAGATAGAAAAGAGTGAAACCCAGGCTCCTTCTAGTCTTACTTTTATAGTCAGCATGACCTTGACTGAAAGAGATAACAGGACTGCTTCTCTGAAGGAATAACCCAAACATCAGGAACCTTCTGCTTGTTTCTTTCACACAGAGAAACTTCCCATGCCCCCTTGAACTAATTAGAATAGGAAAGATCTCTATACATCAGAAATGATAAGAAATGCAAACGGACAGTCTCTTTGGGGAGGGGGCTAGCAGGGTTCACGCATCCCCTCCTTCCCCCATTCCACTGTGGAGAAGCAGATCAGGCAGGGAGCCTGGAGGGAGAGACCCCCAGGCAGGAGGATGCTCTGCCAAGCCCACCCTGGCAGGCAGCCACCCTTCCTGGGGAGCCTGTGAAGTTGAGCAGCGGCAGAGGCAGGGTCTGGCCCTGGTCTCTGCCCCCCCCAGGCCATTCTCCTCCCAGCGTGGTTTCCCATGCCATGAAGATGCACACTTGCATGGCCCTAAAGACGCCGCTTTTGTCTCCCCCAGTGGTTTCTTGTGGCTGGCTGGCTCCCCCCTCCAACGGCACAAAGAATGGAACCAGTTACTTAGCAGGATCCACCATCCGCTTCGACTGTAGTCCTGGGTTCAACCTTGAGGGATCAGCAGCCAGGACGTGCCAGGAGGACGGGCTCTGGTCAGGCGGCACCGCCAAGTGCCAGCCGAATGCAGGTAGGCGATCCCTTCAGCCCCATTCCTATGGGGTGCTTTGCGTCCACACACTGTGGCCCTGCACCAGCAGAAGTCCAAATCTCTCCCCACCCCCAACCAAAGAGACACTTTTACTTTGCATTTGGGGCGTGAAGGAAGTCTGCTTGCTACAAGTGCTTTGGAAACCCATGAAAAATATAGCAGGGTGGTTTTCTTCTAATGCAGGCATGTCCAAAGTCCGTTTCAGGGGCCTAATCTGGCCCTCCGGTCGGTTTAATCCGGCCCCTGTGGCAGTTTATCTCCTGGGTAAAATCCTACAAAAAAGCTCAACTTCAATTCTTAAAAAAGGTCAACAACGCATATTCAGTTCATCAAATCTGGCCCTCTTTGAACAAAGTTTGGGCGCCCTGTTCTACTGCATCTCCCTGGCTTGGGAAGGGAGAAGGGCAGGCAGCTGACAACCCTCCAACCAGGCCTACAGAACTAAATTGTAGGACTTCAGAGCTGGAAGGGGCCCTCCCAAAGGCCATCCAGTACAGCCCCGTGCAATGCAATGCAGGAATTGCAGCTGAAGAATCCCTGGCGGGGGCCACCCAACCTCTGCTTCAAAACCTCCAGTGAATGAGAGCCTGCCGCTTTCCGAGGGAGCCTGTCCCACTGCCAAACGGCTCGGAGGAAGCCAAAGGTCCTTCCGCTGCAGGGCAGCGTCTTTGCTCTGCTTGCCAAGTTGCTTCCTCCCTAGCTCAAAAGTGGCTCAAAGGCTCACGCAGGGAGGTGGCGGCTGCCCTCTGGAGGCCATGGGGATGAATGGCTCCCTGCAGAAGCCTCTTTGCAGCTTTGTGGACCTCCCTGCCTCCCTCCCCAATCAGAGGCGGCTCAAGGCTTCCTCCCTGTTTCCAACACCACCCCCTGCACAATTATGCAGATGCTATAATTTCCGAAGAAAAGGAAGCCCGAGGTTGTGTCAATGGCTCTTTCCAGTTAAATGCTACCCCTGATTTGAGATGCAGCGAAACTCGACTTTGTGTGTGTGTGTGTGTGTGTGTGTGTGTGTGTGTGTTGTTGGCCTAGAACCCCCACCAGACCCAGCCAGCCTGTCCAATGGTCAGAGGCCAGGGCAGCTGGCCACATACACTCCCAATGTGTTTGGCCTGGGCAGAAGTGTCCATGCACCGGGCATGTCTCTCATCAGGACAACCCCAGTGCATTTTGGTTAGTGTGGCCAAGTGCCATTTTCTAATCTAGTGCCTGAGAGAGCCCCCCATCCCCCAATGCTTGCTTGTGTCAGCCCATTAGCTTGAGCAGGGACCCTACAAACGGGGTTTACTGGGTGGAGACCTCCTTCCTGGGTAACTTCTGTTTGTAAAGAAGAGCATGATGCTTATTTCGCACTCGGCACCCACTGGCCCCTGTGCTCTCTTCAAGGGCAGCCCCTGCCTCTCCCTTTGACCCCCTGCTCCACTAATACAAAGGGGGGGGACTGTGGTTTAAAAGGTGGCAAGGACCCAGGGAGTCTCCCCTGAAGAGCTCTTCAGGCCCCCTGCCACCCCCAGCTCCCAAATGCAA
Source organism: Podarcis cretensis (assembly GCF_951804945.1). Taxonomy (NCBI): domain Eukaryota; kingdom Metazoa; phylum Chordata; class Lepidosauria; order Squamata; family Lacertidae; genus Podarcis; species Podarcis cretensis. The sequence continues at coordinate 902,302 of NC_137181.1, read as the reverse complement.
TAAGCAACCGCAGCAAGGCGGCCTTTTGGGCTTGGTTGCCTCACGTACACCTTTAGGGAGGGCAATCTCACCCGACATTGCATCCCTGGACTGAGCCTGGCTTTGTCTCCCCCCACTTCTGCAGGGAGCAGGACACTTCCCTGGGGGTCCACAATTGGCATCCTGGGCTTCCTGAGCTTGACAGCCACCCGCTGGACCATCTAGCCTCCCTGGAGCATAGAAGACCCGCAGAGGCAGCCACAAAGCTGCGTTTCTGGCCTTTGGCTTGCAATGGAATAAACCTGCAGATTTTTGCTGTTGTTTGTCAAAAAATATATCTGTGTGCAATTGGACTCCAGGGATGGGAACATCACGGAGGGGCCGATGGGTGGCCACCTCTGTCTCCCAGGACACTTCCTCTCTGACCTCATGGCCACTTCTACACCAAGGGAGCAAAATGGGTGGACAAGCGCCCAAGGGGGAGGGCAGCACTGGGGTTCCGTGGTGGACAGGGTGCCCTTCCAGGCTTGAACCATCACCCAGTGGTGGTTTTGTGGAAATGGGGACCCAGCGAGGAAGGAGAGAGGGTGCTGGGGCTTCTGATCATCTGTGCATTTTCAGAGATCAAGTTCTGGCTGGATTTTCTTCAGGCACCTGGTTCCTGGGTGATGTCCTGGTCTGCTCTTCCCTCTCCCTGCCCTGCCTCTCGGGGTCTCCAGGCCCTCTACCTGGTGACCGGACTCTTGCCCAGGGATGCTCATGCCAGACAATAAATGCTGTTTGCCTTCGGGGCTTTAGGTGGTTCTGTTATACCAGCAGGCTCTCTGCTGGGGTTTAGAGGTTCTGTGTTTGCAGACTAAAGACTTGCTGGAAAGGGACACAGTGGGATTCACTCTCTGGGCAGGAACATTACGAGAGAGAAAGCAACAGCCCAAGAAGCTTTTGCATTGACAGTCAAACCTCGGATCCCGAACACCTCCGTTTTGGAACGTTTTGGCTTGCGAACGCTAAAAACCCAGAAGTAAATGCTCCAGTTTTCAAATGTTTTTTGGAAGCCGAATGTCTGACATGGCTTCCACTTAGTGCAGGAAGCTCCTGCAACCAATCAGAATCTGCGATTCAGTTGTCGAACATTTCGGAAGCCGAACGGGCTTGCAGAACGAATTACGTTTGACAACCCAGGTTTGGCTGTACTTGCTTTTGGCAGCCAAGACAGCTTCACCTGGATCTTGCCATAGGAGTTGAGAGTGAAAAAGGAGGTACTCTTGCTCAAGGCTGAAATAATCGTCCTATAATGTAGCAACAAACTTCAGGGTTCATAGTGGAGCCCTGGCCTGTCTTGCAAGGAAATGAGCAGCCACCAAAGTGGCCCTGGAGCAATCCTGCAAAGAGGCCCAAAAGACAAGCAGTGCCCAGGCAGAGAGGGAAGTCCAGATCCTCTTCAAAAACACAGAATTGGAGGGCTGGAAGGGATCCCCCAGGGGTCATCTAGTCCAGCCCCCTGCAATGCAGCAATCCCAGCTAAGATCCAAACAACACACTGGTTTCAGATCCTTCACAACCAAAATGTCTTTTTTAAAAAGCTGCTTTGCAAAAACAGCAATTCTTTAAAGTGTGGCATGTAATGTTTTCTTTCTACCTTGAAGCAATTTCAAGGGAGCCACTCCTAAAACCACCTGACAGGTGAGAGAAGCCAAAGGTGAGCCGGGCAGGTGAGGCCTCTGAACCCCTGGCACCCCACCCTTGAGGCCAGGGGACATTGGATGGGGGACGCTCCCTCTTTTGGACTCAGACCAATTCTTGTGGGCAGCATTGGTGCTCACAGCCTGACAGGTCTTTGCTCTGCAGGGGGGTTCTTCTTCCCCACCCTCGGTGCAAAGCCATTTGCTGTCCTAAAGGCCTGAGCACCTCTGAGCATTTGAGCAGGGTCAGGCTGCATGGCTAGAAAACAGAGTGGGGTTTTTAATATCCTCTGGCCTCAGATCCGGGAAGGTGATTCAGCCAGAAGCACCGCAGAGGACACTGGCCATGCCTCATGCGACAGAAGCATCATTGAGCCACAGGACTGAGCGCGACGCATGGCTGAGCATGGAGGGTCAGTTGATGGCCCACAAGAGATCATGGCACAGAGGTGGAGTGGGAGGGGGATAGACGCCTAGCAGTCTTGGCAGAAGGGAAAGCGTCTTAAAAGATAAAGCACTGGCATCACTCCATCGTACCTCACAGAATCCTAGCACCCCAAGGGTCCCCAAAGGTCATCCAGTCCAACCCCTGCAATATAGGATACCTCTGCCCATTTTGTTCCCTCTTGTCGCCTAAGCAGAGAATTTTGCACTTGCCTCCATTCGATTTCCATCCGACTTGATGAACCAAAATGGTTCTTGCAAAGGCTGCAGTTCTCTCTCTGAGACGCCGGTGCTCAAACCCACAAATCATGCGCAGTGGATACAAAGGAACAAAATCTTTATTATTTAAAAGCTTCTCTACGAGTCACTCAGCACCGAACGACAAAGACACGGCAGCCATGGAGGAAGAGGAGGAGGAGGAGGGGAGAGGAGGGAGGGGGGAGTTTGGGTCGCACTCTCCACCCCCCTACCCCCAAAGATGGGTGACCAGGTGGACCTGGGTGCAAGGGAGGGTTTGTGGGTGCCCCAAAGGAGGACGTGTGAAAACAAGACGCTGGAAGGCGAGAACAACAGAGCCGTGGCGAAAATAGGAAAAAACACAAACCTGCACCCCAGAAACAGCAGCTGCCTTGTCATCTGTCTGCCCCCTCTGAAGTGGGGCTGGCACGAAAAAGCAAGGGGGGGCCAGGCATGCAGCACTCAGGCACCTCTGCCTTTGCGCCCCCCACTCCACAGGACAGCACCCCTTTTGTCTCTTCTGCAGAGAACGAGCCCCTGCTCCCCCCTCAGCCTGGGAATCACTGTGTGCTCCTTGTAGGGACCCTGAAAGTCATCTAGCTCATCCCTGCGTGATGCAGGCACCACAACCAAAGCATCTTCGACAGACTGCCGCCCAACGTCTGTTTAAAGACCCCCAAGGAAGGAGAGCCCATGGTGGCCAGACTGAGGGGTCGGGGACATTTAGACGCTGGGCTCAGCACATGGTGGGTGAGGGTCGGTCCCGGCAGGTTTGCTTGGAACAGGCACATCCTGGCGAAAGGGCAGGATCAGAACCAGGCCAGGACTGGCAGCAGCTGGGACTCCCAGGGGGAGCTCAGAAGGGCCCCTCGCCAGCCATAACACGCCTACCTTGGCAGACCCCCAGGAGCGGCTGGGCAGGGGCTCAAGCCCAAAATAAAATGCCCAGCCTGGACAGACTGGAAGCTTGAGAAGCCCACAGAGCGATGAAATCTACAGGCTGAGTCGCTGCATTTGGGGGACGCCAATACAGAGGGGCAGCTGCTGCAGACAAGAGCCAGGCGTGGTTTCCGTCTCAAAGTGGCATTGCCACCCAGTGGTGAGACCTTACCCAGGGCAGGCAGGCAGTATGGAAGGAGGGTGGTGAGCAGGGCTGCCACTGCTGTTGTGCTGGCAGGAGAATAATCCTTGCATGGTTCCGGGGGGGGTGTGTGGCCCTGGCAGCCCCCTGCCAAAGTCCCCCAGAAGTTTGGCACCAGAAGATTGCAAGTGCAGTGCAGAGGGGCAGAGCAAAGCGGAACCCGGGAATTGGCAGCTGGCCTCTTATCACTGAATCACAGGGTTGGAAGGGACCCCAAGCAGGCATCTAGACCAACCCCCGCACGGCAGGAATCGGAGCTAATGGACTCCTGACAGATGGCCGTCCGACCTCTGTTTAAAGACCTCTGAGGGAGGAGAGTCCACCACCTTTGGCTAAGTCTCTCTCTCTCTCTCTGTGTGTCCCTTTTGGCTTTGCTTAAATCCACCAGAGGCCTAGCTAGCGAGGAGCATGAGAACATAAGGAGAGCCTGCAGGATCAGGCCATTGGGCTACAGCCCAGCATCCTGTTCTCATGAGAAGGGGAGCCTGTTGCCACCGCAGGGCTCCTCCTCACACCCTCTAAGGGTCCCACGGGCAGCAGGAAGAGGCAGAGAGCAAGACCCTCTTCAGCGGCTGCCTTGGGTCTCAGCCTGCCAGAGGGCAGACAGGAACGCAGACAGCCTGTGGGGCTGGCCAGGGGGCAGGTCTCCATCTCCATCTCAACGGGGTGGGGGGCTCTGTTGGGAACTGGCAGTGCCCGCCACAACCCACACTCCTGCAGAGATAGATAGGAAAGTCAGGGCGGTGGGACAGGGCTTGTCGACAGAGGGGGGGTCTGTGGCCTCTTTGGCCTTGGCAGAGGAAGAGGGCAGGGAGGGAACACGGGCGACACAGCTGGCAGCCTGGAGACAGGTAGATTTGCAAGGAGCTCCACTCCATAGCAAACCAGGTGAGCAGCGAAGCCCCCAGACCCAGGTCTCTCTGCAGCCTCCATCTGTCCAGTGAAGGGGGGAGAATTTGCTGCTTGTGAGGCCATAAATGGCCTTGCAAAGGGGCATGAAGGCAGAACGCCTGAAGGGCACCATGAGAGAGAGAGAGAAAAAGAAAGGAAGGAAGGAAGGAAGGAAGGAAGGAAGGAAGGAAAGAGGCAGGCAGGCATTGGAGCCGACTCCTAGGGGCCAAGGTCCCTTTGGGGCCCCAATAAAAAATTTGAGGGGGCCACGGCCCCCCAAGGTTAATGGGCATTGCTCTTCAAATAGTGTGCATGTGCCATGACTTGTGATCAATTATGTGAGGTGGAGCTTAGTTGGGTCCCCCAATATTTTGTTCAAGTTGGCACCCCTGGAGGGAGGGAGGGGGGAGACACACAGAGAGAGATTTAGGAGCATCTGACCAATCCACTGGGCTCCTCCTCCCCTTCCAAGTCTTAGTCCAGGAGGGGCCCTGTGTGCTTGGGGAGGGGGTGTCCTTCATTCTCCAGCATCCGATGATCGGCGTGAGCGACGTGAGGGGAGACCTCGCCACCTTCCGGCCTGGGAGGGTCTCAGCAGCCGCAGGAGGAGGAAGAGGAGGAGGTTGGTGGGGCAAAACACACTCAAAAGGTGGCCAGAAACTGGTGGTGCTGGTGGTGGTGCGAGGCAGACCTGCCCCCTTGGCCAGTCGTGAAGAAAGCCCACCCTCTGTGGGATGGGTGGCGATGGGGGGGGGGACACAGGTCAGTCCGCTGGCTCTGGAGCTGGCCAGCCAGGCCGGAAACCCCCCACTTAGGTATTACGCACCCCCAGAGACTGCTCCAACTCCTGACGACGCTGCTGGATCTGAAAGGGCAAAAGGAGAGAGTTGGGGGGCGATGGAAGGGCATAGCTGTCAAGTGTCCCTTATTTGAAGGGACAGTCCTTTATTCCAGCGCCATGTCCTGCTGCTGTCCCTTATTGATGGATGTCCCTTAAATGTCACTTAAATGATATCCCTTAAATTTCAAAGGAAGCAGCTCCTCTCTCTCCCTCCCTCCCTGCCGGCCAGGGAGGAGGGAGGCTCCAACTGTGTTTCTTGGCTGTGTTGCTCACCCAATAAGAAGTCTAAGAACGACTACAGGGTGGAGCTTGCATGCCTTGTGTGTGGCTAGTTAATGCAAGCTGAGGGGGGTTTTGAATGTTGGACGCCATTATGGTGCACGTACTGCTGCAAACTTTGCAGTGCAAAGCCAGGCCGGGGAGCCATCTTAAGTTGAGGCTGCATAGGCCTTGTGGTGCATGTGATTCAGATTCTATTCAGTTGAACCTCTGGTTGCAAAGTTGGTTGGACAGTGTTCCTGAAGCTACCCAGCATGAGTTTGACCAGACTGCAGGAGGACAGGAAGACTGGAGTGCCTGGAACAGGTGAGGCTGCAGGTCCCTTATTTTCAAGGCTGCTGGTCCCTTATTTTCAAATCTGTAAGTTGACAGCTATGTGGAAGGGGCTTCGCTCTGCCAGCCCAGCTCAGCTCAGCCTGCCTCCAACTTTGTCCTCTGTTTTTGTACTGCTTTTGGGGGACAGGGGGTGGGCAGGTGTGGAGGACTCCCTGGCCCTGAATGGGGTAACTGTGCCCCTGAACGACCAGCTGCGCAGCCTGGGAGTCATTCTGGATTCAATAATAAAAATAATAAAAATAAATTTTATTTATATGCTGCCCTCCCCAGCCGAAGCCGGGCTCAGGGCGGCTAACAACAATCAAATAATCAAACAATCAAATAATCCAACATTCTAAAAACATTTCATTATAAAAATTAATTAATTACAGCTGTCCATGGAGGTGCAGGTCGATTCTGTGTCCAGGGCGGCTGTTTATCAGCTCCACCTGGTATGCAGGATGAGACCCTCCTTACCCATGGACTGTCTCGCTAGAGTAGTACATGCTCTGGTTATCTCCCGCTTGGACTACTGCAATGTGTGGGGCTACTTTTGAAGGTGACCTGGAAACTACAACTAATCCAGAATGTGGCAGCTAGACTGGTGACTGGGAGCAGCCGCCGAGACCACATAACACCGGTCTTACACTGGCTCCCAGTACGTTTCCGAACACAATTCAAAGTGTTGGTGCTGACCTTTAAAGCCCTAAACGGCCTCGGTCCTGTATACCTGAAGGAGCATCTCCACCCCCATCGTTCAGCCCGGACACTGAGGTCCAGCTCTGAGAGCCTTCTGGTGGTTCCCTCACTGCGAGAAGCCAAGTTACAGGGAACCAGGCAGAGGGCCTTCTCGGTAGTGGCACCCGCCCTGTGGAAAGCCCTCCCACCAGAAGTCAAAGAGAAGAACAACTACTAGACTTTTAGAAGACATCTGAAGGCAGCCCTCTTTAGGGAAGCTTTTAATGTTTAACAGACCATTGTATTTTAATACTCTGTTGGAAGCGGCCCAGAGTGGCTGTGGAAACCCCACCAGATGGGCGGGGTATAAATAATAAATTCTATTCTATTCTCTTACCTTGCAGTAGAAGTACCTGCTCACAGCCTCCTGGGACCACGGCTCATGGTAAAACTCTGCCCTCCGCTCCTCCTCGGGATTCCCCACCACGTCGGTCATCACCTACCATCCAGAGGGTACAATGTGGCATCAGAGTAGCCCCATCAGTTCTAGGCATTCTGCCGCGTTCTGCACCAAGGGCAGTTTGCAGACAGCATGTACTGGAAGCCCCTCACAGAGTGAGTTGGAGAAGTCCATCACGGGGCATTTGGGTTGGTCCCAACAAAGGCATTGCCATTGCCTGACTAGGACCAACATGACAGGCGCGGATGAGATTGTGCGTGGCATGGAGAAAACTGAGGAGATTTCACCCCTCCCATATCCAAGAATCTGCTGATGTTCTCTGCTGATTCTCCAGAGAGGAGGGGGCAGTTTCTGCTCTCTACTTATTTCGCTCCAGCCTCACATCAAAGAGAGAGAGAGAGAGACTGAGTGTTAGAGAGAGATTGTGTGTATAGATAATGTTGCTGCTAACAGCAGCTGCAGACACTCAGTGCAGTTCAGCATTTTTCGTTTAGACCTCATTTAGCTCTGTACATAGTTGTGTATTATAGTTGTAGATAGAATAAAGAAGATATTCTACAGAGCTGCTCTCCGTGTCGTTTATGCTCTGCTAGACTCTGCTGTGCGACGACTGTCTTCTTGTGGAAGTGAATCCAGTGCTCACAACTCTAAGCTGTGAGTCCACAGCACTTTGACCTGTTCCTGTGCAGAAGGTGGTCTCTGGAAGTGCTACCCAGCTCACCTGGCCCAGTCGGGGCTGAAGTGGGTGAGTCCAGTTGATGGCACTGGCTCAAGGGCGATGCTTGAGTTTTCCTCCCTCTCTCCTAACGCTGGAACTTGCGGACATCCAACAAAGCCGATTGTTGGGAGGTTCAGGGCAGGAGAAAAGAAGTACTTCTTCATGCAGTGCAGACTGTGGAACTCCCTCCCACTGGATGCAGTGGTGTCCACAAATTTGGATTGCTTTTAAAGAGGGCTGGAGGAGGAGGCAGCTATTGATGGCTCCTGGCCACCATGGCTACACTCTGCTGCCAAACCTTTTAGATGCCGCACTATGCTGCCATTTCACTGGCTAGTGAGCCATAGGTTCCAATCCATCCTTCTGAACAGCCACTGGGAGCAAGGCCCCCGTGGGATCCTTTTGCAGTGACTTCGAGGTATTTTAACATGTAAAAACAGCCACAGACACTGTCTTCTCACCCTCCCAATAAGACCCCATTGCAGGAGCCCCACCTGCCCCTTTGTGCACTTAGGACCCCCCCCCAATAGACCCACCTTGAGATCCCTGCTCTGGGATCGGAGGAGATCTTGGATGTACCCTTTGGGGTCTTTGGAGAAGCTGAGCATAAAATCCCTCTGTATCTTCAGCTGGTTGATGGACTCGATTGTCTCGTGAATCTGGGCAGGGAAGGAAAATAAGAGGCTCGTTTCTCCTCGTGGGATTTGCACCCGGTCCCCAAAGGGAGCCCTTCACTCTTCACACCAGACTGCAGACACACCCCTGTAAAGCCATCCTGTGATTTATCTGCGATGGAAGGGGGTCAGACTAGATGACCCTTGGGTCCCTTCCACACCTACAGTTCTACAATGCCCCCAGTGGTACTGATCCCCTCAGCTGTAGCTGGCCATAGTTCCTCCAAACGGAAAGCCCCTGAGCCTCTTAAGTTCCCCTGCCACTTGCCCCAGCACCGCAGGCCCCCAGTCTGCCTCTTCTCCCCACACCCCCCCCCCTGCCCCGACCCCTAAGCACCTTGTTGTCCAGGGCTGTGATCTCCTGCTGGTTTGCTGTTGAGAGGAGGAAGCTGCTCATCTGCCCCTTCAAGGGGTCCTCCACTTCCACATCGATGTCGTAGCAGGCGGTCTTCTTCTGGTCATTGGGGTCCACACTAGGAGGGGAGCCAGGGGGGGTCAGGCCTCTGGACAAGGTGAGGCAATGCTCCCAGAAGGAGGCACCTTGTGGCCTGGTACACAGGATGAGACCCTCCCTGCCCGCGGACTGTCTCGCCAGAGTGGTGCATGCTCTGGTTATCTCCCGCTTGGACTACTGCCATGCGCTCTACGTGGGGCTACCTTTGAAGGTGACCCGGAAACTACAACTAATCCAGAATGCGGCAGCTAGACTGGGGACTGGGAGCAGCCGCCGAGACCACATAACACCGGTCTTGAAAGACCTACTTTGGCTCCCAGTACCTTTCCATGCACAATTCAAAGTGTTGGTGATGACCTAAACGGCCTTGTCCCAAAATATCTAAAGGAGCGTCTCCAACCCCATCGTTCTACCCAGACACTGAGGTCCAGCTCTGAGGGCCTTCTGGCAGTTCCCCCAATGCAGGAAGCAAAATCACAGGAAACCAGGTGGAGGGCCTTCTCGGTGGTGGCACCCGCCCTGTAGAACGCCCTCTCACCAGATGTCAAGGAAATAAACAGCTCTCTGACATCTGAAGGCAGCCCTGATTAGGGAGGTTTTTAATGATTGATGCTTTATTGTGTTTTTAATATTCTGTTGGGAGCTGCCCAGAGTGACTGGGGAGGCCTGGCCAGATGGGTGTGGTATAAGTAATAAATTATTATTATTATTATTATTATTATTATTATTATTATTATTATTATTATTACCACCTACTTTTCTGGTGCAGAATGGTCTACCTTCACTCCCAGCCCTAGAGGCCTTCTGCATGCAGCTCCTTGTGGCTTTGGGGTCACAGCACTGCCACTACTTCTCAATGAGCACAAAAAGAGCCTCCGGCCAGGATGGTCACAGGGAGTTGGCCTTCATCTGGCCCTCAGCGTCCTCTCCCTGGACCCCACACACTCACCCCCCTGCCTGCTGAATTGATATAGACCTCTTGAGGGGTAAGCAATCCATGAGCCCCATATCTTCTTGCAGAGTCGGGACCCTTCCTCCACGTTGTGCTCGCTGAGAAGGCCCACAAGGGGCACCATGGAATCTGAGTCCTGCCCACGGCCCCTGAAGGAGTTCCTGCACCCCAGGAGGAGGGGAGGCAGGGCTTCACCCCCACCCCGCCCAAGCATCCCAGAAGTCCAGGCCACAAGTCACCAACTGCCGTCCCACCAGGATTGCGGGGGGTTGGACTAGATGACCCTTGGGACCCCTTCCAAGTTTACGCTTCTCCCCGCTGGAGGACAAGGTGGGGCCGCCTGACCTGATGATGTGGTTGATGACAATAGGATCTGGCGGCAGCAACAAGTTCGTCAGCCTCTGCGGGATTTCAGAAAACTTTAGCCGTGGGCAGTCAAAGATCTGAAACCATAAAGGGGGGGGAGTGGCTGGGTGTCAGGAGGTGGGTGGCCCTCAAAGCAAGCCCTAGTCCCCCTCACCAGATGCTGCAGTGCCCCCCCACCCACCCCCAATCCAAGGTAAAGGAGCTTCTCCTGCAAGGGAGCCCTTCATTGGCTCCCAGTATGTTTCCGAGCATAATTCAAAGTGTTGGTGCTGACCTTGAAAGCCCTAAACGGCCTCGGTCCAGTATACCTGAAGGAGCGTCTCCACCCCCATTGTTCTGCCCGGACACTGAGGTCCAGCACCGAGGGCCTTCTGGCGGTTCCCTCCCTGTAAGAAGCCAAGTTACAGGGAACCAGGCAGAGGGCCTTCTCGGTGGTGGCGCCTGCCCTGTGGAACGCCCTCCCACCAGATGTCAAAGAGAAGAACAATAACCAGACTTTAAGAAGACATCTGAAGGCAGCCCTGTTTAGGGAAGCTTTTAATGTTTGATGCATTACTGTATTTTAATATTTTGTTGGAAGCCACCCAGAGTGGCTGGGAAATCCCAGCCAGATGGGCAGGGTATAAATAATAAATTATTATTATTATTATTATTATTATTATTATTATTATTATTATTATTGGCTCAGAAGAGAAAGGAGCAAAGAACAGAACAGGGGCCACCCTAGTCGGAAGGCCTGCTTCCGGCAATGGGAGATGGTGGCCCCATGCAGCCCAGCCAAGGTTGGAGGCCTGGGAAGGGGCTTCAATTCATGTCCAATGCCCCCCTCTCACCCCCCCCCACAAGAGCTGTTAACCATGGGGCAGACACCCTCAGAAGGAGGTGGGTTCTCCTTCATTGGAAGCTTTTAAGCAGAGGTTGGCTGGCCATCTGTCATGGGTGCTTCAGCTGAGATTCCTGCATTTTAGGGGGTGGGCTAGAGGACCCTTGGGGGTCCCTGCCAAATCTACCATGCTACAATTCACGTGCTCCAACGAAGGGCCTGGCACTCCCTGGCTGGGGCCGGGTGAGATAGCGTCCCAAAGCAGCTTGAAGTCCATATTGTGACATCGGTTTCACAGTTTTCAACTGGCTTTGTATTGCAAATCACGATGCGTTGTGCAAAAAGCACAATGTGGGGAAAACCGTGAAGCCATAGCTCCATCCTTATCTCAGACATCGTGATATATCAGTACAGTGGTACCTTGGTTCTCGAACTCAATCCGTTCTGGAAGTCCATTTGACTTCCAAAACGTTTGCAAACCAAGGCACGGCTTCTGATTAGCTGACTGGCCCCGGAAACAATGTTGACAGCCGAAACGGACATTCGGCTTCTGAAAAATGTTTGCAAACCGGAACACACACTTCTGGGTTTGCAGCTTTCAGGAGCCAATTTGTTCATCAGCTAAGCCGTTGGGGAACCAAGGTACCACTGTATACTGCAGTGTTGTTTTTTAATCATTTTTTAAAAAAATTCCAATAAAGACAGCCAATCGACATGTCCACATCATAATCTAATTAAAAACAAAAAACTAAAATAAAAAAGAAAGAGCAAATTGTAATCCAAATTTTATTTATTAATTTTTCTAGGCTCCCCATAGTCTGGACCTCTGAAGCATATCTCCAAATCTTCAGTTCCGCCTCCGCTCATGGTTTTCATATTTTCCACATCCCAATCTTAATGCTTTAAAGTTCTCCATCCCTGGCTCTACGATTCTCAGTCATGTCAAAAATCATATATCCTTTCGTCCGTCGAATACAGCTTTATTTGTGTATGGCAAATAGACAGTTGAAAAAATGTATACTGCAGTGTTTAGGTAACGGTAAAGGGACCCCTGACCATTAGGTCCAGTCATGGCCGACTCTGGGGTTGTGGCGCTCATCTCGCTTTATTGGCTGACGGAGCCGGCATACAGCTTCCGGGTCATGTGGCCAGCATGACTAAGCCGCTTCCGGCGAACCAGAGCAGTGCACGGAAAAGCCGTTTACCTTCCCACTGGAACGGTACCTATTTATCTACTTGCACTTTGACGTGCTTTCGAACTGCTAGGTTGGCAGGAGCTGGGACCGAGCAATGGGAGCTCACCCCGTTGTGGGGATTCGAACCACCAACCTTCTGATCGGCAAGTCCTAGGCTCTGTGGTTTAGACCACAGCGCCACCCGCGTTCCACATACTGCAGTGTTTAGCTGGTGATATATCATGAAGTTGAAAACCAGACATTGCCCAGCCCCATCCGTGGCCCCTGGGGATAACCCAAGATGCTCTAGAAGGGCCTCCGCACTCTCCCTTGAACTCCAGAAGGACAGGAGATGCAGGAACGTTGGCAGACACCTCTTTTCCCACCCAGTCCCCCATTCATTCTTTCTCAGTCTAGGTCCCTCCTTCCAGCGCCCAGAGCCCCCCAGGCCCTCTAGGGCAGCTGCTGGGTGGCTCACAGCTTCCGCCCTGCCAGCCCCTCCTGGAGGGGGCGAGCTGAGGAGAACGGACTCACCTGCTGGAAATACTTGTCACAGTTGATGTACTCCTTGTCGTGGGAGTCCTGCAGCTTGTTGGTCTTGATGTACTGCCAGAGGGCTTGGATGATGGCCGAGCGCGTCTGCGTGTGGATCCCCAAGAGGCGGGCGAGGCGGGGGTCCAGCTTGAACTGGGGGGGCTGCAGGAGAAAGAGGGGCCAGGAAGTGAGAAGCTGGCTTGGGGGTTTGCCTCAAAGCTGGCCGGGTCCGCTCCCTCAAGCCCACCGCCGACCCTGGGGTGCTGGACTCTGGTCTCATGTGCCCAGAAACGCCCCCCTCCATTGCCCCTGACCTGGTAGTCCAGCATGAGCAGGAGGGTGCAGCGCACGCTGACGTCCCCCGGCCTCTTCACCTGGAAGCCGTCCGTCTCCTGGGTGGTGGGAGTCCTGTGCCACTGAGAAGGAGAAGCAAGCGTAGGTCAGGGCCAAGGCCAGGGGGCAGGATAGTGCTCTCAGCAAGGCTCACCCATGCAAAAAGACATTGTGGACACCTCCAGACGGATGGTAGACGTTTAGGAAAGTGTGTGTGGCACGAGGAAAAGTGGACAGAGAGAGAAGTTCTCCTCCCTCTCTCGAAACTGGAACTCGTGGTCGTCCAGTGAAGGTGAAGGTTGGACCATTCAGGACAGATCAAAGGAAGGACGTATTCACGAGGCACAGAGTTAAACTGTGGAACTCCCTGGTAAACATTTAAATTGGTTGTATTCTGCATGAAACTTTACTTTAGCAATTGCATTTCTCCCAGGTTTCCATTATTTGTGAACGTCTACCTGATCTGCTATGAAGGGAAGTCTATCAAAGAGTTCATCACTTGTTTGCAAAGTCATCCAGAACACCTGTAAGATAGTGTTGTGACTTGCCAGTTAAAGTATCTCTGCACAAGGATTCTGTCAGTTTGACCATCCTGAATAAAAGCAAGCAAAAAAAAAACAAAAACAAAAACTGTGGAACTCCCTGCCACAAGAATCCCAGCTACTGAGAATCCTTGGAGGGGAGAGGGCTGCTCTTGTGCTCGGGTTTCCCATAATGAGGGTCTGGTTGGCTGCTATGAGGACAGAATGCGAGGCTGGACAGGTCCCCATTGGCCTGATCCTGCAAGCTCTTTTTAGGGCACGACGTTCTTACAATGTGTCTAAACTGGGCAAATGGGCAGAAAAGGGGCAAATGCAATTCAATGCCAACAAGGGCAAAGTGATCTTTGTCTGGGCAAAAAACAAAAATCTCAATTTCACGCATATACGGTCCTGGGGTCTGAACTGGCAGGGACTGACCAGGAAACAGACCTTGGTTCTTAGTGGATAGCTTGACGGAGATTTCGACCCAGTGTGCAGCAGCTGTGGAAAAAGGTGAATCCCATGCTGGGCGTCATTAGGAAAGGGATGGAAATAAACCGCCAATATCATAACGCCATTATGCAAATCTCTGGTGGGGCCACATGCAGTGCTGGTCCCCTCGCCTCAAAAAGGGTGTCCTACAGCCGGAAAAGATTTGGAAAAGGGCAAGCGAGATGCGTGAAGGGATGGGGGCACCTCTCCCAGGAGGAAGAGCTGCAACATTTGGGGCTTCCTAGCTTAGAGGAGATGGAAGGAAGCCGTGGCGTGGAAGAGACGTCTGGAATTACGCACTGCCTGGAGAAACGGAGGAGAGAGGAAAGGTTTTCTCCCTCTTCCATGAGACTGGAACTTGTGGGTGTTGGATGACCAAGATGGATGTTGGGAGATTCAGGAAAGGGCTTCTTCAAGTGGCGAAGAGTTAAACTGTGGAACTCACTCCCACAAGAGATGGCGACAATGGCAGCCACCAACTTGGAGGGCATTAAGGGGGGCCAATCCATGGAGGAGGAGGCTGCCAAGGGCTCCTAGTTATGAGAGATGGCTCCAGAGTCAGAGGCAAACATGACTCTGAACGGCAGTGGCTGGGAATCCTGAGCTTCCCCTTGGAGCGTCTGGTCGGCCACTGGGAGGCCAGGACACTGGACTGGGTGGGATCCTTTGGCCCGGTCCAGCTGGCTCTCCTGCTGCTCTTCTGTGCATACTAAGAGGGCTTGAGAAGGTACCATCCCTGTCTGAATGGCCACAGGCAGCATCGCTGGTGGGACTGGAGAGACCATCTGGGAGATGGGATGCAGCAATGGGATGCAGGGACGGGGAGGTGCTCCCTCTGCCTTGCCCAGGCAGGGCCTGCTTCCTACTTGGGACCGAGGGCACCACTCACCTCCACCAGGTGATTGTCTGGTCCATACAGGTCCTTGTCCAGTTCGATGACCAAACTCTTGAAGAAAGAGGAAAACTTCCTTTTCTGCTTGCTGAGCTGTAGAATCGGGAGGGAGAGATGTCAGAGCACGAGGAACGAGGAGCCGAAAGGGTCTCAACTCTAGGCCAACAAGAATCACACAACTGCAGAGTTGGGAGGGACCCTGAGGGTCATCCAGTCCACCCCCTGCAAGAGCAAGGGGTGAGGCCCCGGAGAGGGTTGGGAACAACATCCAGGCCCCACTGAGCTCTGAGGCCAGCACCAGATGCTATTGGGGGACTCCTTCTCCCCCATATCATGTCTGCCCCCTTTGGCATGGGACATTTCCCCAGATATTTTCCTTTTCTTGGACCCCCTCCTCCCCCTTCTTCTGGCCCTGCCTCCCTCATCCTTCAAGCAAGCTCCACACATGCACTGCTGCAAGGGATCGTGGCCTTGCTTGGCCCAGGACCCTGGCCCCTCCCCTTCTCTCCCCCCCCCACATTGGGGTTTTTTCACTCCAGGAGTGAACCAGGAGGCCTCTGTGCCAACTGCCTTGGCTCTCCAAGGGGAACTGAGGCCCTGGTTTCCCTCATCCTCTGCCCCTCAGCTGCTTTCCCCAAAAGCTGGCCCAACTGGCCAGGTGGCTCGCCCGACTTCTCCCCCAGCCCCACAGAGAGATGTGAAAGCAGGTAAGTGCACCTGCCCAGAGCTTACATCGTCCAGCAGTTTGCCTTCCACCCGCAGCTCCCAGGAGGCGATGCTGCCGTCTGAGTCATCTGCGTCCGACTTGGCCGGGTTGAAGGTGTTGGAGATGTAAAGGCGCAGCTTCCGCTTTTGCTGTTGGAGGGAGGAGAGTCTGAGTTGGGGGGAGGCAAGGAAGGAGGGAGGCTCCTGCTCAATGGGGCACCTCAGGAGGAGTGGGGCCAGGCGGCTCCTCCCCGCCCCTTCCTGCCGGGAGCGAGCCAGCAGTAAATCACACTGAGCAAGTTGGAGTTAACTCTTTATTAGCAATACCAGGATCTGCACAGGAGCGCCAGGCCTCAGGAGCACAGCAGCTCAGCTCTGGCAAGTCTTGCTCCCATGAAGCAGCTGCCAAGTCCCCAGCTCCCTACAGCCGTCTAAGACCCCTCCTCTCCGGGGGTTTCCCCTAGCAACTGGAGACTGTTGCATGAAGCCAACCTCTCCTTCGCCCTCTTCACTCCTCTCCTGGTTCTAGGAGACAGACTGGAAGGAGAGTTTGTCATAGCAGGAGGGGAGACACTCATGCCTCTTTGTGGGATGTAACGTCACTGAAGCAGTCAGACACACAGGAGAATGTTGCTCCCGCCAGGAGTACTTCCTGTCACACCTGGTCTGGAGCATCCTCCCCCCTGCATGTGACCAGGTAGATGGATGTGACCCTGGCAGACACTACAAAAGGGTTAGTCATACAGCCATCTCTCTCTCTTGATCCCTTCTCTCCATTTTGCCTTTGGCGGTCTTCTGGCTCTCAGCCCAGCACATGGGCTCATCCCTCACAGAGGATGAACCCACACTTTTCTCTGTAACTGTAACTACGAGCCAAAGCCTGCCTTCAGGACCATACTGTGAACTGAATCATACTGTGAACTGAATGTAAGTAAACCTTGTCATTACTTTCAAAAGAAGACTGTTGTGTTATTTTTGTTTTTAAGAGGGAGCTAAAGGGGATTTACCAGGAACAATCCAATCTGGACAAGCCAGACTGGATTGCTTAACTCAAACGGTTCTAATGAATCCATCAACCAGCAGCAAGGAAATGTGCTCTGCTACTAACTCACTAGTGTGAGTGAGGAAGGATAATATTTAATCAATATATCCTCTCCTACTATCCTCAGCGTTCTCACACTCTTCTCTAGCCAGACTCCTCTTTGCCTCTTGGCCACCCTCGTCTCCTGCCTCAGCTTCTGCCTCTGAGTCTGAACTTCTCTCTGCTACAGATTCTCCCTCCTCACTAAACCCTGTTGCCTCTTCAGCTTCCGCCTCCTCCTCTTCCCAATCTTCTCCATCTGACCATTCATTGTCGCCCCACCACCAACCACTCCCTGGGCTCTGAGCCTTCTTCCCTGGAGGGTTCCCCAGCTGGTTCCCACCCCCACCACTCATTCCTCTGCGCCCAGGGGACTGCGCTGGGCTCTTCTCCAGCATCAGGGAGGCCCATCTGCTCCTACCTTCATGGGCCTCTTCAGGGCCTCCTGGATGTCCACTCGCTTCCGCATAATGGTCTGGTCCAGCTTCCGCTCAAACGCCAGCAGGTCCATGTAGGCCTGAGACTCCGGCACCAGCTCCCGGATCTGGGAAGAGAGCAGAGCGTCGCAGAGGGACCCCCTTGGCTTGCAGGAGGTGTCTGGTTCAGCCCCTCTCCTCTCAGGGGGAATGTCAGGGAGCAGGCCTGGGCAGGGACCCTGGAGGGCTGCTGCAAGTCAGAGCTGGGTTAGGTGGAGCCCTGGCCAGGCTCAGGAGGAAGCAGCTTCCTTCGCGCAGAGGAAGAGTTTCCCTTCCAGAGGGTGAAGCAGAGCCAGAAGCAAGGAGGTGGAAGATGCCCCCCCCCCAATGCAGAGGGGGGCATTTATGCATAGGTTTATTTGCTTTCTTGGTTGCTTAATACAAAAGGAAAAAAGCCTCTAAGTGACCTGCAAAATATTAACACCGCAAGGCTTTGTCAAGGGATTCTGGAGGAAGCATGGACAAACTTAATGATATTTGGAATGTGTTCATTGAAACCACAGCAACAAATATTGGAGGGAAACAATAAGATTATCCATTTACATAAATACTATAGAGTTCTGTAACCCTGATTGTTTTGTTGTTGTTGTTTTCCTCTGCCTTTAATTTTTTTTTTTTTAAATGTAACCTTTTTCTTTTCCCCTTTTCTTATTTATTTTAACTCACTGGAATACTTTCACTTAAATATACATATTTTTCAAAGGGGGGAAAGGGAGCACTTTCACCACTTAGCACGCATGAATCCTCGCGGGAGAGAAGGGAAAGGTGAAGCTTCCCTTTAACTTGACACACGCAGAACACAGGGAGGGCAGTGCTCAGGTGAGCGAAAGGCCTCCCACCTGGGAGACAGGCAGGTAGACAGACACCCACCTGCTCACAGCGGAGAAGCCAAAGGCCTGTCTAACCAGTGGGCTCCTAGCATCATTCAATTGGAAGGGACCCCAGGGGTCATCCATCCTGACCCCCCGCAAGGGAGTTCTTGCTGTGCTGGCTCCAGGTCACCCACAACAAGGAGCCAGCAGACTTTCCTTCAGATGGGGAGGAGAGCCCGTCAGGGTCCAATGAGGAATCAAAACGGGAAAGAAAGAAACTCACCCTCTGTGGGAGAATCTTGTCGGCCATTTTCCTCCTCTTGGCGCTGCAGGTTTGTTGAAGGGGAGGGAAGACACACATTACCAAGGCAACTAGCCCAGGTCACCAGGTCACCAGATAAATTATCCTCTGCTGGAGGGTCTCCCCACCCACCCCGAGTCTCAGGAGGCTGGCTCTGCTTCCCAGGACGTACCGGTACCTGCCCACCCCCTCGGCCAGGAGGGTCCTTGTGGCGGAAGCCAGGGTCTTTTCCCACCCCAGGTTGCCCTGACTGAAGAGAGGGCACAGGGCCGCTTGTCTGCCAAGGGTGGCACAGACACAGCCTGGCAAGGGCCTCAGTTGCTGACCTGCCACACGAGGGGCTGCAAAGGGGCACCCATCCACACCTCTCCCAATCAGGGCCTTTGCTGCCCCCGGAAGCATGCGACTTGGCTCACTTGCCTCAATCCCCACCCTCGAGTTGCAGTTGAACCCTGGCATTGCCGGAGGTTGGACTAGATGACCCATGGGGTCCCTTCCTGAATCTGCCAGCACAATCCTAGCAGAGGCCTCACAACTGGCAGCATCGTGGAGTCAGAGAATGGCAGCGTCATCCTAGTTCATCACCCGGCAGTGCAGAAATCGCAGCGAGAGCTTCCCTGGCAGAGAGCAGCGGCCATGCCCAACCCCCCCTCAGCCCCGTCCCCTAAATAAAAACATCATGGCAGCAAAACCCAGGAGGGGAGGGGCCACGCAGGTCTCCTATGGGGGCCACCCCACGGGCAGCTGGTACAGAGGAACGGTCTCCTCAGCAGCCCCCTCCCAGACCTCCGGAAATCCAGAGCAGTGGATTGGGACCAAGAAGGTGAGGGTGGCCTGGGGGCGGCTCAGGAGTAGTCAGGGAGCTCCTTCCAGGAAGAAGGTGGGCTTTTCAGGGCTGTCCATCTGCGCATGCAAAGAGCCTGGGCAGAAACCCGCAAAATGCAAAACATGAGAGACCTCCACATGCAGATCTTCCGCTTTCCATTTGCCTCCCATAAAATGGAAGGGGAGGACTCTTATTTTATTATTTATTTCTTAGACTTAATTTTCCCCTACCTAAAATTTATTCACCGCTTGACTGAAAAGAAAAAAACCTCAAAGTGGTTTATAAAAGGAAAATATGAACTTATCAATACTTTCCCCCCTTTATTATATTCTTTATGATAAATTTAAAGAATAATAATGATGAAAAGGGCTGGTGCTGTGCTGTTTTCTATTGTAACTTATCTGTATGACTTTAATGGATTGTATAGTTTTAAATCTACCAATGTTCAATTGTTATTAATGATATTTCCCCTATGGTTTGAGCTGCTCTTATTTTTATTTTAAGCTGCCTGGAGTTCCTGTCAAGGAAAAGGACAGGGATAAATTAGATATATGCAATTAGATAAATATTGAATTGTAATAAATAATACTAATAATAATAATAATAGGCTTGGAGCACTGAGACTTTAACCCAGGCTTTAGTGTGAGGCATCGTGGAGGTCAAGAGACAGCATCAGGAATGCTGTGCCACAAATGTATATATTTGTATATTTTGCACAAGGGTGTCACCAGAAATGGCTTAACACTTTGTGTTTATGCACTTAGGTTGTTGGGGCTGGTTTTTTTTTTTTTTAAATATTGACTTTATTGCGCTCTTGCCAAATTGCTGCTTTTTGCCATTGTTTGAATTCACTGCCATGCTCTGCGTTTTGCATATTTGTATTTCCAGCGCTCTGCCTTCAGTGGTTCAGGATGCATGTTGTGAGCCACTTTGGGCACGGCTTGTTATGGAAAAGGGGCAGGTAAGTAAACTCACTCCATCCCTCCATAAATACGGGTGTGTTTGCTTAACACCTTGCAGTTCGCAAGAAGTTCGGAGACCCTTGGAGAGTCTTCCAGTGCTGGGCTGCAGGCTGCCCCACCCTCTCTCTCCCCCTAAAGCCAGCTCCTCTCCCAAGTGGGGTCCAACTCACTCACTCTCCCCACCCATTGTCAGGGTCAAGCAAGTGGCCAGGCCTTTGCTGGGGGGGGGCGGCTTCTGCCTTCAGAGCAGGGCTGCTCAGCCGCAGGCTGTCTGCAGCTCCACAGGCACAGAGGCCAAGAGGAGGAGACCCCCTTCGTAGCCCAAGGCTGGCCAAGTGGCCCCCAAGAGACAGAAGGAAAAGCTGCAGGTGGCCCCTCAGACCCCAAGCATCAGACCCCTAACTCCTATCCTGACAAGTAAATCAAAATTAATATTTGTATATTAATTTAAATCTTATTGTGCTTTATGTCGGAAACAGTTCAGTTTGGTTGTGTACTTTACTGTTTATGCCTACTTTAGCAATCAGGCAAACCCTTCCCTGTCCTGAGCCGCCTTGAGCGTGGTTTTAGCTCTGGAAAGGCGGCATACAGAAGAAATCACAGCGGGGGTGACGATGCTCCGCCAGCTTCTCTGAGCGCCAAGGGCTCTGCGGAGGCGGGAATCGGCCGGACATATCCCCCCTACCGACCACCAGGGGGCCGCCTCCCCTGCGCAGAGCTGCGAGAGGACAGCTGCGCAACGCGAGTCGGATCCTGAAAGGGCGCCGGGAGGATAGAGGAGCTGCCACGGAGAGGGAGGCTGCGTCCTCCAGGTTGCTGAGCGGAAGCCTGCGGGTTCCAGGTCTACACACGCGCGCCTGGGGCGGAGGGCTGCCGGATCCTGCACCGCAGGGAAGGGTAACGGGGCTCCACTCACCTCCTGGGCCGGTTCTGCGTGGCGGCCCCCGCCTGCTGCTGCTGCTGCGCTTGTTGCTGCGCCGCCTGCTGCTGCTGCGCCTGCTGGGGCGCTGCCCGCTTGCGCGTGGGCTCCATCACGGCCTGGGGCATCCCGGGGCGCACGGAAGGGCTCCCGACGTAGGGGGGGCCTGGGGGACCCATTGGAGCCCCCTGGTGGGGCATGCGAGCGCCTGATGGCATCCCAGGACGCTGGAGGGAGGGAAAGAGGAAAGAAGGGAAAGGCACAGGTGAACGCTTGCTCCAGGAGGTGGCAGCACACAGATCGGAGCCCGCGCAGGTCCTCTCCCCTGGCGGGGGGGGGGGGGGGAGAGAGAGACAGGTATCCAGGCTCAGGGCAGCAAGGGGGGAGGCCCAACTTTCCTGGGTCAAAAGGACATAAGGTCATCTCCTGCCACACCTGGAGGCAGGATGCGTCTGCAAGCCGGTTGCAGGAGGCGAGAGAGGTTGCGCCGGGGTCCCTAAAGCCTATCCAGTTGGGCCCTGAGAGAACAGGATGCGGGACTACAGGGCCACCTGCTTGGTCCCTGGCTCTTCCTGCGTCCTTGTCTAGGTGCCCCAAACAGGCCCTGAGCCCCACAGCCTCTTCAACTGGTACCCAGGAGCATCCTTGTCTCTGATCCTGGGGGTAAGCCTTGGCGACTCATAGCCAATGATAGCCCTCTCCTCCTCCATGAATTTAATCCTCTTTCAAAGCAATGGCTGGCTCCTGAGGCAGTGAGTTCCACAGTTTCACCCTGTGCTGTGCAAAGGACTTTCTTTTATCCATCCGGAATCTTTCAACATTCAGCTTCACAAGTTTGAGTGTTAGGAGAGGGAACTTCCCTGTCTCCACTGTCTCCATGCCAGGCACAATTTTATAAACTTCTATCATGTCATTTCTTGTTTGCCTTTTCCCTAAACTAAAGAAAAAGAAAAGCAAGCCCAAGTGTGACAACCTTCCCCTTTGGTCATTCTGGCTGCCCTTTTCTGAACACTTTCCCAACCCCACAATATCCTTTTTAAGGTGAGGCAACCAGAACTATTCACATTATTCCAAATGTGGCTTCGCCATAGATTTCTATAATGACCTCATGGTATTGACATTTTATTTTCAATTCCTTTCCTACCGATTACTAGCATGGAATTTGCCTTTTCCCGCAGCTGCCACATGCTGGGCTGACCGCTTCATCAAGCTCTCTTCAGTGACCTCAAGGCCCCATTACTGGTCATTCAGTGTCCAGGGCAGCTGTCTACCAGCTCCAACTGGTACGCAGGATGAGACCCTCCCTGCCCACAGACTGTCTCGCCAGAGTGGTGCATGCTCTGGTTGTCTCCGATTTAGACTACTGCAATGCGCTCTATGTGGGGCTACCTTTGAAGGTGACCTGGAAACTACAACTAATCCAGAATGCGGCAGCTAGACTGGTGACTGGGAGCGGCCGCCGAGACCACATAACACCGGTCTTGAAAGACCTACATTGGTTCCCAGTACGTTTCCAAGCACAATTCAAAGGGTTGGTGCTGACCTTTAAAGCCCTAAATGGCCTCGGTCCAGTATACCTGAAGGAGCATCTCCACCCCCATCGTTCTGCCCAGACACTGAGGTCCAGCTCCAAGGGCCTTCTGGTGGTTCCCTCCTTGAGAGAAGTGAGGTGACAGGGAACCAGACAGAGGGCCTTCTTGGTGGTGGCGCCCGCCCTGTTGAACGCCCTCCCATCAGATGGCAAGGAATAAACAACTATCTGACTTTTAGAAGACATCTGAAGGCAGCCCTGTTCAGGGAAGTTATTAATGTTTGATGTTTTAGTATGTTCTGATATATGCTGTGAGTCGCCCAGAGTGGCTGGGGAAGCCCAGCAAGAATGGTGGGGTATAAATAATAAAATTTAATAATAAAATTTAGGACATGGGGACGTAGTAGCAACCCTTGTTGTTCTGACTGTTGAAGAGGTCGGTGGCCCCATGGCTGACCCACAGAGTGTGGGTGAGCCTGCAGTTTAAGAGCTGCCCCAGCGGATTTAGACCAAGGAAGTCTTCACAGGAGCAAGACCCTGTCAGCGCATAACTCCTCTGCTCAGAGACCTGCACAGGTCACCCATTTGCTTCCAAGCCAAGTTCTGGGTGCTGCTATTAGGATATTGTAACCAGGGATATTTTCCAGCCAGAACTTGCCGGAACTCAGATCCAGCATCTCTCAGGTGGGCGCCATTGCCATGATAAGAGAATGGGGGAGGCGTTCTTGGTGAGTTCTGGCACCTCTTTTTTATAGACAAATAGCACTGTTTGAAACCCACCCTGGGACCTCAAGGTGAAAGGCAGACAACAAATAAAGACTAAAAATAATTGAAGCCCTAAAGAGCTTGGGACCAGTTTACTTCTGCGACTGACTGCCTTGCCTTTATATGTCTAATGAACTGCTTTGGTCTGTGGAACTGATGCTGTAGCTAGTGCCACATAATGCTCATTCCAATCCTTTAGTGTGGCCACACTTGCACTACGGAACTCCCTGCCACTTGGCGTCAGGCAGGTGCACCTTCACTGCACTCTTCTTGGCACCTGTTTAAAACTTTTTTCGTTTAGGCACCCCTACGCAGACAGGGAGAAATTACATGTGCTTTTTCTTTCTTTTAAACCGTTGATTTCAATCACCCTTTGAACACTTTTAATACCTGTTTGTATCGATAATCTTTAATGCTGGCCTCCTTTCTCCTTTCCACCTCCAGGCCCCTGAAGGCTTTTGCACCCAATTTCTCCAAAGCCATCTTCCCCCACCCCAAACTTCAAAGGAAGCACGACTCCTCCTGGCCACGCAGCGCCACTTGCCCACCACAACCGGCCTCTGTGGCTTGACCGTCCTGGTCTCCACCTCCTTGCCCTGTCAGCCTTCAGACTGCAAGCCCCTTGGGGCAGGGACCTGTCTCTTCTCCTTAGCTGCTGCGTCAGGCACCGTGTTCATGGGCGGCACCATAAGGATATAAGCCACATCCTTGCCCCCCTCCAACGTACGGAGAGAGCCCGGGGGGGGGGGAAGCTGTGAGGCAGGCAGGGGGTCCTTTCATCCAAGGGCACCTGTTGCGGCCACAAGCCCTGCACCACGGGGGGGGGGGGAGATGAGGCCCCCCCCCAGCCAGCCAAACATCTCCACCCCCAGCAGCAACTGACCCTGCAAGCATGCCTCACATTCAGGGCCACCTGCTGCTGTCTCTCTGGCCCCCAGGCCTCCGCCTCCCCCTGGAGACTCAGCTGCTGCCCGTCAGTCAGACCAAGAGGCCGGCCGGCCAGTGAAGTATGGAAGTCAAATCATGGCACATTTCCCACCCAGCTCCTCGCCTTTAAGGAAGACCTTCCTGCATCCCGGGGGGGGGGGACGCTTTCAGTTTGTTTAAGGTTTTCTCTATTTGGCCCCAGAACCTCTGCACAAAGATGATGGGAGCAGGCGCACAGGGGCTCTCCTGACTGCAAGGGAATGAATTGTTTTGAGCCAGTTTTGGTTCCAAAAAAATGAGAGGAAGCAGAAAGGATTTCTGTGGGGTGGGGGAGGCCAAGTCTAAAGGCTAGCGTGTGCTGAATGGAGCTGTCCCCCCCCCCCCTGGTTTTCCAAAACCTGCACAAGAGGTGGATCAGATACTCGTGAAATCACAAAGCCGGAAGAGGCTGTGGAGATCATCTAATCCCTGCCCCACAGAAGAGGCTGCAATGCAGGAGGCAGCTGCCCCAGGCCTGACACCTGACCCGTCCTTGAGCCTCTGCTTAAATATCTCCAGCCCCAAACAGACCTAGCAGATGCCTGCCTTGTCCTGCTACTACGGCCTGTC
The DNA here is from genome assembly GCF_951804945.1 of Podarcis cretensis. Taxonomy (NCBI): domain Eukaryota; kingdom Metazoa; phylum Chordata; class Lepidosauria; order Squamata; family Lacertidae; genus Podarcis; species Podarcis cretensis. The sequence goes on along the minus strand of NC_137181.1, from coordinate 877,507 downwards.
ATTTTGGGAGTGACACTTAAAAAAAAAAATTTCTTCGATGAGGGGACTTTAAAATGTTTCTGGGTGCGAGGAACTAAAATCTGCTATTATATTTATGATTTAACATTATTTAGTTTGGTAGTCTATGTTTGATGAAGAAGCACATCAAACTGCTTTAGGAAAGCCCAAGAATTTTAATTTTACCTTTTGAAAATGTCAAGTAATGCTAAATATTAATATATACTGTAACTGCAAGTACTTGGCAACCATTTTTATGATTTCTACGCAATGTTACACACATTTCACTTACCAGGCAAAACTAAGTTGTATTAATTTAATCACACTATATTTTGATTTCCCAAATCATGTTACAACTTTTTAGCATCCCTCAGTTTTGGAATTTGAAAGTTGGAAAATCAAAAACACCCGACTGCCCTGCCTTTTGTTCTAGTCCTGCCCTCAGGAGCAACAGGGAGCATGCCTGCGCCATCTTCTGTGTGACTGCCAGCCCTTCCGGTATTGGAAATGCACCTCTGTGTCTCCCTTTAAGCTTCTGATCACCACCCTGAATAGGAGGCGAGCACTGCAGCTGGATCAGGCCAAAGGCCCATCTAACCCAGCCCCCTGAAACTACAGCAATTGTGGGGAGGGGGAGAGGAAAGGGTGGCCATGCGCTGAGCCTCCCCTTCCTGGGAAGAGGGCAAAGTTCTTTCATTTACTTTAAATCTACACATAAGGGCCAAGAGGCAGCCATGAAGGGCTAGACCAGGTGGGACCCAGCTGGGCTTGGAACAGTGTCTGCCCTAGTCCCTGTAACAGAGGCTCTCCAGGCCAGAGGAGAACTTCCTTCTCTGGTAAAGGCAGGAACTGGGTTTCCAGGGACGTCTCCATGGAAGTCCACAAGCCAGACCTGAACTGCTGCTGCAGCTCCTTCCACTGTCCATCACAGGACTTGGTCTGCAGAGCTTCCACCATTCCAGTTGCTCTCCTTGACAGACACTAACTGATCAATTCCTTCCTCAGAACTGGACACAGCCTTCCAGAAGTGACTCAGCCAGGACAGAGCCCTGAGCTCCCATCAGTTGCCCTCACTTGTGTCTTGCGTTGTGTGCGTGCGCGTGTGCGCACACACACACTCCTTCATGATCTGTTTTGAACCCAGCTCATTAGTGATGAATTCTGAGCACCACCCTTTTGACTTCCTCAGACAGTTTCTGTCTGTTGTGCTTCTGAAACACCCGCTGAGCTCCAGGGTCAGGAGCAGTAAGGCTGAAAGGCTGCCTTGCTGAGCCAGGCTTGGGTCCACTGAGCCTCGCGTGAGATTCCCAGCCAGGACCAGGAAGAGACAACCACAATCAGGGCAGGAAACCCTTCAAGGCCCGTTCTTCCCTTCTCCTCCACCACCAACCCTCTCCCTGCCCCATTTTGCCATGAGGAAGAGCCCTTGCCTCTTTCGTCTGCCCTTTCCCACTCACGAACATTGCAGCCCTCCCTCTTTCTTCCCCTTCCGCGTTCAGTGTATTCCAAGTGAGCCAGATGCCCTAATCTAAGAAATTCAGCCATGGGGTTGAGAGGAGGGAATGAAGGACTTGGGGGGGGGCGCAGGGCAGCCATTGTTACCTTTGCCCCAGGGAAGAGAGATAACCTGTCGCATTAACAGCACATGTCATTTCCATCTTGGTGATCATTTTTATGAAGAACCTCAGGAAGCAGCTGGGTGCCGGAGCACTTTTTGTTGTTGTCTGCAGCTGCCCAGAAGGGAGGCTGAGATGCCTCAGTCAGCCAGGAGGTCAACTGTTCTTGCCTTGGGGGGGGGGGGAATCTCTTGCCCAAGTACTATCAGAAACTTTGCACCCTGTTGTGCCAGTTGGGCAGGACTCTCCACACCACCTCCTCATAGAATCAAAGAACTGTAGACTTGGGAGAGACCTCCGAAGGTCATCTAGTTCAACCCCTTAAAATGCAGGAATCACAGCTAAAGCATCCAGGTCAGATGGACATCATCCAGCCTCAGCTTAAAGGTAAAGGGACCCCTGACCATTAGGTCAAGTCGTGGCCGACTCTGGGGTTGCGGCGCTCATCTCACTTTACTGGCCGAGGGGGCCGGCATACAGCTTCCGGGTCATGTGGCCAGCAGGACTAAGCCACTTCTGGCGAACCAGAGCAGCGCACAGAAACGCCGTTTACCTTCCCTCCAGAGCGGTACCTATTTATCTACTTGCACTTTGATGTGCTTTTGAACTGCTAGGTTGCCAGGAGCAGGGACTGAGCAACGGGAGCTCACCCTGTCACAGGGATTCGAACTGCCAACCTTCTGATCGACAAGTCCTCGGCTCTGTGGTTTAACCCACAGCGCCACCCGCGTCCCTTAGAGACCCTCAGCTTAGAGACCTCCAAAGAAGGAAAGCCCACCACCTTCAGAGGGGTGTCGTCTCCCCACCGGGAATCCCCTAGAAGCACCAGGGCTTGTGAGACCAACACTGACCCACCTGCTGATGCTCCAGGGAACCTGCAGAAGAGACCTCAGGACAGGAGAGCAGCCCCCTTGAACCCACAGCAGGGGAAAGGCTACAGAGAGGCTCCCTGAGAAGATGCCTGGGGTGGAGACAGCAAGGCTTGCCGCCCTCTCTCACCCTCAACACTCGAACCCAGCAGCGTCACCCAACGAAGCCAAACGCTGGGAGACTCAGCACAGACAGAAAGAAGGGTGTATTCACTCTCAGCAGTGCTGGGTTCAACTGAGGCACAAGTGTTTGGGGCAGGGAGATTTCAGGCTTGTCAGACCCACTTGGGGTTTCTAGTTTTTTAGTTTTGTTTTTTGCTAGAACCCCAAAGCCAAGATAGCAAAGCAAAGATAGAATTAAAGGACAGGGTGCCTCTGAGCATGTTCTAGGAATTTGCTTTCAGCGCCAGAACTGAACTTAGTTCACAGTCCTTCCACACAAAAGCCCACTTCTGCCTGGCTTCCTTCATTTTGGCAACATAAAAGGGAGGGGGGGTTGTTGTTTGAAATACAGGATATTGGCTTCTACGGAGTCAGAACACTGGTCCATCTATTGCTCAGCACTGAGAGGATTTCAGGCAAGTGGGTCTCCCCTAACCCTACCTAGAGCTGTTGCTAGGGTTGAGCCAGAAATATTCTGCAGACAAAGCAAGTGCTCTTAGAATCATAGAAGTATCCCAGGCCCTCGTGTTGGAAGGGACCCCCAGGGGTCATCTAGTTCGACCCCCTGCAATGCAGGAATCCTTTGTCCAACCTGGGACTTGAACCCACAACCCTGAGATTAAGAGTCTCATGCTCTACTGACTGAGCTATCACAGTGAGCTAAGGCCCTTGACACCCGACTGCTGCTACTGGGAGTCAGAAACACGGGCCAATCGACTATAACTCACCCATAATTCTGCAAGGAGGCTTCTATCTACCACCTGCCCACCCCTGAACTCTGGAATTTACTGCTGCAGGAGGCAGTGGAGGCCACTAACCTGGGCAGATTTAAAAGGGTGTGTGTGAAGCAAATATCAGAGGGAGGGCAAGGCTCTTAATGCATCTCTTGCACTCAGGTCCTGCGCAGGGGGGGGGGGGCTTCCCTCTGGGGCCCCTGCTTGGCCACTGAGAGAAGAGGACGTTGAGCTGGGTGGTCCTTTGGGCTGATCTCCGAAGAAGACTTTTGGAGGTGGTCACCCTGCCTGTCTGGGAAAGGGAGCTGCCAGGTTGTGCCACGGGGCAAGGAAACTATCTGGGGATGGTGGCCTGGTAGCCAGAGCAGCCAAGGTTTTTGCTCAGTGACCCTCCTAGTCGGCAGCCAATGCTGGGGGCCACATCCTGCCTGGGGCTCTTTGGGAGAGGGAGCCACACTTGGGATGCCAACCTACAGGCCAGAAACTCTGAAGGTCCAAAGCACTTGGAGGGGGCATCACCAACCCCTTGCCACCCACATGGCGCCCTTGATGGACAGGGGGCCAGTGGGGCGTTCGCCACACTCCTCCTCCCCCCCTCCCGCGCCCAGGAGGGATCCCCAAGCCCCCTGCCCCTCTGAGACGTCCCGCTCCGCCGGCCTCTTTCCCGAAAAAGGAGCGCCTTCAGACAATGGTGCCGGAGAGCCCTCGCGCCAGGAGGGATTCCTCGCGCCTGGCGACGTGAGAGAGCAGTGCCCAGGGCTGGCACGGGGGTCGTGCCACCCACGGGGGTCCAGCAAAGCCCGCCTGAAGACGAGGGCCTGGGATACCTCCGAAGCCCGGCCCCTCCCCCCCCCCCGCGCCTGCCCAAGTGGCCCCTCGCCGCTCCCTTGGGGTCCGCTGTGCGCACCTGTTTCCGAGCCAGGCCCGGACCCTGCGCACGTGCTGGGGGGAGGGGGCGTGTATCCCCCCCCCCACGCGCGGGCCCGGGCGAGAGCTGCCCCTCCTCCCCCCTCCCAGGCCGGCTTTCCCGCTCCTCGCCGGGCAGCCAGCAAACTTTCCCCACTCACCACCCCATGGACCAGAAACTCAAAAAGTTTGCTTTTCGTCGCCTTTCGCGCTCCGCCCGTGACTTCCTCTGCGGCCATCGGGGTCGGGTCTGCACTGCTCCGCCTCCCCTTCTCCTCCTCCTCCTCCTCCTCCTTCTCCGTCGGTCCGTCTGTCCGCCTGCCTTCCTGCCTTCCTGGGCTCGCCGCCTTCCCTTCTGCCTCCGTCCTCCCTTTCTCCTCCTCCTCCTCCTCCTCCTCCTGCAACTCTGCCCGCGCGCTCCGTCTTTCTTCCCTCGGAGCCCCGCTGCGCGCTCCGCTCGCTCCGCTCACACTTCTAATAGCTCCGCCGGCCGACGGGGGAGGGGGCCCGGCAGGGCTCCCGCGACGGCCCACGGCCGGATTCCTCCGCCGAAGCGCCGCGGCCGAGGCCGGATGAGCCCCAGCGCCGCCCGCCGCCGCTCCTTGCCGCGTCCCCGCGCAGCCTCGCCCGCCGCTCCGCCTGCCCGTCCCCGGCGGCCGCGCAACGCCTCGCCGCCGCCGCGCCCCTCCTCGCGCCGCTTCCAGGCCGCATCCCCCGGGACCCTCCAGGCGGCCCGGCTACCGAGGGAAGCGGAGGGAAGGAGCCCGCCTCCCCCCACCCGTCGGAGGCTGGACGGGGGCGGAGGAAGCGAGGAGGGGCGCGGGGAAGGCCGGGCGGCGCGGGAGACCCTCTTCCCCCAGTGCCCGCAAACCATGACACCGGGGAGACGGCGGGGCCCCCACACGGGATGTCGCGGGTCCTTCCCCGCCGCCCCCCACCCGCTCCACGTCGAGCGGCCCCTGCGAGGCCGGTCTGGGCTCCCTCCTCGCAGAGACGTCCGGCGGAGGCGTCACCGTCGCCTCGTCTCCCCCCCCCCCCCCCGCCGCCTGTCGGTCACTCTCCCGTCCTGCCCTGCGTGGCGCGGGCAGGGAATGAAGAGCCGCCGGCATCTCCCGGTGCGCGTCTCCCTGGCAACAGAGCCAGTGTTGCCAGGTAACGGGCAGGGCGTGGTACCCAGGAGAGGCTCCTTCTGCACCCGGCGCAGCCCGATGCGGAGTCGTGAGGAGGGAGGGAGGGAGGGAGGGAGGACGAGCGGGGGGAGGCTTCCTCCCGATGCGTGATGGCGGAGCGGCGTGTTCACACGTGCAGACGAGGGCGCCCGGCTGCCCCCGGGTCTCCCCACTCCCGGCCAGGACCAGGAGAGGCGGCGGGGAGGCGAGGGAGCCCCTCCCCCGCAGGCTCTTCACCGGGGGCGCGACCGCTGGATCCCCTGCCCAAGGGGCTGCGGTAGTGGGGAACCCCCCCGGGGGATCCCCGTCGCCCTCCTCGTCCTGCCCCCTATGGGACGGAGCGAGGGGAGGAAGGCCGAGAGGAAAGGACCGTGGCCCCTCCCCCCCAGAATCCCGGGGCTTCCCACTGACCGACCCCCCTTCTCCCCCCCCCCCAGTTACCGGGCTCCTCCCGGCGGGGAGGGGGCGCGTGGGGCGCATGCGCAGCGCTGCCTTTTTCCCCTCTCGCCGTGAAGGTCAGCCGAGCGGACTGAGGGAAAGGGGGCGGGTGTTAACTCCTTCCGCGCCGCCGAGCGCAGCTCTCCCTCCCCGCCTCGCGGCTCCGACAGCCGCCTCCGCCGCGCACCAGACGCGCCGCCGACGTCGCGCCGCTTCCCCGCCCCTTCGGAGAGCGGTCGGCGGAGGAGGGAGGGAGGGAGGGAGGGAGGGAGCGGCTGTCGTGGCCACCGGGGCCGGCCCGACGGAGGGAGCCGAAGGCGCGCGGGGCTCCCGTCTGGCCGGCCGGGGCCGCCGCAGGAAGGAACGCGAAGAGCCCCGCGCCCTCCGCACGCGCTTGCCGAGCCTTCTCCCGCCGCGGGTGCCCGAGCCTCAGTTGGGGGGCTCTGCAGTTTTCTGGGCAGGAGCCAGGGAGCAAGCGAGCGAGCGCCCTTGCCGGACGTGACCCCCGACGGCGGGAGGAGCTGCTGCGGGCGCCCGCTTGAGCCTGGCGATGTCTGAGGGCCAGCTCGGAGGTCCCCTGCGACGGAACTGAGAGGGTCGAGGGTCGCCTCTAGCCCAAGGGGTCTCCTAGTGGGTCCAGGATCCCTGCGGAGATCCCAAAAGCAGCTTGCCCCCCCCCCCAAGCCGCCCAGAGGCCAGGCGACTCTCGCTCTGCTGCTTCGTCTGTGTAGGCTACTGATCCTGTTTGTCTTTTTCGCGGGGCGGGGGCCCTGGAGCAGAGCCGAGGCCGCCAGCCTGAGGCAAATTCTCCCGCGCCCCTGAAACCCCAGCTCGGTGAAGCCCATCCTTTGCATCAGGAGGGGGTCCGGGAGGGGCCCCCGGGTGCTGTGCCTGGGGAGTCCTGTCGGGGCCTGGGTGGGTGGGCAAGTCTCTGCAAAGGCAGCCTGGCACTCACCCCCCCCAACCTGCTGAGGCAAGGGTCTCTCCCTCTCATATGCGCATATGCGACTGACCCCCAGCGAGGCAAGGTTCACCCGAGCCACAAGCCGGGTCTCCTTCTGCTGGGGGGCCACCTTTGTGCCTCCCCTTTGGGGAGACAGGGGTGCATGTGCGGCCAGCTTGGAGCCCCCCGAGGGGGTAATTTGCACCTGCCAACCAACCTGCCCCATGGAACTTCCAAAGGCTGCTTCCTCCCAAATGGGCCAGGAGCAACCCGAGGGGGGCGCTGTTTATGACACTCACTTGAAGTTCCAGCTGTGCTCAGGGGCCCCAAAGAACGGGAGAGCCCTGTGGCCTTCACCGGAAAGGGCTTCCTGGAGAAGAGGGAACTTCTTTAAAGCAGGGGCTGTGGCAGCCGGGACCCTGCTCAGCTGGAAGAGGCTCAACCTGGAGACCTCAGAGCTTCCATCCAGTTGCATTTATCTGGCTCTTCAGAGTGATACGGCTTTTGAATAGCTTTATTTTAAGACCTCTGGGGTCCGATTCTGATGGATCCCAGCCCACATTCCCAATGGATCCCAAAGGCTGCTTGGGAATGGGTGTGTTTGCACACACACACACACACACACCCTTGCAAGGGTTGCAGGAGCCCAGCTGCTCCCGCAGCATTTCTGAGGCCACTGAGGGGGACAAGGCTGGACAATGAGCAGCCCACCTTGAACTCTCTCCCTCCTGGATGCTCCTTCAGAAGGAACAAGCACTGCAGCCGCAAGCCAGTCACTCTTTGCAACTGGGGAGACAGACATGGCCCTGGGGAAGAGAGGGAGGGAGGGAAGGAAGAGCCCCCCATCGCTTCTTATAAGTGCACACACAGAGTTAGGAAATAGCCATGCAGGTATGCATGGACCTAAACGTTTTCTTGCAAGAGCCTTCTGTGACTGGGGCTGCAAGTATTCCAAGTGCTCTTATTGTCAAAGCTGTTGGTAGACATAATAAATATGTGATTGTGAAAAAGAATAGCCTAGATAACGTGCCCTCGTTTTCTAGCCCATGTCTCCCTGCAGCCTCTGGCCTGATCCAACAAGCAACAGCGCAGGGGCAGGGGAATCCCCCTCTCGTTCATTTAGCCTGCTTGCTAACTGTAGGCTGCAAACCCCAGATTCCCTACTCTCCTCTCCCCCCCCCCCCCCGCCTTGCCTTGGGGAGAATGGGCTGTTCTACTCTGGTTCTCTTTGAGGGCTTCTTCCCTTTGGGGCATCTGGTTGGCCACGATGAGAACAAGAAGCTGGCCTGATGATGATGGATAGATCCAGTTAGAGCCAGGTTCTTCTGGTGTTCTCCTCATCCCCCAGGAGGACCAGGCTTAGAAGAAGCTTGATTAATTTGTTTTGGGGAAAAGAAAGGGCTCCTTGGTCTGTTGGCCTCTCTTCTTCCCACCCCTTGCAATTCCTGGTGGATCCCCAGATGGTGTCCTCAGGAAGAGTTTGGCTTCTTGGACCATGGTCTCCACTTCCACAAGGAAGGCCTTCTGGCAAGAGATGGGCTGCACCTCACAGCAGCTGGCAAGAAGGTGTTCGCCAAGAGTCTCGCAAAGCTGTTCAGGAGAGGTTTCAACTAGAACTTGAGAGGGAGGGAGATGGCATTACAGATGACAGAAGAACACCTGGCACTGGGGATAATGCACAGGAAACTGAAGTGGTGCTCCAGAAACCTGCTAAAGGGCAGGAAACTACAAGAAGGAAGCAGCTGGAGGGAATGACTCACAGTTTCAGTTGACTCTATAGTAATGCACACAGTATGGGAACAAGCAAGAGGAACTGGAGCTCTTAATACAGGATGGCAAATATGACCTAATAGGCATTACTGAAATATGGTGGGATGAGACTCACGACAAGAAAGCAAGAATTGAGGGCAGGAGTGCCAGCCTGGCCCCACGACCATGGGTGCCCAGGGCCATGGGTGCCATGCAGCATGCACGGACCTGGTGCCAAAATTTGTGGGTGCCTGGCTCCTCCATGGAGAGTTTTGTGTGTGCTTGGGTACCCAGAGCCCCAGGGAGCCAGCAACTATGATTGAGGGGTATAACCTATTCAAAAGGAATAGACCAAGCAGGAAGGAAGGAGGGGAAATTGTCGGAGAGAGAAACAACCATGACTTTCCTGTGGGTGTCTGCTACAGACCGCCAAGCCAGACTTGGATGACGCCTTCCTAGAGCAGATTACCAAACATTTAAAAAAGAGAGATATAGTAGTCATGGGAGACTTCAACTTCTGCAATATCTGTTGGGACTCAAACTCTGCCAAGAATGTAAGGTTCAAATCTTGGACCTGGTCCTCATCAACAGAGAGGAACTGATCAGCAAAGTGGGCATACTGGGAAACTTGGGAGGAAGTGATCATGCTTTCCTGGGTTTCATGATAAAACCAGCAAGAGGAAGCGCTGAGTGTAGTCAGACATGCACTCAGGATTGGTGGATCAGGGGAATGCTGTGGACATAGTGTATCTTGATTTCAGTAAGGCTTTTGACAAAGTCCTCCATGATATTCTTGCGGAGGAGCTGGTAAAATGTGGGTTGAATGAGGTGACTGTCAGGTGTAGCTGGTTGACTGACTGAACCTGAAGAGTACACATTAACGGTTTCACATCAACCTGGGAAAAAATGGCAAGTGGGGTGCCACAGGGTTCTGTCCTGGGCCCGTTGATGTTCAAAGCCTTTACAGATGAATTGAGGTGGTGCTCTTCCAATCTGCAGATGATATCAAGCTGGGAGGCGTAGCTGATGCCACAGAACACAGAATCAGGGTCCAAGAAGATTTTAGCAGATTGGAGAACTGGGTCCAAGCTAACAAAATGAATTTCAATAGGGACAAATGCAAGGCTCTAAGTTAAAAGAAAGGACCAGCTGCACAGGTACTGCATAGAGAAATGTTCCCTGATACCAAGATGAGGGATTCCTTTGGAATGCAGATAGAGTTAATTGATAAGAATAATGATCTGTTGTGAGCTTGACGGAAGTGTACAATAGATGAGCTTTCCTGCTTTGGCTCATCTTTCTTTTTCTTTTTCTTTTTCTTTTCTCTTATCTTTCCCATAGTTGCTTATGTTCTGTGTCATGTACTTCGATATTTTTTTTGTAGTTTTTTTGTAGTTTCCCCCCCATTACTATTAAGGAATTTTCCTTTGTAATTTTGGTTGTCTATATTTATATGTACCTGTTTATATGTACCTGTTTAAAGCAAAATAAAAGTTTAAAAAAATAAAAATAAAAAAGTAATAATAAACTTTTGCTCACATTCAGTTCACAGCAAAAACAAAACAAAACAAAACAAAAACCCAGCTGCACAGGGACACCTGCCTTGGCAATAGTACATGTGAAAAGGAACTAGGGGCCTTAGTGGACCAGAAGCTTAATGTCAGTCAACAGTGTGATGCAGCAGCAGCCAAGAAGGGAGAAAGGTAATGTTATTCTAGCCTACACCAACAGAAATATAGTATCCAGATCAAGGAAAGTCACATTACTGTTCTATTCTGCCTTGAACCACACCTGGAATACTGTGTAAAGCTCTGGGTGCCACAATTTAAGACGACTATTGACAAGCTGGAACATGTGCAGAGGAGATCAAGGGTCTAGAAACCAAGCCTTATGAGGAACGGTTGAGGGAACTGGGGATGTCTAGCCTGGACAAGAGGAGACTGATTGTAGCTATGATAGCCATCTTCAAGTATCTTAAGGGCTGCCCTGTGGAAGACGGAGCTAGCTTGTCTTCTCCTGCCCTAGAGAACAGGACCTGAACCAATGGATTCAGACAAGGGAGGAGTTTCCAACTCAACATCAGGAAGAACTTTCTGGTGGTAAGAGCCATTCCGCAGTAGAACAGACTCGGGAGGTTGTGGACTCTCTTCATTGGAGTTTTTAAAACAGGTTAAATAGCCATCTGTCATGGATGCTTTAGTTGCAAATTCTACATTGCGTGGGGTTGGATTAATGGAGTCCCTTCCAATTCTACAATTCTGTGATCTCACATCCAGAGAGTCTCTAGCCTTCTTGAGGAAAGATGCCATCATAATAAAGAAGAGAGGGGCCAACTTTTGTTTTTGTTTCCTGCCTGGCCCCCACCCTCCTTTTGAGTGGAGATGGCTGAAGGATGAGGGGGAGGGGGCCCTGGCCACTCATGCTGGAAACTGAAGACAACTGCCTCTCTTGGGAAACATCCATTTGTCCAGCCTTGGAGAGATGCCAAGGGACAAAATCCACCAGTTTTCTTGCATTTATTTCTCATCCTTCTTGGGCTAAACTCCATCATTTATGCGTCTGTGGTCTCCTCTGCCCCCTCCCCTTTTTTTTTTAGTGAAATGGACAGTCTGCTACAATGGTGCCTTCTAGGGACCCCTCACTCTTCTAAGCCCTCCATTACTGTCATCAAGCATTGATTAGGAATCGGACGTCTGCATTGCGGGAAGTTGTTCTAATTGTCTGTTGGGACCCTTCCAACTCTGCAATTCTATTATTCTATGAAGCTTATCACTCCAATGGGCAACGATCAGAAGGTCAAGCCACAGCCCCCCTCCCCCTGCTTCCTTCTGGGCTGGGTTTCCTTCCGGTTCCTTAATAATATAATAAAAGAACTGTAGAGTTGGAAGGGGCCACAAGACTCATCTCGTCCAACTCCCTGCAATGCAGGGATCCTTTGCCCAACACGAGACTCAAACCCACAACCCTGGGGTTCAGAGTCTCATGCTCTACCCACTGAGCTATTCCAGATCTGAAGCAATGCTCCTGAGGGTTACTCTCAGGGTTAAGGGGCTTAGATAGCTACTGTTTGCCAGTCTCCAGCATTTCTGGAGTATTTTGAATCTGTATAGAAGAGAGCACCAGGGACACAACGGGGGGCCTCCGTGGGTCAGAGGAGTGAGAAACCACAAGTCAGTTGTGACCATTTGGCAAGGCATTTTGAAGGGCAGGTCTCTGCAGCAGCTACTGCCTGAGCGCTATTGTTAATCCAAGCCCCAATGAGGCGTCTGCTGCCCCCATCTTGTCCAGTTTCCATGGGGTCAATTTTAGTTCTGTGCCAAGGGTGTGGCCAAGCCCCATGCTGTGGTCTGACTGACCAGATGCTCTCTTGCCCCTTGGCCCAACATGGCTCATGGGCACAAGCCCAGGGGTGGGGGCTGAGCAGATGAAAGACATACTTTCATACTTTCAGTGTGGTTCAGCATCTGTATGGAGCCATTGGGAGCGGCCAACCGAGATCTTCAGTTTCCGTGTGCTGCTGTGGTTCTCCAGAAGCAGCTTAGTCCTGCTGGCCACATGACCCAGAAGCTGTACGCTGGCTCCCTCGGCCAGTAAAGCGAGATGAGCGCCACAACCACGTAGTCGGCCACGACTGGACCTAATGGTCAGGGGTCCCTTTACCCTTTACCTTTTTAACTGTTAGCTGCTTCCAGCATGCATTAAAAACACATTTGTTTAGGCATTCCCAGGCCAATAATGCTAGTTTTCAGCATCCTAGTCACAGTAATAATATAAATATTTTACTGGTGTGTTTTGTTTTAATTATTATGTACTGGTTATTTTACTGGTTACAAATATTCTTAGTGCTTTCTGGAGAGAAAGGCGGCATAGAAACAGTTTTATAAAACCAATAAATAAAACAGGCAGCATAATTAATGCCTCTGGCCCCTGGGAGATGAAGGGTGGGGTGGGGGGGCCACAGGATGAGGAGGCCTCCCCAGCCAAGCATGGACCTGTATGTGTTCTCTGGATCAGAGCTTCAGGTGCCTGGCTGTGCCCTGGGCCTCCCATGAAGGATTCATCCTGCACTGAAGAAATGTCCTACTGAATTCCTAAGAGGCCAAGCACAGCTGCATCACCTTGGGCTGCCTGGGAGCCCGGAGACAAGAACTCACCTCTCATGAAGGGGAAAAGGGGTTTAATGTGAGTTCAACATCCAGTCTCCCCAAGGTGGGGTGGGGGAACAGCAGCAGCTTGACCCAAACAAAGGCAGAAGCCGGAAACGCCTCACAGCACCTCTGCCTGACCTCCAGGGTCAGACTCTGGTCCGTCTCCAAAGGCCAGGAATCTCATGCAGAGAAGCTCGAGCGAGTGGCTCTCAGGAGCACAACAATTTGGCACATATCAGAGCCACGCTCTTCTCCAAGCTCAGATATTGTTGTGAGATGCACACACGGTAAATCAGAGTTGGGGGAGCAGGAGCCCCTGACTGCCAGGTGTACCTGAAAGGGCAGCCTCAGCCAGCAGGGGGTCCAGGGGCCCACACAGGAGGCGCTGAAGGGGGCTGCCGGGAGAGCTTACCGTCATCTACCAGAGGGCCTGGAGCAGACCCCTCTGTCCTTGCCACTGCCACCGAAGTCCCTCCCCCAGCCCCCTTTCCTCCCCCTGCCTCTCAAGGGGGGCAGTGACCATCTCCACTAGCTCTGGTGGCATCAGATGGCAGGCTGCCAGCGCGGGAGAAGAATGCCACTGGCAAGGAAACACCAGGTGCCAGGTGAGGTTCTGGACTCTGAAGCAGATATTGCTGGGGCTGGAGACTGCGGTGGGTGATCCAAAAGATTCTGGCCAAGGAAGAAACTGCTAGAGGGCTTCATTTCCCTGCCTTTGCCCATCCCCTGTGGACTTCCAAAGCCCATGGAACAACGGGGAAGGGGAACTGAGCTGCTCCTGCCCACGTCTGGTTTCAACAGTTAGGTCTCCCAGTAAACTGCCCGGGGCTTGGAGACAATGTGGACGACTTGTTAGAGGCATGGATGTTCTCAGTGGGATCGTGCTTCTTTAACAGTCATTAGAGGACCAGGATTGGAACCACGGTGCATGGGGAGGAGAGGGGGGCGCCCCTTTCCCCCACCCCCGCAGTCCAACGAAATTGCCCCCCCCCAGCCGAAGTTGGAGCAGGCAGGGGTCCTGCGTGGGGCTGGCCATTGCAGCAGGGCGGGGGATGCTCAGCCTGCCCAGGAGGCTCTGTGAATGTGCTGGGGGGGCGGGGGGGCACAGCGCCAACCTCGCCCTGTCCGGACGCCAAGAGCTCCGGCATCCATAATACCCGCCCCATCCTCCCAATTGCCAGCCTCACACACCAGCGTCCGAGCAGACACACACCAGTGTCGGGGAGTTGGGGTGGCAGCAGGTGAAGGCACGGGGGGGGGGTCACTCACTCCAGGCAAGTTTACCTTGGGCAGAAGCAAATGAGCCGCAGGGGAGTCCAAGACGCCGCCTCCTCCGAGAGAGGAGCGGCAACATCTTAGTAGCAGCCCAGCCGCGGAAGCCCCCCTTTGGGCCAGCAAATGGCTGCCCTTCCGTGCCCCCCCTCCCCGCATGGCTGACCCATTCCCCCCTCCCCCGAGACAGCCCCTCCCCGGGCTTCGGCCGGCCCTTTCTGCGGCCGCGCCCCCGGCCGCCGTGTGCACGTGGGCGCGGAGAGTCTGCGGAGAAGGTGGTCCCCACGGCGGGGCCGCCCCCCCCCCCGTCCACACACACACTGGCACTTACCCGGCTGCCCCGGTCCTCGTCCGGTCCGCTCTGGGGCTGGTGGGTGCCTCCCTGCCTCGCCGGCCAGGCGCGGTAATGCTCTGGCGCTCCTCCGCCGCCTGCAGCCAGCGGCGCCCGGGACTGGGGGGCTGCGGAGAGTTGCCGGCCGGGCGCGCCGAAGGGCGCCTCCCCAGGAGCCGGGGCTGCTGCTCCTCTGCCCTGCCGTCCGTGTGGGCCAGGAGGAGACAAAGAAGCTCCGCCGCCGCCGCCGCCGCCGCCGCCGCGACGGGGCTGCCAAGACCCACACGGCTGCTTCCTTCCCTCCTTCCCCTCTTCCTTCCCAAATGCTTCTGCCCGAGTTTCCATGGGAACAGTATAATGCCTTTCGCGTTGCTGGGGAGATGCAGAGGCTCAGCAACCTCGCCAGGCCTGCCAAGAACCTCGCGGGCTTCGGGGGGCTGGTGCGAAAGCCGGGGGAGGATTTGGCACCGGACGGGGCGGCCGAGGCCATCTCCATCCGCAGCAGAACCTCCCGTGAGCCTGGCTGCCGGATCAGGCCAGGGGGCCCCCTCTGGTCCAGCACCCACTTCTCACAAGGGCCACCCAGGGGCCTCGGAGGGGGGCGAGCCAGCAAGCAGGATCCGGCCCAAGAGAAACTCTCCGCTCCTGTGGTCTTCCAGCAACCGGCAATCAGAAGCGCAGATGCCTCTGACTGTGGAGGGAAAGGTCTCCCTGGGACGCGCTGGCCTCGAGTGGCCACCTGTCAGGGATGCTTGAGCTGAGATCCCTGCATTGCAGCGGGTTGGGCTAGATGACCTTTGGGGTGTCTCTAGCCCCCTCATCCATGATATAATAAAAAGTTTGCTGGATCTTGCCCAAGGGTCCCTGTTGCCCAGCTTCCCGTTCTCCCAGTGGCCAACTAGATGCCCATGATGGGAAACCAGCAAGCGGGATTCCAGCGCCAGAGCAGCTTTCCAGCAAATGGTCTTCATAAGTACTGCTGGATAGAATAATAGAACCGTAGAGCTGGAAGAGACCCGAGGGTCATCTAGTCCAGCCCCCTGGAATGCAGGAATCTCAGCTCAAGCAACGCCGGCAGATGGCCGTCCAACCTCTGCTGGGAAATCTCCAGGGAAGGGGAGTCCACAGCCTTCCCGAGGACAGCCCTCTCCTTCTTCATGAACTCGTCCAACCCTCTTTTCAAACCCCCCCCCCCCAGGTTTGTGACCATCATTGCCTCCTGTGGGAGAGAGTTCCGCAGTTTGCACAGAGGACGGTCTTTCCCCCGCCCTGAATCTTCCAGCATCACCTGTCACCGCGGGAGGCCTGCTTGGGGTGGGTGGGGGCGCTTGAGCAAAGGGCCCCTTGTTCTGGAGAGGGAGGGAGAGAAAACGGATCTCACCGGCTTCAGGAGAAAAGGAATGGAAAACTCCAGCCGCCAGGTCCTGGCGTGATTCCACGTGGCTCTTGCCGCGCACCTGAAGGAAGCGCGCGAGGGCCCAGCCTCGGAGAGAGACTCGGGCAGCCGCTTGGTCCATCCTGCCTGCCTGCCTGCCTGCCTTTGGGCCACGACGGGGCGCTGCGGAGCCCAGATCATTCGCCTATTTCGCTCCCAGGACACTTTTGCAAGACGCCTTTCAGTCTCTCAGAAGATCCGCCCTTATCGCTCCCTCCTAACAATTAACCCGGTTCCTAAGGCTCGGATTGTAGTCGCACGAGAGGACGAGGAAGAAACAAAGGGGAAACCCCGACGCCCTTGGGGGACACGAGTCCTCTCAAAAGAGAAAACTTGGGGGAAAAGGACAAAACTTCTGATTCTTCTTTCCTCTTTCCCCCTTTACTTTCTTTCTCCCACCCCCTTTTTGATTTGCGTTTTTATTTAGTTTTTCTTATCTTTGATAAAAAGATATTCGATATTATTCTTTTTAATTTATTTTTTTTCAAACTTTAATAAAATTTCTTGGGGGGGGGGAAGCAAGAGAAAACCCGAGGGTGCGAAAAATAGGGAGGCTGTGGGGGAATCACCTCACCCAGTTCCTTTCTCCCAAAGAGCCCCATGGGGGCTGGGGGGGGGGGTCCAGCAGTGGCAGAATACAAAAGACAAGCCTGCAGTCTCACCAAGACAGGGCAGAGCAGGACTTTGTCGTATACTTCTCAAGTCTGGGGCTGCTGGCCTGGTGCAAGGACAGATCTGGCATGAAACTAAGGATGCTTAACCATCAAGGCCCCTGGACTCCTGGAGGATTAGGCAACTTTAGTCCACACTGCAATTTGAGTGGCACAGTCTGGAGCTGCAGTTGGTGTTGACAGGATTGAGCCCTGTGCTCAGAGATCTGCATCAACTACCAGGCTGAGATCAAGGTGTTCCTCTTAGTACAGAAAGCCCTTCATAACTTGGGACCAGATTACCTAAGACTTTGCCTTACCGCGCCCCCCCCCCCGCCATGCAGCCACTCAACTGCTTTGATTGGCAGAACAGGCACGGCTCCAGATGCCACAACATGCCCATTTTCCACATTTCTCAGAATGTCATCATTTATTGTGGCAGCGCCTGCCCTTTGGAACTCCCTGCCTCTTGACATCAAGCAGGCACCTTCCCCCTACTCTTTCCGGCACCTGCTATAAATATGCTTGTTTCAAGAAGCCTGCCTGGATGCTTTGAAAGTTTATGTGGATTTAAGCATTTCATCGGTTTTAAACTTATGCATTTTTCCTTGGTTTTTTTATCTTTTTGTAAACTGCTTTGAGGGGTGGTTTTGACCACCGAGCAGTGTGTGGGTTTTATGAAATAAATAAGAGAGAGCAGACCTTGCTCCAGCAGTGGAGCTACTGGGAGCCCAGTCTAAGCCCCTGGTTGTTCCTTTGAAGTCCTGCCCTTAGCTGCCCCACACCTGTTGTCATGGCTAGGAGGTCCCTCACCCCACCTGTCCTAAGGGTGGGAAGAGACAGCTACATTTCCTTGCACACCTGGCTTGACATGTTTTGTCAGTTAAGGACCTGGCCGGATTGGTCCTGGATTTCCAGGACTTCATAGCCACCAAAGGGTCTGCCACTTTGTCTGTCAGCCAAGCCAGATATTTAGGAGTGCACTGAGGAAGCTGGAACACACACAAACACACACACACGTGCAAAAATGCACAAGATAGTGAGATGCTCTCCACCCTGAAGCAACATATCCCGGTGTCCCAAAAGCAAATAAATGCTCAGTTGCGGCTCCTGCCTTAATGTCAGCACCTCAGAAGTGATAAAGGCAACCGACAATATTTTTGTATTGGGCTTGCTGAACGCTTCTAGAGTTAGAAGGGACCCCCTGGGATCATCTAGTCCAACCCCCTGCAAGGCAGGAATAACAACTAAAGTATCCATGACAAATGACCATCCAGTATCTGCACTCACTGATACTTTCCCTGGGTCTTTGGGCCCCGATCCTTTCCCCCTGCAGACTGGGAGACACAGCACAGAAGAACTCCTGGGATGGAGAAGTGGCGGACGCTGGGCTTTAAAATTTCTGTGGCACTCTATGCGACACCAGAATTTGGCACACACACGCACACACGCCTCTTGCATTCTGTTACTCATCATTGTTGCAGCGTCCCCTGCAGTGCCCTCTGAGCTCAGCACCCGGTGCAAGCGAACCAATCGTACTCCCCTAAACCTGCCTCTTGATGGAGGGCTCCTTCACAGCACATGAATCTGGAGAGGGGGCTTCTCCTCCTGGGCTCCCCACCTGCATCCAGCGAGGAGGCCAGCCAGTGCCAACAGACCTAGATGCCCAGGAAGTTGTGTGGGGCAAGGGAGAGGGCGAGGAGCGATGGGGCCACAAAGAAGCAGCCCCTCCATGGCAGAGAAGAAGAAGAAGAAGAAGAAGAAGAAGAAGAAGAAGAAGAAGAAGAAGAAGAAGAAGAAGAAGAAGAAGAGTAGTTTGGATTTGATATCCTGCTTTATCACTCCCCTTCAGGAGTCTCAAAGCGTCTAACATTCTCCTTTCCCTTCCTCCCCCACAACAAACACTCTGTGGGGTGAGTGGGGCTGAGAGACTTCAGAGAAGTGTGACTGGCCCAAGGTCACCCAGCAGCTGCAGGTGGAGGAGCGGAGACGCGAACCCGGTTCCCCAGATTACGAGACTCTTAACCACTACACCACACTGGCTCTCGTAGCATGGGGGACGTAGCATGGGGGGCAGGGGCACCTTGGCCCTGGGCACACACTTCTGAGGGGGTGCAACCAGGTGACCCCACGACAGGCTCCCTCTTGGAAGGGGAAGCCATGGGGAGGCAAGCCAAGCTGTGCCCAGGCCAGGCCTTTGGGGCTGGGTGGCAGCTCCTTCTCCTCGTGGCCTTCTCCATGAGATCACGGGAGAGAGGTTTGGGATTTCTTCATTTCAAACTGTCCTATGACATTCAGATGAAGGGTGTCATACAAATTTAATAAATAAGGAAGCTGCTGGAGTTGGGAAGCCAGTCTAGGACAGGGAAGGATGTGTGGTGTATCCAAAAACCCCACCCAGCTCCTCAGGAGGCAGCAAGACCTGGGTTTGCTCACAGCAGGTTCATGAGAGAAGTTGCTGCTCCTCAGCATCAGGTGGAGGAAGCCTGGAGGAAACAGACCCCCCTCTGCCACACACCTGCCTCCCTCCACAGGGCATGGCAGAACCCAAGAGCCCAGCCAGTACCACAAAGGGCTGCTGGATCAGGCCAATGGCCCACCCAGTCCAGAGTCCTGTTCTCACAGTGGCTGACCAGATGCCTGTGGGAAACCAGGAAGGGGAACCTGAGAGCAAGAGCGACTCTCCCCTCCTGATGTTTCTTGCAAGTGGGATTCAAAAGCATTTCCTGCCTCCAGCTGCGGAGGGCAGAGCGTGTGATGGCCTGGGACTCAGAACCAGAGGAGACTCACTCTGCACCGGACCCTTTGCCTCAGGCATCATCCGAACCAAGCCTGGGGCCTGATCCTGAAGAGTCCCAGTCTGCACAGGTTCCCCTGCAGCAAACACCAGCTGGGCCAAGTCAGGGGCCTGATCTTGCCCTGGCTCCAGATGCGGGGATGACCTCAGATGACCTTGTTGCCTCCAGCTGGGCCTTCACTTCCAGCTGCTCCACTACCGGTTGGGTCAGAGGAGGCTGAGGCGGCCTCTGGGTCGAGTAACCCACCAACGTCTCCCGAGCTGCAGAGACTAAGGTCTGAGAGAAGGAGAGACCTGAGTACTCACAGGAGGAGTGCTTGCCTGTGGGCGAAACAGGGAGGTGAGTCGCCGGGGGATCAGGACCTACCCTGACAAAGATAAAAGGCTGTTGGACCCCACCCCAGGTTGCGGGAGCAACATTGCTGTGTGCTAGAACCTGCCTGAGATCCTGTACCTGTCCTTGCCTGGTTGCCTGCCTTGGCCCTGTCGGACTGACTCATAGCAGAACCTTTGGATTCTGGACCGGTCCTGGACCACGTTTCACGGGTTACCCCTGGGCCCAGTACAGAGCACACCCATCCTGGCTCTTCCCCCCTCCATGAATTTATCTAATGCTCTTTCCAAGTCGTCCAGGTTGGGGGCCAGCCCTGCCTCCTGCCACCCCCCCCAGCTCCTTCCGGCCAATCAGAGAGAGCTTTGCCAGCCTCCCACCTTATCATCTCTCCTCCATCATGCCCAATCCAAGGCTATTGCTGCTGAGTCTGGGCTGCTTGCTCACAGCCTTTAAAAAAGCAGCAGCAAAGAGGACCCAGGAGAGAACACTCACTGACTCTGCAGCCAGCAGGGGACTGGGCGGGAAGGCTGCCTGTCCTCACTCCCGACTGGACTTGCAAAGTTGTGATACACGCACACACAATTGCTGCTATGGCAGAGATGCAGATCGGCCCCAGGAGTGCCAACTGGGCCCCACGACAATGGGTGCTGGGGGCTGTGGATGCCATGCAGCATGCATGGCCCTGGCACCAAAATTTGTGGGTGTCCGGCCCCTTCACAGGGAAAATAATAATAATAATAATAATAATAATAATAATAATAATAATAATAATAATAATTCATTATTTATACCCTGCCCATCTGGCTGGGTTTCTCCAGCCACTCTGGGCTGCTTCCAATGGAATATTAAAATACAATAACCTATTAAATATTAAAAGCTTCCCTAAACAGGGCTGCCTTCAGATGTCTTCTAAATGTCAGGTAGTTGTTTTTCTCTTTGACATCTGCTGGGAGGGCGTTCCTCAGGGCGGGTGCCACCACCGAGAAGGCCCTCTGCCTGGTTCCCTGTAACTTGGCTTCTCGCAGGGAGGGAACTGCTTGGCCACCCAGGGGGTTGGCACCTAGGATAGGCCTGCTCTGTGGTTTCTTTCCCCTCCCTACTTCAGTGGCTGAAGCCTAGTCAAGCCAGGCAGGTCCCTGCAAACACACATAAAGGTCAGACCGCTGAGGACTTTTCCCTGGAGTAACAGGAAAAGAAAGACAGACCAGGTCCAGGGGCAAAAGGACCCAAACACTGCTGCCAGACAGGAGTTAAGTGGCTTAAGAAGGTTGGACTGCATCTTCCCTCCTGAGTTGCACATAATCCACCCCCACCCCTCCCTGCCTTCATTCCACCCCCCCCCCCATTTCAGGCAAGGGAGGGGGCCACACAGAGCAGGGAAGCCTCTCTTCCTTGCCCCTCCCCTGCACAAAGAACCAGCCAGCTCCTGGTTAAGAGGAGGTTAAGGGGTGATAAGGTAGCCATGTTCAAATATATAAAAGGATGTCACATAGAGGAGGGAGAAAGGTTGTTTTCTGCTGCTCCAGAGAAGCGGACACGGAGCAATGGATCCAAACTACAAGAAAGAAGATTCCGCCTAAACATTAGGAAGAACTTCCTGACAGTAAGAGCTGTTTGACAGTGGAATTTTCTGCCCAGGAGTGTGGTGGAGTCTCCTTCTTTGGAGGTCTTGAAGCAGAGGCTTGACAACCATATGTCAGGAGTGCTCTGATGGTGTTTCCTGCTTGGCAGGGGGTTGGACTCGATGGCCCTTGTGGTCTCTTCCAACTCTATGATTCTATGATTCTATGATTCTAAGTGGTTTTATTTTTCTCTCTGCTCAGTGGCCGGGGGTTCCAACTGGAGCTGGGAGCCCAAAGCAGAGGTGGTCAGGATCCTGCCTGCAACCAGGCCAGAGAGGCTCGTTGCAGATTTGCCAGACACAGACTCGTTCCCATTCTGCTTCCACCAACCCAGGAGGAGAGCAGGGCATCAGCCTTCAGAAAAGCTCCTGGCTTCACCCAAGGCAACTAGGCACCCAGCTGGCTCCAGGGGTCAGATCCAGACTTGGGGGGTGGGGTGGGCAGCCCCATCATTGCCATGCCACCTGGACCAGTCTGCTGTGATTCTCCAGGAGTGGGGGGGGGGGCACGACTCACCATCAGGCAGAGGCTTCCAAGAGATGAGCTGCCTCCTTCGGAAACTTCATGCAGCTGTGATGGCAACGCAGCAGAGAAGAAAAGCCCCGAGGAGGAGGAGGAGGAGGAGGAGCTGCTGGAGGCAAAGGCCAAATCATTCCCACACCCAGGGACACAGTGGCGGTGGTGGGTCACAGATCCCTGGGAAAACGGAGTCTAGAATGGTAGAGTAGGGGGCACCCAAGGGTCATCAAGTCCAACGCCCTGCAATGCAGCAGTCGTCATCCAACTGCTTGGCTGACTGCCAGGCCGAGGGAGTTGTCCAGCACCCCCCCACACCTGGCAGAATCAGCACCCACCTGCAGGAAGGAGGCACCCACCAGGGGGCATCGTGGGGGGCAAGTCGTAGGGGTGTCCAACTGAACCCTCCTGGGGGAAAGGAGAGTTTGCCAGCACAGGAGGGATGGAGTGACTAGGATAATAATAATAATAATAATAATAATAATAATAATAATAATAATAATAATATGTAATAGTATTTGATTTACACCCCACCCATCTGGGCAGCTCCCAACAGAATATTAAAAACAGAATAAAACATCAAACATTGAAAACTTCCCTAAACAGGGCTGCCTTCAGATGTCTTCTAAAAGTCAGATAGTTGTTTATTTCCTTGACATCTGATGGGAGAGTGTTCCACAGGGAGGGCGCCACCACCAAGAAGGCCCTCTGCCTTGTTCCCTGTAACCTCACTTCTCACAGGGAGGGAACCACCAGAAAGCCCTCAGAACTGGACCTCAGTGTCTGGGCAGAATGATGGGGGTGGAGATGTTCCTTCAGGTATACTGGACCGAGGCCAGCACCAACAATTTGAATTTTGCTCCGAAATGTCCTGGGAGCCAATGTAGGTATTTCAGGACCGGTCCGGTTACAGGGTCTCGGAGGCTGCTCCCAGTCCCTAGTTAATGCTTGCAATTCCTGCATGGCAGGGGGTTGGACTGGATGACCTTTGGGGTGCCTTCCAACTTTATGCTTCCTACAGGTCCCAGGATATTTGAGACTTTGGGGGATGGGTAGTGGGGTCACTCCAAGGCCTTCCCAAACGCCGAGGAGGAGGGGAGGGCTCAGCCGCTGGCATTTTGTGCTCCCCACACACATCAGCAGGTAGGAAATTGCCAGATACAGAGTCAGACCCATCGGTTCAGCTCAGCATCTCTTCCTCTGGGTTTCAGGCGGGAACTGACATTCTGCCTCCCAAGCAACTGCTCTTTCATGCTGCGCTTTCGAACCACAGACCACCCCCCGGCCCGGCCCGCGGGCGCCCCCGGGGTCCCTTCGCCCTGCAAGCCGCCGAGCCTACCTGCTCCGGGCCAGGTAGATTTCAAAGGTCCGGCGGCGGCGGCGGCGGGGTCGCTTAGACTTGAGCCGCCCGGGGCCCCCATTTTCTGACGCCGCGGCGGTGGGGCTGCGCTGGGCCGGCGCGCAGCGGAGCCGCGGGATCCATGTCTGGAAGGGAAAAAGTAAACAGGGCGCAGGGGCAGTGGAGCAGCCTCTCTTCGGCCAGGCGCCCCCTGATCTGCCCGGGCAGGGAGAGGCCGATGCCCGCCGCCGGCTCGAAAGGGGAGCCCAGCTCGGCGGAGGCGCGCAAGATGCGCGCAGGAGCGCGGGGATCTCGGCGGGAAGGCTGCGCCCCAGAAGGGTCCCGGGACTCCGTCGGCCCCCGCACAGCCCTTCTCCGCCTCGGGAATGGGGGTGGGGGGCTTTGTCTCGGGCGCAGGTCGCGGCCCCTCCTGGGCAAGGGGCGCGCAGGGTGAGAGGCAGACGACTGGCCCGCGCGGAGAGGAAGGCTGCCCTCCCAAACAGCCCCCCGGGAAAACTAAGGGCCGCGAAGGGCCGCCGCCAGCGCTGCGCCCCTCTCCCACCTCGCCGGACCCGCGTACCTGGCGGGGTCTCCGCGCGGCCGGCGCCGGCTCGGGCACACGCGTTGCTCTTTCGCCAGGCGCCTGCGCGGTGCTGCGGAGAGAGGGGGAGAGGCGCCCCCCCCAGCCCTTATATGCGCCGCTCTCACGGCAGGGCAGCCCCACCGCTCGGAAGTGGGGCGCTTCTGTGGCACGTGGGGATGGAGGCAGCGTCAGGCTCCCAACCCGAGGCGCCCCGCGGAGATGGGACGCCCCCTCCTAAAAAAAAAAAAAAAATAGCCGGAGACATTCCCCGCTCAGTTGCTGAAGAGAGCGGATTTGCACCCCACCCAAGGCAGCTTAGACCCGCGGGCCATGTGCTCAACTGTCCTTGGGGAGCTTTTGCTCGCGAGGAGGACCGCGGGAGAAGGGGCGATGGAGGATGGCGCATGGCCACCAAGGCTGGGAGTAGCCAACTAGGGAGCAGAGAAACCGTGGGCAGTGTGGGGGCAGATCTTCTTTCAGAATAATGGCTGCCAAGTGCTGGGGCAGCGCAGTGGGGAGAGATCAACACCCTCCAGATCAGGGGTCAGCAACCTTTTTCAGCTGGTGCGGTCCACCTCCCTCCCTTGTGGGGGGCAGGACTATATTTTGAAGGGAAATAATGAACGAATTCCTTTGCCCCACAAATCACCCAGAGATGCAGTTTAAATAAAAGGACACATTCTACTCATGGAAAAACACGCTGATTCCCGGACTGTCTGCGGGCCGGATTGAGAAGGCGATTGGGCCGCATCCGGCCCCCGGGCCTTAGGTTGCCTACCCCTGCTCCAGATCATAGGTTCACATGGGGCAAAGAGAGACCAGCACTGCCAGGGGTTGGACTAGGTCACTCATAGTGCCTTCCAACTCTACAATTCTGAACCTATGATATTAAGGGGCTGATTTTAAGGTAGCAGCCCATCTAGGAAAAGGAAAACTCTTAAACCTCTGCTGCCTTGGGGGATATCTTCAGGAGAAGAGACGGGAGTCCTTAAGGTGGTTGGGTAGTGTCTTGTCTGCCTCCTTCCAGCAACTCCTGCAGCCCAGCTGGGGCCAAACGTCTTGCTCTGCTTTCCTTTGGACCCCATCAGCCAGGCCAAGAGGCGGGTCTTGTAGTCTGGGCAACCCCCCCCCCCCATGCACACAACCCAGGCTTGCACCCAGGGGGAGCCCACTTCAGTGCTGATAACTCAGCCGTTTCACTTCACCCGTCCCCCACGCGCAATGCCAATCGTTATTCTAAGTCCCCCCCCCCCGCCATGAAGGACTGAGCTGTTGCTGTTGCTCCGTCCCTCTCCACCCCCCAACCCCCAAACAGGAGGAGAGACCCAGGTGACACAGGCAGGGTAATTGCAGCAGCAAGGAAACGTTTAATTGGTTTTCTCATTTTTTGTAAAAATTGGGTCAGTGGGTCTTCTTTTCCGTCCCCCCGCCAGCCACCAAGCACAGCAGCCTCCCTCCTTGTGCCCCCCCCCCCCGGTCAGGTGCTGTTGGCCTGCTCCTGCTCAAAGAGCGCCATGGCCAGGTGGGATCGGGAGCCGAGTCCTTGCAGGTTGCTGAGGACGCAGCGGTGGTAGAGCTCCTCGCTCAGGCGGGGGTTGCAGCCCCGCAAGACATACTTCTGCGCCAGCCCCGGCTCCGCCGCCCGGAAGACGTGCAGCTCCGAGTAGCGCAGGAAGACGTCAAAGGCCTCCAGGCCCTCCAGAGCCTCCTCGCGGTCCAGCACGTCGGACGCCAGCCTTGCGCGGGCCGCCATGTAGTCCGCGTTGTAGAAGCAGGCCTCTGAGAAGGCCTGCCGGTCAAAGCGCCCATCGCGAGGGAAGTCGGAGGCGGCCGAAGCGCCCCCGCCGGCCGCCTGCTCGCCCCCACGGAAGGCCAGCGCCGGGTTGAACTCCTGGAAGTGGACAGGGAAGAAGACCTGCCAGTTGCTGATGGCGTTCATGCGGCAGCGGTTGAGGACCTCGGCCGTGACCTCCGTCCAGACGCTGGCCAGGAAGAAGAGTGTGTCCACGGGGTGCTTCTTGGAGACGATGTCCATCAGCTTGACCTGGGAGGGGACCTCTGTCTTGACGCTGATCCAGGGAATCTTGACGTCTGAGTAGCGCCTCTCCAGCTCGGCCACCATGGCCTTGGCCCCGGCAAAGATGTCCACCTGCCCCACGCGCTGGGCGTCGTAGGGGTCGTAGACGAAGAGCAGGGTCAGGCGGGAGTTGTCCCTGGCGTCCAGGGCGTTGGTGGCAAAGGCGTCCAGGAAGCCCCCCAGGAAGCCCAGCTCCGGCACAGTGAGGGGCAGCACCAGCTGCAGGCGGGTGGCCTCCGTGACGTAGGGCATGGGGATGATCTCCACCTGGCTGAGCGGGCGCAGGAGCTGGACGCGCTTGGAGAGGAGGTGGCTGTGGCCCTTCTGGGTGACGGCCTCCAGCAGCAGCTCCAGCTGGTACTCCATCCCCCGCGTGGGGTCGAAGCGGCGGTAGCCGTTGAGCAGCCGGCGCTTGCGGAAGCGCAGCTGCGGCTGGTAGCGCCGGTTCAGCTGCTCCAGCGCTGCCTGCAGGATGTCGCCCACGTCCGCCTTGCTGGCCCCCTGCAGCTCGCACTTGGGGGCCCCGTCGGGGCAGGAGAAGAGGTGCTGCTCCGTGAAGTAGTCCCAGCCAATCACCTCGAAGCGGGACTTGGGGGAAAAGGGGGCGCTGACCCCCACGGGCCACGACAGCTCTGCCTCCCCCGACGGCATCAGCGCTGTCAGGTTGCGGATCTGAGCCTGCCAGGGAGAGAGGAGGAGAACCCCCGTTAAGACGTCCCCCGACCTTCTCCCTTGCCGCACTGAAGGAATGGGTTTCCCAAACCCAAAACTGACTGTGCAGGCAGTTTGAAATGGGCACCAAAATCCCTGTTTTTCCTTAGCTAAAATCCATTAACTTGAGCTCTGAGTCAATGTATAAACAAAAACCCGTCTGTATAAACAAGTGCTCAGAGCCCTCTCCTTTATCAGTTTGTGACGGCAAGGATGACCTTGGCTGTTCCAGTGGAGTAGGGATGACATGTCTAGGTCTTATCTTACGTCCTGACGCACAGACCTAGTCCGGGAACAGCGCCAGAGTATGTTTTTGGAGTTGGTGACCTCTTGCTCCAAGATAAGAGTAGGAACAGGAATACCCTTTTATGGTCAGAAGTACAGGAAGGAAAACCCTTTTCTGGTTAAGAGTACCGGAGCAGGAACATCTGTGATGTCAACCTGCGTGTACAAATTGAGGTGGCTGGATTCCTGGGGAAGGGGGGGAGAGGGTGCCTGGAGGAGATATATACTGCCTGAAATCTCTCATTTCTTTGGACTTGCTGTGGACTGACCTCGCAAGTGCCTTTCTGCTGTTCCGGAGAGCAGAAATAAAAAACTCTTTCTCTGAACCAACCCTTGGTGTCATTTGACTTCCTTCCTCCTGTCCGGGAGCAATGCAGACCCAATCGGTAAACTCCAATAAGGCTACAGCACAGCTGGACCACCCCGTGGCAGGGGCTGGAAAAGGGGGTTTCCAAAAAGTATAGCTCAGCCCGAAACAAAGGATGCTGAAGGAATCTACAAGGCCTGGTGTGTCATGGACTGAACCAGTTGGGGTCCGGGGGTCGAAGAAGGTGTGGGAAGCTGAAGAGGGGACAGGGCTTAGTGAGCAGGGGGAGTCTGTGGCAGAGGGCAGTCCAGAATCAGAGGCAGAAGCTGAGGTGGGAGAGGAGGGAGGCCAAGAGGCAGAGAGGAAGAAGCACAGGGTGTCTCCTCCTCCTCCTGCTGCTGCAACACACTCCCTTCCCACCTTGTCTCCCAGAACCAGAAGAGGGCTGAAAAGGGCAGAGCAGCAGTAGGCTGCACACAGGCACAGTCTCTAGTTGCTTGGATAAAGCCCTGAAGAAAAGGAGAGTTATAGATGGCTGTGGGAAGGCAGGGACTTTCAGTCTTGGTAACTGATATAAATTACTGTGACTTCTATGCTTTGGATCAGATTACTATTACGTGTATGAACTTTGCTGTCTGTTTTGTTTGTTTCTTCAGCTTGTAAACTGCCTTGTGTATAGTAATATCCAAAGGCGGCATACAAATTAAAAGTGAATTGAAATGAAATTCATGGGGGCAGGACCTACGGGGGATGAACCGCTGGGCTCGTCAGGCCTGAAACGCATGGTGTTCTTGCTAATAAAGCGTTAACTCCTACTCTGAGTAGTGCCACTACTGCTGGCTGGCTCTTTGCAGCTAGACCCACCCGGTGGTCTCCAGCCCACCAGGCCCAACATGTGATGACTCTCCTTCACTGGAGATTCCGAGGCAGAGGTTGGGGGGCCACCTGCCAGGGGTTCTGGAGCTGTGGCTCCTGGCCCTGCAGGGGGCTGGACTGGATGACCTCGTGGTCCTGTCCAACGCTGCAGTTCTGTAATAGTAGCAACAGTAATTTATTATTTGTACCCCGCCTATCTGGCCAGGTTTCCCCAGCCACTCTGGGTGGCTTCCAACAAAGAATTAAAAATACATTAAAATGTCACACATTAAAAACTTCCCTGAAGAGGGCTGCCTTCAGATGTCTTCTAAAAGTCAGATAGTTGTTTATCTCCTTGACATCTAATGGGAGGGCGTTCCACAGGGTGGGTGCCACCACCAAGAAGGCCCTCTGCCTGGTTCCCTGTAGATTAGCTTCTCGCAATGAGGGAACCGGAAGAAGGCCCTCTGCGCTGGACCTCAGTGTCCGGGCAGAATGATGGGGGTAGAGATGCTCCTTCAGGTCTACTGGGCCTTTGAGGCTGTTTAGGGCCTTAAAGGTCAACACCAACACTTTGAATTGTGCTTGGAAACGTACTGGGAGCCAATGTAGGTCTTTCAAGACCAGTGTTATGTGGTCTCCGCGGCCGCTCCCAGTCACCAGTGTGGCTGCCGCATTCTGGATTAGTTGTAGTTTCCAGGTTACCTTCAAAGGTAGCTCCACGTAGAGCACATTGCAGTAGTCCAAGCTACTGTGATTCTATTACCGCAATACATTTCAGGGTGGGGGGTGGGGGAGGGAAGGTGCCAAATGGTCTCAGCCAGTTCATGTTCTGCTCCCAGGGGGTGCGTCTGAGGCACCTGGGCTGGACTGCAGAGCCCAGAAGCCCCCGCAAGGCTCTCCCCAGTCAGGAGGCCAACTAATGCCTCTCCCTGCAAGTGCACTGGATGAGAGAGAAAGAAGAGCCAGCAGGTCTTTCCTGGGGGGCGGCAGGGCAGGCCAGACAGTTCCTCAGCCCCGAGCCCTTTTGCAGAAGGGGCAGCAGGGAAATGGCCCAAACTAGCCAGCAAAGCCTTGTCTGCAGGCAATCTAAGAAAGAAGCCGAGTTGCAGGAACTCCAGGCTCTCAGCCGCCAACCCCACACTCCCAGCCTGGGCCCAGCAGCTGCTGCAGGCACCCCAAATCACCTTCATGCACCCCACCCCCAACTGTCAGCCCCCAGAAGCCTCCAGCTGCCCATACTGGGAGATCCTCAGCTGAAGAGGGTGGAGCTTGCAGGGTCTGATCCTGCCCAGCAGCTCCTTTGTAGTCTGAACCAAAGGAAAAAAAACAAACCAGACTTTCTGTTCCACCAGATGCTGTGTAGAGAGAAGAGTGTGCAAAAGGATGACTTTGCATCCCCCTCCAGGGAGACCCTGAGAATCAGGGACGCTTGGAGCCCCTGGTGTCACCCTGTTTGCTTCTTTGGAAGGGACCCTGCCTTAGAAATCCCAGGATGCTGGGGACCCCTCACTGCCTTGCCGGAAGGTGACCCACAGCTGCTCCCACCCTCCCTGCCTGAGAGCAGCACCCGGCGGCCTCCATCCTCTCCACCCCCAGCAGTGGGCGGGGGGTGTTGGGGGTCTCTCCCCTCTTTACCTGCAGCTCCTCTATCTCTTGGTAGGTCTGCTCCAGCTTGATCCGGCTGAACCTCTTATGCAGGCGGTACATGAGGGTGGGCTCTGTGACGGGGTGCACAGCAATCGCTCCCCAAAAGTCTTCTCCCTCCTCCTTCTCTGGGTCAGCATTCTTGGCCAGTTCATAGGAGAGGTAATTCTGACCCTAAGAGAGGGAGGGAGGAAATGATGGTCTCCTGGTCCTTCTCTGCAGAAGTATTTGCACCAAAGACTTACTACCAGCTGCCTCTTTTTCCATCCCCAAAAGCAGATGTGCCGCAGATGTTTAATCCTCATCACAACCACCCTGCAAAGCGGGTTAAGCTGAGAACATGTGACCCAAAGTCTACTAGCCTGTGCTCTCATTGAATGGGAATTTGAACTCGCCTCCAGGCTCCAATTTCCCGACATGCACCCTGCAGCCACAGGGCAGGGAGAGCCGGACGAAGGCAATGACCAGCCGGCTCCCTTTGCTCTTCGGCACAAATCCTTCCCAGCTTTTCTCTCTCCCCGACTTAAACTTCTCAGAATGTGGAGGTTTGCCTTGGGACTGGCTTGTCCCCTAAGCCCAAGCAAGACACTACTATGGGGCTGGATGGCAAGTGCAGGCCTCTTTGAAGCAGACCAGGGAACAGGCAAGGCCTGCCTTAACCCACCCCTGTCTCCCAAGTCCCCCAACTGCCTCCCCAGATATTGAAAAAACCCAGAGAGACAGAAGTAGCAAGTCGGAGGCTGAGCGAGCCCCACAGCATTCACACAGATGTCCCACTGAGAGGGGCTCCAAGCGTAAAGAGGGCACTGGCTTCCCTGGAGCAGCTCTGGCTCTGTGGGGCTCCTGCCTGCCTGCCTGGCTCCATCTCCTAGCCTATTGACCTTTGGGATTCCTGCCTCTGGACCTGTAGGACTCCTGCCTGCCTGGCCTCATCTCCTAGCCCCATGGCCCTGTGGAACTCCTGCCTGCCTCCCTCCCTCCCTCCATGCCCCATTTCCTAGCCCCTTGGCCCTGTGGGACTCTTGTCTCTAGCCCCATGGGACTCCCGCCTGCCTCCCTCCCTCCATGCCCCCATCTCCCAGCCCCTTGGCCCTGTGGAACTCTTGTCTCTAGCCCAGTGGGACTCCCGCCTGCCTCCCTCCCTCCATGCCCCCATCTCCCAGCCCCTTGGCCCTGTGGAACTCTTGTCTCTAGCCCAGTGGGACTCCCGCCTGCCTGCCTGCCTGCCTCCCTCCCTCCATCTCCCAGCCCCTTGGCCCTGTGGAACTCTTGTCTCTAGCCCCGTGGGACTCCCGCCTGCCCACCTGGTGCTGGGAGGTGCAGCTGGTGCCCAGGAAGTCTGCGAGGCAGCGGCCCAGCCACTCGTCCGGCCGCAGGCTGAGGATCTCGTTGCGGCAGCTGTCTAGGTGAGGGTGCAGCTTGAGGAGGAGGCTGCGGGAGAGCAGGTAGCCGAAGCCGCCGTGGCAATAGCGCGCCTGCTCGTCCCCGCCAATGAACTCCTCTGCCCGGCCCAGGTAGACGTCCTGGTGGATGCTCAGGTGGGCCACCAGCGCCTTGAGCTGCTCCGGCTGGACGTAGGTGTCATCCTGCATGACGAAGAACCAGTCGAAGTCGCCCCCGAAGTGCTGGTGGACGTAGCGCACCGTCTCGTACATGAGCCACACGGGCCGCTCATCCCCGTGCGACACCAGCGCCAGGCCGTGGGGCACCTTGGCCCCTCGCAGCCCCGTGAAGTAGAGGAGGTGGGGGAAGTGGTGGGCAGCCGTCTTGTTGACGGCCACAGCCAGGGTGCCCAGGGTGGCCTTGGAGGTCAGCACGGCCACAAAGAGCCGCTCGCGGAAGCCCAGCTCCGTCTGGATGTAGCGCGTCCTGTGCAAGGAGGAGGAGGAGAAGAAGAAGGGGAGCTTTTTGTCTCAAGGGGAAAGAGACAAAAATAAAAAGGTGCTCGAAACTGTGATACGATGCAATGCGACATACAGATATGGTGAGGGCTGGAGTCAGGGGCAGGTCATCAAGAAAGGAAGCAAATCCCCGGGCCAGGGAAGGTAGTAACAACAACAAAAGCAGCAGCAACAACAAATCATTTACCCACCGCCCATCTGACGGGGCAGCTTCCAGCAAATTATAAAAGCACAGAAAAACATCACACATTAAAAACTTCCCTTTGAAGAGTTAACTCTTTATTCAAGGAAGCAAAATGCAGCGGTACCTTGGTTCTCAAACGGCTTAGCTGATGAACAAATCAACTCCTGGATGCTGAAAACCTGGAAGTAAGTCTTCTGGTTTTCAAACGTTTTTTGGAAGCTGAACGTCTGATGCAGCTGTCGGCTATTGTTTCCTGAACTGATTATGTTCGAGAACCAAGGTACCACCAGAGACTCAGCCTAGTGTTCCCAGCAACCCTCCCCAGTAGGTCTTGCCCCGATGGAGCAGTTGCCAGGACTTAGGGGCCCTGCCCCCCACCCCCATGGCTCCTCCCCTCCTGGATGTTTCCCAAGCAGCCTCCAACTGTGCCTGGGTACCTCAAACCTCTGTCTGGCTCTCCTCAGTATCCTGCGTGTTCTTGGACACCAGGGAGGAGCAGAGCTTGTCACTGCGGGGCGGGGAGAGTCCTGGATCCTTTCAGTGCTGGAAACTCTAGATATATAAGCTAGGCACTTAAACCAGGGTTCCAGTCGCCTAGTTGCCATTTTTGGGCAAGGAGACTCTAAAGCCTTCTTTTTCAAAGGACAGACTGATTGCGTCTCAGTTAAACATCTGGCTAGTTCAGAGGACCACCCTGAGCTCAGTTAGGAGCTTTGAGAACTTAAAGAAGGAAAGCCCCATCAATCTTGGCCTGGAGAGCGCTGAATGGGCCTGTGTTTCTGCCTCTGCTCCTTGCCTGCTGGCCACCAAGGGGGCCAGAGAGCTCTCTGGGTGCAGCTGGGAGCCTGAGCTACCGCAACTCGGGGGGAGATTCACAACGCTGCTCCTGGGCACTCGCACACCACAGGTTCCTTGGGGTGCAGACAGAAAGAGGGAAAACTCCTCATGAGCGTGAACGCTCCTCCCTCCCCACAGACCTGCATCACAGCAGCAGCAGCAGCCCCTGGATCAGGGTGCATGGGGCACTCGGGCCCGTTCTCCCGGGGAAAGGGCACCACCAGCTCCGAAGGTTATGAAACCATGCATGGCACAAGGGGAAAGTAGGGAAGGAAAAGTTTCCCTCCTTAGTCTCATGACACTAGAACTCATGGGAATCCCATGAAGCAGAATGTTGGTCAGACTCGGGGCAGAGAAAAAGAAGTATTTATTCACGCAGCACGGAGTTAAACTGCGGAACTCCCGGCCACATGAGGCGGGGATGGCCACCAGTCTGGGTGGCTTTAAAAGGACGAATTCATGGAGGAGGAGGAGGTGGAGGAGAGGGCCATGGAGGGCTCTTAGCCAGGATGATGATGCTGCGCCTCCCGTGGGAGGGAGCAGGAGGTCATGAGTTCAAATCCTGCTTGCAGGCTTCCCATAATAGGCATCTGACTGAACCCTGTGAGAAGTGGATGCTGGACTAAAGGGACCAGGCAGGCAGACTCTTCTTCTGGAACCTCCAGGTACAGAGGCAGTCTATCTAGATTCCTAGTTCTCTTCTGGGAGTCTTTGCTTCCCCCAAAGCCAGAGGACTTTGACCTCCACACTGTGATCCAAGTGACGGTCACCTCCAGCCTGGATTATTGTAACTCGCTCTATGTGGGGCTATCTAGAGATTGTAAGTAGTGTGATGGAGATTATGCGTTGAAATATTTTAGTTGATATTTAAGATTGTAAAATGCTATTTTTATCTATTGATTTGTTTTACCTTGTGGGCTTATAGCTGAATAAAGTATTATCTATCTATCTATCTATGTGGGGCTGCCCTTGAGACTGACCCAGAAACTCCAGTGGGTGCAGAATGACAGGCGAGACTCCTCACGAGGTCCTTGCCGCGGGATCACAGTCATCCAGTGGGCTGGCTCCCAGTGGAGTACAGGGTCAGGTTTAAGGTGCTGGTTTTAACCTTTAAAGTCCTATACGGCCTAGGACCCTCGTACCTAGGGGACCGCCTCACCTGGTATGTCCCACGGAGGACCTTACGGCCTTCAAACAAAAACTTCTTGGAGATCCCGGGCCACAGGGAGGTTAGGCTGGCCTCAACCAGAGCCAGGGCTTTTTTGGCCGTGGCCCCGATCTGGTGGAAGGCTCTGTCCCAAGAGACCAGGGCCCTGCGGGATTTGACATCTTTCCGCAGGGCCTGCAAGACGGAGCTGTTCCACCAGACCTTTGGCCAAGGCACAGCCTGACTCCCTCCTTCGGTAATCCTTATAGAACTCTAGCCCAATGGTTGCCATTATTTTGATTTTGAACCGATTTTAAAATGATTTTAGAACGCTGTATTACTTTTATTGTTGCTAGCCGCTCTGAGCCTGGCATCAACTGGGGAGGGTGGGATACAAATAAATTATTATTATTATTATTATTATTATTATTATTATTATTATTATCATCATGTACTGTTGGCAAAAGCCTTGCTTACCTCTGGCATGACAGTGCTCCTCCTCCCCAAAGCCCCTGGAGCCCATCTCTGGGGAGGGGGAGAAGGCTTGCCCCCTCCAGGCTCGCCCCTTACCTGAGCACCTTCTTGTAGGGCTTGCTGGGGTCCCTGTAGTAAGGCACGATGCGCGGCTTGAACTCCTCCTGCGACTCCTCGCCCTCCTTCCTGCCCGGCCCCGCTCCTCCTCCTCCTCCTCCGGCCCCCGGCAGCCCCTCTCCGTCTGGCTGGCGCCCATGGCCGAGCGGGGCTCCGCCGGCGGCGTCGGCGCAAGAGTCTCCGGCGTCGCCCTGGATCCACGAGACGCGCAGCAGGCTCAGGCTGCAGCCCAGCGACAGACCCAGCAGCAGCGGCAGCGCCGGGCGCAGCACCGCCAGCACCGTGGCCACGCGCATGGCCGGCGGCGGGCGCCCGGACGGGGCAGCCGGGGCTCCGCGACCATGGAGCGGCGAGCCGAGGGGAAGCGGGGCGCCTTGCCGGGGCGAAGCGCAAACCTGGGAGCGGGGAGGAAGGAAGGGGGTCACCATGGAAGACAGCGGCACCCACCCCACGACGTGCCCCCAGGAGGAGGGCAAGGGGACCACCCCGACCGCGCCGTCTAAGGCCGGGGCTAAGCGCAAACCTGGGAGCGGGGAGGGAGGAAGGAAGGAGGTCACCATGGCGCCCCAGCGGCACCCACCCCACAATGCGCCCCCCAAAAGGGAGCGAGGAGACGGTGCGCCCGCCCGCGCCGTCTGAAGCGAGAGCTTCGGGCACAGCTGGGAGGGAGGCCAGGGAGGATGGGCGCCTGGACAGCAAGGAAGACAGCGGCACCCGCCTCCCCGAAGACCCCCCAGGAGGAGGGCAAGGGGGCCGGGGCTAAGCGCAGAGCTGGGAGCGGGGAGGGAAGAGATCGGGACGGATGGGCGCCGGGGCAGCACCCCCCCCTTCCAAGACGCGCCCTCGGGGGGGGGGCACGAAGGGGTCCCTTCGCCGGAGGGGGCAGGCGCCAAGGAGCCGGCCGCGTGCGCCGGT
Organism: Podarcis cretensis; assembly: GCF_951804945.1. Taxonomy (NCBI): domain Eukaryota; kingdom Metazoa; phylum Chordata; class Lepidosauria; order Squamata; family Lacertidae; genus Podarcis; species Podarcis cretensis. The sequence goes on along the minus strand of NC_137181.1, from coordinate 842,440 downwards.
GGGGCCGAGGCCGGAGCGGGGCTGGCCGGCTGCTCTGGCGTCTACCCCCGACGGGGCGGGCTGCCCCTTCCCCTCGGATGGAGGCGGCCTCCCCCTCGCTCCCGCCCCGGCTCCCGGGCTCACCTCCCGCCCCCGTCCTCCTCGCGCCCTTCCGCAGCTCGGCCCCGACACGTGTCTGGCGTTCAGACGCTTCCCGCGTCCCCCCCGCCAGGCGGCCTCCCGCTCCTCTTCTTCCGCCCCAGCGGCGCCTCCCTCCGGGGAAGAGGGCGGACTCCATTTCCCAAGGTGCCCCGGGGCCCGCGCGGGGCAGGCCGGGCGCCGTAGTCGGCGGCCCAGACTCGCCTTCCCGGCCTGCCCCGGGGCCCGGCGGGCGCTGACGTCTCGGGCGGCCATTGGCGGAGCGGGCGGGGCGGGGCCTGGGCTGCACGCGGCGGCGGCGGCGGCGGCAGCTGCTCTGTTGCGACAGGAGGGAAAGCGCGGCGGCGGCGGCGGCGGCGGAGAGAGAGGCCGGCGGAGGCCAGGAAGGAGCAGCCGGCGGGCCGAGGGCGGGAGCGGCGAGGCCGGGTCTCCTCCTCCTCCTGCGCGCGATGCCGTCGGACCTGGCCAAGAAGAAGGCGGCCAAGAAGAAGGAGGCGGCCAAGGCCCGCCAGAGGCCCCGGAGAGGCCCCGAGGAGAACGGCGACGAGGCCGGCGGGGAGCCCGAGGCCGCCCGGGGGGGGCGCCAGGCCAACGGGGCCGACGCCGAGCCAGGTCAGCCCCAGCTCCGCCACGTGGGGAGGGGGGGGTTCAGCGCCTCCGCTCAAGCAAGGGGCCAGTCCTCAGTGAGGAGCCGCGGAGGGTTGCTGCTCTCTCCCGCCTTGCCCCCCCCCTCGCGAGTCCCCCTTTCTCTGCCCGGAAGAGCCGCTCCTTCCTCCCCCCTTATCTCGCATGTGGGGCAGGGCTCCCCCATCGGGATGATTCAGCGCCTCCTCTCAAGCAAGGCGCCAGTCCTCAGTGAGGAGCCGCCCTCTTTCGCCTTTCCCCCGGGCGTGTGGGGCACGAGGCTGCCCTTAAGGGGGGCAGGCCCCCCCCCATCGGGATGATTCATAACCTTCTCTCAAGCAAAGCTCCAGTCCTCAGTGAGGACTGCCGCCCTCTTCCGCCTCCCCCCCCCCTCGCGAGTCTTTTTTCTGGGCCGAGCCAGGGGAGGCTGCCCGGAAGAGCCGCTCCTTCCTCCCCCTGGCTCCCCCCTTCTCTCGCATGTGGGGCAGGGGGCGCCCATCGGGATGATTCGGCGCCTTCTCCCAAGCAAGGCTCCAGTCCTCAGTGAGGAGCCACGGGGGTTGTTGCTCTCTTCGGGCTTTTACCTCTCGGAGCCCTCTTTCTGGGTGGGGTGACCCCCCTTTGTGCAGAAGTCACACACCCTGTAAGCCAGCCTTTCTCCACCTGTTGGTCTCAGATGTTGTTGGACTACAACTCCCATCACCCCTAGCTAGCAAGGCCAGAGCCCAGGGATGATGGGAGTTGTAGTCCAACAAAATCTGGGGACCCACAGGTGGAGGACCGCTGTGTGTCATTCCAGAAGGCAGCTTTCCTTATCTCTCTCCTGTGAAAGGAAGGGGCTTGGCCCAGTTCTCTCCCCTCCCCCCCCCCCAGAGGAGCCCTTGGTTCTCACGGGGGCTGTGATTCCCTCTCCAGATGTGGACACCATCTCCAAGGCCATTGAGGAGTTTGAGCTGAAGAAGGCGGCCGCCCGCGCCGTGACGGGGGTCCTCGCCTCGCACCCCAACAGCACCGACGTCCACATCATCAACCTCTCCCTCACCTTCCACGGACAGGAGCTGCTGAGTGACACCAAGCTGGAGCTCAACTCGGGGCGGCGCTACGGCCTCATTGGCCTGAATGGCACCGGTGAGGACAAGGGCGGGGCGGCAGGAAGGGGGCATGGCTAACATGGGGTTGGGGTAGGCGAATGCTCAGGCCCAAATGGAAGCGAGAGGGTCAGCCGTGATAGCTTCAGTGCTGGGGGTTGGACTAGATGGCCCTTGGGGGTCCCTTCCAGCTCTACAATTCTGTGAGGGGGCCAGAGCACAAATCCCCCCCCCCCAGGTCCTGAGGCCCAGGTGGGCGGGTGCCTCTCCTTTCTGGAGCAGGGGCCAGACTTAGCCTTCCAGCCCTTGCCAAGGTGGCACTGATGCCAGGGGAGGCTCTTGGGGGGCCCCACTGCTCTGCTTGCCCTTCTGCCAAGGAGGTGCCTTGGAACAACCAAGGCGCTGACAGCCTGCCCAAGGGGAAACTGGCACCTCTCCCTCAGAGGCTGTTGGGGTGCAGTGAGAGCACAGTTGTTGGGCACTGCCTGGCCTCTTCTTGGCAGAAGATTGGCCTCCTTGGCCAGCGTCCGAGGAGCAGCTCAATGGCCCTGGATCCGTCTCCTGGGGACTGTTTTCGTCGCCTGCGGTGTGGAGTCTGTTGGGCAGCAGCTCCCGTGAGCCCCACCTCCAACCAAGCAAGAGGATTTCTGTGTGATCCTGCCATCTCCCTCGCGTGCCGCCACAGACTGATCTGGTCAGGCAGTTTGCAAAGATGGAAGTTTGGTGCCCACGTAGAAGTTCTGTGTTTTTGCTGGGAGCTGCCCTATCTTTTCTGTCAGCACAGGAAATCCTGGGTTTCGTTGACTCAGTCATTTGGGGGTCTTGCTGCCCAGGGCCCCCTCCCTCCTGCCACCCCTTTTTTTTTGCTTTCCAAGCAGCACACCTGACCGTCGGGGCCAGAGAGACAACATCAGCCCTGATCACCCACTCACCATTTCTATTTCTGATTCTCATCTGATTCCTGTATTGCCGGGGGGGGGGTCAGTCTAGATGAGCCTTGGTTTTCCTTTCCAACTCTACAGTTCTGTGGTTCTTTGGTACTGCTTTTGTGTGTGATACTTTGTATATGTGAAGGCAGTCAGGCATTTATGTGGGCCAATACCAAAAACCTCCTTCCCCCAACTTTTAAAAAGTTACTTTTAAAAAATGCTATACCTGCATCGTTGTGTTCCAAGACCATTATACATATAGGTGTTGAGTCTTCTCCATAGTTGTCCGCATGGCATTTAAATAAATTTGGGGAGCTTCCTGAGTATTCATGCCATGGCGTCATGTGTCCTGGGACTGCCTTTCTTTTTGGGGGTTCCCCGGCTGGGGGTGGCGCTATGTGGCAGCTCTTTCCCCTTCAGGACCCTCTTCTGAACACTGTAGCACCACAAAAGCGGGTTTTAAAGGAATCTCTGAGGCCAGAGGGCCAGTTCACCAGGCATCTAGGAGTGACCTTCCTTGTGGCTCCCTTGGGAGACGGCTGCATTGTTAGAAGTGACCACAGGGGACTTGGAATCCTGGAAGGGACCCCGAGGGTCGCCCAACCCCCTATAAGGCAGGTATCGCAGCAAAAGCACCCATGGGTCATTTCTCTACAGTAGTCTATTTTAAAGTTTTTATGTGTTTATATGCCTGTCACACTTTTAAACTTAAAATCCATTGTTGTATATTGCTTTAAGTGCTTGTTTTGTTATTGGGGTTGTAGTTCCATTTGTGTTTCTCAAGCTGGTCTCTGACTGTAATAAATTTCATGTTCACCCCTGACACCCTGACTCCTGATTGAAAAACTCCAGGGAAACAGATCCCCCCCTTCCACTTCTGAGGGAGTCGGTCGCACCATCGAGCGGCTCTCGCCCTCGGAAATGTCTCCCTGGGGTTCACTGGGGACCTCTGCTTGCCTCCCTTGCCCAGGGAAGTCCATGCTGCTGTCGGCCATCGGGAAGCGGGAGGTGCCCATCCCCGAGCACATCGACATCTACCACTTGACCCGCGAGATGCCCCCCAGCGAGAAGACGCCCCTGCAGTGCGTGATGGAGGTGGACACGGAAAGAGCCATGCTGGAGCGGGAAGCAGAGCGGCTGGCGCACGAGGACGGTAACGGCTCTCAAATTGGTCCAGCGCCCTAAAACCTCAGGCCTCCCAGTGGAGCAAATCGGGGGGGGGCACAGACAGCTCTCACTTCCGCAGGGGCCCAGGGCCAGGTGGGCTCACCTGCTTTCTCTCTCTCCCCCCCCCCCAGCTGAGTGTGAGAAGCTGATGGAGCTGTACGAGCGCCTGGAGGAGCTGGACGCCGACAAAGCGGAGATGCGGGCGTCGCGGATCCTGCACGGCCTGGGCTTCACCCCCCTCATGCAGAGGAAGAAGCTGAAGGACTTCAGCGGCGGCTGGCGGATGCGGGTGGCCCTTGCCAGGTGGGTGCTGGGCGGACGGGACAGGCTCCTCTGCGGCTGGGCAGGCTCCCTCACACCAGCCTCCCCTTCTCTCTCCCCCTGGCAGGGCGCTCTTCATCCGGCCCTTCATGCTGCTGCTGGACGAACCCACCAACCACCTGGACCTGGACGCCTGCGTGTGGCTGGAGGAGGAGCTGAAGACGTGAGTGCGGGTGGGGAGGGCCCTAACACCCCACCCCCTGCCCCACTGAGCTTGGCCTTCCCTTCCAACTCCCCTTTCCGAGGACCCTTCTGGGTCAGGCCAAAGGGGGCCCACCTAGTCCAGCATCCTCTTCCAAATGCCCGAAGGAAACGAGTGATCGAGATAGACTGCCTCTGGACCTGGAGGTTCCATAAGAAGAGCCTGGCTACTGGATGAGGCCAGTGACCCACCATAGGGCCCCCAAGTAGGACTTGAGCCCCAGAGCAACTCTCTCCTCCTCCTGTTAGAAGCATCGCTGCTTCCAGGTGTGCAGGCAGGGCAGAGCCACCCTGGCTAGCAGACCTCCATAGCCTTCTCCTGCTCCATGAATTTGTCTAATCTTCTTTTAAAGCCATCCAGGTTGGTGGCCGCCTGCAGGAGGGAGTTCCACAGTTTAACAAAGCCCAGCTTTCTGTTACGTGTCCTGGATAGTCCAAGGTTCAGCTCCATGGAATGTCCGTTGGTTGAAGAGTTATGAGAGGGGGAATATTATTAGTAGTAATAATAATAATAGTAGTGGTAGTTTTATTATCTATACCCCACCCATTTGGCTGTGTTCCCCCAGCCACTCTGGGCAGCTTACAGCATATCTAAAAACATAATAAAAACAAGCATTAAAAGCCTCCTGATACAGGGCTGCCTTCAGATGTCTTCTAAAGGTCTGGTATTTGTTCTCGTTGACATCTGGTGGGAGGGCGTTCCACAGGGCAGGCCCTCTGCCTGGATCCCTGTAACTTGGCTTCTCACAGTGAGTGAACCACCAGAAGGCCCTCGGAGCTGGACCTCAGTGTCCAGGCTTAACGATGGGGGTGGAGACGCTCCTTCAGGTCTACTGGACCAAGGCCGCTTAGGTCTTTACAGGTCAGCACCAACACTTTGAATTGTGCTCGGAAATGTACTGGGAGCCAGTGTAGGTCTTTGAAGACCAGTGTTATATGGTCTCGGTGGCCACTGCCAGTCACCAGTCTAGCTGCCGCATTCTGGATTAGTTGTAGTTTTTGGGTCACCTTCAAAGGTAGCCCCACGTAGAGCGCATTGCAGTAGTCCAAGTGGGAGATAACCAGAGTATGCACCACTCTTGCGAGAAAGTCTGTGGGCAGGGAGGGTCTCATCCTGCATGCCAGGTGGAGCTGGTAGACGGCTGCCCTGAACACAGAATTAACCTGCACCTCCATGGACAGCTGTGAGTCCAACATGACTCCCAGGCTGCGCACATCTTTTCTCACACTTCTGGCTCTGCTTCTGCAGGTTCAAGCGCATTCTGGTGCTCATCTCCCATTCTCAGGACTTCCTGAACGGCGTCTGCACCAACATCATCCACATGCACAACCGCAAGCTCAAGTATTACACGGTGAGCAGGAATCAGGCGCTGGGCGGTGTGGGTTGCTGCCGCCTCTGGAAAGAGCCTGGCCCTGCTTCCAAAATCAAGGGTGCTGGGTCCTCTTTTGGGTGCCTTCCCCCTGGCTGTGGCGGCTGGGCCTGGAGGGCTGCAGGATGAGCCCCCTCCCCGGGCCAGAGCCCCAGGCCAACGGGGATATCCCTCTCTCTTCCTCCAGGGTAACTACGACCAGTATGTGAAGACCCGCCTGGAGCTGGAGGAGAACCAAATGAAGCGCTTCCACTGGGAGCAGGATCAGATCGCCCACATGAAGGTAGCCATCCCAAAGGGACTCTTGAAGGCCATCATCCATGGTGGCTCTGCACTGCCCTCCACAGTGGGAGGCAGTTGCTGGGCATCACAGGAGAGGGGAGAGTTTATTTACTTGTTATTATTTAATGAATTCGTATGCTGCTCTTCAGCTGAACATCCCAGGGCGAGTCACAACAGAAAAATACAAAATGAGGGTATAATATACAGTATGAAACAAACATATTTTAAAAGCCATGGAATGTTAATTGCTCTTGTGCTCCCCTTCCCCCCCCCCAAAAAATGGGGTGCTGTTGCTGGTTGGTGCTGAGCTATATGGAGCCTGAGCCTGGGGTGGGGACAGGATCTGGCCAACCCCACCACGATGGGCATTTTGGCAGGTGGGTCCCTTCTGACTCTAGAATTCTTGGTGGCCTGGCTTCAGAGGAGACCTCTTTTGAGTCTTCTGTCCAAATTTATTCCCCTCCTTTCCCTGCTCTCTGGCGGGAGGGTGCTGGCGCAGTCGGCCTCTGTGCCCACCGCTGACTTCTGAATCGTTGCAGAACTACATCGCCCGCTTTGGTCACGGCAGCGCCAAGCTGGCCCGCCAGGCGCAAAGCAAAGAGAAGACCCTGCAGAAGATGATGGCCTCAGGGCTGACTGAACGGGTGATCAACGACAAGGTGAGGTGGGAAGATGGTCAGCCTGTCCCCCCCACAAGTGGGGGCTGAGGGGGCTGAGCCGGGGGGCAGGGACAACTCAGAGGCTGTCTTGGGGCTGTTGTACAGGGATGGGGGGGGTGGCTAGGAGACCAGGACTTCGGTTCCTGTAATCAATGCAGCGGGTTGGTCTGGATGACCCTTGGGTCCCTTCCAACTCTCCACTTCTGTGGTTCTCTGACCAGCTACCCAGGACCCCCCCTGGGCGGGTCTCCTTCCTTCCCAGGCGCTAGACGGCCTGGGAGGGGAGACGGTGGCAGCAGCTCCTGGCCTGGGGTGCTGCAGGGCGGAGAAACCAAGCGTTGCTGACCCGGACCCCCCCCCCCTTGTTTCCCTCTGCTTCCCCAGACACTCTCCTTCTACTTCCCCTCATGCGGGAAAATCCCACCGCCTGTCATCATGGTGCAGAACGTCAGCTTCAGATACAACCAGGATGGGGTGAGTGGAGGGGCTGTCAGTATCAGAATTTCATTTCACTCTTAATTTGTACACCACCTTTCTGTACCGCGACACACAAGGCGGCTCACAAGCTGAAGAAGCAGCAAAATGTACGAATGAGGGAAGAGGCTGCAGGATAGAGGCTTATAAAATTATTCCTGGCATGGAGGAAAGAGGGGATAGGGGATGTCCAATGAAGCTGAATGTGGGAATATTGAAGGGAAATGTAAGGAAGTCTTTCCTGCGGCAGAGGGTTAAACTGTGGAACTCCTTCCTGCAGGAGCCAAACTAGGTGGCTTCAAAAGGGGGATTAGGCAAAGTCACGCAGGAGAATTGGTGGCTTCTAGCCAGGATGGCTCGGCTCAGTCTCCGCAGTCAGAGGCAGTAATTGCTTCTGAATTCCAGTTGCTGGAAACCAGAGGAGAACAATTCCACACATCTGTTAAGGTAGAGCGGAATATCGTAAGACTTATGTTATCAAGTATCTTCTAACAATCCAATCCAGGGCAAAACACACACACACACACACAAAAATCTGACTTTGAAATAAGCAGCTGATACCAAGTAAAGTATTATTCAGTAATACATTACAGTATAATAGTGCACAATAAGATTAACACTCAGAATATCAGCAAACAATAATTAAACTGAAATCCACACTTAATCATTACTACACTATAATCGTTCAGAGGGGCAAAATAATAGCAAGCCGCAGCATATTTAAAATATGCAAGATGATTGAACTGAGCAGACAAGTCGTATAACTTAAAATGTTAGAAATAAAGTTAGGAAACTTATTTCTCCGCCTCACTCTCTATCTGCCCCCTTCAGCCCTGGATCTACAACAATCTGGAGTTTGGCATCGACCTGGACACTCGCGTGGCCCTTGTGGGGCCCAACGGGGCTGGGAAAAGCACGCTGCTCAAGCTCCTCACAGGGGAGGTGAGGATCTGGCGCCCCTGGCTTGCTTTTTCTGGGGGGGGGGAGGTTAGAAATGGCCTTTTTCCCTGGGCTGGGGTCTCTGACCGGCTTGTCCTTTCCCCTCAGCTGCTGCCCAGTGACGGCATGATCCGCAAACACTCTCACGTCAAGATCGGCAGATACCACCAGGTGCTGTTTATTTGGGGGGTTTCTGGCTCCTTCCCAGGACATTGCCTGGAAGGGTAGGGGGCGCTGCTAGTTCCCTGTGGGTGCAGAGAGCCAGTGAGGCCTAGTGGCTACAGCGTTGGACTAGGGCCTGAGTTTGAATCTCTGCCTGGCCGTGAAAACTTTCTGCTGGGTGTGACCTTGGGGGCCAGTCCCTGCCTCTTGGTCTAGCCTACCTCAGAGGGATGTTGTGGGGGGCAAAATGGGGAGCGGCAGTGTGGCCTCCTCCCCTCACATCCTCCCTCTCCTCTCCCCCCCCCCCCCCGACCTCCTCAGCATTTGCAAGAGCAGCTGGATCTGGACCTCTCCCCGCTGGAGTACATGATGAAGTGCTACCCAGAGATCAAGGAGAAGGAGGAGATGAGGAAGATCATCGGGCGCTATGGGCTGACGGGGAAGCAGCAGGTGGGTCTGGCCTGGGGGGGAGCAGAGTCTGAGGGGCAGCCCCTGGCAGGACACGGGAGACCAGGGGGCAGCCCTGGAGAATCTGAGGCAGGCAGGATCAGATCATAGAACTACAGGGTCCAAAGGCAGGAATCTCGGCTCAAGCGTCCCTGACAGATGGCCACCCGCCTGTGCTCAAAAGCCTCCAAGGAAACAGCTATTGCTGTCAAGATGTTCTTCCTAATGTTGAAAACCTGAAACCTGCCAGAGTCCAGTTCTGAGCCTTTCAAGCGAAAGTGCCTTTAGGGGCTGGCATTTAGGGGGTTTCTGTGTGCAAAGTGGGTCTCCCCCCCCCCCATGAGCTGGGGACCCTCCTTCTGCTTAGACCAGCGCAGGAATGGGCTGGAGCGTTGCTCTTGAGCTCAGAGCTCGCTTGCGGGTTTCCCCTTCGAACCCCTGAGTGGCCCCTATGAGAACAGGCTCCTGGGCTGGACGGGCCCCTTTGGCTCTTTCTCTTCTGACACGGTTGTGCCCGGCAGGTGAGCCCCATCCGGAACCTGTCGGATGGGCAGAAGTGCCGCGTCTGCTTTGCTTGGCTGGCCTGGCAGAACCCCCACATGCTGTTCCTGGATGAGCCCACCAACCACCTGGACATCGAGACCATCGACGCTCTGGCAGACGCCATCAACGACTTCGAGGGAGGCATGATGCTGGTCAGCCACGACTTCCGGCTCATCCAGCAGGTCAGTGGAGGGGGCAGCCCCAGACCCAGCACTGGGGACCTCTGCTTCACCTGTGCCAAAGGCTGCCTCTTGCCACGCTGGGGGCAAGGAGGATGAAGCAACCCACGAGTTCTGGTGCTGGGTGGGGAAGGTTCCATAGTGAAGGAGTTCATGGGGCCCATTACCCCCTCCAGATGTTGCTGGACTCTCCTATCAATCAGCCTTGACTGATGGGGGCAGGTAGTTCAGCAACATCTGGAGTTGTGGCAGAGGGCCTTCTCGGTGGTGGTGCCCACCCTGTGGAATGCCCTCCCATCAGATGTCAAGTAAATAAACAACTATCTGACTTTTAGAAGACATCTGAAGGTAGCCCGGTTTGGGGAAGTTTTTAATGTCTGATGTTTTACAGTGGTACCTCAGGATGCAAACGGGATCCATTCCGGAGCCCCGTTCGCATCCTTAACAGAACATAAGACGCGACTGCGCATCTGTGCCAGTCGTGTTTTGCTGCTTCCGCGCATGCGCACTACGTCATTTTGACCGGCTGCGCATGCGCATGCGGTGAAACCCAGAAATAGCACGCTCCGTTACTTCCGGGTCGCCGCACAAAAATACTTATCCTGAAGTGTATTTATCCCGAGGTATGACTGTATTGTGTTTTTAATACTCTGTTGGGAGCTGCCCAGAGTGGCTGGGGAAACCCAGCCAGATGGGTGCAGTATTAATAATAAAAATAATAACAAGTATTATTACTATTCCCCAAATAACAACCACACACCCATCATTTGGTGAAGAAGTAAAAGGAGTATTTACTTACCTAACTTAGGTCTTGAAGTAGCAAATACAGTAGCAAAATGAAGGCGGTTTTATAATTGCTATCTAAGTTATAAAAGTACAAAATGCAAGTTCCAAATGGTGTCTGAGCTGCAGGGTGTGTGCTTGGCAAAGGTGCCCAGGCAGGAAGGCAGGGTGCCCTGTTCCTTTGCCAAGGCAGGCAAAGGGAGTGATCTCGCAGAGTTCACGCTAGCGAATTTTTCAGGAAAGCTCTGTGACCCTCAGCCCCTCCACGTGCCCCTCTGGCAAAACACACATTGTTGCTTTGGACTCGGATGATGTCCGACACTTTCCCTGACGCAAGAGGCCGCCTGCTCTTCCTTCCAGGTGGCCCAAGAGATCTGGGTCTGTGAGAAGCGGACGATTGCCAAGTGGCCGGGCGACATCCTCTCCTACAAGGAGCACCTCAAGTCCAAGCTGGTGGGCGAGGAGCCGCCTCCGCAGATGACAAAGAAGACTCACAGCGCCTGAGGGCCCTCTGCCGGCCCGGTGGGTCAGCTGAGCCGCTTCCCCCCAGAGACTGGTGCCAGCCGCAAGCCCACCTGGTCGCCTGCTTCTCCTCCGCCTTGCCAGGGGGAAGGAACAGGCGGCAACAAATCTTCTCTTCAGTTCCTGAGCTCCTGCCGCTGCTGCTGCTGCTGCTTCTTCCTCTTGCACAACCACCACCTCTCCACTCTCCTTCCCTCTGCTCCCCCCAGCTGGACAACCCCTTCTCCTCCTCCTCTTCTTCTTCCTCCTCCTCCTCCTCCTGCCTGCAGAGGGCATTTCTCCAGCCCTCTGCACCAAGCGGGAGGTGGGGGTCCGGGCTGACACCGCAGGGCTGACTCTCTGCTTTCATTTCCAGACTTCACTCCTTGGGCCTCCGTTTGTTTTTAGCAATTATTATTTATCGATGTAATTACCAGACCTGTTGGAGAACTTATCAGCCAGTAATAAAGAGGGAAAAGTGTTTCAATAGTTCTGCTTTCTTCTCGCGGAGGCGATAGGAGCGGGGGGGGGGGGGTGGCAGGAAAGCTCTGTGTGCCTCGGCTCATCTGGAAAATAAGGTAAAAGCAAGAGTTGACGTCTCGGCTGGCTGTTGGGTTGGCTTGGCCGTGCCATCCTCGTTCATGTTTCAAGTGCCTTCTCAAAAGTGACTAGGCGGGAGACCAGGTGGTACTGAAATGCCCAACTGCACTGAATGTTCTTCTTTGTGGCTCTGAGCATCCCTTACCTGCCTCAGCTCTTGTGGAGCTGTAACCACTCTCCCACACTGCCCTCCAAGCCTGTCTCCCCTGCCTGGGCTTGTTCCTGGCTGCTTCAGGTGATGAGGCACACAAAATGGATGCTGGGCCCACCAAGGCTACAGAGAAGTATGTTGTGCCACTTTATGGGGGGAGACCCCTCCCAAAATATCAACGCCACTGCCAGAAACTCTCCCACCCAACACGCATTTTGTACTTCCTTTTCTGGAAGAGTTGTATCACATGTTCCCTGAAGCGGAAAGCCGAAAGGGGCACAATCCCATCTTGGGTTTGGCTCTGGCCCCCAGGCAGACTCACAGCTGGGTTGCCCCACAGCCCTCACCACCCACCTTACCAAGATCTCTCCCTGGTTGGTCCATAGGTGCCTGGAGCAAAGTGGGCAGTGAAGGCCTCTTTCCAGAGGGTCTCCCTTCCTGGGGATGCCGGCAAGCTCTCCCCGCCTTGGGGGGTCCTCACTGGGCAAGGCAAAAGTCTGTCCACCCCCTGCAGCCCACGGCACAGTTGCCCACCCTCACTCATTTTATTTATTAAAAATATATACTGCTTTGTCGTTTAAAAAAAGTATCAAAAGTGGTTTGCAGCGATGAAACTCTACAATAAAAGACATTTAAAACATCAAAAACATACACCAGCTAACCCTTCTGGTTGTATTCTTAACTGGGGGAATAGAAAAGGTTTTCATCAGGTGTTTAATAGTTGGCCCAGAATTTCCAGTGGTAGACAGTTCCATAGGACTGGGCCGTGTCACTGAAGGCTGGGTTTCTCATTGTTAGCAAGCGGGTCTTCCCAACGACGCTCCTGCAGGTGATCTCAGTGGTGTTATAAGGTATTGGGTGGTCCCTGAGGCACCATGGCACTAAGTTGCTCAGGGCTTTCTAAATGAAGGCAAGCCCCTTGCACTCTCCAACCTGGCTGGGGAGTAGAAGGCTGCTATCCTTTCCTCAGCTGCCCTCAGACCCAGGATCTCCTCAGGCTGGATTACCATTAAGCAAAATAAGCACCTGCTTAGGGTATCAAGGGGGCACCACATAAATTTCCCATTGCCCAATTTTTAGCACTGTCACAAATTGCTCAGCTGAGTGCTGATATTCTCAGTTGAATTCGTCTCAAAATCCCTACAGAACAACTGTAACAAGGCAGGTGCCTTATCATTACCAAGTACAGAAACGTGTGATGCAAGGTTCACTTTGGTCTTTTTTTTTTTATATAATATTTTTATTAAATTTTCACATTTTATAAAAACAAACATACACACACAAAGACAAAGACAACACGTATAAAATTTCATAACCTTACTTTCCTAACCCCAGTTCTTGACCTCCCCCCACCCCCCCTTCATACATCCTAGTTCAATTACATTAACTCAGCAAATTCAAATCTCTCATCCATTACATATTATTACTATATCTATATATATATGTTTGTTTGTTTTTTTTATAAAAAAGACCATTTACTTGGCCAGATTTTACTTATCCAATTTTCTTATAAAACATTAAAACCTTTTCTAAGGTCGTCTCGAGTTCCTTCCACGAATTTCCCTTTAATCTTAAAAATAGGTCATAATAGTCAAACACAAAAGTCATAAAGATTTAAAAACAAGTTCTCTTTCCCCCCCCCCCCAGCCCCGGTTTCTGTCCCTTCCAAATGTCCCCCCATCCATAACAACAGTTTTTAGCCTGGGTTCCTCACATCTGAGGCCTTTAAGTCCTTATCAGTCTCTCTTTGCCGATCTTGTTGGTAACCCTCCTCATTGGTCCTCAGGTTTCGGGGAGATTTCAGCTCAGTCTCATCAAAATTTCTTCCATCCAAAGTACTTGACACCAGCTGCTGCAGAAGATCAACCAGTCCATACTCAAATAGGAAGCCCCGGTCATATTTCTTATATCTTTTAAAATCAGGTGTTCCAGATGTTCCAGGGGCTTCCTCCCTCCTCTTTCGCATCTTTCGCAGATTTGTAATCCAAGGGTCTTCTTCTTTGTATTCTAGCAATGAAGGCTTGTGGTTGGTAGTCTCCATCTGTACTAGCCCTTGCTCGCTCTCCCCCTGTTCCAAAGTTATCTCTTCTGATTCAGCCGCAGATTTTTCCCCAGTCAAGTCCATTGTACCTTCAGCAGAGTCATTTATTTTAGAGTTCAAGGTTATGAGTTGTTTACTCATGACCATAGTCTGCTCCTCCAGTTTTCCCACAAGAAAAAACATTCTTTCTAGCTCTGCCTGTAGTTTTCCATCTGCAGCCATTGCAATGTTTCAATGTTTCCCCTAGGGGGATTCTAGTTACTTAGTAATCTTTTCCAATAGTTCTTTACTTTGTTATTTCCCTACTTTGTTTCCAACCACTTTAGTTCGAATGTAACAAATTAAGTCCAAAAAGTGTTAAATAATAGAGTTTTTCACTTTCGCTGCCCGTTTGACAGCTCCTTTGACAGCTGTCAAACTTCTCGTTCCTTATTCTCCAGCTCACATAAAAGGACACCCCCGGGTCTGGGGGGGTTCAAACAAAAACTTCTAAAAAATCACTCTTACTCTCCAGCACACATCTTCTTCTGCCAAATTCATGCAAATCTTATCTTTTACAGAGCACCAAGGAAAGAACTCTCCACCTTAGTTCTCCGATCTTTGCTTTAAATTTTCTGTAGGCAAGGGGGGTGCGGACTTCCCTTTAGCACATCCCCCGATCGTGCCGAATTCAAGGATAAGCTTTTTAGAGTCCAAATTCCAATCTACTCACGGATTAATTAGAGTCCAAATTTCAGGGAAGAAAGTCAGCGGTCTCCGGCCATGGCTCGCGGCTTCGCTCCACTGCAGTAGCGGTCTACTCACAGCACCACGCCACTCCCCGTACCCTCTCCGCAGCCTTTAAAAAGGCTCTTCGTGGGTCGGGGGGTGCTTTAGGTGCCCGCCGAGTCACCAGGTCCGCAGGCTTCCGCGCCTGCAGTTTCTAAGGGTCCCCGCGTCGCCGTCGCGGTGAGACCCGTTTGCAATGGAGCCGATTCCCTCCGGAGCTCGGAGGGAATCCGCCATTACTTGGATCGCGCTAACCCGGAAGTCCGGTTCACTTTGGTCTTCAGTTCGTTTTTTATTGAAAGATTTTCATGGATAACAAAGGTACATATAACGTTTTCAAATTATAGAGCCCTTTTTACAGGTCAGTTACACTTGGAGTGCAACTGCTGCCACGGGCATTGCAAGGTTTGGTGGAGAAAGAAGGGGGGATAATGATATTTCATTCTCTTGCATAGTGTATGTGCAGTTGTGTGGGGTTTTTCCCATAAAGTTTTATTTGGTTTTACAAGTTGATTCACACACACACACACAAAATTCTTGCAAATAATAAAATTATAACAAGATTCTTCCAAATCTTAGGACTTCCCTCCTCCCCTCTGTGGCTTCTTTAAATGCCTTTGTAAACTGCATGTCATAAATTCATCCAAATGACAGTCCTCCGTTATATCAAAAGTCTTTGTGACATTGCAAGAGTTATTTAAAGTATGCCAAAGAGTTCAAGTGTTTACAGTGTTTTTTTAGATACAGTCTGTATTTGTCCCATTCTCTCTTTTTTAAAAATAATATTTATTAAAGTTTCAAAAATTACAGAAAGAAAAAGTAAAAATACCAAAACAAAAACAAAACAACACATAGCAATATAAAAAAAAGAAAAAACAGAAATAAAACCCATTAAACAAAAACAAAAACACAAAGAAAAATGCATCAAATCTCCTCATTGCTAATCTTTCATTAGCTTATTTCCTTGACCTCCTCACAGCTCCCTTTTTTGTATTCTAGGTCAATTATCCATTTCAGCAAATCCTTTCCCTCTTTTAAAATTTTTGTCCTGTAAATTGTCTTAATATAATGTAACTTTACTTTTCCTCCTTTCACCAATTAACAGTCAGTTATTCCCAAATCCTTTATATCATTCCTGCTAAAATCATATAATATTATTCCAACATCCTTCTAACAGATATTAATTTTACAATGTTTCTGTAAATAGTCTTTAAATTTCCTCCAATCTTCCTCCACCGACTCTTCTCCCTGGTCTCGGATTCTGCCAGTCATTTCCGCCAGTTCCATGTAGTCCAAGTATTTGTCCCATTCTCTATTGAAGTTTTCCCAGTCAGTCTTGCCATCTCTGCATAGTTTCATCTGCCAGGCCGCTCTTGTAGGTATCTTATTATCCTTCCAACTCTGCGTAAGCATCCTAGCCGACATGAACAGTCTTTTGTGCAGTTTTGTGTCAGGTGGGCAGGTTCTTGAGGATCTGATTGAAGATTTTGCAATTGGAGGAGGACATTTATCCAATGAAGTGAAACTATACCAGATTAAAACACGATTTTCCATCTTACTGTAGGTTTTATTTCGAAAAGTAAAATTGTATTGCACAGATTATTGTTTATATTTTGAACTAGATATTAATGGGGACACCAAAATATTTTAAGTGCTTGTTGTTGTTTAGTCGTTTAGTTGTGTCCGCCTCTTCATGACCCCCTGGACCAGAGCACGCCAGGCCCTCCTGTCTTCCACTGCCTCCCGCAGTTTGGTCAGACTCATGTTTGTAGCTTCGAAGACACTATCCAACCATCTCGTCCTCTGTCGTCCCCTTCTCCTTGTGCCCTCCATCTTTCCCAACATCAGGGTCTTCTCCAGGGAGTCTTCTCTTCTCATGAGGTGGCCAAAGTCTTGGAGCCTCAGCTTCAGGATCTGTCCTTCCAGGGAGCACTCAGGGCTGATTTCCTTCAGAATGGAGAGGTTTGATCTTCTTGCAGTCCATGGGACTCTCAAGAGTCTCCTCCAGCACCAGAATTCAAAAGCATCAATTCTTCGGTGGTCAGCCTTCTTTATGGTCCAGCTCTCACTTCCATACCTCACGACTGGGAAAACCAGAGCTTTAACTATACGGACCTTTGTCGGCAAGGTGATGTCTCTGCTTTTTAAGTGCTTAGGGACTCCAAAAGTATTAATCCCGCCCTGCATCTCCTCCAAGGCCAGCGGCAAGGGAGGGGCTGGCTCTCACGGCTCCCCAGTAAGGGATGTGGCTCTGGGCAGCAAATAGCTCCTTGGACGTGCCAAGGATCTGGGAGAAGCAGGTACCAAACGGAGCCCTGCTGCTTGGAGCCTCCTTTGGTCCCGGGAGTCCCTCACCTTCCAGGTGGGCCCTGCGCTCTTCTGCAGGTGGGCCAGCCGACCCCTTCCCTGTTCCCTCGTTTCTATGGGAACTAGCCGGGACAATCGGGGGTGGGGCCTCCCCGCCTTTCGCCTGCGAGGAACTCGGCGCCCGGGAGGCAGCATGGCGAGCAGGTGCGGGCTTCTTGGGGGTAACTTGCAAGAGCCGCGTTCGCTGAGCCCTCCGCTCGGCCGTCTCCGGGCTGCCCCGAGGAAGCCCCTCTGGGCAGGCGGGTATTTGGAGCCGCTCCCGGGGCGCGCGTTTGCCTTTAGGCGACGGGGCGCGCCCAGAGCTGGCTTGAGCGGCGCTGGCAAATCTGCAAAGGGGCTCCGGAGCAGCGGCTGGGGTGGCTGGAGGAGAAAGGGGGCGCCAGGTGCGCGTGGAAGGAGAGGGGTCTGGTGTTCAGGAGCCCGAACACCCACCCGCCCCGCGCGCCATGCAGGTTCTGCCTGGTCAGATCTGATTCCCAGGTTTTGCCTGTTCGCGAGGGAAGTGGGGCCCTCCATTACTCCTGCATCAATGGGGGAAGGGGAGGGTTAGACTAGATGGCCCTTGGGGTCCCTTCCAGTTCCACCCTTCTGTTCTATGATCCCATGAGCATCTGATATCGCCATGGACTGCTTCCCTCCTGCCGTTTGCATTGGCCCAGGGGGCGCCGGCCGGGGTGTCCCTTCCCCCGAGGGCGGCGGGGCTAGGTGGTTCCAATTCCCTTGGCCCCGGCCAGCCCGAGGCTTTCTCGACGGCGGCCGCCCCTTCCTTGGCCAATTTGCCCCTCACAGGGCCGGATTTATGTTAGATGGGGCCCTCAGCTCCTGAAGGTAATGGGACCTTTTATACCTCCAACTGTCCTTTGTCAGCAACAAATTGTCGCTGTTCTTTTTGTGTTGAATATATGCCCTGCAACCTGTCCATGCAGAATGGAGGCACCCTATATATTGAAATGAGCAAACCAGGGATATTTGACGGAGCAGGCGGGGGCCAACACAACACAAAACACTGTTGCTGTTTGTAGGTTTTATTTTATTTGTTTTTTATCTTATATTTTGGAAATGTACATCCAGTTTTTCCCCCTTTAATTTTTTGTGGGGCTGCCAAGAGAGTGCGGCCCTAAACTATGGCTTGTTTAGCTTAAACGTAAACCCGGCACTGGCCCCTCAGCAAATGAAGGTAACCTCCTTGCTGCGCGTTCCTGGCCTTCCCAGAGGCGCCGAGGGGGCGGCCTGGGGACGCGGCTCTTCCTTCCTCCCTCCCTCCCGCAGCACGTTCGGGAAACTGTGGCAGGAGTCCCGGGTGGCCCTGAAGGAGCTTCTGGCGCAGGAGCTGCCGGCGCAGCCGACGAAGCCGGAGCGGAACCGGGCGGTGTTCTTCCACACGGTGGCCACTCTCTACCTGCGCTACATTCAGACGGCGCGGCGCCTCGAGGTTTGCTACGACCAGATGGTGCAGCCGCAGAAGCGCCTGGTGCTGCGGCCTCTGCTGGAGGGCGTGCTGGGCCGCATCCTGGAGCTCAAGCAGGAGCTCGTGGAGCTGGACCTGTCCGAGTACCACTACATGGACCAAGTACTGGAGGAGCTCAAGCTGACGCCGGTCAGTCCCGGGCGGGCAGCGGCGGGGAGAGATCCTGTGGGGTGGGGGGGGGGAGGGTGTTCGTCCTTGCCCTCCTTCCAGGGGCTCCATAAGAAAGACCCCTGCTCTGCTCTCCTAGACTAGGCCCGAAAGGAAGAGCCTCGAAGGAGCCCCCCGAGGGCCGGGCGAATCTCAGGCTGCCTTTCGCGAAAAGGAGGCGAGGTTCTGGTCCTCCTGGTTTAGGCCGGGAAGGGCTGCAAGAGCGGGAGAAGGTGTCTGGGCGGGGCTACTTGCCAAAGGAGGGGGGTTTCTCATGAAGGGGTGGCGGGAGAAAGGGGTGCCTCGAGCGCAGTGGCATCCGGGGAGACAGTTTGCGCAGGCTGGCGAAGGGGAGCTGGTCGCCTCCGCTCGGGACCCTTCCTGCCGTCCGCGATGCCACCGGTGGCAACAGGGGGGAAGGGGCCGCTCCGTGCAGCCCACCCCGACGGCGGGACGCTCCCTCCGCGGAGTCTGCGTGGCGCTGACCTTGGTGCCATTTCTGTGCCAGGAAAAGCCTTGTTTCTCGAGGCCGTTTAAATCTTCCGTAAGCTGCTTTTAAAGTGATTAAAGCTGGATTTAATTCGGCTTTTACGCTGCTCATTTATATGTATCCCGGCGTTTCGTGGCCGCCTTTCGGGGCTCTGTTGCCATTTTAACCCTTTGTCAGCGGCCGAAAAGCAGGGTAGAAATCAAGTAACCGAAACCGCAGGCCGCGTTTGGACGAGCCACGTCCAGGTTCCAGCCAGCTTGGGACTCCGCGGAAGAGGGACGCCCCCAACCCGCTCCCGCCCCCATCTCATCCCTCTTTGCAGGCGGACATGGAGGTCCCCATTCCCAAGTACTTCCTCCACGAGCGCGCCAAGATCCTCCAGGACCGCCAGGACCTCTTGACCGGGCTCATGAGTCAAATGGGGCCCACCAAGAGTCAAGTGGGGTCCACCGTGAGTGCCCCCTCCCTGGGAACGGGCCTCTGATCGGGCGAAGGGCTCCTCCTGGCGCTGCCCGGTGCCAGGCTGGGCTTGGACCCGAGGGGGAGGGGAGGGCGGGTCTGCATGTTCTTCCTGGGGGGCGCATGGCGCAGGCCCCAGACCGCGGGAGCTTTCTGCGCTCGCTCACGCCCTGCCCGGCCGGGATCCTTGCCCTCCGGTTCCTGGAGGAGCGCGGCGTGGCGGCCAGCGGCATCCGACGGCGCCCTGCGCTGGGGCCCCGTCTGAAAAGGGCTGCCCCCTTCCCCCAGCCTCCGCGGCCCAGCATGCCGCGGGAGGAGGCGGTGCGGCTGATCCAGATGGCCGAGCGGATGCGCCAAGGCCGCCTGCGCGCGCGCTTCATGTGGGAGATCCGGAGGGACGAGGAGCGCGAGAGGAAGGTGCGCGAGAGCGGCTTCTATGAGCCCAACCGAGACGTGGCCGCCATCACCATCCAGAAGGTGAGGGGGGGGGCATTGCCTCCAGGGAGGAGGAGGAGGGGGGCTGTTCCCCACGCCAGCTCGCCAGGGTCTTTGACCCCTAGGACGAGGAACGTCCCGCTCTGGTTGGAGGCTGGGACGGATCCTGGAGAGAGGCGGGGTGGCCTTTCGAGGCGAGGGGGCGCAGATATCCCTCTTCCCCAGTCCAGAGAGACAGGACTAGCCTCTCCTGCCTTACTCCGCCGCTCTCCAGCTGCGACTCAAGGCGCTGGCGCCGTCGGGGATGTGGGTGTGGTGGTTATGTTGACACCAGCTTAATCCGAAGGCCGAAGTCATGAATGTAGCCGAGGGACGCGCGTTGATCCCCCAAACCCACCTCGTCCCAAAGCTTTGCCTTCCGCCCACCAACATGTTGTAGACAGGCGCCTTGCGGGCCTTTTTTGGGCGTGACGCTGCGCGGAGCGACGGCGAGGCGGGGGTCCTCTTGGGGGAGTCGAGAGTCAAATTGTGGGGCGCCTCATTGAAATGAGTTGTTCTTCGAAGTGGGCTTTCATAGGCTGGTGGTTGCCCCCCACCTCACGCCCCACGACCCTGGGGGGATGAGCTCCTTGGTCAGTGCGGAGCGCAGTCCGGGTGTGTCCCGATTCACGTCCCCTCTTCCTCTTCCTCCAGATCTGGAAAGGGTGCGTGCAGCGACGACTCATTAAACTATCCCGGCAGATGGAGATGGTTTTCCTTGGCATGGTGAGCGCGCGCCCCGCCTCCGGTGCCGGACTCTTGCCCTTGACGCTACGGCCCTCCCGCCCCTTTCTCCAAGCACCGCTGTCCGGCCGGCCGGCCGGCCTGGAGGGCGCGGCCCCGACGGGGCGGGACGAGGGGTCGCCACTGGGACCGCCTTCCCTTCCCGCCGGGTCCAGCTCGGCTCCTGCGCCGGGAGCGCTTAGCCGAAGCACCGCAGGAGGGTTTCGAGGGCCGCCTCGGGGATGGCGCGGGCCTGGCGCAGGAGGGGAGGGACGGAGGGAGGGCGCGCGGCCTTGCTAACCCCGCGCTTCTCGCCCGGGCAGCCCAAGGCGCGTCCGTCTCCTGCGCCAAGCGGGGGTCTCTCCGTGTCCCCCCCGTCCCGTTTCCGCCGGGGCTCTTCCCGCCTCCTCCCCCCCATTAGCGAGTGTTTAGTTCAGCGTTTTAAATAATTGTGTCCTCGGAATGATATTTAAAATCCATTTGGGGGGCAATGAGGCGGGAAAGTGCCTGGGCGCCGCGGCCGCTGCCGGGCAAGGAGGCGCCGCGCGCGCATATTACAAACTCATTACGGGGTAATTTACACGGCCGCGCTCGGCGCCCGCCTCCCATCTCGCCTAATGGCCTCGCCTGTGCCGTCGTATCTCTCCCTCCCTCCGGCTCGGCGTGGGGCTGGGGGGGGGGAGAGGGAGAGGGAAGGTCGCCCCCCCCCAGCTGCTCACTGCCCACCCCGCGCAGGAGCTGGAGCCGGAGCTGGCGGGCCCCACGCCGGCCATGATCCGGGCGCAGCTGGGCGAGGAGCTGCGCCGCATGCGCCAGGCGGACTACGAGGCCGAGTACCAAGTGGCGCTCGACAACATCCGGGACACCATCTACGAAGTGGAGGGGCCCAGCATGTGCGAGGCGCTCAAGGACCAGCTGCGCCAGTGGTTCATCGAGTGCCGGTGAGCAGCAGATGGAGGGCAGGGCAGCCCAGGAGAGCATCGAGGGAGGGGCCCCGGGAAACAGCGGGAGGCTCCTCGGGTCCAAGGCTGCACTGAGCCTGTTAGTGCCAGTAGGAACAGTGGAAACCTGCAAGCAAAACATGAGCAGGAGAGGCAGTCTCTAGCCATTTCTAGCTCTCTAATCTAATCCTTTTTTAAAGCCATCCATCATCATCATCATCATCATAATAATAATAATAATAATCCCTTCTGACTGGATTGTTCCAGCCACTCTGGGCAGCTTCCAACTGTTAACGGAGAAATCTGAGGGCTCCCTTGGACAAAAATCAAGGACACCAGCCAGAAAGACCAGAGCAAAACTGCAGCCAGTCGGCTTGGTCTTTCTTGAAGACTGTCGCACAGGACTCCCGCCAGCCACCAGGTGGAACAAGATGGAAGCCCCCAACAAAAGAGAACCCAAACTTTTATTAGCTGCTAATCCCCATGTTACACCCCCAAACTACATCACAGTTACATCATGAAAGGGGAGGTCTGGTGGCAGTAATCTGAGCATCCTGGACCCTGCCCCATGGTTCCCCTTGCCCTCCACCAAACACCCATCAAATGTAACAAAAGAGATATTTACATTTCCCTGTTTCCCGGCCAAGTTGTCTTCATCTGGGTTTGTTATTTCTGGAATGGCTACCTGTCTGGCACTCAGGTATCAGGATGCCAGGAATTATCACTCAGGCAGAGGGGCGTCTGAGTAGCTGAGCTCACATGTCTATATGAATTTCTGAAGTTTTCCTAGTGAGCCAGTACAGAGATACATTTATCAGTGAATTCTTACATTTGGTATCATGCAGCAGAGGCCCTTTGAATAGATAGGAAGAAACAGTGATGAAGTGTTTTGTGGGGACAAATCACAAAAGTGATGGTACTGATTTTGGTAGTGGGCTGCATGTGTATGATATCTGTTGGAGGGGCATCCCCCCCAACCTATACATAAATTCCTACAACAGAACATACATTAAAACAATAAAACCATAAACCTTAAAAAGCTTCCCTGTGCAGTGCTGCCTTCAGATGCCTTCTAAAAGTCATCTCCTTGCCAGTGGATGGGAGGGCGTTCCACAGGGTGGGGGCCACTACGGAGAAGGCCCTTTGGTGGCCGTAAAGGTAAAGGTAAAGGTACCCCTGCCCGTACGGGCCAGTCTTGACAGACTCTGGGGTTGTGCGCCCATCTCACTTAAGAGGCCAGGGGCCAGCGCTGTCCGGAGACACTTCCAGGTCACGTGGCCAGCGTGACATCGCTGCTCTGGCGAGCCAGAGCCGCACACGGAAACGCCGTTTACCTTCCCGCTGGTAAGCGGTCCCTATTTATCTACTTGCACCCGGAGGTGCTTTCGAAGTGCTAGGTTGGCAGGCGCTGGGACCGAGCAGCGGGAGCGCACCCCGCCGCAGGGATTCGAACCGCCGACCTTTCGATCGGCAAGCCCTAGGCGCTGAGGCTTTAACCCACAGCGCCACCTGCGTTTTGGTGGCCATAGGTGCTGGTAGTTCCATAAGGGCTATCTCTTACCTGTCCTAAATCTCCCCAGCGGTAGCCCCTTCCCGCAAGGGACGAGCTGGTTGGCTCCTCTCAGCAGACCATTGATGCTCACCCCCCCCCATTCTGCCTCCCACAGCGACCTGGTTGGCTCCTTCCCCGACTACCCTGATGAGCAGATGGGGGGCTGCACTGTCCTCTTTGCTCAGAAGACCCCTGAAGAGGTATTGGATGGAAGGGCTGAAGAGGGGAGGGGGCTTGCAGTGCCCCTCTGCCTTAAGGAGGAGCCTCCTGGAGGCTGCCACCCCCCCTAAGATACCCTCACTCCCCCCCCCAAGTCCATTCCTCTTGGAGTCACACAGATTCTCCCCGCAGGTGCAGAATGAGCTGGAGTTGGCCGAACTGAAGGCAGAAAGCAAGAAGAAGGAGAAGAAGAAGGAGGAGAAAGACAAAGGGGAGAAGGAGAAAGGGAAGGAGAAGGAGAAAGGGAAGGAGAAAAAGAAAGCGGTGAGGAC
Source organism: Podarcis cretensis (assembly GCF_951804945.1). Lineage (NCBI taxonomy): Eukaryota > Metazoa > Chordata > Lepidosauria > Squamata > Lacertidae > Podarcis > Podarcis cretensis. The sequence goes on along the minus strand of NC_137181.1, from coordinate 818,961 downwards.
TGGGGTGGGGGGTCTCCTGCCCTGGCTGAACTCCACCTGCTCCCTGGGAGGCCACAGGGCAGAGTCCCCAGCCCACCTGTGTAGGGATGGGGGTGGGAGCTGGGGGTGGGGACACCTTAGGGGTCTGCTGACGTGCTGGGTTTGAGGTTCTCCTCAGGAGGAAGACGAAGGCCTGCTGCTCCACCCCTCCAAGTTCCTGCCAACCATCAACCAGGGCTACCTGCGCTACACAGGTGAGGCAGGGCAGAGGGGAGTCCAGTGTGGGAGGGAAGGGGTCGCAAGCAGGGGGCTCTTGGGACACTTCAACAGGCAGAGCTGCCAGCAGTGGGTCAATGTAGGGTCCATTGCATGGGGGGGGGGAGAAGGAGCCCACTCAGTGCCAGATTAAACCTTGTGGAGGCCCCTAGGCAGTCAACATCTCAGGGCAAATTATCTCCAAATACGCGCTTGATTTTACCAACCAACAATTGGATTACACAAAACAAACAGTATCTGTTTTGATCCTTTGTCTCGGGGCCCCTAAAGGGGGGGGGCACAGGCTGGTGCCTACTCTGCCTATTTGTAATCTGGCTCTGAGCCCACCCCGTGGGGACAAGCGGGCATCGTGGGCACTCCAGGAGCTCCACACCCAGCCCAGGGTGGCAGAGCTCCCCACTCCAGACATGGCTAGGTGTTGGGCCAAACACAAGATCCCTGCATTGTTGGGGGTTGGACTAGATGACCCTTAGGGGCCCCTTCCAAATCTGCAGTTCCATCACTGAGCCCCAGACGTCCCTCCACGATGCCTTCTGGCCCAGTGGGCACTGACCGCAGCCATCATGGCAAGGGCTGGGGGTGGGCAGCACGGGAACATCAGCACTGCCTGCCCCCCCAGGCTGCTGGAGTGACCAGGACGAAGCCATCAACTTTGAGCAGCGCTACCAGGAGAACCTGATCAAGGTGGACAAACGGAAGGAGGTGGAGGAGGAGATACGGCTGCAGGTGGGTGCCCAGGTGGAGGGGCAGGCCCTTGTCCTCAAAAATTCCAGGGGCCACAGAAGCTGGGCCCCTGCAGCCCTTTTCTGAGGCCCCCTCCCCTCCTCTCCCTTCCCCTGCTCAGGTGGATGAGCTGATGCGACAGGAGCTTCAGCAGCTCAAGCTGGCCATCGACCAGGAAGTAGCGAGGCCGGTCAAGGCCAAGGCCAAGAAGAGTGCCAAGGTCAGTGCATGGGGGGACGGGACGGGGAAGCCTTTTATCCAAGGAGCATCCCCTGGGGAGGGGGGGCAATGAAGGAGAAGCCTGTCCTTTCTGCCCCCCATTCACCTGCCCAGAGCTGCAGAGCAACCTTCTCTGACTTTTTTTTTGGAGCAGAAAAAGGGGAAGAAAGGGAAGAAGGAGAAGGACCTGACACCAGACAGGTAGGTCCCCCCCTCTTCCTCCCCCCACCCCATTTCTCCTGACCATGCTGAAGAAAAGCAGCTGTGGCTCCTGAGTGGGGGGGCAGTGGTGCTGGGGGCACAGGGAGTGCCTGTGGGATGTGAAACACAAGAGCAGTCAAGTACAACATTCCTAGAGTGAACATGTTTACACATGGGGAGGAATGTTTGTCCAGCCAGCAGGTCAACTTCCTGTTTCCTTCTGGGCTGGGACAGACTTCCTCTGCATGTGACCAGAGGTGGGTGTGGCCTCACCTGTGCAGGTAATGACAAAAGCACAGGGCAGGGCAGTCATCTCTCTCTCTCACTCACTACATGCATCGAAGAAGCAACATCTGCTTAGCCAAAGATGCTCTCTTGGCTTCCAGCCCAGAGAGGACAAAGGGACTGACTTCTTATGAGATAGATTCCAGGTGTATGTTACTTTTCTAAGCTAAGTCTGCCTTCTGGGATCCTATTGTGAACAGAATGATATGTGAGTAAACTTTTTTATACTTCTATAGAAGACTGTGTCGTGTCTTATCTTTTATGAGGGAATAAAGGGAAAATTCCAGAACAGTTATTATAGAGACTTTAGTGAACCTGAGCAAATGCATCCGCTGCAAGTTTAAAAAGGGGAATGTTACTCTGCTAAATTGTGAATTTGTTTACACAAGTTGGAAAGCCTGTAACCAGACAATATATCCTCTCCTGCATCCCTGAACATTCCCACACCAGGCAGAGGGCCTTCTCGGTGGTGGCGCCTGCGCCCGCTCTGGGGAACGCCCTCCCAGCAGATGTCTAGGAGATGAGTACACCTTTAGAAGACATCTGAAGGCAGCCCTGTATCAGGAAGTTTTTAATGGTTGACATTTTATTATGTTTTTATATGTGCTGGAAGTCGTCCAGAGTGGTTGGGGAAACCCAGCCAGATGGGAAGTATATAAATAATAAAACTATTAATAATAATAATAATAATAATAATAATAATAATAATAATAATAATAATAGCTACTAGCCACGAAGTTCCCTGTAACCTCGCTTCTCGCAGTGAGGGAACCACCAGAAGACCCTCAGAGGAGGACGTCAGTGTTCGGGCTGAGCAATGGAGGTGAAGGCCATCCTCTGCTCCAGGAATTTCCCTAATGATCTCTTTAAGCCACCCAGGTTGCCTCCTGCAGGAGTGAACTCTGTAGGTTCAACTGTGTGTTGCTTTCAAATTAATTGTTTTTAACCAAATTAGTTTGCCCAGGCAGACAAAGGAAGCAATCTCACAGAGTTCTCTTCTCTAGCAATTTACAGGAAAGCTCTGTCAGTCGCTGCCCCTTCATGTGCCTGTCTGGCGAAACATGAAATGTTGCTGGGGAACCCAGCCCCCCCGGCTGAGCCTTGCCTCCCTCCCCTCTGTCCCTCAGGACCCTCGACTCCCTCTATGAGGAGCTTGTGCGCGAGGGCATCATTAAGAAGCCACAGAAGGTGCATCTGGCCGATTACACAGGTGAGTCATCTTGCCTTCCACCCTGTCTTTATTTCTCCATGGAACTCAAGGTGGCATCCATGGTCCTCCTTCTCCACCTTTAATCCTCACAACTGTGGGGTGTGAAACACAAGAGCAGTCAAATACAACATTCCTAGAGTGAACATGTTTACACATGGGGAGGAATGTTTGTCCAGCCAGCAGGTCAACTTCCTGTTTCCTTCTGGGTTGGGACAGACTTCCTCTGCATGTGACTAGAGGTGGGCGTGGCCTCAGCTGTGCAGGTAACAACAAAAGCACAGGGCAGGGCAGCCATCTCTCCCTCTTTATGACTACATGCATCAAAGAAGCAACATCTGCTTAGCCAAAGATGCTCTCTTAGCCTCCAGCCAAGGTATCTTAACCTGAGGTACCACTGTATATGTTACTTTTCTAAGCTAAGTCTGTCTTCCGGGATCCTATTGTGAACAGAATGATATGTGAGTAAACCTTTTTTATACTTTTATAGAAGACGGTGTTGTGTCTTATCTTTTATGAGGGAATAATGGGAAAATTCCAGAACAGTTATTATAGAGGCTTTAGCGAGCCTGAGCAAACACATTCGCTGTGAGTTTAAAAGGGGGAATGTTACTCTGCTAAATTGTGAACACAAGTTGGAAAGGCTATAATCAAAAAAATATATCCTCTCCTGCATCCCTGGACATTCCCAGAACAACAACCCTGTGAGGTAGGTTAGTTCGAGAGGCAGCAAGCCGCCCAAGGTCTCCCAGGGAGCTTCATGGCCGAGGGGGATTTGAACCCTGGTCTCTCCCAGGTCCTAGTCCCACACTCTAACCCAGGCATAGGCAAACTCGGCCCTCGAGATGTTTTGGAACTACAACTCCCATCATCCCTAGCTAACAGGACAGTGGTCAGGGATGATGAGAATTGTAGTCTCAAAACATCTGGAGGGCCAAGTTGGCCTATGCCAGCTCTAACCACTACACCATCTCTTGGACATAAGTTACAACAGAGCAGCTCCTCCTCCTCCTCTCCTTTCCTCTGCTGCCATTTCTTTGATTGGACTCCCTCTGGGGGGATATGAGCAAAATCCCCTTTACTCCACCTCAGCCATGGAATGTGTGCCACTGGGCATGTACAGAGAACTGTTGCTCACAATCTGCCATAGAGTGGTAGGGCTGGAAGGAACCTCCTGGCTGCTGGGTCCAATCACCACCAACGCGAATAGTGGGGCCTGTTTGCCTGACCGTGAATGTCCCACCAGACCAACCTGCAAGAGAAGGGAGGGAACTGACAATTAATCCAGAATGCGGCAGCTGGACTGGGGACTGGGAGCTGAGACCATATAACACTGGTCCTGAAAGACCTACATTGGCTCCCAGGACATTTCCAGGCACAATTCAAAGGGTTGGTGTTGACCGTGAAAGCCCTCAGCCCTGTATACCTGAAGGAGTATCTCCACCCCCATCGTTCAGCCTGGACACTGAGGTCCAGCTCCGAGGGCCTTCTGGCAGTTCCCTCCCTGTGAGAAGTGAGGTTACAGGGAACCAGACAGAGGGCCTTCTTGGTGGTGGCACCCACCCTGTGGAACGCCCTCCTTTCAGATGTCAAGGAAATAAGCAACTGTCTGACTTTTAGAAGACATCTGAAGGCAGCCCTGTTTATGGAAGTTTTTAATGTTTAATGTTTTACTATGCTTTTATATGTGCTGTAAGCCACCCAGAGTGGCTGGAACAACCCAGTCAGATGTTTGGGGTACACAGCATATATTGTTGTTGTTGTTGTTGTTGTTACTTGCTGAGGGCCTGTTCCTCTTGCCTCCCCTTTTCCACACCAGGTGACTTCTGCTACCTGGGCACCTACCTCCGCCAGCAGGAGATTGAGCCAATCCCCTCCACTTTGGACGTGCGCCAGAACATTGCCCTGTATGCTGTCCTGCGCCTGGGTAGGGCAGCAGCCAGTCCCCCATCCCATAATGTGCCCCGGGTGTTGCTTCCAGACCGTTGCCCTGGGTCTTGCCCTCTTTCTCTGGGTCTGGAGAACCACTTTGTGCCTCCCCCCACAGGCTCTCAGGCTGTGCATGAGATGGCCCCCCTGGTGAAGTCCCTCCTCCTGGCCGGTCCAGGGGGGACTGGGAAGAAGATGCTGGTCCACGCCGTGTGCACAGAGACAGGCGCCAACCTTTTTGACCTCTCCCCAAGGAACCTGGTTGGGAAGTACCCAGGCAAAGCCGGCCTTCAGATGTTGATCCACCTGGTGTTCAAGGTATGGCCTGGCAGGGAGGGGGCAAGCTCCAGCAGAGGCAGTTTTAGGGGAACGGGGATGGGTCATCAAATTATGGGATCCCACAGGGCGCTGGGGAAATCTAAGAGTCCAAAGTCCTCCACTGGGTCCTGGCATTGTAGCTGGCGAGGGTCGCTATAGGGCTGGCTGGAAGGAAGAAGGGGAGCAAGGAAGATTTATTTATTTATCTCATAAAACCTATACACTGCTTGATAGGTGTTTGTTTTTTTCAAAAAACACACCTCATGTGGAAATGTTGTGGATATTAGGAGAGGATATAATCATTTAAGTTGAGCAATCCAGTCTGGCTTGTCCAGATTGGATTGTTCCTGGTAAATTTCCCCTTTAGTTCCCTCTTAAAAACAATACAGTGGTACCTTGGGTTACAAACACTTCGGGTTACAGACTCCGCTCACCCGGAAGTAGTACCTTGGGTTAAGAAGTTTACCTCAGGATGAGAACAGAAATTGAGCGGCGGCAGCACAGTGGCAGCGGGAGGCCCCATTAGCTAAAGTGGAACCTCAGGTTTGTGGGGAATGTTCAGGGATGCAGGAGAGGATATATTGTTTGATTATAGCCTTTCCAGCTTGTGTAAACAAGTTCCCCAATTTCAGCAGAGTAACATTCCCCTTTTTAAACTCACAGCGGATGTGTTTGCTCAGACTCGCTAAAGCCTCTATAATAACTGTTCTGGTATTTCCCCCTTATTCCCTCATAAAAGATAAGACACGACACAGTCTTCTATAAAAGTATAAAAAAGATTTACTCAGACATCATTCCGTTCACAATAGGATCCCAGAAGGCGGACTTAGCTTAGAAAAGTAACATACGCCTGAAAACTATCTCATAAGGAGACAGTCCCTTTGTCCTCTCTGGGCTGGAAGCCAAGAGAGCATCTTTGGCTAAGCAGATGTTGCTTTTTCGATGCATGCAGTCAAAGAGAGAGAGATGGCTGCCCTGCCCTGTGCTTTTGTCGTTACCTGCACAGGTGAGGCCAGGCCCACCTCTGGTCACATGCAGAGGAAGTCTGTCCCAGCCCAGAAGGAAACAGGAAGTTTACCTGCTGGCTGGACAAACATTCCTCCCCATGTGTAAACATGTTCACTCTAGGAATGTCGCACTTGACTGCTCTTGTGTTTCACATCCCACAAGCTTAAGAACAGTTGCAGGTTAAGAATGAATTAAGTTTGTAACCAGAGGTACCGCTGTAGTGACACGACAGTCTTCTTTTAAAAGTAACAGTAAAGTTTACTTGCATTCCGGTCGCAGTATTGTCCTGAAGGCAGGGTTTAGATGGTAGTTTCAGGTACCTGTGTAGAGAAAAGAAGTCTGAGGTGGGCCTGAGAATTAATTAAGCCTTGTGGCTTCCATCCTCTGTAAGGATGAGCCACATGCTGGTGACTAAGAGCCAGCAGAAAATGGCAAAAGAGGAAGATGATGAGCCTTTTGTAGGGTCTGCCAGGGTCACGCCCACCTACCTGGTCACACAAGGAGGATGCTCCAGAGCAGGTGTGACAGGAAGTCCCTGTGTGTACACTCTAGGAAGACGCGGGAGGTGCTGTGGTTAAACCACAGAGCCTAGGGCTTTCCGATCAGAAGGTCGGCGGTTCAAATCCCCACGACAGGGTGAGCTCCCGTTGCTCGGTCCCTGCTCCTGCCAACCTAGCAGTTCAAAAGCACAAAGTGCAAGTAGATGAATAGGTACTGCTCCTGCGGGAAGGTAAACGGCGTTTCCGTGCGCTGCTCTGGGTCGCCAGATGCAGCTTAGTCATGCTGGCCACATGACCCGGAAGCTGCACGCCAGCTCCCTCGGCCAGTAAAGCGAGATGAGCGCCGCAACCCCAGAGTCGGCCATGACTGGACCTAATGGTCAGGGGTCCCTTTACCTTTACCTTTTACACTCTAGGAAACAGGAAATGTTGTGTTTGACTGCTTCAGTGAATGATACATCCCACACCTCAAAGGGGTTTGCAAAAAGATGAGCCTCGGCCCCTTCATGTGCCCCTCTAGCAAAACACAAATGGTTGCTTTTGGCTGCAGCAAAGACCCACACAACCCTCCTCCATCTAGTCAACGGAGCCTTGGTAGTGGTGGTGCCCCAGGGCTCTGCCATGGCCTTCCTCTCTGGAGACGGAGTGATGCAGCAGTAGTTTGGGAGCAGCTGCACCAACCCCACCCCCAGCCTCACTTTGCAGACCTTCTGGTCCTTAAGGTGGGGGTCACTTTCCAGCATCTGCCCACAGTTCTTTTTTATGCCCCATGTACTGCAGGTGGCCCGTCTGCTGCAGCCATCCGTCATCTGGGTGGGGGACACAGAGAAGACCTTTTACAAGAAGGTCCCCAAAGAGGAGAAGGAGGTGAGTGAGGTGGGAGAAGATGCCCAGAGGGTGACCGGGGGAGGGTGAACAGTCTTGACAATAATAGCCTTGATGTCCAATAACTTGGGGCTCACCGCCATCTTTCTCCCTGGCCTGGGGCTAATGGGGTGGCTGCTGCCCCACAGCACGACCCCAAGCGGCTGAAGAAGGACCTGCCCAAGGCGTTGAACCTGCTGAAGGCTGAGGACCGCGTCCTCCTGATGGGAACGTCCAACCAGCCCTACCTGGCGGACATCAAGGGCCTCTGCAAGACCTATGAGAGGATCCTCCTCATCCACCGGCCAGACTATGCCTCACGCTATGGTGAGAAGAGGGGCTGGGGCTGGTTTGGGCGCACAGGGTATGCTTTGAGAAGGATCCGAACACTCAGCTGGTCTCCGGGAGGCGGTAGCTGTGTCAAATTCCGGGAACAAATCCTGAACTGCTGGGATGTTGTTTCTTCCTGCCTTGACTGACCTTTGGGGCTGGAAAATGACCCCAAGCAGGATCTTTCATGGGGCTTAAGGACCCCACTAAGGAGGACAGAGGGTAGAGGATGCAAGTCATGGGTGGCCGTGGTCTTGTGAATCATGGACCTGTCATTGCACAGCAGCCCCTTCAGGTCAGGGAAGTTCAGGGAAGTTTTTAATGTGTGACATTTTAATGTATTTTTAATCTTTGTTGGAAGCCGCCCAGAGTGGCTTGGGAGGCCCAGCCAGATGGGTGGGGTACAAATAATAAATTATTATTATTATTATTGTTATTATTATTTATTATTATGTGGGTCACCCTTGCTGCTTCCAGTATACTTCTGGTCAGAGCTTCCAGAACAGTTCAGCCAAGCCACCCGTAACTGTTTTCGGTTTATACATTTCGTAAAATATATACACTGCTTGATTGTTTAAAGAAACATCAAAGCGGTAGAGATGATACTAGGAAACATTGCATGAAACTATCAAGGAGTTCTGCTTGCTGCATCAGTCCAGGCACCGGGGGGCTGAGGCCGCGAGACAGAAGGGGGCCTGACAGACCCCCTTCCCCCCTTTCCCCAGTGACGTGGAAGCGGCTGGTCGAGAGGCACGGCGGGGTTGTCACCAGCACCCTGGACCTCAGTGCGCTGGCGAAGGTGTCGGATGGCTACAGCCAGGGCAGCATGGCTGAGGCGGTGAAGTCCGTGCTGAGCGAGAGGCGCCTCCTGCAGCTCCCCAAAAGGCCGCTGAACGCCGGGGAGCTCCTGCAGATGCTGGCCAGGGCAGACCCCATCTACCCCGCGGAAGAGGCCATGCTCAGGGTGCGTAGCCTGTCCTGCCCCCACCCCTGGGTGGCCTCTGGCGCCCCCTGCTGGGTGGCTGGCCTCACCCTGAGGCTCTGGGAGAGAAACCCACCAGCCTCTTCCCATCCCTTTGGGCTGGGGGTGGCCAGACGGGCCCATCCTCCCAGTGGAAAAGGGGCCTGAGCTCGGAGATCAGACATGCAGATGTTCTCACATTGCTGGCAGAGCGGGAAAAGAGAAAGGAGGAATAAAAAGAGGGTGAATTTTTTAAAAAGGAGGGTGAATTTAAAAAAAAATTAAGGAAATGGAAAAAAACAAAACACAGGAGCCAACTCCTAGGGGCTGAGGGGTCTTCACACACCCCAATTAAGTATTGGAGGGGCTGGGACCCCCCCCCCAAAGTTGCCATTCAAATGTGCATGCACCATGTCATGTGATTGATTATGCAGGGCAGGGCTTATCTCCACCCCCCCGGCAATATTTTATTCAAATTGGCACCCCTGATTTTAAATATCCCACAAGCATTGGGCCTGAAACATAGAAACACGGAATTGAATGAAATATTTATTGCTAAAAGCTACAAGCCGTCACAATTGGTCGCAATGCCTAAAATACAAATAATTAATTTAAAATGGAACAGCAACGAAGCAAACACAGAGAAATGCGAAAATCACACCTACATAAGTTAAGCACCCCACGTCTCACACTCCCCCTTATGATACTTGCCTTGGTGGCCAGCACTCAACTTACTTGCAGCCAAGGCAAATTTTAGAACCTGTGGAGTAATAAATACGTTATTGCCAGCCAGCAAAATAGAGATTTGCTCAAGGGGAGGTTGGTTGGAGAGAGAGTAAAGGATGTGATCGAGAAATTTTTGTCTAGGCGCAGTGGTGTCCGAACTCTTTTCAAAGAGGGCCAGATTTGATGAAGTGAAGGGCCATGGGGGCCGACCAAAGTTGTTGACCTTTTTTAACTTGTAGAGGTTTTTTTAGGGTTGGAGTTGTTGAGCTACGTTTAGGATTGAAGTTGTTGAGGTTTTAATAAACTGCCACAGGGGCCGGATTAAACCGACTGGCGGGCCGGATTAGACCCCCGAAATGGACTTTGGACATGCCTGGTCTAGGGGGTGTATATAAAGGGCATCGTAACAAATAGTGAAGTAGTGGTGTAGAGTTGGGCCCAATCCCCTGCAAGGCAGGAATAGGCAGCTGGGATCGAACCTTCAGGCTCTAACCCACGGAGTTATTATTCCACCTGCTCTTTCTCTGAGCCCCGCCTTCCTCCACCCCCTTGGGCAGGATCTCTTTCCTGAAAGTCTCCCGCCTTCTGGGCCTCCTCCTGCAGGACTGGTACAGCAAGACCCCCCTGGGCAAGAAGAAGATGCTGGCCGAACAGGAGAAGCTCAGGGCAGCCGATGCGAAAGACAAGAAGAAGAAGAAGAAGAAATAGGAGGGGTGGGGAGGGAGGGGAGGGGGGAAGCAGACCCTTTGCAGCTGCAGCATAAATGAGTTACGTGCAAAGGCTGGCATGGCGCACGTGTGTGGGGAAGTGGGTGCCTGCAACCCTTAAGTGTGCTCCCGGGAATCATGGAATTGTGGCATTGGAAGGGTCCCCCAAAGTGCATCTAGTCCAACCCCTGTAATACAGGAATCTCAACTGAAGCATCCATGACAGGTGGCCATCCAGCCTCTGCTTAAAAACCTCCCAAGGCAGGACAGTATGCGCAGGGGTCATGGGAGACACGTATGGGTGCAGGATGAGGCCTGGACAACCTATCATTGGTAGGGGACTCAGCCCACAGGAGGACTGGATTGCTTCTGGGCAGGTGGGCTTCATGGTCCAAAGTGGTGAACCAGGCCTACTGACCACAAGAGGTCCTGGGGGCCAAGGGGCATCAGTTCAGGGAGCTTGAGGGACAGGGGCTGCCCTACACCAGGAGGTCAGGTCAGATGCATCTCCCTGGCCTTGGAACTCTCCAGAGTGAGGCCTGAAGGACCCCAGGGCTGGAGCTGCTCTGCATCCTTGCTCAGGCCAGACTGATTTGGAAGCAACATGAAATAGCGCTGGGCAGCCCCCTGCCCCCCAGGAGAGAGATCTGGGGCTGACCCTCGAGCCACATCCAGCCCCTGACCTAGTTTGGGGACCTTCCAGTTCCATCAATTAAATGGGGAGTCCGGCACAGGGCAATCTGGGGCTGCCTCAGCCCCACCCAGGCAAATCAGCCTGAATCTGCCCCACTCAGTTTGTGCTCTGGAATCTGGCTGGATCCAGTGCACAGCCTAAGCATTTAGCCATCTCCCGGGGGCTGGGGAGGCACCAGTCTTGTTCTCTGAGAAATTGGCTCTGCAGGGGGGAAGTGGCAAAACTGTCTGGGGGTTGACGTACTGTGTATTGTGATGCCCTCTGGGGTCAAGCAGGGCTCTTAAGCACCGGGGGGGGGGGGGCTGCCTACAGAGAGCAGGTCCTCCTCCTCAAGTAGAACATAGAATCTCAGAACGGTAGAGCTGGAAGGGACCTTGAGGGTCATCTAGTCCAGCCCCCTCCAATGCAGGACTCTCTTGCCCAATGTGGGGCTTGGACCCACAACCCTGAGATTCAGAGTCTCATGCCCTACTTGGAGCAAGCCAGAAGGCGAGTGGCTCTTGACTTTACTTGTCGCAGCCGCATGCAGAGAGAAGCTATAATTACAGAGTGAGAAAACAACCAAGTTGCTTGCTGCAATGTGGTGTAGTGGTTAGAGCGTTGGACTAGGACATGAAGCTCACTGGCTGACCCTGGGCGAGTCCCTGCCTTCTCAGCCTCACAGGGTTGTTGTGGGGATTAAATGAGGAGGGGGAGAGCCCTGAGTGCCGCTTTCAGGTCCCTGGAGGGAAAGGTGGGATAGAAATGTAATTAGCCAATGCAGAGAGGGAAGTTTCTGGGACTAGCCTAACCAGCTGATCTGGTGGCCCTGAGAAATAGATAGAGAGAGAAAGAGGGTCAGCCTACGAGGTTGAAGATACAGGGATCGTCTCGAGGCCCCTAACTCACTCTCTCTTAACACGCCTCTTCTGCAAACTGAGTCGCACCCAAACTGCCAACCTCTCCCCCCCCCCCCCGGCTGGAAAAGCAGTTGTGTCACTTTTCAAAAAGGGAGCCTGAAATGTTGGGGGCAATTTTGAGGAAAGTGCAGCAGTGCTAGTGGAACGAAGGGGGGCGGGTGGACTTGGGAGTGTGTTAAAGGGCACCAGCTGAAGCACCTGCCAAAAAACTTTGCAGAATTGTCCTGCCTGCAGCTCTGGTTGTCCTCTTGCTTCAATCTATTGTGTGGTTGATTGGAAATAAAAGACACGGATGTCCGTAAATAGAACATAGACTCAGTGGTTTCCTTTTGTATCTGAGATCCCCACCCTCGGCAGAAGGAGATGGCAGGTCCCTAAGTGGGTAGTAGTAGTAGTAGTAGTAATAATAATAATAATAATAATAATAATAATAATATATTTACACCCCCGCCCATCTGACTGGGTTCCCCCCACCACTCTGGGTGGCTCCCAACAGAAAATTAAAAGCACAATAAAACATCAAACATTAAAAACTTCCCTAAACAGGGCTGCCTTCAGATTTCTTCTAAAAGTCGGATAGTTGTTTATTTCCACCACCGAGAAGGCCCTCTGTCTGGCTCCCTGTAACCTCACTTCTCGCAGGGAGGGACTGCCAGAAGGCCCTCAGAGCTGGACTTTGGAAGCTACATGAGATAGCACTGGGCAGCCCCTGCCCCCCTCCCAGTGTCTGGGCTGAATGATGGGGATGGAGACACTCCTTCAGGTATACTGGGCTGAGGCCATTTAGGGCTTTAAAGCTCAACATCACTTTGAATTGTGCTTGTAAACGTACTGGGAGCCAATGTAGTTTTTTCAGGGCCGGTGTTATATGGTCTTGGCGGCCGCTCCCAGTCACCAGTCTAGCTGCCGCATTCTGGATTAGTTGTAATTTCTGGGTCACCTTCAAAGGGAGCCCCACGTAGAGCGCATTGCAGACACATTGGCTGCCTGATTTCATCCCTGTATTTGTTGAATCCTGGCAAGACTTTTGAGGCGAGTAAACCTTATATTTTTATTGTTGACTTAAATTGAATGAGAGCGATTTCTTGGTTAAGAAGGAAACATAAAAAGGGAGAAGGTAATTCAAGTCTGCCTAAGCATCCTTGGAGGTCATAATTGTTCTCAAAGATTATCCTAAAATAAGTTATGCATGAAAGGAGATTTTCAGCTCCCCAAGGGGCACTTTGGGTGGAAATCTCAGAGGATGACCATTCCCTCACTGTCTGTCTCCAGGGTGAGCATTTTCCTCACTTTGGAAAGGGGCCTTATTTTCCAGAATTGGGTCTGCTTTTTGTGAGCTGAAGAAAAATGTTTTCTTATGTGCGGGGAACTTTCGGTAACGCACTCTGCACATGCTTGCAAACATTCGGAATCTCCCAAGGCCTGCCACAAAACACCTCCCTTGGCTCAAATTATGAAATGTATTTTGGGAGCTGATGATAAAAGAAGCCAGCAGCAGCAGGCAGGCAGGCAGGCAGGCAGGCAGGCGGTGGCTGCCAAGAGAACTATTTATACGCCCTGAGTCAGGCCTGGGTCCTGCAAGCACACAGCTCTCCAAGGGCAGAAGACCCCCAGCCGCTGTCTCCACTGAAGGAGAGACGTCTCTCTCTCTCGGAGGAAGCTCATGTCAAGGTCCCTCCCCTCCTCCTCGTCTTCCTCCTCCTCCGGGGCCTCCAGGTGGCGTTCCTTGGGGCTGGATGCGGAGCTGAGATGGAGGTGGGAAGGTGCCAAGAGCCAGGTCTCCTGCCAAGGCCCTGTGGCCTCCTGGGGCAGGACGAGAACCTACAAAGAGCCGCCCTCGGAGTGCAGGGACATGGTGGTCCAGAACGCCCTCTACACGGGGGACCTGGATGGGGTGCAGAGGCACTTCTCAGAGCGCGCCGAGGTCAACCTGGTCATCCATTCCAAGAGCCAAGATCTGCGCTGGACCAGCCAGAAATGGGGTAAGGGAAGCTGTGGAAGGCGGGGAGCAAGGTGGCTTGGAGCATGGAGGTCCATGTGCCCCGGGGGTCCCTTTTCCTCAATTCTATTAGGCCTCTCAATTGAGAAGTGCAGGCCGAAGGAGCTAATGATCCTTGTAGAGTTGGAAAGGGACCACAGGGCTCATTTAGTCCAACCCCATCTTTTGCCCAACAGGGGACTCGAACCCAGGACCAAGGTTAAGAGTCTCATGTTCTCCAGCCTGAGACACCCCAAGAGCAAGAGTGATGGGGCTGTAGGGAGAAGGGGCAAGTCCCCCAGAGGAAATGTCCTGCACACAGGAAGTGGCCCAGGAAACATGATAGATGGCTAGTTTGCAATCCGGGGGCAGAGGGGGGGGGGACTGCAGCCTCCCGCCCTCTCCCCTCCCCCCGGGAGAGGAAGGTAATGAGACCCTTTATAAAATACTTTGTTTATCCTTGACACTTTTGAAACTCCCACACACATAGAGTTCATATATAATAATAATAATATTAATAATAATAATAATAATTAATAATTAATAATTAATACCCCACCCATCTGGCAGTTTATTCAGTATGATGATGCAATGTAGGGAATAGGTTTTTTTTCCCTTTAAAATATGTTGTTTGCCAGTTAAAAATGATTCCCCACAAACAAACCTTTATTTTGGAAACATAACAAGAACTGCCAACTCTCTTTTATACTGTCACTTTAAAAACAAACAAGCCAAAAAAAACCCTCGTCTCTCCCCTGCCCACTTTCAAATTGGCAAAACCAAACGGGGATTATGAAAGTTGTGCTTGCAGAAAGGTTACAACATTTTTAGAAGGGGTAAGGGGCAGAATGGGTGGGAGGGAGACTGGGAGCAAAAGGGCCTTCAAGCTACAGCTTTGCAGCTACAGATTGTGGTGACCCCTCATCTTAGGCGACTTTATAGATCCTAGAGGTGGAGAGTTGGAAGGGACCCTGAGGGTCATCTAGTCCGACCCCTTGCAATGCAGGAATCTCAACTAAAGCATTCTTTAAAAGGGGATTAGACAAGTTGGCAGATGCGAATCATCCTTTCGGCGCTCCAGGACCAGAGGCAGGAGGCTTCTGAAGGAGACCAGTTGCTTCCCCCCCCCCGGCGTGTCCCGCTTCTGGCTTCAGTCGTGGGGAGCTGCTGCCTGGCAGAAGGGCGGAAGGTTTGCCTCCAAGTTAACACGCGGAGAGCGCTTCCACCTCCGGCCTGTTTCTCCTGCGGCCGGGCGCGCGCGCCTCACATGCTGCTGACCCTCCCCGCCAGCTGGGGCTTGCCATCTGCTCCTGCGGCACTTCCCCCTTTGCAGACGGGTTTCTCGTGCCTTCCTTGTCAAAACAACCCTGCCAGGTAGGCCACAGCCACCGGCCCAGGTTGATCGTGCCAGGGCCCACAGGGCTGGGCTGGTGGGACCGGAGCTGGGTCGTTGCGCAGTCCTTCTAGCTAAGCACGTGGAGATCACCTCCCCTCGCCCCGCTCCCAGTTCCCTTTGCACCGGCGCTGCTGCTGAGTCACAAGGGAGCCCCAGAATAGCTCGGGCTGCGACTTGACACCCGGGCACGCAGCCCTCCGTCCCGGGCAGCCCAGCTGCAGCCTCTCTCCCGCTGGAGAAGCCCCGAGGGTCCCGTCCGCCGGGGCCATGGAGCCCATCTCCACGCGCAAGGCCGAGGGCCCGGCGCAGGCCTTCTGGCAGGCGCTCTTGGCGGGCGACGGGTGCGCCATCCTCTGCCTCCTGGGCGACCCCGAAAGCGGCGTGGGCCCCAACTCCGTCTTCGACACCAGCGACCAGGACGAGTGGAAGAACTACCGATTCAACTCCCGCTGGTTGAGTGCGCCCAGAGATCAACGGGGGTGGGGGAGAGGCGGGGGTAGGAAAAGCGCCTTGCTGCCCCCGAGGAAAACCTGCAGAAGAGCTTGGGAATCGCTCCTGCGCCCTTCTAGCGCTTGCAGGCTTCCATTGGAGCCTGCTTTCCGCGCGCCACCGTGCCCCTGAGCACGTCCAAAGCGCCCTTGTGTCTGCCGCACGGCCCTTCCTGACCCCGCGTCTCTCCTCCCTTCCACAGGGCTCTGGTCGCTGACCTACGAGCAGGAGCTGACCACCCCGCTGCACATCACGGCCAGCCGCGGCTACCTGGAGTGCCTGCGCCACTTGCTGCTCCGCGGGGCGGACGTGGACCTGGCGCCGGGCGGCCGGACTGCGCTGCACGAGGCGTGCGCGGCGGCCACGACGGACTGCGTGCGGCTCCTGCTCTCCTTCGGCGCTGACCCCCTGGCCGTCTCGGAAGGAGGGCTCCAGCCGCTTCACCTGTGCCGGAGCCCCGCCTCCCTCGAGTGAGTGGCACAGCCCCGACGGGGCGTCTCCTTGGGGCGCGTGGCCTGGAAGAGGCGCCCCTTGCTTGGCCCCGGGGTTCGGGCAGGGGAGAAGGGCCGCTCATCCTCCATTCGGGGGTGGGGTGGGGAACACAGCCGTCCTCTCCTGGCCTCCCAGAGGAAGGTCAGTCCTGGGGTCCTGGAAGCAAAACAATCGGCAGAGCGCGCCCCCCCCTGGACCCAAACCGGGGAAATGCCCACAGCTGCCGTCCGACCCCAATTTTTCTCCCTGAGCTGCAGGGCGCCGGAGACTACCAAGTTACATTGATACAGGAGACGGAGAATCCCACAAGCGCCTCTCCCTGACTGGAAAAAAGGCCACAGTAATAATGATTAATTAACAATTCGCTGCCCTTTCAAGAAAACGGGCGACCAGAATGATGGAGGGAACGAGCGACTCCCCTCTGGGGGAAAGTGGCCGCATTTGGGGCGTTTTACTTTAGAGAAAATACAAGTAAGAGGCGACAAGATAGCAGTTTATAAAATTATGCATAGCATGGGGAAAGCGCGTAAAGTTTTTGTCGCCATCTCATTAACACTGGAACTCAGGGGCATCCAGCGAAGCCAAGTGTTGGAAGATTCAGGAGAGCGTAGTTAACCTACGGAACTCCCTCCCCCAGGAGGCAGGGATGGCCACCAACTTGGATGGCTTCAAAAGAAGAGTAGACAAATTCTTGGAGGAGAAGCTGGAAGCTAGGAGAGAGAGAGAGAGAGAGAGAGAGAGAGAGAGAGAGGGAGAGAGAGAGAGAGAGAGAGAGAGAGAAATTAACCACAGATTACCTGTTGGAGGTGCACACTTTACCCAGGATAAAACAGACTAATGGGGAGAGGGAGGAAACTCCATTTATGGTAGGAAATACACACTTGATACTAGGACTAAAGCGGATTCAGAGCGGCGCTTGTCTCTGCGAAGGAGAGATCCGAATTGAGAGGTCTCCTCCCGGCAGAAAGTATCAGCCCTGTCCGGAAGGAAGGTCCCACGCAAGAACGCGAGAACCGCCTGGCTCTGGATCAGACCAGTGGCCCATCTCGCTGTGCCCAAGCAGATGCCTCTGTTGGGAAGCACCCGAGCAGGATCCGAACACGAGAGCAGCTCTCCATCCCGCCGGGTTGTTTCCTTCCAGCAACTTGCATTCAGAAGCCCGGAAGCAGAGGGGAGCCATTCTGGCTAAGAGCGACCAGCTCAAGTCAGGCCAGGAAGGAAACTTGAGGAAGGGGCCTTTTGCCGGCTCCTCTTTCTCACGCCTTCAGGCCAAGCTAAGCAGCATGCCAGAGTTTTAGGCCTCTTTTCCTTCATGTGAGCCGCCCGGAGAACTTTCCTAAGGCCGGCCTATAATAGAGCAAAACAAGCCCCTAGTCTAGGGCAAGTTTGAAAACCCATCACCCCAGCCCCTCTGGGGCACCCAAGAGCCAGGCTTGGCCGCGGCCAGGAGAGCTCAGAGGCTGCCCGAGTCGACCCCCGGGGGGAGCAGAGCCCGGACACAGGCCTGGGGACGGCGGGGAGGGGACCCAGGAAGGCGCCGGGCGACCCCTCTGCTGCTTCTCCCCGCGCAGGTGCGCTCGGCTGCTGCTGCGCCACGGCGCCCGGGTGAACTGCGTCTCGGAGGAGGAGGAGGACACGCCGCTGCACCTGGCGGCGCGGCTGGGCCTGGCGGGCCACGTGCGCCTCTTCCTGAGCTACGGCGCCAGCCTGGAGGCGCGCAACGCGGAGGGGCAGACCCCGCTGAACGCCGCCTGCGCCCAGGCGCACCCTCCGGAGGCGCTGGGCGACTGCTACGAGGTGTGCCGGCAGCTGGTGGAGGCGGGAGCCAGCGTGGACGCCCCCGACGCGGACCGGCAGCGGCCGCTGCACCAGGCCTGCAAGGCCGCCAACCCCCGCGTGGTGGCGCTGCTCCTCGCCCGCGGCGCCAACGTCAACATCATGAGCTACAGCGGCAACACGGCGCTGCACAACATCCTCCAGGTGGCCGCCTACAAGCTGGAGCACCGGCCCGAGCTGGTGGTGCGAGACCTGCTCAACCACGGCGCCGTCCGTGTCTGGCCCGGAGCCCTCCTCAAGGTGCGCGCGGGGGGAGAAGGGTCAGGGGGCCCTGGGACGAGGGGGCGGGGAGGGGCTGGCTGGCTGGCTGTGAGCCCCACGAGTCCACGGCTCTTCTGTCTGCTGTGGGGGTGGCAGGGGCGAGGAAGGCGCCGGGACTGTCCAGGGCACTGCATGCGCCTCACCTGACCTCACCTGCCTGGTTTGGCACCTGCACGATGGCCTCCTCAGAAAGGGCTGAAGTCTTGCTGGAGTCCCGCCATAGGAACCAACTCCTAGGGGCCGAGGGGGCTTCAGCCACCCCCCATAAATGCCCCCTCCAAGTTGGTGGCCATTGCCATTCAAATGGTGTACGTACATCGCTTCATATGATCGATTATGCAGGGCGGGACTTACCTGCCCAATCATCCCCCCCCCCAAATGGCACCCCAGAACCCCGTAAGCAGGTTTAAGAACATGAGAGCTTGCTGTATCGGGCCAGTGCCCCCCCCCCAGTCCAACATGCTGTTCTCATTGAGGCTGAAAGAGTTGTCCGGGCAAAGGCCCCCCCCGGGGGCCGCTTGCGGAAAACGAGCACCGAATGCTGTCTCAGGTTGCAAGCAAAACAGTCCTTGCAAGACCCTCTCAGAGGCCGCCAGCCCTTATAGTTACGGCGCTTCCGTCGCTTTGAGACCAGCAGCTGAGTGAAGCCGGAGCTCCAGAGCGCCTAAGAGCACCTGCGGGACGGCCTGCCACTGGGTTGGGCTTGTGAGCCCCGAAGGACCCCGCCCTCCGCCTTCTCCTTGGAGCTGCAGGGGGGCTCTGCCAGCGCTGCAAGCGGACCCTGCAGGCGGCAGGAAAGGCCCAATGCCCTCTGCTGTGAGGGTGGGGGGCGAAAGGGATGTTATGGGGAGGGAAAGGGCCTCTCCTCTCCCCTCTCCGGGCAGAGATCAGCCCCTGCACCTGATCTCGGCCACCTCCCCGCGCAATGGGTTAACCATCTGCCTTAATTCCCAGGCTTGGCAGATTGCTCTCCCCTTTGGGAAAATGCAGGAAAATCAACAATTAACACTAATTAATCTCCTATTAACACCAGATAATGAGGATGGAGCTGCTCCGTGCAGCCGGCTCAGGCGCTGCTTCAGTCCAGTCCCAGAGAGAGGGAAGCCCCGGCCAAGGGGCGCCGCGCAGCCGCCTGAACCCCAGGGAGGTGCCGGGCCATGAGACCCCCGACGTGGGATATGGCCTGGGGACTAGCGCAGCAGCGAGGGGTGGACCTCGGGGCGGAAGCACAACGCCCGCTAGCCCAGGGCCCCCCCAAAGGACCCCCCAGAAAGCAGCAGAGGGGCCCCGGGACAGCAAATAGAAGGAGCTGCGTGTTATCTGACGCTTCAGTAACGCAGAAGCCCTTGGAAAACATAATTTGCAGGGCGTGGGCGGGAGAGTTAAATGCACGTTGCCTGCATTGCTACAGAAGTAATGGACATGGGCGCCTAAAGGTCGTTACGCCCTGGGTTTCAGCTCACCTAATGGGGCCATTCCCGTCGAGGCGCTGCTGCGACCAGAAGAGAGAGCAGGGGCTGCCAGCGACCGGGCTGGAGAAATCGAGGAAGCCGGCCGTTGCTCCATCTGGCACAGCATCACCTACACTGGCTGGCAGCGACTCTATCGGGAGCATCTTCTAACTTCAGAAGGCTACCTGGCTGCCAGAGGGGGCGGCGGCTCCCAGTCAGGGGGCTCTAGATGGGATGGGTCACGCTGCTCTTCTCGGTTTACCGAGTCTAGAAGAGCAAAAGTGCGCAGCGCAAAGGAGCGACTGGCTCCCGCGCCTCGGCGGGGCCTCCTTGCGCTGTCAGGCTCTGGCGCGGGCCTCTGACTGCTGCCTCCCCTCGTCCCTCCCGTCGCAGGTCTTGCGCCACTGCTGCGCCTCCCCGCGCACTGTCGAGGCCCTGATCAACTGTTACCCGCGCGTGCCCGTCACGGAGGAGTGGGCCGAGGCTGTGCCCGCCGAGCTGGTGCAGGTAAGTGCGCGGGATCCTGTGGTGGGGCGCAACAGCAAGAGTGGCTCGACGGGGCCCGTGCACCTCAAACACCGCGAGATTTCTCCAGGCCGCTGAGCTCTTACTGTCCCCCTTAGGAAGGGCCCTGGTGCTCCCGCAGGCTTTCCTTGCCCAGCCCTTGCTGGACGGTGGCAAGTGCGCAAAGGAGGACCCTCGGGGAGCCCCCCCTCCCCTGCGCGGCTAAGCCCAGCGCCCCCCCCCCCCCCCGTTCTGACCGCCTCGCGGCTTCTCTCTTGGCAGCAACACCCGCGCCTCTTCCAGTCGCTCTTCGCCCTGGGCCGGAGTCCGCGCGCCCTGCAGCACTTGGCGCGCTGCGCAATCCGGAACCACCTCGAGGACCGCCTGACCCGCGCCCTGCCGGAGCTGCCCCTGCCGCCGGCCTTGCGCGACTTCGTGCTGCTCCGCTTCGAAGACGTCCTGTACTAGGCGGGGAGAGGGAGAGGCTGGCTCACTCCCGGAAGCCAGGAGGCGGGGGCAGGCGCAGTCCGAGGTGCGCAGCAGCTGAAGCCTCGGGGTGGGAAGGGTGGGTGGGGCTGGAGTCCGCTCCCCCAGTGCAAAGGCTCCTTGCGGGTCCGTCCCGTCGAAGCGGGCCACCCAAGCGGCCGAGGCAACCGCGCGCATCTGCTCCAGGCCGCCGGCAGAGGGCGCTGGAGGCAGCGCAATGCCCGAACTAAACTGCCGGGAAACTTTTCCAGAAGTGCAACTTGCCAGCGCCGTTTTGGGCTTAGGAACCGGGAGGCTTCGCTGAGGAGCGCTGCGTGGCCCCCTCGCGTGTATTAAATTGGCCTAGACTGCCGGCAATACGTTGATTTGCCCACCAGCCACAATTTGGCCTTCTTGAGATGTTCTTTCCCACGTCTCTCCATTGCTCCGCTTGCAGTAATTCTTTCCCCCGTCGTCCCCTCTCCTCCCCAATTGCCTCCATTGACGTAGCAAAAGCGCCACCGGGCACACCGGGGCTTCTGAGCCGCCTCCCGAAAGGTGAGGCGCCCGGGAGGGGGACGCCAGGGGGCGCAGCTCCAGGACTCTGCTCCGAACCGAAGCAATGACGTCATTCACCGGAGCGCCAGAATAACTGAAGGAACACCCCCCCCCCGCGCCGCTCCAAACACCCCGCTTTGCTCTGGCGAATGAAGGAGGTGGTCATGAATGAGGGCACTGTTTGCATTTCTAAATAAACGTTAAATGTTGCATTTCAGCTGCCTGAAAATCCTTCAATGTGTTTTATAAGTTGAATATAAGCAGTGATTGATCCTGTTCTTCGGGTGGGGGGGGGAGTGTATCTATGGATGAGCATGCATTTTTGGACTGGACTGGGGACCTGGCTTGGGGGTTGTGGACTATGAGCCTTTCCAAATACGCCACAGGGTGAATCACCAGGCGGAGGGTGTGACGCAAGCTGCCCCGGCTTCAATTCTTTCTTCCTCGCACAACTCCTGAGTCCTGATGGTCTCCTCCGTTTGCATCTGCCCGCCTCAGGGAAATGAGTAGAGGGACCCCTGTGGTCTGAAGAGGCGGGTTGCTAAACCGTCTGACCTGGGATGAGGGAGCTTCTCATGCCAGCTGATTTTCTCTGGCCAGCTAACAGCATAAAGTACAGTTAGAGCCGCAATAAAATAACAATTCGCAGCATACAACCATTCCAGAAAAGCGCAATAAAGCCAGTTTTACAGGATAACTAAAAATACACAAACGGTGGTTCAAAATATTGGGTAACAGAATATCTGAAAAGCCTGAATCTTTCTTTTTTTAAAAAAAAGTCTAGATTGGTGGCCGTCCTGCGGGAGGGAATTCCGCAGGTTAACTCTGCGCTGCCTGAATAATCCGTTTCTTTTGTCTGTCCTGAATCTTCCATTATTCAGCTTCATTGAATGCCCACAAGTTATGAGGGAGGGAGAGCAACTTTTATCTGTGCATTTTCTCCACGCCACGCGCAATTTTATAAAATTCTATTAGGTCGCCGGTCTCGCTTGTCTGAAAAGTCCCAAATGCTGCAACCTTATAGGGGAGCTGCACCCCCCCCCCCGCACGCCCTTGATCCTTTCAGTTCCTCTTTCTGAGCCTTCTTCTACAATATCCCTTCTGAGGCGAGGTGACCAGAACTGTGCGCAGGACTCCAAATAGGGTCGCACCATAAATTGGTACAAGGGCCTGATGACTTCGTCCATTTCTCATTCCTTCCCTAATGATCCCTAGATCCCACGGAATGATTTCCTTTTTCACTGCCGCCACACACTGGGTCCACATCTTAATAGAGTAATCCGCTAGGACCCCGAAGTCTTGTTCCTGGTCCGTCACCACCAGTTCAGACCTCATGAGCTTGTAGGTGTAATAATAATAATATTTTCACCAACATGCATCACTGTACACTTCTATACATGGAATTGCATCTGCCATTTTATTGCCCATTCAGTTTGAAAAGATCTTTTTGGAGTTCTCCCATTGTTTCAACGAACCTGAGCGATTTAATATCATCAGAAACCTTGCCCCCCTCACTCCCTTGAATGAGGCAGAAAGGGTCAGGGCTGGCCTCAGAACTGGCGCGGCGCCTGAGCTTGATGCAAAGAGGCGCTAGAGGTTCTCAGGAACTTTCCCTGCCGTTTCATGCGTGCGTTAAACAGCAGTGGGGTGAGAACGGGATCTTGTGGGAGCCCAGAGCGAAGCCGCCACTAGGTCGAGCAGGAATCTCTGGGTGGCCCCCTCCGGAATACAGATCCCCTGTCCAGAGTGGCTCTTTGCAAAGACGTCGTTGGGCGACCTTCTCTTGAGCAAAACGGTGGGTGGGGGACGCACACAAAATGTCATAGAATGATAGAGTTGGAAGGGACCCCAAAGGTCAGCCAGTCCACCCCGCTTCAATGCAGGAATCTTGGCTCAAGCATCCATGACAGGTGTCCATCCAACCTCTGCTTAAGGACCTCCAGGGAAGGAGATACCACCGCCTCCCGTGGGAGTTCGTTCCACTGGAAAAGGGGTTGGGTTCCAGGAGGGGTCGGGAAGTGACCCTGCAGGAGCCCCCCTCCAACCATCCCCCACAATCCCGCCGGGGAGGCCTTGGCATCTCCACCAGGCCGCCCCCCTCCTTCGGGAAGAGTTTTGTTTTGAGTGGATAGCGGGCTGGAAAGGGTCTCAGCCCAAGAAAGAGCCGTCGGAGCTTTCGGGGGTCCTACATTCCTGAGCGAGAGAGGGCGATGCCCGGCCCAACCGGCGCCTTTGACCTCGGGTTCTCGCCCCCCGCAGTGGGCGCCGGCGGAGGGAGGAGGAGGAAGAGGTCCTGCGCAGGAAGCAGCCCCGTCGGGCCCCTCCGGGGTCATTGGCGCCCCCGCGGACGTCCCATCCCGTGGCTTGCGCCCCGACCTCCCGCGGGGCTCCCGTCCAGGGTCTGGGCGGCTCAGCGGGCCGAGAGGCGACGGGGCGTCCCTGGTCCCGTCCGGGTCTGCGCTCCCGTCCCCTCCCCCGTCCTCCCCGCGGAGCAGCTGGTCCCGCCCCACCCGACAAAAGGCCCTTGTGCGCCCGGCCGGTAATTGGCAATCATCAATCACCAGCCATAATGGCTGATGAGGCGGGAGGGGGCGGCGCCTTCCCAGGGGCCCCCCTCGGCCTCTTCAGTGGGAACCCGCCGGCGCTCCCTGGCCCGGCCGTTGGGCGGGCGGCGCTGGGGGGAACTCAAGCGGAATTTGAGGAAGATGGATGAGCCCCGAGGCAGGGCGACACCCCTTTCCCCCTCCCCTGCCATCTCCTCCCCTCCTCCCTCTCTCTCGCCCGCCTTCTCCCTCTCTCGGCAGAAAGCGCCAGCCCAGCGCCAGGCGCGGCAGAGGCCAGCAGAGGCAGCGCGGCGGCGGCGGCGGGGCCAGGAGCGGCGCGCAGCGCAGCGCGGCTCGTGGGCGGCAGCGGAGGAGGCGCCTTCGAAGGCAGTCAGGAAGCCAAAGCAGGCAACGCCGTCTCCTGCCACGACCTGCGCCGCGCGCGCCGACGGACAAAGTGCCTGTGGCCGGGCTGGACCGACGGCGCGTCCGGCGCCCCTCCGACCCGCGCAGAGTCTGGCGCCCCGCGGGGCCCAGGCCGGGCAGCCCGGCTAGCAGCTGTCGGGGGCCGCGGCCATGCAGAGACCCACCGGCCAGGGCGCCGCCTTCTCCATCGACTCGCTGATCGGGCACTCGCCGCCCGCGCCTCGCTCCGGCCCGCTGCTCTACACCGGCTACCCAATGTTCATGCCCTACCGGCCGCTGGTGCTCCCCCACGGGCCCCTGCAGACGGCCGCTGGCCTCCCTCCGCTGGCGCCGCTGGCCTCCTTCGCCGGCCGCCTCACCAACTCCTTCTGCGCCAGCCTCGGCCAAGCTGTCCCGTCCATGGTGGCGCTCACCACCGCGCTGCCCAGCTTCGGCGAGCCCCCCGACGGCTTCTACCCGGCGCAGGAGCTGCCGGCCGCCGGACGAGGCAACGCAGAGCCACCCTGCCGCCGACGGAGCGCGCCTGACGGCGTGGAGAGCGACGAGCTGCCCCCGGGACGGGACAAAGGGCCGCCGGAGCCGCCCCTCCACTTCCCGGAGCCCTTCCCGGGCCTGGCAGGTAGGCGGGCGGGCGGAGGGAAGGGGCCCCGGTCGCCCTCCGAGCGGGCTGCCTGAGGCGCAGAAACGTCCTGTGGGGCGGGAGGGCGGCGAAGTGAGGAGGAAGCTGCCGGAGGGAGTTGAGAGAACTTTTTTCGGAAGGGGGAAGTTTCCTTCCAAGCGTTTGGGGCAAAGAAGGAAGGATGAACAAAAGTTCGCCCATGTCCGGGCCGAAGCAGGACCTTTCCCCGAACCCCACAACCAATCCGGTAGTAATTCCATTGGCCCCCTAAACGCAGGAACACATCACAACAACACCCCCTTAGGCTCTGGGACTTTTAGGCCAGGCATGTGGTGGTCTTGGTGAGACCACCCCCCTGAACTTCCTGGGTGGAACTTTGATTCAGGGTCTCACTTGGGGAGTCCTTTCGTCCACCCCCCACCCCCCGTGGGAGTTTCACTTGTGGTCCAGCAAAGGCGCCAAACATGCTCACGGAAGAAATTGAAGGGCGCGCGCGCTAGGGAAAGTATTTTCCCTCACACAAACACACAATCCAAGCCAGTCAAACTGGTGCAGTCAGGGGCCGTCTGTGTCAGGAGATGAGCTCCCCCCTTCTCTCTCTCTCTCTCTCTCTCTCTCTCTGTGTCAGGGGGGCAAGAGATTCCTCGCTGTGGGGTGGACGCATCGGCTTGGGGGGTCCCCTCCTCCCACCCTTCTGCGAAGTATACCCGGGCAGCGAGGGCGCGGAGTCCTGGGAAGGAGCGCGGTCCGCTGGACACCCCCGCAAAGAACTGTCCTCGGTGCTGGGACCTCTGTGAGCCGGCTTGGCATGGGGGAGACCTGGCACTGACCCACCTGCAGGTGATCGTGGAGGCGCCTCTCGTGCCCCCCGGCACCTGGGGGTGGGGGGCGACTAGCAGCAGAAAGGCCGCCTCGAAGGGCACTCAGGAACTGGGATCGGCCGGCTGAGAATCCCCGCTTGGCGGCCGGCGGTGGCGCGCGTTGTGGGGAGAAAGCTGCTCCTGGCCCACTCCCGGATCTGCCTCCTCTTCGGCCGCGGGGAGCAGGCGTCCCCTCGCCCTGCGCCCCGTCTGGCTTCTTCCGCGAAGGCACCCCGATGCCCGCGCGGGAGTTTGGCGCCCCCGAGCAGGACAGAGCGCGCAGGGAGCGCCGGTCCAGCCGCTGCTTCTGCCTCCCGGTTCGAAGGGGCGTCCACAGATTTCCTCACTCACTCCCGCAGTTCCTCCGGTGGCATCTTTCCTCCGGAGCGACACCCCTTTGCCATCCAGCTTTCTCGGGGCCCCGGAATCCGAATTCTCTCCCGCTGACCAGCTGATTCCTGTGGCCCTTGCAGTGGGCAGCCAGGCTTTCAGATCAAGCGAGAATCAAATCACTTTAAAGAGAGAAGCGTCGCAACTCAGTCCTAGACACGTTTACTCAGAAGTCAGTCTCATTACGCTTAATTGGACTTACTCCCACTTAAGTGCGTGTAGAACTGCAATCTCCTTCCAATTGCAGCAAACTTGGGTAACCCGTGGCAAGAGGTTTCCTCTCGGGGAGGCCCGGCTTTCTGCCTTCCTCGCTTTCAGAGGGAAGCCTGAAGACCCCCAGGAGGACCCAGGGCGGCCTCAATCCCGGCTGAGATTCTTCGCCTTCAGGAAGCTTCAGGCTGCTGCCATAGTTATTTTATTTGATTTATTAAATCTGTATACCGCCTTTCACCCGAAGATCACGGGGCGGTTCACAACATCAATACATTTCAAGCACATCTCTGCCCCCAAGAATATTTGGAACTGTAGTTTGCCCCTCACAGAGCTAGAATTCCCAGCACCCTGAACAAAATACAGTTCCCAGGATTCTTGTTAGGGTGCTTTGAATTGATGGTATGCCTTTACCTGGAAGTAAGCCCTCGTGGAAATAAATGGGACTTGCTTCTGAGTGGACGGGTGCAGGATTGCTTCTGGGGCCTGCAGCTTATTAATCGAGGGCTGGGTCTGTTTTAGTGACTGGGGTTTCCCCAACGCCACGCAACTGAAGGGCCCAGGATTTTACCTTCCCAGAAACGCCTCCTTGGTTTTGGCCCCTTCGCTGCGCTGGAGAAAGCGAGGGAGCCCCGGGGTGCGTGGGCTTTACCACCAGCGCAGGGATTCTCTCAGCTTCCAAAAGGACGCTCATATCGAGGTTTGGGTGAATTTATTTGATTTTAAAAATATTTTTCGATTAATCAACTGAAAATATTTAGTTGGGTCAAGCCCTCCTCTGTATTGCGAAAACCCAGAAATGAGGAACGCCTCTCCGTTGACACCGGGGCCCCTTCCTTCCTTCCTTCCTTCCTTCCTTCCTTCCTTCCTTCCTCCCTCCCTCCCTCCCTCCCTCCCTCCCTTCCTTCCTCCCAGAGCTTTCCTGCCCATGCCATTTCTGTGCCAGGAGCACCAGCGGGTACCATTTCCCCTGCTTATAATTGTAATAATAATAATAATAATAATAATAATAATAATAATAATAATAATAAAAATAAATTATTTATATCCCGCCCTCCCCAGCCGAAGCCGGGCTCAGGGCGGCTAACAACACTAAAACAGTGCAACATTGTAGCGTTGGAAGTGACCGCAAAAGCCATCTAGTCCAGCGCTCTGCGATGCAGGAATCTCAGCTAAAGCATGCTTGTCTCATGGAAACTTCTCTGGGCCTTGAAAGGCAGCTGGACATGGCTGAGCGGCAGCGGCCGGGGCTCCCTCCGTCCTTTTGGCATGGAGGGGTCCAAAGGCAGTGGCAACATATTTATTCAGAAATTCATTTGTATACCGCTTTAAAAAAAACCCACAGCGGCAAATAAATGTACGTGTGTTGTTACATTTATTTTTTTTAAAAAAACACGTGTCAATAAAAAATCCACCTGGCCCTCTCTTCCGGGGCTGCAGCTCATCTTGGGCAAGGCCAGTTTCCCGAAGGCGAAAAGTTCTCCTCCCGCAAAGCGGTTTTGCAGGCCCCACAACTAGAGAGGGGCGCTGATCAAGCAGTGCGAGGCCTAGGAGACGGTGAGCCATGGGGCGTAGGGGGGATTCGTGGTGCTGGGGGTGCTGGGGGGGGGTCATCCGTCCACCCTGCTTCCCTTTCCCCTCAAAATCGCCGGACTGTCGCTCCCCAGAGTAAAACGGAGTGGCGTTACCAGGGAGTCAGGGGAGGGACTCTGCCTGCCTTCCTCCAAGGCGTGGCATCCTGCTGGATCCCCAGGGATCGGAGATGGCGGGCGGGCAGTGAGATCGCGTGGGGACAGGAG
This sequence comes from Podarcis cretensis, assembly GCF_951804945.1. Taxonomy (NCBI): domain Eukaryota; kingdom Metazoa; phylum Chordata; class Lepidosauria; order Squamata; family Lacertidae; genus Podarcis; species Podarcis cretensis. The sequence continues at coordinate 790,858 of NC_137181.1, read as the reverse complement.
GCTGCCCAAGGAGCTCAAGAGACGCCAATCGCCCTCCTACTACCCAGTGACCTCTGCTCACTCCTAGTGGCCGGAGGAGCGTCTGCGTCCCCGAGGGCGCATTTCCTTCGCCAGCAGCCACTTCTGGGCGCTCCAGACCCATCGGTGCCACTTTTTATAGTGACATGGAATTGCAGAATTGGAAGGTACCCGCAACGGCAGTCCGGTCCACCCCATGCAAGGCAGGACTTTCAACAAAATAATCTCTGACTGGTTGCCCCCCAACCTCCGTTGAAAAACCTCAAATGAATCATAGAGCTGGAAGGGACCCCAACGGTCATCTAGCCCACCCCACCCCGCAATGCAGCAGTCACAGCTCATGAATCCCCGACATGGCCTGGGGGGGGGACTCTTAATTCTGCGCGCCAGGCCCACCTCGCGGGGCTCCTCTTTCCCTCCTATGGGGCGCACAGCCAGCGCTGATCCTCTCCGCTGGACCCCGGTGAGGCAAGGGCGTGTATGGGGTGTGTGCCTCTCTAAGGTGGGGCGGGCCCCTTGCACCCTGAGAGGAGGTGGCATCTGCAGCAGAACAGGATCCGAAGGGAGGAGCAGCGGAAAGGGCACCAGGAGAGCCGGAAAGCCGCCAGGCAGGAAAGCTGAGCGCGCTCCGGAAGGAGCCTTCGCGGTTAGGAGTCATCAACAGCCTCCATCTCCTCCATGAATTTGTCTCCGTGTTGGTGGCCATCCCTGTCTCCTGTGGGATGGAGTTCCGCAGCTCCCCTCTGCGCTGCTTTGTGAAGAAGTCCTTGGATGCGTCTCTTCCGACGTTCCTTGGACGTGACTCCGCTCTTTCTCCGAGAGGGAAACTTCCAGTCCCTGCGCACCGCCTTAAACGCCTGTATCAACGCGCACCCCCCTTTTCTAAATGGAAAAGCCCCCAATACTGCAACTTATTCATAAGTGAGCCGCTGCTGCAGCCACTTGAGTCATTCGTTTTAGTTCTTTTTTTGTACCGAACTTTTCCAGCCCTGCCTGCTATCCCGTTTCTTGATAGGAACGTGTGAAGCTGCTCTAGACTGAATCAGACCCGTGGCCCTGCAGGTCCCAGGCCTGACCTGGACTTCTGTGCCCGTGTGAAGATATGAACCGGTTTGCCTCTGCCAGTGGCTGCCAGTCCTGCTTTTCAGAGGGTTGGACTGCATGACCCTCGGAGGTCCCTTCGGTCTCTAAAATTCTAGGATTCTATGGGGCGGCGAGGGGACGGCCTCGTGGCAGGATTCCCAGGGGCAGCAGATCCCAAGGCTGATCTTTATTCACCCCTGGGGCGTCATTTCGGGGTTCGCCTCAGGAGCCAACGTGTCTTGGGCCAGCCCCGCCCTTTCTGGATCCCCAAAATTGGCCGCAGTGCCTCCCCAGCTGGCCCGCAGCACCGCTTGCTTGCCTCGTCCCTTCTTGAGAAGGCTTTTCCAAACCGAACTGTAGAGTGGGGGGGGGGCTCTTTCCTATTTTAACCTCCTCTAATTGAGGGGCGCGTTGTCTCTGGGCGTGGGGTGGTCTTGCCCACCTTTTTATTAGCCACGCCCACCACTTACGTGCCATCCGGGAGGTGGGGGGGGGCGTTTTCTCAGAGGAAAGCCCCACCCGTCGACCACATTAACTGCCACCGGCTCTCGAGGGCGACAGACACGAGCCTTTCCCCGCGCGGTTTGTGAGGTAGGTTAAGCTGAGAGACAGCGACTGCCAGCTCCCCCCCACAGGGAGCTTCATGGCCGACAGGGTTGTTTTGAACCCTGGTTTCCCCTGTCCTACTCTAACCACTACCCCATACTGCCTCTCGACGGCTCCTCTCAGGGCCGTGGGGTGCTGGGCTTTGCGCACGGTCGAGAGAGGAGCCGCGGGGCAGGGTCTGGGCAAGGCATTCTGGTCCCCTCGCTTCTCTCAAAAACCCTGGAAGCGGATCCAGGACCAGGCAGGACGTCCGAAGAAGCACAGACGTCGCCAGCCGCCCGTGGTCCCTTCAGAGCCACATCTTGGCCAATCCACGCGTGTGGCTAGTCGTGGCCGTTTGAAACAGGTGGCTGTGAAAGGCCAAAGAACGAGCTGGTGGAGGGTCCCAGGCTCAACGCCCGGCATGCAGCCTTTCTCAGCCTTAGGCCACAGTATTGTAGAATTGGAAGGGAACCCCTGGAGTCATCCAGTCCACCCCCCCTGCCATGCAGGAATCTCAGCTGGAAGCATCCATCCCAGATTACCACTCAGTCTCTGTTTAGAAACCTCCAAGGAAGGAGAGTCCTGAACCACAGATGCCCCAGACTACAACTCCCATCATCCCTAGCTGGCAGAGATCATGGGAGTTGTAGTCCAACAACATCATTTGGGATCTCAGGTTGAGAAAGGCTGGTGGCTAGAGGGCTGTATGGCTCTCCTGTATGGCTCAGGCCCAAGCTATCCGGAAGATGGTATTCCCTCATAGGAACCTGCCCAGGTGCTCAGGTGTGGGGTGTGAGGAAGCCCTTCTCTCAGTCTTGGGACTCTCGTGGGGGGGACGTGGGAGGAAGCCTTCTCAGGGGCAACTTTGGAACTCCCTGCCTAGGGAAGCCAGACTGGTCCCTCCTTGTGCTTCTGCTGGCAGGTGAAGACCTTTTTGTTCCAACAAGCTTTTGGGAGCTGACTGCTTTTGAGATCTATCTATCTATATCTATCTATCTATCTATCTATCTATCTATCTATCTATCTATCTATATCTGTGTGTTTAAATTTTTTTCAATGATTATTTCCCCCCTATGTTTTAGCTGTTGTTCTTTTTATCTGTAAACTGCCTTATCAGGGAGAAATAGAATAAATAGAATAATAACAATAACCATAATAGGGTTGGGAGAGAAATCCTGGAGGGTGGTTGCTGCCAGCCAGTGTAGACAATATTGAGCTAGACGGAGCAATGGTCTGGTTCAGCGAAAGGCAATTTCCTCTGCTCCTATGTCCACTCTTACTCCTCTCTCTCCCCCCGCCCCAACTGCCCCACAAGCTCAGCCAAGCCAGCTTGCCAATTTCCAGTGACCACTAGAGGCCGCCCTCATGCGGGGGTCTATCATGGAACGGGGGCTGCTGTGCAATGCCCAGCTCTGGGTGGCAGCTGCATGAGTTTATTCATTTCAGATGCATCTATGCGAAGAGACAGAAGTAGGGTTGCAATGAGTTACAGTGCAAAGACCAGTCGCCTCCCCAGCTGGGAGTGGTGGGAGCAATGGGGCAGTTGTCAGCTGACTCAGGAACTGCTGCCCCTGGCCTGTTACAGAGTCAGGGAATCATAGAGACACCAAGAGTAATTTAGTCCTGATACTTACTGCCTCTTCTGAAATGAAACACCCCTCCTTTGCTTTTTATTGTGGGAGGTGGTGATGGGCCTGGGACATGATTTTAAGAATGAGAGTGCCTCTGAGCATATGCAGATTGCCCTTCTCTCACTGACTTGCTTTCCTGTGTTATGCAGGAAAGCAAGTCAGTGCAAAGTTTAGCTGTGACCACCTGGGATGGGGCCTCATCCTGCCTAGAGCAGACAGGCATCACCCTCAGGCAAATTGTCCCACTGGATCCACCCCACCCACAGGGGCCTCTGGCAGCCTGCCTTCACTGTGGCCCCCTCCCCAAGAACTGGCACCCAGGGGTCTGCTACCCCTGAACAAGTTTTTTTTCGGGGGGGGGGTCTATAGAACCATGGATATTATTTATTTGACCTTATTAGTCACTTTTTAAATGAAAAGTAACTCAATGAGATTTACATATAAACAAACAAACCCACAGACACTGAAACCATCTAAAAGTAAAACAGCGAGTGGCCAAGCTGAAAATAGCATTTATTTATATATAAAAAGCAGGATTAAAACATCCCACCCACTGAAAGCAGCCACAGATGATTAAAGAACAAAGACCAGGAGAAAAATAACTCTTGCTCCTCCTCCATGTATTTTCTCATCCCCCTTTAAAGCCGCCAGTACATCTTGTGGTAGTGAGTTCCGCAGATTAAGGCTCCTCTAACTTCCTCCAGGCTGAGGGTGGGCCAACGGCTCTCAGGCAACGGGCAGGGGCTGCCTCAGATGTGAGGTCTCCCACAGCCAAGCTATTTGCCAGGCGGGGGCTGCGTGGTGGTGAGAGGCAGAAGGGGGCCTCCAGGGACAGCCCAGCTTTTCCAGTCCCAGCTCTGTGCCATGCAAAGGGGCGGCGGGGGCAGGGGGCTCTGCCTTGTGGCAGTCTGGGGGATTCTCCTCCCGCTCTTAGAATCATAGAGCTGGAAGAGACCCCAAGGGCCATCGAGTCCAACCCCCTGCCAAGCAGGAAACACCATCAGAGCACTCCTGACATATGGTTGTCAAGCCTCTGCTTAAAGACATCCAAAGAAGGAGACTCCACCACACTCCTTGGCAGCAAATTCCACTGTCAAACAGCTCTTACTGTCAGGAAGTTCTTCCTAATGTTTAGGCGGAATCTTCTTTCTTGTAGTTTGGAGCCATTGCTCCGTGTCCGCTTCTCTGGAGCAGCAGAAAACAACCTTTCTCCCTCCTCTATGTGACATCCTTTTATATATTTGAACACGGCTATCATATCACCCCTTAACCTCCTCTTCTCCAGGCTAAACATGCCCAGCTCCCTTAGCCATTCCTCATAAGGCATCGTTTCCAGGCCTTTGACCATTTTGGTTGCCCTCCTCTGGACACGTTCCAGTTTGTCAGTGTCCTTCTTGAACTGTGGTGCCCAGAACTGGACACAGTCCTCCAGTACTTGGCACCGCCTAAGCCCTTGCAGACCCTCCTCAGCCCACTACTGGTGTGGACGAAGGTGCTCTGCCCAGAGTTAGGCCATCAGCAGACACTGGCTGGCAGCAACGGCTCACCCAAACGTCCTTCAGGCTGTTTGTCACCTGATTGCAGGCGTCGGAGGTAGACTGCATCTGAATGAGGAGGTTTCATTCTGGGCAGGCAATGCTCTTGCCCACTGGTGGGCTTCTGCTGCAGTTGGGTTAGAGCCCTTTCCCAGGCCAAGCCTGGGTGGGGGTCTGTGAGGGGAACCCCCACATTCTTTGCTGGCCAGGACTGGGGCAAGGTGGGGTGACTTTAATGACGTGGAGCATTTGACTTGCAGCCTGCTTGTGTTTGTGTGTGTGGGGGGGGGGGGGGTCCCAGGAGTCATCTAGTCCAGCCCCCACTTTGTGGTTTGGCTTCCTACATGCAGTGCTTTTGAGCCTTCCTTCCCTGGAGGTTTATAAGCAGAGGCTGAACGGCCACCTGTCATGGATGCTTGAGCTGAGATTCCTGCCTTGCAGAGGGCTGGACTGGATGACCTTTGGGGGTCCCTTCCAACTCTACGATTCTCCTATCAGGGTTCGCACACAAGAGTGATTCCCAGCAGCTAGTATTTGGGAGCTTTGCTGCCTCCAACCCACAGCCACTGGAACTCGAAGCCTCCCATAGCCCTGTCCTATCGAAGCACATTCAAAATACCCACCTGTTCCACACTTGGAATCATAGGAGGGGATCCCAGGGGTCATCCAGCTCACCCCCCCCGCAATGCAGGTCTTCTGGGCACTGCAGTTTACCACGCACAGAATGAATTTCTAGAAACCCTGAACTAGCTTAGAGCACCCAGAATTCTTCGGGGTGGCAGAGGAAAAATGCGCTTTCGAGGCGTGCGGTGCACCCAGCTCGAGCCCCGCTTCCGCTGGCTTCGTTCCGGGGCGGGCAGTGTGTCGTGTCGTGCCGAGACCCCCATCCCCTGTCCCTTCTCGCGGCGGCTGTGAAGGAGCACCGGGACACGGCTGCTGCGTTTTGCAGCTGTAGAATCGCAGAGTTGGGCGGGATCCGGGGGTCATCCATTCCAGCCCCGCGCAATGCAGGAATCGCAACTCGATCACGCGCAGGTGGGCTGGTGGGGCAGGGTGGGCGCGCCCGCCGGGTTCCCTTCGCCCCCCTCACGTCTCCCCTCTGCCTGTCTGTTTTCTCTGAGCAGAAGTGAAGGCCTACAGTTCCGACGAGGAGAAGCTGGACGGGCGGCCTGGCGAGGCGGCGGGCGGCAGCGAGCGCGAAGAGGAGAGCTCGGCCGAGAGCGAAGAGGAGCCCTTCCTGGACGGGGCGGGCGGCGGCGGCGGCGGCGGCGGCAGTGCTCTGGGCGCCGGGCCCAAGGCCAAGGCCAAGCGGGTCCCCGGCGAGCCGGCGTCGTCGTCCTCGGGCTCTGCGCCCTCGTCGTCGGGGCCGGGCAAGAGCCGCCGTCGGCGCACGGCCTTCACGAGCGAGCAGCTGCTGGAGCTGGAGAAGGAGTTCCACTGTAAGAAGTACCTGTCGCTGACGGAGCGCTCGCAGATCGCGCACGCGCTCAAGCTCAGCGAGGTGCAGGTCAAGATCTGGTTCCAGAACCGGCGCGCCAAGTGGAAGCGCATCAAGGCCGGCAACGTCAGCGGCCGCTCCGGGGAGCCCGTCAGGAACCCCAAAATCGTCGTGCCCATCCCCGTCCACGTCAACCGCTTCGCCGTGCGCAGCCAGCACCAGCAGCTGGAGCAGGGACAGCACCCCTGAGCCCCCCCCCCCGCCCCATGGACGGACTGCGCGGACGGGGAGGTGGGCGCCCCCGGCCGCCCCCGACCCTCTCCCTGCCCCCCGCACGCGCCCTTGTACCATAGCCCTTATTTATTCGGTGTAAAGTCTATACAGAGGGGCGCTCCTTCCTCAAGGCGGGCGGCGTCGGGGGCCTCGCACAACCCCCCCGCCCGCCCGCGTCAATGTGTCAGTTCCGTGCAGAGTCGTGATGAAAGTCAATAAACTTACTTTTCTATTGGCGTGGCCCCGCGGCTCAATGTTGGGGCGACGGGGCGGGAGGTTGCCCCCCCATCCCGAAGCAGGAGTCTTTCCCGGCTGCGGCTGCCGTCGTTTCTCTCGCAGAGCCCCCGCCGTACCGCCCCACTTCCTGACCCGCCCCAACGAGGCGGCCCCCTGGGGTGTCTGGCGCCCCCTGCAGGGAGGGGGGCGCCCCGTCCCCGCCTCGTTAGGCAGCATGCAAGTTCCGAGGGGGCCTCCTGCTTCCTGGGGGGCGGGGCGCGCGCGGTCCCAGCCGAGCTTTGCAAGTCAGATGTGCGGACGGGGACCTCCGACGAGGCCCGACGTGCCCAGGAAGGCCAGGCGGCTGCGCTGCTCGCTGCGCAAAGAGGACAAGGCCGCTGCTGCCCTTGCCGTCCACGGAGAAGGCACCCCGAGGCAGGCCCCACTTGCCCCCCTCACAAGCCCAGTCAGTGGCTGAGCCCCGGCTGTCGGACCTGGGCCCATTCGGGCCACGTTGGAGAAGCTGCAAAGGGCGGCCGGACCAACCCTGGCCTGCTGCTCCCACCAGGCCTCCCGCAGAGCCCGCAGCAGCTCAAATGGCAAAGAACACTCACATCATGTAACATGGTTTTAATAGCAGCGACCGGATCACACGATGCATGGTCCTGCTAGAGTTGTGTGCCTGCTGCCTCCGTGTGTGGGGTGCGAGTGTCACCCACCCCCTTGAAATGGCCCCCCACGTGGCCACGCCAAGACCCCCTTCCCGCAGCTCAGACTGCGCTACTGACTATCCCAAAGCCAAGCGGTCGCTCCCATTTGCAGGCAGCAGGGGCTCTTCTTCACCCCCCCTTCACAAGTCACAGAATTGCCTAGTTAGAAAGGATCCCAAGGGTCATCCAGTCTGACCCCCTGCAGTGCAGGAATCCCAACTCATGGTCCTTCCCCACAGGCAGGGCAGGGCAGGGCAGCCACAATGCCTTGGAGGAGGAGGGAGCGCAACTCTTCTGGCAGGAGAGTCGGAGGCAAGTTGTGGGGGTTACCCTGCTCCTGCTTGTGTCTGGACCCAATCCACCCCCCCAACAGGTCTGCCTCACACACACCCAGATCCCCAGAGCGCAGGATGTGCTGTGGCTGAGCTTCTGCCTCCTCCCTCAGGTGCCTCTGCTGTCCCAGGCAGAGCACAGGCAATTGATGCGCCTCCCCTGATGGACTGTGCCTGCCGGCCCCCTGCCCTTGACCCCCCCCTGCCAGGCTCCCCACACCCTTGATCAACTGGGTCGCCCTCCCCTGCCCACCTTCCAGCTTGTCAACATCCTCCTTAAATTGAGGCGCCCAGAACTGAACACCGTATTCCAGGTGTCGTCTGATCAATGCAGAATCTCTTGTTCTGGACACTAGACAGAAGTCTAATTGATGCAGCCTGGAATAGCATGAGCTTTTTTTACTGCTGCATCACACGGTGGACTCAGGTTCAGCTTCGTTCCACCAAGACCCCTAACTCTGTTTCATACGGCCTGCTAGTTTGCCCGGCCGCTGGCCCTGCTCCCACCACAGCCAGGGGCTTACTGGGCAGGTGGGGGCTCCCCTGCCGCTCCCCCCAATTCAGCCCAGCCTCTCTGCCCCCATGCCTGTCCAGCCTCCCCTGGGCTGGGGGCAGCCCTGGCCCTGCTCCACAGAGGAGAAGAAGGAGAGAGAGCCACACTGTGTGGGGCAGTTGGTGGGTGAGGTGGGGCAGTTCTTTTATTGGGTAGCTGCTCGGTTGCTGCGGCAGGTCTTCCACGCTCTCTCTCTCTCTCTAGCTCACACACACACACACACACAAACGGCAAAGAAACCTTATTTACAGACCGTCATATAAATATTTCCAATGTACATTTTATACACAAGTGGCTGAGACAGGTGGGAGGCTGGAGAAGGGGGAGCAGCATCCAAAGTGGGGGGGGGCCACCCCAGGTCTGTCCCAGAAAGGCTGCAGCAGTGGACACGGGGAAGGCAAGGGGGGGGGGCTCTATAGTACTGACACACCACAAGTGCAGCCAGGGGGAGGGGAAGGGGGTTCCCTTTGCTCTGGGCCCTCTGGGGTCCCGTGTTCCCTTTTTCCTGGGGGGTGGGAAGGAGGGTTGCCCACGCGGAGGATGCCTGGCCACCAGGATGGCAAGGAGAGGCCCCTCGGGTGCCCAGGGCCGGTGCCTTTGCCCCACGCCTGTCCACCGCCAGGACCGGCCCCCGCAGCGCTGCCAGGGGGGCTCAGTGGGCCGTGGGGGATGGGGGCTCGGGGGAGAGAGCCCCGGAAGGGGAGGCGTTGTTGTTGACGTTCCTGCGGGGCAGGCTGGGCGTGAGGGAGCTCATGGCGGCGTCGCTGGGGCACCCGTGCTGGAGCAGGATGTCCACACATTCTTGGCTGCCGGCCCGGCGGGCGTAGGCCATGGGGGTGAGGCCTCGGGCGTCGCGGCTCTTGACGTCCACCCCGTACTGCGGGCAGAGGAAAAACAGCAGGAAGGACACCCGGTCAGGGAGGGGGCAGCTGGGGGGTCCTCTCCTGCCAGCCCCCTGCCCGGCCTCCTCCTCTCCCCCCACCCCCTTGGAAGGCCCTCTGTTACCCAGATGAGGAGCTGCGTGAAGACCACGTTGGCCATGGCGCTGGAGAGGTGCAGGGCGGTCCGGCCGTCTCCGTCCCCGTAGGTCTCGTTCACCTCCTCCTTGGTGCCGTGCGCCAGCAGAGTGACCACGGCCCGCAGGTCGTCCTCCACCACGGCCCGCAGCAGCTGCTGCCCCAGGGGCACGTCCGAGTGGGGCAGAGGGGCCAGGAAGAGCTTCTGCTCGTACTTGGCCCGGATCCAACGCTCCTTCTCCTCCCTGCAGAAGCAAAAGCGGGCGGCCGCCTGTCAGGGACGCTTCAGCCGCAACTCCCGCCTGTGTGTTTCGACTAGATGACCCCTGGCTTCCCTTCCGCCTCCACCATGCTGCGATTCCAGGGAAGGGGGCACTGCACAGAGACGTCTCCGTCCCCCACGCCCCCCATAAAGGCGGCCTGCCCCCCGGGATCGCCATCTATCACGCAGACCCAGCGGAAAGGCCAGCCCCCGCGCCGGAGGGCAGGAGGAACGGGCTAGACGCTGACGGAGTCGCGGCTGCGGCATTATCGCCAGCGGCGTCTTGCTGCCCGCACAAAGGCGCTGGTGCCGAGGGGCCCCCGATCGATGCTGCCGGCACCCCATTGCTATCTGCTGGCCATTCTATCCATCTGCATCTTGCCCGGCGCGATCAATACCGGCGGCAGAGCATGCTCAGTGCCTCCTGCCCCCTGACCTGCTCTTATCCGCTGATAAGGCAGCAGAAAGGGCTCTTGTCTGGGTGTCGGGATGAGTGAGTGACAGCGCAGGGGCTCCGATAGGGACACACAAGGCAGCCTCCCCAGGGGCCGGGGCAGCCATGCCGCCGCCTGTAACCCCTTCTTCTCCAGGCACAGAATCGGCCCTCCTACACACGATGCTCCTCCTGACTCTCCGGCAAGCAGAGAGGCTGCTGAGAGGGGACCTGCTCTCTTGCCCCCCGTGGCCATGGCAAAGGCAGGGGACCAGCTCTGCCCCAGTGAGCGCTTCAGATCCGTAACACACACACAGTGTCCCAGCCTGTTTGGCACCCACTCTGCCCCCAAGGGGAGCTGGCTGGCATCTGATTTTGCTCTCCGCTGTGGCTCAGAGGTGGGGCTGGCCCAGGAGCGAAGGGGGTGCTGTGGCATTTGTGGGAAGCAGCAGAGGCATTTGCCATGCAAAAGTGGGTCCTGACTGCCACTCCCCACCCAGGCGGCACCAGCCCCTCTCTGAATCATTGGGAGCTCTGGCCAAGAAAAGCCACCCGACTTGTGGGGAGCCAAGCCCTCCTCTGACAGAAGAACCAAGCGTCTTCCTCCCCCAAGGGCTTGCTCAGAGATGGGGGGGGGCCTGTGGCCTTTTCCAGACGCTGTGAGGCTCCAGCTGCCACCTGCCCCCTGCAGCCAGCATGGCCAATGGTTAGGGCTAAGGGGGGCTGCACTCTAGCAACACATGGAGGGCCTCAGGCACCCCCACTCCCAAGCCCTGGCAGAGAAGAGCCTGCGAGAACGATTCTTGCTGTTCCTGACAGAAATAGAAACAAACCAATAATAATTATAATAATAATGAAACCACCTTCCACCCACGTCACCACCTCCAGGTCTGGCCATACGATGCCTCAGAGGAAGCGCACCAGAACTTCAGAGACCAGGGGACGGGATGATTCCAGAGCGTTAAGCAATCTCCAGCATTTGCATTTCCTCTTCCTGCCCGGCTGTGCTAATTGCGGAAATTAAGGCTTTACCTGTCTGCTTGGAGCGGGAAAAGAGCAGCGCTGTCTTCCCAGGTCAGCTGGAGAGCTGGCCCTGCTGCGGTGGAGGCACACTGGGCTCTAATGAATGCAGAGATCTCCCTCTCCCTGGGGGTGGGTTCCCCCCTTTGCTGCTGCCCCCTTAGGGGCTGAGGCTGCAGCTTGAACCTCATCCTGCACCTCGTGCCAGTCAGTGAAGAAGCATTGCCACCCCAGGCTGGAACCTGCCTGCTCTCTTGCTGGCTCCCATCATACGGAAAACAGCTTTGACTCTTGAATGTTGAGGAAACTCCCCTTTCAGAGTCTCCTGGGGGGTCTGGGCGTCCCGGGCTTCACATCCCAAATGCCACCTTGCTAGTTAATGCGGAAGAGCCACAGCCAATGGGGGCCCTGCAACGTCTGTCAGAGGACGAGGGGGATAGCTGGTCCCTCCCAGCTGAATGGGGAGGAAGGACCTCAGTCATTTTGAGGTGCACAGGGAGTCCCCATTCTGGAACAAAATAAAAAAATTCCTTCCAGTAGCACCTTAGGGACCCACCAAGTTTGTTATTGGTATCAGCTTTCGTGTGCACGCACACTTCTTCAGATACCCATTTTGAGGCAGTCATATACAAACAGCCTGTTTTCTAGTTCCTCTATTAACCTGAGTGGAGAATGGGTGTATCTGGAACCATCCAGACACTCTTGCTCTCGGTCACAAAACTGTAAGCAGCAACCGATTATAGATTGTAGAGATTATTATTAGTGACTGTTTTATTACGTTTGGTGTGGCTGCACTGCAGAACTGGGCATTTCGCAAGGCAATTTTTCGCTGTGCAATAAAGAGATATTGACTGATCCCCCCCCCCCGAGTCCATGCATGGGTTTGGGCTACTGCTCCCTGGATGAGACTTTAAATGTTCAGTTTTCAGACGTTCCTAAAAACCAGAGACGCCCATGAACCAAATTTCAGATTCCTAGCTTAGAATGTGGACTGCAAGAAGATCAAACCTCTCTATTCTGAAGGAAATCAGCCCTGAGGGCTCACTGGAAGGACAGATCGTGAAGCTGAGGCTCCAGTACTTTGGCCACCTCATGAGAAGAGAAGACTCCCTGGAGAAGACCCTGATGTTGGGAAAGATGGAGGGCGCAAGGAGAAGGGGACGACAGAGGATGAGATGGTGGGACAGTGTTCTTGAAGCTACAAACATGAGTTTGACCAAACTGTGGGTGGCAGTGGAAGACAGGAGTGCCTGGCGTGCTCTGGTCCAGGGGGTCACGAAGAGGCGGACACGACTAAACAACAACAACAACACTAAGTCTATGAACGTCCAGTTCTCAGACTACATGTGTTTGAGGTCACAGAGAAGTACTCTTGCAATTCTGACACCCCTTTGTGAGCGTGTGCCTTTTGGGGCCTTTCAATCTGGCAGGTCGGAGATGCAAATCCACGCCTTCAAATGGTCAACTCTTCCTCCTGTAACCTCCACCCTAAATTTACAGCCTTTTGGTTATCGCAAACTGGCTAGATGTTTGTCCCAGCAGCAGGTGCTGGGGGAGGGTGCCCCCCCGCCAGCCCCTTCAGTTTGCTAGCCTGCTGCTTCCTCAGTTTTGTCAGAGGGCAGCTGCCCCTTCACCAGCGCAGGTGTAAGATTCAGTGGCCAGGCTAGTTGGCAGCTTGCCCTTGGCCTCGGGCAGCCAGATGTTTTGAGCCTCTCCTCTTATTTATTGAAAAATGCACACACCACTTTTTTGTTTGCCATCTCAAACAAAAAGCAGCTCCCACTTGACTGGAATTCCTTCGGGTTTCACCCCTTTTTCTGAGCTTGGTCCTGCCCCGCCCCGGGAAGGGATTCTTCTCCCAGCCTGAGGCTGTTGCCCCAATCCAACACAAGCACTAGAGAAGTGAGAGGACAGGGGGGGGACACACCTCTGGCCCCCTTTCTAGAACCAGGCACAAGAGCACCTTCCCCCCACCAAGCGCATGGAGGCCCCCACGGGGCAGCCGCCTGAGTGGCGAGTCCTGGAGCCCTGGCCGTAGGGGGCACAGCGACCTCCGCCAGGCGCGGCCTACCTGCAGCTCTCCGGGGGCGGCTTGGGGTAGTTCTCGATGGCGCCTTCCCACACGGAGTTGGCCAGCGTGTTGCCGATGGCCGTCATCACCATCACCAGCTCCAGAGGCCAGTCGTCCAGGTCGAGGGAGCGCACGCGAGAGAGGTGTGTGCCCAGGTTGCGGTGGATGCCGGAGCACTCGATGCAAATGAGGGCGCCCAGGTTGAGGCTGGCCCAGTCCGGGTCTGCGGAGGGGCAGGCAAATTAACAGCTGAAAGGGACCCCCGCCCTCAGGAGCCTGCCTGCCTGCCTGCCAGAGAGTGGCTTCTGCTGCCTCCCCCTGCCTCTCCCCCCATAGAAACCAAGTTCAGGTGAGATTCAAGGGTCCAGACGAGGGCAGGGTGTTATGGAATGCCTGGAGACCCCCCCCAAAGGACCCACTCAGCACCCCAATAGTCATCTGACCTAAAGATGACTTTCCCACCGTGTCCCTCCCTCCCTCCGACCCAATACCTTTGGGAATGGGCTGCAGAGCCAGCAGCCAGGACAACAGCTCCCTCCCTGCCTTGGTTTTCTTTCTTTTTTTTTTTTTTGCAGGGCACCAGACCCCCCCTGCCCATGTTTGGCTTTAGACAGAGATGCGTTTGGTGAGGGCTGACCGTTGGCAGCGAGGAATCATCTCAGGGCAAAAGTGCCCCTCTCCTGCCAGAGCCATCCTCACCCAGGCTGGGCAGGTGGGGGAGAAAAGGGTCTGGGTGGGTGGGGGCATCCTGGCTGCAGCAGGCAGCTGCCAAAACCCAAGAAGCACTTTTGGCGCAGTGCTTTCAGGAGCCGCTCTCTTCTGTGGGATACAAAATGCCCAGAGTGCCCTGGGCACACACTGGCAGAGAGCTTTCCCTCACCCCCCCCCAAGGCAACAGTTTGCCACCTCCGATTGCTCTGTCCAGATCTGTGGAGGAGCTTCTGTCAGCAGGAAAAGACACCCCTGCTCCTCGCCCCCCCCGTCACTGCCACCGCCAGGCCATCACTCACTGGGCGCATCGCAATCCACACAGAAGCTGTTTCCGCGCACGGTGCGGATGGACTGCAGAGCGAGCGCATCGCTGTGGCTGCCCAGGCGAGCCTGAAAGAAAGGCAGACATTGCGTCCTGTGAGGGGTTCCTGTCTCCCCCCATCTGCCTCCTTCCTGCTCAGGGCCACTGGGGAAGGAGGGGGAAGCAACAGGAGAAAGCCAATACACAGGCTGCAGGGGCTGAAGCGCCATCACCGTGACCAGCCTTGCCCAATTTCCTCAGGTACCATGAATCAGAACTGCCAGGATCTTTGGACCTGGATGCTCCCAGCCCCCCTGCTTTCAGATCTGCATGTGGACCCCCAGCAGTGGGAGAAAGGGAGTTTGCCCATGTGCAAGGACACTCCAGCAGCTGGGTCCTGCCTCGATGGCCAGGTGTGCTGTGGGCGTCTTGCAGGTGCCAAGCCAGAGAGACCCTCCTCAACCCAGACAGAGGTTCTGCCCCAACCCAGGGCTCTTCTGCTGCTCCTGCCCTGCCCTCACCCCATTGCTCCACCTCTCCTGTCCCCCTAGGAGCAGGGCAACCCCACACCCCTGCTGGTGAAATGGGATGGCAACCTGGCCTATGATCCCCCCCCCCCCGGCAGGCTGTGGATCACAGCCGCTTTGCCCCCCCCCCCGACAGACCTACCTTGTTCTTGCTGCTCTCGCAGCCCTGGAGACTTGCCAGGATCTGGCTCTCAATGGCTTGCACCCAGAGCTCCCTCTCCTCTGCCGTGGAGGCCTCAAAGAGCCACGACTGGCCCGTCAGAGACACAATGACAAACTCAAAGGACTCGTCTTGCTCTGGAGGAGAAAGAGGGGAGAGGCTCGCTTGAAATGAACAACTACCTGACTCTTAGAAGACATCTGAAGGCAGCCCTGTTCAGGGAAATTTTTAATGTTTGATGTTTTATTGCATTTTTAATATTTTGTTGGAAGCCGCAAAGAGTGGCTGGGGAAACCCAGCCAGATGGGCCGGGTATAAATAAATAATAATAATAATAATAATAATAATAATAATAATAATAATTGAAGAGGGCTGGGCGGATGGCAGCTGCCAGATGGCCAAAGCAGGCAAGCTCTTTCTCCAACCCAGTCCCTTGTCTCCAGCAAAGGGGAGACACGTCACAAACCTTGTTTCCTGGAGGAGAGTCGGGTGGTGCGAGGGATGGCCAAGCCCCCGCGCTATTCAGGCTCCAAACCTTGACGTGCAGCCCCTGGCACTGGCTCCCAGGCAACCTTTGTCCCTCTATTACTCCCCTCCTTTAGGGAAGCACTTAATCCATTTCTGCCCCAGCCTAACCTTCAGATGGGCAGCAATAAAGTCCCATCAAACGCAACACAACCACTCAACATGCAGTGCTGTGTATGCAATGTTGCAAGCCACGCCTTATGAAGGGTGGTCTATACAGTCCGAGTGACGCTGGGGGAGCACAGATCCAGCCCTCTCTGGGCAGAAGGGTCTCTCCCCACGGCTTCCACAAACCAGGCTCAGCACAGCCGGCCTAGACAAGCATCATGCATGGGCAGCAGCATCCAGCCAACGGGTCACAACCCAGAAGTGCCTGGTGGCCGGATCCAGGCTGGACTGTACCATCACCACCAGCCTAGGCATCTTGGGGAGAGGCAAGGAGAAAGGTGGACAGAGAAAGGGAAAGCAGCTCCAGGTGGATGAGAAAAGCAACAGCAGGCAGCAGACTGTTCTCACCACCTGGTACTGCACTGCAACGCCCACTGGACCCGGCACAAGAAGGCAGGCAGGCCGAGGCGGATGGGATGGGAGTGGTGGTCCAGAGCTGATGTGTGCAAACCGGTCCAGAATCAGGGCATCTGCACTCAGGAAGAAGCACCTCCCAGGATCAGTCCACAACCCACTTTGGCCAGGACTCTTGCCAGCCATGCAGTGGGGGCGTGAGGCTCCCCTGGCAGCCACGACCTCTGTCCTGCCCACGGCTGCGCCCAGGGCCTGGTTGCACCCAGGAGGAGAGAGGCAGCCCCTCCTCAGGAGAAAGCCTGGGCCCCTGGGCAGCAGCAGCAGCAGCAGCAGCAGCAGCACTGCAGGGTCACCTGAGAAGGGAGGCCCCCAGGGCCCCACACAGTCCAGGAGGAGAAGCGTGTGGCCTGCAGGGCAACTAAATGGCCTCAGGCAAAAATGATGGAGGAGGTTTTTTTTGGGGGGGGCATGCCTTTATTTTAGGACCTAGTCAAGTTTGGGGAGGAGGTGCACAGCGGCCACAGCAAAGCAGTCTCTCGCCCTTTCCTGCAGGGCCCTCCCAGAGTGGCCCCAGCCGGAGACAGGACAGGGGCCAGAAGATGGGCAGCTTGCGGGGGCTGTCGAGGGGGTTCCCCCCAAGGGCAGATGCCTGCCCAGCTGCTGCTGCTGCTACCACCCTGGAGGGGAGTTGCCGGGGGCCAGGAGTAATCAGCCCATGCAATGTCACAGCCCACGCTCCAGCTCATAGCAAAATGATGTGTAATTCCCTAATTAGTGTTATGCAAATAACATCCTCAGCTCCATAATGCGGCTTCCTCACTCTCTGTGAGAGACAGACAGGCAGGGCAGAGGAAAAGGAGACCTGCCTTGGGAGCCAGGCCCCTTCCCCAGACCCCAGGCTCCCTCGCCCCCAGGGGCACCTGGCTTGCCCCCCCCACCCAGTCAGGTCAGGCAGGGGCCTCCAGGGAGGGCCCTTGGGAACCCCCCCCCAGCTCCAGAGAGCGCCTCTGCGCCTGCCAAGCCACAGGCCTGGCACAAGCACCTTTGTCCCTGCAGCTGCCCAAGGCGTCCTCCCTGCAGGAGCAGGCAGCCCTCCGATCAATGGACCATTTCCCTGGCGGTGGCTGGATCACGGAAGCGAGCTGGAAGGGTCATCCAGCCCAACCCCCTGCAATGAAGCCAAGGACAGGCTGCTGGATCAGGCCCATGGCCCACCGAGTCCAGCCTCCTCTTCTCACAGTCAACCGGAGGGGAACCAGCGAGCAGAACAGGCGCCCCAGAGTCCTCTCCCCCAGGGGGGTGGGAGCCCAGAGCCCGGCCTCCCTCTCCAGATGGCGCCCGCTCAGCTAGGGGTCGGGGCTCCCAGCTGCCTCCTTCCAGCGCCACTCCCTCCCCCAGTGCATCATGGGAAAGCTGCCAAGGCTTTAAACCTGTTGCCCACCCACCTCTTGAGGGGCACAGAGAGACAGGTGGGGTCGAGGGAAGAAAGCCTTCTCTTGGCTTCCCACACCTCAGCATCTCCTTGAGAACCGTTCGGACCCCAAGGACTGCCAAACCCTTCCTTGTGACTGTCCCCCTGTCCTTGCAGCCTGTCTGCAGGGGGTCGGGCTGGATGATCCTTCCAGCTCTGTGGCTCCAGGCTTCTGTGATCCCTTGTGACTGTCCTCTGCCCCTTCTTAGACAGGAGAGCGGGCATCGCTGCAGGCTCCTTGGTGCCAGTCACAGGTGCAGCATCAGGAGGCACTGCTTGGGGCAACAAAGCCATGGCGCTCTGCCCACATTTCCTTGCCAGCCCGTCGTCCATCTCTGGCCATCTCTGCCCTGGCAGGTGGGACCTTGAGAGCTGCAGCAGGGCTTGGGGGGGGGCCCCAGAGGAGACCCCTGGAGGACATGTGGCCTTACGCATGCCAGTCCCTTGCCCATCTCGCCCCCGCAGCCTGTGTCTGGAACAGAGGAGGTTTCTGTGCCATGAGGGGAGGAGGAGGCTGCCTGGGCACCCCCCCCCCGGTGTCCTCTCCATTCCTGCGGGACTCCAATGCAGAGAAACAACGGGGAGGGGGAAGAGAGCTCAGCGCCTCGCCATGCAGCCCCCCCCATTTCAGTGCATTCCTCTGGGCCCAGCAGCTCGCTCCCCCCTCCCCAAACTCATTAGCTCAGTGACTGACCAACTGAGAAATTAGAGGAGCATTTGGGTAATTTGACGAGAGACTGGGATGGGCTTCTGCGGAAAGGCTGGCGAGGGGGCCGTGGGGGGCTTGGCACAGAGTCTCCTGCTCCGGATCTCTCGCTTGCCGTGGGGCTGGCCAGGAAGGGTGTGAGAAGGGGGGAGGGCTAAGCCACGTCCGCGTGCGGCTCCCCAGGAATTAGTGGGCAGTGGAATGAGCGAGTGCATCTCTTGATTATTTTTTGATGATGTTTCGCAGGCTGAACGCTCTGAAGTACTCCTGAGCAATCCAGGCAACCTTCTTGCCGCGGCAGCGGCTGCTAATGGGTGTTAACCCCGCGACCTCGTCTCCAACGCTGCCTGGGCAACAAGCCCTCCAAATGAGAGGGAAATTAGCAAGGCCACGAGGGGAGCAGGGGAGCGAGGCCAGGCGCGCCCCCCCGCCAAGCCAGACCCCCCTCGCCTGCACCTGCTCCCCAGGGCATCTTTCGAGGAGGGAGCACGTGCCGGAGGAGTCCCGGGGGGATGTCCCTCAGCAGGTGCCGTGGGAGGACGGAGAGATCCGCCACCCCACTCTCTATGGGGCTGGCCCCATGCCACCCTCCGCTGCTCCGCGGCAAAGCACCTGCCCTCTTGCCTTCTTCACACCAGGGCTGCTGGTGCGAGCGGGATCTGCAGCCGGGCCCCTCTCTGGCCCCCCCATGCCCAGGGAGCCCCACGAGCGAGGCTGCCCCCTGGCATCATGGCAGCCCCTCATCGCTCGGAGAGGGACTTGGCACCTCCGCAATCGAGCAGGCGTTGTGGGGGGGATGCACGAGGCGGGCGCCATTCGTAAATGTCATCGCGCTACCGCCTCATTTTGCAGCTCATTAAACCCAATATTCCTAACCTGTATTAGTGCATCAGGGACAGCCCCCCTCCTCCCCCCTCCACCCCACACTGCCAGGCAGACGGAGGGAGCCCACAAGCACACGGCTGAAGGCCGCCCCATGGAAACAGAGCAGGGGGGGCCCTCACAAGTGAGGAGTGGGGCGTCCCCCTGGCACAGCCCCTGTGGTTGGCGGACAGGCCAGGAAGGGGCAGCCAGAAGCAGGGGGTTGGGGGGCTGGAGAGGGGAGAGAGGGAGGGAGGGGGCATGGCAGCTCCTAGCTTGCCTCTCCATTGCAGGAAGTGGGGAGGCAAGGTTCCCAAAGGGACACGGGGCAGGGTGGGGGGCAAGGATCCAGCAGGGCTGTCAAGGAGCAGGAGGAACATGGAGACCAGGCGTAATCCCTGGCAGTCTGGTGGGGGCCGCTCAGGAGCGCCCACCAGCCGGCAGCAAGGGTTCTACGACAGGCCCTGACAGGCAGCATTAATCACAGCCACCGCCCCAAAGAAACTCTTCCCTGCGTGGGCTTCGCGACAAAAGCACATCACTGGGCTGCTGCTCAGGAAGGTGCTGAGGGGCTGCCAGGCTGGTGCTGAGCCCCTTGCCTCCCTCCTTAAGCCCAGGAGGACTTCTTCATCGGCCAGGGACAGACAGACAGCCAAGGGACCCTGGCCGGGAGGAAGTAGCTGAGGAGGAACCCTGCCCCGATCCCTCGCACCCCAGCCCCACCGGCCACGTTTTGCTCCCAGGAGTTCAGCTGCCACGCACCCAGCTGGTCGGGGAGTTTGCAAAAGTTGGGCGGGGCGGGGGGGGGCCTGCTCCGCCGCCCTCTGCCACGGCTGCCTGATGCGCCCCGGTGCACTTTGCAGACGCTCCCTGAGCAGTTTGACACAGTGGCGGCGGCGCCTCACTCTTTAACATGCGGCCATGTAAAAAAGCAACAGCTCCGTGCGTGATTTATGATACTTCAGAACAACGAAGATTCAATTGCGCCGCACGTCCTCGCCTCTGATTACCTCCTAAATGAGATAAACTGATGGCAATTCATCCCGAGACCTCACCCAACTCTCCCAGGGTGCCAACCTGAGGCACTGGGGCCTGCCTGCCTGCCTGCCTGCGGTGAGCCCCCCTCCGCAGCCCCAAATGCCTCTTCCGCTGGGGGGAAAGGGGGCCCTGGCGTGGGATAGGGGGAGGGGGATGGAGTGAGCCGGCAGATTCCTGGGCGCTGCAAAATGAGGAGCAAGCAGAATGCCAAGGGGGTTTGGGGGCCACATCAAGCTGCAGGAAAAGAAGGTTGGGTCTGCCCTCCCCCCAAGTCTGCCCCAAATCGTCATTCTGCACAGCAGGTGCAGCAAGGGATAAATGGGTGCTGGAGTTGAGAATGCAAAGCCCCCCTTCACTCGAGAGGCCCTGGGGTGTTGCCAGAAGGAGCCACGGGGGTTCCTGAGCATGTGAAGATATCCACTAACCAATGCAAATGCCTTTCCTCTGCATTGCCAGCAGATCGGGGGGGGGGGGGGAGAAGCCTCAGCCTTCTTGCTCCGTCTGCACAGAGAAGGGGCTCAGTGACCTGCACCCCTGAAAGCCTCTAAGGATGTGCTAGACCCCTGGGATATTGCTACGGTTTAACTCAGCTCCCCCGGGACACACAGCTCACAAGCCTAGGCGAGGGGAACAAACACACACACACACACACACACACACACACACACACACCCAGGCCAGGCATGGCACAGACTAGGAGGAGACAGACTCAGCTGAGGTCTCCGGCTCCCTCCTTGAGGACTAGCGGCCTCACTGTCAAGGCAGCAGATATTTATTTCTTCCACCCTGAACACCACTTCTAATGGATATTTATTTCTTCCCTCCTGCACAACCCAAGCTGCCCCGCTCAGCGCAACCTGGGCAGTGTCTCCTCCTTGGGCACAACGCACAACCCCCTGAGCAAGCGAGAAGCCCCTTCCCCACAGACCCTGGAGGGCAGGCTGGGAATCGTGCTGGGCTTTCCTGGGAAGCACAACGCCCCTGCAGGCAGGCCCCAGAAAGAGGCCAGAAGGAGGGCCAGGCCTCGAGGCTCAGGACAGGCCCCTGACCGCTCTCAAGGCCCTCCCAGCCCTTCTCCTCATCCACGGCCCTCCCAGCTAGGCGGCAACAGAAAGGACTCTGCACATGCTCTGGAGGCTGAACAAGCATTCACAACATGACTCCCGCACTGCGGGGGCTGGACTAGGTGCCTCTAGGGCTGCCTCCCAAATCTACAGTTCTGTGATTTCACGCAGCCTCCGAGGAAGCAGCGGCTGCTTGCCTGGGACGGAAGCCCCCACTCTGTTGCCCTCTCCTGGGGGCGCCTGCGCCTTGAAGGGGGAATCAGGCCCACCCTCGCCCTCCCCAGGCAAGTTCCCCAAGGTACCTTCGGCCACCGTCCCAGCCCCGTCCGGCCGGCTGGTGCCCGTGCTCTTTTTCCGGCGATGCTTCTTCCTGTTGGCGTGGGGGGACGGTGGGGGCTCCAGCTTGGGGCTGGCGGTGCTGGACACGTTGGGGCTGGAGCTGAGGGCGTCGGCGGTGCCGTTGGCTGGGGGCGGAAAGAGGAGAGAGAGCGTCAGAGGCGCCGTCCGCGGCACACCCACCCTGCCGACCCCCAGGCCCCACGCAAGCGGGGTTGGTCTGGATGACCCCTGGGAACCCCCCACTCTACAATAAAAGCAGGCAACCTACCCCTCCACTACCTTTCTGCCCCTAGGAAGGCATCTCCCCATTGGGGGATATCAATGCCTCCCCTGCCCCCCACCGAAAGGGCCAGGCCACCCCCCAGGGCAGAGCAGATCCCCCCCCATCAATGGGGCAGGAACGGGAGGGTCCCCGCGAGCGCCTTCCATATCCCTGCCTGCCACGCGCCAAATTTATCCTCAATCATACTGTTCCTTACAATTAATAGCAGAATTAGAAACAATCAGGGAGCTGGCTAATTACTGTCAATTAGAGTGCGCTAATCAAGCTCCGATCACACACACACGCACACACGCCGCCGCAGCTCTCACCATTAAATGTCAAATTTCATTAGAGACCAGCAACAAAATCAGAAGCCTGACATTCAATTCCAGCCGCGGAGCAGAGAACGCCCGCTCCCAATCAGCGTAAATGCGGAAGCCCCCCCGCCAGGCGCTCCAGACCCCCCCCCGGCCCAACCCCACCCTCTTCGGCTAGGGATCCCGGGCAGTGCGGCCCCTGCACCCCCCAAGGGCAGGGGCTTTGGGGGGGGGCTCATTGGGCTCCCTTCACTGGGAGTGGGGGGAGTGGGCTGCCCCCACCCTTCTGCAAACAGGCCCCCGGCACAAACATCAGGCTCACCTGCGTTACTAAAAAGCCCCCACCGTCCCACCCCCCTGCCGCTTCTCCTTTAGCGGTCTCTGGTCTGACCCCTTTGCAGAACTACCGTTCCCATTGGGGGGGCATTTGGGCTTCAAAGCGACATTCTTTTTGTAAACCGCTTTGAGGTTTCCTACAATCAAGGGGCGTGCAAATTTTATGAAATAAAATGAATGAAACCACATCAAGTTGCACTGGATTAAATGCGCAGGGTAGGAGCCGATGTCCTTAATGCCAACTGTTTGTGAGGAGGACTTTGGCCCCCCCCCCATAGAGTTTGGGGGAAGCCCCACTTGCTTCAGAACCCCTGCCATGCCAGGGGGCAGGGGAGACAGGCAGGTGATGGGCTGAACTTCCTTTGGATCCTGCCCTGCTCAGGATGCCCCCTTACCCGCCCCCCGGCTGCAGAAGTTAGTGAGGGATTCAGGGCCCTGCAGAGACAAGCCAGCAGGGCCTCAGCCACAGGTGGAGAGGGGCAATGGAAGGGGCAGTGGGACAGAACCCCACACAGAGCAGGGAAAGGGGTCTCTCTCAGCCTCCTCTGCAAAGGGAAAGGGGCCCAGGGGGAAGCAGGGGCCCAATCACCCTGGGGGATCCTGTCCTTGGGCTACAGACCCAACCGTGCTGAGCTGTGGGGCTCTGGCCACAGGAAACGTCTGGCCATGGGGCAGCCCCATGTCTTGCAAACCCAGCCAGGGCCAATGTGGGGAAGGGGCAGAGCTTGGCAGCAGAGGGGCTGCCCTGCAAGCAGGTCTCAGACACACACACCCTAGGCAGCACCATGTGGTGCTGGAAAAGGCTGCTGCCTGTCCGTGCAGACACCACTAGGCCAGATGGACCAAATGCTCCGTCTCGGAATGAGGAGACTGCCTCTCTTCCCAGCATGGCTGCATGAACTGGCCCCCTTGCCAGGGGGCCTGGATGGGGCCCAGCCACGGGGACCTCACCAAGTCCATGGCTTCTGGGCTGGTGTCCGAGTAGAGGACAAGCCCTGCCCTTCCTATGCTGGCCCTGGAGGATCCACAGCCACGGCGAGTCGTGCAGTGCCAACCTCAGCAGGGCTCCTGACCCCTCAGCCCCCACCCAGGACAGGCGCCTGGCTCACGGCCTCCTCCCCACCTCTCTCCTCCTGCCAGTGCCTACCAGTCCCGGGGGCCACACGCCACCTCTAGGACCAGGAGAGCAGGCATTGGGCATCCTAGGTGGCAGAGAGCTCCTGCCCTCTTTGCCAGCCTCCCAGAGGCATCTGGCTGGGCACTGGGGGAAGCAGGAGGTTGGGGCAAATGTGGCAGGAGGCTCTTCTTATTGCCAGATTGGGGGGGGGGAGGCCTTTCCCAGCCAGAGGGCCACTTTCTCTTCTGGGGGCATGTGTGGGGCAAGAATGGGCAACCAAAGTGGGCTTCATCAGCTGGGCAAGACTCTGCTCACGCCCACCTGTTAAGCAGAGCTCAAGGACGCCTTGCGGCCGGGCAAAAGCTCCCTAGGAGAGTGCAAAGCAGGGCTGGGGAGAGGCCCAGGGGCCAGGCGGAGAGAATGGGAGGGCCGCATTTGGCCCCCCCGTTTCCCCATTCCTGCCAGCTGTTCTTCTTTCCAGAGGTTGAGGACCACAGGCAAGGAGGGGTTGTTCTGGAAACTCTCCCACACCCAGGGGGACCAGGGTAGAATTCGACACAGATGCAGCCCCTGCCAGGGCTGCAGGAAAAGCCCTGGGGACAGGGCCATGTGGTAGCGGAGGGCACCCCAAAGGTCATCCAGACCAACCCGCCTATACGGGAAGAGACTCTTCACCCCAAGCGACGCTCACGCAGGCAGAGCGGTGAACCTCCCTATCTGCCAAGGGCTCCCAGAGCCGCAGGGGCTCTCCGGCCACTGTTTGCCCCTGGCCTGCTATAAGGACACCCTCCCCTCACCGCCAGAGCCCCACTTCCTCTGCTGTCGCTTCCGGCCAGGGCAGCTCCTGGTGGTGCAGGCAGGGTCCTCCCCACCTGGGCGATGGGCGAGGAGCCCTCTGCCATGCCCCACATCCACTGGCTGGCTGGCTGGCTGGCTCCCGCCCGCTCACTCGTTCTCTCCCTCCCTCTCTCTCTCTCGCTCTGCCCCATCAGCAGTAACAGTCTGATTAATTCGCTTCCAGCAGGGAGCTGATGGGGCCAATGATGGAGGCGCTGCATCAGGCGCGCCGAAATTGATAGTTTTTCACAGTTACAAATGAGGAGCCTCCCTAGCTCCAAATGGCGGCGGCGCAGTCGGACTCCGGTAATGATCATAAAGAGGCTCTCTTTAAACTGCGAAAGCCCCTGGGAGGGAGTGGGGGGGCGGCTGCCGCGCTAATGAGAACGACAAGGGGGCGAGCAGGCATGGAAATGGCTCCTCCACTCTTGATGTGCATTTAACTGCTTTTTTAGTGCGGCGGCAGAGCCAGGAAGCACCGAGTGATGGATGCCGCACAGAAGCATTTATTTTCCAATTCGGCAAAGTGGCTACGTTGGGAAATGTATGAATTATTTTAATTCACTCAACTGTCCTGAAACACCCGTGCAGGAGGGAGGGAGGGGGGAGGCAGGGGGGAGGCAGGAGAGATTTTTTGCTGGGGCTCCTGCTCATTGCAGCCAGCCAACGGGTGCAGCACATTCGCAGGCAGGCAGGCAGGCGTGAGAGGGTGGCCAAAGCCTTCCCCTGGGAGGCAGAAGACCCTTGCTGCCTCTCTGCCCCTCCAGGCCTGACCTCCAACCTCCCCTGGCCCTGGGCAAAGCGGGGCCTTGCCTGGGGTGGCCCCTTTTCCCCTGCCTTCTCCCCTTCCCAACTCCTGTGGAAACACTTTGGGGCCCCAGGCTTGGAATAAAGATCAGGACATGGGGAGGGCAAAGAGGAGTGAGGCGGAGGGGACCCCCACCTTCCTGGGAGGGGGGGCAATTTCTGGCCTGCATCGTGGCAGCGGCCCCACTCCATGGGCTGAGCTCTGAAGACAGGGGCTGAGAGATGGAGGGGCAGCTGCAGGGGCAAACCGCAGCAGGTCTGCCCACCTCCCGCAGCACAAAACTCACAAACCCCTTCCCTTCACCCCCCCCCATACACACCTGGGTTTGGGACGTTGCTAGGCAGGACGACGGCCTCATTCCACTGGTCTGCGCTGGAGACAGAGTAGGAGCGCTGGTGCATGCCCCCTCCCCCGCCGCCATCCGGCTTCATGCTGAAGCCCACCAGGTTGGTGCCGCTGCCCGAGCGCTCCGAGTGCAGGGAGGTGCTGCTGGCCGAGTGGGGGGCGCCTGCAGGAGAGAGACAGCCCCGGGTGAGGGGGAGACCCATCTGGGCGTGTGGGGTCTGCAGCGGAGGGATGGAGCCAGACCCAAGGATTTGGGAGGCCAGTGGGACCTCTGAGGACAAGAGGAGGGAAGGCGAAGCCACTATATTTGGGCATGGGGGGCTGGCTGCCCTGATGCCCCCCCCCCTGCTTGGAGCTCCAGCCCCTCTGCTCGCAAAAAGGCATCTTTGCTCCTAAAGGCTACAGGTAAGCTGCTGAACGGCGCTGTTTTACGATGCCTGAAAAACACCTGTCGAGGGCAGCTTGGGGAAACAGCTTTGTTGAGTCACGCCAGCTTCCCACCCCAGCCACCACCAAAGCGGGGCAGCAACAAGCTGTGCCCCCCTCCCTCTGCCCCCCCCCCCAGTATGCGGTCCTTGGGGCCACTTGCCCGAGAGACCAATCTCAGCTTCCTGTGGTGGGGGAATTCACAAGGGAGCCAGCAGGGAGCTGGGGCGGGGGGGGGGGGCTGGGCCAGGGTGAGAAGGGGGCTACGTTCCTGCTGTCCCCAAGTTCTGACCTGCCTGTCCGCCTGTGCCTGTAGTGGCCGAGCCCACCCACCTCTGGCCTGGCACCTCCTGGCTCATCTGATGGAAAGGACAGCAGGAGGGGCATCAGTGGGAGGGAGACAGACAGACAGACAGTGGGGTCCTGTGAGGGATCAGCCTGAACCTCTGGCCAGAGAACCACGGAGGGGATATTGCAGAGCCCTTCAGGATTCCCTCTTTGGCACTGCCAACCCCTTGGCACACAGGAACTCTCACTCTGCCGGGGTGTCCCGGCATTTATATCTTCTTACATTACGGGAACGAAACTTTTGGGAAGAACCAAGCAAAAGCCGTCAGCGCGGACGCTGCTCCCCTCCCCTTGCACTGCACAAGGGGGCCAAGCAGCCCCAGCTGGCCAGCCCATCGCCTGCCCCATTTCAAGGAAGCCCCCCCATCTTCACAGCCCTGGGCACTTCCAGAGAGAAAGTGGGAGAGGACAGCCACTTCTTCTCGGCCCAAGAGTGATCCCGGAAGGCAAGGCCTGGGAGACAGAGGACCACGGCAAGGGCAGCAGGGAGCCACAGGCTGGGGCTGAAGCTGCCTTGCAGCCCCCCAGATGGATGGGGCAAGTGGGAGGGAGAGGCTGATGGGGAGACAAGGGGGCACCATCCTGGCTAGACTCCCTCCTTGGAAGGGGGCGGACTCTGCTTCCCTGAAGGTTTTTAAAGAGAGGCTGCTGTGATTGCTGCATTGCAGGAGGTTGGACTAGATGCCCTTTGGGGGTCCCTTTCCAACCTCTAGGATCTCGGAGCTGGGGGGAGGAGAGAGGCTGGGCCAAGGAAGCCCCCGAGCCCCTGCTGCCCACCCCACACAGCTGGGGCTCCAAGCAACCGCAGCTGCTCTCAAGCCAAACCCGGCCAGAGCCTTGTGGTCCTATTTATCTCTGTGCTATAGAGAGCAAGCCCCGAACCTGACCATTGCCAGGACAGGTGTAAAGGGGTCTGGGGTCTGAGGGGAGCCTTGCTGCTCTGCTGGCCCCATCCCCTGCCCCACCCTGGGATGAGTGACAGGGCCGCCCGCTCTCTTCTCCGCTGAGCTCCCCCTCCCTCTGGCGGTTCAGCGCCTGAAAAACACGTGTAAAACCATGACACCGACTTTGCCTCTAATTAGCCCTTAATTTACAAGACATACTCGGAAGGGTAATTAGCTGGTGCTCGGCTCCCGGCTGCCACATCCATCTCTCTTGCTGCCTTGCCTGGCAGGAGGGGAGGGGCCGCAGCAGCGGCAGGCAGGAGCAGCCATGGTCAAGACCCCCCCAGCCAGAAGCTGGAGACGACGGGGAGCCACAAGGTCCCAGCCAGGGCTGCCAGGGAAGGAGACTCACTAGGGCAGCAGATCCCAACGTTAATCTTCCTTCCCTCCTTGTTCCTAAGGCAGAACTTCTCTCGCCCCTTCTTCCCTGGTGGGGAGAAGGACAGCATTCTGGGGTCCATCTCAGGGGGCAAAATGTCTTGGAGGAGCAGGAGGAGGAGGGCAGCCTTCTCAAGACCTTGACTCCCCCCACCAGCCACCCTCCTGCCTCTGGGCAGAGCAATGGCATTGTGGGCACAGGCCCTCTGGAATGCCCACCCCGCGTCTCCCGGCCTCCCACTCCTCACTTCCATCCCAGCGCAAGGTGCAAATCAGGTCTTATTTCACTGGCTCAACAGGCGCATGAGTTTTATGCAGGGAGAGGGAGCTGCCAGGGAGACCAGCCAGGCTGGGTTTTCACAAAAGAAATGGATAATAGTAATAGTAATAGTAATAGTAATAATAATAATAATAATAATAATAATAATAATAATAATATATTATACCCCGCCTATCTGACTGGGTTGCCCCGCCAGAAGCAGAAGCAGCTGGGGATGTCAGAGTCCGGCCATTGTGCCCATGAGCCACCGAGAGCCCTCCTGTCCAACCCTCTTTTCCAGCCACCCAAGCGGGAGCCCACCACAGCTTTCTGGGGGAGCAAATTCCATCGTTTAACTTTCTTTTATCTGCCCGGAGTCTTCCCACGTTCAGCTTCCTAATTTGGAAGTCCACCTGAGATAAGCGTCGTTCCTGTCTCTCCTTTACTTTTTTTAAAAAGGACCCTGGTGTGGGATTTGAGAAGTACTCAGGTGAACTACACCTGCTGAGAAGAAGAGCAGCTCCCAAACTGCTCTGGACTAGAATGACTCGAATTTGTCACTCGCCTGAGATGCCAGACAGCCAATACCTGCGACACACCTGGCTGGGGGGCTCAGAACATCAGTTAGGTTGGCTGAAGTTCTGTGCTGGGCACAGAAAAGGAGGGCCAATGCCCTGCAGGCAAGGATGCCCCCCCCCCGACAAGCCATTGTTAACAGACATTCAGGTTCAGTAGGGGCTCGTGGTGGGAGGCAGGAGCCAAGCTGCCAGCAGCTCGTCAGCCAGACGTGGTCACTGCCTGGTGCTGAGGGGGGCGGGCAGCAACTTGTGTTCCTGGTGGCAGCTCTCCCTCTCAAGGTTCCCGGTCCTTGGGAGCTGGCATGTGCCAGGCAAGGCAGGTGGAGCAGGGGGGCTTGGGCAGAAGGAAGCTGGAGGCTGAAATTGCCCATCGGCGGCAGCAGGGGGAAAGGGAAGGGGGCACAGGTGCCCACACAGCCACAAGCTCATTCTGCAGTGCTGCAGAAAACGGGGCCAGCACAGTCCTCAGATGGAGGTCCAAGGGGGCGGGGTGCTCAGAGGACTCGCAGGGGCAGAGCCTCCCCTTGAGTCCCCTGTTCGAGTTTCAAATGCGGAATTCTGAAGAAAGTGCACAATGGGTCACACAACACCCCCCCCCGCCCCACATTAGTTTGCTGTCGTCCTTCATCCATCCAGCCACTCGCTGTGTCAGTTCAAGTCCATTTCCATTGATGGGGAATCAGTCTCTGCCTTCCCCTCCAAGAGTGGGCCTGGAACGTGTGTGTGTGTGTGTTGGGCGGGGGGGGGGGGCAGGTGGAGGCTGCTCCACAGCAAAAGCCCCCTGGAAGGACAGCTCACTCACTGCACCCCCCTCTGGGCTGGGCTTTGCCAACAGCGCGTTTGGGAGCAGCAGCCAACAAGGGCAGGAACGGCCAGCCCCATGTGCCCGTGGCAAAACAGGGGCCCACAGCAAAGCATTACGTGGAACCCCTGTCAGGCTCCCTCCCTCCCTGCCTGTCACGCCAGGAGGCCTGGCGGTTGACAGACAGAAAAGGCCCCACAGCGGCCTCTGGAAACTTGGAGCCACCCAGTTTGCCCGCTAGGAAACTGGCAGGCTCCAGCCACTGGCCAAGGCACCAGAGGGTCCTTTGCCATCGTTCTCTGCAGGTCTCCCGGGAGGCGGCTGAGGGCCAAGAGCGGAGGGGGGGGGCCTTCTCTTGCAAGGCTCTGGGGAGTCAGGAGGGAGAGAGGGAGGGAGTTTGAGCAGAGAGACACCTTGGAAAGCTATTTCACAGAGCTGTGCAGCTGGAAATGGCATGGCAGGCAGGCGAGGAGTCACTGGAGCAGCCCCTGAGTGTCAGGCCCATCAGCACAGATCTGGGCGCTGGGAAGGGAGCAGCTAGAAGCCAGGCTCAGCTGGCAGAGGACAGGGAGGGCCTTGCTGAGGGAGGGGCCCTGGGACAAATGACCCCCACCCTCCTCTTTATCCTCCAGGTGAAGGCAGGAAGGTAAAGGTAAAGGGACCCCTGACCGTTAGGTCCAGTCGTGGTCGACTTTGGGGTTGGGGCGCTCATCTCACTTTATTGGCCGACGGAGCCGGCATACAGCTTCTGGGTCATGTGGCCAGCAGGACAAAGCTGCTTCTGGCGAACCAGAGCAGAGCACAGAAATGCCGTTTACCTTCCCACTGGAGGAGTACCTATTTATCTACTTGCACTTTGATGTGCTTTTGAACTTAGGTTGGCAGGAGCAGGGACAGAGCAACGGGAGCTCACCCCGTCGCGGGGATTCGAACCGCCGACCTTCTGATCGGCAAGTCCTAGGGCTCTGTGGTTTAGACCACAGCGCCACCCACGTCCCTGAAGGCAGGAAGAGGCTGTGCCAATTGTCTTCTGCTGCTTCAGAGGGGAGGACCCGAACTAGCGGATTCAAAGGAGAAGAGATTCTGACTAAACCTCAGATAAAACTTTCTGAGGGTGAGAGCTGCTTGCTGGTGGGATGGACAACCTCGGAAGGTGGTGGGCTCTCTTTGCTTGGTGGTTTCGGAAGTTGGTTGGCCACCTGTCAGGGATGCTCCGGCTAGGATTGCTGCATCGCAGGGGGTCAGACTCGATGACCCTTGGCAGTCCCTTCCAACTCTACAATCCTGATTCTAGGATTGCTCACAAGGACAGATCCCGATAACGGCTGAAACACATTGAGGCAGCTGATGGCTCTTGCTCCCCTTAGACGGGCTCTCTCTGGCAGAAACGGGCACACCTGCGCTGGCTCTGTCTGGCAGGAGGCAGCTGGGGGGACCAGCTCACCTTGAGCTCCTTGGCGAAAGGTGAGGGGTAAATGCAGTAAAGGAAGCAAACACCTACGAAACCCCTCCTCCAAAAAAGCCAGCCTTGTGGGGCTCAGGGGCTTAGCTTTCGATATGATATCTTTATTGTCACTGCCCCATACGGAACAATGAAATTGAAAAATCTACATAAGACATTCGAAAACCCCTAAAAACTCTGAAACCCCATTTTAAAATACAATATACTACAATACAATATACTCCTTATACTGCATTTAAAACCAGAATTGCATTTGGGTAGAAGCTGTTTCTCAGGCAGCTAGTCCTGGTCTTTATAACCCTGGACCTTCTTCCAGAAGGAGGAAGCTGAAAGAGATCATTTCCGGGTTTCCAAGCTGTGTCTGATTGGGAGGGACAGGAGATGCTTAAGGGGACATTGTGCTCTTTCTTATCCTATGATGCTCATTTTGCATCAAATGTGCAAGTTGCTCCTCAACTAAAACATGATGCACAACAGCGCAGGGAGCTGCCTTCTACTGACACCCACCCCTCCGAGGGGCCACCGAACCCAGTCCGCCTGAAATTCCCCTGGCGTTGCTGCCAGAGACCTTTTAAGCAGGAAGTGCTCTGAGAACTGAGCATGGCAAAGCCTGAGCTCCCTGGCCTCCGCCACTGACTAGACTCCTCCCTCCTAAGGCAGGAGCAGCGTTAGCATTGACGGCGATTCATTCATTGCCTCCTAAACCACAGCCTCAAGTTGATTCACATATAAAATAAACAGTTAAAAACACAAAAAGCCTCAAGCGCACTTGTCTAAAGCCCTAACAGGTGAACAGTGGTGGCAAAGACCCATTTCTGCAGCTGGCAAAGCCTGTTGAGAGTCGAGAGGAAAAGGCCCCTGGGGGCAGAAGGGGGGAACCTGGACCCTTCCCCCACCCTCTCTTAATTTACTTGACCTGTGCCCCCTCCATCAGTGGAACTGGCACTATCCCAGGCACCCCATAATACCCTTTCCACATTGGCAAGAACTCAACGATTCCAGAGCTACCCTGTGGAACTCCCTGCCTCTTGACATCCAGCAGGCGCCTTCACTGGACCTTTCACAGAGCCTGCTAAAAATATTCTTGCTTAAACCAGCCTCCCCAGACGCTTAAAAAGTTGCTGTGAATCTGAACTGGTTTGAGTATTTTAATTTTGTGTATGTCTTAAAACTACTGAAATGTTATCCTGGCATTCTCATTTTATGCTTTTGCAAACCACAACCAGGCGGTGTGCCATTTTACGAAATAAAAAAAAATGGAACAAATAAAAATGGAGACCCTTTCAGAATAAAGAGCGGAACAGTAATACTGCCAGGGAGTGGCGTTTTGTGAGGAGAGCTCTGCCGCCGCCAGACTGCTCTGGATGACCGAAGAAGCAGCACTCTGAGGGAGGCGCTGGAAGGAACACAGGCAAAGGGTTTTCAATAACTTTTGCATGCTTTAAAGTACAGCTGTATTTTCATCTTGATTTCCTTCCTTTATCCTTTGTAAACCACTTTGAGGTTTTGGTTTTTAATAAGCAGTGTACAAATTTTTATGACACAAATCAAAATATAAAGGTGCAGGCCCCCCCAAGAATGAGCGGCTGGTGTGACCCAGGCAGATCTGCCAAGCAGACCCCCCGCTACACAGTGGTGAGGCCGCTGCCGCGCCTCCCGAACTCAGGCCCCCTCCGCCCCCCGGAGGATGGGGGAAGCTTGGCAGGAGCCCTGCGAACAAAGCCAAGGGCCCAGCCAAGGTGTGCCAGCTCCACGCTCAGGTCACCACCTGAATTCTTAAAGCAAAAATAAAACTTTAAAAAGTGGGGGGGGGGGGGAGCTGAGGGAAGAGACACCTTTTCTTTCCTAAGCTTCTTTTCGTGACCGAACCCGCCCCCCCCCCATGGCAATCAGGGCCCAGGCAGAAAACAGGTGCCTGTTCCCAGCGCCGGGCGCAAGGGCATGGGGAATTTAGACAAGGGAAGGGGAATGGCAAGTGGGAAAGGATGAGCGCCCCCCCCCCCCTCCTCAGCCACAGTTGCAACCTTCCAAGTCAGAACTGCTGCCTCATGGCCTTTGCTAGCCCACCTCTCTGGGCTGTTTTTCAATTTTAGAAAACACACGCAGAGGCGGACAGAAGAACGAGTCCCGACCAGAGAGGAATGGAAAAACAAGCAGATGGACTATGCCGAAATGGCAAAGTTGACTGGAAAGCTCAGGAACCCAAGAGGACAAAAACTTTTAAAAAGAATGGGGGGAAATTATAATCTATTTAGGAGACCGACCACTGCAAGCGGATGAAAACATCAGCAGGATTTTAATCTCACTTGTAACGTAACAAACACTATAATATGGATGGATAGATTACAGAATAATATGCAGTTTTAAATGTAAATAATAGGACCCATGAAGGGGATGGGGAGAAGTCTGGAGATTCAGAGTAATCTCTCTATATGGATGTGTACAGTCATACCTCGCGTTGAAGTAGCTTCGGGATGAATATTTTTGGGCTGCACTCTGCGGCAACCCGGAAGTAACAGAGCATGTTACTTCCGGGTTTCGCCGCTTGCTCATGCACAGATGCTCAAAATGCCATCACGCGCATGCACGGAAGCGGCGAATTGCGACCCGCGCATGTGCGGATGCACGGATGCGTTCGCTTCTGGATGCGAACGGGGCTCGGGAACGGATCCCGTTCGCATCCAGAGGTACCACTGTATGTGGACTGTTATAAAATTATATTTGCAAAATCAAATAAAAATGATCAATCAATTTTACAAAACATCAGGAGATCCATGGATCTCCCAGGCATGGATTCGGCGAAGAGAAATGAGTCCATGCCAAAGGTGTGCCTCTTGCTTGGGCTGTGTGGGGCAGGTGTAAAAGAGACACACCTGAGTTAAGGGCAACTCCCATCAGTCTCAGTGTCATGTAGCCCTTGGGCTGATGGGAGTTGTAGTCTGGAAGAGGCCAGGATGGGGAAGGTGGCATGCAGTTCAGCGGAAGAGCTGAAGGCACTGCTGCTCATCACCCGTCACATGACGGAGCGGTTTCATTCTCCGAGCCTTCAAACTTAAAATGCAACTTTCTACAAGATTATAAGGTCTGCAGGCTGCTTCTAACCCCCCGCCCCCAAATAACACCTTCCATTTATGTATGATGCACAGCTGGGTTTGCTAAGGAGTCACACACTATATCATTGCATGCTTTTAAAACAGTAAAGGCCTTTGGCTAATTAAACCATCTATGGCCTTTTAGACTAAAATTTCATTATTGTTGCTGTTATTATTATTTATTTGCATTTCTGATAGATTTCAACACAAGAAAAAAAATACTTTATGGAGGGGGGGGGTAGGAAGGGCACAGCTAATGGGGCATTTAAGTGGGCAGCAAAAGGGATGTGCAGGGAAGAGCAGGGCTGCCTGGACAGAGAACAGGGGCCTGCCCAGATCCAGTGGGGAGCCACATAGACATTTCTGCCAGGAGAGGAACTCGTTTGCAGTCATGCCTCGCACCTGAGGCCGCTCAGCCTTGGCAGGGAAGAGACCTCTTGAAGAAGGCTGCCCCCATTCCCAGGGCAGGGGAGTCCAGAGACCCCTGCTTCCAGAGGCGAGGGAGGGGTCTTCGCTCTGCTTGCCTCCCTCCGTTGCCCAGCGCCCCCCGCCTCTCCCCCTGCCTCAATGTCATCACCCCCGTAGTGCGCAGCAGAGCAGCAGCCAAACAGGTTTCCCTTTTCTTTGTTAATTCTTCCCTCATTACATTTGAAATTCCACAATCAGTGTGCACTGTAATTGTCGAATTTGATGCTAATGATTAATGAATTAAACATGGATCCATCAATTAGTCCTTGGAGAATAATTCTGCATAAAGCAGCGGATAATGTAATTACAGTAACAAAGATAATGAGATGTTAACATCGACAGAGCCCGACGTGACATGATCACAGCAGGCAAAGCAACCGGGCTTGGGGGAGCCAATCGCGCTCTCTGCCCCTGCGGTGCGGGGGGGGGGGGGGGGGCGGGGGGGGCAGGGCACGTGCCTGGCCGGGGCGAAGGGCAGAGCACATGCCAGCCATGCGCGCTTAAGAGGGGAACAATCAAGCCAACGAGCCAGCCCCACGCGCAGTAATGACGCCACGGGTGGAAGGGCAGAGCAAGCCCCACAGTCCAGATGCACTCTGCCCCCCTCCACAAGGCCCAAACCTCTCCTTCCTCTTGAACCCAGCGCCAGGCAAGGTGAGGAGCAGACACCCTCCCACCGACTCCCTTCCAGATACACCGAGGTCTCCTCTTCTTGTGCACCAAGCGCCCATCTGCGTGCCGCCCCCCTTTGCCCTGCCGGGTGGGATCATTGTGGCACTGACTCTGCACAGCAGCGGGCAAGGGCAGGGCATGGCAGAGGCTGCCTGGGGGCCCAGCCCCAACCCATCTCTGGCAGGGCCTGTGAGGCTGGCCGGGACCTGGCTCCGAGCTGCAGCGTTGAGAGGCCCCCCCCAGAAAGCCAGCTGGAGGGAGCTGGAGCCATGAATGCCAAACATGCGCATTGGAGCAGAAACAACAAGGAGATTTGTTGTGGCTGCAGCTTTTGTGGGATCTCTGAAAAGATTCCGCCACCAGCGGCCAGTGGGCCTTCAGAAGGGCCAGAGGGGACTCCATTTCCATCGCCACCCATTAAGACCCTGGCCTTGCCCCTCGGTCAGAACACCAGATTTCCTCTTCCAAAAGATTTCTCCCCAGCCGCCAACTCGCCAGACTGAAGGGAGAGGTTCAGCAGGGCTGGCAGGGGAGGCGGGCAGAGCTGGGCAGGCGCCCCGAGCCGGGGAAAACCGCTCCTTGCCGGCACACTCTGTCCACCCACCACCCACCTGCAGGCAACGGCTGCGTTCGCCCCAGAAACAAAGCCCCCACTTTGCAAACTTCCCAACTTTGGAGGGCTTGGATGCTCAGCCGTAATGGGGCTTTAATGCTAGTTATTTGCATTTAATTAGACACTGAAAACCGTTAATAGAGCCGGCACTTTGCTCATCTTCTCCCTTCCCTCCATCACTCCATCTACATTCCATTAGAGGAACATTTGAGCTGCGAAGTCAAGCGCTCCAAAGTTGGGCAGCGGCGGCCATCCTCTTGCCAGGGGGTGGGGGTGGGGAGAGAGACAGGGGCTGGCCTGTAGCCCTGTGGCCCGTCCTCCTGCAGGCACGCAGCAGGGGCAGGCAAGGGGCACCCAAGAGAGGCTGCAGATCAAGGGAAGGGAGGTCTG